>NC_140348.1:14071246-15297625 GCF_963514085.1 Chelon labrosus
CAGGGTACCGGAGACGATCAGCAGCTCGATCACTCGGTCCGCATCTGTTATGGACTCCAGTAAGTTCTGGTGGCACTGGTCTAGCAACTCTTTGTGCTTTGGCTCCATTGCTATCCGCCGTAGTTCCGTAGCTTCCCAGCTAACCCGGACGGCCAAGTGGATGTAATATCCTTCCCGATCAAAAGTACCGAGCGATTATTGAACTTAACTTACCGCGGCTTGCAGAAGTTCGCCGGAGCCACCACGGCATTAGGTTGCACGGGAGATCAATTTTTATAGCATATTGAAAAAGGCACAAGAAGCCATATTTGTTGCCCAAGGCTGTTGACTGCACTAAACAGCGATACATTTTCCCATCTTACTAACGTGTAGCAGCTGAGGTCGTTTTTTGCTTCCCTTCAGAGCACGCTTCGGCCGAGCACATTTTCCTCCTCCCGTGGATCATTTCACGAGCCCTCTGCCGACTCAACTGCCGGGGAAAAACTCACGTAACTCCGCCGCTGATCCCCAGTTACACTGTATCCTCCGCCATGTCTGAGCAACTCAGCAGCTGCTGCCCGCTGTCAATCAACGTTCCGTTCAGTGACCATACAAGGTAAAAGGGGGCGTGGCGTCGCCCCAAAACACACCCATTTCTTCAATGGGCGTACACATCATCCCGTAGTACGTCGACAATCCCAGCCGAGGGAAAAATGAGAATGGAGAGAATAATCGTGATGAAAATGTAGAATTACAATATTGACGTTTTGGTAAAGGTGAATAAAACAACGTTCATAGCAACAAAAATGAAAAAATATGTATTTTCTGTAGCCTGACAAGTCCAGTTGCCTTTTTAAACCTTTTTTTTTTTTGGATGACGGAAATGCAGTACTTGTTACTCAAGAAAATGTATTTGCCTTTAAAATGTACTGTACATTATCTACTGTACTTCACTGATTTAGATACTGAACGAGATAGAAAGCCATAAAATTAGCTTGTAAAATACATTATTAAACAGATTACCTACATACTTCCAAATGGAAAAGCGGCAAACATTTAATAATAATAATTAACCCTAACCCTATTATTATAATCGTTAAATAATAAGCATATAATAGTAATATATAGTATAGATATAAAATAGTATACCACCCACAAGTTATGTTTTCTCCATTATGAGTACTGCAGATGTAAAATATATTTAGTGTAAATACCAACAATGTTACACAACTCATTGTGTTTCTACAGTGCATGAGACTAATTATGTCATTAAAAATTATGTCAGCCTAATATAGACAAAAAAATAAAAAAAAACATTTAATATTTATCCCTGGTGTAACACTGACACATCATCAGATAAGCAGGACACTAGCAGTTGTCCTCGCTGACACCATTAAGCACTTTATTTTGAAAAATGTTAATGCAATGATAAAATAAATAAATAAATAAATACAGGAATTTTTACTCAGGCCTTGCATAATACTAGTGCCGTAGCCACAGGCTAATTCACCAAGCTGCACTGCAACCAATTTCAGTGTCTGTGTGGGACAAGATAGAGGAGGGCAGCACGCCCTTTGTGAACGTGTGAGCGGTACACGAGGGTGACAAATGAAATGTGTCTGTGAGTAGGATTTGTGAAATACAATGTGATGATGATGGATGCACTCTTGCTTCCCGGTCTGCAGCTGAATAAAGATTGTTGGCGCGGAGGCAGGCGTCTGCAGGCATACCTCTCAAACCGTGACCTTATTCATGCATGCGCTGCATCTCATTGTGACATGTACAACTCTCTCTTTCTCCCTCTCCCCCTCCTCTCTGTCTCTCTGCCATGCTGGCTCCATAGCTTGCGCAACCATGTGCTGTCCCTTCGGATGAAAAATTAATTACAATTCATTCATATCAAAGGGAAGCAGGTCCCTACTGCTGACACAGATTGGACGATTGTGTGTGTACCCTACTTCTGAGGACACACATCTGAACAGAGCGGACGGCCTGATGCTTTTTATCCCCCGGGGTATGGATGAGTTTATTATTTAGACAACCAGGGTGGTGCTTTCTTGCTGTCTGATAATTTACTGAAATATTATTGAACAACTTTGTTTATCAGACAGCCTAGATCAGGCCAGATGATAGTTCAATCTGTTATTGAAGAGACTGTCAACAAGCATGCCCATCAAACGTCCTTGTCTCAGACAGAAGAATTTACTGCCTGTCTGAATAGAGATTTAACCAAAGCAGTCTGGGCCAAAGATCAGCTTTATTATTCGCTCACACTTTTATTTACTGCGTCTGCATAATACTCCATCAGCAGCGGCGTATCTGTTGTATCTCTTTCCTGTGAGAATGCCTGAGAATATTAGTGCTCCCAAATTGTTGAATTTATGGCCAAAAGGGAAGTTTCTGTTAATGTAAAACCTTCTTACCCCACAATACATCTACAAGAGAATAACCCAATTGATTAGATCAGTCACAGTGGACACAGCCTTCGGTTAGCCTGTAACACGTGAGAGGTTTATGATCATAAAGATGTTAAAACTAAAATGATGGCAGGGACACGCTGAAACACTTTTCATTTAATTACCATCTAAAACTCATCTAATGATCTCTAAATTCTCTTCTCAAACCTGATGTAATCGCTTCCAAAAATTCAACTATCTAAAGCCCTCAAACCGTCTGTCATTACTCGTCTTTTTTAACATGATCAAAAATGATTCTTCCCGCATGGTTGTTACTTAAAGGTCCCCAGTGACTCTTACAGCACTGCAGGCATGGTAGACTTGTTTAATGTGACCAAGGCAGCTTTATGGAGGCCATCAATTCCACGGGCTCTCCCCCCTCCCTCCTCCTCACTTCGCGGCGTTATTGATCGTAGTGCAGTTAACTCACACCCTCTAGTGTAGCCAGCCAAGCACAGAGCCACGTCTTAACAGTCAAGTGTGTTCAACAGCATTTTAAGTGAAGCCAACAAGGCTTAATAAGGCGTCCAGAGCTGCTGGTGCAGCCACACATGTTGGCCTTTCACGCCTCCAGAAAAGAGAAATTATTTGTCTTTATTGATTGAGCAAAAGTCAATGCATTTAAGAGTCACCCACTGGTTTCGATCATTGATTGTAAGACTTTCAACACATTCAGTGTGGGAGAATCCGGATACTTGTTTTGAGGCCCATATAAATTTCAACTGTGACCGAGATTATTGATTAAATGCCATCACACAAACAATAATCCATATAAGATCTGCTTGTTGAAATTCACATTTTTGGTGTGGCTGCTGGGGAGGAAGAAGTGCCTTCACTGCCCTCTACTGGCAAACTGAGCCTCCTATCAAACACTAACGGCATCAAAATAGAGCAAATCTTGACAACTTTCAATTCATAATCAACTTCACAAGTCAGTCAAGACCCAATGAGCCAATTTAGGCTTGACAAGTTAATGAAACTCAATTACAAGCTGAGTGGCGCTCAAACATTTGCAAAAATCTGCGAGCATTATCTGTTTTATCCCCACTGTTACCCAACGTAACACGATTATCCGTGCGCGCAATGAAGGATTCTGATAGACAAGAGGGATGCATATATGTAAGAAATGCCATGTGTATTTTACATGTGAACAATTCACAAGTACATTCTCAATATTTCTTTTTTTTTTTGAGACTCATAGACAAGAGTGCATTTTATGAAATGTGAAGCTGAGTTTCACATGCTAAAATAACAAATATATAGTAAACAAATACATGCATCTGCTGTAAACACAGAACAACTGTGAAAAACAAACTGCTAAGTGTAGACAAAACATAGAAGAAAATACAAATGCTTTGGTTTTTAGCTGCTATAGTCTATATCCCATACAATATTCATATGTGACGAACATTAGGAAACTAGCTGATAAACTCGATCAGATATCATTTAATATCTGATCAGATTGGCACAAGTTAAAAAAAAAACAAAAAAACAACAACAATCTTTAAAAATATACAGCTCTTAAACTTGAATGTAAGTATGTCTTACACATCGATTGTATGGCCTTGGTAGTTCAGCTCAAATATCCAGCAAAGATGTCACAGGTGAAAAAATATAAAACCTTTTTTTTCCCCAAACTGTATATAGAAAAGCAACAATATATATGAGGTGCTAATAGCTAGGTAAACATTGCATTGAAAGCATTGATATGGCATGCAGATATGCTGTTTGTGTATAGTGCGTACAGATAATGCAGAAAACATGCTATTTATAGAAATCTTCCATCGTACAGTAGACCCTCTTTCCTTCTCAGTCGTTGCCCCCGCAGAGCTTCAAAAGGAGTTTCTTGTAGTCTCCTGATGTGTCTCCCTGTTAATTAAATAGAAGAATTAGCACATTAAACATGCATATCTGTTGTCTTTTCACAAATACAACACTTTAGTATTATAATAATAACAACAATAATAATACTAGTGATAAATACTTACAGAGATGTGCGTGTACAGCGACTTGCCGTAGTTTCTGACATACTCCTGACGAATATCCAGCATGTCAACCTCTGAACGGGTGACCATGATTCGGATCAAGGTGCTGTCTTTGGTCCCAGCTCCCTGAACACACAAATATACACACACAATGAGTGCAGCATTTAACTTTAATACCATTCTCCACTTATGTAGTAATGTATAGAAAATTTCCGTCCAAACAAGTTAGACTGTCTCACCTTCATGGACTTGTAAAGTCTCTCAGCAAAGTAGGCAGTTGTGTTTTTAATGCACTTCACTGAAATAAAGAAAACCCATGTCACCAACAGAACCACAGTATACCCATTTTCTCACTAAAATAATTGTAGAGCATCATAAGGAACAGTGCTTAATATTTAACACAACAAGATGATGATCGTACACTATGTCACCTGGAACGTGAACAGTGAAAAATCAAGGCAAATGAAGCAAGGATGGGAACAAGCAAATTTAAAGCTGCATCAATATTTGCATATTTTATCAAATTACTGTCTATTCCAGCACTAAGAGTCTAGCACATGGAATGAGTCGAGTGCCTAACTACTTTCAACAATGTTAGCAGATGGTCACATTTTAACCCAAACACAAGCTCTGATAAACCTGATCTAAGCTACATGGATAGCATAAAATGACAGCCAGATATTGTTCTCGAGCAAAGCTAAAAAACAGAGTTAAAAGAAGAGTAGCTATTTGACTCGCTTTCTTCCAAATGTTAGCCATACTAACATACTAATTTACAGCTGTGTTTCTAAACATGTTTCTGAAATATTCTGCCCCCTGTTGGTCAAATATTGAGCGCTGCAGCTTTAAAGTAAATCACAGTTTGAAAAAAAAAAAAAAGTAAAATGGGAAACCAGAAAGAAAACATTGTCCACTAAACTGAAATGAATCACAGCAACAAGAACATAGGTCAACGTTTAACACTGCAGTGCACACAAAAACACACTGACAATGTACAAAATGGCATAATACCAATGGAGGAATTAAAGTAAGGCACACAGATTACTATACCATAACGCTGAGAAATGTTGGCAAAAAAGGAAAAAACAAAGAGATTATGCATTTCAAAGCACCCATAACTCAGTACAGGTCCCCCTACTACAGTACATTTAGTTTCAAAAGTTTCATTAGCTATAATACCATAGCAACATAATGATCATGGAAAATGTTGGATTAAATATTCCGTCAAGCACGTACTGCAAACAAGCCTCCAAATCAATTATTCATGTAGAGCATGTTCCAACGCTAACAATACATGGGTGTGCCCTTACTTAGAAGACACTTAAAGGTGTGTCCAATCTTACCCACTGCCAACATGCCACTCTCCAGGTCACCAGACATCTCCCTGCTGATGCTCTTCTCAATATCTCTGCCACACATCTTCTGGTACTCCTGAAACACTACACGTACACATACACACATCATCAGTAATATATAGCTAACAGGACACGATTTTTAAGTATCCTTTGATATGTTTCAAATGTTAATTTCTTTATCAAAAAGGGTTACCTGCTCTAAGATGGGATTTGCTCCTGGCGCATAATATAGCGTTGAATTTGGACTCGTCTGTTCCCAATTTGTTTTCCCCAGCAGCATAGAGGGACTATTAAATTAAACCAATGTATACGAAGAAGGATTATTCACAATAATATTTAGAACCAAGTTGCAGAGAAGTCATCAAATGTTAATTATTTATGAGAAAGAAAATCACCTGAGCATCTTGTTTGGCCAGGGAGATGTCAACATTTTCTCGTTCATCCCGATTACCCTATAAAATACAGAACAGCCTATTCTTAATAAAAAAATAGCTGCTAAGAGACATCAGGTACAAAGGGAACTCATATGTCTCACAGCTGTACCTGAGCGAGAGAGATCAGGAGCCTGCGGAAGTGGCCTGAGGTGTCCCCACTGATTGCATCTTCCAGTGACTTCTTGTATTCTAAAAGGGAGAAGAGTTTTTTTTTTTAAAAAACTAAAAAAATAGACAACACAAACACAAGGGTGCAAGTAAAGGGAACGTTTGAAGACTGAAGGTAATAATCAATTCAAATGTAACATTTCTTTGTAAATGTTATCATCTAGATGCACTGAGCTTATCCATTACTGTAATATAAATCCTTAAATCCAGTGTTGTGACAGTGTAAGATAAAGCAAAAAAGAGCAGTGGAGGAAAGCACTGGATTAGCAACCCTGGGGCATCACACCTTGTTTGTATATTCGGGTTATCTCCTTGATTTCAGCGTTGGAGCGAGAAGAAAGGATCTCTATCAGACAGGCCTCATCAGTTCCAGCTCCCTGGGAAGGAAGAAAGAACAATGACAATGTGAGGGCCTGACCTTGCAAAAGTCTGAATGTGTTTTTCAGTGAATCTTTTCTTTATAACGTTCCAAATCAACATGATTCCAAATCTGTCTTTTAACGTATTTTTCTCTGAGAGTTTTCTGTACCTTTATGGCACTGTGGATTTCATATGCATCCAACTCAGCGGGGGCCTTCATCATGGCCATGACCAACTTCCTGAAGTCGCCAGACAGTTCTGAATGCAGATCCTTAATTAGATCCTGAAAGTGGAAAGAAGCTTGGAATAAGTCCAAAACGATCATTAAATGCGGGGGTGAAAGAATCTCTGTGGCTTGGCTATAATGAGGTCGAGGACACCCAATCCCCTCTCCCTTTTACTGACAGCACCAGCACCTGTTGTCTACTTTTCACTATTATAGCCTCTGGACTAAATGCACACTGAGCCAGGCATGTTTCTTTAAACATAACCACCTAGAAAGAAATTGCATTAGTTGTCAAAGTAACAGTATATAAACTTAACAGGACGGTTACCTTTCCATAGGAGGTTTTATAAGCCCGCAGCAAAGGTACACGCTGCTTGTTGGAACGACTCCCCAGTAAATCGATGATGGCTTGCTCATCAGTTCCTGTACAGACAAGCCCACAATGTCAAATGAAGCAAAGATCACAGGTAATACAGTTTGGCTGATTACATGCTCCACTCCTACTTAAAAAAATAAAAGAACCTCTCTAAATTCTAGATGCACAGATAAAGAAACTGGCAAAGAAAAATAAGGATGTCCTTAAGTTAAAACTATTACAAACACATAAAATACCTACTACAAATTAATTAGTTGATCTGTTTACCAATTACCATTACCAATGTCCCTTAACACATAAATGAACACATGCACAATGATCTAAGAAAGTCTTTACAAGTGCTTGTAAAACACAGACGTATTTGTGAATAAGAGTGGAAACTAGCTTATTTACTTAAAACAATTCCACTCTTGCCAGCTGACCACAGCCCTTACTGTGCAAGCAGATGACTCAAGTGGATTCTCATTTACTTAACACTAAAAAAGAGTTTTGGTAAATTACGTACATATAACGTTTGACACTAGGGGATCTTTAATTACTTAATACAGCCTGATTAATGCATGTGTCTATAACACTCACCAAAACCCTTCATTGCCTTCCTCAGGACTTCCACATCTTTGAGCGGGTCAGCTCCAGGAAAATCCTTGATCGTTCCCCTGAATCCCCTCTGAGATAAAAATACAACAATTTTCAGCATAATAACAATAAATGGTGCAGTCCCTTTTCCGCACTTTATTGTAAATGTAAATGAAAACATAGCTCTTACATTGATCTGCGGAGCTATTGGCATGGCTCCTCCTCCTCCATAGGCTGGCATGGACGGATTTGGTGACGGGGCCTTTGGGTACCCTGGCATAGGTGCTGGTGCTCCTCCAAAACCTGGCATGGGCGGGTTGGGTGATGGTGCCTGTGGGTAACCAGGCATTGGCTGGCCAGGCTGCCCGGGGTATCCCATAGCTGGGCCTTGGTGTGGGGGCATGGTCCCTCCTGGCTGTGGGTACAGGCCACATGACTGTTGGTTAGGGAAGGGGGCACCGTACCCGCCAGGTTGAGGGACAGGTGGGTACCCCCCAGGGGCTTGGGTGTACATGGATGGGTTTGGAGTAAAACCCGCCATACCTGCAGAGATCTGGTTGGCCTGTGATATGGAAAAATTGGCATCCCATAATATGTGCACAGCATGAGCTTTCAAGATATTTTCATGCAAACTACAGACAGCTGGCCACACCTTTTTTGAATATGACTTACGGGTGGAATTAGCATTATCCACATCAATATTAAACAGATGTCCAAGTAAATCCCCCTTATTAATGTTCTAGAAGATTGATTAGATTTACAGGTGAACAAAAAAATATCCAAACAAAGTGCGGCCAAGCATATGGAATAGAATTTTAAATATCCAATAGCACAAATGAGAAAAGAACAGACAAAACTATGAATAAGACATACAGAAGGGATAAAAGTTGCGCAAGACTGAGTGGTTTAATAAGCATGGATGAGAAATATTTGTATGACTGGTTTTCATGCAAGAAAACTAAAGAGGGGAAACAGATGAATAAAAAGGCAATGCTGAAGATTTTAGGATGCAGAATCTAGAAAACTCTTACCGTAAACGGAAACCATGTTCCATTAA
The DNA here is from genome assembly GCF_963514085.1 of Chelon labrosus. Lineage (NCBI taxonomy): Eukaryota > Metazoa > Chordata > Actinopteri > Mugiliformes > Mugilidae > Chelon > Chelon labrosus. The sequence goes on from NC_140348.1 coordinate 14,080,219, forward strand.
TGGCTGGCTAACTCATTCTAGCTGGAATACTCAACGCAATAATCTGATGATAGTGTATTTATGCATACTATGTATAACAACATGTCTGTGTGCAGGTGATATTTTGGGTTAGACTTACCATGCCAGGATTGTATCCAGGGGTGTTAAGACCTATGGATGGATATCCGCCAGTGGGGCCACCTCCCCAGCTGCCTGCAGCAGACAGCAAAGACAAAACTGTTCAGGAAAGTTGGGGAAGTACTGAGCTCTAAGTTCCTGAAATAACTGAGAATACGATTTAGAATATGACCCTTCTTACTGGAACTTCCCTTTTCTTGCTTCTTAAATAGTTAATAAGTAGGTGAAGGAGGGCTGGAGATAGAATGGGAGCACTATGTGAAGGGGGACTGTGGGGCTTGCTTCTCTTAGCAACAGCAGAAATGTGTTTGTGTCCGAGAGAAAAAAATTCCAGTCCGTTAGCTAAAAGTCTCATGATCCCTGTTTCCTAACACACAACTTAACCCACTCATCCTTTCTAGCGTGGGCACCAGAAAACCAAAACACTCTGTGTCTAGCTCATTGAGAGTTTGTTATGGTAAGTACGGAGCCAAAGCTAGCATATTAGACTGGAAAGTGAGAAACTGTTAACCCGTCTCTGTCAAATGATAATAAAATCTTCCTTGCAGCACTTCTCATAATTAACATGTTATATCTTGGGTGCCTTAATGACTGACAACGAGACTCACCAACCCTGGTCAAGATCACAATGTGTAATTTTGGCACTACAAGGCATTTTTTTGAAGTTCTTTACTTTTCTCTGAATCCGGCTATTTATTCCCTCCTGCTTTCATTGTTTATGCTAAGCTTGCCTAATTTCCTGCTGGTGGGAGTGTCACATTTTCCACACACAGACATGAGCAAATAATCACATTTCCCCAAATGTATGGAAGAGTAGCTCAGTGGCTTACCTTGAGGTGGTGCAGGTGGGTAGCCCCCAGCCTGTGGTGGGTAGCCTCCAGCCTGCGGTGGGTAGCCTCCAGCCTGCGGTGGGTAACCTCCAGCCTGTGGAGGGTAGCCTCCAGCCTGCGGTGGGTAGCCGCCAGGTTGGGGTGGGTAGCCGCTTGGCTGTGGTGGGTAGCCTCCTGCTTGGGGAGGGTAAGCTCCAGGCTGGGGTGGGTAACCACCTGGTTGTGAAGGGTAAGCTCCAGGCTGTGGAGGGTATCCACCTGCCTGAGGGGGGTATCCAGGGTAGCTCATTGCTATAATGAACACAAACCAGAGCAGTCAATCAAAGAGCTGCCCCTTTAAGACAAATTGAATGCACTGGCATGGCAACGGGAGCTGAAAACACACCCAGTTCTAAACCTGCTCCTCCTTGTCTTTCCTACTCGGAAGAATTCTTCAGTAACCAAACCATGAGCAATCTGAAATCTGCTTTGGAGAATGTAGGTCTGACTAAATATATGAATCCTCGTTAGTATAACTGCTTATTCAAGTTTCTATTTGTAGTTATTTCCCTAATGTGAAGTAAGGGTTTAATCTAGTCACTGCAGTAGTTGCTGTGTCACTGTCACTGGAATCTAATGAAGGGCAGGCTCTCCATTCCACGGCCACTGAATCACAGACTTTAGTGGAGTGGTGAAGAAACTTTCATTTTGGTCAGTTTGAAAAGCCTCTGCCGCAATAGGTCCACATGTTCCATGGTAAAAGTGACTCCAGTGGATTTAAATGGAAACAAGCGGAACAGTCTCCTCTCGTTTGCATTTTATTAGCCTTCAGAAAAAAAAAAAAAAAAAAAAAAAAAGGCATTGCTCTGTTTGCTTAAGCACCACAGGGCAAACAGAAAAAAAGAAAAAGGTACCATGGGAAATTCAAAGTCACATCAGATAAGACAAAAGCTATAAATTCAGTTTGCAAAAAATAACCACAAATGTATGCAAGAGGTCTTTGCATCACAATCACCTTTCACGCGGTTGCGAAAACCCGCATGAACTCTCAGAACAAATGTGGTTTGTCTCTTTCAACGTTAAACAGGTCCAACGCACCAACATCACACTTAGAAAACAAAACCAAAACGCTATATTGGTGAATAGGAAGTTAGGATCGCTAATATAGGTGCTTATCATTTGTTGTGACATTTGACTCCTTTAGTGACAGCTACGTACTAATCATTCATCTAGGCTACCGAACAGTATGCTAAACAGATTATGGCAGTCACTAAAAACAAATAAGTCGCTTATATAACAATAATAATAACCGTTTAGTTTTGGACAGAGGGCTTGCTAGCTGCTAAGCATAAAGCTGCTACGGGCCTGTGCAAATGTCCATAGGAAAACGAGCTAGTAGTAAAGTTACCTCCTAATCCAGATTAACTGTACATACTGTAGCTAATATAAATTTAAACCTTGCTCTGTGCCGTGTCTAGGTCTTAGCTAACTATTTATAAGTATGCAAATTGAAGCTGCAAAGTTAAGCTAGGCGAGGGTTTGGTGTCCTTTGCGTAGCTGAGCTAAAAAAAAAAAAAAAAAAACTGAAACAACATCTGACAGGCCAGCTAACGACACCGTGGAGGAGATCAGATTAGCACGAAACGACTCGGAAAACCGGCCAAACACATACAAATACGGCTCGTTTAAAAGGCGAGCTAGTGTATCGTTCACTCGTATACACAGACAGCAGATAGGATTGCAGTTGTTATATGCTAGCACTTACTTTTAGCTCGCTTTCGGTAGCTTCCTGAAGAAGGTCTTCCTAATGGGCCAGTCTCTGCCTTGAGTGTATTTAACTTGTGTGGGTGGGACTCAGAGTTTCCACTCAGAGTTCCCACCCATCTGACCCATGACAGACTGCAGTCGATTAACAAACACTGATAGACGCGCTTATAGTGAACATACAACAATATAATGACATGATGGAAAATGTGACAGGACTCTTGACTTTATTGTTTCACAATAGGTCTATTATTTAACAAGTTTACTGCCTACCCCGCCCTACTCAGGTAAGCCTGCAACTAAACGCCAAAACTAACACTTACTTATTATATCTAATAACTATACAAGAACTATAAAGTGTGACATACTCGGATGTTTTTTTATATATATATTTCTTTTATTAAATATAAAAATATAAAAAAAATATACTTGTACTATGTTATAATATATAATAATTACAAATATTTTACTATTTAATAAAAAATAAACCGATATTAATGCTCATTTATACCAATACATCTACGTTGTATATTCAGCATTTAAAGAGGTAGACAGGGATATTTATTTATACTTTAAATATTTAAAACACCATATAAATATAATAAAGAATTTATATGTGCCATACCTATGAGACTGATGTGTTTTTATACTTTTAGTAAGTACTGTATACGTACAGTATATAGTGAAATTTCCCAGTTTGGGATTAATAAAGCATCCATCAATATGGAAAAAATATATATATAGAGAGAGAGTATGATGTCACCAACAAGGAAGTGAATTTGTGTCTGTGTGCGAGAAAGCTTTTTTCCACAAGAGGGGGCTCTTTCTAAACTTTTTCCCCATACCATACTACGTTGCCTGCCACCTTCAGGTTGGCTGGAGGCTGGGACATGTTGAGCAGAGAGTGGCTGACAGAGGTTTGGGGCTGAAGTTAAGTAAGTTTATATTAATTACTTAAGTGTTTGCGTAAATGGTCTGTGCTTATATAAATTAAACAGTTTCCCAGACATGTCGTCATAGCATAGAGGATGTGTTTCAAAGGCATCATGGTCGGAAAGAAAATCATTTTAACATAAATCCCTAAGGAAGTCAAAAAAATAAATTAAGTACTCACCTTTACCCCTAAATAAACAAAAATAAAAACATATCATTGTACGGCTCAGAAATAAACTTGTTTAATTTAGCGAATGATTTGACAGGATATCTATTAATATTGTGGTAACGCTGAGTTATCGAGATGTAAACGAATATTCACGAAGCCAGACGCTGATTGGCTGATCGTCCTCTCTGACGCAGGGCCGTGGTCATTACATATCCAAAGAGCCTATCGCTGCCCCGCTGCAATAAAGGCAGATAGCGGACCATGGGGAGCAGGGGAAAACTTTTAATACTGACATGTTAGCGCAATGACTTTTGAGTAACATCTAACTGGGACGAGGCTCCCGGCGCGAGGAGGACAGGGCCCTTTGCGGGAAGGAAAAAAGGAGCACTTGCCATCTGCCGGGGTACGGGAACGAAAAGCAAGACGGCATAAGAGTTGAGACTAGTCCAAAACTATCAGCGGTGGAAAATCCAGTTTAGCCATCTGAATTGAAAGATGAGCTTGTTGTCTGCCATAGACACGAGTGCCTCCGTGTACCAGCCTGCGCAACTTCTCAACTGGGTCTATCTCTCCTTACAAGACCCCCACCAGACCAGCGCTTTTGACGCGTTCAGACCCGAACCCAACTCTTCCCACCCGGATCTCAGTTTCAGCAAGACTCCCGCAGCGGCGGACTTGAGCTCTTCCCTGAACTCCAACTATCTCAACAACTTCTTTCAGCTGCAGCGAAATGAGGTGAAACACGGCATGCTACATACAAATCTGGGGGATTTCAGATGGTGGCTGAATAGTTAGGAAGTGCTTGATCTGGTGCCTGTCTGGCCAGCAAAATGTTTGAGCATGCAACATGGGCTATTCTGGTACATTTCCGCCATGATATTTCTAATATGGACATAACTTCTGATATTTTTTTAAAACTTTTTTTTATAATCAAATGAACATTTTGGTATATCATATACTTTGAATATTCATAATATTGAATAATATTTTATCATTATTAGGATGTTATGGGTAATATTATCCTTCTTAATATAACACACGAAGAACAGAGGCTGGTGTCACTGCAAGACTGAAACCCTAAAGAACTAGCACAGAGATGCTGAGTAATTATGTAGTGTCATAAGATCAATTTAAATGCTCACTCATAAGTTAATTATAGTTTAACTGCAGGGATGTCATAGAGTTGTTTGGACACTTTTGATATTCATTATGGTAAGCTTATTAAAGCGTAATAAAGCAAGTGGGGATCTTAATATGTTATTATATAACTAAATACCATGACAACTTTTCTAAGTGTAGTCAGGTCAGTTCAATTTCCCCATAATGTCATTATCTAATAAGGGATAAATGAGTGTGTCACCAGCGTATGGACAAGTTACAATTCTAAGTAAAAGTGACACAGCTGAGCAAAACCATGTTTTTATCAGACATGTCCCTGATCGGAGAGGTAGGGATGGAAACAGATTTTGCTGTATGCCTCTGTCTGGAGAGAGCGGGCAACTGCAGGCCCTTGCAGAGATCCGCTGCATCTGACTTCTTCAAATAGACCAGGTTGTGCAAACAAAATCAATCCCTGTTTACATATTGGCTATTTTTGTAGCCTTGTGTAATTTTAGGGACAAACATGCCAATAATGTGTGCAGGGTGCAAATGTGATACTCCAGGCGACACTGAGCAAAAAGCGGCACCACACACATATATACAGAGCACACGGGAAACACATACTAAGGGACTACGGGCAGAGTGGTAGTGTTAAAAATATACAACAGGCCGTGGTATTTGTACTGCAGTTGAGTTACTTAGATCTATGTTACTATGACTCTGTGTCTCGGAAAACTCTAGGAGTGGATGGATGGCGTATTTGCCATCGAGAACCAGCGCTCATTATTATGGTGGTAACCATAGAGACCTTTTGAAGTCATTTAACATGAGTAGTCATCTGAAAATTGGGTGAGCACGTTATGCATTACGCTCAGTTGTGTAATGCCATTGACTCCATTTGAGTGCTCCGAACTGCAGGAACACACATAGAGTCTGGAAATGCTTTAAGGGGTGGGGGCATTTTGCAACTTACTGTACCGGCTTAGCCAAGTAAAATAAACCACTGCAGAGATTTGATTATGGAGATGAGTAATGCAAAAATGTGGTTGTTTTCGCAGTCTGCACTGGATAATACAACAGTCTTGCGAAATGCGCGTTAGATTAATTGATTTGTTCCTGATTGAGAAGTCACATTGTGACACAGGCCAAGTATGCTTTTTACAGTCCCGACAGCTGACAACTTTGTTTAAATGTGTGTTGCATTTTTTCCCTCATTATGTCGTTCTGGGCTAAGAAGCCAAATATTTCAATGTGACAGATAAATTTCGAGGGGTACTTTACATTTTTTTTACTTGAAAAACTTTAACTTGTCACTTTAAAGTGTGGACCAGACATCACAAACCTGGCTGAAACATATCAGTGTCTGATTGACCCCTGCAGTGTGACACCTCATCCCTGGACCTGTGAAAACACTCACAGATGTGCTACACTTGTCCACCTCACTTGGACACACTGTGATTGGTAATGACACTAGTCCCTAGTCCCCCCCCCGCTATCTATTACAATTAAAACACACAAAAACTCAGGACTCACTTACTCGCTCGCTCACTCTCTCATTCACTCACTCACTCACACAGACACACAAAATAAACAAACAGTCTCACCCCACCATTAGCAGATGTGTGTGAAATCTGTTTCCTTTGGGCTGTCAGCGGGGGGTTCCAAGCCAAACTGGAGAAATGTGAGAAACATAAACGAAGCATCGTTTCCTGTTTTTATATTTGCTGAAATAATTTCACAATCTGCCCTAAAAGTTAAGCTTTAGTAAACCCACCAGCACTACGGGAGTGGGAAATACACACGTAGCTGAAACACTGGGCAGATGGAAAACTCTGAGAAACTGCAGAGCTGAAATGCTTGATTTACAGCGACTACATGTAATAAATGAACATGAGTCTTAAAGCTGGAGCTGGTTAGCAAGACAATCTCACAGCCTCCAGATAAAGATTTGGCTTTCATCCCTGGCCAGGTTGCCAAGACTAAGGTTTCTGTGCTGTGCAACATTAAACATTCGCAGCAATATCATTTCCCAGACACAGACTTGTGTCCCAAAATGATACACGGACGTCAGAGTTGATGAAGAGTGTATCTGAGGATTTCAACATGCCTACGCACACACTGACATTTTTACATGAAAGTTGAGTCTAAAACATTAGTTATTAACGCGGTTATACTATTAAATGTCTAAGCGGATTATTAGGTAGATTATTTGCTTAGCGGCTTTTCCAAAACGTTACTTACCTGACTAAAAATGTCTGTGCTAAACTCAGCATAATTTGACCCAGAGGTCAATTCCTATCTGGATTGTATTTGAACAGAAGGAGACATGAATGAGAATGGAAATAAGGAACTGCAGGCAATGCTTGCCCTGTTATTAATATTCAAAGGGCATCCTCTATGAATTCACTGGGCCCTGTGGCATGCAACACTGGGCTTCTGTGGCTCCGAGCAGACTACAAACTCTGACCATGGCTAGTTTACCACCAACAGTGCATGGTGACATTGCTGATGTTCCACAGGCTGGCGAGGGAACATGCCTCCCATCTTGTTTACAATGAGTCATCCTTTGTAAAGTCCTGTCTATCTCTGTGGACGTGCTCAGTACTTTTCCAGTTCACGAGCACAGCTGGGCCTCTCGCCAGATGTTCTGAATTTAATGAGAGAAATTATCTTGGAGGGGTTTTTTCTTCTTCTTCTTTTTTTTTTTTTGTATTTGCACAACAACAAATAGGACAGAGGGATAAATGGTATAAAGGAAATCTGTGATTAATCTAAACATTTTTATGGGATGTTTTCTAAGAATCTACGTGTTTTGCTAAAACTGAACCGATGTCATTTGGCAGGCCTTAAACAACAACGTGTATAAGAATGTGTCACCCTATGGCTCCCTGAACAACATCGTGGATGGACTCAACTCCCTGACGGACCATTTCTCAGACCTTTCCCTTTCTTCTGAGCCAAGGAAACCCAACAAAAGACCCCCACCCAACTACTTGTGCCACCTGTGCTTCAACAAGGGCCATTACATCAAAGACTGCCCTCAGGTGAGACTCAGAACACACATACGTCGCACAATCTAGCCTTTAGATAACAGAAAGAGCAGAGGGTATGCATACATTTGAATTACTTATTTTTCATACAAGTCAGTAACGGCACTCAGAGCTGTTTTAGCTCCAGTCATCTCCCTCGCTTTCTTTCTTTCTCTCCCTCCCTCTCTCTCTCTCTCTCTCTCTCTCTCTTCCTCTCTCATTTTGGATCTGGTCTGACCTACTTGTTAAACAGGCTGGCCTCTGTCTTCTGTAGTCATGTGTGCGTGCATCTATATATTTGTGCTTGCGTGCATTTCAACTGCCAACGCATTACACAACAACATCAAAAAACTGTACGTCACATGATACGTTAACCTCCTCTCAAGTTTTTTCTGAGTCGAACGTGAAACTGCAAGGAAGTTTTTCAAGGCTCCAAATGCATGGGCAAATGCTGCAGGCGCCGCCTTCTCTGACGTGTAGCTAAACATATTACATTAATCCCGCCAAGATACAGTTGCATTCCTCCGCTTTCCTGTTTCCCACTGATTCAGTTTGTTGTGATGCAGGGTTTTTTTTTGTGCGTTCACCGTGGCAAATCCACCTCAAAGTCAAGTGCACAAATGTGTGACGAAATGGGGTCCCAGCTGTTGTCCTCGCCCCTAGACTCATCTGGGAAAGCACCAGGAGAATTTTAGGTTTTCAAACAATCTCTGCCAATTTATTAAATGAGACCCTGGTTATTATCCTTGATACTGGAGTACGTGTAAATCCAACCATAGTAAAGTTTCATTTCTATTTATGTACTTTAAGTATAGCATATGGTGAATTGATTTTTTTTTTTTTTTTGCACGAGTTAGCGAGAAAGGACTATGAAACTGCTGTGGTGGAGCCGTCTTTGTGTTGTTATATAGCACCTTGTAAAGTCATACTCCATGACTGGGATCGTGGCCTGGAACTGATTCGGTTTCATAAGAGGAACACAATAGTAGCTTCCCTTGTCATGGCAGAATCTTTACACGAAGTTGTTGTTGTTGTTGTTGTTGTAAGTTGGACTCAAAGTGCCTTCGCTCTATATCTCTTTCATGCCTCTCCCGTTTGTCTTCACTCCCTTTCCCTGGCTGAGGTGCTAACCTCAGCCCTATGTTTCTTTTGCATGGAATGGTAATGAGGAGCAGATGTGAGATTAAAATGCTTTGACTCGCTTTATGACATATGATGACTGGTCTCAGGGGGCCTGTAAAAGACCCGTGCACTGGTGAAATATCTCCTGGACAGCTCCAAACTGCGATGTGTGGGAATTAGATCATCTATTGACAACTCTAATGGGACTTTGGGATTTTAGCGCAACATGCAACATTTGCCCTAAAGTAATGCTGTACTGTACCTGATGATGTGCACATTGTTCATATGATACAGATACTCAACCCTGGAGCAGGTGTACATGAAGTAATACATTGCGTGTTTATTGCTTTTTCCATATGATCGCGTTTCTTAAAACCACATGTTGCGTACATTCACTGTACTATTTTACCATACAATGTGTTGCTTTATAAAACAAGACCCATGTGACAGCAGCAGAAACCGTGAAATGAATCTTTCTGTAGGTTTAAGCATTCCGCTGTGCATGTCAAAATCTCAACCGTCTTCTGGTTCCTATTTCAGCCGTTCGTTAAAACTGCCAGCGGTAACTCAAAAAGCAGCGAAGTCTCCAAGCGGCCGCCGCTCCTACGCAGCTCAACACCATCTCAGTTATTTAGGTCTCTCCTGGGCTTCTCTCCTCCACCTTTACCTTCCATTTGCGCTCCATCGTTTACGCTAGTGCCTGGTCACTTGTCATTGCGTGCCGAGCCAAGGATAGTTCAGCCTTACTTAACCAGCACAAGACCCAAATACAAGATGTGACACACAGCCTGTAATAGAAAGCTTTTAATGGCAAGAGGCATTTTTTAAATCCTAAATTGCTATGTTTCAAAGTGTGCAGAACTAATACTTTGTCCTGTCCAGAGATTCTTTGCCAGTTCTTTTCCAATGAAAACAGAGGCCCCTTCTCGTCAAAATGCTGCTAAGTTTGTCCAGCATAGAGCATTACATTCTAATGACATATGCAGTCCTCCTCGTCCTCTCAACAATTGTATTGTGTTGTTCTGTGCTGTAACTTTTATTACAGGGTTTATGGTAGAGTCACTTTTTTCAGATTGATTGAATAATGTCACATTTACTTACACTGGGTCCTTGATTCTTTTTATTGTTCAGAGTAAGAGTTAGACTACTAAATAGCTGAGGTTGAGGAAGTGCTAATGCAGTTTTTGCAATGCGACATTTTTGGTTATAGCATGTTGGAAGGACTCACGGGAGGTTTGTGGCCGTGCTGAGGGAATTATTTTTCAGGGAACTCTTGTAGTTGAGTGAAAGCCACAGGCCTGGCAGCAGCTGCCCTGTGCTCCCTGTCATGGGGACAGAGGTGTTATGTAAACTGGCTTTTATTCGGAAAATGAGGTCGCTCCCCTAGTTATGAGCAGAATGCCTCTCACTGCCACGCTTTGGCTTCAGTCCAAGATGTCTTCCACTTGCACTCATGATTTGGTTTTGTGCAGGGGACTAATCCTCTCAACAGCTGGCCCCACCTCTTTCGATTTGAGTGATCAAAATGATGGACTGAATGACATCTTCTTGCCATGTCTCCCTGTAGAAGGATGAACTCATGGAAAATGTCTTTTGCCGCACTGCAGGTTTGTGGGTATGTGGGGGTGGCTGCTGTTGCTGTGTGTTTTATGTGTGTCTTTGAGCTATAGCGGATTTCTGAGTTACTGTGCCCTATTCCTGGTCTTAATGCATTCCCCTGGTCCAGTCCTGCAGGATTATAGTTTTATGTTCATGCATTTTTTTTTAAACTGAATGTGAACCACAAAAATGTGGTTAACAATGTCTCACATAGCACGAACCAAAACAAAATGTAGTGTCCTTACAGGAGACTATTCATATCCACATTACCTTATTAAAATGAATCACCATTTTTTTATTTTGTGAAATATTTGTGAAATCTATATACGCCAGCAGCTGGTTAGCTTAGCATAACACAAAGACAACCAGCCTGCTGTGTTGAAAAGTAACAAAATTTGCCTACTATCACTCTACTAAAACACTTGTTAATTTTTATTAACAGGCTAGGCTAGCTGCGTCCCCTTGTTTACTGTCTTAATGCTAGGCTAAGCTAACAAGTTGGTTGCCTATAGCACGATTGTTTGTGGACAGATTCAGAGCGAATTCGGTCTTTTTATGTAACTACTTCCTATGATCTACTGTCTCTAAATATAAAGATACGCCAAAGAATAGAACAGAATAGAATAGACTGTGTTGTCATTTGCACAGGTACAAGAAGGTACAAGTACATTGGAATTATTGTGCGAATTTCCCTGAGTTCCCTGAGTCCAGTCACTCACGTTCCCTGTGACTGGACCAAAAAGTTTAAAAGAAGGCCAGCTAGCACCTACGTTCTGTGCTTGTGTGAAAGGAAATAACTGCAGCAGATAAAGGAAACCGACTAGGATTAGCAAATGCTAGAGAGCTAGAAAGAGCTAGCAACCACATAGAACTGGACTCCAATGAATCATGCTGGTCAGTTGGTGTACAGTTAATTCATGCTAAGCTGAACAACCAATCAGAGTGCATTAAGATCCGATCTGGGCTATCGAATTGTGATGATGCAGGAGCACCCTTATTGAGTTTAGGTAGTCTTTAATGCGAATCAGGACGCATTGCGTTCACAAAGGAATGCGGACACATGCCACCCAGATTACCTCCATATGTGATCAGAGACCGGGTCTCTCGTCCCCCCTCGTCCCCGGTTGTGTTCACACCTGTCTTTTACGTGACCGGCTTGGCCAGATCGGATCTTAATGCAAGGTCTGAACAGGCCTTACGAAGTCGGAGTCAGAGGCCTGCCTAGTGCCGGACACACCTCCAATTTTGAAGCTTGCTGAGAGCCTTTATAGTAGCCTGCATATATTTTTCATCTGTCTCATCGTTTAGACTGCATCGATACATATGATATGAAAAAGCCGATGACATACAGATTTGTCTTTTTTGCCCTGCTGTGAGACAAATTGAATATGTCTCACATATTTTAAACTGTTCTCTCTCTGTCTCTCTCTCTCTATATATATATAAATATGGAATGTTCTCTAAATATCCATCTGCTAAAAATAACATTGAGGCCAGATAGAAAAGAAGAGCGAGGCCAAGAGTGTCACGGCTACTGTGTTGATCAGAAGCACATGGAGCACATTGATCCACGCACAGAGCCTTCTTTATCACAACAGTATAGTGCACCTTTTGTTCAGATGCTTATGGTGTCAGTGGAATGTGTGTGTGTATGCAGTATATAGCATTAATTTCAAACTTTTTATTTCATCCTGCAGTTATCTCACTTGCAATAGTTGATTTTGAAGATTTCCAGCAAAGTATTTACATTGAGTTGGAGTAAAATGTGGCACATATGTGTGTATGTAATTGAATCATTCAAGTTATGAAGAAGGACGTCCTGCTGATTTCCTCCCATCCTTGCTCCCTGTCAGTCAGTCAGGCCTGGGATTTAGGCACGCCTGAATCTCCCCGAGCATGTATCTGTATCTGTGACCAGATGCCAATTACTGTGATGGTCCTCGCACCTCACGTGGTGTTAATTTCGGCAGCAGTCTGTCCTGTGACAAATGGTCACCATAATCTCCCATAACGGTGTCAACACGGGGACCTGAGGTGAGCTGCGAGCAAGGGCCTCTTCACACCCGAGGCAAATTACACTTTGAGTAATGTGTGACTCGCCAAAATGTGTGCTTTTCCTTTGGTCGCGGTGCTAAGCGCAATAGCCCGTCATTACTGCCGCCCACGCTGTCGACCGCAACAAACATCGGTGGTCGTTGTTGTTTTGATGAAACATGTTTGCTTTAAGACTTGCCAGTGACAGAGCAGGGATTCTTTTACGAACTGGTCGGCAGTCACGCTGGGATAATTGTGTTTTGGTTTGTTGTCGTACTAGGGTACGGGGGTAGAGTGGGGAGGGGTGATGATGTGTCAAATGCACATTATTACAAGTTTATAATTCACCAGAGTTACATCATCGCACGGCACTGTTTGTGCACTTCATTCTAGGAAAAATAAGTATCTCAGCTTTCTGTGGGAGCACTCAGATTTCCTGCGATGTTGTAACTCTAACATTAATGTCTTAGTTGTTCTGTAGTTAACTTCATTTGCACATTCACTTTACATTTACTTTTATTCCAAGCAGGATTTTAGGGACAAAAAACTCTAAATCTACTCCTCTTTGGGGTATAAATACATTTAACTGACACTGTAAAAGAGGATGGTGGTTGGAGGAAATTAGCAGTTTTTTATTATCCTTTTGAACCGTTGTTTATTTCCAGGCGTTTCAGCTGTTTTGTTTTTTATTATTCGGATAAAAATCTCATGTGAGTATTTGAAAAGGGAGCACAGGCTACCGCATTCACATCTGGATAGTCTCCCATGGTGTTGTGCTGCTGGCATTTCAGCTGTCACAGTAAATAAGAAACCGTCGTTTGTGGATAACTGTCCGATTAAACTGTCATTTTCGCTTCACTTCACTCAGTCCGTCTTCTGAAACGTCCAGTAAAATTCAAATTGTCCAATCAACAAAAATATTCCGTCCTAATCCAGTTTAATATTCTTGTGTGCAGCTTCCTATGTTTGTCAACTCTTGCACTGGGAACACACTGCTAAATTGTCGAAAATAGCTCGCTCGCTATTGCAGTGCTGATTATTCAATAGCTCAACAGATTATGTAAGCTTAATGTAGCTGGAGATGTTTGCTGTCCCCTGGAGGCTAATGTTCTTGGGAGGAGAAAAAACATAGATCCTACATCTGTCCTTTAGCTTTCCTAATCTCTGTTAAACCAGCTCTTAACTTCACTGAAAGTTATCTGTAGTGAATATTGTGTGTTCATATTTTTTCTCTGCCCTCAACAGCCGTTTTCCGTCTTCTATTCTTCGCTTCTCTCTCTTTATGCATTTGTTGATCCTGTCGATAAACAGTCTTTCAACACCACGGTGACACTCTTCAACATTTGTCATGAGAGAGTGCTTCACACTTTACCCCCGTGATCTCCGTGCCCCCGGGGCCATTTCTGACATGGCTGCAGTCATTATGCTGCGGAAGGCAGGCACTTTGGATGTGCCGCTGTCATGCCATTATTCAGCGCTGTCCAGTTCGTCCGTGTCGGACACAGAGAGGGTATAGTTCGAAAGCTTGAGGAGGGCACAAGGGCCGAGATACAGCGGGCCAGTGAAAGGGGAGAGGGGGCGCTTCCCCTGAAAGGAAATCAAAGTTAAAAGAATGATAAAAGCGCGGTTTCCTGCCAGCTGGTTTGTGTTCGGTGCAGGAATCCCATTCTTCCTCTCAGTTTTTGCTGAGACAACAGTCGCACCACTTCCTGTTTTGGTAACTTTGACACTTCAAACCCCATCCCTGGGAGGCTGTGCAATGTTACCACAGTCAGGTAAACTCACTGCCGGTCACAGATTAAATGTTTAAATATAGTAAAAGACGCTCTGAAGCCATCATGAAGTCACAGCAGACAGACACTGACTAAGTGATCACAAAGTTTTGCTCAAAAGATACCATTAACCTTTTTGAGGCGGGACTAAGCAGGCACTAAGTCCATCAGTTGCCTCTTTGCAAATGGATTATACACATCCTATCAACTGATTAGCCCTCTTTGACACCGAGACTAAGGGGTTTATTGTTTAAGTTGTCCTGGATGACTTTATTAGCTTCTAGGCCTGTCACATTTAACACATTATCGCGGATTAATCCAAAATTCATGATGCGCTGCAGATGGGTTAATTACATTAAAATTTTTAATCAGATTAATCGTGATGATGGATTAATGCGCGTTAACGCGTTAATTTTGACAGCCCCGTTAACTTCATTTGGTTTCTTACGCAAAGCTTTGTTATATGAACGCTTCTCCGGTCACGTCACTGGGCCAGCACCGTAAAATACAATCTGGAGTTAATAAAAGAAAATAAACAATAATCTGCCTGAGGCACTTGCGCGTCGCATCGCTTTATGTAATTTTGTTTTTGCAGCATGAGGGAAACCAGTTCGCCACTGATTTGAGTCTCCTATGTTCGGGCTCTTTTATTTGCTTTATATATTATTACACCTTAGCATAACATTTTTCTACCCTTCTAGTAAATACCGCTCCACTAAAACTCGGTACTACAGTAAAAAAAAAAAATAACGGCAACAACAGCAGCAATAACTCGTCCACTTCAGCTTGTGTTAACACAGCCATGGAGGTCAGCAGCCCTCCACTGAGGCCTCGGGAAATAGAACAGGATGGTTCACCTTTCACTTAGGGAGCAGTGAGGAATCAGTGGGTCAAAGGTCAGATTTTCACTACAGCATGATGTCCTGATGTTAGTCCATTAGGCACAGGGGGCTTTGTTAGTTTTTAACAGAATATGCATATTTTAGAGGTCTTTGTTTGCAAATGGAAAAAAATTTCATTTTTCATTTTTCATTTATAAAATAATAGCTCTATATTTCCTGGTCAGACAACATAGGTAATTGGGTCTTTGGGTTTTGATCTGTTGGTTAGCCTCTAGCACTCAAGCGCTCCTGGTACCGGGGGCAGCTGCGCATACAGATGGTCCCTAAATGTGCCAAAATGGCCAATTTGGAGAGCTTACCTAAACAGGCCTCCACTAAAAGCTCTCTAAAACCTTTCTGCTTTCAGTCTTGGTACAGGTAACGTTGCTGTGTTTCATCTTCATCTACTCTGACCCAGTGACATATAGTCTGATTCTTACAATTGTGCCGTAAAAGAAGGTGCCACCTTGTGCTTTCAGAAAATGTTATAGCAGTCTCTGTTTTCTGTTGTTTTATAGAACAAATGATTACGTGTTTAATTGAGACAGGGTAACTAATAATGGTAATAATAAGGTTATTTTCAGCTGTTGATACAGCAGTCTGGGTCAGGATGATCTGATTAAGCTACTTTACAAACACTTAACAGTTTTTGTGTCATTTTGTCCTCTTCAACTCATTAAGGAGCTGGCAAATGGTGAAAGTGTAAGTAGGGCTTCAGAGCAGAGTCCCAGACACTAAACCACCACAGGAATATATCCACATAGACTTATCTCCCTGCTTATCTACACTGATTGATCGGCATTTGGTTGAACTAATCGCTCCTTGTTGCAGCACCAGTTCTTGTCACACGAAAACAACAGAGATTCCTTCGCGATATAAGATTAGACCGAACGAAGGGACGGACAAGCAGACAGACAGACAGGGACACTGTGAAGCTGCGAGCGCTGGCACACTGGACTGGATTTGGTGTCAAGAGATCAGGGACTGACACTGCTGGCTTTGTGTCGCGCTTGAATGGGCACCTTAGGGAGAGACTGAGGTTCTGAATGGGCGCCATTGGGGAAAGCCCTAGCGGTGGGAATGGAGGCTGGTAATTAAGGCAGTCATTGTACGTCTGTAGGATATGCTAGACAGAGAGGTCAGGAAGGCAGGCCTGTATTGTTCCCGCAGCAGGGCCCTCTCTGCATCACAGTGGTGCGTCAGACTCAAGTATGTTTGGAGAGAGTCTTGGATCTTGCAGGGAGGGGAAAAAAAGAATTACAACAACAAACCACACAAGCGGTCCTATACAGTCTGTTTGTCTATATGTCAACACACAGACTATAGGGGCCTCACGTGTGGTTTTGATTTCGTAACAGTCTTTCTTGCTCTCTTTGTGGTTGAGTATCTTGAAGTCCTCCTCTGGCAGGCTACCCAGAAGCACTAGAACCTCTCAAGACTTAACGAACCGCTGATTAAAACACAATTGTGGCCAACATGTGAAGTCATGAGGGTGTGTTTGGGCTTTTGCTAAATGAGGCCAAATCAGCCAGTAAATTGTAGTTTTATTTTATTTATTGTGCACAAGTTGAAACTAATCTATATTATTTTAGTAATATGCAGAGAGAGAAGGTGGGGCACAAAAACTTGTTAAATAACATAAAAAGCCTATTTACAGCGTCAAAAATATATGTAATTGTTTAACCCTGTTTAAAAGTAGTTGTATTAGCACATGATATAGGAAAATTCAGTACTGCTGCTGCTTTTGTGATTGGAAATCCACCTTTGCATGTCATATTTCTGGGTAAGAAAAAAGACCACTAATTTTATATTTTGAAAACACTAATATCACAAATTGTGAGAGGTTGAAGGTTTTGATATAAAAAGCTGACCAGCTATTCCTTTTGCAGGATGCTATCACCATGTAGAAGGTTCACATACAGCTAGTATAATGGAAAGTTGAATGCATTGTGCTCCAATTTGGTGAAGAAGATGTGTTTAAAGGAAGTAAAACACTTTCTCAATTATAGTCCTCATTGTACGACCTGCTTATCGTCACAATGTATTCACTGGAGCTCAAGTTTAATTGTAGGTCTCGTTTTATCCTGCAGCGTCTCTGCAAGTGGAAATAGATTTTGGTGTAGCCTCCTGCGCTTGCTTTAAAAAAGCTGATCCACATTTCATTTAGAAACTTTTTTTCTGTCTCCCCTCTCTGTCTGTGCGCACTTCCCTGTAGTGTGTCGAGAAGTTTCTGGCAGGGATGAGCGCTGGGGGGGGAGGGGTGGGGAGGTGGAGCGCCATGGGAATGTTTTTACAGGGTGACCCCTGATCTTCCTTCCAGTCGCAGCAGAGGCTCAGAAGGCCTTTGCGTCTGTCTCTGGTCTAACACTCACTCAGTCAGGTTGCCAAAGAGAGAGACAGAGGCAGAGAGCGCGTAGAGACTGCCCTGTTAACAGATAAGGCTTATCAGGGATGCTGGGGACATGCTGTGTCAGACATGCTTTCTCTTTCATAGCGTCATAGCAGACAGAAAAACATTGAGAAACTGCTGCCCGTCAAAATATTTTATTTTTAAGGAGTTAAACGGAGGAAGAGCATTGAGGAGCCATATAGGGCCATAGGTCCAATATAGCATTGACACCAAGTGACACTGAGATTAGCAACACACGTGTACAGTATATCCAGCAGAGGGACTTCCAGAAATATGCGGGGACACACACTCACTCACTAACACGTCCAGCCGCATACACACAACTACAGCCAATACATGCACGAATCATGCAAATACAGACAGCAGTGGAATGAACTTCCTATGCCAGATGACAGTGTTTTGTGCACCTCTGTATGCCCCAGTCTGCCGCCCAACCTGCTCTTGTCATTCACTGGTCTGGTAACTTAATGCTGCTCTGCAGCTGCACAGCTTGTTGGGCTTAGTGAGACCATGGCTAAGTCCAAGGCTAGAAGAGGGCAAGAGGGAAATTCACACCCATGGCCTCACTTAACATTAGCCTCTAACGCCCAGTAAATACGGTAAGTGTAGGAGTATTGTAAACTTATCCTATGTGTGTGAAAAGAGGCTCCCTCCATGTCATGCTGGCGTATTTGTGGGACTGTGGAGCTTCTGGGTTCAACCAGGACAGACTGGAAGGCCCAGTTGGCCCGTACTTGTGTTTTCTATGAATGAAGCATGAAGAGAGAGAAAGGATCCTGTCAAAAACATCAGCTTTAAAACAACAGAGTGTTGCTGGTATAAATCAAAACGCCCACATGCTTGACTCTCCGAGGCATCCATCAGTCATCCAAGAACATGACACTGAGATCCGTGGCCGATTAGGGAAGCTGGATTGTGGAAATCTAGGAATCTGGGAATAGGGTTTTGGCAAAGAGCGTGCTGGCATGGTGATGTGCCTCTGCAGCTGTCTTGGACACAAATGACGTGGGTCTGTTACTGAGGAGAAAAACTTGGTCATACACACCCACACACAACGAAACACAAATGCACATGTGCAAGCGTGGTATGTTAGAATATAGTGGTCTGCAGGGGCATTAGTAAAAATTTTATATTAAGACCTTTTTTCTTGGGGGCTTGAGGGGGAGGGGAGGATGAAGCGCAGGGTTCTTAAAAGTAAATATCCTCTGATTATTTGGTGTCATAACCTTCAGATCAGTTGCTTACAACAACATATAACGGAAGACCTCCACCTCCAGTTTATCAAAACAACCAGAAATTGCAGGTCACCAAATTTCATTTGTGAGCAACAACATTATTAAAAATGACTTAGTTGAGATTTGCTTTAATCTACATCAACAGATCAGCATATTGTACTGCCAACTTTGCCAATTTCACTTCATAGTACAGTAACCGAAGGCTGCACTGTGTCCTGCAACCAGAAGATGTTTCGCGATCTTTCAACTAAGACCAGCTACTGACTAAAAATGTATATTGTTGAAAGTCTAAAACACATGGATGACAGTGGGTATCTCATTTGACTGATGAAAAGTGTTCTCCTGGGATACTTCTGCTTCGTGTTTGTTTTTATCACTGCATTACAGCAGTCCTGCCTGCCTTTCTTTACTTCCTTTTATTTGAAAGGGACAAATACAGATAGAATTGAAACCATAACAGTTTTATGATCTTGCATACTGTTCTTGTAAAAGTGCTTCAACAATTTCTCAGTGAGCAGTGACGACAATTAAAAACACACAAAAGCTTTTTTTTTTTTTAATGCTTTCTGGCAAAGTCTGCCCAGTTATCTACATGACTGATAGCTGTGGGATGTTTTATCTTTGGTACAGCTGTCTTGATTTACCTTTTCCCCGCGTGATACCTCAGGATGTCAAAGAACAGACTAAACATAAGCGATCCACGCGGTGCTGTTACGGGACTTCACTAGAATCTGACAAGGAAGTGCTAAAACTAGATGCTCTGTTTTAGGATTAATATAAAAAGCTGTGTATGATGTGTGTGTTCGTGCTGTGGCACAGTATCTGTCTCTTCCAGCAGAAGCACACACATAAAGCAGAAAGACATACACACGTGTATTGTACTCTGCCAAGCAGAGGCCATTTCCTAGAATGAATTATTTTGGCGTCTCCAAGGGGCTGGAAATTGACTTGTGGTTATTCTTTTAAATCGCTGGAGTGGTTGTCCTTGTGAAATCCTCCCCTCCATATGACGGTGAAATAACAAACAAACTCATTTCTAAAAACTTGTGATCTCAGAGGTTAAACCTAGAAACCCACAAGAGAAAAACAGAAAATATTCAGCTTCTGGTCATGTTAAATGCCTTGCTCGCCAGCTTACATAGCAGGACATGTGTTGTTCTGTGTCAGGTCCTTGTGGCTTTGTGAACCTTTTAGGAAATGTTGCCTGTTAAGATTGAGGCTCTCAAATAGCTGTGGATTTGATTATAGCTGTGGATTTGATTATATACCAAGATTGTTATGGTTCCTTTTCACATACCACATAGTTTTGCTGTTTTTTTAAAACTTTTCTCCATCTCTGTCCACTATTCTCTCTGCCGCTTTTCCGTTACACCTGAGATGAAATAAGTGGGGCCTTCATGACAGCACAAATGCCTCGCGGGCATATTTAGGCCTGGAAACAACTGGGATGTGCTATTGTGAGTAAACTGCTTTTTATAGAGTAATGAATGGCCGAGCACATACGAATAGCTCAAATAAAGAGCTTCTAGAATATGAAACCTTTTCAAGAATAGCACCCTGACCCACATGGGCGCACAGCAGATTCAGACGAGCGCTAGTTGAGTGGCCACGGTGACTGTGATGGGAAACTTAGAGTCATGTTGTAGTGAGGTCACATAGCATGTGGTGCCAGTGTAAAAACAACACGTAAATTCATTTGCATATTATAGATGTTAGTGTTAATATATTTTTAAATATGAACTTATACATATTTTGCAGCTGGTTTTAGAAAAGTGTTGCAGGACATGGCACTATTATGACACAACATATACAAGGAATGAATGAATGAAGGCGGTCGAGTAATAGTTTAAAGATTTAATATCTTTTTAAGTTGTCACTTTTTTGTATATTAAAACATATATATATATTCATTTATTTATTAAAGTGACCAGAAACTTTACAGTAAAAAAAGAAGTGTTGAGATTTTTATGTACCAATAAAGTGCATTACGATTATCTGAGGATTATTCTGTAGTGCTGAAGTGATCAGTGACTGAGATAACAGAAACATAATATGAAGTCAGTAGTTTTTCAAGGAAATATGCATCTCATTAGGCTTTAAGAAATCCTCACAGTTATTCCTATTTTCCGAGTCGTCAACAAAATAAAAGCAAATTAACTAATGATCGAAATAATTAAATTGATTTTTGGAGCATTGCACCGATGCATCAACTTTGAACTGTGTTTTATCAAGGCAGATACAAATGCTGAGGCTGATCATTAACATTAAAAAAAAAGCTTTGCCTCAAAGACTTAAGACAAAGCCTTAAGACTACATGCCTGAAATTGTCATTCATCGTTATCATGTTGCATTACTTAGCTTGGATTTATCGTCTGCACATTTTATTTGATTTATGAAATTTGAACAAACCAGTATCACATGTGTTGTTGTTTTCATAACTCGTGTCTGCAGAATAGTTACATATGTGCATTTGCGTACTTGGCGGTACGAGTGTTGGTGTGTGTGGTGTGTGTGCAAATCCAAGTGCGTATGGTTGAGGTTATGTGCCGTACATGATGTGTAATGCTGCGGTTTATATTTAGAGACAACTGCACACGATAAGAATGCTTATCTCAGCAGTTGTGGAGCTGTGAAGGAATGAAAGCTGCGTGCTGTGGTGCAAAGTGCACAGTGGCGTGCACAAGCATCAAAGACTTTGCTAAGTGTGATGTTGAGTGTTTAAAAGCTCCATGGACAACATTTTGGATTTTTCAGCTGAACTGAAAAGGACCAAAGCCCGTGATCAACAGATATATGGTTACTGAAACACTATTGTGTAACGTTCAGGAAATATTTCCTTGGCCTGATTGATACTTTGATCTTTTTTGATGTTTCACAGAGAATAACCAGTTCTCAGGTTTAAACCACATCCAGGTTCCTGCCTTTCCCCCTTTGTAGCATTCATCACGCTAAGGCTAGCACGCTAACTGACACCACATTAAAGCAATTAGAAGTCTTATCAGAAATACTACGGTTAATGAGCAAACCAAACAAAAACTCCTAAAAACTCAAAGCTAACATTGTGGACTGAACCCCATCTGCTGTATCTGTAAATCTATCTCTTTCTGAACTGTGGCCAAACCAAATACAGATCCTGAGATGAGGACACAAGAGCAGACACAGATATGCGCACGGACACACTCGTGCGCGCTCACACGCACATGGAAATCCAACACACACACCGGCTCGGGGCCGGCTTGGTGTTCTTGTGTTGCTCTCTGAGTGATGTCCTGGGGGATGCGGAGAGGCAGAGCGGGGCCTGAGCTCCTCCGCTGCTCCTTTGTTTACACTGATGGTTTCCAGATGCTAGCTAGTGATCGGAGCGCTACGGAACGCTGGGGAGCAGCCCAGCAGTTTAGGGCCTGCGCCAGCAAGCTAGGATTAAGGCAGCTCAATCAGGGATACTTGAAAAACATGGCTTTGCTTTGTAATAACTCTGCAGTTGTTTTCAAAGGCTGAGAGAGTTTAAGAAATGTGGTTATGAAGTGATTATCACTTTGCAGGTAATCTTAAATAGAAGTGTCACAGACGTTGTCCCTTATTTATGGGGGTGACACATGTAATGTACAATGACGTCTTAAGTCATTAAGTATAATTATTAGTCGCAAAATGTAGACTTGGATTAATTGCATCTGACTGTAATTAACATGCTTGTTTTACTTAGTAATTTGACTGTAGGTTTCTCCAAACAGGCTCCAGCCAGGCCTTTATTCTGATGCAGATTGCCTCAGCTGATTAAAAAGAGAGATTTAGCACCCTTTAATTTCTCTCAGCTTGTTTTTCTGTGGCAGACTGAGTATATTGTCTGTCTCCTCTGCGAAGCCCCAGTTCGGAGGAGATTGTTTTCATAAACAGGGGTGCATTGTGCTCAGAGCGAGGGCAAATCTATCACTTAAACAGCACACCTGTTGCTCTCGCCACTTTCAGCCTCGGCCACTTTTCCTTACAGGCATTATAAAGAGACAGCTGCACCAGCAAAGGAGCCATCCAGAGGGAGAGAGGTGAGATAGATTGCGGGGGGAAAGGGGGCGATGCACAGAAAACAGTGGATGTATTTAGAGCCCGTAGTGCATGGCGGGATTGATAAATAGCTACCCATAATGCACCTGGCTGAGGTTCTGGCATGAACTTGCGGCTGTTTAGTCCAGCAGCGGAAACAGCCAATAAAAAAAAATGCTTGTTCTGTGTGCAGTTTGGACACAGCTGAGGTGGTGACAGTGTCATTCTTGTGAGGCAGTGGCCATCTGCATGCCCTCACTTGCCCTTCAGTTCTGACTGACAGGCTGACGACTGCACCCTCAGATCTTTTTTTTTTTAGTTGCTGTGATGTCAGATAACGCATTTAGTAATCATCCAGTGGCCAATGTTTCGACTAAGAAACAAAATAAAGAAGTCCCCCTGAACGAAGAGGCTTCTCTTGCTTCTTCTTTGTCTGGGTGCCATGTGGAAGGGGATGCCATATGAGATAATGCAGTGTGTGAAAGTATGTGTATTTCTATGGAATATTTTCATGTTTCACGTCTGAACCGCCTTGATGTGGTCAACCCAAACCGAGCTTTGCGCTAAGAATTGTTTTGCAAGAATAATTTGCCCCAAATGACCCGGCAAGCGTTTCTGCTTCCTCTGGTGTGGTTTGACAAACAACCCTAGGCTCTTCCCTCGACAGCGTGCTTCTCTTGTGAATGAAGCCTTATGTTATGACTCATTAACCTGTCTGGGTCTCGGTGATCATGCAGTTTTATGGAATGCGGATGGTGGCATCAAATCGTGCCAAAGGATCTCACATCAACTCTGTTGTACTTAACAACGTATACGGTTTATAGTTTAAAACATTAAAATGAACTGTTACTGTCAACGTAATGTGAAGAAATGTAACGAAGAAACAGTTTTGATGGTATGTCAAAGACATCTGTGTGTTGTGTTGCAGAGATATCTACTAAAGCTGTGATGCTTTGTACTGTAAGAGGTGAAAGTGAGTCACTGTAGCATCCTGTCCAGTCTTCTGTTAAAGGACAAGTAGTCAATAAATATAACAGTTAACACAATGATGGCAGGAGGTTTTGGCAAGCAACATTTAGAAAGCAGGATGGACGAGAGAGCTGGCCAGTAAAGGGTTTTTTTTAGCCTCTGCCCTTGCGCTTAACTTCCACTTCCTCACCATGTACAATGTCCCTTCCCTTGACCACCGGCAATAGGTAACACAAAGGACTGCCTGGAACTCGTGCTGCAATCATTGCGGAGGTTAGTTGTTGGAGGAAGTCTTAAATTGCAGCGGTGACTAACAATTGTCGACATTAACGCTCGTTGCTCCGATGTCCACGTGTCTTTGCAAAGAAAGAAAGTTGGTCTTCAAAACAAAGGGCACCTTTAACCGCATCATGCTGCTGCATATTCCAGCCCTGCAGGTGGTTGCTAACTTTATACATGCACCAATCAGCCACAACATTAAAACCACTGACAGGTGAAGTAAATAACATTGACCATCTTGTGACAATACAATGTTCCGCTGGGAAACTTTTTTAACTGGCATTTCTGTGGATGTTACTTAGACATGTACCACCCACCTAGACCAGACCAGGCAAAGATACTCCTTTGATGGCAGCAGCCATCCCCAGCAGGATGCAGCCAGAAAACATGAAAAACAGCACAAAGTGTTGACCCGGCCTCCAAATTCACTAGATCCCAAACTGATCAAGTATCTGTGGGATGCACTGGAACAAGCCTGATCCACAGACGCCCCTCCTCTCAACCCATAGGACCCAAAAGGCCCCCACTAACAACATTCTGGTGCCAGACACCACAGGACACCCTCAGAAGATGAGTTACAACTGTTTTGGAGGCACAAGGGAGACCTACACAATATTAGGAAGGTGGTCTTAATCTTCTGCTGATCGGTATAAGTGTCCTTTTGTGTCAGGATTAATACATATAAATATGTACATCATAGCAAAGCAAACCATGATGGAAGTAGCTCCATCCTTTCAGTTTATTTATTTTTTTATTTTTTTTATCACAAACAACAGCGATCTGTTCTGGAGAAAGGTGCTACGACTTTCTTTAAAAAACATTTTAGATATAAAAAAATTAAGGCACTTTAAGGTTTATGTTAGGAAATCAATACCTAGGAGGGTGGGGTTTGATTTCTGTATCAAAAAATTAACCAGCATTTCAGACGTTCATTGACTGCACTATTGATGGCTGGGGTACACTTGTCAACAGAGCCTGCTCTCTGAATTTAGACCAGAAACGTACATGCAATTATTACCAACTATGTTCCAAAGCCTCAGAGTTGTTTTACCCATTAAATCCCTTGTTTTCTCATAGAATTAGACAAACCACAAAATGGCATGCAGCATTTGCATAAAAACCCCAAGCTTTACTGTCAGCACAGTCTTTTTGTATGTTGTCTGTGGGCTGACTGTGGCCAGTCTGCTATATGGAATCCAAATCAGGAAGTTGTCGTCTCTAATATGCCGACAAAGTATGAAATCCCATATCCACAACCTTGAAAGGAGCGGTCTCTAGAAAGATTTTCTCTCAGGTTTGGCTTGGAAGGGACGTCTAATAATACATTAAACCAAGGCTAACCTATCCTGTTGTTGGAGACGGAGGATTAAGGGTTCAGTTTTTGGGCGAGTGTAAGAGGGTGTACAGTCTGCTTGCTGTCTGTCCAGTGGTTATTACTCTTAGCCTGGAATGTGAGATCAACTCAAATGCGAGATCACCTTTAGGCCTCAGACAGTGGTCTGGACCACATGTTTCCAGTGGTCAATAATAGTCACCTTTGTAAGATTTGCACTGGAGCAGAATTTCAAGAAGCTTTTGCGGCAAAATCGTATTCAAACAGGAACTTTACAATTTCACAGCATTACCTGATTTACCCTTAAATTTTAAGACGTCGCAGTGGGTGTCGTCTGGATCAAATTCAGTAAAGCGCCTGCGATGGTGCACATGCTTCAAATTCCTAATATTGTTCTGTTTGCACAGCATCTTTAAAATTGACCCCCGAGACAAAAGTCTCCGCATTCCTCCACATGATAATGACTCCAGTCCACTGTAGTCGGAGCTACAGCGGTTAGTTAACACAGCTTTATCCCCCACCTCTCTGTGAAATGTATGGCCTAATTGAAAGCAGAGCAGCAATTTTACGACAGCTCTCAGTGTTCCTCATGTTCTGCCCCCATGGAGGCCATCTGCTTTGGATTTAGATTTCCTCCTCTCTTTCTTTCTCTCAGTTTCTCCTTCCGTTTGTTTCTCCACCCTCCTGAGAGGGGCTGATTGGAGGGTCTCTCCACAGTCGCCCGATCCGGGCTTGGGGTATTTGTCCACTTTCCTTTCTCTCCCCCTGCGTGTTTGTGTGGATGTTGGAGTCGGGATTCTAGGACCAGCAGGTTTTCAGAATCCTCCAGGAGCGGGAGGCTATTTCATATTCAACTCTGATGTGAATTCCTTCTCAGTATTAATAAGCTTTAGTGTACATTGTGTTCTCCTGTGGGTCGTTTTGTCTGTCTTCTTGTTTCACTCTCAGCTCTGTTTATTCTATTTAATGCAGTTTGTGAGCTCATTAATCCTGCAGTACAAGCCAAGGAATGATCTGTGTTCTTGTAGCAGGGCGAAACACTGAGTGGGAGTACTGCAGGAAACCATGCTCCGAGACTTTCCAGTTGTGTCTCAAGAGTGTATGAAAACCTGTGGATGTGGAATTTGTTGAGAATGTGTGCATGTGCCTGTATGCGAAAGGGGACAAGAGGAGAAAGAGACCATAAGTCAGTGTTTGCTTGTGCCTGTGTGTGGCCGCGCTTTGTGTAGCCGTTGCATCAGTGAATGTGCGCATCACATGTGTGTATATGCTTCATTTAGCAGTTCACTGACCCGCAGTGTGTGTGCATGTGTGTGTGTGATATGATGACTCCCTGCTTGTGATCTGGATCAGAGGAGGAAGTGGTGAACTCGCTGTGGTTTTGGAGCTACACTGTCTTGTCTAAGGACACTGTCCTCTACACACAAACTGACCCTTATCTCGACACGCAGGGCTATAGCCTTGGGGACTTAAACAAACACTAAGCAAGCCGGCACTGTCAAAGTAATACGACAAACAACGTTTGCCGCCTCCTGGCACGAACACGATGCCGTTTCAAAGCCTCGCTTCCACTTGACACACACCTAAAATGCTCTAGTTTGCTCAGATATGTCCATTTAGCTTTTTAACTTGGTGCGAGCTTGAGCGGCTTTATTTGTAGAGAGCAAAGGAAAACAAAACCCATCCTCCCGAGCAGGCTCATCTCCAGTCGCTGCGTGGTGCGATGACGCAGTTCCGTCAAATTAGTCATTGTACTGTGTGTATTGTGAACAGTTTGTAAATATTGCTCTGAAGGTTATTTTCCTGGAAATCAAGCTGAACTAAAACATTTACTCAGTCATTCTAGTGTTTACAGCTCAGAGTTTTGATCTGTAACCCGCGGCACCAATGTAAGCGGAAGGTCAGGCCCCGCGTGCATGTATGGATGTGGGGAAACCCAACGTTTCTTTCATTAGCTCCCGACCCCACCACTGTTTTTGTGGCTCAACAGTCCAGATGTTATTGTGACGTTTGTTCCCACATGTTTGGGTGTATATTGGAATGTGCAATACCAACTGCGCCTGCAAATTTCATGACTTCAGAGCCCAAACTCACTCTTCATCTAAGACCTCCATGGGAGGCAGCATGTTGCAATGGCCTGACAACCAGCTGACCACAATGTGAGTGTAATCGTCAGATTTATGACTCCAAATGTGTCAGCTACTTTAATTTGATGTCATTCAAATGAAACAGACATATTCACAATTGACTCTGCCCCAACTGTTATTTAATGTTTATTAATTATTTTACCTATAAAATCATATTAAAATTAAATCAGATAATGTAACTGTCAATAAGGCATCGATTTTTTTCTTCTTGATTACACTAGTAGTCCATTCATGTACGCAACAGAGGCGGCAGATTGATTGCGAAGGGGGTTTTAGCTAATCTTAAACCGCTCAGCTGCAGCATGAGCCTGATGTGCAGCCAGAGGTCAAGTCCAGAGATGCTGGAAGCAGCGTGGAGCAAGAGAGGAACGGTCATGAGGAGGATGAGTGCTGTTTCTGTCCTGCTGAGCTCTGGCTGCAGTGACAGGGAGAGGTCTTTTACATTCGAACAAACAGCTCCAACAGGAAATGATCCCGGGCCATGTTCAAATTTCCAAACGAATAACGGGGGTCAAGGTCAGACCTCCTGGATAGCACACCTGGTACTCTGATCATAGAGTCAATAGAGCCAAATATATTCTCTCAAACATAATGTCTTACTGCAGCATTTTGGCTTTTTTCTGGAGAATGGCAGCCGGTTCATGGTTGGATCGCACAGTAACTAAGTCATTTATAGGATGACATCCAAACTAAATGTTGCCATGGCATTGTCTTCAAGATCGCCTATTGATTGCATCAAGACAATGCTGTCAGTGTATATATGCTGGTGAGGTGCAGGCCAACAGAAGTCATAATTTCCAGCCTGCATGCTGTCACAGTGGGATTGAAAGCTGACAGTAGGGTTGAGGTCATGCTGCCGAGGGGCCAGAATGAAGCACAGCCGCTCATACTTAGCGCTGGCGCGCTGGTGCTGATGCAAAGCGCTGACGTCTGTTTGGAAAGCGCCAGATGCTGCTGATTAAAGTTCTTATTACTCATGCACGGGCTGGGACAAAGTAAGGAAAGACCGGGGATACGGACTGTGGCCCTCCTCCCGCTCTCATCGCCCCATACCCTCTTTACATCCAGCCCAAAAATCTGCGACCAATGTTTAAGTGGTTATGAAAACAACCTGCAGTCTTGCTGGGGAATCAGGAGTGGACTGGACAGGTCTGATTTACACTTAAAAGGCAGGAGATTTTGTAACTTTCTGGAGAGCTGCCAATATGCATTACGATTACTTCTTTCTGTCATGTTAGATTTTCATCTGTGCAAGAAAGCACTTTCAAAGTTTGAGACCAAATAACTCGCTATTCCTTTTACAATGTTTATGTTCCAAATGAAGAACTTTGTTAACCAAGGCAACCAGCCCGATAATGTGTGTCGCTAGGCAAATGCAAGATCTGTGATGATTTTTCTCTTTGGTTTTCCCAGCGATAACTTTGAATTGATAATGACAAGCTCCAACAAACTTACACATCAGTGTACATTTGAGTTTCTCTTGATAGGATGGGAGACAATTTGTGATTTGTTATGTTGATGACAACAGCATTGCTAGCATTTGTGACATGCTGTTAGAAGTGCTGCTGTAGTGGCCTAAATAAAGTTGCCAACATGAAGTAATCAGGGCGGCTCCTCCCAAAAACGCGGCCCTGGGGCTAGTTCTTTTTCATGCCTGACTGACTGTTCGTAATCATCTCCCCCACGAGAATCAGAGGAGTAATTTAACGCAGCTGTAATGGAAGTAAATGACAATTACACAACCACATATTGTGCCAAAGCTGTGTGTAGGAGTGATGTGAATGACGAAGTTGGATGCATTAGCACGACAAGGACGGACACACCCTGCCCGCCATCACTTCACCATCCATTACTGTCCAGCTGAACGTCTGCTCTGCATTCCTGTTTTCAATGATCGGGTCAGGGTGAATGATTTTTCCACATGTTGCTTTGTTCTTTACAGGCCAGACCCAAAGGTGAAGGACTGACGCCCTACCAGGGGAAGAAGAGATGCTTTGGAGAGTACAAGTGCCCCAAGTGTAAGAGGAAGTGGATGAGCGGCAACTCCTGGGCCAACATGGGACAAGAATGTATCAAATGCCACATCAATGTCTATCCACACAAACAGGTACAAACATGACTCTCTGATATTTGAGAGCTGAGTAGAAAACATTACTCATTCAGTAGATTGGACCATTTCAACCCGAAGCTCACACTATGGTTTGGATATTGTGTTCCAGATGGCCTCATTAAATGAAAATAAAAGTCATACCACTAACAATCGCTTTGGTAATAAACCAGTATTGAATAAACTAATTACATGTTCTGACTGACAAAGGTTTGGGATTATTTACCAAATGTCATCAAATCTTAAACATGCCCTTATTAATAGCTTAAAGATACAAACTGACTCAGAGGGAACTGTGGCCCACAGCTGCAAAAGTTTTTCTTGCATTTAGAAAGAACTGTGAAATTGCGTTAAACGAGATTTTTAGGGAGTGTTTTTCCAAACCACACTCAAAGGAAATTAACATGCTGGGGAACTGTCTGCTCGAAAAATGTTTCTCACAGCGCGTCGAGCACGGAGATGGAGAAAGAATCCACTGTTTTCTTTTTTTTTTCAGCGGGAGATATATTTATCCTCAACACTTCGTCTTTTAATATTTATGCTTTTTCACATTCCTCCAATTCCACCTCCTGAAATAAAATTAGGATTACTGCTCGAGGCCCTGCTCGTTCTCCGAATACCACAGCTGACCGTGCTCCAGTCTGTTAACAGTTGCATGAAATGAAGCAGGAAAGGGACATTGCTTGGCGAATGAATCCTTAATGTTTGGCAAAGAGGAGTCACAACATTCCCAGGCAACGGAAAGTAATGCACAATTTGTTCCAACTCTTTTCTTTTTTAATTT
This sequence comes from Chelon labrosus, assembly GCF_963514085.1. Lineage (NCBI taxonomy): Eukaryota > Metazoa > Chordata > Actinopteri > Mugiliformes > Mugilidae > Chelon > Chelon labrosus. Next base: position 14,110,851 of record NC_140348.1, read on the forward strand.
CTATCTTCTTGTATAAATGTGGGATCTTAAACAAGAGTATTAACTAAACTCATAAGCTTGGAAGGGAGACTGCATTCATGTTGCCAGTACTGAAGCATTTCTCGCTCAGACCGATTCCGCTCCACTGGGTTCACTGGTGAGAAAACCCCGCTACAGTCTGCCTCTGTGTCTTGTGGCGAAGCGGCACACAGGGAAGCAAATTCCCTGCCTTTGCAATGTCACTCACTTAACATATTTCCCCCCGTGTCAGCGTTTGAAATGGACCACTAACCTCCATGTCCTCGAGTATCAAAGAGCCCAGCACAGCTCCTGCCCTTGTTGTGGATTCCCATAATGAATATGTATTTTCCCTCCACATAGGTTAAATATTTTTTCCTCTTTGATGGGAAATATTCACAACCCCAATGCATTCTTGTCAGGAGCTAAATATTTCAAATGATGGAGGCCTTTTCTTCAAAACCACATTTATGCCCACCTCACTGTTACAGTTTCAGTTTGATTTCACTCACTAAAATCTCTCTCAACTGTGTTCTCTTGTTTTCCGTCCCCCACAAACATGCTACATGATGGCAAAATGAGAGTTAGCTAAGCAGGATTTTTGCCCTCTTGAACTATTGTACAATACTGATAACAAAATATTATGTGTAAGCACACAGTGCACCAAACAGCGCAGAGATAATACAAAGAAGTTCTGGGAGATATTGTTACCGGCCAACGCTAGCCTGTTAGCTGTTAGCTCACCAAGTAATTCACTTAGCTTAAGTGATGTCACTGTATACACACACACACACACACACATCGATCAGGCATAACATTATGACTGGTGACAGGAGAAGTAAATAACATTGACCATCTTGTGACAAAACAATCTTCTGCTGGGAAACTTTTGGACCTGGCATTTATTCTTGTGGATGTTATTTAGACATGTACCACCCACCTAGACCAGACCGGGCACCCCAACCCCACAGCAATGACACTCCTTGATGGCAGCAGCCGCCTCCAGCAGGATGCATCCTGACACAGCCACACGGTTTAGGAACAACTTAAAAAAAAAAAACACGAAAAACAGCACAAGGTGTTGAATTGGCCTCTAAATTAACTAGATCCCAAAGTGATCAAGTATCTGAGGGATGCACTCAAACAAGCCTGGTCCACAGAGGCCCATCCCTTCAATCCAATGAACCCAAAGACCCCCAGTGACTATACTGCGTCCACTACTTACACCATAACTTACAACCAAAGAGCTCAGACTGTTGTTTCACCTACAGAACAGACTTCCTCGAGCTTCTTGAGTTTCTTGCTCAAGGACAATCCAGCAGGGAAGATTCCTGCCGCGCAGGGGCTTGAACCCAGTTGCCACTAACCACCGAGGAGACCCCATAAAACATACATCAAATTTTCCAGCTTTCCTCGAGGAGCTAAAGTCTTTGACGCAGGAATAGTAAAGTCTCAATATTTGCTGGCAGACTCATTAGCGGATGACTGAAATGTCTCCTGGTAGTGACCCATGCTAACCTGGTTTCCTTTCGTTAGACCACTTGGAATAAATAATGGTTTTGTAAAAAAGCTCTCACAAGAAAAGAACAATAGATGAGAAATAAAATTTTCCAGATGGACTGTTAAAATAACCCCCCAAACGTGCTGGCCTAGAAAGATTCCCTTAGTCCTTGATAATGGTTCCAAGAAGCTAATGCCAAAGCTGATATTTCCATACAGGTCCTTGTGATCAAATGCATATTGGTTTCTTGTCTTTAATACCAGGTTGTTAAAGTGTGCTGCAAGTTTCCACAGCTGATGGTGCACTGCCATATCTCTGCAACTAATTGTGTTTAGTACACGTCTGGCCTGTGAAAAATATGGGATTAGTGTTGGAGGCCAAAGTAGTCAGGGGTATAGCCGAGTTGACGCCGCTGCCAAATAAACCGCTTGCATAAACTCAGAGGTTTCTGCTGTGTGTTTGTTGCTTGGGTTGCTTTCTTTTGTGTTTAATATGACTCATTATTGATCCTCTGTTTGTGTCTGTAGCGGCCTTTAGAGAAGCCAGATGGCCTGGATGTGTCCGACCAGAGTAAGGAGCACCCACAACACCTGTGTGAGAAATGTAAAGTCCTGGGCTACTACTGCCGCCGTGTGCAATAATCGTCTTTATTCAGAGGCAGAGGGCAACTTTGGTGTCCCAAATCCCATCGCATCTCCACCATCGAGGCTTATAACGTCCGCCCTGCCCAGTATACACCCAGGTTTCCATCAACCCTGCACACAAAATGGCATTCTTTCCTCCTCGTGTCTTCCCCTCTGTGTCCCAGAAGCCGCCAGCATAGACGATCTCTCTCTCTGATTCTCCCCGTTTTCTGTTCCAACCTTCTTCTCCAATCAAACCTTGTCTCGCCTCTAAGACACCAGTGGAACAATATGTTAGTCCATGTATTTTGGTTTTGAATGAAAGTTTTGAATATTACGTCCAGGAACGAGAGGAACACGTGTGCTTAGGATCAACCTCCATTCCCTGAAGTGCTCTTCATCAAAAGCAGGACTTTGCCAAAATCCAAATTACTCCAACTTTAACGACAGCAAATTTACGTATTGATGAATTAGCACCGGGCACGCAGTTCATTGGGGTCACTGGCAATATTGGTCTCAATAGATTACCTCACCTTGGGGTTTGTTGGCTTTGTGTTTACAGAGGTCTGCTTTCCACTTCCCTGCCGTGAAGTGAAGTGTGCGGTGGACAGGATGAACGTTTAACCAGGGCCTTGCATGATGGTATAATGTATACAAGGCCTTCGATGCTTTGCCATGTTAGGGTCAACAGCACATCTTAATAACTGTGAATTAACTGAGGGATAAAGTGCCATACATCCCTAGCTTACATTTGGCCTATTTATTTTCTTGTTGTCTAGTGTGCAATTTGAATTTTAACTGGGACATAAAGGAATATCTTTTTGTTTGTATATCACATATTTGTATAACTGCTTCCATGTGTCTTTAGAAACTACTGTAGGTTCAGTTGCGTAGAGTCTCTCCTAGGCTAGATTTAGTGCATTGCTAACAGATAAAAGTTAATTCACCCTCCCAAGAGTATTTTTGTGTTAGATACGTATAGACGCGTGATTTGGTCATTTTTTTAAAATATACTTTGAAATGAAAAAAAGGATCAACATAGAAGAAAATGCTGGAAAAGACAAGTTTCAGGAACAGTACCGTTGCTGTCCACGCATTTTCTTCTCTTCTTTGTTGGATATTTTCTAGAGCAATTGAAAAACTGCTTGCCACAGGTCGATGAGCACAATCAAATGTGATTCTGGAGGTTAATCTGAAGATAAGATTAGTAAAATACAAATGGGAAGTTTGAAAGTGGCTCAGAAAGATGTTCGTGTTCAAATTTTAGTGCCAATTGATGCCTGGCAGCCATTGTGGAGTCAGTAAAGTGAAATGGAGGCTTTTCCAAGGGCTTTCAGCAACTACGTCCAACAGCTAATTGCATCGTAAAGAGTGTCTAGATGGAGGTGAAGCTTTGGGGAATTGCAATGATTTTCATGTTGGCTGGGAGAAAGAATATGATTTAATACAAAAGGGCTGATCTGTGATGTTGTGGTGATGAGGATATATTGAAAGTGAATTAAGTTTACACTTGCATTAGTTTTTAATGGGGCCTCCTATCATAAAACATGCCTTTCAAGAAAGAGAAGTACCCATTTTGTTTACAAGTATCACTGTGCAGATCTGAAGCACTACAGAGGAAATTAGTTTCGACTTATAGAAACCTGCTTTTCAAGGATTCTAGATACAGGAATTGTGAACTATTTTGTATGTACTGTTTTTGTAGCCTTACAAAATCTGGTTGGATATATTTTATACTATAACATACTGTACGTGCCTTAAAAGGATTTCAACTACCAAGAGGCCGTTTGAAATTTTGAAAAGACGTGGCGATAGGCTCGGAGGTGGAGCATTATATGTGCATAGCAAGTCTGATGTAGGTTCAAGATGTGAGAAAGGGTGAGAAAACGATAAGGTCCCTCTATTAGCAGTTGGACTGGCACGGTGGGTGTTCGCTTCAACGCAGTTTTCCGAGTTGGAGGCATGGGCTAAACCAGCATTTCCAGCTGGCAATAACAATCCCACTGTGGTCTGTTGTCATGGAATATCAACAAAGATGTTATTTCTTCGTCGAATCTCACAACAGAATGAAGTTGCTTACGAAACCGTGGACCTCATTCTTTGTTTTGTTTTGTTTTTTTATCTGTTGCAGTTGCAGTTATGGTTATCCAAGGAACCGTGGGGTTTTGTCAAAAAATATACATGGTTACTGCTTTAGTTGGGAGTGGAAGATAATGGTACATGACAATGATGGGAAATTTGACAGAATTCCTTCTGTAAAGTTTAAAGGGCACTCCAGTGATTTAGTATTGCAGTTCCATCAAGTTGGTAGGGTCACAAGAGACGATAAAGAACATCTCCTGCAGCAATGGCTGAGATATCAAACTCCAAAAAATGTATCTTTAAACTCCAGCCCTCCAATTTGTAACACAGGCTTTTTTATTTGAAAAAAATAAAAAAATAATGAATAGAGTCCAAAAAATGTTCTGAAATGTGTGAACCTTGTGAGTAAAATAGCTGGAGTGCACCTTTAAAGGAAGGATTTGTGCATCTATTATCGAGTTACAGACCTAATCTATATGAAAGATTGTCCTTATAGCCGCCACTGTTGGGAACAATCCACATTTCTTACCATTAACGTCTTTTTTTCTTGCTCTGTGTGATGACACTAACCAAACTGCTCTTACCTGCCCGCATTTATACCCCATGGCTGTAGTGAAAGGAGTAGATACCAATGATGCCTTACAAACTAACCTCATAGGTCGGCACCAATATCATTGTGAGTCACAGATTTCTGGCAGACCAGAAAGTAGGCGTTGAGGAATCCCGTCAGAGTGTTTGATTCCGCCCAGAGACATGTCAGCGAGGAGGCCGTTTTAAATGGCAACTCAAGAGCCAATGGAAGCAGCTGATGCATTCGAAGAAAAATAAGAGATATCTCTGCTTTCGGACACAGTGTCTTGAATTACATATACTTGAGTTTTCTAGTACCTTTTCAGTTCAAAACGGTTATTTTCTATGGATAAAATGTGTATTTTGGAACACTTAATAGATGTTGAAAATTTTAAAGCAATCTGCAAAAAAACTCAAGACTTATTTCCCTGGCAAAGATAAGATTGTTTTATGTATATATTTGATGGCGATCGTTTTCAATGATAGTAGCTCTTTTGAAGTTATAGCAATATTAAAGTTTTTTTGTGCGCGTGAAGAAGGGCCTATTGCTGAGGAATAATCAAAGCTGGGAGTTTTTTTTTTTTTCTTTATGTTTTACAATAATCTGAAGGGTTATCCTGCAGAAATATTTATGGAAAGACTTTTTACAACACTTTTTGTATAGAATATGCAACAAAGTTACACTAAGAAGGAAATATTGATGTCTACATAGAATATTATTAAAAAAAAAAAAGCTGGTACATAATTAATATCAATTATAAGCCATTTGTATTTTTTGTGTTTAATGACGCTATTGGTGTTGAATAACCCACGTTATTCCATGTGACTAATTACAAGTAGCCATTTACATCCATACAGCCGCATGTATTCATTTCATATTATGAAGATATATTGTGTTAACATGCAGAAATCGTTTTTTTTTTTTTTTTACCTTAATTTGTGATGGATACTCACCACTGTATAAGCACATTAAACTGTGAGTTGTAGTTTGCTTAAAGCAGCAATGACAAGAAACTATTATAAAATGTTACGGTGTTATTAGTAGTTTAGGGAGTGTATACTTTTGTCAAAAAAGCGCGTGTGACAAAGAACTATTTTAGAGTTTGCATGTGCATGGGTTTGGTTTTGAATGAAATATTATTTCGTGCAATGTATACTTATTTAAATACTTTACAGTAGTTTGCTACAGTACATATTGTTTTTAACATTATCAGCAACTTCTGATTGTTATTAGTCCTGAAGTGTTTCATTTACCGCAAATGTAGCCTCTGCGAATAATACATATTTACTGAATGTAATGTGTTAACACTTATGTGGTCAAGTCGGAAAGTTATGTTTGTATTCTTTACTGTCTGTATCACTTGAGATGTTTGTAATGCAGTATTGCAATAATGTAATATTTGAATTGGACAGAACGCAGGCGTGAGGTTGGGAAGACAATGATTTTTTGGGGGGAAAGGAGGACAGTGGTGGTTTGGAGAGTCGACCACAGGTCTGTTTTTCATGTCCATGAAACGGCATTCCAAAATGTGCCTTATTTGTTAGTTGGGAAAACATTTTAGTTCTGTTGAGAGTTTGATGAATAAAAGTCGTATTGAATTAGGACTGCTTGGGTTGTGTTGTTTCATTTGTTTGGGTCCACGGCTGAATTGATGTTGCCAGTAACTGGGAGGCGCTCGCTCCGGTGTCTGATTTCAGCCAAAAGCAACACATTGTTATTGAGAGTATACGTTTTCGCCATCACTCTGTACTGTGTCCCCGAGTGCAAGTCTTGCACAACACTGAGCATATAGACTATGATAAAGAGGTTTTTAATGCATTATTTATGGTGGTTGTGTAACGCAGAAGGGGAGAGACTTGTAAAACTTTTTTTTTTTCAACTTTCAAAGTGTTTAAAGATTACAGACACCTAAAGCTGCCAGGACTTGATTTCAAACGCTTTGAGTCCAACTGTGGACAGGCAAACCAAAACACAAAAAAGGACACCATCGGACGTGGGTGCCGTATGATAAATGCAGACACTTACAGACGAACCAGCTTGTACCAGTTGTAAAGATGTCATTGTTTTGCATGTGTATTAAACATTGGCCACGGCGCCATTGTCTCCCGAGCCAAGTTTCCATGAACAATATTGGACATGCATTCCAAATAACTAAAACTACACCAGAGGGTGGGGACCCAAATTATATCAAGTTTGTTACAACATCTCCAGCTCAAACAGAGCCAGAGTTGAAAAGTCTCTATAGCAACAATGTAATCTGAGAATTCAAACAAACGGTGGAAGGTCAGTGCGCATATGGTTTCATTTAGGGGCAAGAGCTGCTTTTTCACGTCGATTCATTATTTACTTTCATAAAGTATTAGCTCGATAAGCAGCACCACCCAGTCTCTGGCTTTCAGACATGTCCTGGCCTCCTTTTCTCTCCCTCGCTCTCTTCTGTGTTTCAAATAAAGAGGCAGCAAAGGAAGAACGGCCTACACGCAAGCTGAAGACATTTTCAGGTTCCTCACTGGTTCCAGAAGATTAAATCATCTGCAGTGACCACGGTCCGCGGGTCTTATCGTCCGTCGGCTGTACTTGTGATTTTTCAGCTCCTATGTAGGTGGATGTCACATCCTGCTCCTGATGGCCAGGAAGCCAGTTGTGCTGAAGCCTGTGTCTAAAATAAGAAAGCTGCTGGATCATTTCCGGGAAGCTCTACAGCCAGCAGGGCTGGTGGCACACGAGAGCAAATGTCCTGTACTGACACAAGAGCTAGAAGAATCTGAAAAAGCTCATTTATTTGGCAGTGAGCGGAGATCATTTTAAATAATGGATGACTTAGTACTTATCCACAAAGTAGGTCGGTCAAGTTAAATAAGTGGCAATTAACATAATGTAAAATGCATCGATATCTCAGTCTTTCCATCGTCACTATTATTTATAAAATGTTAAATAAACATTTCATTTCAACAGATTTTGAAAATGAAATGGTCGATTTCTGGTTCTAACATCAGAACCAACGGTAAAACGACAGCTTTTAGTAAAGAGCAGAATCACCTGTGATAGTTCTTCCTTGGAAGTATATGTACTAAATCATTGCCGAGTCTTTCAGAATGATCCAGGAGATGCCTGCTATTTTATCTCCCCACAGTCACTGATGACAATTTTCTTGATCACACCACCATCATGCAAGCCAAAGGACTCCATCTTGGTGACCACATCCATGCCGTCCTTCACCTGCCCAAAGACAACATGCTTTCCGTCAAGCCTGTTGATAGAAAAGAAGTGAAAGCGGTGAGACTATGGATCCACAGGGGTCGTATGGCTGATACAAATGTTATGCAAAGTGTTTACCATTCAGTTTTAGCTGTGCAGATGAAGAACTGCGAGCCGTTAGTGTTCGGGCCTGAATTTGCCATTGAAAGTGTTCCTGCAGACATGAAAAAGGCCAATAGGAAAAGTTTGTCTTTTCTGAAACTGACCCAATCCGTGATTATGCAACGTGAAAAGAAGCACGAAAAATAATCAGCATGTGGATCCAGTTTATTCAAGAGAAGGAGTTATTTTGATTAGTGCATGTTGACTCCCTAAAAAGTAGGTCATTCACATGAGGATTGCAAAATCTATATAACCAGTAGTTGTAACGCCGCTTGAGATCATACACTGCCATCTAGTGGAGAGACAGCTGCAATCAGGTCCATCTATGTATATATTTCTTTTTTTTAACTTTGGCACAACTCAGCACCTTTTACCTGATTAACTGTGAAGAAATGCTGAAGGAATATCCCACAGTTGTACAGGAAACTGCTTTTGAGTCAAATGGCCAGTCATTTTTGAGCTCCTGAGAACAGGAGACTGTGTAGAAAAACAGTTTTAATTCCTGAACACATTCCAATTTGTATGTGAATTACCTCAAATTAAAGCTGAGTTCAGAGTTTAACCACCTTGTATATACACTGCCAGGCCAAAAAAATGTCGCCACCTGGATTTCACCAAGCAAATAGGTCTGAGCCTCCTATTGGATAATTACTGCATGGGTGATTATCTTTCAGTCGGCAACATGTTATTTAACCCCAACTGATACAATGAGTAGCTTCTCATTTCTTAAACAATCATGTTGAAAGACACATCCTGTGACCGTGGGAAAGATGTTAGTCTGTTTGAGAAGGGTCAAATCATTGGCATGCATCAAGCAGAGAAAACATCTAAGGAGATTGAAGAAACTACTAAAACTGGGTTAAGAACTGTCCAACACATTATTAAAAACTGGAAGGATAGTGGGGAACCATCGTCTTTGAGGAACAAATGTGGTCAGAAAAAAATCCTGATTGATCGTGATCTGCGATCACTTAAACGTTTGATGAAATCAAATCAAAGAAAAACAACAGTAGAACTCAGGGCTATGTTTAATAGTGAAAGTAAGAGTATTTCCACATGTACAATGTGAAAGGAAATCAAGGGATTGGGACTGAACAGCTGTGTAGCCTTAAGAAAACCACTAATCAGTGAGGCTAACCAGGAAAAAAGGCTTCAGTTTGCTAGGGAGCATAAAGACTGGACTCTGGAGCAATGGAAGAAGGTCATGTGGTCTGATGAGTCCAGATTTACCCTGTTCCAGAGTGATGGGGGCATCAGGGTAAGAAAAGAGGCAGATGAAGTGATGCACCCATCATGCCTAATGTCTACTGTACAAGCCTGTGGGGGCAGTGCTATGATCTGGGGTTGCTGCAGTTGGTCAGGTCTAGGTTCAGCAACATTATGTGTCTAGGAATGAGGTCAGCTGACTACCTGAATATACTGAATGACCAAGTTATAACATCAGTGGATTTTTTCTTCCCTGATGTTCACGGGCATGTTCCAAGATGACAATACCAGGATTCATGGAGCTCAAATTGTTAAAGAGTGGTTCAGGGAGCATGAGACATCATTTCCACACATGGATTGGCCACCACAGACTCCAGACCTTAACCCCATTGAGAATCTTTGGGATGTGCTTGCACAGTGGTCAGACTCTCTCATCATCAATACAAAATCTTGGAGAAAAATGAATGCAACACTGGATAGAAATAAATCTTGTGACACTGCAGAAGCTTATCAAAACAATGCCACAGCGAATGAGTGCTGTAGTCAAAGCTAAAGGTGAAATATTAGAGTTTTTTTGGTGGCGACTTATTTTTTTGGCCAGGCAGTGTATAATTGTAAGCTGAATACGTTGCAGCAAAAAAATGTGTTCAAACATACATGGAACTAACTTAATATGAAAATACAGACACATAGCATGACCAAGAACGTGAAAGAGCTGCAATTTACATTATTTCCCATAGTGACTCAACACTTGATTATTTGTTTTCATTATTCACTTTAACCACTTACTCTTAAACATTTATGATCTAGCTAATAATTTGGGATATTGTAAAAAAAGAATGTGTCATTTATGCAATATGTACGCTTTTTATACACAGATCAGAAGTACTGGATCAAAACCACACTTTAATTTGTCTTAGATTTGATGACATGGACCTATCCGTATCGTCCTATAAGGCGTACCTGGGCCGGTGTGTTTTAATTTGAAGTTTTCATCTCTGAATGTCTTCCCATAAATAGATTTCCCCCCTGTGCCGTTGTGGTTAGTGAAATCTCCACCCTGTTGCAGAAACGAAAAAAATTAAAATGCAACAATTTTTCAAACAACACTCTGAACATTTTATTGCACCATCCTCCATCTTTTATCTTACCTGACACATGAACTCGGGGATGACTCTGTGAAATACAGATCCCCTGAATCCAAACCCATGTTCCCCGGTGCACAGGGCTCTGAAGTTTTCTGTGGAATTGGTTGGATTTTTATAAATAGTTCTGCAAAGTCATGCAAAGAATGAAACACTGATTAACAGTAAACCAAAATGTAGTGTACCATACCTGCAGTCCTTGGCACTACATCTGCATTCAGCTGCAAGTTAATACAAATCATAGTCAAGTTCACGGATGAATTCACTGCTATGAGATATGCTGCAGAGGACACAGGTATTCGGGAGCGGCTAGCACGCTAGCAAGCTACCTCAATGGTTATTCTTCCGAGAGGCTCACTGTCGGCCTCGATGTCCAAAAACACGACTGGGTTCTTGGCGGGACCGGAGGAAAACAACCTCGCAGCGGCGATGCCCAGCGAGCTGTACCTCAGTCGTTTTTTAATCTGTAACATGGCTGCTCAGCTGACAGGGAGAAGAGGAGGAGGAGGAGGACCTGCAGCTGTGGGCCATGCTGGTGTTTACATGTTACGTCAGAAAACAGCGACACGACGCAGCGCTGGGAGAAACAGCGACACCACGTGGGCGGAAATAAAAGCACTTTAACTTGATCCGAAAAGGACGAAGCGAAACACACAGGCCTTGTTGGGTTTTCTTGGATACGTTTCCCCATTCACCCAAGTGGCTTCTTCGGTACCAAATGATTCATGGGGAGTTAAGATTATTTTTTATTAGGAACATCTGTCAATGGTGCCCACCTGAAACTCACTTCACTGGGTCCGTTAACGACCAGATTACTCACATGTAATTGGATTAATTTGTTGAGTGGTACTCTTAACGACCTGTTAATAGGCAGGAACTCCACACTCCAAAAGGTGTGAATGGGGATGAAAATTAAGGGGAACAGATGTTAAGAGGTGTTGTAAATGTGAAATAAAGAACAAAGATCTAACAACAAGGTCTGCTTGTTTCTGTGTTTCTTATATTATGATCTAAAATTACACTTGACTTGATAACTATCATCATGACAATTGGGGGGGGGGGGGGGGGGGGTAGATGTGCCTGAGGTGGTGGGTGACATTCAACCAAACTAACCATTTAACCAGTGTCAGCTGCACGAGGCGGCAATAGGGGGCAGTGTGTCCCCACCTTATTCACCGTGCCCACCTCAATCCAGCTCCAGCATTCTACATCAGAATTCCCACTGAAAGTTGCAGCTCAACTGTCACTTGCAGTTATTTTTTATAGTTTCTGTCTTACTATGGAATCACACATTTTTGCGCATTTAGTTTGTTTTTGATCAGTTCTTCCTGGGCACTTGCTGCTGTATGTCAATCACCCAGATCGAGATCAGGACTGGAACCGCGTCAGGCTCCAAACTGAGATAGACAACATGCATTCATCTTCTCTTACCGCTTGTCCTCTGGAGGGTCACGGGGGGGCTGGAGCCTATCCCAGCTGTCATTGGGCAATGCAGGGCTAACACAGAGAGACAGACACTCACAACTACAGCCAGTTTAGAATCACCACTTAACCTAACCAGCATGTCTTTGGCGGAGTACTGGAGAGAATCCACACAGACAGGGATAACATGCAAACTCCACACAGAAAGGCCCAGATGGCCGATGGATTCAAACCCAGAACCCTGTTACTGTGAGGCATCACCACACCACTGTGCCGCCGGAGACAGACAACAAGGAGGATTTATTTAACAATTCAACTGAATTCCATCTCCATTCAAAAATGCTTATGCTAATTATTTATTAGCATCATGAGCAGTTCTCACTTTGGCTCTTGTACAGTTTTAACCTGAAAAGTTTGGAACAATTCCCAGTGAAATCTTAACCTTCAATGTTATCTGTAACAACAAGCAGAATTTTCCATGACTCCAGTAGACCCTTTTCACAGCAGCCATTTTGACCTGCAGGGTAAACACAGGTGTAACTGATGGCGTTATTTATGGCCCTGTTCCATTTAGGTGGGTCAGGTGCATGCTGGCTCACTGGAAGGGTTGTGACACACTAACTAGGACAGGGTGATAATTCATGTTATCAGTGACACCAGTGTTTACCTGCCGGGATGTGCGGTGATAAGGGTATAATCAACAGACCATTTCCATTTTCTACATTTAGTGAATCCTTTAAAATGTCACTGAAAAGCAACTTTCCAACTCAACTAAAAGAAGAATAGCACAAGCAGTGCTGCGTTCATGTGTTTTCTATGGTAAATGGTTTGTCTGATGTATTCTCGGATTAACTGATCTCCTTAAATTAAATAAACATTTCTGTATTTTACAGGAGGCGCGTGATGAATCCAAATCCATTTTAGATTCTTTTCTGTTACCTTTGTGAATGTGTTATTCTGACATACAGTGATGCTTTTAAAATTTCAACTGCATGTTTTTTCTTTTAATGTAAATTATATTCAGTTGATAGTCATAGTTATTGATTATCCAGTACTGGATACTCAATACTACTGGATAGTACTATTTTTTACCTAGAACATCTCGGTCTCAGGACTGCAACCTCGGGGATGTTTATCTGACATAGAACATAAAATGTGAGTTTATATTTTGTTTGTCAGGATGACGTTACATGGATACGTTTCAAAATTGGAACAATAATTGAACTGATAAACATTCTTTCAGTATTAACTTGTTCTTCTTCTTACTTATTCCTTTTTCACCCTTTTTTTATCTGTTCATGAGCCAGTTACTTAAGTAGTATATAGACTTTGTTTCCTGTTGTAGTAGGAAAACATCATGCAGCATCTCAACAGTAAAAGTATATTATTTAACCCTGAGGTTTTTCTTTTTTTTTTCCTATTAACAGTAAATCCCATATGTATAGATTAGAACTGTCTGTATTGTATGGATAGTGCAGCACAGCCTTTCTAGCGTTGGTTGCACTTTGCATCTCAAAAGACACAGAGGCCATTAATTGTGTTTCATCTGAATACATATTTATTAGATAAATATTAGGATGTCACGTCATCTAACTACATACAGATTTGCAAGACTAGAAATCACAATGTTCTTCCGACCAGTTTAGAATATGAAATGATTGTACATAGAATGTACAAAACCAAATAGACAACTGCCACTTGTGCCAATCACTTCAGATTGTACCTTTATAGCATATTTTGCCAAATTGCATAAAAATTATAAATTTGACAAAACTTTTTTTTTCTTTTTTTACAAACTGTAAATTTTGGAAACAACCCTTTAGAGCCGCTCAAAGCTCGACGTCTCTGAGTCCCAATTACACCTCAAAAGGTTTCAATAATTTTCGTAGCACCTTTATAAAGTACACAGGTAATAGCGAAATACACAGAAGTTTAATATTACACAAAGGAAAAATGTCTTTTCTTTTCTGAAACCCCGCGTGGAGGGGTACATAAAGTATTTTACATAAATGAACAGGCATGGTTAGAGAGGTCTGCACAGACGCAATCAAACACAGACTCATTTTCCCAATTCAATGTCTGACGGGAGGATGCAAGCTTTACAAATTCTAAATACACTATGCACACTCCCACTGGAGAAAATGAATACATTTCTGTTAACGTGTCTCTATTTGTCATTTACATTATATACAAATATCCCTTAGATCCCCAACCCCGCCCCTCAGTCCTCCACCTCAACCTCCCCTTGTAATGCAAATAGAAGGGGGTCGTCCCCAAAATTTCATTTTACAATATTCATCGTGTTCTCTTTGATACCCTCGACTCAATTTCCAACGCCTGCAATCAGACGGCACAAACTGAGTCGCCGAAATTACTAGACGTGATGTTGTGAAACTGTAATAATTACACACTGTGTAGGGAAATAGAACATCCCAATGCGGCAGTGCATTGTCTTCAACAAACATATAAACGAACACAAACGACATCTGATTCTTCAGCCGTGTAATACGCAGGTGATTTGATACATTTTGAAGACTGACAAAGCCAAATCTGTTTTCTTCAAAGGGGCTACAAAATGCAAATAGGCTAGGGGGTGAATTTTAACCAACGACAAATAGCAATATTTCAAATTCATTGTCCGTACTGCATAAAACCGTGTAAACCAAATTATACACTGGACAAAAATAATAACTTAAAACAACACAAACTGTGATGAAAACACACACAAATCAATCATGGTTATGAAAAGCTCGTCATCAGGCCACGAAACGATCCAGAGGACAATTTTGCACATTCTCACTTTAAATAAGGAGGCCACTTCTGATAATAATATTTAACATTTTGGAGAAATGTGGACCTCTAAGCTGCATTAACAATCTTTTAGACAAGACAAAAAAAGAAGAAAAAAAACAGCTCATTTAAAGCTGACTGATCAGTTTTATAGATATATATTTATATATATAAAAAAATAAAAGTAACTCACTTACAGCTTTCCTGCAGAGTAATTCAAATATTCCTTTTCGCTGATGCATTGTCACGGGGTGATGGAAAAACCGTTCACAATACACAGGTACTCAATACAAGGCCAGTGAGAGTGCATTTGGATCAATTCCTTACAATATCGGACTGGTTATCAGGGATTGTGTGTGTGTGTGTGTGTGTGTGTGTGTGTGTGTGTGTGTGTAGTCCTTGACAGACACACAGTACCATGTAGTTGCCAGTAATAGTTAGGTACAAGTACTGTACAGTCACAACGTATTCACAAAGGGTATATACAACAGTTCTGGAAACACCGTTGGATCATGCGGGATGTTTTTCTTTTTTTTTTTTCTTCCCCAAAAGGGATGCAGTACAACAGTAACAAAACGACAAAAGGAAAATCACACAGATGTTCTTTTTATAAAATACAGTGATTTAAAAACTCCTGTAGACGCATGTAAGACGCTAAAATCCTGTCACACCAACATTAACACCCAGACCCCACCCCTTACAAAAAGCATAGGACATCTGTGGTGATGCGATTCATTTCAATGTGGGACCAAAGAAAGATTTACACAGAAACCAGGACGACCACGACGACGACAATAAAACAAGATGAATTTGAAATAATAAATAGAAAGACAACAGGAGAACATGATTTGATCAAGCACATTTAGGCTGGACAAAGACAACAGGAGCCGTTGGCACGCGTGCACTTGTGATCAACATGGTGCTGAGTTTGATGAGGAAGAGCGACACGTTACAATAAATATGCAAGAGCGACCGCGGGCCGGGCGGAGAGGAAAGTCGGCTGTTTTCTTTCCCTTCCACTCGCCGTTTTCCCTTCTCTCCTCCGTCTCGAACTTCCCCCCCGCGCCGTCTCTCACGTACGCTCGCAGGCAAACGAAGGAGGACGTGTAAACAGACACACACGTACATGTACGACACTCACACACTCGCACACATTGCACAACGTGGATTCGGATGAGTTCCAGTTATTCAACCGTCACACAAACACACACACACAGACACACACACCAGGAAGTATGGGTGGGTGGGTCGAAGGGCGCGGCGTATGCCAAAGTTTTGGAAGAACACATTTCAAATAGGATAAAAACACTCTTACAGGAAAATGTTTTTCCCTCCGACTAGGTCTTCAAAGAATTATAAAAAACTACAACACTTTTCCTGGAGCGCACAAAGGCTCCTGTCTCCTCTGTGTTGTTTACATGTAATGATTATAGCTGCACAGTTTTCAGTTGAAAAGTCACAAATATCATATATATATATATATATATATAATATCGCTTTAGTGCCCATCAACATGGCTGTAAATGGTTTTAAGTCAGAGGCGGTGGAACTGGTGTGTGGAATCTTTGCACGAGAGAGAGAGAGAGAGAAAGAGAGAGAGAGAGAGAAACAAAAAAAAAAGTAAGAGTGCAGAGGAAAGCGGCGTTCCTGCTCTCTCCCTTGGAGTTCCCAAACAGGTGCCTCTATTCAGCTGTGCTCCCATGCCACACAGAGAAACTGTTTATACACTTGTGTGTGTGAGTGTGTGTGTGTGTGTGTGCGAGCACAGAAAGCTGCTCGAAGTGTTTGAGGTCGGTGAAGAGCGCCCGTGGACGGATAGTCAAACACATCACGGCTCCTGTGGGTGCAGGCGGGTCCTGTGAGGGAGGCGAGGGGCTAGTTGTTCTCAAAAAGGGAGAGAAGATCGTCGTTGCTGTTGGCGGGAAGGTCGGGAGGGTCCAGGTACGAGAGCAGCTCTTCTGGATTGGCCAGCTCTGGAAGCAGCTGTGGGGGGAGGAATCGCAGAGAAAAGCTGTGCATGAAGTACCGTGAAAACACTTTCTGACGTTGAATGACATTGAATCAAGCGAAGCATAAACTCAGAGTCAAACAGAGCACACAGCAAAGAGATGAGAGCAGCTGCAGCAGGCAATGCTAGCTGTTAAGAAGCACCCAAAGCGGACACACTTACATCCAGGGAGGGTTCAGGCATATCCTGTGCTCCCTGACCCATCTGCCCGTCTGAGGAGGGGTTAAAGTTCAGATCGCTGTGGGGGTGACTGTTCTGCCCGGGATGCTGAGGCTGCGGCTGAGGTTGCGACTGGCGAGGCGGCTGCGAAGGTTGGCCACTGTGATGCAAGGGCTGCCCTGAGTGGCCACTGTGATGTAAGGACGGCCCTGTTTGGCTGCCGGGGTGGGGAGACGCATGCAAGCTCTGCTGCATGGAGTTATGGGACTGATCAGAATGGGACATCTGCAGGTGTGAGAGGCAAACAGAAAGCGAGAGAGTGAAAAATAAGGCGGAGGATCAAGCGAAAGAGACACACAGAGAGAAGGAGAGCGTGTTAAGGGAGGGGGGAGGGGATGAGTCGCAGCGTGGATAATATGGAAAAGGCCTTCTTAATGGGAGCTGTGATCAGCAGACATGTACAGCTGCAATATTATACGGTGGCATGAGCATGTGAGCATGACTGAGCACACATGCTGGCTAGAGGCACAGGCTGCACCTTGTTCAGATAACAAATCTGGGTTTTCAGTGTGGCATAGACTGTTCTTAAACTAAGAACCAAATTATGCTACTGGCCAAATTTTGATAATCCTAAATTAAGACAACTTGACTCGCATAAAGTCACATGAAAGCAAGCAGCTCTGCAAATCAGATCTACTTACGGCATCATTCATGCCATGGCTGAGGGGCTTGTCCTGGGGGAGGAGACCACCAGGTCCATCTGGGGGGTGGGAGAGCTGGGGACCGTGGATGAAGTCGTTCATAGGTGGACCCCCTCCGCCACCTCCTCCTGCAACTCCACCACCAGAGGGGTTCCCGTGGGGGAAGTCAAAGTTCCCTTGGCTGTGGTAACTGTTGCCTTGAAGGACAAATGAAGAAACACTTCTTTTATCAAAGGCTCACAGAGGTTTGGCCTTGTTCACTTAAAAAAAAAAAGTTACCTTTTCAAAGGAGTTATATAATCGCATACACACATTTTACTTTTTTTAGTGCTGCGAAACATTTATCAGAGCAGCAACATTTTTAAAACAGCTTCAGCATAAAATCCTCCTCAGGGCTGTTTCTTTGTTTAATGCACCAGAGATACATCTTTAGTTCCTGCTGTAAAATGCACAACAGCTCTTTTTTTTTTCCCAACAAACGGGCTGACTCTCCTGTTATTTATCTACACTGCATGATCCCGGCTGCTTCTCATTACCTGCTCCTGGGTAATCTCCGCCGTTGCCGCTGCCGTGCTGACCGTGGTGTGGAGGGTAAGGGCTTGGACCTGGTCCGGGGCCCGGTCCGGGTCCTGGGCCGGGACCGGGCCCTAGCTGGGCGATCATCTCCATCACGTTGGGCATGGTCATCTGACTGGGGCTCATGGTCTTGAAGCGCTTTGCCAGCGGTCCGTCTGGGTCCTCTTTGATGTGCAGCTCAGACTTGATAGGGACGGGTCGCCAGCTACATGTAGGGTCTATAGTAACCTCCTCAAACTCAGAACTATTGGAGGAGAAAGGAAATTTTGTTAATTTTGAAAATAAAGGACTGAAACTTACAGGGGCATTTAGAAGGGTGAAAGAGAAGACGCTTACTTTTGGATGGCATTGAGGATTCCCCACATGAACTGATCCACCTCCAGACCTTCTAATAATGCTGTTTTACTGAAAAGGACAAAACATATATAGAGATTAAAAGTGTTCCTGAATAGTACTCACATTTTTGCATCCAAAAAAAACAGAAGAACTTTTCACTTACTTGCACACAGGACACCTCCACGTCCCTCTCTCACAGTTGAGCTGCAAGTATGACTCCAGATCAAAGCACTGCAGGAAACACCACAAATGTTAATTCATTCACTGCATTTTTCCATCAACAATAAACCTGTGTTGCCTCTCAAACCGTGCACGAACCTGGACATGTTTGCAGTCATGCCCCCGCGCGGGCAGCTGGATGCGTCGGAAGGTGATGGGACATTTCAGCGACACTTTAATGGCCGTCTGCTCCACGCCGTCTTCCCCGTTGAGAGTGGTGTTGCCCGCCGACGCCGCCACGCTGCTGAAGTTCCTCTTAACTGAAAAGAGAAAAGGTTTATAACCACAGGTGTACCTCAACCACTACTTTAAAGTGAACCGTAAAGGGAAACAGGTGCACGCTCGTGTAATTAAGTTGTACTTATGCATGTTAACTGCGCTAAGGCAAAATGAAACGTACTCTTGGTGATGCAGTGTTCTGCAGGAAGGAGCCTCTTCTTCAGGAGCCCCTGGAGGACGGATCGCACAGATGGCCTGTGGACCAGCTGTAGCACAAACAGGTGGGACTGCGAAGCAACACAATATGAAAACAAACAAAATCAGCACAGATAGCGGAACCTCGCTTCTACTCTGCACAAAACATGCAAAGTTAGTTCATCATCAGCTAATCATGTGTGGGTGAGTCATTCCAGCTGAGATTTCTGTTCAGCGAAATAATTACATTTGCCCAGACAGTAGTGCGTACTCACACAGCAGCAGGCGGTGACCGTGATTTGGATGGTGTTCCTCCCGGGTTGGCATACGTGCTTTAAGTGCAGGGGTTTGTGGGAGGTTTTGTTGTCTCCCCGCTCGATGGTGAGGGGCGTAGCGTTGACACTGACCTGGACGGAGGCAGGCCAGTTGGTGTTCATTTGCCTGTCTTCGTGGTGGTAGCACTTAAATTGCAGCTCAAGGTCTGACCTACGGGGGCAACAGAGGGACAACATGGTGTGACAGAATAACAGAACAGAGCAAATTCTCAAAATTAACTAGTGGACGGAAGTCTGGACTCATCTACACGTTACTGTAATTTAGTTCCAGCACAGATACACTTTTAATAACGCCTCACAGTTGCAGAGTTACAATACTGTACTGCAATATTCCAGCAGCTAAAGTGAAAATGTGCGGTCCTACCTCCACATGAGGGTCTGGTGGACGGAGGGTCGAAGATGGAAGACGTGGTTGCTGACAGCCAAGTTGTGCTCCAAGCGGAACGGTTCCAGCACCACTCCATCCCTGACCGGGAATGTCAGCCGCAGCTCCTCATTGGGGATAGCTGGAAGAGAAGAAAAACAGGGAAAGCAAGCTTTTAATCAAGCGCCAAGATCGAGCGCCATATCACGTGGACCGCTTGTTTGAGGTCTGCTTGAGCACTCACTTGGAGGGGGCGGAAGTGCTGTCATATTTGGTTTCATGTCGGGTGGAAACGGGGGCTTCACGTCCTGGTTTGGCGATAGATACGGAGGAATACTACTTCCTGGGGTCATCGGTGGTGTGGGGTTTCCCGGGACGGGGGAGTGGGGGTAGTTACCCGGCCTGGGAGGCTGAAAAATAGAAGGAAAAGCCAAATAATGCAAACATCTGCTTAACTCATTTTCCATACATGACTCGATCACATTTTGCACCAAGATCTTGACATGTGATAGCTGAAATTTAAAAATTAGCTCTGGATAGGAAATGAAAACATACCCCGTTGCCTTGGCCGTAGGAATATCCACCTCCAGAGAAGTTGGTGCTCTGACCATTGAAGGGCTCTTGCTGTACGGGAAATAAAACAGTGTAAATAATTTGATTTAGTTCATCACAGTGCCAGGCATTGACCAAAATTTATCCAAATAAATGGGACTGGAGTCCATCTGTCCCAGGGCAGGACTGTGAATGAATAATAACAGACCTTGTAGTACTGGCCCATGGGTAAGCCAGGTGCATACTGTCCTTGGCCCTGTTGCCCTGGCATCCTCTGAGTGGGGTAGTTAGGAGAGGGCAGCGGCCTGGAGGCATTTGGCGTGGGGTACTGCCCCTGCCCTGGTTGGAACTGACTGTTTGGCCCATACTGCTGAGCGCCGTAGCTCCCCTTTAAGCAGAGACATTAAACACAACACATTAAACACGTGTTTTAGAAGAAACATGAATATTCAGATTGCCTTCATCATCCGATCTTTCCACTGACCTCCCCATGATATGGCCTCTTTATCCCCTGCATGGGCATGCCCTGTCGAGGTCCTCCGGGATACCCTTGTTGAGGCATCCTTTGACTGTGAGCACCAAAAGGTGTCATGCCCGGGGTTCGAGCCTGGTTCATGCCCATCGGAGGCCCGCTCATATTAGGGTTGTTCATGGCTGATCCCATGCTGGCTGGATTCATACCTCCAGGGGGGCCTCGTGGGCCAGGCTGGTTCATGAACTGGCTGTTGTAGGCTGGAGCAGGGCCCATTTGGAACGATGGACACATCTGGAGGCAAAACAGAAGCTTTAAGTGTTCAGGCACATAGCTGGAAGACTGGTTCCTGCCAAGTGGTTCCACCTGTAAACATGCACTGTACCTGTCCATACTGGTTCATATCTTTATTCTGGGTTTCCTGCAGAGCCGCCACAGTGGCCGTTGCTGTTGCTGTTGCCGTGGCAGCAGCCGCAGCAACAGCAGCAGCTGCAGCAGCGGCAGCTGGTTGAGTGAAGTCACCAGGAGGACGTGTGTGCGAGGTCATTCCCATACCTCCTGGTGGGGCATTTGGGCCTCCCGAGTAACTGTAAAACATATGTTTTAATCATTACGTTAAAATCTAGCTGCTTGATTGTTCTAGCAAAGAACCTCCCGTGAAGTCTCTTACCTCGCGCTGTATCCACCCGGACCGCCATGGTAGCCAGGCCTGCCGTACATACTCTGCTGCATGTACGATTGGTTGGAGCCTCCTTTGTTTGGGAACTGTTGCTGCTGAGCATTGAACTGGGGCGAGTTGAGCCCTGGTGCACTGGCGGACATACCTGAACCCATAGGGTTACCCCCAGGATTCATGGGGTTATTGCTGTTCGCCATTGGGTTACCCAGCACCTGTATTTAACAAACGTCATACAGGAAGAAAGCACTCATTAGGTTTGTAAAATAAAGTCAACAAATGGTCGAGCATTGGTTGTTGAACTTGGACAATTACAGAACGGGCGCTTTTCATGCAGGGACATACCTGACTCTGTGACGTATTGGTCACGCCCCACACTGTTGTAACCACGGACAGTGACCCAGGGGGCTGGTTGGTGTTTTGTTGCCAGGGAACAGAGTCATAGGGAAAGGATCCATCACTGGAAAGCAGATCAAAACACACACATGTGCCTGATGTCACTTTAAAGTTACAAATGATTTGGGGATATTTGTTTAGCCAAAATGTCTGGCAGCGCATTTCAAATCATGTTCTGAGCCAGGATATCGTCTAACTGCCTCACAGCGAAATGATAAGGAGTCCCATACCAGTAAAAACTCAGTATAATTAAATTATATCTTTGAGTTGTTGAAAACTCTTTGGAAATTGATAGGAAAGGGGCAGCTGGTATGTTTAGCATTCCGATCAAAAACAAATTTCAGGGTAAAATATGAGCGTCTGTTACATTTAATAAACAAGCTAAATCCTCAGGGGGAGAGGCAAATGGCCAGTGGAGTGGGAAGTAACTGCTGTTTTTGGAGAGCAGCTTGTTTTCACTCGGAGCTCTTGGAATGGACAACATGCTCAATATTTCCTCATAAAGGCACAACATTATCCCAAGATCCTGCGCAGAGGCAAACAGGACTTTTGACTAACACCAGGCTTTCTTAGAGAGAGAGAGAGGGAGAGGGAGAGGGAGTGAGAGGAATGAGCACACAATGTTCTCCAAAAACATTACTTCACATCTCTCTCTCTTCCCTGTTGGTTTGTGCCTCCACCCCATATCAGTTCGGCTCCACTCCACTGTACTTCTGGCTCTTCTCCAAATAATGGAAATCCTCTGTGTCTTGGCGTGTGTGTTATATAAGCACTGAATTAAAAATAATACCTTAAAGAGGAACAACGCAATATCATACCCTATATACTAAGGTGAACCCTTGTTAGCTTTGAAGAATAAATGTGCTGTGTTATACGCTGTTTATTCAAATGGGAGTGATTTCCAATCCACAGCTGCACTGATTTTTTTCTGTGCCCTTCATCCTGCTCTTTATTTAAAAGGAGAAAACAGGGGAAAAACTGTAACCTTGAAGTGAATTGAGACTGTGGGTGTACTGTTAGATGACCGTAGTCTTTGTTCATCTGGCAGGACATATCTCGGAGACTCCCCACTGACCTGTGCGTGAGGCCCGGCTTCATGCTGTTCATGCTGGGCTGCATGGGGACTTTCCCCTGCGGTTCGTTCTGCCTGTTCTTCTGGTGACGCAGCAGGAGGAGACGACCCAGCTCCTCGCACCACGACGACAGCAGGGCTGCGAGGGAAACACAAACGACACAAACACATATGTGCACGTGTTAACCTCTGCTCAGCACACACACACACACACACACACACACACGAGACGCACACACATGCTTGCATTTATGAACACGAGTCTGTGCTGCGTATTCATGTTAACAACTGAATGTTCTCCTTTTTAACTTCAAACAAACACATTTACCCCCGCCAGGCGTCTCACCACTGCACCACTGACTTGCGTGCTATTGTGTCCAAGGCCTGCCTGAAGTTACCGTCATAGCCTCCAGGGGGCAGCCTAACGCAATAAAACTCACATTGATTACTTGACTGTGTGGATTTCACAACATTTGTATCAGATCATATCTACCTGCAGCGTAAAATGTAAACTGTAATCTATCCACGGCACAAAGGGCCTCCCAGCTTTTTTCCGCCGCGGAGCGAAAAAAGCTGAAATCGAGCGTGAGACGGAGACAGAGACAGAGTGACTGGGGCTGCAGATAAGATCTGTGTAGGAAGTAAGAAACAGTGATATCTTCACTGTCCTCCACTTCCTCTGTTCATCACCACCGCTTTGTTCTTCGCCGTGTCCTCTCTTCTCATCTCTCTGCGGAGTAATCCCACTGTGCAGCCATCTCATCTTCTTCATGAGAGAGTACCCCCCCCCCCCCACCAAACGCCAATCAACCTGTCATTTTTGAGCTCAGCTCCTGTTTTGCAGCTTATTTAAACATGCTACCTCTTAATAGTAAAAAGTTGTCAAACATCAGTTCAACAAAAGAAAGGTTATCTTGTTCAGCACATTATTAAATTATTTAAGATGCTATTTTTAGCCTTGTAGACCCAGATACGCCAGCTTTTAGAAAGTGCTGTTACCAGGTTTGGGGTTTCAGGATGTAGATTTTTTTTTTTTTTTTAAATATTCAAGCCCTGAAGAAATCTTGTGTTTAAGCTCGTGACACCAAAACTGGCACTGCATTGATCACACACAACAAAATGAGGTGAAAATGAACCTATTCATTGAAAATAAGTTTGAATTTTAGCACTTAACAATGAGTTGTGCCAGCTGTACAGTGTGATATAAAAAACTGCTTGAGCTAATAATATATTTCCTGGTTCATATTTGATCTGACAAGTGACTGTTTACAAAGACGAGCGAAAACGAGAGGACAAAATGGAAGAAAAAAACAGAGAGGAGAGGTATGTAGAACAAAGGGAAGGAGCTGTAGCATTTTCTTCAGGAGGGTGGAGAGAGCCAAGCCTCCTAGTTAAAGAGGAATTATTCCACCCTGCCATTACAGAGAGCTTATCTCCCCACTAAATCACCACCTCCACACCGAGGGACTGTCTCTGCAACTGGCAACCCACCATTTAGTCCTAAAGCTCCGAGCACAAGTGGTGGAGTCGCTCTGAGGGAGAGAGAGACAGAGATAGAGGGACAGAGGACAAAAGAGAGCGGTGGTGACTTATCACATCAGTGTGTCTACGAGCTACTGAATCTAACAAGCTGCCAAGGCCAGGAGTCATTCATAATAGAGTGAGGGTCCGCTCTGGGCGTCGCGCATATTTAGCGAGCTTAGTACAGTGTGCGTGACCTTGTTTTCACCCCACAGTCCACTGTGTTAAAACCCCTGCCAACACCATCACACACCCACAACTGCACTACCACACTCCTCTCAATTTTATCTCTTTACTTCTAAATGTCCTTCTAGCGCTCCCCGCGCACCCACATTCCTCTCATTAATCTTTTTAACCAACTTAAAATGCTATTCTGATGTCATCCGTCTGAGCTCACATTCATTAGGATGTTTTGTGAACTTCACTAATGGAGAACATGAGGCGCAAGAGCGCAGACAATCCGGCCGAGACGATAAAGACAAGGTCCCCGTCTCATTACACTTCTCTTTTTGTCCTCCTCTTTTATCTTTCCAGTTAAATCATACACTGAAGGCGACAAACGAAGGTCAACTCTTTAAACTCCTTTTAATTTGTCTTTTAATCAGCAGCATCCACCGTCGTATGAAAAGGTCCACGATATCGATGTAAGTATGCGTGGGTGTAAAAACGTACATGAGGTAAGAATGAAATGATATGTGATGCCAGGGTCAACAAAATACCGCGTGCTTCCATTCGGTAAGGTTGGTTTACATGATCAAACAGTAACTTTACTTGTGCAACAGGCAAGCTCAACCAGATGACATGAACGAGAAGGATGATTGTTGCTAAACGGTGAGTTTAACCTAGCTCTGCCGAAACACAGGATACCTTAAGGATTAAGTAGGAGCTCTGCAGAACGTCAGTGATACTTGGTAATGTGTTGACAGTCTGTTGGGTAAGAAAACACTGAGATTGTAACTACAGTGTGCATCGTTAGGCTTTTATCCGGGGCTTGTGATCCGGTTGCCTGAAGGCCCTTTCTCTAGTAGTAGTGAGGGTTTATGGTATTTAGTCTAATACTAACAGGTTTTTCCCCCTTCCTACAAAACACATACAAAATTACTGCTAACATTATAGCTACTATTGTAACTGTACCGTGTACATAGGAGTCAGTTACATTGCTATGGTGTCTTTTTAAATATGGAAACTGCTTCATAGTTTCAGCGTCCTTCTTTGAAGATGTTTAATGGTGTAATTCCTCGTCCTTGAGACAAGCTGCCGCTGAGCCCATAGAAATCCAATAAAAGACATTATCTAGGCTAATCTCACTATTCAGACCTTTAAACTGCAAGTGGAAGCATCAAAATGCATTAATGACTTCACAAAGAATAAAAAAAAATTACATCCTTTTAAGTACATGACTAAAAATACCGCTACCGCTCCGAGTGGCATTCAAGCCCTCTGCGGCTCATCTAAAGCGACTGCACTGCGTTGAGGTGTTTTCATCGGATTCCCTGATACAGGCCTTGACACGGAGACCTCTCCTTAGCAAGTGGCGCGCTCTCATGAGCTGCTCTGCGCAGAGAGCAGGACATAAGCTGATTTCTCAGGAAGCTCTCCTGAACCCTCTCCGACCAGCTCCATTTCTCAGAAGCTGGGGCTTTTAATTGAGTAATACCCAGGGACATATGGGTCCTCCTCACTCAGGCTGTATTTAATGCTGTATGGCTGACTGATAGCAGAACGCCCTGGCAAATTCTCGCCTCACCTCAGCCCCTCCGGGAGCAGCAGGGAGGGAGAGTAAGCCCTGGTAACAGGCTGCAAGGCCCATTAACTAATGACAGAGTGTGTGTACAAGTCCTTTTTACAAGGAAACCCAAATGCTAATTACTATGAACTCTGACAGTGCCGTGTGTGTGCCAGCATCTGTGTGTGTCTGTGTGTGGTAAAAGCCTTCTGCTACTGAGCATATCATTTGCCAGAGGAATCATGACAGACTGCTAATACTTCAAATGTGCGCACCCCAACATAATTCAGTTAGCCGCCTGACAGTGAGCCCACTTTGTTAACAAACAGCTGACATGTCCTGTGCGTACTCTCTGGGTGCTTTCGGCGACGACGCTTGAGCCAAAAGCGGAGGAGTGTTACCGAGAGGGATATATAGACAGACGTCTACTTTTAGAGAGAGAAGACCGCACCAAAATAGACGCAGTCTGCATCAAATGAAAGTGATAAAGAGAACTTCTGCTGAAACAGAAATCTTGGTGGGTGCAACCTATTCTGTCCTGCAATCAGTCAGCAATGTTATGGCTCATTACATCTGTGCTGAATGTGTAGCAGAGCTCACGGACCACAGAACAGAGTGGAATTTTGGGAAGCAAACAAACAAACAAACAAACAAACAAACAAACAAACAAACACACAAACACACAAACAGAGAGCCAACTATGTCAGTGCAAGAGCTGGTAGGTCTATATATACTATACGGCCTTGGCTGATTTGAAGAGGCCACCTTCTTTTTTCTTTTTTTTTGGAACGGGGTTACGCAACTATTTAAGCATGTAAAAGGTAAAGGTAAAAATTCCCAAACTACACACCCAAGGGAGTTAATCTCTCTCACACTAAACAGAAAACAGTTGCCTCAAACACCTTGTTAACAGTCTAGACTTTTCTTCTGTTGCTTATCTAGTGTACATCACTGCGTAACATATTTGCATAATGCCGGCCCAGCAGCCGGTTTGGCACCCAACGCGCTCTAAGCAGTTGATCAAAACCAACTGAATGTGCCAGGTCACCAATCAGAGCCAACTGGGAGAAAGGCTTTTAAGAGACAGTTGCTGAACGGGAGTGTTGCAGGCAGGAGCTGAAAAGACGGTATGGCACGAGAGAAATAACTGTTTTTTTTAACATTAACCCTCTGGGGTCCAGAGTATAATTGGCCGTTTTTTTCTAGTTTTGGTTTTACCTTTATATTTCATCTTAAAAACAGTTTACCTTGCCTTGTTGGGTGTCATTCTCTTCAACACAACCTCACATGTGTGATTATACAGTTATTTTTTCATTCTGATATACTGTATTAACACAGTGGACCTAAAACCACACTAAAAATATTAAATCCGAGTAGGAAAAACCTAGATTTTTCACTGTGAAAACCACAAACATATTTAACGAACCATTTGTATAACTTAGAATGCAAATCTAAACTGTAAATTTCAAAAGCTTATATAAAAATTTAGCAAACAACAAAGTTATTTACAACTATTTACATTGAAATACAGGAAATGCATCAGGCGTTTTTTGCACAACTATTTAGAACCATCTGCAAAACTATCAGGCGTCACAATAAGTAATGTCTAATAAGTAATGTCTAATAAGTAAGGTAAGTAAATAACTAAGGTCACAAATGTCTCAAATCTCAAAACTCGTTTCTCTCTCTCTTCACCGTCATCACTCCATAGATTGTATATAGCGTCACTCCCACCAATTTTCCCTCTTCCTTAGCAACCATTACCATATAATTTTCTGATTGGCTGATGTGATGCATTTTTCCACCAATAGGAAAGAGGGTGTCATGTTTTTTTTTTTTTTTTCGATCACCTGAAGCCGGCTAGCGATCTCCGCTTGCTAGCGTTTTCCTTTTCGCCGTATCTTACTGCACTAAACGCGCACCAAATATGATGACAATATTCAGGAAAAAGCATGCCGTATATTAGTTTTCATAAGTCCACTTTTACTTGGCCTATCAACACAATTTAAAAACTGGTATATAGTTTGAAGTTAGCACTTTCTGCACAAATTGAAACGGAGTCTCAGTGAGACTTCGTCTTGCTGCTACATCGTCTTAAACTGGTCATGTGATTTGGACGCGCCGGCGCGTCCGTCGACTCCAGAGGGTTAAAGGTTGTCAAAAGAACTAATAAATGAGCTTAGCACAGCCTCTATAGGTTGCACAGGGACTCAAACATGGCATAAACATATTTTTAGTCTTCTAAGAATTATTGCATGGCATAAAATCCATTTAATATAACAAAGTATGCATGTTTGGACATGGCAACATTTTTTATTTACCCATGTACAACTATCAAAGTAATGTAATCTTTTGGCATCTCTACTTACACCGATCAGGCATAACATTATGACTAGTATTGTGTAGGTCTCCCTTGTGCCTCCAAAACAGTCGCGACTCATCAGTGAATGGACATGGGCCTTCTGAGGGTGTGCTGTGGTGTCTGGCAATAGGATGTTGTTAGTGGGGGCCTTTGGGTCCTACAGGTTGAGGGGAGGGGCCTCTGTGGATCATCCCAAAGATACTTGATCAGTTTGGGATCTAGGGAATTTGGAGGCCAGGTCAACACCTTGTGCTGTTTTTGGAGTTGTTCCTAAACTGTTTTTGTGTGTGTGCCCGTGTCAGGCTGCATCCTGCTGGGGATGGCTGCTGCCATCAAGGAGTGTCATTGCTGTGGGGTGGGGGAGTCTGGTCTGGTCTAGGTGGGTGGTACATGTCAAAGTAACATTCACATGAATGCCAGGTCCAAAAGCTTCCCAGCAGAAGATTGTTTTGTCACAAGATGGTTAATGTTATTTACTTCCCCTGTCAGTGGTTTTAATGTTGTGGCTGATCGGTGTATGTATATACTCTGCACTTACTGCTTCTGCACTTCTGTTTAGATGCTAACTGCATTTCATCGCCTTGTATTTAAATATGTGGAATGACAATAAAGGCGAATCTAATCTAATCTAATAGTACCAATGGCGATGTTGTATTCTGTAACGTTTTACTTCATTATTCTGTCATAAAAGCAAACTTTAATATGTATTTTATTTACTTCTTTTTAACAAAGCCAGCCAGTACATGTTTTTTGGGTGTCGCCCAAAAAAGCATTCTCAACAGCAGAATACAGAGAGACCATGACAGCGATTGTGCAAACTTAAGTGAATTATAAAGACCAGCCGAAGCATTTGTTCAAAAGCAGCAAAAAAACGCTGCACTCAAGTGGTAATAAAAAAAAGAAAGAGAATAAGCTGATTCGATCAGTCGTCCTAATGTGAATTTTATTTACACCTAAAACTGAAAGAAAAAGCTGACGGCTTTTGGCAGGTTTTCATCAGTGAACTGCTTCGTGCTGCAGAGACAACTCTTTCCTGAATTCGTTCTGGGGGAAACAAAACACACTGCACACCGCCAAAATTCAGTGCAAGAGACGTGCACCTGTTTCCTCTTAAGAATACGGTTACTGCCATGACTCCGCACTATACATACAACAAGATACTGATACGGCCTCTGTGAAATGTTACCGATATGGTATCACACGGCAGCTGCAGGGATTGGCTGTTTTGTTGAATTGTCTATTTCATGTTTCAAGCTCTGACCGCTGCAGCTTTATTTGTCACTCGTTTGGTAAGAGCTGACGAATGGTGCCGAGGGTAACAGAGTAAAGAGAGAAAGAGCTTTGTCGTAGCTGCATATCAGCAGCATGTCACTTTCTATACTCGTGACATACATGTTTACTACGCAGTATTCATATGAAGTACTGAGCTAACTGTCTGTAACTGGTCACCCCAGGCTTAGATAAAGACATACAATACTGTGCATGCAGCTCCACTGTATTTATGTTAATAACGACACAAACAAAGAAGAAGATACTACATGGAAAATTGCACTTTCTGAGCATGAACACTGCAGCACTAGACAGAGAAGCCTTCTGAGACAATGTGTGGGATGATAAAAAAGAAGCAATTTATAATAGAGATCATAAGCAAAGGTCTGTAAAACACTGGCAGGTACGTCTAAGCTGTGTGGGTACAAAATATTATGCAAAAGACGAATATGGAGGGGATATAAAATCCTGTGAAATAATAAAAATACATTAAAAAAAAAAAGGCATGCTTGTCGCCGAAGTGTAATGGGAGCAATTTAAGCAGTCAATGATATCCCCCTTCCTGCCCCCTCTCTGTTAGAGCCAACTTCTTCCAAGAGAAGAGCATATCAAATGGGCTTTAGTCTCAACAGCTTGGAGGCAGAACAACTCAAACATGTCCTGCAGAGAGAGAGCTCTGTCAGAAATCACACTCAACCAAAACCAGGCCTTTAATGTAACACTTCACACGAATCAGAATATTCCAAATCTCTAACTCTAACTTAAAATGTCTCATTTTGTGTCACATTTCATTAACTATTAATTTTCCATGCTGGTGCCGTTTACTTGAAACTGGACCGACAATTTTCTCAATCTGGCTGGTTTGAACGGAATTCCATCCACGACCTCTGGCAGTAAACCAGATATGAGGACAGAGGGGGGAGAGGACGGATGGGAGGATGCTAGACAGAGGACAGGTGGAGATGGAGGGAGTGGGCAGATCCCCTCCTCCCCGGGATGCGTGTGGGTCACAAGCAAAAGAGATGCTGCAGCCCAGAAGGGAGGGTAGCTCTACCTGAGTCACTCTGACATCTCCTGCAGGTGCTGGTTTCTGTGGGGTTCAAATTGCACATTTTAAATGGGGCAGAGTTATACGAGTCAGCACAAACACCAAACACAATGCAGCATGACGCCTAGATGTGACTGAAGGTGCAGAATGTTGGTAAATGTGGGACCTCCGTGTCGCATGTGGCCACCACAATACGGTATCTGTTTCAAGTCATTTGTAGTCAAACTGAGCTTGACTGAGAATCACTGCAGAGAGTTTTTATTGCAGCTTTTAGTTGCTGTTTTCACAGTTATACAAAGTGGCGGGGGCTACATAAGATGAGCACTTTGATGAAAAACCGTTTTGCTTTTCACACTACTTAATGTTAATTTCTAAATGCATTTAGCAAAGGAATAGATTTCTGTTTTCATCATACCTTTGCTAAATTTGATCATGTAGCAAAGAGGTCTTTAAACTTGGGTTTTACATACACCGATCAGGCATAACATTATGACCACCTTCCTAATATTGTGTAGGTCTCCCTTGTGCCTCCAAAACAGTTGTGACTCATCGGAGAATGGACATCGGTCTTCTGACGGTGTCCTGTCGTGTCTGGCAACAGAATGTTGTTAGTGGGGGGTCTTTGGGTCCTATGGGTTGAGGGGAGGGGCCTCTGTGGATCAGGCTTGTTCCAGTGCATCCCACAGATACTTGATCAGTTTGGGGTCTAGTGATTTTGGAGACCCGGTCAGGTCGTTTTTTTAGTTGTTCCTAAACCGTTTTTGTGTATGTGCCTGTGTCAGGCTGCATCGCCATGGGGTGAGGGTGCCTGGTCTGGTCTAGGTGGGTGCTACATGTCTAAGTAACATCCACACAGGTCAAAAAGTTTCCCAGCAGAACACTGCATTGTCACAAGATGGACAATGTTATTTACTTCACCTGTCAGTGGTTTTAATGTCGTGGCTGATCGGTGTAAATCGCTTGTTTAATCCAACATGAACCCATCACATTACATTTATAAGGTCATGAAGCTGAAAAAGAAACCAGCGAAAAACGACTTAAACAACTCCCAGATGATCAACACAGCTGCACATTCATTTTGTGTCCTCTGACTAATCTACATCCACATATGAGGGATATGAAATTCAGGTGACTGGTGTATCTGCGTCAGCTGCTCTGTGATTCAGCATGTCCTCCGAAAGGTGGTCACGAGCTTCCACATCTGTATCAGAGAACTGTCACAACACCCACACTTTTCCCACATGAACACACAACCACGATCCACTTTAAATAAGACTTGAAGTAAGTATGCACACTTTCACTCAGCGCCACGTAAAGTAAATGCAGGTATGAGGACGTTCACACATTTTAAACGGATTAAAAAAAGAAAAAAAAAGAAAAGTAAACAAGGAAACTGAGGTCTGCGTTAGTGAGCAAACAAACCCAGTCAGTGTCTGGGCTGTGTGAAGATGTGCACCTCACACGGCGACAAAAGAACATCAGAAGACAGCGAGCTGTGAATGTACTGCTCTTATCAGCCACGTGCAGCTCCCCACCACTGGAGGGGAACTAGTAAATATCACATGTTTAATTATAACCAGACACGCTAACCGTCTCAACTTTCACAATAAGTCTTTCATCTCACACTGTTGTTCCTTCAATGAAATCATTAGGGTGAAATACACAATCAAGAATTCTGAGATTTCCCGGGGCTGCGCTTTCGTAATGTAACAATGATTAAAAAGTGGTGAAATTCCATCTGAGGGCCTTTTGCGTGGGAGAGTGGCCGAGAGAAGATGCCAAAACACCTCGACCCGAAGCACTGGATAGCTTTGGAAGTGATTAACAAGACTGAAGAGCTGAAGAGCTTCCTGAAACACATCCTGCTGCACCGCCTGAGGCCCTCACGGCTCCTCCCTCGCCGCTATCAAAGCTCGCCATCAGTTTGTCCTACCAGAAATTCCTTTCTCACGTCACAAGCAACAAATCCAAGCCAACTTAACTTGGCCACTCGAGCGGGTGGGAGGAGGAGGGGCGGACGTCAAGCGTGGCAATGATTCACAGAAAAAGCAGGAACAACCTGCAGAAACAAATGTAGGCTGCACACAGACAGTTCTAAGTCAAATGTCATGAATGAGTCACTGAGCGGCCTGATGGGAAGTGCTCACGTCTCGCAGTCATGAGAGGTCACCAAAGAGTGTGGAGTAAGTGATACAAACAAAGCGTAGGGGCCAGAGAGAGAGAGGGGAGGAAGGCCAGAGGGCGAGAGCGGCTGCGTGTGGCTGCGAGGTTGAGGATGCAGACGGTTTCGGTGGTTTACACCCTGCTCAGGCTAACAGGAAGTGCTGCAGCTCCGCCGCAGCTATCTGGAAGTCATATTGTGTTCTAATGTCTTCTACATAGGTCAATAGAAGATTGCCATTTGCTAATAAAGGCGTCAGTTTTATGGTTGAACGCTGATTGAATGGTCTGCTGCATCATGTTGTTCTGCTCATACAAAATCTGTTTTCCTTCATGAGGCAACCATTTGACAATAAGAGGTGCGCAAAACACTTTTCTGACACAACTGAAAAGAGCCTTTCTGTGCACTGTATTGTCCTTCCATGATTGCACTCCACCCCCACTCTCACCCTCCCCCCTCCCCCCTCCTCCCTCGTCTTCTCTCCTAATGAGTGGACAAGCAGACAGGCTCTGGCTCCAAGCACAGGTCAACAACTTAAAAAAGAATCCACAGAGGAAAAGTGGGTCATCCTCTCCTGACAGAAAAACACACGCACACACACACACACTTTCTCTCTTAGCACCAACATGTTCTGCTAGGTGCCATAAATCAGAAGTAGACACTGCATATGATGCCGCACAGTCACCAGGACTTTTTTTTATATTTGTTTGGGTGCAGCGTCAAATTCATTCAATGCAACTCAACTTTTACAAACCTAAGTGTGACCCGCAAACCTTACGCCTCAAACTTTTTATGTTTGGCACCGACACGAGACCTTAAGGCCAACAAACAACCACAACCTAAACTGTAACCATGACTAACAAATTGTACTATCAGCGTACAGACAAAAAGCCACTCGGAATAACCCCATGACAGAGCAGGATGTAGGTCAACCTGCGGTCAGCTGATCTGTCCTGATCCTATCTTCTGTGAGTGGTCGGTGCGTTTACTACTAACTA
The DNA here is from genome assembly GCF_963514085.1 of Chelon labrosus. Lineage (NCBI taxonomy): Eukaryota > Metazoa > Chordata > Actinopteri > Mugiliformes > Mugilidae > Chelon > Chelon labrosus. Next base: position 14,144,913 of record NC_140348.1, read on the forward strand.
CAGTTACACTATCAAACTGGAGGAGCCCGTTTCACTCATGACTTGCAACAGACATGTTTGAGATGACTGGTTAAGAGAACAAACTAACAGCTCTGCTTTGGTTTCTTCTGATTCTTCATCAACTTAGACTGAAAGCAGTTGCTCGTTTGGCCCCTGGTAGCCCCGGATTCTGCCCCCGTGCATGAACACACTCAAACAATCTACCAAATAGTTTTGTGCAGAGACACTAGTGCATGCATGTACACACACACACACACACACACACACACAGTCACACTTACCCAGAGCCAAGAGAAGTCCCTGCACATCTCATCTCATTCCCTTCATAGCGCAGAGAAAAGACTCAAGTGTCACAAATGCTCCTGTTCCCGCAGAGGCCAGTGGCAACTCTCAAAGCTTTTGCTGCTTCCAAGCCTCCTGCCTGCGCCTTATCACTCTCACTCTCTGCACATATCCCTTACTCTGCTCACTCCTTCTTTCTTACTTCCTCTCTCCTCTCCCGTCTTTATCTCTCTTTTTCTTTCGCTCAACTCTCTTTCCTCCTCCTCCTCCTCCTCCTTCCCTTGCTCTCTGCTCTGTCTTTTTCCCTTGTCCAGCGTCTGCACAATGCACATCAATTATTCAGAGGCAGTCTCCCAGTTTCTCAAGCTTATCCAATCAGAGCATGGCTCTGCACTAATGGGCTCCTGCTGTACCTGCTACCGGCTCCAACACACTCTCGAGACAGCAAAGGGGGAGAGGGAGGAAGGGAGGGCGGGAGAGAAACAGACAGAGGGAGCAGTGGAGACAGCCGAAGAGGACGGAGGATGAGAGGAAGAGATAAAGACAGCGAGCCGACGCAGACAAACAGGAGTAGAGATAGAGAAGGCAAGATATTCCAGTGCATCTCACCTCTGTCGTAAGGCGCTGTTATCGATCTGCACAGCCTAGCTCTCCATAGCTCTGTCTCTTTAAGCTGCTACAGAGTGCACGGAGAGACACACATGTACACATGCATAATCCAGCAATGAGACTGTCATTTGTCAGGAAGGGCAAAGAAAACCAGAAGAAGAAAAAAAAACAAAAAAAACCTGCAAGCTCAGATTGCAAACTTGCATAAATGGGTGGAGCTAAATATGCTTTGCAGGCTGGCTGGAAGCCAACACATGAGAGAGAGGAAGTGGGAGAAGAAAGATCAATCTTTTCTAAGACAGACAAGTAGTAAGTTATCAGGCTTATCACAGAGGGGATTCCTGCCCGCGGGACAATATAATCGGACTTGTCCCCCCCCCGTTTTCGTCAGGGGCCACTTTGAAAATCCGACTAACAAGACACATCAGAGACTCGCAGAATATCCAAGTGCATCTCAATCAAAGACGAGGCAGACTGAGGGTGAATCTGAGTTCATCCCCTCTCTGCCTGCCCCTGACATAACCCCAAAAAGAAAAAAAAAAGAACGCCCAAAAACTATGAATGAACAGGAAAGCCTTAAGCTGCCTCTGCATCCCCTCATTTAAATGTTGAGATGTGCCGAAGCCGAAGACAGGGAAAGCCCACTGACCTTGTGACAGCAAAGGGAAGTTTTCTTTTGTGAGGCTTTGGTGTAACACATTCAGTCATCAACAGTTTCACAAATATCCCACGTAGAATTAAAAGCGCACCCGATGGAGGGATTGTAAACAGTAAAGAAAAAGAAAAAGAAAAAGAAAAAGAGAGAGAGAGAGAGAGAAAAAAAGGTGTGTCAAAAACCCTCGGGGGCTGATGGGCGGGGTGCGACGGGGTGGGGGTGCTGGTGGATTTCTGAGGTGTGGGTGCCAGATCAGTCAACCGTGAACAAAAGGAGGATTTAAATCATTTGCTCATCCGGTTTTGACAAGAACAAAGTCTTCTGTGTTTGGAGTGCACTGTCGACTCAGCTGGGATATTACCAAAACGAATTTGCTTGCAACTGTGTAAACCCAACCAATTAAGCAGCATGTGATAGAAGACCCAATCAGCTAGAGGCAGCAAATGTAGCAACCCTAATAAGTATTTCCCCATGAGCTTTATTTCTATAAACTTAATAGTAAACTTCTGAAGGTAGTTTCGGGGGTTGCAAAGGGGTTTCATCATCTGAAGTGAACCACCGGAGAGTGTCAGAGGAGAGGCGCGCCTACTAAAAATAAACCCCGTTTCCTGTTAATAATTCAGTGAGCTGCTCTTACTCAGCAGTAATTAAATATAAAAGTCTGTAAGGTTGATTGGGTCAGGAACAAAGGATGCCTACACCTTCCTCTAGTTCTACACACACAGCTCAAGGATGGAAAGAAAGCCGGGGCGAGAAAATCAATCAGGTGAAAGTAAATTGAAACAGATAAGTGGAAGACATGTCAGATTGTTGTCGGCTAGAAGAAGAAAGAAGGTGTGCGTGTGTGTAGATATAGGCGCTCACGCGCTGTGAAAAATGAGTCTAAATACAGAGTGTAATGGGAGCGTAATGCACTTATGTCCAGTTGTTCATTCGTGCGCACCGCTTGCTGGACTGTTGGAGCTACGGGGGGAAGTTTGTGTGAAGTGTGTGTTTTTCAGAGGACACGGGGTGAAACACAGCCACACCCTGGAAGCGTTCTGTCACCGCTGACAGAGCAGAGTGGCTGTTTTCCTGACGCGAAAACACCACATCACCCTCTGAGCGCGTTCTGCTGAGTGACTGCTGACAGCTCAGCCAAAAAATCTCTCTTTAACGTCAGATGTGAGTCGGACGGAGGGACGTTACCAACCGTCTGGAGCAAAGTTAACCGAAGCAGGGAGACTAACATGCGGCAGCTCAATAGCAACCATTCACTATTACAGTTAAACGGTGTCAAGTGAGATACCAGCAAAAATAACAAAACGGTCATTTCTTTGAGGAACAACAAGCAGCAACCTGTGTCAGATTTAAACATTAAAGCTGATTTAAAAACAAAAAAAAGGAGTAGCATTCCAGGGAAGGGCTACCTTTAATCCAGAGCATGTCAAGTCACGCTCAAAACAATCTAAATCGCATTCAAGATTATATTCACATTAAATGTAACAAGAGGTGACATCATGGAGGAGGAGAATGTTTCGACAAAGCACAGTTTGGTGGGTTTATTGTTGGAGTTTTTGCTTTGTGAGGTTGGCGACAGTGTGGCAGATTCACCGAGGAGAGAAACAGCAAAACCCTTGACAGATTATGTGGATAATCTGATTTGAACTTCACAGCAGTCAGCTCAGAGAGTGCATTGTTGCGTCTATTGTTGTGTGTATTTCGCAGAGCAGCGGCACACTTATTGTCACGTGAACCTCAAGTGGAAAGTCTTCTCAGACGACCAACAATTAGGACGGGACGTGCAGATTTATTAAATGGACTGTTTAAAACGCATCTCATTTACAATTTAGCTAAAATCCAAACCCGAAAGTGGCTCTTTTTCAGAAGCCCCGCGAGACAATGCTAGCACGTTAACGCCGTTACAAGCTGCGCGTGTCTTCGCTGGCTCTGAGAGTTAACAGTGCTAATGCTACGTTGACTAACAGCCGATAAGTCTCCACGTTGGCTGATTCCAGATTAGAGCAACACACTAATCCCCCAGGCTTCACTGCGGGGTCACAATCTCCAGACAGCTCATCAGCGTCAGCCTGCTGTTGCCGAAAATCTCTCAACTTCACTCGACAGGTCTCGCAAGGCGGCACGTTATACTTTTACGTAAGCGCGTGTAGGTCGTTCGCTCTTGGCTTGCTCAAAAAGTGGCAGGCACGACCGGAAGGAATCTTTGGATTGATTACGATAGGAAAACATTAGCGCCTAATAACTACGGAAACATCAGGCAAAGTTTCCAGTAGGGACAGTGGTATGGTAGTGTTTGAAAAGGGGGGACAAAACTGGAATTGATGTGAGCAGTGCTGTTCTATTGCATGAATTCAGTGTTGAAAGTAAAGTTGGGGAATTTCTTTTGTCAAAAAAGTTATTTTTTTTTTCCCTGACAGATGTTTTCTATCAAATCTGGAGTCTTGGGATGAAGAAATGTGGCCCAGATTTCTGTAAATGCACTATACGTCCTATGACCCCTCCCCCTGATTTTCTTTCCCGGAGATCTAAAAGTGCCCAAAACACTGCTCGTGACTGGTCAGTGATCATCTATTCTGTTTAGTGATCAGTTTCCAACACGCTATCCGTTTACCTTGTGTTTCAGTACATTCTGCCGCAATAAAACGTTGTAGTGAGAAACACCAATTGAACCAAACTAGCAATAAGTGCTTTATCAATCTTTTGTTCAACTGATGCTCTGAAAGAAAGTGTCAGTGTGACTGATATGCAGTCTTGAAAGTCTGCCTCATCCCCTTGAGGAGGCCACAGAGAGCATCCCAGACTCCTTGGCCCTCGTCTGGGCTCTCAGGTGTCAGATTTGCGCTCCTCTGTCGCCATGCAGACGTACTCTCACAACATTGTGCTGCGGCTGCACAATTGAGGCACACATTCGTTAACGCACGCACACAACACCGGCGAAAACACACAAACTTGACCACACAGAAAGACGGCAGAGGTCATCGGCTTTTTTTGCATCTTTGTTCATGGGTTGCTATGAGTGCATGGCTGCATCACTGAGGTCGAGTATGCATCACATCTCCTCTGTTGCCTCCCCGCGTCTGCTCCCTCAGACAGACGTCCTTGTAAGGTAGCTAAGACGGATGCTCAGTGAGTAAGATCTGCCTCCCACCCCGACAGCCTGCCTGCCTGCCTCGTTTGATGACCGGCTGCATCATATCTCCTCTGCCTCCCCCCCGCCCTGCATAATTACACTACAGCTCCCATTTGTCCGCCGTGCATAAACAGCTCTTCCTGAAACCCGGTGCTGTCTTCTATTAGATCCCAGAACCATCAGGACGCCTGAAGATGATTCTGACTGTCAGTCGGGCCCAGCCAGCCAGCCAGTCCGAGCCATGCCTGGACAACAATCACATTATGCCAACAGAGGAACACAGACAGAGGGAGAAACACAGCAATCAATACTGCACCCTGACGTCTGTCTGACCACTTAAGTTCCTCCCAACAAGGCGCTTCCCACCACAACTGAAAGGAGATATTCAGCTTAGCAAATGTTCATGTCATAGAGCATATGAGGAAAAGCAGAAACGGATACATTTCTGCCTTCTGCATCTTCCTCTGCAACACACTGCAGCTCGTATGAGGAATTACGGGATAAAATTTCAGAGCGTTACTGTCAGTGCTGTCATTGCAGTTCCTGTTTTGGGCATATGACATGTCCGCCTTGTCAGAAAAACAAATGCATCAGACAGTTTAATCAAAATATTTGACTCTCGTTACTTGTGCCTATGCGACTGCCGAACAAAGGTTTGTCTGCGCGCTGACTGGCTGACAACAGCTTTGTCAGGTCTCTGTCAAGCAGAGCGAGTGGTCCAGCACACATCAGCGACACCTCTCCAGCCATCCATCTCTTTCTCTCTCGCTCTCTCTCTCTCTCTCTCTCTCTCCTCTCCCGCCTCTGCACGCTTCACTTTGACAAATGTACAAGAACAGGCCGCTCCTGCAGGACTGTGGGAGGCGGGGAGGGGAGGTATGGATCGGGGGAAATTGGATTTGATAGATAAATGTCTGAGGATAGCATTACTGCTTTCTCTCTCTCTCTCTCTCTCTTCATGTGTGTGTGGGGATGCAGACTGCACATACAAGGGTGGGTTTGTGTGGAAAGACTGTTGAGTAGGCTGTTTTTTTTCTAAGGCTACCACTCAGACAACTCATCTCAATAGCACATAAATGTTTAATGGAAGCTAAAAATATCCTGACATTATGAGGCTCTATGGACTTTTTGTGTTACGCCTGTGGCCGCAGCCGTTGGTAGAAGCCAAACGTTACCAAACCACAGATTCACGGCGACTTTAACAGACACCTTTACTCACATTTAAGCATTGAACGTAACAAACTAAACTCCCTGTAAAGTCTTACCACGAGATTCTCTGCGCAAATTGCGACTTTAAGCTGTGATTTTACGATGGGCGACTTTTTTTGTTTTACGGTACAAGTCAACAGCGGTGAATGGCGCGGTGTATGAGCATGCATCTGCTGGCGTTTTGCAAAGCCGGCGGGTCTTACCTGCGGACTTGGGAGTGAATTTGTCCCTGTTAGCGGCGCACACAGCCAGCAACCTGTAGCCCAGGTCCAAGTCAAACCCCTGCTGAGCAGCCACTCGACTCACCACCTGGATAAAAAGCATCATGTATCATGAGTACAGCAGCTTTTCTTCATCGTATTTTCTTGCGTTTGCATTTTGCATTTCTTGCATTTTCTTCCTCAAACTTAATTTTTATTCAGGAACAAACACATGCTATGAACACACATATATGCACAGACGGTGAGATTTATGTGGAGTCTGCAGTCTGGATTTTCTGCAGCGATTCACAGTCGGGACGGGGCTGACGACTGCATCCTCCTCCTCCTACAGAGGTGAGACACCTAAACCACAGCCGCTCTGCAGAATGAGCACACTTTCTGAAAGGTTGTCCTCAAACAAGCGTGATATTTCTCACTATTGCACGTTCGAGTTAAACTGATCAGCGAGCGTGCATCGGAGGGTGGAGCAGAAAAAGTGTAAAACACGTTTTAGCACTAAGCATCCCCTGAGCAAAGGTTAAAACAAGACTTTAACAATCCTTCCTGTGTTAATGACTTCAAAAAGATGTTGAACATTTATAGGACACGGTGCCAGGCTGCTGAGAGGTGTTAAACAGAACTCATGAGGCAGAGCTAAATCATTATTTAAAAGAACCCCTCTTGCTTTTATCTGCTAATGAAGGCCACCTCCTCTGCTCCCTCTGACCTCAAAACACACATTATCCTTAACAAGGTCAGCTGAGGTGCCATTCAGAGAGCCAACAAAACAGCAGGCAGTAGAAAGCTTTTGTCACAGGTAATAATGCTGCTCGAGCACAAAACGAGAAACGGTGGAAAATAACGCGTCAATAACGTGATCTATTTGAGTGTTTCAATCACAAGACACACAAGACACGCTATCGGATCACATTTATCTGAAGCCGTTTAGGAGAATGTTAACGTAATCTTCTCAGCCAAACCATATTATGCAAACTATTCTGACAAATCATGTTGTTGTCAATCGTTTAATTTCCTGCGTGAGTGCGCCACAGTTTGTTCGAGGCAGGCAGCCAGCTACAGAGGCTAGCATAGATTGAACATGGATTTAACAGGGTGTCACCTCATAAGCCTTTTTTTTTTTTTCCAGTTTAATCTCCCTCTCAGGTTGTACATCGAGGCCCATGTTCCTGTCGGTAGGAAAACACTGCTGTAAGAGTGTTTGATGGAGAAAGAAGTTTCGGTCTGAGACTGCCACATGTGAAAGGCAGCTCTTATAGGCGGTTTAGACTTCTGCTAGCGCCGCAACTGACGTGCACAAGAGCGCAAGAGCTGTGATCAGTCCACTTGGTAGTAGCACCTCCACAATGTGGTAGTAGCGTATTTCCGGCTGCTTCTCCATCTCCACAATTTTCAAATTGATTGCTTTGGATCAATAAAGATGGAACACATCGAGGAAAGGTTCGGAGATACAAACATTTGTATGGCTCGCATTCTAGGAGATTTTGGCGAAAGCTTTGGTAGCCATTGTTGAAAGTGAAGCAGGAAGTAGAAACAAAAATTAACCCAACTGGCAAAAAAGACATAAACACTGACTAGCATAGATGGCTCGCACTAGCGCTGGCTATATGTGTAAGTTAGGGGGTCTCTGTCCCACAGTACTCCAAAAGAGCCTTTATGGGTGATTTAAAAAATTTATTTTGGGACTAGAGACAGCAACAATGTTTTCATCTGCCGTAAGACTGATGCGTAAAGAAAGGTTTAGCGATCATCAAACAGTATGAGGTAACAGCGGAGCACAGACAGCTCAGTTACGTCATATGTATTAGTTCAGGATCCACTAAAGGTTGCATGATTGGAACTAACTTGTTGATTTTTATGCCTTGTGAATAAAGCGTCTCCTCATAATAAAATTGCAATCCAACGGTCAGATACAAGCACGGAGACAAAATCCTCCAAAGAATGCCTGGACTTGTTGCGTGCAGTAATTCTCCAGATAAGCGGGCGGTTCGCTCTCTGAGTCGGATGAAACAATTTAGCTGATGGAAACTGCCTCACGCTGAGAGGGATCTCGCTCGCGGACTCCATTGTATGGCTCTTTATCAGCCTTTAAGAGGCTTTTATTGCGATTTACACATTAATGAGCATTTATCTGTTTGTTCACGTGAACACTTCGGCAAAGTTCCTTTTCAAAGACCGATCCTAGACGTGAAGCGGTCGGCTGTGTGAGTCACGTCTGTGACGCACGCACGGCGGCGTACATATGTTAGTTCATGTGCGAGTTTATTTAACACATCTGATGACAGCCAACTCTCTGGACCTGCTCCCAGATTGATGAGTAGTAGCTGGTAAGGTGAAAGGCGACAGCCGGAGGTGACTGGCTACCCATAAACCTGTTCATGCCTCTTTTGTGTTAATGCGTGCAAGTGTGTGTGGACTTCTGTCAACAACCCTTGACAGACTAAGCAGCTGTCTTAGATAACCTTTGCTTACAAACCTGCTGCTACTGCCTTTTTTAAATAAAATATAAAGGTGCATAAAGGTACAACACAAATCCTGTTTCAGCTGTTCCACAGTCTAGCGCTAAAAGTGGACACATCAGACCTTCTTGTTTTTCTCCAGAGTAGCCAAAATCTAATTATTGCTTTGCTCACGTCTCCTGAAAAGTACCTGAGAAACTCAACGAAAACCATAATTAGTGTTTGCGTACCGTCAGACATCCCATGAGACTTTGCTCGAAAGGTCGCTGGAAGGCCCGGGGATCTCCACACCAGTCGAGCAGCTCTGTGGCCGCCGAGTGGAAGTTGGCCGGGTTCTGTAAGTGCTGTGCAAACAGACAGAAAGGAGACGGCCATTAGAAACAATGGTTAATAATGAGTGTTATTTCTTTTTTTCACGTGGAGTACAAATTGGAAAAACACGAAAACCAAATAGTTCTGCAGCCTTGCCTTCTCCCTCCAAACTGCCTCGATTTAATGTCTTGTGTTTCTGCGCAACCCTGTGAGGACCTTGACTCTTTCCAATGTACGCCCACTCAGGGCTCTGCTGCATTGTGGGAAGAAGATCACACCCATATCAACAATGATGCCAGTGTTTCTTGTTAATCTCTCTTGGCGACACCCCTCGCTCACCCCCATGACCCGCACAGCAACCAAATCTTTCCCTCCAATGCCTCCTTCTCTCCCTTGCCCTCATTCATTGCCTGTTTTCGGAGTGTAACAGAGCCTCGGCACCAGAAGTCCACTGGCTGACTTGGCTCGGAACAAAGAAAACAACCTTGGTCCTGGCATCTATGTGTGCAGACTCAATACGAGCCGTTGGTGTGTTGTCTAATCTCTTTCAGTCTCTGTCTGTCTCTCTCGCTTGTTCACTGAGGCCTGAAACAGTTGAGCCTTTTCTTCCCAGTGTCTGAAGGCTACTGAGGCTGGCAGGACACAATAAGCGGTTTTAAAATTGGGCTCCCTTTCTTCATGGCTCAGGAGGTTAATAGCTCTGAAATGGCGCAGAGCTGCAGCTTGTTCAGTCGGCAAGATTGAGCCCACTTGAAAGCATTTATTATTCCCATCTAGAGCTGAAGCGTCTTGTTTTGTGTGTTCTTGCAGAGGAGGTAGATCTATTGTCTTAAGGGGGCAGCAGAGGTGAGCATATTTGAAAGGGCAGCTTTTTAGCGATGCGCGACAAAGGGGCTCTTCGTCGCGAATGTGTCGGGCCTAGTACCCGCCCACGGAGAAAATCTCTGAGAGCTTCCAATGATATCATGGGTTTCAAGAGAGGCCTTGAGTGACTCATCTTTTGTGATGTGAAGATTAGCCATTATAGAGTTAGTTGTGGACCCTCACAGGGGGTTTTCTACGGATGATGAAGAAAAGCGGGCAGAGCGAGAGAAAGTGCGAGATGCTCTTGTTGAGTGAGAGGGAGGAGAAGAGCGTGTTCTAGATGAGTGATATAATCTGGCATTATTGCTGCTTGATGGGAGGCGTATCAGCCTCCAGCGCGAGAGGAATCAGAACTCGCACAGCAGGGGCTGTCTGTCTAGATCTGAACTCACAGCTCCTCCCGCTGCAGCGCTCGTCGCCGACTCTGCCTGACAACCTCGACTCGGGCGTGAGGGGGGAGGACAGAGGAGTGAAATAACTCCGCCGAGTTTAGGGAGGACGACGGGGTCTCAGCTGCTCTGGTCGTTGGTCGGGGTTGGATGAGGACAAGAACCCGGGAGGTGAGCAGCGGTGGTGGGGTTTCAACGCAAAGAGGCAGACATTTGACAGATTGTCCTCCGCGAGATGACGGGCTGATCTACCCCTTTTTAGGCCAGCTAAGGATCAGGCTGTTCAGGGCATACCTGGCTGCATGATAAACAGCACAACACCTGGCTCTCTGCCAGCGGCTTTCCCCAAACCAACAACACCCTGCTGGCAGAGCCGCCACAAGCTCGGAGCTCACTGACTAACTGAGTCCCTTTGAAGTCTGGTTTACTATGAGCTCCATTACAGCAAGAGCCGAGGAGTACATAAACCAGGCTACAATTAGCGCATTTATTAAGACAGACGAGTAAAATCCAGCTATTTAGGGATTATCAGCGACGCCGAAGAAAGTAAGTGAGGAGGCTTTGTGAAAAGTGTAGTGTCAATTCCCCCCTTTTTTTTCGTTTGACAAAAAAACTAAAAAGAAAAGCTGACATTTTGGTAAAATAGACACAAGCGGCGGGGAAAAAAAATAACTAACGCACCGCCTCATAATCGCAAGCTGAAAGCTCTACCATTCACTGATTCACTCTGAGGGATAGTGTCCTATGGATGTTGGGAGATATGAAGGATCACACCCACATAGCATAAACAAATATGCCCACAGACAGCCAGCTAGAAAGCCAGTTTATGAGTTCTTGTATAGTATTAATCACAGGCAGAGGCGGTAGCCCTGGGTTACGTCTGTCTGTCTGTCTGTCTGTCTGCGTGTCTGACTGACTGCGTCTTTCCGTCTGCGAGGAGTCTCCTGAAAGCGGACAGTCAAGGAAGCGTTTAAGCAAAACCACAACAAGGGCCGGCATTTGTTAAGAGCCAGGAACGTGATGGAAGGGACCACAGGACCAGAGGAGGGGGGAAAAGAGAGAGAAGTCTGTTATGTTGCTGGCCCCTTTGAAGTATGTTCTTGTGTTCACTGCCAGATTTGCCTCCCTCGCTCTCTCTCTCCCTCTTCTTTCTCTCTCGATGACCCCGTGCAACATGATCTGTGTGACTGGAGCTAATGGCCAGAAGAACGGGTGTCCATATAAGGTGCTGAGAGGCGAAAGTAATGTAGGAAAGGAGAGAAAATGTAGATCATGCCGTCTTTGCCTTCAGAACCTACATGCAAGGCTCCTAAAACGCAGATCTTTATACACACCTGTTTGATGCACTGCAGCCTGTCGTTGGTCTGCTGGATGTGCCGGTCCATGGATGGTAACGCGTTCATCTTGATGCCTCTACCGGGACTCCATTAAAAGTTCTTTACTCTGTAAAAAAAAAAGAAGAGCGGGAGGCGGAGAGGTACATCTGTTAGCACGGTTTGCTGTCAGGTCCCCCATGTGTGGAGTTTGTAGCTCGTAAAGTTCAAACAGCATTTTAGGTGCTCGACAAATTTTCTAAAGGAGAAGCCAGCTTGTTTATGCACTGACTCATTGAAGAGCTTGATCTGCCCCAAGCACTTTTTATATTTTTTTTTTGGCAAACGCACAAAACCGAGATGTTCCGCAGCAGCAACGTTAACGGAAACATGATGAAACTGAAAAAAGAAAAAAAGAAAAACTCTGCTGCTTTATGCTGCTTATGTGAGAATATAACTCGCCGCAGCCAAGACAGGACGACTGTTATCTCCCTTTAAGAGAAGCACACCTCACAGTCAAGGTTATCAGCGTGGCACGGACAACTAATTTATGCCGACATCCAACAAAAGATAATGCTCGGGCTTCACAGCATCTCTTTCTTTCTGTGTATGCTCCGCTCAGATCCAACAGCGAGCGGCAACAACAAGAACAATGCGTTCGCCGGTTTGAGCATCTCGGAGAAATGGGTTGAGTCTGGATTAATCGGTCTCTTGCTGGTTTGCCAGCAGTCTGCCTCCGTTCCTCACCATCCCTCTGCGCTTATCTCCATCAGTGTTGGCCAGCCTCACATTCCTATACACAAAAGGCCAAGTGAGAAACCACAGGTGGGAGAGGGGGCAGGGCTCTAGAAAGCTGCTCAGCACTGATAAAGGGTCCCTCAAGATCCCCTGCTGTGAGAAACAGAGCGAAAGTAGGAATATGGTGGAAGCAAAGAGCTCAGCCAGGACATTTTCATGTGTAACGCTCAGTCTGGTACACTTATCTCAGAGGGAGTGCTGCAAATATGCACACTTTTTTTTCTTTTTTCTCTCTTTAACGCACACACATTCAAGAGTAAACACAACAGCTTGAATTCTTCACTTTGATTAGGCGTAAAGGTAAAACTTCAAAGGAACACTTTGAGAATAAGGCTGTATTACTAATCCTCTGAGCTTAAGCACTGCTAGAGTAGAATTACCTGGAGTGCACTTACAAAGTCTTACACATCAGCGAATACACTGCTTGCATGAGTGAGGAGGAATTCAGGAGCAAATGTGGTCAAACAGCAGATAGCCCAACGCCTCTTGTCAGGTTGCACTCGCTGGTCGCCGACGGTCTGTGAAAAGTTACCAACAAAACAGCCTGTATTTACATACCGCACGGCACAAAGCCACTCTGACCGTGCATAACATGACCATAACTCTGGGTGGCCTAATTCTGGTGTGCTGCCGTGTCTCCCTGCGTCCAGCAGATGTCTCCCTCCCCTGCTGCTAAGCAGCATGTCTCCTTCATGCACTACACCTGGAGCAAGTGGTCCAGAGAGGGCTCCTTTAAGCCTTGACAAGTGCTACAAATCCCCTTCAGAAGCCAGGCAGCACCACAGACCGCTAACAGGGCACGCTCCAGCTCAGCGTTGGCTGTCTGACCTTGTGGCTATTGATTAACTGTTTCTCCTCCAGCTCCCCTTCCTGCCGTCCCGACGCTTTAAAGACTGAAAAGGAAGGAGGAGGGTGTAGACAGCTGCATCTTTTTATCCAGGTGTCTCTTATTCTTTCCTTCCTTCCCTCGGTCGAACTTTTGCAGGGTTTAACACACATGCACAGAGACACACCCCTTCCCACCGCGCACGTGCATCGCTTTTGTCAGTCCATGAAAAGATGGTTCCCTCAGGTTCTGAGAGGAAAATGAGGGAGGTGGAATCGCAACTGGCCGGCCAGGCTGTGCTCAGTCAGTGGCATTGTTACCGGGATAAGAAGTCAATCCACCTGACTGACTGACTGACTGACTGACTGACTGTCCGGCTGACAGCACCACACCCCCGTTCAAGGGGAAAGTGTGTTGCATAACTGATGAAAACAGAGCACATCTCCTCCTGTTGCCCCACATTCTCATCATTCCTTGTTTACTTGTCAAAATAAAACATCCATCATCCGATCATACAGTAGCGAGGGAAACTGAATGCTTCACCAGAAGAATGTTCTCACAGGGCTATAAATACGTGTTTAACATCGGGGCAAATTTTCTCCCCCTTTCGAAATGTTTATTTTCAGTTTCAGACTTTTTTTTTTTTTGTTGTTGGGCTACTTCCATCATTGTTTCAGCGTGCACGTGCCAATGTCAGGCCTGTCTTTATTGTCTTCCCAACATCTTAATCAGCTACGCACAGCGCTCAGCTTACCAGAGGTGCAAATGAAAGGATTACACATCCAATTATGATGTGCATATTATAACCTCCTTTTGAACAGCAGTGGGAGGATGCTGCTATGAATCAGAGCGGAGTAACAAAATCCACAAGTAATGCTAACACCCAAGGAAGCCGCTGTCTCTTTCAGTCAGTGTCTCAAACACGCAAACACGCGTACACACACACGCACACATACAATTTTCGTTTCCCTCCTTCTCTCTTTCCTGAACAAAACAAGCTGAGGGAAGCGGGGCAAGAAATAAGTGCTCTGAAACAAAAGCACAGTAATATGAAAAGCAGTGAAGTATGGCAGGAAGGGGGCAAGAAGGGCCGGGCTCGGTGGGGAAAAGAGATGGAGAGAAAGAAAGGGAGGGAGAAATTATCTCTTCATTATCAGCAGCGGCACACACACACACACTTATTCAGGGACGCACTCTGCGTACGATCACTCAGAGCATGAGTGATTTCTCATTTCAGACAAATGACTACCACCTTCGTCGAGTGCAGCCCGCTTTGTGAATGTGATCAGGCGGTGGGGGTTACATGGAAGCAGCTCATGTCTACACTGTGTAGGAGTAGGAGCAGGGCTGGGTCGCAATCAGCACCTCGACAGGTCGGTCGGGGTATTTTAAGATATCAATGTATAGGAAGGCAATGCAAATGCATGCAAAAAATTTAAATGGTACAAGGCTGTGTTGCACCGAGATGCAAAACATTCAAGAGATAAAGCACACACGGATTAATGGATGCGGCTAATGCATGAGTAGGCAACAATATCCGACATGGTGAAGGTGGACGATGTCAACAATGGAACTGCATGCATCCGTTTATCCGTGCACAAGTCATCCAAACCGAAACCTGACTTTTTCTGATCAAATTATAAGGGACGCTGTGATTACTAACACGTTTCATGATTAGGTTGTGCAAAGGATCTCTCCTCAATAATTGCAAAGCTGGATATTAGCAGGCGTAACCTAGTAAATAAATACTTATCACATAAGATGTTTTTTTAATTATGGCTTCAACAGGATTTTTACATATATATATATATATATATATATATAAATAAATGATCATTTTCAATTCCGAAGAAAGCTGTTAACCGAGGTTATGAAATCGTCTGCAGGTCGTGCGGCCACATGCGAGCTTCACAATTCAAGGACAGCACACTGTAGATGTTGTTTTTGAAATTGCTCCTTCCATTTTTAAAGCAGCGCTCTGAACGGGTTTGACACGGCCTTGGTGGGCGAAGCATATTCAGTGCGTGAGAGCTTTTAAAGTTAAGTTATGCGGAATGTCCTATGGAAAATATCTGCTGGTGTTTTCGACGCCGCCGAAGCTCGGCCGTCGCCGTATGCGGAGCGCAGAGGGCCGCGCCGGGCGATATTGAAGAGCAATCGGGCGAAGTGTGTTCATTACGAAACGGAGGACAAGTATCACCCATGCTCTCCGGACCCAGCAGGGAATCTTATCTCCTCCTCAGCATCTTCACTTTTGTGGCCACTTCTTTCTGCTCTGCTTTTCTATAGCCCTCAGACATCATTAGAGCCACCCAGCATGCGTCTCCCTTACACCACCTTCCATTTTCCGTTCTATCATTTTCTTTTCCCCGTCCCTCATATCTCAACCCTCCTGCCACTCTGGCTCCCTCCCTCCCTCCCTCCCTCCCTCCCTCCCTCCTCCTCCTCCTCCTCCTCCTTCCTGGGGCCCCGTGTGGGAGCTGCCATAACAGGAGGTGGAATGGATTCATTTGCTCTAATGTGGTTTGGGCTGCAGTGTGGCACGGCACAGAGCGTCACTTTATCCCAGTGCACAGAGCTTCTCTCCCCTCTCTTTCTCTCCCTGTCTGCAGTTCATGTGTTTTCAAACAGGCCAATCAACACCACTCAGCTGTGCTGGCCTCTCCCTCTCTCTCCCTCCCTCCCCCTCTCCCTCTCTCCCTCCCACAATCTCTGCCCTCAGTATGTCTGTAAAAAGCCACCAGCCATCTCTCACACACAATATTATCTCTAGTGGCAAACTCCCATAGCCAGACGGTTCCTTTTTTTTTGCACTCATTGCTATTATTTTCCGCAGCACATCCACTCTCAGCTACCGTTTCTCTTTTTTTTATTTTTTTTTTTATAAACCCACTTCCATCACATCTTTTTCTTTCTACCTTGTTTCTGCCTATTTTCTACACTCTCTGCTAATCCTCTCCTCCACTAATCTCTACCCCTCTCCTTTTCCTTCTCAGCACAGCCAACTATTAGTCATATCGCTCCCTCTGGGCTTTATAAAACTCAACCCTCCACACATCATCATAACCACCAGCCTCTATAAAAATGTGAAATGACTTGTCCCAGGGGCGGGAAAAAATAAACTCTAAATGTTGCTGTTTGTTTATCTTCTGTTTTAATGTGACAACCACAGGAGCACCGGGCAGCTATGTGACACCCAACACTGCAAAGCAAACAGCTGTGATGTGGGGACATGTGAGCCGCTCTGTTGCCGTCTATAAATATGGAGCCTCAGTTGTGGAGAATTGCAGGTATGCGCCACCAGATACCCCCGGGAACAGCCGATTATTTCACCACTCAACGTGTGAGATCAAAAAAGAGCAGCGTGTACGAAGGGAGCGGAGACGCGCCTCCTCTTTCAGGCGAGTCTACTGAAATGATTTGAACTGTTTTCCCTTGATCCTGGCAACAGTTTGGAGATGGAAGATGAAAGCTTTTGCACTAATTATCAATTATTGTATATATTATCTTTTTGATTCATTAATTCTTTATAAGGTGTAGAATAAAGCAAGCCTACCTCAACTAAAAAACAAAAATAGTGGTCAGTTTTTTAGGGCAATTAAAGCAGCCAGTGTTCGCTGAGTGACTCCGGGGTGGGACTCGCCACCATATTAGCCAAGGGAATGACAGAGAACCTTGTCGCTGATGGGATAAGTTTGCGTCGTGATATTTCCTTCAGTTAACCCAGACCTGAAGCTAACCAAGAGGCTTTAGCGCCTAAATCTAACCAAGCAATGACAATAACAATAAAAAAGAAGGAAACATTGGCTGAAAGTGGTGTTTGCATTTATGTATGGCACATGTTGGCTAAAAAAAACCTTGTTATAACTTTCCATGATCTGTGAAGATGCTTCCAAAGTGATAATTTAGAATAAAATAACAGTAAAAAGTCACAGAATCCTAATAAAAGCTCTGACAGCTCGTTTTTAATTCAGCTGTTAACATTTCTCTTTTACAGCTGACGGATTAACCGACTAACAGTCGTAGAGCCGAAGGAATGGAAACGGATAAACTGATAAAATGTGTGATCGATTAAGCTAATATTAATTTCGGCGCTGCTAACGGAACAGATCATCTGAGCTTTTCGCTTTTTTGGTTCAATCCAACCGCACTAAAGTAAGCAAGGGTTTTGATGAGTCCTGTGTGCTGCCCAAAAATGACGTTTGAAATGTTTGCAGCTACCTGATGAACACAGTGCAGCATTAACCAGCTAATTTTACTCAGGATTCAGTAGAGACCAAAGACCGGTATTAAAGGAGACTAAATATAGAACCTACATTCACCTGGTGGCCAGAGGTGTGACTACAAATGACGCTAATGTTGCTTCTATCTTTTTGTATAAGGCTGTTTTTCTATATCGAGAGGGCGGAATGGATTTAATGGAAAGGATGTTGCTTTCTCTTTTCATATTTGTGTAGTCTCAGGTTGGTGCACACAGCTTTTTCTTTTGTATTATTATTTGCTATTGTCTTATGTGCATTAATAAGGAAAAAGGCCATCTATCTAACTACGAGATACGAAATCAGGTCATCCGCGAGCAGAACGGAGCTGGAGCATCACATGATGAATGAATGAACTCCTTATTCCATAGAATGTTCCAGTTGCTGAGGACTATAAATACCAGCTGGGGAAGATTGTATGTCCTGGCTGCCACATACGATTTTCCACTGTCACGAAAGGCAAGATTCTATCACTCGTGATGCACAAGGGATGAAGGCGAGTGTGTGTGAGGAGAATACAAGTCCAGTGTGTGTGTGTGTGTGTGTGTGCAGCCGTTATCACTGTAGCAGGCCCTCGGAGGACAACCAGAAATACTGAGCCCTTTCAGTGAAAGAGTGCATAAATCTCATAAGGTTTATTAAGTGGAATAACAGCAGACTAGTACATTTGAAAGAATATGTGAGGAGAGAGAGAGAGAGGGGAGAGGAGAGGAGAGGAAAGAAGAGGAGACAGGAGAGGCGAGAGGAGAGGAGCATGATTGACGGTGCAGACTGACAGGCTTGTGTAAAGCTAACCTTATGGGCCTGACTCCAGCAGAGCTGTTAGCTCACACACCGCCCCCTGTGGCTGCTGAATGGGTAAACTGACAAATTCCATGTCCTTCGGTTTCAGCACTGGCAAACTGCTGACCCAAATGCAATTAAACAACATCCACCAGGGCGAATGTAACACATCAGTGTACGGCAGCATATGAGAGGGCATGTGATAGTCTATGTGAGGAGGGAGTGATGAAGTGTGCGCAGGAAAGAGAAACGGATAGACATGGGCAGAGAGTGAGACTTACAAAGAGCGAGTGTGATTCAATCTGCTCACTAAGCCATGAAATGGTATTGGTGTCATTAGGGAGAGCAAAAAATATATCTGTGCCAGCCTGCCCTCCACTCCCCTTGTCTTTGACACTCCAAAAGCACAATCCTCACAAAAAAAAGCAACCAGCCCGACCTCTTTGCACTCGGTGGAACAAAACGTCCTACAGTGCTGCAGCTCCCACCAAGCATCCTTTATCCTTTATTTCTCACTCTGATCTTTTATTGGACAAATTCACCACGAAAAAAGACAAAACCACGCTTAACCATTTCCTCTTACAGATAACGCACACAGCACAACCGCTACACCACAAAACGTGTAATTTCTTTAAACACCCTAGGCGAAAATGTTAATGGGCAGCTGTGCAAGGACTGAGCATAAGTGATAAGTTACCACGAAACTGACCAACAACGCTAATTAAATTAAAAGGACACCATCACTGGATGACGGATAGTGTAAAAACAGAGGAATGTGTGTGAAAGTACCGATAATTCATAATCAAAACACACAATTTGAGAAATATTCAAATTAAGCGTCAATGGAACAACTCCAAATGTCTTCATCTGATTATAGATTGAGCTGTTCTCTTGTTCTGGGCTTGGAGAAAAGGCAGGCAATTGACGATATCCAAACGTAGATGCTCGCGAGGCCAATAAACACTTTACAATAAGATGTGTTAAAGTGGCAATAGTAAACATATTAGTCCTGGTTGGTTGATTGATTTGGTGACACCTGTAGTTACTGGCGGTAGAAGCGCATACGGTTTAATATCATATTCCGAGAAGTCTGGCCTTTTTTCATTATTCTTTGAGCAATTGCCGGATTTTAAATCGGAGTCTGTGATGAGCAGCTGCAGCTCTTCATCTAACAGCTCACTGTGGCTGCTAAAGGCTAAGCTAACTGACAAAACCGCTGTGGCTTCATGATTTAAATCTACTCATATTTAGGTATTATTGTGAAGTTGCAGCAGTAGAAAATGCTCAATTACTATCAACACCAATCAGTTCAAAACAATGAAAATATAATAATATTGCAAAACGTTCATCAGTGGCCCATAGGCTCCGTCATCATTGTGCTACACCGTTTTTGTAAATGAAAATCTTCAAGAATGCAACTTTAAACTGGGCACTTAAATTCTGACTGCTGGTATGCTGCTTGGAAACGACCTTACCTCACAACCAATTGTGTATTACTGTGATCCAATAAGAAGTAAGTACTGTGACTTCAAATCTTCATCTAAAAAAACCAAAAAAAATACGACTGAATACTTATTGATATTTTTCATTGCCCTGTTTACAGCAGAGCACGCGCTGGATTTCGTGCAGAATACAGAACTCGCTCAAGGACACCAGAACAAGACCGATGTTCGCCAGTACATGCACCAGGTCCTCCGACACAAGAACAGCCCGCGTATCCAGCGATGCAACAAATACAAACAAATCACGCTTTCAAGCTTCGCACGCTCAGAGTGAAATCCTTTAACAGAGGATTTATTTTTTACACAAACAGCTAAATAACCTTAGAGACCTTCCTGCATGGGTAGATGCGGAGAATGATGCGCTCATTCATCTTGCTCTGCGAGTTTGTGTATGCGAGTGCGAGCGCGAGCAGCGACGACGGCCACAAAACATCTGCTTGCTGCGAAAATCAAAACAGCCTAATGGTGCACACAGAGCACCGGTTTCATTCACTGAAGGGACGATCCACGCGGGTATTATCAGGCACAATAAACAGCACTGAAAGGCTAATGCGCTTCACTGCAGTTTTTACAAAACAATCTTTTAGCGCTGCAAAACACTCCACTAGTTTGCCATTTTATGTCCATCCTATCAGAACATCTCCACTCATGCATGTGTCACTTGTCCAAGTGACAAGACAGACATCCTCCTGCATGCACGGGCTTTAATATGTGTTGTGTTGTTTCTACGAAATGTTATTCTACTGTGCCCTGCTTGCGAGATCCAAGGAGACAAGACAGACAAATAGATGTGAAGACAGAAGGAGACAGAAAAACGCTCACACAACATGTTACATGGAGTGGGAGGTGGGGGGAGACAGGCAGGGAGAGATAGGGGGAAACGGCTGCAGAGCAGGAGAGAGAGATGGCGAGAGGTCATCCTTGGGTAATTTGTTTTGGTCCTCTCAGAGCGCAGACACACAGGGAGCAGGTAAACCAATTACAGTGTGACATGAATCACTAAGACCTACAGGCAGCCACGCAGCTGGCCGGCCAGACAGCCAGCCAGAGCAGCCAAACAGTCGACTGAGTGCACGCTGTCCCTTTCTCTAAGTGCCGCTCAATCAAAAGCCACAGCCCTCGTCCCTCCCTTGACCATGATTGCACATTTGGAGGGAGCTGATGAGAGGAATAAACAAACATAATGCCTCCATGAGCTGAGAGACCCTGTGAAGCTCTGACGGCTTTTTAATGTCCATCTTCAATGGATCTGAAGAGAAAACACTTCACCCTGGCTGCAGGGAAACACTATGAAACACGGCGGGCATTACGGATAACGGCCGAGCAGCGTTTACCGCTATGACGGCGTCGTCGGTGATAATTTAATATAATCTGTAATAGTGTTTTTGGTTCCTCAGCTCCAGCCCATTTTCAAAACCACAAACAATAACGATAATGATACGGCTCTTTTGAAGAGGCACAAGGTTGGATGTCAAATCCTAATGGATGTTAAAGCCAAGCCAAATACTCCAGGGAGAAGTATTTACACGACAAAGACTTAAGCAATTACTTTAATTTCCCTAATCGCCCGATGGCTGCCAAAACGATGATGTGTCAGGCCTCAGTCATATCAACGCCACTGGCTACAGAGAAGCAATAAGCAACTTAAATAAACAATCATCTAGGTCCCTTTCTCTGTGGCAACATCCCTAATCCTCCACTTGATGTTAAACTGACAGGAGCATCATGGAAATCCGTTCCGACATCAGAACGGGGAGAGAATGAAGTTGACAAGGAGAGGGATTGGACTGGATTAGATATCGGCGTGTCCTCCGCGCGTCGTAGAGTCAGGAGGGGTAAATATTTGATGGGAGGGCGTTGGTGTTGGGGCCAGGGGCGGCTATAAGGGTGCAGCTAATAAAGACAGCGGCAGGCGGGTTGTCGATCAGCGCTGGGACGGCGGCGGCGGCGGAGGAGGAGAGGTGGCTGGAGTGCGCGGCGGAGGCTGTCGCCCCCTCAACGCGTTCACCAAAGCGCCCGGACTTCTAATGTTAGCTCAGCGGGCAAAGATAGCTCTCTCCTTGACTGTACATCAGTATGCGCTCGCATGCATACACACACACACACACACACACACACACACACACACACACACACACACACACACACACACAGTGGCATGCACCAGTGAGACACAGTTGGAAGAGATTTCTTAAGATCTACCATCTTGCTGCCCCTTGAAATTAATAAGGGCCTTTGAACTGCTCTCTAAAAGCAACTAACTGGCCATTTGCACTGTCTGGCTCCGCTGGAGAAGGAACTCCCTGCTTCTTCTCGTGAACCCTCTTTTTTTTCCCTCCTTCTCTCCCATCACACCCGCTGCTCTCTTTCCTCTCTTTCTGCCTCTTTCACTCCATAATTCCCTGTTTTTCTTCCCTCCATCTCTATTGTCTTCCTTCGATCTCCACCCTCTTCATCTCAGTACCCTCTTCCCACCACCTCCCTCTCTCCTGACTCCCTCTCCCTCCCTTGCTCCCACCTCCTCCTTTTCTCTCTCTCTCTCTCTCTTGCTCTCTCTCTCTCTCTTTCTCTCTCCATTCCTCTGGCCCTAAAACCAGCCCCTCGGCCGCCCGCTCGCGCTCACTCAGATGGCTGTTACCATGACAACCCTGTTCTTTCAGCTCTCGCAAAATAATGAAGACAATGTGTTTTCCATTTAGATGAGTTTTCTGGTGCAGCGGGGAGATATGGAGTGTCCATCTTGCCTCCTCTTTCACTGCGGAGGAAATGTAATAAAAAAAGGGGTTTCTAACCTCTCTCCCCCCGACACTCCTTCACTCTGCCTCTCTCTCTCGCTCTCCCCCTCTCTCTCTCCCCACAGACTTGTGCACACACAGGTTAGGGTGCTGTGTAAGCCAGCTGGGTGGTAGAGTGAGCTCAGTCCTTTTGACTACAGTCCATAGAATAGCAGCAGAAGCTAATGTCTGACTGGTGTTCCAACAAAGAACATTATCGATGGGAGCTTTTCTTCTTTTTTGCACCTTAGGTGATATCTCTATGCTGAAAAAGAAAAAGGGTTCTTAGGTAGACACTTTTCTTATTAAAAATAACTGCAGTAAAATCACAGCAGCCCACTTGTCTGCTCCCTGTTGTCAAATCCAAGCTGTGACAAAGATAAACTTTGAACATTTCAAGTCTTATTTCGTGTTTTTTGGGACTTGGCGGCGATATTTTCACAGCATAATGCTCCGGTGCGGGAATAAATGCCATGACAACTAAAATTGATGGAGAGAGCTTTCTTTATTCTCTCTCTCCCTCTCTCACAGCGGTGTGGATTTATTAACTTGCGCACAGCACACGAGGGGAACTGCAATCCAACCACTTGTTAAGACTGAAAAGCAACATTTACTCTGCTCTGCGAGGTTGCAACACGCTGGTGTTTTCACCCAGAGGTTCAACATACAGAAGCAAGTCTTGATTTTTTTATTTTGGAGGGGAGGGGGGGGGCTTCATTTATGTTGACAGCTGTGGCGCAAATAAAAAGCTCTGGGTGTGAGAGAAAAAGGAAATTGCATGAGTCCTGACAATCAGCCTCTAAGTCCGAGTTAAAGGTGAAACACTGACAAAATAGAGCATTTCTCATAGACTATAAAATAACATGCACACATTTAGCAGAGCAGAGGCAACCGATCTACATAGGTCGGGATGTTTTTTTTTCCTGGATCACACACTGAGATGTACTGTATAGAAATATTCTGTACAGCCTTCTGCCCGAGCAAAGGGGAGACACAAATGAGAGAAATAGAGAGAGGGAGCGGTATAATATGTGTATGTCTGCGTGTTTACAGTGGAAATAGTGAGTCTGGGACATTTTCTTTGGGTCTCTTTTCCAGTGTTTATGGAGAGTGGTGAGGAACAACACTTCCTGAGAGGAAAGCCAGCTTTCCGAGTCCAAGCCCAACTCCAAGCCACGCAGACGGGGAACGCTCTGTCTCCAATTTATGTTTTCCACTCAGCGCGGCGTAAACACGACGACAGAAAAACTGGTTTCAGATAATCCACTTGCGCAACACAAAGGCAGACAAGCAGACTAATCACGGACAAATGAGCCAAATTGTCTCGGAAAGCAGCGATAGCCCAGCGCTCCCAGTGTTTACCAGCTCTAACAGGCCTTTCTTGTTGGAGAAGCTGTTAGGGGAGCATGACATAACGAGGGCCAGGCGTCATCCAGATTCCACTCCGTCGACCTCCCCTCGCAAGTTCTCACTCCCCGGCCTGTCAACGCAGGTGACAAGGGGGGCATCTGAAAAGAAAGCTGGAAGGAGAAACTCTTCTGCGCTTCTCGCTTTCTCCCCTCGCTGCTGGCCGCCCTCTGCTCTTGCTTAATTACATCCAGATCAGACTATTAATGAAGTCAGTCTGATTTTAACAACACCTACAGGGAGTGAAGGAGGGCTTCCCTCAGCCAGAGAGCATATCAAATCAAACTGGTGCTCCTGGCCTTGGAAGGGTTTTGTGGCCAATTAAAATGGCACGCTAAGACAACCCAATGCTAATAATGATTTTCACTGTTATTATTATTTTTGATTAGTACTCCAAATTTAGGAACGTCAGACTCATAATAGGTATATCATCTTTTTCAAACCAATGCAGTGACTTCACTTTAGGCAATACATTATACATTATTATGTATAATTTGCAGCATTTACCCTTATTAATTGTCAAAAATGTCACAAAATAATAAAAAATGCCCAAAACATGAAACTATAAAATATAAAATTGAGTAAAGCGGCAAATTCTCTCCGACCAAAAGCCAGAAGCAGAGCGTTTTTTGCTTGATAAATTACTAAAATGATTAATCGATTATCAAAGCTGTTGTTGACGAATGCCCCGTCTTTGGGAGTGATTAATGGACGGGCCGTTTTTTCGGTGCTAAAGCTCACTTCAGTGCTGCGCCACCAGCTCAGCTCCTGAGCCGATTCCGGATCGAGGAAGACGTGTTTATCCGTCGCCCGCCCGCTCCGCCGTTTGAAGTGCAGGGAGGCGGTGACAACTCGCCTCGCGTGCTGGCGTGTACGTTCAAACAAACCTAATCATCAGCCAAAGGAATCATACCGCCTTCTTTTCACACGCTGTTTACTAGCCCGCTGTGAGGTAAAGCTAGCCGCGTTTGATCCTCAAAGGGTACACCGCCAAACAAAAGCTTGAGCAAACACGAGGTGGGGGTTGTACATTATATAGTTCCATATGTATAGAATGATGGCAGCCTTTTGATGAGCAGGTTCCCCGTATAGAGCTTTAAAGTGCTCCGGTGATGCAGTTGCTTCCCACATGCATCCATATTTGATGTAGAGCATGTGGCGGGAAACAGCCTCTGTGCTCCAGGCGCTCTGATCTTCTGCAGACACTCCTGTCAGAAAGCATGATGGCACGACGCGTGCCTGTAACTGTCTCATCTATTGTGTATGTTTACACGTGTGAGCCCATTTGCGCGAATGTGTGCCACTAGGTGCGCATTGTGTCTACTCCAGTGTCTGGCTCTGGCTGTAATACCATTGTCCACTGCCACCTGCAGAGTACAGCGGCATTAGAAGATCCCCCACCGCCACCCACCCCGACACGCGCACACACAAATCCCTGCAGATCAAAACACTGCACTCCATCAAATCCAGTGAAAAGCCTGTTTACTGATGATCCGGTGTGAAGACAACAGACAGTTGGAACAGGAGATGGAGAGAGGGAAAAAGAGAAAGCGAGAGGTGAGGGGTGAGAGTGGTTGAGGCAGGGAAGCTATCGGGGAGTGGCCCACTGCAGGGGCTTTTATTATCAGCCATTGTAAGGGAGCTAGGTGGGATAATTGGTCTCCTAAGCTCAATGTGCTGCATGCATTTTTAACCAGCCCGCATTGTTGCTCGTTTAATATATAGGCAAGAGATAAACAGATACCAGAGAAATGCTGCGAAATTCAATGTTTATATGAGGCTGAGGGAAACATACAGATGTTTAATTACTGCTCTGTTTTAGTTTCTGTTAATGTTACTAGCACTCAGGTTGCATAATTGGTGTAAATGAACTATCGAGCCAGAAAGACGGAGCCAGTTGTAGAAACTAACATTAAAGATGTTCGTCTATACAAATACAGACTGTAATACAGTTATGATTTTGTGTTGGTTTGGTTAAGCGATTCACTGTCGCTCCTTAAAGGAGTGGGTCATAACTCAAACGTCAGCCTTCTGTTATACAAATCAATGGTTCCGAGAAAGACACAATTAAAAACAGATCAACCAAATTAGTTACTGCTGCTAAGTTTCTGTTTTCCACCCGAGCCCTGACTCAAATAATAATCAGCCGAAATAAAACTGTTTAGCTTTTCATCAGTGTACTCATTTCATATCATAATGTCTAATATTACTTAATATTAGAAAAATATATCCTTATTAATACTGTGATATTGGTTTTTAGGTGTCCATATTGATTGTTGACTCAGTTGGTACACAAAATATCAGAAGATAAGGAAACACTTCCAAACACTGAGGCACAAGTTTTGGCATTTTCCCTGGAAAACGATGAACATTGATTGCAATCAGATTTCTGTTGATTGGCGATTCATTGACGTTTCAGTCCTCATTAGTTTCAAACATTTAACACAACCCTCGTCTACTGCTTTTACAAGGCAGACTGAATATTTGTTCTAAAAACCAAACGCCTCGTCATTGTTCTAAAAGGGAAAGGGTGATTTAACCTCACCAGTAGAAGCGGCGTTCTAAAGGGGCATACGCACGTCGAGACCGTGAAAGTGGGTGGGTACCAAGCTGAACTAATGAGCTTTTAGGATAAAAATTCAGGGAATGACGATGGGCGCGTCTAATACCGTTGAGTGACATGAGTTCCCCAAACGTTAACCACAAGGAATGCTGATACAGGACTAGGAGACAATACAAGAGCTAGAGCCAACAACCAACTAGCTATATATTTAAGCTCTGCTTGTCTCATTTGGAAACATCAAGTGTGCAAGCAAAATGGCTTTATACAATGATCTGCCCCAACATTATGACCACCTTCTTAATATTGTGTAGGTCTCCCTTGTGCTCCCAAAACAGTAGTGACTCATCAGTGAATGGACATGGGTCTTCTGAGGGTGTCCTGTGGTGTCTGGCAGCAGAATGTTGTTAGTGGGGGCCTTTGGGTCCTATGGGTCAAGGGGAGGGGCCTCTGTGGATCATCCCACAGATACTTGATCAGTTTGGGATCTAGTGAATATTGGAGACCAGCTCAACACCTTGTGCTGTTCTTCATGTTTTTTTTTAGTTGTTCCTAAACCGTTTTCTGTGCGTGTGCCTGTGTCAGGCTGCATCCTGCTTGGGATGGCTGCTGCCATCAAGGAGTGTCACTGTTATGAGGTGGGGGGGCCTGGTCTGGTCTACATGTCTAAGTAACATCCACATGAATGGCAGGTTCAAAAGTTTCCCAGCAGAACAATGAACTGTGACAAGATGGTCCATGTCATTTACTTCTCTTGTCAGTGGTTTTAATGTTGTGGCTGATAGGTGTATGTGGACAGGGCGTAATAGACATACTGAGGCCTGCCGCTGTCCAAAAAAAAAACTGACAACTATCCAGCAACTGAGAGATGGTAAGAATATAAAACACACACCAGCACAAGCCAAGACATTTGACCCTCTTAAAATGCCTTGTAATGTTCTTACTGACCTCAAAGCAACAAAATGAGCATTAGAGCAGTCTCAGGCGGGCATTAGAGGGCTGCAGTGATCATGAAGTTAAGAGGGTAGTGGCAGGGAGCAGAAGCACCCGAGTTTAAGTGAATTAACAAAACTAAGTCGTGTTTAACCCCGGCGTGAGTCCATCCCTCCTTGTCGCAGGGCACACTGCCTGAGCTGCCACCTCGTAATAGCATTAAACACATCCCAAAGTGATGTTTGGGAGGGAGTACACTGCACTGCAGTCCAGACTGTGTAGGGCCACTTACAGTACACTTGGAACAAAGAACGGTTTTAGGCAGAACAGGGGGGTGCAGGAGGGATAAAATATAGAGAGGACAGAATACAGAGACAAGAGGTGGCAGGTGGAGGGAGTTTGATTAATGACAAGTCTTTTTGGCTCCCTTCCTCCTACCGTGCTTCCTTCAGGGACCCCACAGACCTCCCCCAATATCCTGCTCAGAAGCCCTCCATGAGATCTCCAGTCTGGGTCCATCCATCAACCCCACTCCCGCCAGCCAGCCACAACAGACGACAACCCCCACCTGCTCTTTTCTGCCTCCTCTCCATTAGGGTCAAAGCTAACAATTACCACACATTAACTACAGTCTGAAACTTAAACCCGTGCAAGTGTGTGAATCGGAGAGTTCAGTGCCATCTTTTAGTCGACTCTCAATGCACTTCTTGCTTCATTTTGTTCGGTGCCAAAAATTTTAAATCAACTAATCTTTTCAGTGTCACCACTCTTTCATGCTGCGTTGCCTTTTACAAAGTCAGTTTGAGCGCTTTTGAAGAACCAGAGCAAATAAATGGCTTCGTAGAACCATAGGCAGAATGGACAGGAACTATGTACTCCATACATATGTCGGTACACATTCCTGTTTACACTGTACTCCGTCAGGGTGGTTGAACAGGGTACACAGTCATCAGGTCACAGCTTTGATGTGAGTACAAAAGCTGCATAGCGGATGTAAGCAAGCCCACACCTCCACCAGCCCCCCCAGCCCAGCGGCCAATCCTCTCCTCTGACTGAGCAACAACCACACGCACACACACACACATACGCAAACAGAGATGCAGAGAGCTGAGCATAAGCATCTGGATCACACAAATGAATTCTATTTTCTGATGGCAGACAGACGGACCCGCTGGATGGCCGCCGCTAATCTGCCGCCTCCCCTGCTCCTCCTCCCACCGCCCGCCACCTATAATCCCTGACAGAGAGACAGACAGCGAGAAAGAAAGAGTTTGGGACAGTGAGAGAAACAGGGAAACAGAAGGAGGAGCGTTCGCACAATGGCGAAAATAGGCTTGATCTGATCCCCGCGTCTGAAATGAAATGGGCTGCCCGCTGGCTAAACAAACACTTGTTGGCCACTTTGCCAACTATGCTACTCAACACAATGGAAGACAGATGATGTTTCATTCACACTCTTGGCTGCCTTGTTTGATTTGCTGGCACAGCAGAGTTTATATAGCAGGAGAAATAATAAACTTCGGCGTGCAATGAAAGCTGCAGCAGCGTAGGTCTCGCTGAAGTCTCGTTAGGCGACAGAAGACTCGGCGGCAAACACGCTCCGAATGAGAAAACAAGCCGCGAGAGCCATATTTCTTCCCATTAAGTGTAACTGACTTGTAATTTAGCCCAATCTCCTGTGGGTTTGTCTGTGATCCCAGCACAGCAGCTGTGAAAAGAGGGAGCAGACATAAAGATGAGGTGTATGAGCGTGTGTGTCTTGTGTGCTACAATATGTGCTTTGTATTCATTGCAGATAACAGGAGGCCGTTGGAGAGGAGAAAACAGCAGGCATTGATTTTGTGTGCTGGGCAGGCATTTCTCCATTCCAGAGTCTGGTCGATACATACACCCAGAGCAGGGAGCATCGGAGTGGTTGTACACCACTCTGGACACTGCGCGCACACACACACACACACACACACACACACACACAAGTACTGGTAGTCAGCAGCAAGCGGACACAAGGTCCATCAGGTAATCACAGGTATCTTATTACCTGCCAACCCATTCAAAACAGACATAAGCATGAACACAGGCAAATACCACTACTTTGCAAACATGGGCCTGAATGAATCCAAAATGAACAAATGGATTCAATAAGGCAGGAGAGGGTGGGGGCATGTTTCAGCATTAAATCCTTTATCAAGTAGCCGGCAAATCAAACATTGATTTCCATGAGCCACTGTGCCGGGGGCAATAAGGATCTCCCTCATCAACCGAGGCAGCACCGGCCCCACACACACACACAAAGCAATTATACAAACACATCGACAGCAGACTAAATGAACTTTATGTCGGACAGTAATAGCTGCAATCTGAATAGGAAAACCAATTGCGCGGCCGCTCTGTGGGACCGGCCTGGTGTGGAGCCAGAGCGGGACGCCGGTCAGCTTTGATCAAAGGCGCTCAGCCCGAGCCGGACGAGTGACCGTTAGAGGGGTCACGGTGACAAATAGGACCGTTCAGCCCACGTTAATGTTTAATGAGACACAAAAACAACAACACTGCTTTTTCTGGAATAGCTTGATTTGCATTGCAGAGAGCCAGGCTGCACAATATTTGAATATTTTCATCAGTTTTCTATCAAAACCAATGAATCTAATGAAATGAGCGTGTATTTGATTAGAGGGTGGGTTCATTGCGTGAGGAATGCTACTACTGCTCATGAGCCGTTGGTTGTTTGTGAGAGTTTACATATAGGATCCGCAATAGTCTGGCGTTTTAGGATCCCCGATTCGCTACACTCCTATCGCATGACCCTGATCTGGACGGACAGAAACACATCCTTAACTACCAGTGAGTCATCAATCAACAAACTACAGACGTTGCTGACTTTGTTGTCCATGCAAGCATCTGTTGTTGTGCAGTTATATTCTGCCTTTTATCATGAGATCACTGCCTACATGAGAAGGAGGCAAACCGCTTTTGTACTAGTGTGGATGTAGTCTCAGTGTGGACATAGCCAATGAGAAAACTGTGGCGTCAAAATTTCAGTGCAGTCAACAGACCAGAAATAAAGAAATAATGGTAAAAACATGAATGTGGTCAATGACTCAAATGGAAGGTGGCCACCAGGACGTGACGTATACTTTATTTGAAGCCAACAAAATATAACCAATAAAGGAGATGTTACATTGGACAATCCCTTGGACTAATGTGCAGGAAGGCTCCAACAGGCGGTTTATGCTTTTGCGTCAAGTTGACAGCGTAGCTACGGCGACAGCCCAGACCCTACGCAGACCCTAATGCCGTAACCTGACATGCACCTCCCCAGAAATGTAACTACACGTTGCGGCAAAGCAGAGCGCAAGAGCTGTGATTTCTAGGCTTGGTAGTTGTGTATTTCCGCTTTAGTATTTCCGCCTGCTTCTCCATGTCTGCATTTTCAGATTAACTGTTTTGGATCAATAAAGATGGACCACACCGAAGAAAGATTGACTGAGGAGGTTCGAAGGTACAAGCATTTGCACCACTTGTCTTCTGCGAAAGTTTCAGTCACCATTGTTAAACGTGAAGCAGGAAATAGAAAGTGAAGCAGGAAGTAGACAAATTAACCCAAGTGACGAAAAAGACAAAGCATAGACTAGCATTTAGGTGGCGTTTTTAGCCAGACCTATGAGCGCAAGTATAAATGGCTCACACCAGCATAGGCTATGTGCGTAGGTTACAGTGTCTAGTCCCGCAGAGGCATAAACTCCTGAGTGTGAGAATAAGCTGCAACGTTAAAGTGTACCAATAAAATTTGTGAGAAAAAACAAACAAACTGGAAAGCCAAAGTGCATATCACACTGTTAAAGTGAACATAACTGAAATATTACTTATTTTTTAGTTGGTTTAAGTAACATAGTCAAGTAAGTAACAATGTTTTCTTGGTGCGTTACCACCACCTGTGGCTCAGACAAACGGAGTGAAACCATTGACCAGTGGCGACCCAAAAATGTCTTCTTCTAGTCTTCCAACATTAAAATTTAGCAGCAATATCAATAAATGAATGTATTTTGATGTCGGAGCATCCAGCCGTACAAGTCACAATCCGACGCCAACTGCATTGAGCCCACACCAGAACGTTCTCCAACCAGTTTTCTCTCGAGAAATTAAACTGTTGTGACATTTTAAGCTGCTAGCTGAGAGCCTGTCCTGGAATGGGGGGAGGAGGGGGGTGACGAAGAGGCACACACAGAGGAACACAGAAACATATGCATGTAAAAGATACATGCAGGGGGAAGCAAAATGGAAAAACAGGCTCAGGAAATTGGCCAGTTCCTGTAAGAGAGAGGTAGAGAATGAAAGAGAAGGAGGAGGACCAAATGTGAGAAAACAAGAGAAGGACGTGCCTTATGTAACCGCAGTGTCATTCTTCTTTTGTTTTTCTGACACACAGACACATAAGAGTGTCAAGAGTTTCCACTGATTATTAAAGGCTTCAGAGGAAACAGAGACTTGTAAAGACTTCCAGAATGTAGTGGTGTTAAGATATATATACTGTATATATGGGATACATATATGGTTTCTAGGGCATTGAGGACATATCTCTCTGGATCAAAAAACACAAAAATGAAAATAAAAGAAGAATCTCTGTTAAGCTTTGAATCGCAACATTTTATTCAGGAAACAAAGAAAAAAATGGTTCTGGGAGAATGAATGCACAAGGAAAGATTGTATCCTGCTGTGTCTGCAGGAGATTATTTGGCCCCGAAACAATTACAGAAATTGATTAATCAATCGACAAAATCAGTTTTCAGAGCTTAACCAAACCAGTCCTTCCCTCAGCATAACCCAGCACAGTAAACTTTAACCTCTGAGGCACGCGGAGCAGGACAGATGACCCCAGATGAAATTGGAGCCACTGGGTTTCCGCTTCAGACACCTAAAGCTCACTGACGCGCAAAACAAAAAAAATCAGAAACACCTGTTTCCAGACTGTTTGCAACACATTCAATTGAGTCTTGTGCACCATTATCCCTGTACTCACAAGGAGTTCTCACTCAAAACAAGCACGGGATCGCCTATTGTGTCTGCTGCAGTGGGCATGTGTGAGTGTGTGCCGAGGGAGAATAACAAAAGAAACACAGTAAGAGTGCACTGCTCATGTTTCCGTTAAAGGCCAGAGAGAGGGATTAAAAGTGTGTCGGTGATAATCGCAACACAAATTGTGAAAGGCGGCATTAATACAGTTAAAGTGTCAGTAGTCGTAGCGGAGGCTCTTTGTGTTGATCACGTTTAGACTGCAAAATTCCAGTTCAGACGCACTCTACTTTGGTATCGTTAATGGAAACATTCATGGGCTTCAGCTAATTCAAAACGTTGCTGCTCAGCTTTTAACTCGCTCCAGTAGAAGATGCCACATTACTTAGACTGTCGCTGGTCTTCACTAGTGGCCACTGAGTTTTAGAACTGAAGATGTCACTGTTTTTAAAGGTTCGCATGACTTGGCACCAAGTTACATTTATGATCTTGTACCTCAACTACATCAACTCCAGGGCACTCAGATGACATGGACGACTACGCATTTGTTGATTTTCTGTCCATCACCAAATAAACCCAGACCAATGATTGGATTGGCCTGGCATAGCTTTGTCAGAGCATAATCAGTTTCCAATGGAGTGGTTCCAGACAAGAAAAAAAAACTTGTGGGCAGGGACGTTGGTTTGGCTTTCAGGCTTTTGCTGTCTGAGATCATCTTTCAGGAACCTTTCGAAATTGTGACCAGAGGTGACCAGGCTTTAACAGTTTGTGCCTCTAAGTTATGGGACTCCCTACCAGCTTTAAATCTAATCCAGGATAAATCTGTGCTTTCTTTTAAATGACTTCGGGACACGTTTTATCGTGATAGGTATTGGACGCTTTATTTAAATAACTGCTTTAAATGTTAAATGTTCTGCATCAATGTGAAGTGAATAAATAAATTCCAACAACAGCTATAGTTTTTAGCAAAAGTCACTTAGAAAGGAATGTAAACAGTCCACTTCTGGGGGCTTTCTACTTTAAGTGGCGGATAAATACACATTTGGTACTCTGGGGGATGCATGCAGCTGCAGGTTGGTGTATGGGGGGATGAAAATAACTAAAACTACATAGCCCATGTTGTCATGGTGAGGGAACATAAGAGCAATGGTGTGGCTTATTGATGCGTTTTAATCAATTTTGGACAACAATGGCGGCTTGGAACAGAAGAATAATCTCCATCTAGCTTTTCGACTACAAATGTAACACTTGTAGGATCAATTCTCTGTTGGATATGGATTTGAGGAGAGTAAGGAAGGTGTACGATATTTGCTCAAGTATTACTCAAAGTAAGGTGTTGGAAAAAAAGTGTTAGTAGCTCTTAGTCAAGTCGGAGTCAGAAATGGATGAGGACTAATGAGCGAGGAGCTCTAGAAGTGCACATATCCATTATATGACTGGAACAAACCTTTCTAGGGTATAAATGGCGCGTCTATGTGTGTATATGTATGTAAGGGTGTCCTTTTCCTGTTAAGAGTTCATTAAGAGGAGCCACTTCCCCGCTGGCTGAATGGAGGAGCAGCAGCTTCGGGCTCATTGTGGATCCACTAATCCTTCACTTATCTGAACTCCATCAATACTGCTGCTGGCCCCCACCTTCCACTCCTTTCTCTGCTTTCTCTCTGTGCTTCCTTCTCCTCAATTTTCTCCCCCACAGCCCTCTCACCCTGACCATTCCCACCTCGCAGCTCTCATTCCAGCCTTCATCCCACCCCCGCCCCACCTAGCCTCCCCTAAGGTGATGCTTGAAATCCATCCCATCTCTTTTCCTTCCTCTGGACAAAACAGAAAGGGTACAGGGAGTAATAAGGCAGAGCAGCAGGGGTGGGATGGCCCTGGTAAGGTTATTAAGCCTCACACACAAACACACAATCCTCCAAAAGGCTGCTGAGGTGAGGCCCCGGGGGGTCGGGGGGCCAATTCTGTTTGTGCCTGTGTGTGTATGTGTCGAGAAGGCATTTTATGTGTTCATGAGGCGGGCTTGAACGACGAGGCCACACACCTTTCACCGGCACTAACAAGTGAATCTGCCGACATCCAGCGCCTCGCTGTCTTTAAACTGAAGCCGATCCAAATTCTGCGGGTTCTCTAAAACCGTGTTCTTAGAAAGGAACGGCCTTTTCATTTGAAACCACCACTCTCCAAAACAAATCCAGTTCATTTAAGTGGGTTAATAACACCTTGCGGCAGACTGAGACAGGTTTCATTGCAGGTTTTACAGACTGTCAGCCCCTGCAGCTGGTTAAGCGAGAAACTCCCACATCAAACTGGGGAAAAAAAAGTTTTTTGGTTTCCTTTATCAAATAAAAGCATAAAATCCTAGACTGTACATGGAAATTATTGATGGAGAAAAGAGGAGAGGAGAAGAGAGGTTGTAACTAGCTCTATCTTTACAGCAATAAGGATAAAAGATCTTTAGACAGGATTTGGCCGGTCCACTCTATAGCTGGGAGCTGATACTGCAGTGCACGGCCAGCGGTGGATCATTTTTCATCTCCAAATCTGCTTTGGCATGGTCAGAAGTGGCACTGTGTGGCGAGGGCGTGATGGAGGGGTGGGCGCTGCACTCAGACAAAAACACAGAGGGAATCTGAGAGGGAGGGGCTGCCGGCCAGAATGCATTGTGGTCCATCTGATGTTGTTTTTTTTTTTTTTTATTATTATTGGTGCTACACCAACAACACAAGGCTGGGTCTTCCCTCACTGCTCAGCTGAGCAATCAGGTCACCTCATCTTGACAGACACAAACACACATACACACATACACACACACACACACACACACGCGCGCGCGCGTGGAAAACACACAGTACATGGAGCCTGCAGCTGTTGCCAATGATGTCAGTCCTGATTTGGCCAAACTAGCCTTTTGTCTCACAGCATGAACGCAGAGCAGAGGGGGAGGCATCGTTTGGCAGTGCAGCAAGAGTTCTTCTGTCTCTAAGATTGTTTGGATTAAGGTTTAGCTACTGGTTGCTGACAGGAGAGTGTGATGGGGAAGATTTTTGTTGTTTTGGTTAAAGTCGTGATTAAAAAAACTGACAATAACTTTCAAATCATTCATCGAGCAAAGGTGATACATGTTCTCTGGTTCCAACTTCTCAAATGTTAGATTTGTATAATTAAAATAGCCTGGTGTAGCAAGACTCAATTACTATCATAATATATGAGCCTGGAATTACATTATGGTGTATGTTTTAACCAATAGAAAGACCAAACGACAACAACAACTACAAAAACCTGTACGCAATTACTCCTACAAACAATCAAGAGTCATTTTGTGGGTCTCAGATGATGTGTATGCGTACTTTGTCCATCACCGCATAAATCCCACATAAACGATTTAATTGGCCCAACGGACCTTTGCCGAGACAACAGAGCAACTCCAGACTTACCTGTCCCAATAAAACATGTGTCACCCTTACACCACCGCGCCACGAAACTCACAACTGTCGTTGTGATTTGAAGCTATCTGTATAGCTAGCTCTATGTTTATATGTATACAATTAAAACTCACGGGGAAACGCGATCCCTTAAAGCAGATTGAATCAAGTCATATAGTAGAAGTGAATCCGAGCACGCAACATAATTTTCCTCCCAACTACTGTGCACCAAACTGTCAACAAACGAGTATAAAAAGCTGCAAGCTCTCGATAACCGCCAGCCTCCTCAGCAGGTTACCGACGCCTCACTGTAATGAGCTGTTTCAAAAACTTGTACAAGTACAAAACTGATAATGTAACACAAAGTTAGAGACCGCGATCTAGTCAAACGCCCCCTACCCCCTTATCCAACACATGCGCACGCAGACAAACACTCTCCGCCTCCAACCCCCTGATGTCTGTTGGCAGAACTGTCTGAGGAGTTTAATTGGTACTCTCTTATTTTTTCCCTCTTTCTCACTCTGTCCCTCCGTCACTCTCTCACTCATCTGTGTGTGTGTGTGCGCACGTGTGTGTATGTCTGTTACAGCGTGAGCGTGTTTTCATGGCAAGAGGATGAGAGCGTGGGTGCCACTAAATGAAACAGAGGCTGAAGCAACTGCACACTCTGTGGCAATGTGATAGGGCGAGCCAACTCGGTTAACCGAATCTTGGAAGGAGAGCGCCGAATTAGGCGAACGCCACAAACATACAAGTGCACGTGGACACACACACACACCCCAGATGCACACACACACACACACACACACACACACACACACACACACACACACACACACACACACACACACACACACAAACAAGTTGTCCCGGTGCCCAGGCAGCTTTCCCGCTGCCAGTAATGAGGAGGTTTGGAGATGTGCATTTGTTTGTGCAGATCAGAAACACACACTTTAATGGCTGACTCAATGGCTCTCGCGCTCTGCCAATCGCGCGCCAGTTTCAGTCGACAGATTCGGCATTCTGTTTGCTCTCTCATTTGTGTACAGTAGCTTTTATCGCTGTCTGTGCACTCCGAAACGCGCACACACACACAGAGTTACATATCACACCTGCTGACATGAAATGCAAACATAGCATGAGACACTCTTCTGCTAAGCTATTATGCCGTCAGTGACATTTTCAAAAATAATCCTACTTCTCCTGACATTTAATGCGGCGGCTGTTGCAGTGCTGCCGTACGAGCGGGCCTGCCTCCTGATCAGAGATGTGTTTCGTGGAAGCCCGGCAGCCAAGGCTGCTTGTTGGAGCAATGATTTGATTAGGTTTGCGCTGATTACAGCTGGTTACAATATACAGTTCTGTCAGAGAGAGAAAGAGAGTGAGAGCGGGAGGGCAGCAGAGGGAGTGATTGAGAGAGGAAATGTCAGTTTGTCAGGCTGTCAAGAGCAATGCTATATTGCACTCTGCCATGTTTAGCCGAGATGCATGTGAGCAGCCGAGCGAAGGCTAAAAATGAATCAGCTGATATCAAAGAGTGCCAGTGAGGATATTAATACGAATCTTTAAGCAGTTATCAGCACCCAGGGGAGCAATACAATGCTTAACGTGAACTAGCTCCTCTGAATGAGATCACGGCAAAGGAGAAGGAGCAGCACGTCAGAACGACTCCCATTTCACAAACAGCCCTATCGGAGACAAACACTTTTAAAGGCAGGTGCCTTTCTTTGGCATTGTGCTGAGCGCTGCAGACGTGCGGCACAGTGGCGTAGCAGCTCAGCCGTGGTGTGTAATATTGGCTGAGAACAAATAATCTGAAAAGCCCCAAATGCCCTTTGCCTTTGTAAGCTTTATGAAATATTAACCAAATTAATCTACAGTCTTTTCCTCCCTGAGAACATACTGTGCTGCCACTGATTCCCTGTAAACCAACAATCATTCCTGAGATTAATTCAAAGAAATGCAGCGACATATTTGATCTCTGAAAGCCAGGGACAAGGTGTAATTATTCCCCCTCCATATATTATGTTTTCTATTAATTAAGCCTGTGCCGGAGAACGTTGCTGCGCTTGTTTAAGTGGCAGCCACAGAGCCACAGGCATCTCTCAACACAGCTGTATTCCTAACAGCGAGCGCGCCGGGTAGAACACGTTATTATAACATTACGGGGCTTAACAGTACAGCACCTGGTCGGAGGTCATATTGGTGTTGTACCCCGTGAAGATATTTTTAAAGGCCGATATGATACCCTGTTTAGCGAAGCAATTGCTAGATGCCTCAAGGCAGAACAAAAGGGCAGAGTTCACCGGGAGCAGAAAAGAGCTTCACTCTAAACATGTGACCAGACGATGAGGACGACAGAGTAAAATAGAAAATCATTTGAAGGGATTTTATAGATTGCAGATTTAATGTCCGTCTGATGGAGGAAAAAAAAAAAAAAAAAGATCAGAATAAATCCTCTTAGCCGTTTGTTTGGTAATCTGATTTAGTCTGATTTTTAGGCTGCTATCTCTGGTTGTGGTTACTGATGCTGTCTCTGGACTGACCACAGCCATTTTCACCGTCACCACCCTCCCCTCCTCCCTCCTCCCGCCGGAGTATTAGAGTTTGGGCTCGACATGCAAACAAAATATCGGTGCACGTAAATCCACGGCGCGGTTCACCAAATCCAGCGACGTGTCTGCTTTATGAGCCGATTCCCTGCTCTGACATCGCTCAAGAGAGGCACAGTGTGGCTGTCCCTGCTCCAAATAAATGACCTACTTTGCACATTAACACACATTTACATGCAGGCAAGATCCAGAGCAGCTTTATAGTTTCTGTTTCCAGCTCAGACACTTCTCGCTTTAAGCGCAATGTGGCTCTTTTTCAGTTCTTCGAAATCGCAGGCCTTTTCTAATTCTCCTGCCGTGTTTGAGGAGATCATTCGGACAGCAAAGCTGACCGGAGACAGGTCAAAGCAGATTTCCTTTCAACTTAACTGGAAAATGTGCGCTTAATGTGTGCCAGGTTCTCCGGGCAGAATTGTACTTTTGTCGCGCACGCGTGTAAAAGGAAAGGTAAGCTGGCACAGAGGCCCACCTAAGGTGCTCCCAGCACAGGCAGAGCTATTTCCAGACCACCAGCCCCTCCCGTCCCCTGCACCTCCACCTCTGGCAGGGAAACCACACCACTGCACAGGCCCCAGTCACAGACACGACACAAGAATGGATCCATTATTCACAGAAGCACACAGGGGACTGGCGCACAAGGGCGGGATGTGGCAGTGGCACACGAATACTTACTTTTACTTAACTTAGAAGTGCTCGAGTAGGCAAGATACATAATGAATACTTTTAAAAAGCAGCCAGTTCAGCTTTGTAGTTAAGCAATATTATATGTCTCGTGTGATTTGAGTGACGTAAAAGGACGTGCCAGAACTGATTTCTCTTTCTGCGCGATCATTGCCGGAGCGATGCGTGTGAACAGTGGACGCACAAACCGCAGCAACACAATAGCAATAGAGAGTCAACACAGACTCAGACGCACGTCAAGTTTGGAGAATGCCTGACAGCACAACTCAGATCCACACAACTTGACGTGGATGAATGTGTAAGTGCTTTCACCGCCTCGCGCTCGCTCCCAGATACACACAAAGAGGCCAGATTGTATAGGAGTTTGCTCACGGACCATGATAAGAAAAAAAAAAAAAAAAAAAAACGTGGTAAATGCGTAATCTGATATGCATGACTTGAGGTTTCTCTCTGCCTTTCTTTTCCTCTTGGAAATCGCAGGTTGCATCCATAATTTACACCAGCCTCCGTCTGTTTCTCTCTTTTCCACTCGGCTCCCTCCCTCTTTTTTTTTTTTTTTTTTTTTTTCCCTCCTCTCTCCATCTCCCCTTCT
Source organism: Chelon labrosus (assembly GCF_963514085.1). Lineage (NCBI taxonomy): Eukaryota > Metazoa > Chordata > Actinopteri > Mugiliformes > Mugilidae > Chelon > Chelon labrosus. The sequence goes on from NC_140348.1 coordinate 14,184,509, forward strand.
CTCTCCTGGCAATCTGGCTTTTGCAGCTTTGCTCATTAGCATATTGCAGAATGTGCAGATGCCACCAAGAATTATTCACCTTCCAGCGCTTTGATGCCGTTTCACATGTATACAAACTACACTGTCGACATTTTGCACAGCCTCCCAAACAAAAGCAGAGGGGTAAGGTCGCCCTTTTACTTAAATGCGTTGGGGGCCATAATATGACATCCTTTTGATGATGTGTGATGTTTCCCCGCTTCCTCATTCACCCCAATTACATCATCCACCGTGGTGGTCAAAGGTTTTCGACACTGTGGTGACGACTGATGGGGTGTTTCATCTCTGCCAAGGTTTAAATGAACACTTAATATTCATGCAGTTCGAGGGATAACTGAATGCATAATAATCCGTGCTGTTCAAAGGCTAATTGAACACAATATTCATGCACGTTTTCGCTTCAAATGGAGCCTTGTTCTGCAGGTTATGCAGCGAATGACTGGAGGATGAGGGAAATGGGGATTAGCAGTCATCCTCCTCTTGGAGATTGATATTGGTATTGATAGAGGCAGATCAATGGCCATGCTTGGCAACTTAGCATTGGCTCAACACCGCTAACAGTGCCGCTCAGATTTCAAGCCCCAGGGGCGGCTCTGAAGCGGGGCCGAAAAGGTATCGCCACATGTAAGAATGTGGTCTTGTAAACATCCCTCAAATGGGCTTCCTCTAAATCAACCACATCAGAGGAACAACAGCGATGTAGCGTAGCCCAGAGTGACTTGGCACCACAAGTTGTTTGGGCTTTTCTGACCGACTTGACCCCCCTACCTGACAAGCACCAGCTGTCTACCATGCAAAGAGGAAATGCCATCACCCACTATCATGTAAATCATCACGTAAACATGTGCTTTCATTCAAAACAATGGTGGCCAGCCTCTCCTGCCGATTAATTCAGGATGTTCTGGCGTGTATGTGGTCCGGCAGATTTCTCTGAGAGAGCCTGGACAATAGAACACGGCGTAGTATCAATTTCAGTATCACAGGGAAATCAAAACCCTTTCCTGCACACATGATTTGAGTTAAAAACTGAAAAGTCTGTACGCTGTTTGGCTCATTTGAATCACAAACGCTGTTTCCAATTCAGTCTTGAAAGCACAGTTTTCTGCTTCATTTACGACATAACATGATCACCGGTGCATTCTTTTCCAGGACCAAAGCGCCTGTGTGTGTTTAGTGGCTGGTGTGACGCAACAAAAGACAAAAATCCAAACTGCGGCCATCTTATATAGTTTGTGAAACCGCGCTAAGGCGCTATCAGCGTCGCCGTGGAAGCCGGCGCTTAGCTGTTCGGATGAAGACATACAGTAGGTGACAAATCAGGATCCTTACCAGTTTGGATGGGGACGTTGCTGTGTTTCCTATTAGGCAAAATCAGTTTCTTAATCCTCATCAATCACAGAGTGAGTCTAAAATGAAAGAAAACAGAATGCAGTGCACATCAGGGAGTGTGACAAAACACAATGTGCTTTTCAGTGATAGCAAAACAAGACTTAGGTGGCATCATTTATCGAGATGTAATAAAGCACCCTGTTGTGCATCTGACAAATTGGAAGCACATAACAAGGACCGACAGAGCTGGCGAGAAAACGCGTCTCTAATCCCTGCCAAATATGAAACATAAAATACTTAAATGACAAATACAAGCCGATTCCTTGTCTTCTCCCTGAGTGTTTTGTGCCCATCTAAGGTGCAACAGAAGCTGTCTTTGAACACTCCGGGCTCTAATCACGGAGGAATATTTCTCCTCTGCTTCTGGCTCTCCTCTAAGTGAGATGTGCAGATCTCCTAATGGGACAACCGCCCGCTGCCTTCTAATGCACCAGCGTACTTTACAGAACTGCATCTTTAACTCGCTTATTAATTGTGTTTGAAACTCCCACATCGTTCCATTAATATTCTGCGAGACAGCTCCCAAAAAATCATCCGGCTGACATTTTTATTTTATTTTATTCCTTCTCCACATGTGTACTTGTACAGTAGGCGGAAAGAAGAGACTTGAGCTATCTTCACAAGCTACAGATTGCCCCACATTTAATTACTGTTAACACCAGCGCTAGCAAGCTAAATACGCCTCCATGATTTATTCATTTCCCCCCATATTTGAGTCAAATTAAATTAGTCATATGGGTTTAATTAACTAAATACGATCTGATATTGTAATTTCACACTTGGATATGGGATACAGAGAAGGGTACTTGAGTACAAAGAAACATGGTAAACCTGTGCTCATTAGAGGCTCTTATGTGTAGTCATGTCGGCGTTACCAACAGTAGCATTAGCTGAATGATTGCACCTAATCAAGGTTTACACACTGGGAGGTTACTTTTATTCCTGAAGAATGGGGAACACACGCTCACACCATTATTCAACGTTCCTATTAGTCATCGAACCGAAGCTAATTCAAGTAACTCCCCTCATATTTTCTGGGACCTGTGCTCTGCTAATTATTGTTACTGAAGCCCACGGAACTGCGTTTAGGTGAAATATTAATTTATTCATGCAGTTTAAAGGTGAAGCTCGGCCTCCCCTACAAACACTCTCGTTATTTAGCCCAATTGCAAGATGTCTTTTTTCATACTAATACACTGGACAGAATAATAGAAGTATTGTTTCACTGTAAATAGATTAAACCATGAATAATTTTAATGTCACGGTAACATTAAAATCTGTCTCCACATGCATCTCAAGCTACAGCTTGACATCTGATCTCAGTTTTGAGCTCTGTATACAAATAAAAGTATATTATTTGGGGCTGTAACAGTGGTTCCAAGCCAGCCAACAGAGGTGTATGGTGATATGATGCATTTTTGGGGAAATAATAAGCCGTAAAGCACACATTAAGTTATCTATTTACCTCTACCCTGGTGTTAATTATTTCTGAGACCCGAACAAAGCTCTATACGTGTATCTAAGCTGGATGACAATTTGCACAATACTGTACATATAACTGTATAGCCGTATCCATTACACAGTCATATTTATACTTTTATTCATGTTTATATTACATTCCAATCAATTCTATTCCATTCTGACTTAGATTTAGATTATATATTTTCTTGTTGCTGCTGTTTTCTTTTCTTTTTTTAATATCGCTCTGTTTATACTGAGCATCTTGCAGAGCTGAAAACATTGCACTGTGTAACCTGTCTTCTGACAATAAAGGATATTCTATATGGTCTATATGGACCATAATATCACTGCTGTGCCGTTTGCAGCAGTAAAAGAAAACTCTCAGATTATAAAAGTAAATAAGTACTCCAGTTGTTATTGTGGAAATACGGCAATTTAACTCCTCATGGCTACTCTGCACATCATCAGAAACACGTAGCTAATCAACCACATCCTGATACGTTTTGTCATAAGGGAATTACACCTAGCCTGCTTCTATTCAATAATCTCACTTGTTATTACTGTTTAGATTTATTTTTTATTTAGTTAGTTAACAGTTCAAATCAAAAATATATATATTTTAAAACTCTCTCTCTAGTAATAAACAGATACAACTTACAATGCTCTTGCTGTTTCTTGATCATTCAAAATATCAATTGCACGTCTTTTTTTTTCTTGAATGAATGACTCCGCCTTGCGTAAACGGTCCCTCACTGTGGCCAGGACACGTGCGAGTTCACGCCACCAAAGGAATGTGGTCACATGCGGCCCAGACCAAATCCAAAAGTGGTCTGAGCGATCTGATCTCAAATGCGTCCTCCACGTTTGTTTTTTGGGTGTGTTCACACCTTCACTTTAAGCTGGTCGCTTGTAATCTGATCACTCAGAAAACATATTAATACCAGACCTAACGAGACCTTAGAGACATTTGTGTTGCAAAGAGTATATTTCCAAACACAGAATAATATTTTATACTCAAGCATTTCTAAGTACTTGGGGAAGGTCACTCTTTTGCAGCACATCAATGATGCTTACGTAAATTGATATGCTTGCACCATGGGTTTTTGCGTTCACCTGCACCTGGTTATATCTATTCTGGTGCATCTTTAGTTGACTGAGTAGTTTTAGAGCACGGTATCTAATGCTAATGTGATAGCCCATTCATACAAAGGCTCCATCATGGCACTAAATGAGCTGCGTTGAGTGATATGAAAAAGCATGCAGTAATTTACTGAGCCTCTGTCATGAAACATGAGGCCGGTGAGGCATGTTTTCTCACTCTCACAGAGAGGAAATATGGCTGCTGAGAGCTGCGCCGGCTTGCAAAACGCTGTCACACCGCCTAACGACACAGGCAGAATTATCAGAGAAAAAACAAATGGAGGCATTGATTCACTAGTTGTTTATTTACAGCCCTCTCTGGAGAAGCAATAAATTCCCCTGTTGAGGCTTTGTTTCCCCATCACACGACACAACGGGATGCATGAGAAGAGGGGCGAGCAGGCCACACACACACACACACACCCAGAAACACACAAATGGGAGTAGACGAGCACACACAGACCTACACACAAACACACAAGCGTCTTACATCTGGATTAATCTCCAATGGGCGTCATCACAGATGCCATTAAACGTAGCAGAAGGCGAGAATCATGCAGGAGAGAGGCTGCCATCTGAATAATTTATTCGGAGGCTCATCTTGTCTCACACCAGGGGGATTTCTGCTTTCAATTTACACTGTTTTCCTCCCCACATTCAAATCAGGGAGCAGATTTGTTGTGATTGGCACACGGAAGGTCAACGTTAGCGAGCTAGCGTCAACGCTGTCCTCAGTGGGTTGGTATGCCGGTCTATTAGCGCACAACGGTAGTGTGTGTGCATACGCGCGTGTGTGTGGCAGTCTTTGTTTACCTCGGTGTGTGCTGGGTGACGCTGGAGAATAGGCCTGTGGAGCTGAGAGACATCAGTGTGTGTCTGAGCTTATTAGGCTGCTTTCCAAGGACACAGGAGGATCTAGACATTACACTGGCTGGGGAAAAAACACTATTGCTAATCACAGCAGGAAGATGTTAGGACTGCAGACGCGGAGAGAGGGGTAGGGGAGTAAGACAAAAAAGCATAAGAGAGAAGGGAGGATTGGAGAGAGGGAGGTGAAGAGTCAAGGATAAGAGCAAGTGGGAGGAGGTAAAGAGAAAGGAGAGTACAGGATGAAGTCATGGCTGTCATGCATGTCCTCTCTCTGTGTGTCACACTGGGACTGAGAAAAGGACGGAAAATAGTTCACTAAGGCACAGGTCAACTGTGACAGGATGAGCCGCCATTAGCCAAAGGCACTCAGAGCCTCTGACAAGCAGAAGAAGAAAAGAAAAAAACACTCTCTCAGAGTGACAAACTGCATTTTCAAACCTCCTGTTTGATATTTCCACCATTCAAGGCAGCACAAAGGCGCTGTGTTGTTGTTTTGTTACTGTTGCCGAGTGATTCCTTTGGGAACACGTCAGTCTATTTCACTATACACTCAGTGTAGGTGGCGTACAGTCACAGAACATATTTGAGACGGTGTTTGTTTAAAGACGCTGTCAGAGAGGAGCGTTTGCTGAAATGTAATCTAAACTTGAAAAAGTGGGTTACACGGTTGCTCGGGGGAAACTGTGCTTACCAAGCAAAATGGCCTTGTCATTTCCAGTAGCAAATTGGTATGTGCTAGCTAGCTCTGATGACAGGACTTGGCTGTTTTCTGCCGTTACAGACATGAATGGCCCCGTAGTAGCCAGGCACAGTGCAGTGGTTCAACAAGGCCTCTTTAACCAGCTGAATGACAGGCAAGCAGACGGGCGGCGAGCCAGCCACAAACATTCAGCTCCGGCTGCTGTAATGATGCCAATTCAGCTAGACCAGAGAGAGCCACGTGACGCAGGCCAGAAAGAACCCGGGGAGTTGAAATCTATGAGAGCTTCCACAGTTAGGTCACCGAGCTGCATCTTTCTTCTCTTTCCATGTATCCCACCCCCATATGGCTCCAATTTTTCTCCATTGTCTACGAGTCCTCGCATGTTGACTTTACAAACAGTTATGTTGTCTTTTTGTTACCGTGGGGAGTCCATGAATGTGTGGCTTGCTGCCTTGTTAAACTTTAAATGCCAGTGTCCACAGCCCCAAGCATTGCGTCAGTAGCTCTTTGCACTCTCCACCTTGTGGAAAGCTCCATGCAAACCGAGGGGAAACTCAGCACCAGTATGACACAGCATGCAGGAATGCACCAGCGGATGTGGCTCTCTCCCTCTCTTTCTCCTTCTAGTCAGCCCTCGTCTCCTCCTCCTCCTCCTCCTCCTCCTCCTCCTGCTCTCACTGTGGGCAGGTCCATATGCACCCAGTAATTATCAAGGTTATTTTCTCCAGAGGGCCAAATCCCTGTTTATGGGCATGAGCATGTGTCACAGGGCCCTGGCTGTCAACCCACAGGACGCTGACTCCGTCGACAACCCCAGAGAAAATCTCCGCTTCAGAGACACTGCGGTTGCCAGATCCTGCAGTCGCTTTGCTTTTTTCGCTCCCATTAAAAAAAAGAAAACAAAATAGCGATTTTCGGTAGCTGTGTCACGACCTCAAGTGAGACAGCAAAAACGATGAGTTTGTGCGAGGTTACGGCTATTTCTGGAAACCACACGCCAAACAAATAGTATCCACTCAGCATACAGAAACATTAATACTCACTGAACCCAAACAAAACTGCAGAGGTGAATATTTCATTTACAGTATAGGCTACGGGGTTGTTTATTTATTGCACTCATGAGGGCAAAGAGTGCATGTTTTATGTTAGTTCTGCAGAACTGTGAGATGATTTTTTTTTTTTTTTTTTTTTACAATTATTGGTTCAGTTCAATCCCTTCCCAGAGCCAGACACCCCTGGAGAATTGTGACCTGAGCTACAGCACACATTTCCTTTTGGCAATGGCTACAGAGGAAGTGAAGCCCGTGAAAGGCTGGTGGTTAACAAGACCTGTAAAAAAAAAAAGAAAAAAAAACACTAACCAATCCAACAAGGTAGGTATTATACCCGTTAATTAGAGGCAAACAGGAGGCAACTTGGTTTTCTGAATGGGATACAGAGTAGGCTTGTTCCTGTGTTACAGTAGGCTCATCAGCAAACAAGAGCCTGGAGCAACCTGAATTGCGAGCTCAAAAGTAAATTTGCATGTAACAAACTGTTAGCCAGGGTCAGAAGTGCACACACACGCACACACAAACACACACACACACATACTGAAATCGGCTGCTCCCTTCACAAAAGCTGCTTCCTCTCCGTTTCATCACGCAGGCCGGGGCTTTGTTGGTGTGCGGAAATGCCTCCAGAGGGAATGAAAATACTGGCAAGTCCCTGCAGCTCTTTCTGGAGAGAGAAACGCGGGGAAGGAGCCGGGTCCTGCAGCTGCAAGATCACTCACACACGCAACCACACACGTATGCCAAGTGCCCGTGTAGGTTGAAGGCTCCGGTTACGAGCAGAGATAACCGTGTTAACCTAAAGAACATAAACACCGGTGTGCGTTTACAGGGCTGTCAGGGCACCGGAGGACTACACTAACACTGACAGTACAGAATCCGAAAGTTGGTCTGATGTTGTCACGGCAGCCACAAAATTACAGGCAACGTCACTGCGAAAGCTCATACCGCTGCTAAAATCGGCCCGGGAGAATTAAGTGATTCCTGCAGTCGTCGCTGTCTTGGTGAGAGATCCCGCGAAAGAATCCAAAAAAGGTTAAGAAAAGTTGAGCTATTTAAGGAACTTTAAATCTCGAGTGCCGTCTAAACCTTGAAACTGTAGTGCCTTGTTACACATCTATCCATTTTTCTCCACCAGCATCCAGTTTGAGGTTTCACACATTCATGCCTTCAGGGAACGCCAAACTTTATCAAAGTTGGGCACACAGAGAGAAGTGCAGACTTCACATTCACTCAGCGCGGACTCCGTTATAACCACAGAGCCACCGTGCAGCACAATGCCTCACTAATGCTCTTAAATTTTTTTGATATTCCATTACCTCACTCCATGGCCATCTCGGTTGGTAAAAAACACATGTTTGTAATCAGACGACAGAACTCCCAACAACAGATGACTGCAATCAAACAGTCAATGGTCAGCACTTAAGGCAAAAATACACCGTATTAGTACGGGGAAACAGCAAACCATGATTTAGAGGAATTCAAGAGATTGGACCATTGTTTGAGTAATGAACGTACAGGCAGTGAAATCATCCATGTGCTTTTCCAAATCCTTCCCCCTCGATATGTTAAATGATAGCCATCATTATGACTCGTATTATCCGGCATAAGAGGTCCAAATTTTAGGCAAACAACCCGCAAACATTAAATGTCTGTAACATGGGCCAGCCAGGATCATTTTTGGAGGTATTTTGGGTGAGCACACAGCGATTTTTCAGCCTCACACTGTCTCACTGAGCCACCCACACTCACATTCTGTTGACCCAGAAAGTTTAAAACAGTATGCTATTTTTATTTAATATTTCATGTAAATTGTACCTCCTACTCAAACCTGACAGACTCGGCTGCCAAACACCAGGTCCTTTTCTGACAGCTGTGACAGGTTTTCCAAGCTAACACTAGCGCCCCGCTATCGCACTGTGTGTATGGTAAAAGCGCCTTCCGGTCTTATTGTCAAAGGTTCGGCTAATTTAGAGCGTCTACTACGAAATCGGATAACGCTGTACTCGTGGCCTCCACTGGAGCTTTCACGTGGGTTGAGGAAATGCAAGGGTCAAACTGGATCAGTAAGAAAAAGGCTTCATTGTGGATAATTTATCCGTTATCTTTATTCTGGTACATACAGTGCATTAATTAGTAGTTGTCAATCTGAAGAAGACAAAGCACTTCAGAAACTCATGCACCAAACCATAAACACACCAGCGGCAGAGAAGCTGCAATGAAAGGTCTGCTCATTCGCACCAGTTTGGGGCTCAACACCTCGCTCTGTCTTCACAGGCTGGCGTATGGACATCATTAAGGGCTGTGTTTCAGTGGTTGCAAAGGAAAAAATACCTTTGCACGCAATTGGTAGCCTAGAACCAATCTGGATGATTCTGTTGTAAACCATGGACGTTTCCCAGCATGCGTTCCTGTCTGTACTACATGTAAAACGTCATCACTTGCTGCCCAAGCAGTGCTCCGGGTCAACACATTTGACCAATTACATGATGACAGTAAAACTACCATGTGTGCAAGTTCAAAGTTCTTTTACTTGGCAATGATAAATGGGCAAAGTCAACACAATGGCACTCAGACAACTTCTTACGTCCCTGTTGAACTTTGCAGAAAGGTCCAACAGATTATTCCAACACAAAACACTTTTAGACAGGGGAAGTTTAGGACAACGTCAGGACAGGACAGGGAGACATATTGATATATTGGTACTGGTTGATTAGGTTGGCTTCACTGTACTCTATTGTGTAGCAGTTAAGCGCTTGTTATCTCTACAATACAATGATGGAAGATGTATAAATGTACTGGCTAAGGGTGTAACATTAAAAAAACATACTGGATAAAACTAATCAGAACTTTTATGTAACTGTAATCTAAGAAAGCTGGTCTGCAGGAAGCAGTTTACCGTGCTTATATTTTGATTGTCTCAACCATAGACGGTATAAAGATGGAAGTCGGAACTGCTCCTTTAAAAGTGAAGCCAAAGCAAGTAGAGCTCCCCCTGGTGGCTGGCTGCAGTAAAGGTCATAAGCTCCACCCCCTCCATGTTAGTGGATGGGACTTGCGCCAAACTAAAACACTAAAACACACGTTGAATCTTTTTTTTTTTTTCAAGGATGTTTCTGTCATTTCAGGTAGTTACTGTAATGCTAATGCATGTCCAATTGTCAATTGTTCGGATAAGTTTCGTTTAAGTTAGGTATGTGACGCTATAGAAACGCGATGTGACATAATGGCGACTACCAGTTTCCATGCCAACCACTTCATAAAGTGGACCGTGAGAGTTAAAAAAAAAAAAAACAACTTTAAAAACAAGTACAGTGTATAGTCCAACATTTCCTTGTAACTGATGTAGAGCGTAGTATTAATTAACCAAAAATGTGAGTCTGACGGAAGTGTTGGTAGCGTCATCGATATCGCAGCTCAGCATGGCTCCACTGTCAGACCGTACTGTGCAGACTCTGGCTCCAAAGTTGCAAGTTGGTGCTGCATGTGCAGGGAAGTGGGCACACGTTGTCCATATTTATATACAGTCTATGGTCTTTAACCAACGAACTGCACAAAATGGCCCTTTAACAGCAGGAAAAACTCAAACTTTTCACCAAACAACCGACTGAAGTGCTGCTTTAACAAAGACTTATCGGGGGGGAAACGGATTCTAGATCCACTGGCAGAGTGGAGGACCTTTTAAGACAGCTGCTCGAGTTTCTCTCGCTGTCACTCTCGCTCACGCACACACACAGATACACCAATGAACACACACTCCACTCCCTCTCTCCTTTTTAGCCAGTGACAGCAGGCACCCAGTGATGACACGAGGAGTGTCTCTGGCAGCCAGTAAGGCAGCACTAAACAGACAGAAATATCTGCTCTGACAGACGGACAGAACGTCACCCACTATGACATGCATGCAGCTGTCACTGAGCTTACAGCTCCTCTTCCCAACCCCGTGGTTTGATTTTCCTTTATGCAGTTCTTTCTCCGATGTTTCCCTCATTCTTTTTCCATTCGTACAGCTATCATATACTATAGCGAATAGCCATCTCTACATTTGGGACATTGTGCTTGGCTTATGGCCACAGAGGAGGAGGAGGGAGATTCGGTTTCATGAGGCCAACTGTTGAGCACACAACTATCCTCCACTTAATCAGCACTGGCCTGCAAAGGACCAGCTCTTTGCTCCTTTCATTTGTTCATTCTTTTGTTCTTACTTTTTTCGCTTTCACACAAGAGTCTGTTCTCAATCTCTCTCTGTCTGTTTAGCCCTCCCGTTCTCAGTAACAGCCGTTCTCAATTAGGAGGGTCAGGGAGCGGAGCGCAGAATAACTCCGGCTCTGGTATCTGGAGCTGGAAGGACCCAAAGATCAGCAGCAACAAGAAACCACTGCTGTAGCGTGCCGCGCGGAGAACTGGGCTGTGGCTGTGTGTTTGCATGGGTGTGTGTTGCATAAATCTGAGCTGTGTCAACAGGTTGTCAGCGACCTCTGACTTCCATGTTTAAACACACACGAACATGACAAAACTGCGAACGTTGTGACTGACGCAGAAGCCGCCCTCTTCCGCTGGAATATCCGCTCAATTTAAAGATGTTAAAACAATGGAATAATCACTCGCGCACAGCCGGGCACACCCATGCACCAAATCTTCGCCCCATGGAGAGAGCTACTTTAATTGCTTTGTTTCAGTGGTCCCCTCTGAATGGGAGAGAAGCTGGCGGCTGCAGTTTACAAGACACATCTGCAGGTGTTGTATTTCAAACTGAGAAAATCAAGCTGCGAAAAGGAACACATACACTAACACAGACACATGGATAGAGGAATATTCAGACGGATTGTCTCTCTGTCTCTTCCTCTCTCGCGTACACACACACACACACACACACACACACTGCAGGTGCAGCTCTGCTCAGAGCTTCCCTCAACGGCATCGAGACTGGAATCGCTGGCACATGTGAGCGAGGTGATATTGAAAATCTCTTAACATCTGTGTCTCTTCCTGAAAAAAAATACTGACTTTAATGTGAGACGACGTAGAATATATGACAAGACAAAGCCGAGGCGCAGTATATTGAGCACAGACCTGTCAAATTGAGAGAAAGGGTTTGCTTATCAATGGGGCTCCTGCTATGCGGCTGACGCTTCCCAGTAAGAGTTAGACACTAAAAGTATGACAGATCCAAAGCCACCAAACACGGCTGAGGGTTATGTACGTTTTCAATAACCCCTCCATGGCTGGTGCAGTTTGTGGAGAAACTTTTGCTGCCACACAGCCACTGCTACTCAGTCTCGCCATCCACCAACTCCTTAGAAAATCGCTCATTCAGAGCCATTTTCACCCTTTTAATTTGAAACCTCTCGTGGCAGTGTCTCTATGAGAATCAGGTCTGTTTGTTACAGCTGAGAGTCAAGTAGTTTGGAGGATCTTGGCTAGCGTGGCTCCTAATTCACCGAAAGAAAGAGCAATCAGCCAAGCTTCAGATGGCACCCAACAGATTCAATCTCCCTTTCTTCAAGCATCTCCATTGTGATGTTCGCGCACACACTGGTAAGCCTGCCGCACTGCACACATTTCTGGTAATCTATGCAAATAGGCCACAGATGGACAAGAATGTATCTAATTGAGAGACATATGTGTCACACTCAAAAATTCTTACATCTCCCTGTGTTTTTTTTCTTCGCTCTCGTTCTATTCCCGTCGCCGCTCGTTCATTCACAAGGAGTTACGTGCGACTTGCGACGCTGGCGTCGTGCCACGCCATTTGTGAAATTATTCAAATGAGGACACCGTGTTTCTTTTGTTTACTGGGGCAAGGTTGGAGCATTCATGAACGCCATTTCTCACTCTCGCGCCGCCTCCCCTCCGCCTCCCCCCTGTCTCTCTCCGTGAATCCTGCTGCGGCATTGGAGGAACGTCCTAGGCATTATGAGAAGCCATTAATGAGTGTGTGGCGTGGCGTGCTGTGATGCACGGCATATTACAGCCATTCATCAGAGTCAGGAGACACTTGACAGGCGGACAGCCAACAGGTTGTGTAATCATATAACACAGCCATGTCGGGCCTGCCACAGCTCCGTGTCCCATTCAGGCCTCTAATGTTGTTTTCCTCTGGGTAATTGACAATGCCAGACAGAGAGACCCAGTGATGGATAACATAATGGACCGACCGGCACACAAAGATGGCGGCCTACTGGAGTGATGTCATTTTAGATTATACCACCATTTGGAGAGATTTAAAGGGAAATTACGGTTTCTTGACTCCTCTCTTTTATTTGTCATGATAATTTTGTACATCCTTAACATTTGCTGGGAGCTGGAAACATGAACCGGTCCCAAATTTCCAAAAGCCATAAGACACGTTCTGTCAAACGAACTGAACTGCATTTTAAGGTACATAAAAGTCCGCCTTATCCGCCAGGACCTACCGCTATGTCATGTGTTAAGTCAACAAAAAATGGAAGAAGAGACACCAGTGTTTATCCTGGGCCATAGCTGACTGCAGCAAAGTTTGGCTTAGCCTCACGAAAGAAGACGGAGAAAAGTGCGACACCTAAAGATAGGACATTTCGTGGACGAGGAGGGAGGGAGCACCTCTCCACCTCTGATTCATCCCCAATAACCTGTGATCATACACTAAATGTGGCAAGAATAAAGGTATTTGCTCTTAAAATGCTGTTCATTTTCATCATCTTTTACTTCTTCTTTGTAAAAAGTAAGATAAGTAAAGACGCCTCAAATATTGGTAGTTATCTATATTACACTAAAAATGTTGAAACAAGCTATCTTTCTGTGAACTGTAATGAAGGTTTTCAACATATAGCCTGAGTTATAATTATGTAAAGTTGAAACTGCCACCGAGACTAAAGAAAACTACCAAAAAGCATTCATCGGTTACGACAATTGTCAAAAAAAAATGACAAAGTTGAAGTAAATTACAGTGCTCCGGGAAGGTGACGCCGAGGAATGTGCGTCGCCCGACTCCCCTGCTCGACGCAACTCTCGGCTGCACCAGGGAAGAGAAAGAGAAGAGGCCCCCGAGGCGGCGTTAGACATTGTTAAGGATAGCAAGTATCCTTACACAACCTGTTCTGCTCTGTCCCTAAGCTGGAAGGGAGAAGACAATGTTCTCTCTCATCCTCCCACTCTCACCACTTTATACCTCTGCTTGTTTGTGAGATTCCTCTTGCAGCACACCATCCAAAAAGAAAAAAAAAAAAGGGCCAGCTTGTGTATGTGAGAAATGGGCCAAAAGGAACAATAACCAAAATGAATATCCCCAGCAAGGATAAAAATACACATTTCTGCGTTTTGAACATCACCACTGTCTCCTAAGTTGGAGGCAAAACTCTTCAGAGGAGGACAGGTTTGAATGGACCCACATTCTATTTGTGCACCGTCTGTTTATGCATCACATGAGCAGTTTTGCCTCAGATAAACCGTAGTCTGGAAAAGTAATCAATGCAAACAAAGGAAGGAGAAAGAACAAAAAGGGACGAGGGTGCAGGAACACCGAGTGGTGGGTGAGAAACGAAAAAGAAAAAGGAACACTTGGAATTGGTTCCTAAAGCCTGTGTCAACAGAGTGGGTTAGGGGCCTAGAAGGGTTTATGTCACAATACAAAGAAGACGTCCTCCTAAACATCACACACAAATGCACTCTTCCTCTATCCTCAACCTTAAGTTCAGCGCTGCACAAGGGCCACATTGTTCAGTGTAAACAGGGACTGCGCTACGTGGTGCTAACATTAAGCATGCCTCCAGTTAAAGCTACAGGGGGAAAATGCTCCTCGGTAAACTGCAGCGGTCTGTAACATGTTTGCAGCAATGATAGGCTTTCTAGACAAATTAAGCCAAAGGAGCTCTGCATTACTCATCCTGGCTGCCTGGCTGGCTGTCTGGCCAAATTCTGCCTCAGCTGCACAGTTGTTTGATCAACTGTTGGTGCATAGTGTATGTGTTAATGCGAGAGGAGGAGAAAAAAACAGATACAAGTCCACGGGCACCCGGGCGAGATAAATACAGGATGACAGCAGCAGAGAGAAGCAGCAAAACTCGTCTTCCTATACTTTCATGTGTCTGCAGTCATGCGCTGTCACATTCTGCAGCTCTTTTCTTTCGCCGCGCGTCACTTGTCACTCTGCCGACGGTCGCCGCGTGTGTGCGCGAGTGTTAAACTTTCTGCCACTGTCTGTGCTCTGAAGCCCGTGTCCTAATCGCTCTGGCTGATCCCTGCTAGTAGTCTTGTACGTGTGCGCAGCATCCGCCTGTCTGTCCGTCCGCCCATACGTGAGAGAGTGCACGCGGGACAGATGCTCCGCATGCAGCGCCACTGCTCGGCGTTCACACACGCCCGCACTCGGGAAGATTAAATAGCAATTTATTTATTTATTTGCTTCCTGATCTACACACGCCCATTCTTCAAAGCTCCCCCGGTCATGCTTCTTAATCCCTGGCTGCAAAGAATGCAGGAGGAAAAGCAACCATAGAGTATAAAATTGCAGCTGGACCTACTTCAGTCTGTCAAGATAACTACTTTTGTTGGGCAATATATTGTCCCAGAAATAATAATGATAAACAATATTATGCTAATTTTTAAACTATTTTGTGGCACCGATACCTGAGCCCCGGCCATGGTGAAACTCCAGAGATAGCAAGAGGAGAATGCTGATCTGTTCTGGCCATGTCGGCTAAAATGACAACCCTAGACCTACTTTAGATGATAAACCTTTCAATAAACAAATAAAGAGCAAAGTCACAATAAGCTCTTCAAAGTATCACATTTCAGTCAGTAGTGTGGTGCTGATGTTCAGTTTGTAGTTTCACTAAAGTTAAGGTTTATGTCTACAACCATAACTCTGACTATAATCTGTCTCCCCTATTCCCCAGTCTGGCATATGCTCAATGAAAAGAAAATGATAATTTTTTATTTATTTATTTTTTTTGGTGGAAACAAATGGTTTTTGAGTCATAGCTTCATGGTTTTGTTCATTTCTCCGAGTATTGACACTGGCCACAAGCTCCTCTGAGGGGACTGGCTGGATTTTTTAGCACAGCTCCTCATAAACAGCAGCTGCAGACTGCTCAGTTCCCAGTTCCTCCTCGGCCGCCAGCCCAGGAGGGTCCAATCAAAACCAGCCACATTACTCCCTCACTTTGCCTTTGCACGCCAGGTCTGCTCCAAGTCGAGAAAAAAAAAAAAAAAAAAAAAAAAGCCAGGGCAGAACCAAAGAGCGTGCACAATCGAGGAGGTGTGGAAGAAGAAAGATTCATTTACCTGCGTGAACTTTGGCCTCGGTGGTAGTGGTGCTGTGGTCGCCACCCCGCCCCCACCCCACCCTTCATGTATTCCTCACGCACGGTCGCTCGCTGACCTCTCCTTAAGTGGTGATCTGAGGGGAAGAGAGACGGAGGGAAAAGGCTGTTAAATTTCTTTTAATGGAATGCCAGGGAGAACCTGGTTCAGACAGAGGACAAATGTATCACAGAGAAATACACCCCGTTGTTGAAAAATGTATGCAGGAAGCCATGAGGGACTTTGCTACGCTGCCCCATTTACTCTACCTCCTAACCCTGCCGGAGAGCCAGTGAACCAATGAACAACTGCGCCACCAATCACGCTGCCGTGCACGTATACTGCAGCGGTCCGGTGTGAACGCGGCCACCACCACCACCACCACCCCACAAGACCCCCACCCCCCCCCCCCCCCCACTGCACAGGAACAATGTCCTTCCTAAAGGTTATCAGCAGCCTGGTGCTTGGTCAGCCCTCATCCTGAGTCCATTACACATAGAGCGGCGAGATTCACTGCCTTAATACACCTCTCTTAGTCTCTCCTCACTGCTTCGCTGCGCCCTTTACAGGCTGATACAAATCCAGCAAGGGCCAGAGAACACACACACACGCACACACGCATGCAGGTTTTGGGATTAGCCTACCAGCACATTTCCTCTCTGTCTGTCTCTAGACATCTGGAATGCACTTCACCTCAACTGGTGTAGGTTTCATTACAGAAGCTGTGATGGGAATCCACATCGGCCTATATATATTGGACAACCCTGACTTTAAAACTAACCTATAGAAGTTTCTTTTTTTACTCATACTGAAAGTGTCACCTTCGGCTCAAAACATGACCTTGATCAGTTGTTTCATACCTGTAACACTAATATATTTCCCGTCAATCTTATTAAAGCTAAGAGGCTAAATAAAGATGGTGAACCAGGTTAATTCTACATTCTGTTGTTTGTCTGCACCGTTTGCACTGTTTCTCCAGGTTGCACTGTTTTGTATTGTTGCACACGTTATGCCCAGTCGCTTGTATTCTACTTAATCCTATGTCTTCATGTAGCTCCATGGTCCTGGAGGAACATCCCCTCATCTCACTATGTGCTGCACCTGCTATATAAGGTTAAAATGGCAATAATAACCTCTTTGACTTTGAACATGTTGATGGTAGAATTAGATTCAACATTGTGTTGTACCTAAGCATGGCCTCGCAATGCCAAAAGTTTGATATAAATACCACACATCCATATTGAACATCGTTTAAAAACTGTTTGTCATTTGTCGTTTGTGACAGAAGCACAAGAACTTCCCAGACGGGACAAGCAGCCATAGTGCTGTGAAGTTTATTTCAACAGGAAGATGCACCCTTCTCCCGCCTCTTTTGTCGTATTTTCGTTTAAAATCTCAAACTGAAGCGAACAAGCCCCGAGTGCCCACTGTCCAAGAGGTAGAGCACATCTTGGCAGTTCCTATTTCACTGAAAATTTGGTCGGTGGAGCGCGGCCAGCAAGAAATGTTCTCAACACAAAAGTATGGGGAACAAAGATCTGATGACAGAAGAATTATAACTATCTGGACAATGTGTTTATCCAGACTGGGTGGATTCCTGCTCGACAGAAATTTGCAAAAGTTACGATACAGTTAATCTCTGAAAATGAAAAAGAGGCTTAAATCTAAAATACCTCCCAGTGCCATTTAGAAAACAATACACATACTGTTTGGTGTAAAAAGGAGGGGTGTCTGAATGGACGGGGGGCCCTCATCCACCCCAACACCTGCTCATTCATTTAATCCATGAGAAGAAGAGAACATACTGAGGCATATAATGCGGGAAGAGGGGGTTGATTTTGGACAGGGGCCAAAAAGAAGAGGACAGGGCGGAGGAGAAACCCATAAATACGCTGGGAGGCGAGCAGGTGTCGCAGACAAATGTGATTTACGGGGTCCACGTCCCGTACACTGCTGACAGGTAAGCCTATTAGGTTGATATTACCCAGCTATAACACGCACCAATGGACCCTTTTAAAAAACGTGTGTGTAGTGAGTGTGTAAAGGTGATGGGTTTAAGAGAGAGATTATAATATCATGTAGTTAGGCCGGCCATACATTAAGCTCAGGAAATGCTATAACCACATCTTTATGCAGGTGATGTCACTTAGCAACCACGCAGGAAGCCATGCTGAAGTCTGGTTGTTGGTTAAAAACACTATAATCTGGTTATATTGCAGTAAAGGTTAAACTGGATTTCCAGAGCAATACTACGTATGCCAATGTTTTTTTTTTTTCCTCATGATATTATCCTTCATAGCTACAGAGCTAAATACAGAGATGGCAGCAAATTTTCTGCGCATTGGAAACTGCCGGGGAGCAATCACTGAAGAATGCGAACGTTTATGAGAAACTAAACACACTAGAAACATCGAGATCTGCAATCGAATTTCACTTGTAAATGCTGCACGAGAGACACGGGACTGCAAGAAAATTGCTGCCACTTGAGCAGCGCACTACAGATGGTGTTGAGAGCAACACAGCACAAAGCAATGTGTTCCTTAATAATGTGGTGAATATTGCAGTGAAAAGCTGAGCGCTCCGTAGTAGCTTCTGCAGACTCCAGCCTTTTTTTTTTTTTCCCTCCCCCCCTGTCAGAAGTGTGAACTCTTTCATCCAGGATATGAGAGGCTGCGGTAAAATCCTCAAAGAGACTAATCGTGTTAAATGAGGTTTGTGTCTGTATCCATGACTTTTGAGTGTGTGCGTGGGGAGGGGGGTGGGGGGGGAGTCGGGGGTTGTAGGTGCCTGAGAGAGACTGAAAACTCTTGTCACCTTTGAATCTAAACTCTCCATCAACTCTCCTTTTCTCATAATCTCGACCGGTTTTACCCTCGAAACACTTCAATCCCGGTAATCGTATCTGATGATGCGGCTCGTCGTTGACTGAGATAAACCAATTTTCTGTCTTTAAAGCGATTCAAAGGCTCCCGGTGACAAAGCCCAAGTTTGCCTGTTAAAAGCCCTTAACACCGCAGCGTTTACTTTTGCTTCCCGGGGGGGAATCCTATAGTCTCCAGTGGCTGCTCAGCTCAAACAGACAGATCACATGTGCACACATACACATCTACAATATACATATATCCGCACACACACACCTTATCATCCTAGGCTGAGGAAGCAGGAGGGCTATAAAAGCCAACCTCATCTCCTTAAAACAGGCAGGGCTGTCCCTGGGTGTCTTAACACAACTCATCAACTGTTAAACCAGAGAGAGAGGCGGAGCAGTAAAATCAATGCCCCCAGCACAGCAAACAGCAGTCAATGATGTTAGGTGGGAGAGGAAAGAGCGAGAATTTGCAGCAGCGCCTGGAGACGAAAGAAGGAAGGGAAGGAGGGAAGAGGAGAAAGTCCATGCTAAGCTAAAAGCAGCAGGCTAATATATGTAATTGATTACCTCTATGCAAATAAAAGAACTCTACAAAACCGGGGAGCGCAATTTAAAGCAGCAGCAGAGACTCGGAAATCGATTGGCGCCCTGAGCAAGAGAAGCCATTTTCCTCTAGCCAAGATAAAACACTTTACTATGAGCTGTCAGATACTTATCAGGAGGAAATTAGCGGAGGAATACCATTTTCCCAAAACAAACAGGTCAAGTGTTTCTCCTCCTTGAGTGGTCTCTCCCTCCCGCTCCCTCTCTCCCGCTCTGATATCATCATCTGTTATTTCCTCCGGTTTAAATGCCAACAATGAGGATGCTGCATTTCATTCAAGGGAAGGCCCCGCGCGCTGGTTGGAAGCGGCCTGTTTGTTTGAAACGGAGAAGATGAGGTCTACGGTTTGTCCCGGCTCCCGGGAACAACCCCAAGGCCCGCCAGCACACACACACACACACACACACACACACACGTACACACTGACGCAAGTCGGTCCTCAATCTCACAGCCTGATCTCACCAAAACAATATTTGCGTTTTTCAGCCTGCAGTCTGTGTTCCCGGCTGAAAGGAGGAAAGGGGGGGGAGAAAAAGTGAAAGAAAATACACCTAGAACCGAGCACAAAGAGATGTCGAAAGCAGGCAGCAGCCCACACAAGGCAGCCTCGTCGGAGAGAGAGAAGAGGGCAGCCCGGCGTCAACACCAACACCGGTTCTGCAGTCATCGCTCAGCGGGTAATTATGATAACAACGTGTTCCCTGAGCGGCCTCTCTCTGATTTAGTTTTCAACCACTTACCCGTCCTAAAATCCACCCCCCCTCCTCCCCGATAACATTTGATATGATTACAAAGTCAAGATCCTTTTCAAGGAGCACCCACTTACGCGCCTCTAATTTGGCGTACACTAACTTTCCCTCCTGTGACTGCGCAGCCATTCCTCTCGTCTCATTGTGCATGCTTAGCTAGGACGTCGCGCCGTTCAGATTGTCATAACATTTCGAGAAAATGCCACGACATAAGTGAGCCTCACCTACCGACACCATCTGTTACCGAGGGCTCCACTGCCTGCTATTACCTTCGACTGTAAACACAGCCTCGCCGCATGGGGAACTACATCATTTCATTGTGTCTGTTAACATGCAGCTTTAACAGTGGGAGTTTGGCTCTGAACGGAGTCAACAGAGCTGACCCTGTGATTACCTCTGTGGTGCGGCATTTTCCGCGGCTGTCATCACAGCCGACCCCTTAAACGGGCCCGAGCCGCTCCGCAACAGGGCCCGGGCTGTTGACATACTGAAGACATTTAAGATAATCCTGGAGATGTCTCTGTGTTTTCCAAGATTACATCTTCAAAGGGGAAATGCGCCCGGCAGCCTGTACTTGAAAGGGAGAGAGATGCGGAGGGCTCTTGTTCTGAAGGAGGGGGTGGAATAGCTCAAGAATGCAATCATGGTTTTGGAGTGGAATAAGGCCTGTCCTGGCTAGCTAAGCTGGCAGGAGGGTGCGAGGAGAGGAGGGGAATCAAACAGGAGAGAGAAAACACACCTGTTGGATGGGGCGAAACAGAGCAAAGCAAAGAGAGGACTCTCACCTGTGTGACCTGACAAAGGCTGTAAATCACAGAGGTTATCTTTGTCGTGAGCCCAGCCTTTTTATAATGCGAGGTGTGCTGCCGGGGGCTGTGGTTAAACTGTCATTATTTGCAGTGATGTGGTCAAACACCGCTTGCTCGGGCTCTCTCTCTCTCTGCGCCGCTCATTTTGAGCTTAACTACAAAGATGATCACTTATTTAGCGAAGAATGCTGTTTTGATCAAAAGAACTAACTGCTGGAAATGAACAAAAGGCTCGGCTGAGGAGTACTATTAGTTATCTTCACACATTTGTGCCGCTTCCGTGAGGAGGATGAGCTTTTGTCTGGGAAAATAACCCTGATGATCAGGGTTATTATCTCAGTCGGGGTCTGAAGACTACAAATTGATAATGGCAAGATTGTGATACAAACTGGTGCTATGAGATACTGAAAGCTATCAACATTTTACAGACAAGGGGAAGAGGATCAAGGGGAATTAAGAATCTAGGTGGAGTTTTACAGTAAACTGAAAGTTGGGCAATCTCAGCACTTGAACTATTTCTGTCTGTCACTTTACATAACCGCTTGGGTTGCCCTTTAAATATGTTTATAACATTTGTTTTATGCAACAGACTAAATGCGTTGTCATTTTCAGATCCATCCATATTAGTGTTTTCTCTAAGATGTCTTTTGGATCAAAACATGTCCAAGCGTGATGTTCGCCGAGTAAAACTGTCCTCTGCACACGATCCCAGGACTCGGCTGCTGTAGCTCCAGCGATCATGGCTTCACTCGTCACTGCACAGCCTCCGGGCAGCTCTCTTTCCCGTAGTGCTTCACATGCCGCATCACCGCGGAGCATTTTTAGACACTTTGCATGTCATCCGCGAAGCCGTGCCGAAGACGAAGCGGCCGCATCTCCCTCTCCGCGGCAGCTGTGCGCGGGAGACGACTAAATGAAACGTGTCACGCCCCAAACTGCTTAGGAAGTATTAAATAAAAGCAAGGAATTATGACTCACATCTCCAACAAATGTCAGCGGTGACGTCTTCGGTGGCTGCGAGCACCGCTTATGATTCATGGAAGTGTTGGCTAATTCTGACGGACGCTGAAATCACTCGGCGGTGTCCTTTCCAGCCGCTGACCGCCTCTGTGATAACATCTGCGCTATTTATAGGACAGGAGCGTTTTGACACGATACACAGGGGAGAGCTGCGAGGAACACTGGAGTAATAACTGCAAATTCTACCCTGTGGGTTCGTGGCAGTGTGCAAAATAAAAAGAGCGCTTTTAATGGTGTCTTTTGTTCTCGAGTCCTTATCTGCTGGCTTGGGTGACATCATGAGTGAGTCAGAGACCAGAGCCGGGATCAGAAAGCACAGAGTGAGGCCTGTCTATTATCAGCAGTACGTACTGTACATCGTGTGAAGGCACAAACACCCAGACAAAGAGGCACAAGTCACACAACCACCAGAAGGCTATTTATGAGCTGCAGAAGAAAAGGAGACGGAGGAAAACAAATTTGTCATCAACAGGCGGCCGGGAGCGAGTAGACAAATCAGCTGAATCATAATTGAGTCTCACAGAAAGGAACTTATTTTAGAATGAGCGGCGATAAACAGCGATGGAAGTGTGGGCAGCACTGGGTACGGTGCGTTTCCTCTCGGTGAGCTCTGCAACGGGCCCCTCCTCGTCCCTCCGTTCTCACTGGCCACGGTTGAAAAATTAATGCAGCAAACTGACAACACTTAGGGCCTCCCTCTCTCTCTCTCTCTCTCTCTCCCTCTTTCTCTCCCCTCCCCATGTTCCAAACAGGATCAATTACCAAAGCAGGGCTCCACTCAGCAGCGCTAAAGAAACAAGAGGCACTCTCCATCACAGCTGTGTGCGTGCACGTGCGAGTGTGTGTGTGCGTGTGTGTGTGTGTGTGAGGTTCAGGCGGGCTTATGATGAGCAGAAAGAGGAGGAGGAGGTGGTAATAGTCTGTTTGCTTCTCTCTAATGACAGCAGCAGAGTGGATTAGCGAGCCTCCTAACCCATCAGCATCACTCCTCCCAGTAAGTGACAGAGCATGTAAATAACCAGTTACGGCCACGAGCTGGGGGGGGGGAAGAAAAGATGGCGACCGGTAAAGCGAGGAAAGCGCGCGGGTGTTTTCTCCGCGCGCCCCTTCATTTGTATGCAGGCGGAGATTTCAAGGAGTTCCGTTTCTACAACATCAGCCGAGTTATTCAAATGCGGCACATCTGACTGGAGAGGATAACATAAAGAAAGGCATCAGCAGAAATGGCAGCAGGCAGTAATCCCCCGGCCAGGCCACTTGTGTTTGCCACGCAGGCAAGCGGCGCTGTCAGTGGCGGCACACATACAGGCCTTATCAGTGACAGCCATAGGGCTATTCTAATAACCCTGCCGATGCTCTGCGGTGCGTGGACAGACAGGGAGACGGACATACGGACAGACAGGTAGACAGGTTTCACTTCCCACTTAAAGAAAGAGCCTAAGCGCCGGGTATCAGCCTGTAGCTGTGCCCGCAGACCCCGAGCGCAGCTACTCATTTCCCCTAACTTTCCAGCGCGTGATGTCCCGACAGCTTCACACACGCCGTCGCTTTCATCTAAACGCTCCACAGTGCGTTCAGACCGGGCGCTCCCATTAACTCCACCTGCGTGCGCATTTTCCATCTATGACGGGAGTTGTCTAAACTCAGGCACGCCGGCCTTGCAGTCCCGGCAGGAGCGGATCCGTCTCCGGCATCATTATCACCATTGAAAAGGTCAAGCACAATGCTTCCAGCCTCTTCTTTGTGATTTATGCCTTTGTGCTATTAACTCTGCTCACATTAATCTCCATCTGTAAATCTAATCACGCCGCCTCACCGCTGCAGCGCCTGGTCCTCTCAGGACAGAAGTCGCGGCCGACAGGAAACAGCTTATGTAAATACGCCGCTGTTGACATAAGATGGGCAGCTCGCAGTGCCTCGCTGCTGCTGCTGCCGCTGCCGTGATGAGACGCCGAGATTAGAGCGCGGATAACAACAACTATCACATCATTCCTGTTTCTTTTCATTTAATGTCACAGATCTATCTTTACGCCCCTCCGCCCCGATGTTCATTTCATATCTGTGTTTTATCGTTTTTTCTGAGCTCATCTTAAGAGACCGGGGCTGTTGTTACTGTGAAGAACAAAAAGAGAAGGAAAAAAAACGCACAGACATTGCTGCAGGGCTCCATTTGCAGTCAATGAATAACTCCAATATTGACACCAGTAAATGAGGGTGTCACTCAGATGATGCAAAAAAAACAGCGCCGTTCAACTGAAGTGCTTCCAGGCATTCTCTGCATGTATGCAAGTCAATAATCATTACCTTGGCGTGGGGAAAGGCTCCACAGCCACTTGAAGTCTCGTGAAAACATCTACTCTTGCGTGCCTCGAAGCGGCCTTGGAGCACTTTGAGCAGAGTGGCCCGACGCTCTGCTCTGCTCTGCTCTGTTCTGCTCTGCTCTCTGCGGCTGCCACATGCAGCATAAAGGCTTAATCAGGTCTCCTGTGTGGAAGTACAGCGGTGCTTTCGGAGAGAATTCCCTCCGCGCGGACTGATGGGAACCTTGGCGATGACACGGAGAAGCCTGCAGGCCTGTCAGCTCGTCTCGACGCGGCTCAAATCAGCACTCAGCGGCGGAGAACTTCCACCGACGCCCTGACACGCACTCGCACCCCGGCTGACACGAATCTCCGGCATCGCTGCAGCCGTCCGCTCAGTCCTCCGACATCGCACTCGACATGTGGCGTGTGCACGCGAGATTCTCACCATGAACACGGACTGGATCCTTCCAGCTATTAAATCGGATGTTGCGTGGCACAAAACCATGTCAAGATAAAGCCAAGATATTCATGAGAGCGGGAGTGTACTGGCACAAAACCAGCTGGACCAGAGGCTGCAGTGAAGCAGGTTAAATTTGGCATGGTGTTTAGTTGGCATCAGCTTGTTAAAATATTCTGTCTTGCATCAAAATGAAATAGCTAAAAGTAGCCAAGCAATTCCAGAAACATTTCTATTCAATCAGGAAAATATAAACTTGTAATAACTTCAAGGAGAAATGGTTTCTTATGTGTCTAGTACTTCTAGAACCCAAAATCAACGCAAACCCTGAATTCCTTCGACGGTTATTATCAACTCAAGATTTCAGGACGGCGACGGATATTTTATGTGCCACCAAAATGCAAGGAGAGAGCTTTTAATAATTGATGGCGCTGGAGCAGGGAGATAACCGCTCTCCTCCTGTTATCAATCATTAATGGAGTTTCCATCAAAAACACTTCAACCCCTCAAGTATCAAATCTCTCTTGAAGGTGGAGGACCCACATTCAAAGATCCCACTTAATCAAAGGGCGCGCAATGTGCTCTCCCTTTCTCTCATTTTCGCTCGCGCAAATTAGGATAATAACGGGACAAATTGCAAAATTGTTCACAGCGCAAGTGTAAAAGTAGGCATTTTAGCAGAGGTCTCCTTGTGAGTGATGGGGGTTAATGGGAAAATTCTAAATGTTTAAATCACACGGGGAAACAGCTTGCCAACTTGCATTTTTTTATTTATTTTTTTACACTCTGCGCCTTAAACAGTCCTGCATAATACACACAGCAAAGAGAGACACAGTCTGTCTTCTCTGGCTCGCTCCGTAAAGCTGCAAGGCCTGTCTGGTCAAAGTCATCCAGGACATGATGTGCATCAGCGACACTCACAAAGAACTGTAACGCCGCTGCTAACCTTTAAAACAAGCACAAGGTTACACACGGCCCGGCGCGTGGATGCAAGGATGACTGAACACACACACACACACGCCAGAGTCGGGCTAGAATTTACTGCTCTGGACTGACTTTAAGGGATCAGCCAAGATCCCTCTATCTCAAAGTCTACCACCCAGCTACACTGTGTAAAATGTACTTGCACCATCTCTTTCTACCGATCCCACAGCTTCAGATACCACACACACACACACAGGCGTCACACACATACTTGACTGCATAAGTGCTGCAGCTAAGTGATAGCAGAAATGATAGAGTATCCCTAATTACCCATCAAGATGGTTTTGACAGTGTTCTGTGTGCCAGTGATCAGTGTCATGGCGCAGCGCCAGAAGCGACTCGGTTCTGTTTGATTTGTAGCTGCAGCTGAGTAGCGGGTGGTACACCGTCAGAGCTGCAGTGCCACACACTTTCCCTTCCTTCCTCCCGCCCGCCCGCCGCCGCCACTTTCTCCCACAACCACTCTCAGCGCTGCCCCCGCCCTTTCACTCACACCGCCCTGTTTCACTGGCCCGACCTTGCCTGTCATCGCTATAAAGCAGCTTCCCAAGGCTGCTGCGCGGCAGAAACACAGAGAGGACGCCGAGACAGTGACAGGTGGAAAAGTTCAGATGTGAAAGTGAGCAGCATGCACTTGGATTTGGGACACATGTCTCTTTTAATGCTTTTATCCAAGCATTAAAAGAGACATACTTCCATATTGTGCTGAAATGATTAGTTGCTGAATGGGTCAATCTGCTGGCTCTGTGAGGCTGCACCGAGTGCTTTATGCTAACGTCAACGTGCTGACAACAACATTAGCAATACGCTAATGTTTAGCTTGCTAGCATGCTAAGGTTTGCTAACTAGCACCAAAGCACAGGCGAGACAAATGCGAATGGCATTTGTTTTGCAGGTGTTTGCAACTATGATCCAAAGAAGATGCCGGAGAAAAAGCGCAGGCATGATGATATTCTGCACAGTTCATCCCTGAAGAGGCGAGAACGCGTGCACAAGATTTTACGACAATCCATCCAGCAGTAGTCGGAGCATTTAACTCCAAATCAAAAATGTCAGCACCACGGTGGTGCAAGAGGAAAGCCCCCTCTGAGGAACACCAACGGCTGCGCAAATAATCTGTGAAATCCATCCCATAGTTTTGGCTCTGGGAATCTGTGACGAGCATTTTCCATTCTCTTGAACGGACTAATCAATTAATCAAAAATCAATAAAAGAAGATACTCGTTTGTCGCATAGTGGGAACCTGTAAAGGCTCTAAATGTATTCACGGAGGATAAGTCATAATGTATCTCATTACAGCTGTGATAACATGCATTATGAAGGTGCCAACCTGAATGTATGAAGGAGCGATTTATACAGTGTAAGCATACTGAGAGCTTTGGCTATGATAATATAAGTGAAGTGAATAAATGCATAAAGCCAGCCAGTTAATATTTACTTTAGTGAAATGCTATTTGAAATCTGCAGCGTAGATAGTTTCTTTTTAATGTCTCTAAAGTGGCCACGAGTGTGTCAGGCCACATGATCTGCTCTAATCTTAAACCAGCGCCAATATTGATGCTGAAGGGCTCGTCTATACGGCGGAATGTGCGCAGCGTAATAGCTCAGCGAATTAACCTCTTTATAATGTCGACGTGTAAACGTTTATTTTGAGTCTCACTTGAAGAGGCATTTACATTCAAATCGTGGCGTCACTGTGGGCTTGGGCTCCTGCCAACAAAGTGTCACAGGTCAATTATCTTTCCAAAGATAACAGGCGTGTCTGTCATGTATCTTATCTCGGCCCGATTTCCATCTCAGGGATTCATACCAAGTAAACAAGATGTTAAGATATTCATTCTGAAAGGGAGCAGGCGTGATAAAGGGGACTAATCTGCTTGTCACACATGTTCGCTTCTGACTCCGACTGTGATTCTGCTGAGTCACACGAGATGAGCTGAATCAAAGCAGCTTCAGACTCTGTGACTCAGGAGCTCTGGAAAGCCGAGGCTTTGAGCTAATCAAATAGGTGCACCGCTTTATCTTAAAGAACCATTCCTGCGGTTTTGTAGACCTCTCAGTTGCCGCCCACATCTCTGACTTCGTTCAGCGATTTACATCCCGGGTTAGAAAACGTCACGGATGATTGGAGCTCTGTATCAGCTAAGATGATGCCGTTTTCCCGTGCAACAGTCACAAACGCAGGCAAAAGAGTTGCATTAAAGCAGGCTACGGCGGCTGCAAGTGACTACTCCTAGCTACAGCTACAGCTAACCACATGTGTGTCGACCGAAGATGGTGTTGACAGGGCGGATAGGACAGTAATGATTTGTTAGGGCAAAACAACTCCTTCCTCTCTGTGACAGAAAACACGGCCGCAATGTCAGACCGAATCAAGAAGTGAAAACAAAGAGAGATTCAGCCTGATTGTCAGACTAGCGGTTTTGCATGTTGAGCCCATTACGTACAAGATTTTAAAACTTTCTGCTGGGACTTGAATCTTCCACAACACTGACGGTTCATCATAGCCGACGCAGCAATTGAATGACAGTCGAATACCAATCGGGAACGATCGTCAAAACTTTACAAGAAGCTCAGAAAGCTTTGGAAAAGTTGCGCTGTCAGGAAATCAAATCCGAATGGCAACGCGAGCAAACACGGATGTGAAAAGGAGCATGTAAATTTAGTTGCCGCTGTCTTTATAAAGGCTTCAAAAGCCTCAGATCTTCAAAACACACCAGTAGGAGGAGTTTCTGCTCCTGCTGCCAACCGCATCACTACATTCAGAGAACACGACTTAAGGGCAACTAAATGCTCCAAGTGCTAGCACTGTGATGGATGACCTGTCTCAATCAAGCCTCTGCAAGTTAAATTTCATAATTAAGTGGAATGAATAGAAACAAATGGCCGCCCAGAAGGCAGGAAATCGATCTGAAAATGTTGGAAAACGTAAAATACAATGGAACGGCTAATGAGCCGAACCATATAGACATTGGTCTGGTCTCTTGATTACTTCGGTCCCATTTCCCAGGAACGTCAGCATATTCCTGTCCTGTCACTTGGCATAGTCGGACTTGTTCTGAGGAAAAAGCCACTACCGCATCACCCAATAAATGTCAAAACAGCGAGCGGGATCAATACGCGGCCGTTCATTTCTCACAAAGGTACGTGAAGTATCAAAGTTGGCAGACTCGGCGTGCCTCGGTTGCGCGCTCTCTAACAAAACTGAACAGCTCCAATTAACACCCTTTTATTCACTCTGTTATTAGTTCTGCCGTTAATGGCATTGCCCCAGGCGCAGAGATCCAGTTGAGCTGTCAAAAAGCCTCCTCTCAGATCAACTGCACGCGATCGCAGCCGACGAGCAACCTGATAAAACTGACATGTCCCAGCTGCACCTGTGAATCGAAGGAGGAGCTTCATCTGGAAGGCATTAGACGGCACCAGAACAGTTTGGCCGCAAATGCCACGCGGCCCAAAAGACAGACACACTCCTCAATAAAGGCAACAAACATCTCAATACCCTGGTGTGGCTGTGTGCGATGTGAATTTTAATGAGACAGACGGAAACACATTCGAAGACCAAAACACAAAGATCTCAGATCGTATCCCACAGTGTCTGGACTGGAGGCTGCTACTCTTCGTGACCCCGATGCTTCAAGCCGCAGATCAGATCAGGGACGCTGTGCGACAGATGTCTGCCCTGGCGCTCTGTTCCAGGCATGAGTGCTGCTGGCACACACACCAAAGAAGAAGGGGGGGGAGAAAGCAAGAGAGAGAGAGAGAGAGAGAGAGAGAGAGAGAGGGCAGGGTGAGCTCAGAGAACATGTATGTCATGTAGAAAGGAGAGGAAGGGAAAAGAAAACAGACACAAGAGAGGAAAAAGAAAAGATGCCATCGGAATTCTGGCCGTCACATGGCACAGACCTCATCCGTCATGTTTCTGTCAGCAGCCAGTCTGGTCAGAAAGTGACACTACAAGTTTAGACACACCTCGAGCAGTTACCCTCACCCCGACTGATCCGAGGGAGGAACGGGTAGATCTCGCATGCACTAAACCACCATTAGCGTCCTCTTTACGCGGTGGAAAACAGAACGGGGCAGAAAAATACACAAGCCTCGTCCCTGAACCTGCAGCAGAGCTTAAAAGTGTACCACTGCACAAAACTCAGCGTGACCTCCACGCGACAACTCTCCTACTTTGTTTTCACTTTGAGGAGCAACACACACACAAAAAAAAAGATGATGAGAAGAGAGAAGAAGGGAGCTAATTATAGCCTCACAGCAGGATGGCCAGAAACAAACTTGATTATCATCATCTTCAAGAAGGCACAAAGGAAACCTACTGCCTCCCCCCTTCCACCACAATCCAATAGAGAGGCTTTTAGCCTTCGTAATGATTTAGAAAGTGACAAGTCAAACAGATTTACTGTGACAGCCTGAAAGAGACCAGCACGAACGCCATTATTGCTCACGTGATCAGACCTCCTAGCCCTGCTCCTATTCCCCTTTCCGCTGGCACTTCCCCGCTCCCGAGCCCCCACACCCACCGTTCCAGGGGACAGGGAAGAATGAGGCAGGCTCAATAGAGGCAGGCAACAAGCCTATTCAATTCCCCCCCTCACTCAACACGAGCCCCCTTCAAACGAGAGGGAAAAGCTCTGCTTTGTGGAAGTTAGTTACTTAAAGCGACAGCCCGCCAGATAGAGATCTGGTCACGGAAAACTTGTGGCACAGAGTAAATGGAGATACCTTTGTACAATTTTAACACCATTACCCGCGGTTTATCAGATTTAATGAGCCATGAATGTGAGGTGAAATTTTCAGCTTGCAGGAGCAGCTGACAACATTTGTACAGCGGCCTTGGCCTTCCAGTGGCCACGAAACACAATTAAAAAAATACTAATTCATTTGCGAAGGAGAACGATTAAAAATAGAAAACATTAGTTAATCATTGCAACAGTTTGCCTTATTAGTTTTTGAATACAGAAAGTGCCCTTTCTGCTCGTGGTTTTCATGCAAATTCAAGGTATCCTCTGTGCCCTGAGTGACAGGATCTAGACTGCACCTTCATTTCAGTTGCTCTGAAACATGGAGCAAATTTATGTTTGGGTATCATCTGTCCCTCCAGGCTTGAGACGGTTTGCCTGGTGCAGTCATCTTTTTTTTTTCTCCCACTCCTTTCTCTGGAAGGTGAAAAACACCTTGGCTGCTTTGAGCTTTGAAAACAGAGCTAGCCCTAAAACCATCAGAGATGGCAGCAGAGGGATGTGTGCGGAGAATTCTCAAGGAGCAGAGACCCTCGGGCTACGCAGATTTAGTTTCCCCTTTCTGGCTTCCAAAAACAAAGGAATTCCAGAGAAAATCAGGGCAGGACCTCACCCCAAGCCACCGCCGCTGCGACTACCCCCACTTCCCTCTCTCTTGCTCTCCCTCTCGCACACATACACATATTTCATAGCAACACGCAGCGAAGGTGATTTCATGCAACCATCAATGAGACGCATCTCCTCTCTTGTTATACAATCATGTTGATTTGATATCCAGGGAGACGTGGTTATAGAGACGTGACAAGTGTGTGTGTGTGCGCGTGAGAATGTGTGTGGGTAGGTAACATCCTGTTAATTCATATTTCAGAGTCAGGGTTGTTTTTGATGCTGCTGCTTTTGTTGATATTGACCATCAGACTGTGGCCACATCACTGAGCAAAAGCCTCTCAAGACGTTGCAGGTGAGGCTGTGGCATGGCAGGCCCCCACTTCTGCAAATAACCCCCCACCCGCCCGCCCGCCCACCCACCCATTCCCCTTGCATTAGTCAGACATATAACGTGTGATGGCCTCACGTGTGCCTTTAACAATGGCAACACAAGTCATTCAGCTTCCACTCAGCCAGGGCAGGCAAGTAAAGGTTGTGGGGTGGCTGTTAAAGCAATATGGCTGTTATGGGTAATAACCGTATGAGACGCTGCTAATGTATGTAATCTGGAATAATGGCTAGTTGCTGGAAAAGAACATAGCTCATAACAAATACTATTACATTACTTAACCTGAAAAAAATATGTCAAGAAATGTTTTTACGATTTATGAAAAAATAATTACTTACAACTAATGTTTCAAGTGTTATGTTGAGCCGACTATATTTGAAACTTTAAAAATGGTTCTAAGCTATGCTAAAGGCACTCTAAGCCCATGCTTTGAGCTAAATGCCAACATTACCATGGTTACATGCTCACAGTGGCAATACCAAAGGTATAATATGTTCACAGTTCAGCGTGCTTACATTTGCTAATTAGAAATAAACACGTCGTTCATATTTCTGCCTAACAGAAGCTTTGGATTTGGAATA
The DNA here is from genome assembly GCF_963514085.1 of Chelon labrosus. NCBI lineage: Eukaryota > Metazoa > Chordata > Actinopteri > Mugiliformes > Mugilidae > Chelon > Chelon labrosus. The sequence goes on from NC_140348.1 coordinate 14,216,566, forward strand.
TTTTGACCTGATGGCGGCGCTGGATGGACTGAAATGCTTTCTGAGAGGCTCTTAAAGGTGTGTGGCAAATTTTATGGTCGTCCTTCAAACAGTTGCGAGAAGTTTCGCTCACAAACACAGACATTGAGTTAATGGAAAAGTCAAAGCGTCATGAACATCAATAGGGTTCATCATCTGGGGACCATGAACGTATGTGCAATCCATCTAATTTGGACCAAATTAGGATAAATCAATGGAAAATTTTGTAGATTTCAAATAATTTTGTTTTGTTTTCCGAAATACATATGCATACATATACATAACCGTAACCTATTTGCATGACAATTACTTATATATATATATATATATATATATATACATCGAACAACAGAACGTTGTTAGTGGGGGCCTTTGGGTCCTATGGGTTAAGTGGAGGGGGTCTGTGGATCAGGCTTGTTCCAGTGCATCCCACAGATACTTGAGGAGTTTGGGATCTAGTGAATTTGGAGGCCAGGTCAACACCTTGTGCTGTTTTTCATGTTTTCAGGCTGCATCCTGCTGGGGATGGCTGCTGTCATCAAGGAGCGTCATTGCTATGGGGTGGGGGACCCTGGACTGGTCTAGGCGGGTGGTACATGTCTAAGTAACATCCGCATGAATGCCAGGTCCAGCAGAACATTGCATAGTCACAAGACAGTCAATGTTATTTACTTCTCCTGTCAGTAGTTTTAATGTTGTGGCTGATCGGTGTATAAAAATAATAAATCAAAAGAGCCTTTTTAGAGCACCCTAACACACACACACACATATTTGCGATTAGTAACTTAGAATCTTTAAAACACAGTGGCCCTTCCTGGTTTGTCAATAATGTTTGCCAGATAATTAAAGAGCCCTGGGAGACAATGATAAACATTGTTTAGAGGCCGATCCCTGGCAAGCGCCAAAGCAGTGTATCATTGCTGTCTCCGGAATACACACGATTACCCTGGACTCATTACTGATATGATAAATGATGGCTCCCACCGTGGCTTTGGTTTGCTGGGAGGACACACACAACAGGGGCAGATTAGAAAAAGGTGGTTAAACACATTGCCCCTGTAATAGACCGGGGCTAAACAAGAGAGATGGGTTATCTGCAGTACGACTGCAGATAATGCTTGTGATATTTGCAAAGTCAGGTCCGCAGCCAGCTATGGTACTTTCAGCCATATATTACAAATTGCTGAGATCACTGTTTAATAATGTGGACTTTCAAATTGAGATTCTTTGCTTTTTCTTTTTTTTTTATTATTTGTTTCGCTCCTCATCACCAGCCGCCCCCACCAACCCAAACCCCTTCATCCTTTTCCGTCTCTGTGAAGTTACTGCCGCGCCTCGGCCCTGGCCCACCAGCTCGTCTCTTTTTACAGTCTGTGTATCCACGCGGTGGTTTAAAATATGCCCCTTTATCTGAGCCGCCCAGGCGGGAAAATGAAAGGGATGTCAGTCCTTAGAACCCTGGGAAAGCGCCTGGCTCAACCGCCAGTGTCAAAACTGAGGGGAGGGCACCGAGCGGGCAAACACGCTGCACACAGTAAAGGACTTTTACTGTCACTGAGCCTTGTCAAAATGTGGGAAGAAATCAGTCTTAGCCGTGAGGCGAGGCTTATAATTTCCTGACAATATGATTTCCAGGGTTGTTCATAATAATCCAAACAGGCGTCACAAACAGGCTAAAAGAAACCCCTGCCTTGAATTCCTTTTCATGTAACATGTGTCCCTCCAAAGAAAACCACCGACTGCATTTCAGCCTTTGGACTGTGTGTTGCGCGAGAGCAGATATCGCACGGCTCCCTCCCTCTCCCCTTCAACCCTGATGGCGCAGGCAAAAGAGTAAACGCTGTCCCCTCGCATTAGTAAATCCCAGTTAATTTACTTTGTCAGAAAACAAGGAAGTACGTATCCCCTGGAGGCCGTGTTGGAGACAATTCGACCGCCTTCGCAGAATCTCTGCCATCACTCTGCATCTCCCACGCAACCTGCACCAGAAAATCTGCATCAGCGCGCACTCTGAAAGACAACAGTGCCGACTAGACAAGAGGCTGTTTATAGCACAAATGATATCACAAACACGCCATGTGGTGTATTATCTTAGGAAAATGATTCATTACAGCCTATAAGCTAGAAAGATCTGCGACACGCCGTGAAGAGGCTGACTAAAGTGTAGCTAAAATTAATACATATCATCTGGAATCTACAAATAGCGGTGCCGTTGTTTGAAAGGATAACCAGTCATTGAGTCTTTTACCTCGCAGGCACAGATCTTCACCAGACTGGTTAGTGTAATACCTGGCATCAACTCAAGCGCCGGCCAAGCTGCATGAGAGAGAGTGCCCGAGCACGATTCTGAGTGGCTGTCTGGCAAATGAACCCATGTGGGACTCTGTGTAAGGTGTGAAGACCTCTTGGAGGAGGCTGCAGTCTGCGCTGGCTTGCAGGCATGCTTCGGTATCAGGAGAGACAAGGCAAACACAGCAGATCAGCGCTGAAACCGTAAACCCACTGACCCAGCATGAAGAGGGAGAGGGGACTAATTAGTGACTGTGCTTACAACTCAAAAGAGAGGGAGAGAGACGAGGAGAAAGGAGAAGGGGGGGGGGGGCGCACACAGAGCACACAGTTGGAGGATGAGGACAATGAGTTTGTTTAGCTTAAACAGGATTTACAAGCCAAACAGACACACGCCAACGCCACTCACTCAGACACATACTATCTCTTTTTCCTCTCCGTGGCCGCCCGTCTCACCGACACAGACGCACACAACCGAGGCGGGATCTGTGAGGATCTCATCAGCAGTAAAAAAAAAAAAAAAAAAAAAGGGGAAGAAGAAAAGAAAAAAGTGAAGGTAATTGCTTGCGACGGTGAGAAGTCTTGAGTGCAGGCGGCAGCGGTGGGCGAAAGGATGGATGGAGGGAACATTTTGTTCCTCCTGTGCGGGCTCCGACTTTCATATTGTTCCTGGTGAGGCCGGGTGTCATGTATGATTCAAGGGCCCCGGTCCCTCGACGGATTGGGAACAGGACATGGCCATTGTGACGTCCCCTGCACTCGTTTCTCAAAGAACATTAAATCAAACATGCATGAGGCGGTGACAGGGGGTGCGCCAGCAACTTCTCTCTCTCTCTCTCTCTCCACTTTCTCCATCTTTGCACTCTCTTCGCGGGAAAAAAAAAAAAAAAAAAGCACTTAGAGGACTCGGTCTCCCTGATGTTGGCAGAGCTCAAGGTTAAAGCAGCGGCTTCTCGGGAACTCAGAGTTAAGTTGGGGTTTTGTCTATATTAAACTGATATCTGTAAACAGCCGGGCGGACAATGCAAAGACACGGCGCACTCATTTCTAAGGAAAAAAATCCCGTGACACTGATATTATACAAGTTAATACAAGACTTTGTGAGAAGCAGCGCTGCCTTGCTTCACACACAAAGGAAAAGGCTTGCACGGCACAGTCCTCTCCTAACAATGCTGCCTGCCTGTACTTGAGGTTAAATGCCTTGCTCAAGGACTCAGCATTACTCACAATGACTCTCCAGCCTTTCTCAGCCACCTCAAGAGTTTAAACCAGCCACGAGCCGCGGCACAGCGCAAGGTTTGCAGCTTGAAGGACGGCGGTGACAGGCATGCAGGATTGAGGTTTTCTTATCCCGGCGCCTCGTGCGGGTCCACTCTTGGCTTCCTACACCAAACTGATGTCATCGCAGTCAGTCAGCGGAATGGGTTACATCTGCTGGGTGATTTATTTTCTCCGTATCAGTTACACCGAAATTACCAGGTTTTAACTTGAAAAGGGCAGAGTTAAGGGTAGAATTACAACAACATTTAGGAAGCAGTTAAACAATCTGACACGAGGGCAAGCCCTCAGCTCAAACCCCAACTTTACAGATTTTACCTCCCTCTAAGCTCTCGTTTCGCAAAAATTAGTTTTTTTTTTTAAAATGCTCCGAGGCAACACAAGTTTCCCCTTATTAAAAGACCCAAAATAGGGATAGAAAACAAAAGGCTCAGTTAAGATGAAAGACACTGCCAAGTTTGAACCGCACTCGAGACGGAAACAAAGGCTGACTTCTGCTCTGGACGCGAGTGGGAGGGTTCGGGCTGATGGCGAGACACACCAGACTACAAGAATCCGCGTCTAGCGAAACGGGAGGCGAGCATTTCGCAGCGCTCCCTCGAACAACACGAGCAGTTAGATGAAATGTCATCCTGTCAAAACATTGATTAGCAGATTTTAAGCCCCATCGCGGGCTGCAGCTGTGCCGACGCGGAAAGCGGCGGCAAGGACTGTGCAACTTGGTAAATTGCTGAGTAACAAAAAGCTAATTACTCCGACACAAGTAATTAGTTGTTTTCCCCTGTTCGTTCTACTAATCAGCATTACCTCAATGCTTCACAGAGGTTCGTGGGAAAGGAGAAAGGTGCACTCGCTACCTTTCTTCTTTCTGAGAGTAATCAGCATGTGGGACTGTAGAACTGCGGGCAGGTGTTTGGATGTGTGATACAACTTGTTGCAGCGTCGATTAACAAAGACTAAATCACACTAAAGAGATGGTGTTACGAAATGCTGTGAGGGTTCAGATCCTTTTTTTTAAATGACACAAATATTAAATTTACTGTTGAGTAATCTCCATGTTCTGTCCCCTTGTTTGGTTTGGAGGACAAACAGACTGCTGGATTCAAACATTAATCTTCTTCCTCATATGTAGCCGGGAACGCGCAGCACTGCCAATTGCACGCGTTTCTGTCTCAGTTAAAGATTTTCCCCATTTTCCCGTCGCATGATCCCTCCTCCCTCCTCCCTCCGCATCCCGGCACGGCGAGCATCCTTGCATTTTGCACCGTCTTAAAAAAAAAAATAAAAAAGCCTTTGAGAACAACCAAATTTGATTTCAAAGTGAGTCCACTGGAGCCTTTAGTCTGTTTAGTGAATCAGACACTCTTCTGTCTTGTCTCGCAGCCTGGCTGGCTGGCTGGCTGGCTGACTGGCTGGTTGCAGAGAGGCCCCAGGAGGGACAACAGAAGGAAAGAAAACTCACACATACACACACACACACACTGAGACACACAAACACACTTCCAAGTTTCAAACAGTTGCAGATGGCTTTAATTCCTTGCCCTCTTTCTTTCACAATTTATCAGGTAACCCGCTCTGAATGAATGCGCCTTCTTTTCATGCTTTGCTGAAATGACTTAATGCTCCTTTGGTTTGTCAGAAGGTAAAAAAAAGAAAAAAGAAAAAACGGCACTAATTAATGTGGAGCGGCTGACAAGTGTTGCTGCTGAAACAATTTCATTACATCACCAATTTAAATTACCGAGGAACGAGACACTGGAGGGTGCACCCATCCGAGCTCTGTTTACACACTCACATGCAGGGAGTGGACACAAAAACGAGAACACCTGCAATCTAATGCAATACTCTTGCAACAAATACAGAGGCTGTTTGAGTGTTGTCATATTTCTTAGAAATGTTGTTTGAGGAAAGGCTGGTTTTGTGCTCAAGACTGACGACAGAAGCACAATCATTAAGACGTTGTCAGTTATCGTTTAGAAGCTGTGAATATTTTTGGCATCCCTAAACCCCACAAGGATCTGATGATGTGCTCCTATCATCAACATCAGCACCTTGCTAACAAGAGGAAAAAGCTCCTTTTCACCCCGGTCTCAAAGTTCAGCCGTCCTGCAGCCGGGTGCACGGTCATGAAAGAGCGGCAGTCTCCACCTCCTCCTCCTCCTCCTCCTGTCGCGAGCCCCCCTCTGCTGTGCTCTGCCCCGGCTGGCCTCACATCCAGACAGGAGGAATTTAACGGGGAGGGTCCGCCAGACTTGAGGCGGAAGGCTGCGCTCAGTCAAGCCACTCATCCACGCTCGTCTAGCGGAGGGGAAAGCTCAGGAAATGTGCTGCTGCTGCTGCTGCTGCTGCTGATATCTGTCGGGGATTCCAACAGTTTTGTGTAGAGGAAATCAAACGCACTGATTGATTTGCACTGAAACATTAGAGGTGAATGTGCACAGCGAGGTCTCGGCGCGGGTTGGGTTCATGGACAACAGAGGACGTTACTGTCATCTGAGCATTGTCTAATTGAAACAGTCACATGAAATGTTTTGTGCAACAAAAAAAGGCTAGAGTCACATGGGGCCCCCCAAAAAGTCCCAATGCCCTAACACAGGAAGCCACTGATGTTTGACTGATCCCTGAGAGGACCCTGTAAACACAATCAGTGTCATCAGAGCACACATCAGGGTGGCAAGTATCTCTGAAGATGCATTACAGGTGTTGTTTAAGAGAAGGCAACAGAGTAGCACACGGACAAGCCTGCTAATTGCATTACAACAGGTAGCCGATAATAGCCCTTGAAGGGAGTCAACAAGCCCAGACACACTGATGACTGTTAGCTAAGTGACATACATACTCAGCTTAGCATCCACCGAGCCACCAGCTGATCAACCGAGACGATACATTTCGCCCACACAGACCTGCAATCACTGAGTAACCAGCACATTCCTGTCCAGTGGATCTCCACAGCGTGCATGCACCCTCCTTGGAAATAATCCCTCAGACACACTGACCCCGGCTATTTCGCTCCAGCGCAACTGCACAAGGCAAAAAAAAAAAAAAAAAAAAAAAAAGGGGAGACACAGTCTGGATATTACGCCGCGTAAAACGCGCTCCGCTCCGCTCCGGCTCAGCTGCACCACCAGGATCTGCCCCCCTCTTGACACGAGTTCACCAGCGGCTGTTAAAGGTTTCCAGGAGGTCACCCTATTGTTAGCAGGTAGTGCGCGTCCAGCGGGAGGGCAAAACCACATCTCGTACAACACATTCAAAACCCCGCTTTGCAACAAAAAAAAATAATAATAATAACCGGGCGCGAAACTTACTTTGAGCTCGGACCTCAGTGGCGACGCCGCGTATTGTTTCCTCCAAAAAACCTCGTGTTTACGCTGCTCCTCTCTCTCTCTCCCGCTCCGTTCACTTCACAAAGACGACGCGAGAGCTCCGGAGACGGTGTGACTGAGTGACTGAATCAACTACCGTAGAGCACGGCAAGTTGAAGTGTCAGATTACACTGGCTATTCAGTTACCAGAGAGAGACCGTGCTCGTCGGTCGGCAGGAATACACGGCCTAGATCCCCGCGGAAGGACACAGAGTGTGAAAGGTGTAAGTACACGCTAACAGCCTGCTAACAGCACGTTTCACGCTGGAGCGGACTGCTGCTCACGGCTCCGGCTATTGTCTGGATCTGTTTCCTGGAACTGCCCAGTGTAATCAAACCAGTAGTTAATTGTTAATTTGACCATTGTTCATTTCTTTTCAATTGAGCCGTTAGACCAAGTGGAGAAAACAGAATATGTTTGGACAAAATGATCATTATTATTGATATTAGTAGTAGGAGCAGTAGTACTATTTAGATGCACTACAATTTTCCTTTGCAGGTCTTATGACTCAAAACACTTTAACGTATTTTTGTCAATATATTCTTATTTGCATCACTTGTTTCCGCATACTTGTGCAGAAAACAGTCCTAGCAACCTTCATTTGTTCAGCTGTGTTTACCTTATCAAAACTTATCAGTTTTGTCAATAGACTGTGATCAGCAAGTCAAATTTCCCTTATATGTTTCCACTGGCCTTACACTGATTCTTAAACATGCCCAACATGAGGTGTTTTCAAAAACATAAACTGTTCATCACATAAAGGACACATTTTGAATACTTTATTTATATGTTATCAATCCCAAACTGGGAAATTTCTATGTTGCAGCAGCAATGTACAGGGGACTCTGCATAGCATACCTAATCTATAACGGTAGAGACGTCTACATACAAAATATTTACAAGAATAATAGAATTATTGAATATTGAAATGTTGCATTTAAATGAAATTGCACCACCAACATGTGCAAAATGTGCCAGCTGCAATAAGAACAATCGAAATCAAAACAGAAACAGTGATCCCAGTAAGGCTTCATTTTTAGAATAATTTAAAACTTCCTCTCCTGAGTGTGTGGCGCTGCAGGACGGGCTCCGTGTTTTGCGGATGGCCGGTCTCCGGTGGAAGCCTCGGAATAACAAAGACGTGTTTGAGAGCAGCGGCAGGCTGGGCTGAGCGGTGACGTCAAGGAACAATGTCTCTCCTCCCGACACGCACACACACGCACGGCATAACACACGCACACGGCATAACACAAGCTCTTCCCTCTCTTCCTAGTCAGGCAAGGCTGAACTACCCGGAGGGAGGGCCGCTCAGCTCACAGTGCATCAGATAGAATCACTCACTCCTCATGCTGTGCCTGCACACAGGATTTATCCAGTGTTTTTTGAGGGACATTTTTTTTTTTTTTTTTTTTTTTTTGGGGAAAAAAAAAAAGAACAAAAATGTGTCAGATCTGTCAAATTGTTAAATAAAACACAGCAAAAGTAGGCCTGCATGTGCACTCTACAAACGCTCGGCTCGATTTAAACTCAACATCATCAATAAACGTGATAAAGGTGACAAGATTAGGTCCCTTGAAAGCTAATTCACAATTTCCCTCCACACAATGCCAACAGCGCAGGGGTCGAATTCCTGTCAGCGCCTTCTTACACAGCCTCTTCTCCTCTTTTGAAGGGAAGGAAGGGGCTGCCATCCTTTTAGCTTCCTGCCTGCAGGGCTCCTGACACTGATGCAGTACGGGCCTGGACAGGGTATCAGCAGCAAAGGGTTGTTTTTTTGTGTGTGGGAGGGGAGGGGGGGTCTGTATCACAGCGTGTCTCAAGGACACCTCGGCCCTCTGGTCAAAGCAGCTATCCACACTGATGGGGACAAATGTGTCCAGTGACATCACCGGCTCTGGCAGTCACTCATTTTTATTTCAGTGGGGCCCGTTTCTTAGACGGAGATTGGGTGAACAGTCAATGTCACTGCGCTGTAGCTGTGAGCTCATGATCGGACTTTTTTTTTTTCCCTCTGGAAATGGCCTGTTGAGGTGACCCACGCCTTTGTTCTGACACTGCTTCTGCTATTGTTGTTTTTTATATATTTCACGTTGCTGTGATTCCCATCAGAGTAATCCTACATGAGAAGTGTAGGACAAACCCTACATATATGCAGGGTTTGTCCTACACTTCTCATGGCTTCTTGTTGTCAGCTTTCTTCAGTTTAGTAGGACACAAATATAGGTTTCTTTACTACTGTTCCCCTAGAACTTGGGGTCAACATCTGACAGATCTATTGTTGGCTTTTGCCATTAGCACTGAGTCTGATCATAATGTTATCTGTTCTGGATCATCCATCAAGTTTTTGGATAATACCAACTCAACGCGACATGGCCCGTTATGGGTGTCAGGGGCCCCGCAGCTGGTCGGGTCATTCTCCAGTGGCCCTCTGCAGTTCAAAGAATGGCTTGTTGTCAGAAGTCCTCGCTTTCATAGCAAGGCGTGTGCCTCAGCCTCCCCGAAATAATATGGCCAGATGGCTGCCAATAAGATGGATGGATTATAGGTGGGGTGACTTCAGTTCAACTTGGCTCTGTGTATAATTTCATACAGCATTTCAAAGGCTGAGTGAATGCATCAAAGGAGAACAAAGAGAGCTCTCGGTGAAGCTTGCTCCGACAAGGTTAATACATATTGCATTGTGTAGGAGTGTATCAAATTAACATTTGAAAACTGTTTAGACCTTAAAACATTAGCGACGATCAAGGCCAGACTTGGCTTCCGACTGGTGTTCCAACACGAAATGATGTACATTTCTCTTGGCCACCTTTCTGCTGGTGACAAGGCTTCTTTCTGTGGTGGCAGCAGGGGGAGTGATGGATGCTGCTGGGGCTTCATGTAGCTACATGATGGAGGGAGAATTTCAGTTGTGCTGACACCGGCCCTCCCATTCACACAGAGCTGTGATGGTGGTTTACTGTACCACCCTGCTGTCACCACCATCGGGCTTCTGCTGTTGAAAACGCTACACTGAAATACTAAGAAACAAGTCCTTTCATCAGGAGAGTTGAGTGACAGACAGACTGACTAATACACAGGTCTTTCACAGGAGAGTGACTCTGGTATTTCAGGTTTTTACCTGAAATGTCCACCAATGCTATTTACCTCCAGAAGTTTGGCAACAACACTTTTCATAAAGTGACAACAGAAAGAAAGGAAATCCTCAGATGTTGCACTACACTGTCCACGTCATTCACCATGTTGAATCTGAACAATGATGAACAACAAATAGCTCCTGTCATCACCAGCACTCATCAATCGTCATATAACCTCTAGAAACAGATACATTACATCAGAATATGTAGACAAAGGACAAGATATTGGCATCAGAAGTGTTATAGTTTCAGTTTGTAGTCCGTATGTAGTCTGTTTGTGTCTGAGCAGTATTGACCAAAGATGTCAGAGCAGGATTTGGTTGCATGCGGGTAAACAGTCCATGTGTGGACAGCAAAAGAGGCAGAAAGCCCTGTCAGAGCCTGTCAACGGGCGAGCCAACACGCCGTGTTTGTCGAGCAAATACTTAAACAAAAACTATTAAGTGAGTGTAAACTGGCTTCTTGTGACGCAAACCAGTTGTGGATTTCATCTCTAAACTCCAGTTCCCGTGTCTCAAGTTACAAGTCAGACTGTAAACAATGGCCGATGCGCAGAACAGGAAGTCTAGGGAGACGTCCACTGGCTACACCAGAAGCGTGGAAACACTGGCTGTTACCCTCCAGAGGTGAAAGTGGATATATTCGCCTGCGTCTGGTTTACACAGAGCCCACGTCCTGGCCTACGTGAGCGGCTGTTGTGGGCGTTTATACATGTGGATTGTTCAGCAGTTACAACAACTAAAACGCTGGGAGTTCTGTGCCTCGGTGTTGAGTTTCTTCGTGTACTTCAAACAGTTACTTTTACTGTCACTGCGATGCAGAAAGACGGCAGCAGCGTAGACGGTGTTTATGCTCGCTGAACTGACCGGGGTAGAAGGAGGGAGAATTTCCTGTGTGCATGTCCAGCCACCGAGAGACACGGACAAGGAAATGCATTTTGGACCAATCACAGTTGTTGCGTCAAGGCGACATGAGTTCGCATTTGTAGGGAAGTCTGCGTCAGGCAACGGCAAAGGTCACAGAGACGTGGCAAAGCTCCAACGCAGAAGCATAAGTCTAACTTGAATCATCACATGAAAGCTGATGGGGTCCAAGAGTAATCTTGCTAGCATTTCTGTCCGATTAATGTAACAATTAAGCAAATATCTGGTTTATTTTCTAATTTATTACACTATTAGCATCTAAGTGATGGCAACAGCTTGGTAAGAACACGTCATCAATAGCGCATCTTCTTGAAAATCCAAGAAAAGTAAATGAAACCAATTTGGCTGATTGACCACGTGAGTGGATCAAGCAGAGGTAAAACAAGGGTTAATTTTCAGGACAAGCTGAGAAGATGAGGTGCAGTAAATGGATCATCTCCTGCGGAGAAAAGGCAGGAGAGCACTATTTTAAAACAAGACAAGAGAAGTCTGGTTGAGTACACCATTGATTGTCTCTGGCTGTGAGAAGAATAAGGAGCTGAGGGAGAGAAAGGGAGAGGGACAGAAAACAGATGATATGACTGCTGGCTTCTGGAGGCTTGGACAGCCTTTTATAAATGCTCTCCCACTCGATCGCGCTCTCCATTGCTCTTCTGTTTTTTCGCAGAGTACGTTGACTGAGCCATGGCAGATAAGGCAGACAGCCCGGGCCCCATGCTGACTGGCCTGACTGGATGTGGGGAGCAGAGAGAGGCAATCAATGAGTGCTCACAATAGAGCGCCAGCATCCAGATAGCTAACAGCTCCCTGAGGCCATGGGAAATAGGTAGAGAGGCGGGGGGATGATACAAGGAGGGGAAAGAAAGGGGAGAAAAGGCACATGAAGGTGGAGGAAGGTGGGTGAAAAGACTTAACACGTGGGTGTCATAGGTGGTTTCTGGGCCATTGATAGAAATAATAAAACATATATGAAGCACCAAAGCACATATTCCTTCGTGGTTGTTTATGCTCAACACAGCATGTGTTACTCTGGGTTTATACACAGTTCAGGAAGCAAATTCTTGGCTGTATTTGAAGCAGGACTCTCAAGTTATGAGATGTGAAGTGAAGAGTGGTGGGCCAATGCTTGGGGTGATGGCTGCAGTGATAATACTATTTTTAGTCGGCTTCTTCTTCCCCTCATTGTTGCACAGTTTGCGCGTTTGCATGCGTGTGTACGTGGGAGCCTTTCTCTCTCTCTCTTTTTTTTTTTTTTTTGTTTTACATTATTATGCAATGCAGTATCTGACCTTGGGAAGAACATGTGCCAGAGGGATGTGGAGAGAGCTGAGTAAATGTGTGACCATTTCAACCTCTGTGTCATCCTTGACTGCACAGCTAGCTACCTCGCTAGTCACTGAGCGGTTCTCGTGAGAACATTGTTTATTCAGCTTTTTCAGTTGCACAGCGCTCTATGTGTTAACGCCGATGCTAAGCCTAATGCACGGCTGGAATAAAGAAAGTCATTTGTGTTATTTAAAGCGTGCAAATATTCCTTTTATAAGAGTTTTAAAAAGCTAAAAATACAATCATAACCCGCTATTAAACAGCTGTCAGAAGCAATCTTTGCATTGCAACAAGGATCTCATGACCGGAGTTAAAAAGGAAAACAGGCTGGCAGACAAGCCACCTAAGCTAGTGCCTATTTCTCAGGATGACATTAATATAATAGCGCTGGTGCCCAAAACAACTTTGTATTGATTCGCATAACCTTTTAAGCCAGTCGATGGCTGCGCTCTTACTCAGAATGCTTTGGCATGGCTGTGTTTTCAAGAAAGGATTTGTTGCAGTGTTGCATGTTGAATATTGTGTCTCGTGGTGCTTTTTCTATACTGATGTGTGAGCAAGCCTTCTCATTCATACCGAGGTGCACTAAATATATTAAAAGTAAGCAATTAATCTCCTCTATGAATGATCTTTGCCAGTATCTCGGTGTCACAGCCCCCTCAAAGTTTACATAGCTTTTTTCGTTAAAGCTATAAATACCTTGTTATGACATCTGTTGTAATGTGCTTTCATCCCTGTCATGCTGACTCACGCTCCTCTGATTTTCAATGGTGCTATTGCTTCCTAACGCACTGGTCACGGTGACTCATGCTTAAACACGGAATCTTGAGATCCATTTAGTGTTTACTGATCCTGGAGGGAGTTCATGAAAAAGCTGAATGGCCAGAGACGCTGGGGTTGTTTGTAATTCCACAGCAAGCTCAGTGCAATTTACATTTGAGTGAGGCTGCAGTCAAGTCAATGCAACTGGATGTTTGCAGCAGTTAACAAGGGTTTAGCCTTGCACTAAATCACGCACCAAACTGACATGCAGTGAACAATGCCTGTTCTGAATGTGAGATGGTAACAGCTACCACTTATATGTTGTCCTTGTGCTAAACTAGGCTACTGTATTAGCTGTGTTAAACGACAGCTGAATATTTGCATTTTTCCTGTTTAAACTTGCTTTCAGTACACCAAATGAACAGTGGATGGTGAGTTTTGACATTTTAAACCCTCTGATGCAGTCAAATACACTCAGGTAAAACACCAATCTGCCACAACATTATCTTAATATTGTGTAGGTCTCCCTTGTGCCTCCAAAACAGTTGTGGCTCATCAGAGAATAGACATGGGCCTTCTGAGGGTGTCCCGTGGTGTCTGGCAACAGAATGTTGTTAATGGGGACCTTTGGGTCCTGTGGGTTGAGGGGAGGGGCCTCTATGGATCAGGCTTGTTCTAGTGCATCCCACAGATACTTGATCAGTTTGGGATCTTGTGAATTTGGAGGCCAGGTCAACACCTTGTGCTGTTCTTCATGTTTTTTTAGTTGTTCCTAAACCGTTTTTGTGTGTGTGTGTCTGTGTCAGGCTGCATCCTGCTGGGGATGGCTGCTGCCATCAAGGAGTGTCATTGCTATGGGGTGGGGTTACGTGCCTGGTCTGGTCTAGGTGGGTGGTACATGTCTAAGTAACATCCACATGAATGCCAGGTCCAAAGGTTTCCCAGCCGAACATTGATTCGTCATAAGATGATCAATGTTATTTACTTCTCCTGTCAGTGGTTTTAATGTTGTGGCTGATCGGCATACATTGTAATCAAATGCATACATTCAATACTTGCATACATATGGTACACAAAATCCAGAAATCACTATGATCATTCTAGACAAAATATTACAAATTCTATATGCATTTTATAGCATATGTGATTTTAACTGACTTCTCTCACTGATACTATGGAACTGAAGGACCCTAGAGCTCTAGAGGAAAGCTTTCATGACACAAACACAGCCAGGGAGCACTCACAATGTCTGCTTAGCATCTTAATAACAGAAACACAGCCTGCAGCCTACTTAAGAGCCTTAGCCATCCCAATACTCTGCGATTATATACATTAACAATTACTCAACATGTTATACAGCGGAACACTCTCCCTGTCCTCCAAAGAACCATTTGACTGAGCTCACAACCTCTCGTGTGTCTCTGGAGGGAAAGTGCTTTGTGTCGTAAAGTTCAGGACGAAGCCGAGGAGCAGCAGGAGGAGGTATTGAATCTCCTCCAGAAAAAATAAATAACGCCCTTGTCTGCAAGTGACCGGCGCTCACTCCCAGACTTTCAAGGCGGCTCGAGTTACTGCGGCCCCTGACAGGAGCAGACAGGTTGTGTCTGAGAGAAATACCTTCCCACAGATGACATCATTGTGCGGGAGAGAGCGAGGCCCGGAGCGAGCGAGGGAAGGGATGGCTCCACCATAAAGGCTCAATCAAAACACGGGCTTGTGTCCTGAGCTGTTTCTCCAAACACGTTTAGCTGCGAGAACACGGAGTCTTCTGTCAGAAAGTTTGGTTGTACTGCAGACGGATCAGAGCCCTCATTAGACTGTTATGAGTCCATGAAGAGGAGAGCTTCAATCTCCAATTATTAGTATTCAAGAGACATGAAAACATGACCTTAATTCCCCAGAGTAGCAACGCTCAGACAGTACAGTTCTCCATATAATATGCTCTCTCTCTCTCTCTCGCTCTCACTCACTCACTCTCTGTCTCTCTCTCACACACACACATGCACGCACAAACACAAAGAAATAGTGTGCAGTCTTAGAGACGAGTCTGTTGTGTGGGTTGAAATTAGCTCCCACCACCCTGCTCCCAGTGAGGGTGGTCTCCCCTGGGCGCTGTGGATGACATTAAAGGGATTTGTCCGTGAAGATCTGACTCTATTACTGCAGATAATGCTCTGGCAGGCAACCGCGGAGATCAGAGAGAGAAGCGTGTTGCTCACAACTTGTAATCATGTATATCTTAATAATCTAAAATGGAACCATATTTTCATCTGCCTCTTCTTCTTCTCCTTCTTGTCTGTGGAGCAGCAAGGAATCACGGAGGTTTACTGAGAGCGGCCTCGTGTGAGCGTTCAGTTTTAAATGTTGGGCAAACAATGGGGTGTCTGCCGTTAATGGAGGAAGATTATGAATAAAAAAAAAAAAGGCAAAATGTTTGAAAGGGAGGAAAACAAGGTGATACCACAGAAGACAGCACCACCTGCTGGCTGTGTCGGGTCAGTGATGTGGGGTAGAGGGGTCGAGATGTGCTCACTGGACAAGATTAGTCATGGAGTGACACCAAGCACATCCATGACACATACTTAGATTACGTTTAACACGTCTTATTCACTGTTAATGTAAATGCACTATGAGTGGAGTCTCTGAATTTAGAGGCTGCATGACTGCTTTACTGAAAAAGAAAGAGGTTAATGCCCTCAGCTCGATCACGTATGAGCAACGGCTCCCCAACTGGTCCATGCTCACAAGGACCCAGTTGTCAAACTTTCCTAAACCCTTTCCTAAAAACTAAAAATCTCTTCTGCAGTGGTCATTCAAGCTCTCACTCTGTTACTGACACCCTGCTGTGATATGACGCAATAAGTGCTGTTTTAGCTGTGCAAACATCTCAGCAGCGAGAATGGACTCTGGACCTGGAGCGAGCTGTAAAGCTCCCCAGCCAGCACCCGCCCACATGTTGCCACGTTCGGGACTTACTGTATGTAAACACGAAGTGACTCATCCCTGTGTAAGGAAGGAACCACCCCTGTCCCCTCTGCGTGAAGTATCAGTATGCCTGTATCTGTAGCCCGCAGCACCTGACCCGACACTCACCTCACCACTGCTCCCTCGTCCTCATGTCCTAATGCTGTTTGGAATGCGTTGCCAGGCGATGGTCTCCCTAAACATAGCACCTGGCAACTGTGACAGGAAACCTCCATGGCTCTGTGGAAAATGAGATGCCATTACTGTGTGCACACCCATTTGTTCAGATAACTGGATATCTGTGCAGGAGGTCTCTCTCTGTCAATCTCCGCTCTACTGTTTCTGCTGCAAAGATGCATACACCGATCAGCCACAACATTAAAACCACTGACAGGAGAAGTAAATAACATTGATCATCTTATGACAAATCAATATTCTGCTGGGAAACCTTTGGACCTGGCATTCATGTGGATGTTACTTAGACATGTACCACCCACCTAGACCAGACCAGGCACCCCCACCCCATAGCAATGACACTCCTTGATGGCAGCAGCCATCCCCAGCAGGATGAAGAACAGCACAAGAACAGTGTTGACCTTGCCTCCAAATTCACTAGATCCCAAACTGATCATGTATCTGAGGGATGATCCATAGAGACCCCTCCCCTCAACTCATAGGACACAAATGTCCCCACTAACAACATCCTGTTGCCAGACACCACAGGAC
Organism: Chelon labrosus; assembly: GCF_963514085.1. NCBI lineage: Eukaryota > Metazoa > Chordata > Actinopteri > Mugiliformes > Mugilidae > Chelon > Chelon labrosus. The sequence goes on from NC_140348.1 coordinate 14,233,352, forward strand.
ACCCTCAGAAGGCCCATGTCCATTCTCTCAAGTGTCACAACTGTTTTGGAGGCACAAGGGAGACCTACATAATATTAGACAGGTGGTTATAATGTTATGCCCGATTGGCGTATACATTTTTTTATTTTTTTTTCTGGGATTTTTCAGCCAGCAACTTTATGTGTTATTCATAAACCTCCAGCATTTACTCCCATTCCTCCTCATCACTACAAGCAACCTTTCACCAATTAACTCCCTCCCTGATTTGCATTACAGCGGTGGCCAAGAAAGTGCCATTACTGGACCTCCAGGCTGCTCACTCAGTCCCATCAATTTCCTGTTATTGTTGGCAGTTGAGCTGAAGCCCCACTATTGATCCCTCACCCCGGGAGAAGATAAGGTGGGGAATCGAGATGGATTCCATATCTATTATCTAATGGAATTCCTCCTCCCAGAAAGGGCTATGGATTTTCTGCCATTGAAGCTGCGAAAACGTGTGTCTGCGTGTGCCTCCGCTGTGTGTCTATGCGCGAGTCCGCGAGTGTCCTCTCTCCAAGCGCAGAATGACGCTTTTGTGGGATAGATTAATGCAGTAAGCAGAATATGGTGGAAAGTGGCACCGAGGCTTTACGGACTGTTGAAGCATTCAGGGAAATGCACTCTCTATGAATGTGTATTGACCTGCTGCTCTTCAAATGGCCCTCTCAGGGAAGTGCAGATACATAGGCTCTCATGTGTAGAGCATTGCATCAAATTGTGACACACAAAGTGGTGCTGTGATGGGAGCTTTCTTTAGACTGGAGCTCGTATGACAGAGTGATGCCACTTTCGCACACGACGCTTTTATAAACGGTTCATAAACTGAAAATAAGGGCTTCATGTTAATGTCAGTGTTAATGTTAATAAATAATTTACTGTATAGACCAGTTTAGGTTTAAGTTGTGGTGAAAAATGGTTAGTATAATAGCCATGTCATTAATAAAGTGAATTTCACACTAATTATTCAGCAAACAGCAAGAGTTAGTTAGCTTAATGATGCCATGTCATGTCCAGTAAATGTTCTTAAATCTCTAATAATGAGTTACAAAATCTGCAGCCAAAAATGTTAATCGTAAATCTGCATTAAAGGAATTTTAATGCACCAGTGACATACTCCATTCATGACATTTAACATGCATATTTTCATACGCGAAGTCCATCTGTCCCCACAAGAGCGGCACGCACGAACATGAGCGGCGAGGCTGCAAACGGCTGACAAAAGGAAAGAGCTGAAAGATGCTAAATCTCTGAAGAGATGAGGGAAAACTGCCGAGTGAAGCGCTTCCCCCGATGTTAATATAAAAATATTGATTATTAGAGTCACTTTCATAAATGGATTTCAGCCATTTTTCAGAAGGTCAGAGGCCAAACGGTCCATTGTTGGGGTGCACCTGATGAACTAAAACTGCAAAGCTACAGATCCTTGCCCAGTTGTGGCTTATATAGCAAATCTATAAGGAATAAGGATTTAATTTATAAACACTTGGAAAAGCAATTACTTCACCTTTCACAAAGACGCCTATCAGAGGATTAACTATTTTTCGAGGAAAAAAGAATTGACTTAAACTGCAGAGAGATGAATCTGTGACATGATCGTTGGACAGTAGCACTGTTCATTTCTTTTTTCCCCCCTACATCTTGCATGCTACCTTATCAGAGCCTCAGATAAGCTCTTGCAGATTATCCTCTTCCTTAATCACACACGAGCGCAGGCTGACCCTGCACAGATAGCAGCCCTAGGTTTTCATTTTCTAATATCCCATAGACATTAAGAGGAGTTTCATTCCCACCAAACAGCCAGCATGCAGGTGAGGTGGGAGTTGCTGGAAATGTAATATTTCTGCATCCCATTACGATTTGATTGCCTTCCAAAGGAAATGAGTCACAGCGAGAATAAGGTTGTCGGAATGCATTAGACATAACGACGAATCAACAGCACATCCCCGTGATGGCTCTGATTCTGGTAGCTGCGTGGTCTCAGAGTGCACACAACAACATTACACAGAGGCTTAAATCGGTGTGTTATGCAGCAGAATGCAGGTGTCTTTGCCATGTTCTGGGATGATAAGTCCCTGTGTAATCAAGCTGTGGCACGGTCGCACATGTAGCGAATACTGTAATTCTGAGCGGCTGCCGATAAGCCGGCGCATTGCTTTACAACACACAGGGGACATAGCTGTAGTGTTTCTGTAGTGTTGTTCAGTCAGGGCAAGGGAATTGAAAACCTGTTTTGATTACTGTGTGTGAACATTTACTCCCAGACCGAATTGAAAGGACACACACGCGCATCCTTCGGCGGCACAGGCTAAAACCTGGAGACGGAAGTCAGTCCTGTAATGGGGGGAGGTGACAGCCTTAGTGGGTAAATGAATGTCAGCAGCAATTAGAGGCCCGTGTAATAGCATCTAACAGAGAGGCCACACCACAGATGGGTCAGGAGTTTACCATGTATCACCAGCATTACATCCACACAGAGGTGATGCTTTCAGCCAAGGACGTCTCGAGGGCAGGGAAGAAACAGGACAAGGATGCGTGCAGTGAGACAAGCAGACTCATAAAGGTCTGGCGGTTAATGTGCAAATGACTGCGACTAACAAAATGATGCCACGTCGTGAGGCCAGAAACGGAGTTGTGGGTCTAATAGCATACATGTGGCTGTCCAAGCCATCACACGAGGAACAAAAAATGTGGTCCTCGTAAAGGTTAAGCATTGATTCTAGGGTTAAATTAAGTTTAAATGTGGCGCACCTGCGGTTAATGGGTCAAATGTTGACTCCTTCCACGAACCACAGTGGATGACAGCACTGGTCTGGCTAGAGATGTATGTGTGAGAAGAAAAAAAACCCAAAAAGAATGAAGAAAAAGTGGGGTAAAAGCTTTTTTTCTGCTGCATATTGAGAGGTTTTCCCATGAGCCTGACACACTGGGCTAATCTCATCACATGCTGACACAGTGTCTGCCAGCAGAGAGAAGGTCCAAGGATAGAAAGACGAAAAGTAGGCAGGGGGAGGATGGATGGTGTATAAAATGGGAGGAGAGTGAGGGGTGAACAGAGGGAGTCAGGAGATGAATGTTAGGGTGGGGAGAAAGATGAAGGTTGTTAGAGACCAGTAGCTGACGACTGAGGAATGATGGCCGAGCAGTAAAATCACAAAGAAGATACGGGAGGCTTCCAGTGACGACCCCATGACACATTAATGGTTCCCAATTGAGCAGAACACATAAGCATTTCTGCTGAACGGACAAGCTTGATGGGACTGATAATCTGTGGCGCTTTATTCCGCATTTTCCTCCCAAGCAGACACTTTTTGCAGTTGTCATCACTGAAGTGTGTGGGAGGCAGTGGCTGAAGATGGCATCAAGCTTAATTAGACATAATTATCCCTTTCTGTATCTTCAACCTCCAGACCCACGAGCTTCGCAGCGCACACGCCGAACAATCACACAGCGCCCTCTGTTGGACGGAAGAGCCTCTTTCTCGCAGAGTGTTTAGAAGCAGTCATCGGGCCATATGGAAACTGAAGAGGTTCCAGCTTTGACGCCGTTAACTTTAACATATCTGTCCCCTGGCGCAGGGTGTCTGGCTCTGTACTCTGGCGCCAAGCAGGATAGTTTGTCACCTCTCTGAGCGTTTAACGCTGACTGTGGAGGAGGAGCGGGTTGTGAGCTCTTGGTGTAACACAATAGTATTGAGCTACAAAAGCCAGCGGCACAGGCAAGACTACACACTGTATCCTGCCAGGACAACCGACCAAGAGACTTATAATCTACCTTCTGTCCCACATGAACCTGGTCCCATTTTCATTAACTTGCGTTGCGTAAGTGTTCTGATTGAAAAAGAGGCTGAAATACGGACATTTAGCACCTGAACTCCAACTCGTCTGACGTAACAGAACAGTCATAACATTATGACCACCTTCCTAATATTGTGTAGGTCTCCCTTGTGCCTCCAAAACAGTTGTGACACACCAGAGAATGGACATGGGCCTTCTGGGGGTGTCCTGTGGTGTCTGGCAACAGAATGTTGTTAGTGGGGGCCTTTGGGTCCTATGAGTTGAGGAGAGGGGTATCTGTGGATCAGGCTTGTTCCAGTGCATCCCATAGATACTTGATCGGTTTGGGATCTAGTGGATTTGGAGGCCAGGTCAACACCTTGTGCTGTACAGCGTTTTTGTGTGTGTCTGTATCAGGGCTGCATCCTGCTGGGGATGGCTGCTGCCATCAACGAGTGTCATTGCTATGGGATGGAGGTACCTGTTCTGGTCTAGGTGGGTGATATATATCTAAGTAACATCCACATAAATGCCAGGTTCAAAGATTTTCCCAGCAGAACATTGAGTCGTCACAAGATGGTCAATGTTATTCACTTCACCTGTCAGAATAATACATTTATATTTGCAGTGGGTAAGTGCACGCCGTCTGATTTAGGTAGTACGTGTAGGCAAGGGTAGTTCAATGATTTCAAATGTGAATATGGTTTTATTTTTCAGTAATGTGAACTTCCATTTCCAAGATGTTTGCAGATGAAACTCCCTGCATCCTATAATAATTTCCTGTGTCCATGGTAACCATGTTGCTTCTGAGACCAAGGAGCTCAGGTGCACACTGTTCCTTCACACATGCTCTCTCTCTTTCTCTCTCTCACACACACAAACACACACTATGTCTTCTATCTTCGTGAGGACATTCTATTCATATAATGCATTCCCGAGCCCCTCACCTTCACCCTAACCATCTCAACTAAGTGCTTCGCCATAACCCTTTCCCTAACCCTAGCCATAACGTAATTGTAGCCTTTAGCCTAAAACCAAGTATTAACAGGTTTTAATCCTCAGAAAGTTGTAGGGCCCGGCAAAAAGGGCCCCACAGCATCAGTATTCCATTAAACCCCCACAACTTAATAAAAACAAGACCACACACGCACACACACAAATACAGACACACACACTCAAGCTAACGGCTCCCCTGACAACAGAGCACAGCTTGCATGGAGTGAATGAAATGAACACCAGAAACACCCAGCAAACTGTTACATCAACCCTTTCTGGCGAAGTCCTCCCATCACATCTGCTTTTCTTATCGGCTCATAGGAGCTCCCTTCTGTTCGGTTAAGGTTTGAATGAACTGTTCTCTTAGTTTCCCCTCATCATCTGGGAAAAATAAAACATAAGGGCATTGGGATGGTAAAAACAAGTATGCCAATGATGCATAATGAGTGCTTTAAAGAAAAGATTTAGGCATCTGTTGCTGTATTTGGTGCCACAGATATTCAAGCGCAGGTTGGATTATGGAGGATTTCAGGTCGCGGTGGACACGGGACGGTGAGTGACACTCAGAAGATTGATATTGTCTCAGGTAAAAGGATCTGTGTCACGCAGAATACAGAACATTATATTGTAATGCTCCTCGTGTCTGTTTGCCGATACGACCTTGCCTGTCAAAGTCTCCTAAGTGGCATAATTGCTTGTACAACCTTCAGGAGGCTGCGCATGCTTGTCCCCCATTAGATTCAAGCATTTCTGGACAGCGCATGGACAGTGCACATCAGGGGCGGGGTCTGTTCCCTTCCTTCTCTCCTCCTCTGAATTTATTCTCTCCATCCTTCTCTAGTTTTACGGGAGCTTTTGCATTCATTCCCTCGGCTCGCCTGCTGCAAGTGAAGCCCCGGCCAGCCCCCAGGCTTTGCCTTAGCGTGTGCGATGGAAGAGCTTTAATTTATTAAGTATTATCTCTCTAACACAAACCAGACCAGAGAGGTCTTTTTTTCTGCAGCACTGGTCATAAGGCTCCATGTGGAAAATGCCTTAAAAGCCAAAATGTAAGAAAGACTCACTGCAATGAGATGAGGCCTTATATCCAGAGTAAGAAGCCACCAGTTGGTGATCAAAATGTTTGTTAAATGTTGATGCACACTATTCTGCATTTATACCATCTTCTCCCATTAGGTGACTGTCTCCCCTGGTTGTTTTGTACCTCTAACCTTTACACTTGCAGGTTTATATTCAGATTCAGAAAACTTTATTTGTCCCCGGGGGGCAATTTAAGGCACAAGTGAGCAGCTTAACGTGCAAGTACAGACATTTTAAGGTGCAAAAAAACAGAAACAGAACAAGATACAAAATACAAAGTATATACAAGTTACCCTGCCATAAATGTTATGACTATCCAAAATATCCATGGAGAATGTAAACACTAGAATTCAAGCAACAAAATGTAAATGAGAGCGTAGAGGAGCTGATCAACATGTTGATAAGCTCATCTGAGTCACTTTCAATTACTACTGTGCTCTCAGACCGATAAAGTTTATGTGCAGCAGCAAATGGTGCAGAGACAGATAATTTTTTGGGGCCCTCCGACAAAAAAAGGACGAAACTAACACAAAAGGACGGTGCTGCTTTAAGTTGCAGACACATTATATACAAGTCAGTTCAGGTATATTTATCAAGGAAACTAAATGTGAGCATTAATGGCGGGGCTCACTTAGCATTTGGATTAATTGTTTATTCATTTATTACGAGACAAAATGATAATGGAATGTAAAACCTATTTCGTTTGGCGGTAAATGAATTCACTGTAAGCCAATATAAATGCAAATGTAAAACGTCATTTAGCTTATGGTTGTCATTTGAGAGCCAAATTTATCTGGTGTGGCTTCTGCATTATTATGACATTTAGCTACGGCTTACTATAGGAAACTGGTGAGAAAAAGTTGACCTCCAGCTTGCAGCCTTGTCATATACAGTTCCTGTTTACTAATAATGTTTTACATTGCAAATGTAACAAGCTCTTGAGCATAAATGAGAAGATGATTTCTTAGTCACCTCCGGTCTTCAAATAAAAGTTCTGGTGGAAGGAGATATACCACCAAGAAATTAATAATGGAACTCAAAGGATAAATTTAAAATGTACAGCTCAAAAGAAAGGCGACGAACCAGTCATTACCTTACCGTGATGGCACAATGCTATGGTGAAGGTCTGTAAATGTCTTAAAGATAATGATTTGGATTAAAATAAGTGTCTGGCCAGTCCAACATCTTGGTCCTTAAAGTCCATAAAATCAAAAAGCATATCATCCCATATGTTATATGTTATATATACCTTTCCTAGAATCAGACCCTTCATCTTACTTCCTTTAATTTCAACTGGAGGGTTTAACTGTGATGGGAACCATGAATGAAATACACATGAACCATAATCAAAGCTGAGCACAAGTTACACACCATGTAACCAGTCCCAAGCATAAACACTGATGCAAAATGATTGTGGAGTAAAAACCTCCTTTTGGCAGTCTGTCTAGTCACGCCATTATGTTACTTACCAGGCAAAGGTGGAGCCAACACAAAGACATGTTGGCTTGCTGGCAGACTGGCTGGTCTAATGGCTGCTCTGTTAGCCTGCAGTAATCCAGCCCAGCTCCCCTGTCTCAGCAGCCCTCCATCTGTCATTGGAAAGCCGCAGTGGTCCCCCAGGTGGGAGCGTTGTGTCAGCCTGGCAGGGTCATTACAGCGGGGCCTGGGAGTGCCGCTGGTGCAGCCTGCTCCTGCTGCAGTCCCTGCCCAGCTCTAACCCCTGCCAGGTAGCAAGATCTCACACAGACCTAATGTATTCACACTAATTAAACTGTGCCAGGCACCGCGAGCGCGCAGCCGTTAAAATAGAAAGACCAACTGTTTGCATCAGAGGAAGGCAATGTCACATACTTACACCCAGTTCCACCTGGATGTGAGACTAGAGACATCCTTTTAAATATCTACAGAGATTTTCCCTGGGATTTTTTTCTTTAATCAGATGCTAGAGGCTGCAGGGAGCTGCCGCAAAATGAGGTGAGACAGATGAGGAATGACATCCAACAAAGGACGTTGGATGAAGGCTAACGGGACAGAACATCTCCTACGAGAAGTTTCTAACCTCGAATGGATATTGCACTTTGTTGGACTTACTTTAGTTAACTTTGTTAGTTTGTTAGACTTTTGCAAAGAATTGATACTCAGTTAATCAGTAAGGTAATAATTGCTAGAAACCTCTGATTGCACCAATCTTTTGGCTCCAACGCAAGGAGCTCCTCCTCAAAGTACCAACATGTGATACCCCGACAAAAGAGATGGGAAGAACCAGTAAAAGAAGAAGCTCTGTGATGCACAGATATTGTATTTCAGGATTAAGATTGCTAGTTTACCCACAGATTGTACGATATTTAATTATTTTCCAGTCCAGGAGGATGCGCCTCTTGTGACGGCGAGGTGACTGAGAACAGTGGCCGTGTTATCACCCGGTAAACACAAAGATGGTGAGAGCTGGAAAGCGGTCGAAAAATGTTAGATTGCTTATTAGTGATCTCCTTCCAGAAGTGTTGTACGGATGGACAGCGCCAGATTGCACACAAGCAATCATCTAAAGTGTTTGGGGGAACAAAGTGAGCAGGTGTTTGATTGTGAGGGAACCATTTGGGACGGGTTTGAGTCCAGAAGTTGGCAGCAGGCGCGACTGATAGATATTTCTCCCATTTTGTGTTGTGGGAAAAAAATGAAAGTGTCTGTCTGTGCTGTTGAGTGTTTTTAGCTTGTAAAATACTGAATTATCTCTGTAGTTATGGCTACTTGGAGCATTTGATATATACTTTTTATGTTATGACAAATTTGACTTGATTATAGTGAAGTAATGAGTTTTGTTGTATCTATTTCTTGTATGTAATGTAATTTGTATGATCTCCTGTTGTTTTATGTATGCACATGGGTTTTAAATACATTTATTTTGTACTTATTACTTCTTTGAGATCATACATTTAAAGCCTTCTACTGCATAAATAGTGAGTTTGTGACTTTCTATATTGTTGTATTATAAGCATATTACTTATTACTATTTTTTAATTGTAACCCAAATGTGTTTCAGAAATTTCCATTCTTAATCTTTCATTTGGCAGCGGTTTACTTGGTCAGATATCCAGCATGACTGCTTCTGTTGACTTGCCTTTGTACACTGTCCCGCTGATGGTCTTACCACATATCGTGGCTGACCCACAAGCCCTTCCCTGCCAATTTGCATAAATCACAGACTAGATCTGACAGTTACTAGGCAGCACAGGCGGGGAGATGCCCAGCCCCCGTGCAGAAACCAGGCCACCAACCCGGAGAATGGGAGGCCTGGCTGCCAGAGTGACAAATGTGTCCGGAGCCTGCTCTAACTGCCTCCGCTTGTGTGAATGGTGTGCTTTTGTGTGTGTGTGTGCGCACGTCTGCATCTTTTTGCACGTGTGCGGTTACGCCCATCTGTGACATGACAAATAAAGGTTAAAGGGCGCTCGAGGGCTTAAAATAAAGCAGTGGTGGATCTATGTTTTTTCTTTACTCAGTTGCCTAAATATGAACAGCAATTTTATTCACTTTTCAGAACTTCACTCAGGTGTCCTTCAGTGAATAAACTGTGAGCCATGACAGCAAGCGAATAAGGAGAGTGCATCCCACTGAAACCTCTCAGACATGGCAGTGACCCAAGGAAACATCCCACTTATATTAACTTACCTGCAAAATGTCCTGGTATTCTACATGTTTAATGACATGAAGACAAGGAGATAAGGTGATTAAAGGAGTGCCAGTCAAACCTCAAACTATAGTAAAACTTATGGAAAAGCTGATGTCCAGTAACTATTGCGTGTGTGTATTTTCCATGTATTAAAGAAACAACAGGCAAGAGTTTTTAATATACTGGTCAATTATCTATTTTTCTTCCATAACACATGTTTTTTTCATCCAAAATATACGTTTAGGTGTTAATTTTAGGTGCATATTTAATTATACTGCATAATGCATCATTTGCATGTAGTTTCCAACAAAAATGCATGAAATTTTTGTTGTATATATACAACTATATATCATTTTACAATATATACCTCTAGAGGCTGTTTCCTCAGAATTATTATTTTTTTCATACTCTTTTCATACATTTCTGAACCACTAATATCAGAAATCTTCAGTTACACGTATGTCAAACTCTCTAAAGGTATGAAAGTTTGTACAGATGGCTTTCTTCCCATATATCATTTGTACTCTAAATTATGTATATAACGCTTTGCTCCTAAAAACATGGCAAAAAATTTATATTTTTTCCCAAATTGCCTCTATAAAATCCTTTGACTATCATATGTGGACAAAAAGGAAACAAGACTGTTGAGCCTGCCTTTGTCCAACATTTCTATGGAGACATCTGCAGTGTTAGTTAAAGACTGGAAAGTTACAGTCTCCTGCTCATCACTCTGTTCTTTTATTCCCCTTTAGTGTCCTAACAGCAGCATGCAAACATGCTGAAAATGACACCTGAGTGGATCAAATATTATCACGGGCTGTGATTGCAAAATGATGTGATGAAAGTGTTTCGTACTTTAAAACTCATATCCCGGCTATGGCTTTATTTTCATCAAGAATCATCCCGAACAACAGACACAAAGCACTCTCATCAGATCAGCTATGTTGATGATACTTATCCGCGATACTTGATATGAAAATGTCAGGTGGAGCTAAAGGACTGCGTTGGTGAGTTTAATGAGTTGCTAAGTGCTCGAGTAGTCGCATTTGGAGACACCGCCGAGCTCGAGATGGGCGTCTCTCGTCTCTCCAATTAGATATGAGCGGAGGCTTACTGTACTGTGAGTCCAATCTAAAGTGACAGTCAGAAAACAACATGGCGGGGACTGAGGGGATGAAAGATGGAAGTCAACCGGAGCGTGACAGACCAGTCATTTCCCAGAGTGCAGCGCTGACACTCAGAGTGTTAGGCCCCCCAAAAATAACATAATAACAGTGGTTTGCTACAGTAATTTTAATAACAAAGCTGCGGATTATACATCTATGCACTGACTAAACTGCGATAATGTTTGTGAAATGGAAAAAAGACATGCAGTGATGGAAATTCCACCAGAAAAAGCTCTTATTATTAGGGTCACTGTGATTTTCCATGAAACTCCTGCTTACACTCAAACTGTCTCCGCTACATCAGCCGCCTGGGGTCTAGTGTTATGCTGTGATGATGAAGTGTGCCCAGCACCGACTTTACAGCTGTTTACACATCCCCTACTGAGGGCAGCTCAGTACGTCACTGTGTTCGTCCACGTGGGAGAAAGAAGGGGAGGTGTGTGGGGGCAGACGGAGGAAACATCTACACACTGCTCAGGCCATGTGCTCAGGCTGAATGATGATACAATTAGACATATCTTCCGTTTCGATTCCGTTGTTCCGGTCGTGGATTAAAACGCCAGACGTGAACCACGGACAGACACAGACACATCTGCTCGTCCTGCCCCCTCTTACACATTGTACACCTCTTTTTGCATGTGCTGCGAAAGGTGTAGAATCACACTGCATATACCTGCCATTTTATTTGAGCCTAATCTTTTCTCTGCATAGCATAATCCTCCCTCCAAAAAAAGAGAAAGATCTCCACCGGTGGATGGTTGTGTACCAATCAGGATTCAGGTGGAAACATTTAGTTGTGGTCTGACAACCAACCCCCCCCCCCCCCCCCCCCCATCCCCTCCCGCCCGACACTTCAAAAGCACTTTTGATGTTTCCCCCCTGTTTTTTCAGGCCACTCATGCATCAGTACTTTTGTGAAAAACAGACTCTGAGACAATATTAGAAACGATGCCTCCAGGCGGTTCTTTGAAGCTGAACGCCAGAGCCAGTCGGCCAGTCGGCCCATTGATAGCGTGCTACTCTCCCTACTAGCTTGTTCGATGCTGGTCTTCAGCTCGGCTAGAGGGAATACAAAACAACTTTTTCCTCCAACCCTTGTCAGCGGTGATGTTAAATCTTAATATCGCAGGCCGGGCTTTAGCAGAGGCCAGTGAAAAGTCTTGCAGACATTTGCTCAACGGAGCATGTAACGTTTGGCATAAAGCAACTCAAGTAGCTCATAATGCACTCATTTCAAGTTAATATAACTGAGGTCGAAGAGTATCCTGGTGCCTGTGGTCTACTGAAGTATTAAGTAAATATGCATGATGGCACGGGTGGGCATGGGTTCATGTTCTGCTCTTTTCTCATGACTTTCCTTTAGCGTGCTATAATACTTAAGAAAGCAGACACATCCCAAGAACCCCCAAGGAAATAAAAAACTGTTCAGTGAATAATGTCACCCTGGAAGTAAACACAAACTCCACCGTGGCAATACTACAAACACGATTTCTTGTCATTTTATTTGATTGTGTTTTATGTTAGGTCTTCGTATCATGTCTGAGATTCGGGGCTGAAGCTCACTGGGAATAAACATCACCGCTGGGACTCTAATCATAGCTGCTGCTCTTGGAATAGCAGCACCAGAAGGCGTGAAATCATGCATGCGTTACAGCAGCCATCAGGGATTACCTAGGTGTTCTATTTTACGCCACTTTTCCAACAAACACACAGAGGAAAACGCTTAAAGTAATCGTTCCTCCTGTAATGAATCATAATGAGCCTTTTATTGATAAGACAGATGATGGTCTGTGGGGACAATTACCGCTTCCTCATATTAACACGATGTCACAAAGTGGAGCAAAGGCTTTCAGACCGACAAAGTAGGATTTGTTTTTCTCACGCAATTAACAGTCTCTGATTTACAGACGTGTTATATCTAAGGAAGAGATGCTCGAGGTTTTTCAGTCATTCATTGAGGAATAAGAGCAATGAATGGACATTTTCCTGCTAACTTTTACCAGACCTCTCGTTTCCTGATTTCCATATTTATCCATATAGCCAACACTTTTTCGTCGTTCATTTCATTTTCCTCTATCCCTGCTCTTTTTCATACCAGTGCAGTTGACTGCACAACAGGGAGCAGCTTATATCCTGGGTTCCTCTTAATTATTAATGGGTTTCTCAACACGTAGGCTAATCCATCTACAAAACTCGAAATACCGACACAGGGAGAAATCACTCTTTCTGAGGTGTAGCTTTAGTTATGGTTGTAAAAGCTGACCCAGTTTCACCTGGTTTGACAGTGAATTCAGGAACCTGTGAAACAATGGCGTTAGGGTGGAAACCTTTTCAGATGAACATTATAGATACGTTTTCTTTAGGTTCACTATTTCACCTAGCTTTATTAGGTGGTAAAAAACATATTCAGTGCGTATTTTTCAAGGGAAACTATTTTCATTTGGGTCTTGCACAGGTTTAATTTCGAGGATTAACAACAACTGCAGTGTTTTATTGAAAGTGTGATAAACTTTGGTCAATGAACTCAAGAAAATTCAACATGCTTTCTCTAACAATGCTAACATGCTAATATTTGGCTTATCCTATGCTGATTTTGTGTCTTAAAAACAAAAAGCTACCAATACTGTGCTATAGAAGTACTGCAAGTTAAAACTCATGCATTTGAAATGAAGTCTGAGTCTTCATAGTAAGGTAGCCTGAGGAACCCCAAAGATCTCTTTAGAAGTGTTGCTGCAGATCTGGTAACAAGGGAACTCGAACCATGAAGCAGTCTATACATGCAGCATACACACTAAATGCCCATAACATTTAGCTGATGCTTCACTTTATTCATATCAGTCTTGGTACAGGGAATGCTAAGATGCTGTGCTACGGTTTTTAGAGATTTACAGTTTTGTTAGGTAGAAATTAAATCTTAAATTTATTTAATTTACTCTGACCCAGTAACATAAATACTGATTCCCTTACCCCTGCAGTCAATTTAGTGTTACTTTAAGTATAACATAAAAATGATGCAGCAGGAATCTGCCACTGAGGCCCAAGGTATTTAGGTTATCAAGTGAATATATAAGAATTATACAATTACATCTTCCATAATGTAATTGTGTTAAAAATAAAGAGTGGAATAAAGTGGAAATGCTCAAGTAAAGCTTCTGTGCTTCTAAACTGGATCTAAGCACAGCACACAAACTACAGCAGAGGCATGGAAATGTCCTGATCTGAATGCACAGTATTTTAGTGAGAAATCCACTTATTGCACAATAACATTTTGGACCCGATACAAGCTAGCTGCTGAAAAGTCAAAGAACATAATGAGGGGAGGGAAACATAGATGTCTGTACAGGTAGTGGATGGTAGATGGCAGGACATTTCACTCGAAACTACAAATGCCACCAGCATGATGGTGCAAGAGAAAAACTCAGACATCTGTAAATTCACTAGGATTAATCATCAAACAGTGTTGTAGAAATTTAGCTCAGATAATTTAATATGGGGTAAAGTGGCAGACCAAAAGTAAGACTGATATTGTCATCCATAGAGCCGTGCCACTTGAAAACCTGAAAAGATAGCCGTTCTGTATATCATGCAGCATCTTAACAGAATAAAATAATAACTGTGAAAACTTCACCATAGATATGTGGGTATATATGTTAGCATGAACTGCTGAGTCTACTGTCATACAGGCTAAAATTCACTGCCCACAAGCACTCAACAACTGCCTACAGCGCTGACTTGTCTCTTTAGTGGTCAACTAGTGCTTGTACTGAGGCAGTGGAAGACATACGTGTCCTGATATGTGTCCTGATCAACGTACTGGGGTCTCCAGCACAGTCCCTGATAGAGGTAAGGTCAGAGCCTATTGATTTTTAACGATGCTCGATGACAGAGCAGGCTGCTCGTTGCAAAAAAACACCACTATGGAGCCGGTGTAAAGAAACACGGCCTCAGCTCAGTTACACTGTCCGCTACATTCATTTCATGTAGGTGTGCTATAATGGAAAAGCAATATAAGGGATCTCTACGTGATTGGCTTTCCACCTGGATGCTTTCATCCATTTTATCACTCAGATCAGCCATCACCTTGAAGAAGAAAGGCACCAGGAACAGGGAGGCTTCCATCGCTGCATGATGCACTACATAAGTGCGGCCTTTGTGCGCCATGCGGTATAGGTGGGAGGGAAAGTGGGGCACAAGGTCTTTAATGTGCAGGGTGGAATTATATATCCTTTTAATCATACTCCCCCACCCAGCAGCAGTTTAGGATGAGAGTGACAGAGAGCCAACACAAAGCTAATTCCGCCCCTGTCACATCCGATCGTCTCTTACCTCGCAAATGAGCTGCAGTAATGACACTCGCCTGATGGCCCATGTTCATGCACATTTGCAGGGATAATGTTTGATAGAAATCAATCCGCGGTAATATTGTGGATGGGAGCACCGAGGTGATTTTCCATAGATGGGTTTTGTCTGGTACGAGTGGTTCAGCCTGTGAGGATGTCTCTGTTGGCTCACGATTCGGCTTACAAGCCAAGCTATGGTTTTTCAACACGCTTAACCTGTGACCCTTAAATGACCCTTCAATACACATTAGACATATAATACATTTATTTTTTGTGCCTTGTGGTGTTTTGCTGTGCTTGTTATGCAAGTTATCGGGAGATTTAATTAACTGTGACTAAAACCCGACAAATTAGATAATGCTTTTTATAAAGTGAAACCATATTGACAGCCTCGCACTGCCAGTTAAATACTGCCTGAGTCGTAAATGTGAAACTATGATTATAATTTAGTTAAAAGCAGTTGAAATGTGCTTTAGGGTATTAAGCAAAGATAATACAGCAGATAACCTTTAAGATATTTAGTGAGCAGGCTGATATATAGTTAATTTGTTCATAAAATAGTACATAAATATACAATTATTCAGAGTTAACAAATACAGGCATGATACAAAGGAACACTAGCCATGTAACAGAACATGTAGAAAGCTTCTCGTTGTTTCTTCATATGATCTCGACCTATCAGGACATGAATTATACATTTTTGCAGCGACGGAACATATTATGGGATCTGAGAGGCAATATGAGCAAATCTTCCTTTTTATTCATGCCAGTCCTGTTTAATGAATCACTGGAAGATTGCTCTCACTGTTGCCATTAATCAGAGCTTCTCCGCTGCTGATTGAGGAGGGTAATATGAACAGGAATACCAATGAGTGCAGGAATGTGCACGGGCTGAAAAACGGCAGAATAACTCAGCCGTACAGACAGCCAAGTGCTGTGCGCAGCCCAAACACAACCCCGCTCCATCCTCACTCGGAATAAAGTCTATTACAATTTGACTGCGTTCTCATATGGGGACTATATCAAAGTGTTGCACGCCCACGGAGACTGAGACAATTTGATTTTTGACTGCTATTGGAAAACCATGTACCACAGCCACGCCGGTGCTTGGGAAGCGGCATGATGCAACGTCTGAAACACAAATTCGCTTCATTGATTGAAGAAAACTGGACCGGCCGTGTGCTCGAGGGAGCATTGTGTTCATAAATTGAATCTATAAATTTGTTCGTGTGCAGTTAACGTCCCTGGAATAAGGATAAGTTGGAAACAATTTGGGTTTTCTGGGTTGTAATTTCTCTTTGCTTTTCAAAGTTTTGCATAGATGTCATTCTCACACCCTTAGAAGTAACTATAGTTGACATTTGGGACCATGGAGTGTAAAGAAAAAGGAAAAAATGCCGAGTTAGATGAGAAGCTGGATCCACTCACGTATTAGCTTGCTACAGCCAGCGCTGAATAAATTTTTTTGGAATAGAGACTGGAAACCAAGAAATAACACGTAAACAACAAAACCACAACTCAATTTTTACATCCACCTGATTAGGATAAATTCAGGGCTACAGCTGAAATAGCTTTCAAAAGTGACAAACAAGTCTTGTATCACCTCTGAAAAGCATAGTTAGCATGTTATGCGTTGCTAGTTTCGTCTATTCATCTTCCACAGTGTTAAATTGGCACATTGCATTAGAGAAACAAGCAATGATGTGTTAAAATACCAAGTTTCAGATTTGCTTGCGGGTGGACTTCCTTACCTTTGGACACAGCTAGCTGCTCCTCATTTCTAATCTTGGTGCTAAGCAAAGTTACTTGGCTACAGCGTCCTGTTTAGCATACAGATGCAGAAGTGGTATCGATCTTTTCATCTAAGTCTTGGCAAGAGAGTAAATGGGAGGCAGATCAATGCCAATAATACTACAATTAACATTAACATTACAACAGGAGGGCATTGTGCAGCATTGTGTAGCTTTTTAAGAATATTTCAGTTTCATTAGCAAATTGATAGATTGTGGAGAATAGCTCATATTTTTGCACGAAACCCACGAGCCTGTATCGAGCATCCTTTCTCTAAACCCAAGGACACACACATGCACACATGATTCTTCAGTAACGGCACTCACACACACACACCTCCCAATCTGGAGAGTATGACTATCACACAGAGCATTCCATCATACTGTCACTCACATCTGCTGCCCTTTCTCATTACCGCACCCTCCTGATTCTCCCTCTCTCCTTTACCTCTCTTTCTGCCAAATCCCTTTTTTCTTTCCTCCTGTGCAACGGTCCACTGTTTCCTTTTCTTGCAGCTCTGCAGACGATCCTTCCATGCCAACAGAAATGAGCAGAATACCTGAGGAAGCCTGGTGGGTGTTGGGGAGGCAGGTGAGCTGACATGCTTTTATCCCGGTCTGATGTTCTCCGAGCCTCAGACAGCACGTTAACAGCCTGGGAAAAAAAAAAAAAAAGGGCCACAGAGTGGTTTCAATACACCTCACATGATTGAAACCGAGAAGTGATTTTTCACATGTGCACACTGGTTAGAGTGCCAGAATTAGACAGCAGGTATCATTTTTTTCACCTCTCGCTGAACTTGTGAAAATGGATTGATGGAAAATACTATTGTTGCATTTCAGCTACTATACGGCGTCTGCTCGGGCAGATGTAGTTTGCTGCAGTCTCTGCAGGTCCCCCCCCCCCCGCCTCCACCGTTTCCAGAGAGGGATAAATGACAAAACTATGTCAGGATGGTGATGCAAAGAGGATAATTAGGATTCACGAAACACAGTTTGTCCTCAAAAGCAAATCACTTCCCTGGTGCTCAGGGGCTACCAAGGCACAGATCATTTTATATATCAGCACCTAGCAACTGGCAGATGGAGTGAACTTAGTGCAGGCTGCCAAAGCTGATAGGACACTGCAGGACTGCAAAATGAGCTGTGATGATTCCCCTGCTGAGGCCAACAAGGGAGACATACCTCATTAAGATGCAGCGCATCCTCGAATGCCTGGCCACACTTTACAGCGGCAAGTTGCCCCTTTGCAAAAAAAATAATGTTCACGGTGCCGTTAAAGACATACAGTCTGGAGCTGATGGCTGAAAAACAATGGCAGCTTGGTTATTACAAAACTAAATTTAGTAGAACATCAAACATTGGAGAGATGTGAATTTAATTACAGCATAAAATCCAGTTTAGAACGGTAACATTGCACATCAGTGAACTGGCAACCACAGCACCATGGAATAGGACATTGATATCTGCACGGACTGCGCGGGTTACCAGGAATTCTGTCTCTTTTCTTCTTAGAATACCACAACTCCACTCTGCATGGAGAGAGACAGGCCATTAAAATGGCACCTGTTGCGAGGAAATAAACATGTGTTCCTCATAGCCATCCATCATAAACTGCAAAAAATACCTTTGTTTTGTACGGGCAGGCAAAGGAATATTGTCATTACAAAGCCCCTTCCTGTCCTGAAGGAAAGAAGAGGTAAATGTATGTCCTCTCTCTGGTTTTATGTGCTTTGTGCGAGGGTCCCTGGAGGCCTTTGGCGCGGTCCCTTGAACATACCGGCCTGCATCACAGTTGCTCCGCAGCTCAATGTCATATATCATCTCCTTAACGCTGTCCGCTCATTTATATCTCTTCTCCATCCTCCCCATCCTTTTGCTTAATCCTTGTCACATCGACAACCCATCTTTTTCGGCTTCTCCTCAGATTATTTTTTTCCAGCTATTATTTTTGTTTAATGTCATTTATTGCAATTATGTGGAATTTCTTTCCTCTTCCTTTTTTCAAAATGCTGGATTAGTGTTGAATGAAACTGAAACAAAGGACGGGGTCGGAAGATAAGAAACAGAAGAACGAAAAATGAGTGAGAGACACTGGGAGCAGGGGCTGCAGGAAGAAAGAGAGACAAAGACAGAGAGGCACAGACTCCTGGGACGGACCGACGGGGCTGTGGAAAGAGGAGCTTAATTTCCCAACACCATCTGTTACCAGTCCCTGGGTTGAAAGCTCCACTTATGTCAAACCTCACACAACCACACGCCAGTGGAGCACCGCAGAGCTGCGAGGGACCCCACAGCCTTTTTGTTGTCAGTCCCCCCGCAACATATTCTGCTCCACACACCTATGCAAAAGCCACCCACCCGTTTTCATCCTCTTTAACACACACATTAGGTGATAATCATGAATCTGAATGGTAGTTTCTGGGTCGAAGCGGCTTTGACATTTTGTGGAGTACAAAAATAAAGTACATTGGGAACTAACGTGTTCGAGGTCACTATGCTCTGTGGGAAAAGGACGCTTTTAATATTCACTCCATATACTCTAGTTTACTGTCCACTTAATCAATGGAGCCTTGATGTTCTAACTTCAATTTCTATTGTGGAGTCAAGATTATCTGGATGAAGTGTCAGTGTTTAATCTTGGTATATATATATATATATATATATATATATATATATATATATATATATAGAAATACCAGTTCCTACTGGGAAACGGAACCCTACAGCTTCAAATGTGTCAATAAGTGTCTCCAAGTGTCTGTATCCTCCTTTCCCCCCCTCTTGTCGGCACTGAGAACTGCGGTAGAGAAATGTATGGCCCACATTCCCACATTTAAGACTTGGCATAAGTCAGACTATCCACTAAAGACACAAAAGACCAAAAATAGCTTTAAATGAGTTGCAGCATCTTGGATAATTCTCCTGGGTAGAGTGCTACGTTCAAGAGATTGAAGGTCATCAGAAGTTGCAAGGCATCATTTTATATTCCTTGTTGCGTACCATTATTCATCACTAATGAAGTGTTTGAAGTGTTTTTAAAGCTGCCATTAACATTTTTGTTTTTCCTCTTTAGTTCTTATGATTAATACACTGTTCCTGGTCTAGAATCAGCAATTCCATAAGGTCAGACCTGGCTACAGCTTCTGCATCCCATACACAAGGAAATGCTACACATAGAGCGACACTGAGACAGGCGTGGAGTGAGGATTAAATTTAGGATATACTATTCACTGGCATTTTAATAACTTCATTTACACAGCCTCTCAGGGTATTTCCATGCAAATCATCTGTAAAGGTCACACAGCAAAGGAGAATATCTGATATCTGTGCCAAATGTGTTCGTTTATAAAAACATGTTCACTGACTGGTCTGTGTTTCAGTAACATTTAGTCCCTCTTTAATGAACAATTAGTTTTACCATCAAACAAGTAAACAGCTTCAGTTTACAGTATGGCTAGTTTCTTATATTATTCAGTGAAGGGAGTCCTCTAGTGGCCACTTGGGATACTACAGCTAGAAGTTTAAATCAAATTTGCAGTTTACTGCTCCAGGAGAGAAATTGATTTCTACAATAAAAGTGAAATAATTAAAAGTACAACACAAGTGTACAGGAAGCACATGATCTTCACAGTAAGTTAATGAATTTGACCAGTTACATCAGTAAACGGATGAAAAAAGGTGATCGCCTGCTACTCTTAAGGAGTCATAGCAAAACCAGTGGCTGTTGATGGATGACCATGTTCAGATTTGCACAATTTGAGTGAAACATTAAACATAAATTTTATTAATCTGCCCAAAATGATTTATACCACACTTTGTGTCATTTGCCATTAGAAGCACATCAGCTCTTCAAGCCATCTTGTGTGGTGAATCCTGGTTGCAACCAACAGAAATAAATACATTTTCCAGTGACCCCTGAACCCAAACTGGACTTGTTTTTTTTTTTAAGTCATGAATCTAAAAGCATTTCACCTGATCTTGATTTATTAGCATCAGAAAATGACGACTGCTCAAATGAGTACCAAAGGAGACATTTTTCCAATTTTTTCCAAAGTTTATTTGATGACAATATACAAGAACATCTTGAGCGCAGAGTCCCTCCCTGGCTGTCCGGGCTCACTGTAAGGAGAAAAGAGCAAAATTAGTACAAGAGCAATTTTATTTCTGCAAAACAGACAAAGTAAACATTCTGAAGTTATCAAGTGTTTAAAAATAAATAAATAAATAAATAAAAAAAATGTTGACAAAAACTTATTTTTTGTCAGGACAAACATTTTAAAACCCAACATTATAGTCTGATCAACACATGTTTAGAAAGATAACTTTCAGTATAAAACTCACACACTAGCAAGCTTTTAGTTCAGTTTCCACACACGCACACACCGAAAACTAAGATCCACATGCTACACTCTGTTTCTATTAACTAGACATCTGCATTGTCGAAGCACTTGTGTCTGTTGAAATATAAGTCAGAGTGGGCAAAACCTAATGGATATGCCCATTAGAGCAGAGACAGCGGTACAAAGGACTGGGGTAAAGGGAAAACCTATTAGCAAGGAGTTTGAGACAACATGGGAAGGGGTTGAAAACACTGAAGGAAAACTGCAGGGCGAAGAAGGGTGTGACATGCATGGCACAACTCAGGTCTATCAGCTTTTGATGTGCAACACAATGGCACACCATGCTTGTTCTGCTGCTATACCTGCAAACTGACACTTCATTTCTGCAAAAGAAATCCATGGGAAGCAAAATAAAGAACAAAGGGTGGAACAAAAATAATGTTAACATGTTGAAAATTGAAACATGGAATAGAACAGATCTCTGAATGGACTGGAGGCTGGCAAAACAATAGTTCACTGGCCTTCTGTGCAGTAGCTATTACAGACGCAATGTACTAAACACAGTCCAGAGAGATAATAAAATTCAGAGATCTGTTCTATGTGAATTAAAGGCCAATGACAGGTGCAATAGAGGGGTATAGGTGTATGGGGGAAAAAACTACACAAGGAGATTTCACTGATTAGTATTTTTTTAAAGAATATTCTGATTAAGATTTAATTTTCATAGAGGTAGTCTTCAAACTGTCACTGGGTTTGCAAAAGAAGGTCTACAACACTATTAGTATACAGTAGTACTCATTAGTACTAGATGAAGGGGTGACTAGGTAAGTAGTAACTGGTGGATCAAATCCTTTCATATTGGATGCATCATGTGCATCCAAACGGTAAAGCATTAAAGTTTTGGAATAAGCAGGGGTGTAAAGGAAGGAGTTAGCTACCACTTATAACTCCTGGATTATCTGCACACTGCAGTTAGTCTAGTTACAGGCAACATTTACCTTCTACAGTTTCCAAGGAAAATTTGATATGATTGGAAAGATGACAAAAGGAAAATTAAGACAGTACAAGAGTTGTGAAAAATCAAGATTAACAGGATAGCAAATTAATAGGTGTGCAATTTAAGTCGAGGAAGAAACAGCATATGATAAAGTCCATTTCCCTGTAGACAATGATCACAGGAATACTGAACTGAATTGTATGTAGAGAGGCAAGAGGAAATTAAACATGTGGCCCACTGACTGTTTGCTTAGAATAAAGTTATTTCAAACGGTCACTTTACCTTTTTGCCAGCAGCACCAACACTGGCCTTCTTGATGCCTCGTACTTTCTTCATTCTGTTCTTGCGTTCCTTGCGCTGTTTTCTTGAGGTCTTCTTTTTCTCATAGAGACCATGCTGTGGGACACAGTTCAAATAATTAATTTCACAATACTATACATGGAACACTATTCTGATACAGTGTTAAAACTTGACACTATAACACTAAGAACCGCTTTAAATGTGCTTGTCTAAGGGAATCCAAAATAAAAACCCTCTTCATAATAGGTAAATCACAGAGCTTCCAACATTACCCACCAACTATTTCCAATATAAATTCTAGACAGGTCAACTTCCATTCTGTGATGCAAGTATAGTCTCACATCTTGCATCTTTACGGTCATCCAACCCTTTCTTTATAAGGTGTCATGCAATGATCTTAACGCAAGGTAGACCATTTCTGGGATTTCGGCCTGCGTTACGAGTCTACAATACAACCAAAGGGCTTCCATTTAAACAATTCTCCGTAACACTGGATCTGAGGTCCAAAACACCACATTTCATCTGCTTGCTCAGAATATATAGAAATTGGGCATCAATGCAGACAGTGCAACAGTTCAAAACTCACTCTGGCAAGTCTGTGCTTGGGCTCATTCTTCTTGGCATAGTCTAGGGAGTCGTACACCATGGCAAAGCCTGTTGTCTTGCCGCCACCAAACTGAGTCCTGAAGCCAAAGACGAAGACGACATCAGGAGTGGTCTTGTACATCTTGGCAAGCTTCTCCCTAATTTCAGTCTTGGGGACTGTGGCTTTGCCGGGATGGAGGACATCGACGACCTACAGGGAAATTGAAGAGTGAATAAATGTACTGTCCAAGAAAGACGCCTAAGATGCGATCAAAAATGAATGTGGCGAAACATGTGAGAGCTTACCATTTGCTTCCTCTGAAGCAGGCGGTTCGTCATGAACTTGCGTGTCCTGACTGTTACTGTGTCATTCTGCAGGTAAGAAAGGATCAAGGATAAAGCATTACAAGACAGAACAAATATACAGCATTTGAAAGCACTTTCCTCACCTAATCATGTACTGTCAGAAACAACATGTTAGCATCTCGGCTATCCCACTGCTAAAGTAGCTTAAGGACATGGAAATTTAAAGGATTTCACAGGTCCATTAATTCAACATCTACACACTTAAACAATACAGTTAAGAAGTACTATACCATTTTAACATCCCCAATTCTACTAAAATGAGGGCCTCGCTACAGCAAACGTTGTAGTGTATGCTAACGTTAGCCACTGTTGCAGTTAGCCATAGGACTTTATTTCCTTACTATGATACGTGTAATACAACATTCTGACTTGGAGCAGCTGTGTACAGTAAATTTAATAGATTATGTAATGAACAGAATGCAATACAACCGGGTGGAAACGACATAAGCCTATAATAAATCAGGTAAATAGTGAGTATGGCGTCCGGACCCTCATCAGTCAGGCTAGCATAAGGATGGTATCGCTTAATCTACTTTCATCGTTTTGTAATACATAAATATTGATATGTTATTGTAGGGCAAGCTTGTTTAATCATTTAGTCTAAGTGAAATATGTGTTAAAGGACGGATGGCCTCGATGATCAATGGATTTTACTTGTAATTTTCACCACAAGACTCACCATCTTGACGCCGGCCTCGCTCAGGGACGTAGAAAAGGAGGAAGGACCAGCAGGCGTCCGGATTAATGCCTGCAGAAAATTCAATGAGGAACTACTTGTATTGCCTGATGAAAAAACATTAAAAATAAACAAATAACACACGGCAAAATGGATTTGTTTTCTGTTACATTTAACATAATATATAGCAAGTGCATGGTATGGTATTGCATTGTAAAGACCTTTGAGCTATAATACTGACATGTTTAGGCAGGGACTGGTGCTTTTTGTGAACCACGAAAACATGGCTATTTTCTGAGTACAATAGCAGAAAAATAAAACTCCGTAGGACTAAATTGTTCTGTGAAATAAAATCTCTGAACTCAAAGTACACACAAACTTCAGCAAATTTTAAATTACAATCAGGAAAACGTGTCCTGCGGTTCCTACTTAGTCCACTAGACGTCAATGATACCGCGCCTGAGTAGCAGCTCGAGGCATTTACTTAAGAGTATGGGACGGCAAGATGCACAGTATAACAATAAGGCACAGAAATCACACATTGAAGTTATGGAGGATCAACCTCTTGGGTGGGTCCAGGGCCATAATCTGCTCTTTGACCGCTTCTGATCTCTAGTCCCACGTTTCACACCACTAACTGCTCATTGCTTGTACCAGGAAGCAGTCAGTAGGCTATATCCCTCAGATCAAAACAGCATTTGATGTTAGTTTGTGTTAAAAAGTAAGAATATGACCTATGAACACAGTCTATAATGCACAGCAGTACCATCTACTGCCTCTTGTTTGTCCTGTCACTGATTTGGGACAGAAACATTAATGGCACTGATGGATAACAATCTCTAAGTGCCTAATTGTTTTAATTTTAATTATTTTAATCATTTAAATTTAATATTAAAGCACTTAAGAATACATTTTGTGGAGGAGCAGCTTTGGGACCAAAGGGTTACAGGTTGCCCCTAAGGTGAGCACCTTGTGCACATAACCCCAAAACTGCTCCTTGTACACTGCACAAGTGGCAGCCCCCTGCTCCAAATGTGCACACTACTGTCTACACAACCGATGATAGCAGTAAAAGCCACCATCTATTCCTTTACGAATGTCCAATTACCTAGATAACCAAAACCAGCTGAAATGTAGAGAACCTGGGAAGAATTGAGGCCCTGCAGTAAGTTAGACATGCACAGACTTAAATGCACATATGAAGCAGAAGTAGTTTATCAAAGCATCCACTCTAATTGCTTTTCCTAATTAAACTGGAGAAAATCATTATTGTATTTGTAGAAAGCTTCCAGTTCCAAAATAGACACAATAAGTAGAGAGAGAACATTTACTAATTCACATGCAGTAGTCTTTAATAGAGATATTAACAGTTGGTTGCCAAAGGAGACACTGTCCCGTGAATGAGAAAATGAGTGGGAGAAATATCACTGGTTTAATGTAGTGCATTATAATTGCTGGCAGATTTTTATTTTTAGTTAATGAGTACTTGTTGAGTACTGTGTTGTGACACTTCAGATGTGGAAAGAGGCCTCCACTCTCACACACTCTCAATATCACTGACAAACACAGGGCAGAGATTTCTGCTCCTTACTGAAACAGAGAAGCCCTGATTATTGACTCTATCCCCTTTTTGCCACTGTCAAAATATCAAATAGCAACTACACGAAACACAGACAATGAAAAACCCACAATCTCAATGTCTTTGTTACGGAATTTTATTGATCTTGCAGCAACAGTGTCCACTGGCATTGGAGTTTCATTTAAAATAAAGTTGTTTAAAATCAGAACAGAAATTTACAGTAAGTTTGTTTCAAATCTCTTCCAACACATAATGTTAAGCCCTCATTGTCAAACCAAACAGATCCGAAATAAATCTGCCATCTGAATTATGTAATATGAAGACATTTAAATCGCCGAAAAATGTGCAATGCAAACTGGGTTCAAGCAACCCCTGGATGTATCTGTCATCAAACATGGTCAGAGTTAATTACAAAGCCAAAACTGAAAATAAAACTTTTTTTTTTTTTTATAGACATAATTCAGAGGTTCCAGTCATTAAGATAAACCAACTTGAATGGAAAACAGGAACTTCATGGTGATTCATCTCCCAATTATAGGGCTGCTGCGTGGACAGAGTACAATTAGCAGACAAGACTATGACTGTGGCTTTAAAGAACTAATTATTGGGCCAGAATGTTGTACTCTTACCACGCTGCTGTGTGAGCTTCAGTATCCCACAAAGACATGTGCACTGTCAACTTCACAGCCGCTTGAGGAGGGAAATTACGTCGAAAATAAAAGATAAAAAGTATTTGCGTTGCTCAATTGCCAAGTACAATGTTACCTGTTCAGTGTTACAGTGAAAAAATAAACATCTGTCGGAAAGTACAAATTGATGACGAGGAACCTAGTTTTAGTTACTGCATTTCATGTAAAGTAAGGCATGGGCGGGCATGACGCATGAAAAGAATAAGGTAATGTAAAATGGATAAGGACACTGGGGACTGATTTGTAGATTCAGGGATAGCACCTATCAAGCCGTGATGCAAAGAATGTTTTCTGGTTCAGTTTAACAAATCCAAAGGCTTGACAGTGCATATACCCAACCAAAAACCCTCAATACTAAGAAACGGCATCAAAAAATAAAATGCATATAAAACATCTGGACTATTTCAAGTTTTTCATAGTCTTCTTGTATCTCACCCAAGAAAGAACATTTGGATATTAACCATTTCCTTGCTGCTCTAAATGTCCAGATATTCAAAGTCACTAGGAAGATGGCGCCAAGTATAATTATCTGCCAACACAATAAACAGTTTTGATCAGTGTAGTAACTGTGCTTGGCAGATGAGAAATGTATAATTAAAATTCATAGTGAGGCCACGTTAGTGATGAAGCGAGTGGCTCGGTGCTGTGGCCGAATCTAACTCTAGATGAAAGGCTTTTCAATTGCTGGATTCATATTTAGCTTTACACATCAGTGGGAAAATACAATCATTTGATGACTATAAAACTGTTCCACCGCAGCCTAAACTTCATTTTAAAAAATGTTTTACCCTGAAAGTTGGAAACCCATATGGGCATGTGTTGCTAATGGAGACTAAATATCATGGAATGACATGAAATCTTCCCCTAATTGGAAAATAGGAACAACTTTGCATCCCCACATAGCATCACTGAAAATTAAAAGGTCCAACTGATAACGGATTGTGGAGCTTTTCAAGTAAACCAAAAAAAAATTAAATAACATGCTTACTAGGGTCTTTAAAACTGTGATAGATACCAAAGCTTTTGACTGATTCTAAGGCCGGTACTAAAAATCACCACCTCCTCCCCCCATTAACTTTGATTATTATCGACGTGCTCCGTTGAGGATCTTGACTCATTGAAAGCTGTTAAGATGAGCACAGCGATCGACTAATTGGACAGTTTGTAAATAATATTCAGGCCCGCTCCCTTGTTGTGTAGCTGTTGATTTGTACTGGCAACCATGGAAATAAATTCAAATAAGAGTTGGCCACACTGTACCTGTATGTATGATATACTGAATCCCAATGGTTTACACACATTACACCCAGCAGTGAGACAAAGAGCTAAAGAAGATGGCTGCCATGAGGGCTCACAACATTGGTTTCTACAAGCCAAGCCACTGGCACGCATGATGCCAGGTCATTTCCTTTTGCTGGTGTGGTTCCAGTCGGTTAGATGTCCATTTCGAACTGGGCGTCATCACCTGGGAATCAAAACAGAAAGAAAAACAAGATACTGAGACATGTGGAACGATGACACAAAGAGAAACTGTGGGTAACTGTACCTATGGCCTATTAGATGAAAAGGTTATTCATTCCGTACCATATCTCTTACCGGTTGTAGGCTTGCCATCATGGTTGTTGATGTGGTTGTTGGCTTCATTCTTCTTGTTCTCACTCAGGACATGTTGGCTGGTCACTCCAGGGATGACAGGCAAGTGAGCTGGGGGAGTCTGGGCGATGGGAGAATTACGCCTGTCCAGCAGAAACTTCCGGTCATAGATGATCCGGGTTCCTGCAACATCAACGCATCAACTTTTCCGTCATTCAAGTCCATGAAACTTCTAATCCAAACCTAGCCACGTTTTTCCTTTTCATTTCCTTTTCCATATTTATATATATATATATATATATATATATATATATATATATTTTTTTTTTTTTTATTGCTCTATGGAACCCCCATGAGCTCTGTCAGCCCTTGAGTATCTAGCTTTGAGTCAGTGGTTCGTGAATATCATTCTTTTATTTATTCCCACATGTGAAAGCAAAATGTTTATATAGGCTACAGTTCGTACACCAGTCTATACCCACAGAAGACACAAAACACATACTAAGTTTCCTTAATGTCTTCCCTGAGGTATTTTTCTTTACTTTCAAAAAACTATATATCGTGCACTTATTTCTGCTGTTCTGCAGTAAATGTAAATCCTTGTTCGTTTATCGTTCATAGTCAGATCCATCTATGTTTTTTTTCTCCACAGCTGACATGAATTGCCATGACAGGAAACCACCAGTGGAGCAAATAAAGTTAACAACTCAGCTCCAGAGATTATTGCAGCAATTACCTTTATCATCTGGTTAGTCCTACCTGCTTCTGTACTGCGTTGCTATAAACCACAACTCTAAATAACATGAATCTGATTCGCCTCAAACTAAATGTGCATGTGAAGCAGAGCTGAAATGATTAGTGGGCTGACGGAAAAGCTGCAACTTTATCTGTGGAGCTGGACTTTTGGACGTAAAAAAAAAAAATCCACAACTATCATATATTTTATCGGCAATATAAGGAAACTAACTGGCTTGGCAGAGATTCCTATGCAGAGTTAAAGCATATCAAAGTCCTGCAGCTATATTTATTGTACTTCCTTATGAGGAATGGCCCTATTTCGACTGTAATCAGTCATATTATATATAGCTGGAGCATAATATTCGCTATTTTTTTTTTTAAATCAAATTCCTATTCGCCATGAATGACAAATCAAACCTTTCCACCTTGTTTAAATCTAACAGCTGATGCATTTATTAGAATCTCTGCGCTGCAAACCAACCAATCAGGCCGCAGATAGAAGGCAAAGGGGGCGGGGCTAAGCATTGTTTTTGTTTTGATCGGGATGACAAGGCAGCCTAGGCCACACTGACAGGAACAGAAAAAGGTTAGCTGCGTGCTCTTGCACCACGTATAGCTGACTATCCTTCCTTTCTTTCTTTCAAAAAAAATGTCATACGGCAGAGGCCCTCACCGCCGGGAGTGGTAGAGAATAAAGTGCCTCCAGGGGTGGTACAGTAGTCATGAGGTAGCTGCGTTGTGTCGTTGATCAACACCGTCCTGGTCGGGATGGCCCTGCTCTCGCTAAGCTGACGACTGGTCGACATTTTTAGCGCCGATTCGGGGACAAATCCAGCAGTTGCAGAAAACGGTGGTGTTTATTTCCCGACGGACGGTGGAATCCCGGGCCGTTCCCCACTCTCTTATATCTTCCCGAAGGCTTTCTTGTCTCTCCTTTCGTCCTCCCAGCCGTCAGCACCGTCCCCTCCCTCAGCAAGGCAGGAAGCACGACAAGCTGCGGGCGGATATGAAGTCAGGGGCGCGGAGCGTCACTGACGGGCCAGCCTCCTTTATACCCACTGACAAACTTTATATACCATTTATTTTATTTTAATTGTACAAAATAAACGTGTCCATAGCCGGTGTTACAGATTCTGGTTATGCCATCTAAAAATTTAGATAACATAAAATACATTTATTTTTGAAGTCATGTATAGTTTTGATGTTATTGTAGCTTGCATGAAGCCAACTAATTGGATGATGCATTCAAGTGCAGATTATAGGACGAGTTGTCCAAGCTTCCATCAGGTCAAGAGACACCTCAGAATCATATGATCAATAGTTTTCATACCCTAAGGATACAGGCATAATAGTAGCAGTATAGGCAGTGCATCTGTATTCACTATAGAATTTCTTTTGAATCCACAAGGTTCCTATAAATAATGATTTAAGCTAAGTTCTAAGCTCTTTGTGAGTTTGAGGACGAATAGTCTTGGTGTCTTTTTTGCAAATGCCACATGTACATGCCAGTTGTTCAAGAAATGTGTGAGTCCACTTTCTTAGTTGACTCAGTAGAAGAAACTGCATTTGAATTCTGCCTTGAATAATATGATCAGTACATTTCCAAAACCAAACCAACCACACAAAAACACAAGTGATGAGATTGTGCTCAGTTTATTGCAAGATGTCCAAGCAGAAATGCTAACTGCTCATTTTACTCATGAAGAAATGTCAAAATATATTCAGAGAACTGTAATACAGAGGATTATGCGAAAATATAGATTGATTTAATATTTTGATGACAATAATATAAGATACTCATACTCAATCCATAAGACTTTCAAAGCGAAACTATTTTATTGCGATTACATCATACTTTACAGATATTTTCGCTAGGCATTGAATGCATCATTGGAGTGCGCATGCGCGGTACCCTCTGCGACCAAAAGAAATATCTAACGAGGGCTCAGACGATTCCTTCCGCCGCCATCCACCATCCACCATCCCAGGTCCAGACAGCAACACAAACCCGCACTTGAACATGAGCTACACAGTAGAAGAGAGGGGAAACCCGAACTCCCTGAGCTACCGCCTGTTCTTCAGTAAGTAGAAAAAAATAGTAGAAATACCTAATAAACTTCTGTCTGAGTTTGACGACTCTCCACAAACACCGCGGACCGGTGGAAATCTCCACGTGTCGCTTATTAATTGATTCTTTCCCGGTTTGTTTCATCACGCCAGTAACAGCAGTGATTCATGTTCTTGCACTGGAAACTCTCGCA
The DNA here is from genome assembly GCF_963514085.1 of Chelon labrosus. Classification (NCBI taxonomy): domain Eukaryota; kingdom Metazoa; phylum Chordata; class Actinopteri; order Mugiliformes; family Mugilidae; genus Chelon; species Chelon labrosus. Next base: position 14,264,312 of record NC_140348.1, read on the forward strand.
GATTGCGATATTTATTGTTTTGGCTGTTCCTCAGGGCTCCTTATGATTCATTTTAATTGCGCCAACCAGTTCTGCAGGTTTCACCGGCTAATGCAAGTAACATGATGGGTCTTTGACATAAAACATACCTCGACCTTGTAACAGTATTGTTGCCTAGTTCTGATAGAAGGAAGTTTGATATGACGGTAATTCACGCAAGGTGCTTAAATACGTCAGTCAGGATTGGATCATAAAAAGTGAGAGGACAACGCCCTCTCTGATTCTTATAGGTGAATGAATCCATTGTTGTTGACTGCTGGACAATCAGTCCTTGTAATTTCACAGATGGATTATTTAGTGTTTAACTGTATGGTCATTTTGGTGGATGTAGTTTGCGGTGCTGTTAAACTGTACTGAAATACTGTTACTGTTATTTAACCCAGTCCATTGACTTAAATGTGGTAGCCAAAACTTATAAAAACATGTGTTGATACAGTATAATTCAATAGTACTACAAACCCACAGCCTCCAAAATGAAAACACAGTTGAATCAACAGCTTTTGATCATTTTGAACTAATGTTGAATACTATTTCCTTCATGAAAATAAGATTTGGTGCAGGACTATTTTATTAGGATAACTGGTGTACCTAATGTAACTGCTAAGTGAGTTTAGACTCAAGTAAAGTTTGTCAGAATCATTTAAACCTTATTCTTTATCATCAATGTTCAACAGTAATGCAGACCTCAGTTTAACATATGGACAAAATAAGCCTCAGCTGACATTGGTTAAGTATGGACATTGGCTTTTGTATGCATTGGGCTTTAAATATAAACTGGCACTATCCTTGCCGGCGTGTGCACTGTCATATTTTTGTTTCATTAAACATAAATTGTTTCAGGAGTAAACTGTGGCATGTCGTAGCAAGAAGTAGACCTATTTAATGTCACGATTAAGTTGTTGACATAAGTCTAATAACTGTCAATCTGTGTATTGTGGCCGTATTCTCACTGCATTTTATTGTGTTTTGCAGAAAATGCAGAAGGAAAGTACATCTCACCATTTCATGACATCCCAATTTATGCAGATGAGAGTCAGGTAAGAAAGCAAACAGTACCTCACCTTTACTCTACTGAGTAATGCAAATATGTGTGTATTCTTCAAATATGCCTTCTGGTTAAATCGCTCTTGCACTTCTGTCGTGCATATGCAGAATTTGTAGCTACAGTATCTGCTTCAGGTAGTACTCTCCACAATAGTGCGGTCATAGTCTGCTAGCAAGGAAATGGCCTTTACTCTTTATTTTCCGCCTGCTATGTCAATATGACCTGTGATAGCAGCGGATTTTCTTTTATCTTATCTTTCTGTAACAGTTCATCTTATTTAAGTTATGACCACAGCAATAAGAGCCAGAACATTATTTCTGCAATGGTGATGTGGCTTAAAATCACTTCATATATGCTATTATGTTAAGGATTTTAATGTAATTTATATATATATATATATATATATATTTATCTCCCTTATAGAACATCTTCCACGTGGTTGTTGAAGTACCAAGATGGACAAATGCAAAGATGGAGGTATGACTCTCTTTTATGATCTTCAACCATCAGGTCAGGTTTTATTGCTTGACCTAAATGTATTCATTCAAATTTTCATCAGTTTTTTCGTTCTGTAAAACCACATTATATTGATAGATTTAGTGATTTCTACAATTAAATAGGATTTAAAATAACTGCAATGTGTATTTAAATCATACGTTTCCTTTAACCTATATAATATGTACGTTTATTCACATTAGCTGTGTCTATAAGCAGTATACATGCATTTTACAGATCGCTACAAAAGACCTCCTGAACCCAATAAAGCAGGATGTGAAGAAGGGGAAGTTGCGCTATGTTGCCAATGTTTTCCCGCATAAGGGCTACATATGGAACTACGGGGCCATTCCTCAGGTCAGTATTTTGTTTGTGATGCTAATGTGTTCTCCTGAAGTCGGTGAAACGGCATAACAAAGTACTATATGTTTCTACTTGCGGCATGTTCTGATTGGTCATCTCCAATGGCCAGAGCAGGCACCACCCATGAATGTTTGAGCCAAAAACAAGTCTGAGAAACTGTTTCGCAAAATTGGCATACACTCCCCGGTGCAGGATGAGTCAGCATTTTTCCAGAAAAAGACAACCTCTAAAATACGTTTAAGAACACTATCAAAACTCCCTTTTAGTCAATGTTGGGCCAGATATATTGTGTGAGACATATTGTATAACAACATCAAATTTGTTTTCATGGGGACTTTAACAATGACCAGCAACCACTGTTTAGTTGTTTTCTTTAATACTGCTGTCATGTTTTAGACATGGGAAGATCCAGCACATAAAGATGCCGACACTGACTGCTGCGGTGACAATGACCCCATTGATGTCTGCGAAATCGGCAGTAAGGTACAGCGCTGGCTGGTGATTTTACAGCCTTACGTGTTATTCATACAAAATGTAGAATGGTGTTGATGTGGAGGTGAGCCCTACTTTGTTTCTGAAAAATGCACCACATTCTGCAATGTCCACTCTAGGTGTGCTCCCGTGGGGAGATAATCAAAGTGAAGGTACTCGGTGTCCTGGCCATGATCGATGAGGGTGAGACTGATTGGAAAGTGATTGCAATAAATGTGGAGGACCCTGAAGCCAAGGACTTGAACAGTAAGCCCTTTTCTTTCTGTGTGGGTTTTGCCGCAGTGCTGCATCAGTCACAGCATGCACTTATTTCGTCGTCCCCGTCTATTTTCAGACATCGGCGATGTCCAGCGCCTGAAACCTGGCTATCTAGAGGCTACGGTCGACTGGTTCAAGAGATACAAAGTGCCAGATGGCAAGCCGGAGAACCGCTTTGCTTTCAATGAGGAGTTCAAAGACAAGGTGTTTACTTAATCCACATTTGTCATTACTTTGTCCGGGACAAACAGATTTAGATTAATCTTTAACACTTGCCATGTTGCCATGCGAGGATTTAGTGAGTTTTGTCTAGCTCAGCCTTGCAAGTTCAGCTGATAACACAACCTAGTATTAATATATAATTAACTGCCATAGCCCTACTTCTAAACTAAGTTATTGATGTTTTATTTTCAGGACTTTGCCATTGAAGTTATCAAGACCACTCACAACTTCTGGAAAGCCCTCATTGCCCAAAAAGCTAAAGCTGGTGAACTGAACTGGTAAACGCTGCATTACTTTTACAGCAAATGTACACTCACACTCATTATTGTCTTAATTATAATATAAAGACATCATATATAAATATAAATGTCCTACATTCTCAAACAGCAAAAACACATGCGTGTCAGCCACTGAGAGTCCTTACTGCTGCTCAGCAGATGAGGCTAAAGCTGCTGTTGGTGAGGTAGGTTAGATTTTCTTCATCCTATTTTGCAACATGTGAAATCAGACATTTCAACACAAGACCTCTTCAACTGTTTCCCTCTATTTTTAGACATGTCCCTGTGGAAAAGAAGAGCCCATTCCATCATCAGGTAGTGCTTCATTAAATATCCCTTTCAATAATGTTCAGTTTCTGCTGAATCTGACTGAACATGAACGTAATGTTTTCATTTGCAGTTGATAAGTGGTTCTACTATGAGAGGAAGTAATCCTGGAGCTGTCTGGATTGGAGCAGAAGGAAAGGCTCATCTCTCACAGGAATACTTGAAGATGAACTCGCATTAGGAACCAATGGGGCGACTGGATGTTGTGTCTGGGTCTGTGTCTTCCTGGTATAGGGGTTAGATACTGTAGTGAAAGAGAAGTAAAAAATGTACTCATGTCATGACCAATGAATTTTCCACTTATTTAACAAAGATCTCCTTGGAGATGTGCTGTCATACACCAAGTACAGGTGCTGTGCAGAGCAGATACTGGTGTCCTGTATGAGAATGAACTGCTTTAATAAAGCTTCTCTGTTAAATTATAATCAAAGTGTGAGTTTCTTGATTTGGATTATGTGTCCTCCTAGGACACGGGAAGTCTATGGTGTTTGTGTGTGTTTGAATGCTGCCACCTAGTGTTCATTACCTGACATGCTATTTGTCCGGTGTAGAGGTTGCTTGATTGGACTAGGTGTTACAATCTCTAGCAATTCAGCACGGTACTTAATTTAAATGCTTTATTTTCATAGTCCTAGAAACAGTAAAAATGGAAGGTACAATCAAAGTTTAATAAATAAAGGAGGATAACAAAGAAAGATGGGAGGAGTAAACAAAACATTAAAAAATGGAAATAGCAATTCAATTTCCAGATTGAGTTGTAACATTTCTTTCTGTAAATATTCTGTTTTATGGTCTTTAAAGTAAAAATGTAAATTATTACAGGAAATTAGTAATTACAGGTGTCAGGATTGTTAAGGTTAACTAAAAAATGAACTTAAAACAAAAAACTAGATGAGAAAAAAAAAACAGCTTTATTTACTGATATGAACTTTAGATAAAACAACAGTGTTTAAACTAAAATTTATTTCTGAATGTCTTCCCATGCAGTCTTGTCAATTTAGTCAGAGCATGTGTTTATTCAGACTGGGGTGTCTGACTGTTGTGCTGTGATCACTATTCTGACTTGGTTCTGAAAGACAACAAAATAAAAACTAAAACCAAAATAAAATAAAATAAAATAAAACTAAATATTTTCAAACAACGAAAATGAAAGTTAGGAAAAGAAAACAAAAACACAAATATAACCTCATAAACTATTTGTGAATGAAAACTACTCTGTCATACAATGACGTCTTCTGAAGTTCATACGTTATTTTTTTTAACAGAGACTTTTAACCAAGTACTTTTCTACAATATCGAAATAATAATATATGTGTAAATGTCGTGAAAGTTACAGCAAAATGTATTTTATTGTCATTATTATTATTTCTTTTTTTATTTAACATACCTTCCCTCGCGCTTTAATGTTTATCGGCGGTCCTGGTGACGTACTTCCGGTTAACTGTCAACTTTGCGGTCTTGATGTCAGTCGACGGGACAGAGTTGGACCAAATACCAACCGACGAGGAGTTAACAAATTCGGGAGACCAAGGTAATACCGCAAATCGTGAATAAAATCTACTTTGTTTATGTGTCCATGTTTCCATTTAAGTCTGCTTCTTGAACACCTTCTCTTAACACCATAAAGTTACTGGTTTAACTTGGACCTTTCGGAGCCGTTTACACGCTCATGTTTACTGAATTTATTTTTGTTTACTCTTTGTCAGCTGATGCCGTTACATCTACAGCTACATGTGACAGGCCGAACCGCGGCTCAGATTGTTAAATTACTAGAATAATCGTTTCTGAGGAGCTTTGTTGAGAGTTTAGTGGGCTCTCGTGCATTCTGGTGTTATTTATGTATTTTTGCATTGGAGTACTGATACGGCATTTTTGAGAATTCGCTGAGTACTAGCAGTTTGTGTTATGCCACATGTCATATTCCACACATGTAGGAATAACATTAAGTGACCCTGTGGAAACATTTTATGATAAACTAGTCAACAATCGGGTGTTTTCCAGAAACCTTAGTCACTGAAGGCCTCTCTGTTCAAGCACATTAAGTTCACTGAGAGTGACAGGTGTTTGTGTCTGTGAACGAGAGAGAGAGAGAGAGAGAGAGAGAGAAGCTGGGGGTGCACCCAAGATCAAGTGTCCTTGGCTTGACTTGACATAAAAATAGTCAGAGGAAGATCAGTGTGCCTCTGCTCTCAGAACATAGTAGCAGTCTGTTTGTTGCTTTGCTTAGCTCTTTTTCTTTCATGCTTTAAAACTTGTGTAATTGCATGTGATTACGCAAAGCTTACACATACCAGCAGAGTAATCCAGGGTCAGAAAGGCTGACGAACAATGAGCCTCAGTGCTAGCTTCTGTAATGCAACATTGTCCTGTGGCAACGATATTTTACATTCTGTCACTGTTTTCTGTTATTCGGGACACGTGGTTGAACATAAACTAAACGCCTACTGATACCTTGTGCGTTTTCTGTATTCCAGGTTGTCGAGAAAAATGTCTTTTATATTTGATTGGATCTACAGGGGATTCAGCAGCGTCCTGCAGCTATTAGGTAGAGTATAATGCTAAAGTGTCGATACGGTGCAATGTTTTTGTCATACAAACTGAAATGCCATTAGACATTATGGAATATCAGCCCTCACAAAATAATGTATGTGTTACAGAAACATTGAAGTTTATCTTTGAAAACAATACAAATTGAAATACAGTAATTGGCCAAATGTTTTTGTGTTTTTTTACATTTTAGTGTATTTCACCAATTCTAACCCCAAATACTCACAGCTGTGTAGACTTTAATATATTTTTACTCTATGTGGCTAAAAACATAAACCAACCAATAAGCAGTAAAATAACAATATTCTAACTTCAAAACTTTTCCTAAATATGACAAAAAATGACAAACTACTTGGTGCCTTTGATGACTACGGAGGCTTCCAGTCCTTTTTCTCCTTGATTTTGATTGTGTTTGTAGTCCGTTCACATCCATTTGATTTCTCTCTTCCGTTAGGGTTCTACAAAAAGACCGGCAAGCTGGTTTTCCTCGGACTAGACAACGCTGGAAAAACAACACTCCTGCAAATGCTCAGAGATGACAGGCTAGGGCAGCACATGCCGACGCTATACCCAAGTACATTCAGCGATTCAACATTCAGCAGTCAGCTTCATGTTTCTTGCTTCCTCATTTATATTAAGTCTTCTTTGCCCTTAGCTTCTGAGGAGCTGACCATAGCTGGGATGACCTTCATAACTTTTGACCTCGGAGGTCATACACAAGGTGGGAGTTAATGGAATTGATGTATTTGCACAAGTGTCACATAAATACTGAAACGTTGTGGCTTCCACAGCACGGAGAATTTGGAAGAACTATTTCCCAGCCATAAACGGTATAGTCTACATGGTGGATTGTGCTGATCATGAGCGACTAGCAGAGGCTAAAGTTGAACTGGACGTGAGTTAATTATAAAGATTTTACTTATTAGATCAACGCAGGACATTTGTTTATACTTGTCGCTGACATAAATCATCTGTTTGATACCACTTCTTGTGGGTAGGCCCTGTTAACAGATGAAACCATCTCAAACATCCCAGTACTCATCCTGGGGAATAAGATAGATCGTCCAGAGGCTATCAGTGAGGATGCACTCAGAGGAATATTTGGTCTTCATGGACATACAACCGGAAAGGTAATGAGCGTGTGTTTGATTAAGTTATTTTTGTCTTGCAGTTCTTTTTTTTTGTATTTATTGAACTTAATTTCATCTATAGTACTCTCCTTACCCTGCTTCATAACCTGACCAGTCAATAGTACATATGTGTGCAAGTGGCCACCCTGCGATAGACTGGCGACCTGTCCAGAGTGTACCCTGCCTCTTGCCCAGTGACAGCTGGGATAGGCTCCAGCTCCCTCCAGAGGACAAGTGGTTACAGAAAATGAATGAATGAAAGTGCAAGCCGCCTGTTCGTCCAAGGACATTTTCAGTGCATAATAACAGTGAATTCACTTCACAGGTGTCGCAGTGCAGGTGGTATTGTACTTCTAGAATTTCTCGTATAAATCTTAGTTTTTTCGGTCAACTCTGAGTTTCCAAGGGCAGCCATAACTGTGCAAATATCACCACCTGTCATGATAAATACAGTCGCAATGGGGGGGCATCATGCTGTTGAGAAACATTTGCTTATTATCTGCCTCATGCAAATTTTTCATTATTAATGTTGCTACTGGTTTTCAGTGAAAGAAAAGAGAGAACTAATGCAGAATTCAACTGAAAGCAATTCGGAAGACATGTTTTAGTTATCCACCTGAATGAATAGTGGAAAGCTCTAAAAATAGCTGTAGCTCTAGCCATGCTTCAGTCTTTTCTTTAGTAAAAGTACCATTACAACAGGGTAAAAATACTCCATTCTAAGTTAAAGTCCTGAATGAAAATTTCTACTTCAGTGAAAGTGTTAGCAGAGAAGTTAGCAGACACTTACATACTAAATCATCAGTGTGTAAGCAGTGTGAGATAATGAATTGGATATGAAATAAGAAACAAATTTGTGATACAGAGATCTCTTTGGACGTTTTCTCTAATCTTAGATCTTTGGTGAGACATTGGATCATTTGGATATTTACTGTAATGAAACCATGTGAGACATAAAGAGGGGAAAACACTATTTCTGATTAAGATCTTGTTATACTATCTGTTAGTCTTCATTTTAAAAGGACAAAATACAAAAAAAACGCACATTGAAATGAATGAACTGTAAATTAAGATCTGTTCCTTTACATGTGTGTTTGTGTTTCTTCGCAGGGCACAGTATCACTGAAGGAGCTGAATTTGAGACCAATGGAGGTTTTCATGTGCAGTGTGTTGAAGAGACAGGGATATGGAGAAGGTTTCCGCTGGCTCTCCCAGTATATTGAGTGAATCACAATCTTTTAATAGCCTTATCCAAACTTACAATGCTGTCTGTGCACAAACATGTCCCACACAAAACTACCTGCAATAGAGAAATATTTTATTAAATATGCTATATATAAGACTTGGACTGCCAGTAAGAAATATGTTTTAAAGAGCATTTTGTATTAATATACTTTGTATTCTTCATGCGTTTAAAGAAATGTACTGTATGTCATATCAGTAACACTACAGCAAGTCAAAGGTAAGTTACTGACCATGATCCTGTTCAGATTATTCAGACTGAGTGTGGAGAATACTCTCTATGCTGTGGTGTACTTAAAGCTTGTAGGGAATTCTGTCTGGGACATATAGAGCATGTTATCGCCGTGAACCAGCTTCTGACCCAGGTTTATTTTTGGTTGCTGGTGTTAACTTACCGTGAAGGTCGATTTAGTTAACTTTGTGGGGATGGAGTTACTTTACCTTGATTGGCAATGAAACAATTTTTGTTGGCACAGATACAAACCATATCTTTCATTTTTTTATGTTTGTGTTTTGAAACTAACAGGGGATATCTTTCTGGAAGGTTGCTGCAAACGTTTGGTGGTATATTTGTTAATGTTAATGACAGTAGCCAGCTACCTCCAAGGATACTGACAGTTCTACTAAATGCATCTTTTTTTTTCTTTTAAATCCGTTAAAGGTTTACGACTACTGCCAATAATATGAATGTGACCATAAGTGCTTTAGCTGACTTTTTACCCCGAGAAGCTTTATTTAATACTACACAGTGTTAAATTATTTCAGTACATGATAACTGAAACAGCACAGTCAGGTGATTTTAAGTCATACTCAGAGGATGCCAAACTACCTGTTGTCATGATACGTAACTGATGTAAGATGAATTAAGTACTTTGTGATTAGTTGCTGCAACAATATGCAGTGATAATATGAGAGTACTTGGGTGGTGTTTAAAAATAGTCTGTGCACACAGTATATGCATGAGAATATCTTTCATTGTTAAAAAATAATTTTGTGTATAAGTTATTATTTATATTTTGAAATAAAACTGGCTTATGTTACCTCAATCGATGAGATACTGTATGAAGTAATGCTCCAAAAGGTAGGTCATGTTCTTTTTGGATGTGACGTGTGAAGTTTAGTATAATAAATATTTTTGACAATCCTTCAAACCTTGTTTGTCATTGTTTTTCTTTCTTTCTTTTTTTTTCAATATTACATAAGGACAAGCATGTCATTATACTATAATACTGCATATTGCAAGATGCGCTTGCAAGGAATATTTTGTTACACATCTAACCCAGGTAAATGTTGGTGCTTTAAAAAAACAGCCTTGTAGTATGTTTTTGCAGTTAAAAATCAAAAGCTGTATACAATCATAGCACACAATCAGTTTCCGATTAGGAATTAAGTAACCCGTGTTGCAAATGTATATTTTGTCTCTATTAATAACTCATAGTTTTATATATTTCACTGTTAACCAGTGAATCCCAACACATGCCAGTAAAAAATACATTTATTATCAAAAGCACAAGAAACTACATAAACCGTGCAGCAAAACAAGGAACTACTTCTCACCTTCTCGTTTCTCATTGGCTGTTTGCATTTACATCCTGACCAATCACGCGTACACGTGAGACACAACCAGGAAGTAAGAAGCGGAATTGAAGTTTGAAGAAGTCCAGCAAAGAATATTTGCGCTAAAATAATAGTTAAAACGTTGATATATCCAAGCAACATGGAGTTTTGTTTTCTTGTCTCGCCACTGGTCTGTAGTTATTTTTAATGTCCTATTTTGTCAAAGGTTTTCCGGTGTCTCCAGCTGAGCTGCATTGCTAGCGGCATGGAGTTAAAGGCAGTAGAGAAGTGCTGCTGTGTTGTTAAGGTGTCGGAGGCGTTTTCTGCAAAGAAAGCATCGAGCTGCAGCGGGGTTATCGTCCATCCTCAAACTGGAACTATAATATGCACCGGTCTCCCGTTTTCACGTTTTATTACCGACAGAGAGTCCCACTGCTCGGACACCGGCTTCCTGTCACCGCGCAGCTTCAGTGACAAACTTAAAATCAGCGTCAGCTTTTCTCCTCAGCCGGAATTGGACACCGACCAAAACGCACAGGGAGAATTATTCACACGAAACCGGAGCAAAACAACACGGCAACGGGAGGTTGCAGCCGAGCTGCTGATGCTGGTGGACTGTGTGGAGTTTAAAGAGGCTTTCCAGGCAGTTTTCCAAGAGGCTGACCAGTGGCGTTTCCATGGTGATGAAGAGGATAAAGAGCTGATCAGAGATGCCCAGTTCCTCAGCTGGTTTGCCGTACTCAAGGCAAGACCTGTGGCTGACAGCAGCTCAGACTCGGGGACCATCCCCTGGCAGAGCAGCTCGTCTCTTCAGAAAGGCAGCCCAGTTGTTGCATGCGGCTCCCCCTTTGGCTCCCTCTGCTTAGACCTGTTCTGCAGCACGCTCAGCAGAGGTATCATTAGTAACCTTGCAGGAGAGGACAACGCTGTCATCCTCACAGATGCCCGCTGCTTACCAGGCACAGAGGGCGGAGGGTTGTTTGAGGCGAAAGGCGCGGACGATCTGCGTCTCATTGGGCTGATCGTGTCTCCCTTCGGCTGGAAGGCCAATGAGTGGATCGGCCTCACTCTCGTCTGCTCCATCCACTTGATCTTAGGGAATGTCGCAAGCTGCATGAGTGCTCAAGATCCCTTCCGAGATGTTTGGCTCCACTCGGGAGGGACAGGCCTCCACATGTCCACCACAGCTCACGAGTCGAAAGCTGTTAAATACCCAACTGTGTGCTTTGTGGACAGCGGACATTGCTGGGGCTCAGGGGTAGTTGTCACCTCTCAGCTGGTTGTGACTTGCCGGCATGTTGTCAACAGGAAGTCTAAAGTCACCCTGAAGTTCCATCACAGGGACAGGTGACGGCACATTCACTATCTTTAAAGGCCCCTGTGGTGTGGGTTGTCCCAGCCTACATCAACATGATCTATAGCAGGAAAAACATAAGTGGACAACATTAAGGAGGCTTAATCAGCTACAATATTTGACTATACATGTGTAGTTTTAGGGCCTTTGGTAAACTATATTTCTTTTTTTGTTTTGCTGATTTCTGTTTCAGAGTCCGTAACATTGTTGGAGATGTCCTGTTTTCCACAAAAGCATCTTCACCCTACGATTTGGCTTTGGTACAGCTTAGACACTCCATCCCAGAAGCCGTGGTCCCCCGAATGTCACAGAGTTTCAGTCTAGGTTTGATTTCAGTCCTGTTCAGCAGAAACTGAGCTCTGTTTCTTTACACCAGTGAAGTTCATCTCCATCTTGGTTTCTCCGTCTTTGTTTCTCCGTCTTTAGGGGATCCCGTAGTTGTGGTGGGATATGGTGGGTTGGGTCGGAGCTGTGGTCCGTCCCTTACCTGTGGCGTCGTCTCCAAAGCCATCAGCTTGAATAACCAGCCTGTCATGCTCCAGACCACTTGCGCGGTGCAAGCAGGAGCCAGCGGGGGTGCTGTGGTGCAGAAACACTCAGGAGAGCTGCTGGGTAAGGAACCATGCGGCTGCAAAAGTTTGTACTACCTTTGAACAGTGGGGGGCATATGACGACCATGAAAGACTTCACTGTAATGCACAACTTGTTTATAGAAAAGACAGCTATACTGCTCAATCTAAACGGCTTTATTATCAGTTTTAAGAGAAAAATGACTCGAATTTGATGTTTTGCAGGTATTGTGTCCAGCAACACAAGAGACTTGGCTACCAAAGTGACCTACCCTCACCTCAACTTTAGCATCCCAGTGACTGTTTTCAAGGGATTGTTGCAGCGCTTTGAACAGACCAGGGATGTGAACGTTTTCCGGGTGCTGGACACCTCAGAAAAGGAAGTCAAACGGGTGTGGAGGTTACAAGGTGCTCAAAGCAAGCTATAACTGACAACCCTGCATTTTGATACATGCAAGAGAAAAAATCTATTATATGCAAAATCACATTAGTCAAATTGACATCATGTGCATTTTTTTTTTTTAAAGAAAATAGTTATTTTCTAATTATAACTTTCATGAAGGAAAGGGTAACATATTTAAAAGACCACTTAACATTAACAGTTACACTGATTATTTATTGTACAGTAATTAAATAAATAAAAGTTTATTCAGGTAATATTTAGTGTATGCTGGGTGTATGGGCACAGTTGTAAAATTATCCACATCCAGCATCAAAACAAGACACATTTCCTGGAAGCATGTGTCATGATTTACACCTGGTACTGGTGCATATGGTTTGTTTTTACCAAGCTGGAGGAATATTCAGCATAACAAGCTGACAGGCTGCCGAATATGATTGGTCCCTTTGGGCAGACAGAGAGCTGCTGCTGCTGCTGCTGGTATCAGGTATTCAGACATCTGTTGGCAGGCATACCCACTCACAGCTAACACATTTGAGGTTTCGCCCACTGGGACATTACTGGTACTGATTTCCATTATCACAGAAACGTGAAACTGAGAAATGACATTTCAGAGGATTGGTTACTGTCAGTTTTTACAATACGAAGACAAGCTTTCTCAGCCCGAGCTCCTGAGGACGTGCATGCCCTGTAACATGCTCAAAGGTTTCTATTTCACTGTTCCCAGACTGAATAGTTCACAGTGGAGAGGCTTGAGCAATGTCCCGAGGAGGCTGAAGAGAAAGCTTTCTATAGGCATTGTGTTGTTAGAAGTGCTGATATGCAGACCTGGGTCTATATCTTATTTCTGCTGGTTTCCCATAGCTATATGCTACACTTTACTGCAGAATAGTGTAAGGCAGGAGTAGAAGTGAGCTGACAATAGAGAATGGGTCACACAGAGGTGCGACGGCAGATTTAAGCAGTGTTTTAAGAGCCATTAAAATGTTATAGTGTTGAAATGTGCATTCTGATTCCTTCTTTCAAACAATTTCATCCTGATTTCTCCAATTACAAGTCTGCATCTGGTTGTTACAGTAACAGACCCTAGTCATGTAAGTTTCTGGTGAGCACCACCCACAGACGTTCCTAATAAAACACCAGCAGTCTTTTAGAAGAAGCTACTTGGATGAGCGGTAAAACGTCTTCAAGAAACCCTTCAGGAAAGTCCAGCTGCTTTTCTTTTCGGATATATCATGACCTGGATTACCAAACCCCTGCACAAACAATCCCAGAAAAAGGAAGGGAGCCGTGATGCAGTGATAATGAAAGTGATGGATATTAGAGCCTGGATTTATTGACTGTTACTGTAGTATTTGACAGTTTTGGCTTATGCCTAAAATACCAGTTTTGGTGTGTAACAAAGAATAAATGGTGCAGAACTAGTCCGTCTCAAATTGTCACAAGCATGTTGACTTATTTCCCTTTAGAGCAAAGTGGTTGACTGACAGGCTTCAGCAGGGCTCTGCTGCTGTGTGTAAAAGTGTGATGATGGTATTTGCTTTTAGTATTCCCACTGATATTTCTTTTACACATTTCTCACTAGATTTGACTTTGCGTTTCATCCTGGCGGAGTTTTCTAAAACCATTTTCGCCATCCCTTAACTTTTCTATCAGCCTTTCCGTTCAGGAACAATTAGCCACTGTCTGCTGAGATGAAAAAGAAAACCAGAAAGAGCTCAGACTCAGATGTACGGTGGCCAGCTGCTCCACATAGATCATTTTATTTTATTTAACTTTTTTTATTAAACACAGTAATTGATCCACATTATGATACGATGCACACTTGTCAGCTAAGCAGTACACTCTGCTAGTCGTCCAAGGCATTGGTTACGGGACTAATAGGTGACATTCAGTCTTCTGATACACGCATTATATACAAGCTAAAGAGTGACGCGTGAGAACCGTTTTCTTAATAAGTCATGAATGGGACAGAGCGCTACTGTCACATACGAGCCGAAGCATATGAAATGAAAATGGTGAGGTGAAAGGGTGCTTTTCAATATTCTTTCATGGCTTCCTTTCTATAATGACAGTTTTCTGTCTAAAAGCCAAAACTGGTCACAGGCTAAATGCTGTCAAATCTGCGAGCACAATAGATGAAAAAGAGCCAATTTGGACTATTGAAATGCACCCAGTCTTGCTTCTTTTTCTTTTTTTTTAATGCAAGCTCATGACAAGCACCTGCAGTTTCTTAAAGTCTCCATTATGCATCAGCTAAAAACTGCTCAAAGAGAGTTCAAAAGACATACAACAGAAGAGAACGAAGATTCACAAGAATGAAGGACAAAATTCTTGATTCCAGACCCATAATTTCTTTATAGTGATATTTCCCCCTCCCCCTGCCCGTGTTAAGAACATCCTGTAACATTAAATACTCCCATAACATATGCATCTTCACCATGTGCAACCCTCTCCCTCGCTTCTTCATGAGTCAGTGTTGTTCTGAGTGTGAGCACATCATCACGTCCATGTCTTTGCAGGATCTGTGTGTGTGTGTGTGTGTGTGTGTTTGGGACCGTCGAGATGCTCCTGTAGAGAGGCCGGATTACACGTCGGCCTTTTACCAGATGTATCCCCCGTCATCCACCTCTCCCACCTCTCCCTCTTCCTCCTCAGCTTCCTCTGCGGTCTCCTCGGCTTCTTTCTCCTCCTCGTCTTCCCATCCAACGCCGCTGCCAAAATCACCTGAATATGCCACTTCATAATCTGCGGGAAGATGGAGAGAAATCATGCAGAGCGAGGGGGGGGGGGGGAATGCAGGCAAACTGAATTATGGCTGTGGCAGCCCCGCGCATCGCCATAAATTCCGCTCATCATGTCTTCCTCTCAGCTTTGATGGAGTCCTTTCTATACCAATGAGCGATGCTGAAATCAGTTAAAAAACATTGACGGCGGAGGCAGAGGAATGGGGGCATGTGTTTGACTTTGTCTGGATTTTAATAGCTATTTCTAAACCTTGCCAAGGGAACCATTCTTATCAGGAGCAGGTTCAGTCCAACCAGCCCTCATTTATCTTGAAAGACTTTTCTCACAGCGACAAGCGGCGCTTTAGAATGCAAATGACTCCGGACACATGAATGTGGCACTGGTCCCTGCAGTGAGTTATGCAGCAGTGGGCCTCAGTCCTCTAACATAAAGGAAGCCTTGTGTGGAAGGCATGTGGAGATGCTGTGTAGTACAGGGACGATGCACAGCGTATTTTTTTTCCCCTCCAGCTTTAATGAGCTTTCAAGCTCAAATGCTATTCATTTATTGACAACGGAAATTGTCTCACCGCAGTCTGGCTTGCCACGAATCCTAGACCCGGCGACTTCTCCTCCGTTTCGGTCGACACACCAGCACTCCCCCCTGTCGCACTGCTGCTTCCTGTAGTAGCCGTCTTCGTCGCAGCTCGGAATGAATCGACCTGGCATTCACACACACATAAATAAATAAGGGTCAGGTATGGTAGGCAATCTTCTGTACCTTTTATACTGCATAATCTCTGCAAACAGCAGGCACACATCTGCGTCATGTCCCATCACACATGGCACTGAGCCCAAGTGAGAATGTAAAGCATACAGCATATGTGGCAGCCAATTCCATATTTCATGAATACAAATATGTTCATGGAGGAAGATACAGACGAATAAGTATGGAGTCAGCATACTGCAGCATATTGTGGTTGTGTGGGGGTGGCTGGCTAATTACCATGTTATAAGGGGAGGATGCAAGCTTGGATATTTCTATATTTCTGAACCAATGCAGAGTTATGACATTCATCCATGTAAGGCAGGACAATAGCAGTGCAAACTTAACCTTGCTGTCCTAACCTTCAGAGATGAGTGGATTTGCAATGACGGTAAATATTTTAGACAGTATTTTAATAACGCTGTAGCTGTAATACAAATGAGATGGGACACGGCAGAACTGTCCATCCAGTCTTTCTGGGGATCATCCGAGTGCCGGGCTGGCAGACTGCCCCCCCCTGCTCGCCGCTCTGTGTCCTTGGAGAGTCCTGACTCAGAGCCCAGTCAGCCGGCCAAAATCTGCAGTGGGCGCGTGCATACACGCACACTGTCACTTACATATTCACGCAATTACACATACATGTAAGACAGACTGATGGCTGCTTTCCTTTGCCGTCTGTCAGTATCGAGTTATAATCCACAAGAAAGATCAGGACTAATCCCCACCTCCTGCTTGTCATCTGCTCGGTGAAAACCTCAACCATGAAAGACAGACCCAATTGGGTTGAAATGCTCTTATGAGACGTCAGATACCTACCAAACTTTCTCTTGCCGCCGTCCAGTACTTGGATCCTCTCAAGTTCAGTCAGGCAAGGTGGCTCTTAAAACAGCAGAAAAGGAAAAGAAAAGATACCGCCGTAAGTAATTAGTCAAAGAACCAATCTAACTCCTAATACATGTAATCTGAGTGCGGTCTGTGTTTTCTAATGACTTCCTGCAATTTTAAAAATCAATTCTCAAGTATTTTCTCCCCAAACAAAGAACTGTATAATCTTGGGACCTCCGCCTCGTTTCTGCTCGGCTGGTTGGCTGACATGCTCAATCACTGAGAGCTGTGGGAGAACCAGGCTGTCAGCAAGCAGCAGGAATGTTTTTAGTGCCTCGCGGTGACCACTTCACCTCATCGGAGGACAGAAGGAGGCAAACAGTGATGGACCGGCACACAATACAGAGGAGGCTGCACCTGAGGGCGGCTGAGTGCCTTGAAGTTTGAGTGCGTGCACCGTGGGGGAAATGTCAGCACACAGGCATGTGAACGCGCCTCCGCGCATGGACACGCAGCCTTCAAACCTCGCGTCATCACCCGGACAAACACTCACTCTCTCTCCAGAAGCAGAGGCACCATTCGGCGGTGGAGACCTTGCCGTCCCTGTAGGAGTCGCAGGAGTTGAAGAAGGGCCGGATGCAGACCTCATATTTGTCCAGATTGATGGCAGCCAGCTCAGCCTGGTCCAGGTACAGGTCGCTATTGGTGTCCAGCTTGGAGAACATCCAGCCTATGGAGTCCTTACAGCTGGCCACCAGGCTCCTGTCCAGAACTGCCAGCACAAAGACAAACAAATAGACTTTTATCAGGGGACAGCTGCACGAATGGAAAATCATGCCAATGCATTCAGAAATATATCTCCTGTCTCCAATGCAGTTGTGGTACTAAATTCAACAATAGAAGGATGGCATTTCAACTTATCAGCCTATTAGCAGACTTTTCCACTTCAGGACATGGTGCTTATCAGGCATTGACTAAGCCAGCCAGATGCTTTGAAGCACAAACCAGTGTGTGATGCAGCATAACCTTGATCCATCCACCCTTACTGTTGCTTTTCTAAACACAGTTACTCATTGCTGCAACTTACTGTTGTTGCTGATCATGGCTACAATGTCTTGAACTAGAAAACATCATGCAGAAGGCAACCATTTATTTATGGGACACCTCTAGAGTTGTGTAGTGCAAAACAGTCAAGAGCTGTAACTGTTATCTCAGCAGCAGCACCTGGGCAGCGACAACCTACAGATGTAATGACTCGTTTGGACATTTTTACATCATATTACCTGCAACTAAGGTATTAAAACGACCTCTTTATGCTGCTGAGATTCATTAGGTAGTAGTGGTAGTGCTAACCTGATGTGCCGCTGACTGGAGTGACTCTGGCTCCGGGCTTGCTGTTGTTGTTCTGCTTGGCATTGCTCTGCAGTAGCTGGAACCAGTCCCTCAGACGCTCACCGAGATCAGCCAGATCCTGTCCGGTGCAGCTTTCTGTGCAAGAATATAATATTTGTTGCACCGATTTACTCTCTTAATGATTATTGTACTGTAATGTGAATATGTGAGATCAAAAAGAGAGATGGAAATCCCAGCTTGGCAGTCATCTCCAGTGCATTCATGTTAAATGGATTAGTTCATGTTATTTCTTGTCATAACCTTTGTTGTGTTCGTTCTCACCATGTTTACTCTCCTTGGATGCAGGGGCAGCAGTTGGACAAGGACATAGACCTGAACACTTCAGGGAAAGATCCTTCCCTGTGAGACACGCCTGCTGCTCCAGCTTGCACTGCGACACGAACACACATATACATCCATTACCACACAGACACACGCCCCCGACATCGGCAAGGGGACACTAAGGTGAAGTAAAATGAGTTATTGCGGCAACACAGATCAAATATTCATGAGGTGACCGACTGTAAGCCTTAATTCAAATCCCAAACTCGGCTTGCACGCAAGGTCACGAATAGTGATCCAAGAAGACAAAGCATTAATCAATAAACACATGGGATTCTGTAACCACAAGCCACCAATTGGTCCTTTTGAGACCATATATCATGGATCTTTGTCTCGGTTTTTCCCTTGGGAGACTCTTCACACTGCTGAGCTCTGAATGTGCAAGGTTGATGTCAATTCTTATCCCGCAATGCACGGCACATTATTTTACTGTGTCAGTGACACAGATTTAAAGCTGAGAATAAATGCACTTACTGCTGGCATTACCTGAAGTGTTCAGGTGTCAGGACTGCTTTAGCAATTCTTGTTAGAACTACATATATGAGTAATTTGCACTGTGTCATTGAGGGGAATGCTGTACAGTTCCTCAGGCAGTAAAGCTCACCCTCCACCTATGTGAATATTTCTACCTTTATTTCTTTTCTTTATAAAGAGAAGAACATTCTGTTACACTCTTTAATCCCATATATAATATATATATATAATAATATCAAACGGCCAGCAACTCAGGAACAAAATCAAGGCTTAAAGTTATGCATGATTAAGGACAAGGCCGCTGTGAGTGACTGTCGTGTACTCTCCCTGGTTACTAGCTGTCACCTGCCTGCCTCAGATCCAGTCAAACTCCACTTCTTTGCCCACATTTGGATCAGCTGGGAGTTAGGTGGAGCCACTGCCAAGATGACGATGGCCAGAGCCACCACACTTTTAGTTTGAAAAATGCTCACCTCTGATTTGTCCATCTTTTTGTACACCATGCCGATGGCCAACGTGCATGCACAATGTGTGCAAATGCTTTACATAAGAACAACCTTTTTATTCCAAACATGTATAACTAAACCTCCAAGGAGTCACTTACATCATTACATTGGAAGTTATCCTAGTAAAAAAAGAAAAACCATGAGGGTAGAAAAAAAAAACTGCAGAAAATAATCCCAGGCCTGCATGTATGCAACGGTTTCATTGTACCTTTGAGGCATAGTTGTGTCCGTCCGATCCGCAAACAGGCCCAGTGGAGGAGATGGGACAGGGCTGACAGTTTCCATCAGGAGACCTGAGAGCAGGCTGCTTCAGTCTGCAGGACACGGGACACAAAAACACTTCAGCCTCACTAAGTCCACCCGAGACAGCGACTGCTGTGCTAATTCAGCGTACAGACACATCCTGAGCATGAAGCGAGCAGCCCTGCTCCATGTTGTCTGGATGTATTAGCTTATCACTAAACAGCAGGCTGTTGTACTACACTGGTGCACAAACAAGCTTTATTATTACGAGGAAACACATTTCAGACTAGCACTAGCCAGGCGAACTGAACCTCATGTTACAGTGCGTGAAGTGAATGATTTTTGACTCTCTTGCGAGTTTTGGGAATTCTTGCCCAGAGGCTACACAAACTCACCTGTGTTCAAGTTTCTTGCGGTTGACACACACAGCCCTCTGGTAGCCCTGGGCGATACACACCTTGTTTCGGCTACACTTAACCTTTTGACAGGGGTCCTTGGTGGTGTCTACATCTGGGGGGAAAAAAAGAAAATGAGATATAAGATGTAGTGTGCTTCACATTTTACCGTCCTCTCTGTCTTTCCATGCCCATCATTCAACGTTTCACTTCCAGTCTCAAATCCCAAATGTCCTCCCCTCTACTTACTCAGCACAACCTGAGAGTCAGTCTAAATTATTAGAGCTGTCCAGAACTGCTTGCACTGTTAAAATTATGCATTGTGAGATATTCTGATTTGATTTATTAAAGGAGAAAAAAACTGAAAAGTACAAGGTAAGTGTGTTTCAAACACCGCTGTTCTTGTTTTGAGTTACTGTATCTTCGAAATAATGTAGAACCAGCCTCAAGAAAATGGTATTTTATTCACCAAAAAGTTGATCTGTGTTGGAAGAAAGCTCAATTGTCATGCTTTGCTTGCAGATTTATTACGTCTACTTATTTAAATTTAATACCATACTTTAGGTGCCTCTGTAATGCAAATGCTTCCTGCACAGTAAGCTAAAGCCTGGCTGGCCCGCTCCCTCTGCCCCATCCATCACGCTCTTTGCTAGCAGCTAATGCTGGACTGTGTGTGTGCACCTCACAATATGTCTCAGCTGTCTGTTCCCAGCAGGCCTCCTGCAGCCTGACCTGCATGTCACCCTCTATTCTCTTTAACTCACCCGGCCTTTATTCACCTGCCTACACTATCCATCAGTACAGTACGCAGTAATACGGCTTATTTGCATCCTACGATTACAGGTTTAGGCTATATGACAGGGCTGCGTGTAAATCGTGCATTCTTTCATTCATCTCCTGCTTTTACTCTATCCTGCTTTATGGCACTATTTAGCAGGCAGGCTGGGGATCTCCTCTCTTGTCCTTCCCGGTGGGTGGATGCATTAATGCGGCCGAGATCACAGGATTATTGAAGCGAACCGACAGATATCTGATTTGAGAAGCGCATCCAAAAACAATACACCCCCTGTCATGGCTGAGCTGGTTGTATAACTGACTGACTGACTGACTTGACTGCTCTGCTGCTGCTGCTGCTGCTGGGGAGAAACCGCGAAGCTCGGAGGCATTAACGCCCAGACGCGGACTCCTCATCCATTCAGACTGTCAACAGTGGAGCCTTATTCTCTGGCCGCCCCTTATCCCAGTTGGCGTTGATTGTGTTGAGTATCTCAGTATACAGTATCTCGCACATCTCCCAGCCTTTCACGCGGCTGCCCTTTGCCTTTCTTGCTCCTGCACTCTCTCAACTCCCTCCTCTTTTGTCACCGCCGGCGTTTTCTATTCCCCAGCAGGTTTGATGTTTCACCTCCGTCTAATTCACACCAGCGCATCAGCAGAATCAGAGTGCAGTGGCCAATTCCACCCTTCAGACATGAAAGACAAGGTGATTAATGTGGTAATGGGGATGCAGCACCGTAGGTGAGGGGGGCACATGTATTTATTTAGACAAAAAGAATAAGGACAGTAATACAGAGGAGATAATCCGGCCTCCGAACAGCAAAACATTTGTAAATAAATCTTGTCGGTAGCGAGCGGCTATAACGCTGGCACAGCATTGTGTTGTGAGTACAGAAGCATAAGGTGGCTGCCTGAGCCTCATGTTAACTTAACAGGCTTCTACGGATTAAAGCAGTGCCTGCGATGATGACGTTTCCATAGCAACAGGCTCTCCGTGGTCTGGGAATCATTTCTGGGTTGACTGTGATTTGCAGCTCAATCTGGTGTTTCTGAGAACTCTCTCTCTCTCTCCCCCTCTGTATCCGAAGCCCCCGTTGTGCAATCATGTTTATCAGCCTACCTTTCTTCCATCTTTCCACATTCCTTTGTCTTCTCCTCATGTCAGACATCCTCACGGTGCGCTCTCATTTTTGGCCGGGCTTATTATTTTCCTCCTCGCATCCACTCTTTCTGCGTTCAATCCCCGACGCGCTCACCCACTTCCATTCTTACTTTTCGAAAAGTCTCTCCTTATTAAACTAATGCCCGCAGCAGTTAAACCTCTTCTAATTAGGCTCCCTGCGCTTCAGTCTAATCCAATCCAGATTTGCATGAGGTTTATCCCTGCAGATTGAGGATAACGGAAGCAGAGATCAGGCCACATCGTCATCATCAACCCTCTTATCTGCTATTTACACACTGAGTCTCTAATGCGATCAGCGCTGTGTTGTCTTCTAGGTAAGGCAAGGCACACCTCTGTTGTTTACAACTGTCTGTCAAGGCACTTAATGCAAAAATTGTCTTGTCTGGCCTTACATTAGTAAACCAGCACTGACATTTGTGACGCCATAAAACCAGTAGGCACTTTTGCAGTACTGTCTTTGTTCAAATTAAACAAATAGGATTACTAAACTAAGTCAGGGGATTTAGCTTTATATTTACATACATGAGAGGTGAGTAGATCTTCCCAACAAAGTCTTGGCAAGAAAGTGAACGTTTCTCAGAATTGCTCTTCCAAAATGTACAAGAAAGGAATGATAGGAAATAACTAACAAGAGCAAATAGGGAAGGTTGAATAGAGGAGAATCAGAGGCGTAAAGATCATTTGAGTTACGCCTTAAAAAGATTAATTTGAAATAAATGGGGAGGTTGGCCCCCTCTGGAGCTGGACCAACATGCTGAACCCTTTACGGACTTGTATGTGGGGTTTGGAATTTGACAGAGGCAACCCCAGGTGGCCCGAGAAGGGAGAGCAGCACGGGGTGACACTGTACAAATTTGTAGAGTGCGATGGTAAGAAGGGCAGCAGGAGTCCCTGAAGGACTGGTAAGGTGGAGAGTTTGTTGTATCGTGCACGATGTGTACAGCATGTACAAAAAGGTGGGCAAATTCCCCGGTGGAGGTTTAAGAGGCTGGATATAGAGGAGCGAAAACATGTTAATAGCATCTTAGAGCAGGAGGGATTTTTCCAACAACAAAACTAAAGGAACTGCTTGATCCTCTTCAGAGCTGGTGGGAAGACGTCCAGTTTAAGGCTTCAAGGAGGCGTTCGGTGGCAATCTACCATATGTGTCGGTGAGCTACTCAAACACCAATATCTATCAATAGCATCGAGAGGAATTAAACTCTAGACCTTGTGGAGTGTGGATTCAGCATGTTTTTCTATCTCCTTACTGTCTGCTATTGATCGGAAACTAGTGATTTGCCAGAAAGTGTCCATTCACCATTCACCTGGACTTTCTGGCTGATACTGGCCTCTGGAAATCCATCGCAAGCGAAAGTGTGCCTGTAAACGTATCAGGTCTTCTGTGAGTGCCGCACACAGCCAACCGAGCGTCGACGTGTTTGCACATGTGCGCGCTCATATACGCTTGTTTGCGCTTACGAGTCCAAATTACAGCAGTGTTTACTGTCTTAAGAGCGAGGTGATTCAATCAGCTGCTGGACTGATGAATCGACTGCACAAATCAACTGCAAATTACCCTGACCTCTCCCTCGCTCAGCACAACTCAGACTAAAGTGGAGTCAGCCACTGCGGTGCCTGCATGCAAATTTTCACCTCGGTCTATTGTCGGCGTTGTCTGTCTGCGTGTTAGGGCTGTTGACAGTTCTAAAGCTCTGCCTTCCTCTGCCCAGCAGTGTAGCAGTCTGGCCTCCCTGACTGAGAAATGAGGCCTGCAGGCACAGAGCTCCAAAGTAAAGACATCATACTGATTTAGTGATGTCTCAGAGGGACAAATCTCCTCTTTTCACTCCTTCGCTTCATTAGGCCTCTCATAAAGGAAGGCAGATCAATGGGGGGAGATGGCGCGCTCGTGTCGAAACGGGAAAAATGGAAATAGGTAGTTGAAGGGTTTTATGCCGTGTAAAATGAAAGTAGGGAAGCGCTATTCATCTGAAAACCTAAGGCAACCATTTAAAACTTGTGAATTTGATCAATGCCGGTTAAGTTGGCTGTGAAATCGGCTGAATTATTTCATCTCCATTGCCACACAGGAACATCAATATCCAGCAAAATTCAGATTTGGGTTCAATGACAACAACTGTTATCATTCAAACTCTGCAGTATTTGCCATGGAAACAAGTCGGATAAAAAAGAAAGTCTAAATGTGTGAATAAACGTGATGAGCGCAGCTGTTATTTACGGGGCAAGAGGGTCACTGAATGCTATAATGAGTGTAAAAAAGTTTGAGTCAATGATTTTGCCTTGTCTCATAGTTTGGCTGTATCAAGTTTTTGTGCCTGTGGTTTCTCAAGCTAATGATCTTTAGAACAAGAGAGCACGAGACTATCCTCATCTATTTCCATGTGCATCTGATCACACTCGTGTACCTTCCTACTTGCTTTCATCCTCCAGTCCACAATTTCCTCGTCACCAAGCTGCCTTGGAGTTGGCAGGAATAATGTACATGTCAGTTGCTTTACACTGAATCAAGGCATATTAGCTCCAACCCCTGTCTCACTGTCTTGTGACGTCTCTCTCTAGCCTTTCACTGGAACCCATAATTAGTGCTTCATTAAGCCCTTGGAAATTGCGCTAATGGACTCTGCCATTCAACCGACTTCATTTAAGCTGCAAATCAAGCGACAGTGGTTGAGGACACGACTCTGTGTCATGGCTTCATCAGGCGGAGACTCAATTAAGGCTGGAGTTACAGCAGGAGTCGAGGAGGAGACCTCAGACGCTCAAGGCTCCGGAGCAAGTGGAGACAGAGAAATAGGAGGAAGCAGAAGGAAGTGGTGACGGGTTGAAGTCGGGCCAATGTTTAGCATCTCCTGGGGGAGTCACATCGGATTCACTCAAGCAGATAAAACAAAAGCGCTAACATCTTTCGACCTTTTCGCTGAGGAACCGCTGCAAGCATGGACAGTGAGCGTCTGAATACAAACACAAAACACACGCAGTGCTGTCTAATAATTGCAGACGGTCTGGGAAGCACCACAGTTCAGATACAAGCCACAGGTTCAGTCTCCACGCTAGAGTACATGGTAATCACATTCAGCTTCAATACATCTTGCTGCTTTGCAGTCCTGCATGCACGATGACACATTTTGAGCGCAGAAAAAGATTTTTTCCAAGCACACAACTAGCTGTATGTAATAAAGAAATTCAATTTAGAAACGTGTGCTCTCAAAATGGTAAATCATACTCTTGATTTTGCATAACTTGCGTTATACCCAACAAATTTTGTACTGAGATATGTGGAAATATTTTGGCCGAACAAACGTGCCATTAAGGATCCTTAGCTATGTTTTACTGGATAATTCCCTGTCTATCAGAGGACTAGACAATGACAACAGTCGTTCTCTTTAAACAGAGTGATTACATTTTTGACAGTGCACAAGGAATACAAAATAAACTGAAGCATCTTTACTGCAGAATTGGACTGGGTTTTAAATTGTGTGTAAGGCACATATAGAACCAAAAAAAAAAAAATAATTCTGGCTGCCAAAGTGTGACTAAAGGAATAAGGATCTGTGCTTAAAAGCACAGTCCAACAAGCTACCTTACTGTAGAATCACTTCATCAGAGGATTTGATCTTACATTTTCACAAGACAAAATGCATCCGATCATCTCGATCTTAGCCTAACAGTATTTCAACAAGATAAAGGCCAGTCCATTACTTTTGATATAGAGCTGTAAAGCATGAAAAAATATATTTTATATCAATAACTTGCTGTCTATATTAAAGGACCAGTAAGTAGGATTTAGTAGCACCTAGTGGTGAGGTTCAGGATTATGGTCAATTGAATACCCCTCTCTCCCTTATCCTTCTCCAAGCATGTAGAAGAATCTACGGTAGCTGTCACTTCAACACAAAACAGCAAAAAGCCCCCTCTAGAG
The DNA here is from genome assembly GCF_963514085.1 of Chelon labrosus. Lineage (NCBI taxonomy): Eukaryota > Metazoa > Chordata > Actinopteri > Mugiliformes > Mugilidae > Chelon > Chelon labrosus. The sequence continues at coordinate 14,290,181 of NC_140348.1, forward strand.
CCAAAGTGTGGTTTGTGCATCCTGTTCTACTGTGCAAAAATTTCAGATTCTGTGGAAGAGGAACAGCTCCCGGGACAACAAATTCATACGCTAATAAAAACAATCATCTATTTCTGCGAGTAGATCACCTAAAACCTAACCATCTTTAAGGGTTAATGAAAAAACTATTCTGTTATTTGTGTTTCTAAAAGATAATTCATGTAATCGCAAACCATATAATGACATTTATATGAACATATACTGCATATTGAAGTAGCAAATACTAACAAAACACTTGTGTGTGTAATGGCAATCAGGGACCGCACAGGGAGAAAGAAATACGATGTTGTGGGACTTACTGTCATTAGAACCTTGATTTTCATCCCAGGTACGCACATAATCGTCCTGCAGAAACATGAGGAAAACAGTCATTTGTTAGCACCTGCAGAGGATAAGAGGCCATGCAATTCACACAGAGTGTAGTGTTGATAGCATAACATATGAACACTCTGTCATCACCACAGAGGAGAGGTAATGTACGTTACATTATCGCTGCACACTGATTATAATGTGTACACCGACATGATAATTAGCGAAGTGATTCACACTGGAGACAGACGGATGCGGTGGCTGTACATTCTGTATGGAAATTAGCTCAGACATCCTGCAACCTCTGCCTATAAGTCAGGCATATGGCATTGGGGGTGAGCTGCCTTTTAAGTGCTTTGCCTTTTTGCCCATTTAATTAGAACATTAATCGTTCTAATTAAAGTGGGAGAGTGAAGAGATGTCGGAAAAAAGAAGTGAGAGAGGACGGATGGAGAAGAAAAGATAAAGACACACAAAAAGACAAGGGAAATGAGTCATGAATGAAAAAGACATCGTACAAAGTCAGCTAGAGGAGCGTTGTAGAAAAAGTGAAGAGGACTGACCTCTACCTCCTGGGGCAATGACAGCAAAAAGGAAAGAAAAGAGCTGATATTAGTGAAGAGGAAACACAGATACAGCATATTACGCTTTATTCAATGTAAGGCTCCAAGTGGACATCGCTAAACTCCAATGGTGATCCAATTATTTAAACCACGTTGCTTCATAGTTTTCATGGCGTAAAACCAAATGTTTCCTGATATATCCCTAACCAGGACGTAGCGGGACTTTATGTCATCAACGCAGGGCTTGATGATTGCTTTGTGACAACATGCCAGTGCTAAAAAGAGACAAAAATGGACATTTCAAAACAGTTTTTTTAACTGACATGATCTGTGATACCTTTCTAGAGGTAGTGATATAAGCCAAACAAAATCTGAACACATGTATTCATCTGGACATCTTCAATGCCACAAATGCTTTTGTTGGAGCTCAGGCTGCTCAACAACTACCAATAGTGAATATGAAAAATACAGTCGGAGACAACGATAGACACAGGTCTTTATGGAAATATGTCTTTGCCGTGTTACCCATAAGATTCCTGAAGAAACTTTTTGAAGCTCAGCGTGGCGTCCGTTGCCATCTTCGCAGTGTCTGACTCTCAGCTAGCTTAGCTTGCTTAGCTAGCTTATTCAAAAATAGATAGAGGTGGGGCAGGTGGGTGATGCCCAGGCAGAAACTTGTGATGGCACCTAACAGTCACTTACACGTCTGTAATTATGTACGCCGTTAAGCCTTGATACAATTTGATATAAAAAAAAACACTTCCTGCGCAGCTGTCATGAAAGGAGACATTAGCTTTAGAGACCAAAATAGTTTTTTGTACTGGGCTGTAAACATGTTTGCTGTAAATTTTGACATTTGCCTTAGGGGATTTTTCGCTCTGTGTGAAGTGGCGATTTGAGGATCTGCGGTTTTTGGAAAGCGTAAACTGGGTGTTTAATTCATGTTGCTAAGCTCTGATTGGTGCATGGGAACAGACACTACGTACTGCCCGTATAAGCTTCAATTTAAACCAGTGGCAAGGAAAAGAAATCTCTCTCGTAGATAAAATAAAAAAAACGTTGTCAGTAGTTTCCTGTGGAATCCCATCGCTCACAGTAAGATGCTAATTAAGAAAATACGATAGCACTTCTTTTAATCTTAAATACAGAATAAATGAAGAAAATGATCAGTATAAAAAATCTCAACAATCGTGATGAAAGGATTAGATATTCTTCATATACAGAATAACTCAGGGGAGATGGTGCAGATGTAAAGCGGTAGGAGTATATTGCTACATCTGAAATTATAAACATGAGTCATTAATAGATATTTACAATCGTCCACCACGGCTCATCGCCCCCTTAGCGGCGACTTACTCATCACCGTAAACATTTACTGTACTGAAAGCTCGTGCCAAACAGCTCCTAGGAATATATCCTGACACAACGCAACGTAACAAGCAGCCCTTGTGAAAGCTGGGACCTTCTTCTTTGACCCTCGCAGTTTTATTTCACAGAGGTAAATATTTTCATCACTGGCGAAGACTCCCTTTGCGAGTTAAAATCCAGCAGACTGCTCGGGCTCTGCTCGCTGCGGCGTCAAACTCATTTCCCCCTCGTCGATGGCAGAAGAATCACTTCTAGTAAACCGTCTTCCGTCTGGATCTTTACTCACCACTCCAGCTGAGCTTCATGAATGATTGCCGGTTATATTGTTTAACCTTGTCAGCGCTGATGGAGTCACGTATTACCAGGGTAAGACCTCAAAGAGTTTACGACCTGGCCATTAATCTGATGCCTCCCATGTCTCCTATATTGATGCTTCAGCTCCTGCATTATTTAGCAGCCTCTCAGTATTTGTGTTTCTGCCAGGACCGATGAGGAAACTGTCCTGCTGCGCTGACAGCACTGGAAATCAATGATTTCATAAAAGAGAGGCTGCAGAAAATGTATTCGGGGAAAATAAATTCTCCAGCGTGTACAAGGAAAGTGAGCATGAAAATGTGGAGCAAGGTGACAAGTTTGGTGAAGAGCAGGGAAGTTACATCACACGGGTGTGATTCATATGTCCAAATTGTGATGAAAAGACTGCTGTTTGTGTTTTTGTTTTTCATGCAGAAATGATTAGAGGAAGCAGGCTGAGAGTTGAAAACACTCGCCTCTATCCAGGAGCTCTGTGATCTACAGTAACTGATAGCATCAGAAAGGTTTCCTCTTGTTAAACAGAGCGGGGTGAAGCTTTACCCCCAACATCAAACGCAATGTTCACCCGTGCCGACAATACTGACTGACAGATCCCGATCCCTCATATCTGTGGCAGGAGGCGCACAACCTGATGAGCCTGTCCACTGTAAAATTGGACTCAACTCAAGAGGAACTGAACAGTGTCCCAGAGATCTCTAAAATAAATCCGTAACAGACAGATATTCTGCTTGTTTGGTTGATTTAAAAAGTAAGAACCAACAAAGGAAAGTTGTTGAAATGAATGTGTTGGCGTGTGTGTGTGTGTGTCCATCTGACAAATCATATGTGTGACTGACAGGTGTTTGAGCGTAAATGTCAGCCGTCAGATGCACTCTGTGCTCACTGTGGTTATCCTGAGGGGTTTGTTCATTGTTGCCGAGGAGTACATCCACCACCTCATCAGTAACAAAGGACACAGTAATAACACTCCGCTGTGAAGATCTGCATGGGCCGAATGAAGGTTTGCACTTGACCTTTTCTCTGAATTACAGATGATGTCGGCCTTCAGATGATTCATAAAATTCATGCAAAACCTCACAGGTCTATGATGTCCACACCCCACTCTAGACCAAAGGAGCATCATTTGCATAATAACACAATCATTTTAGCCCACACAGATCCCAATCTCCTGTTTTCACGTATGATAGCGGCCAAAACCTTTTCACAAGAGCATCAAGAGAGCCACTTGTCGAGAAGCGTAAGCCAGTTCCAAACTTACACTGATGCAAATGATTTTTTTATTTTTTTATTTTTTAAAAACTACGTTTCTATTGCTAATTAACAATCTTCCAATTTAATCAGTGCTCATCCAGAATGACATCTTCTAATCTGATGATATATGATATAGGATGACATTTAAAAATAAATGTCATCCTATATCATATATCTTGCTAACTATGTCATTTCGTTAGGTTGGTTATTAAAACTCTGTGGTTAGGGTTACAATAGTAACCACTTCATTATAATTATAATAGCGGAAATGGTTTAAAGAAATGTTGACTGCCATTAGCTAACAGTGATTTGTAATTAAGTATAACTTTTTGTTGACCCATCCATCCACCCCGACCTCCTTTCTCTCTTTCCTGGCTTTAAAACAAGGTAACACTACTTCCTACGCTATCGATTCCAAAGGACTTTGTAATTTGAGCGGAAATATGCGTTGCTGAAAAGACTGATGCTGCTCACTGTGTCGAGGAAAGAGGCAATTCATCTTGGGAAGGAGACATGCAAGCTGGCGAGGAATTGATCCGACAGTCACCTGGACTGTCAGGGCCTTCAGAGAGAGTCACTTGACATTTTTTGTTATCCCCTTTCCAGTCAACTCTGATAACAGTGAGAGGTCCTTAAATAATAATGTAAGAACTCCTTCGAAGACGAGAATCACTTACAGATGCAAAGGGGCTGACCATCTCAACAATCTATCAGCAATAGAAACATTGGTTCAGTGATCGGCAAACAGCCAAGCATCCTAATTCCAGCTTAAATAGAATTCAAAACGTGCTACTGACATCCCTCATCTTTGCGAGACACGTTGATGAACTGATGTTTTATTTATTATTCTTCGCAAACTCCGGAAATAAACTCTGTTATCTACTGTTGTAGTATAAAGTATAACCCCCAAATCTGATAAAATATAGATGAAAATTAACACATGATGTCGCCCTGAGGTTTTCCTCAGCAACCTCAGGGCAACTGTGCCAGTGAGAGATTCACATAAAGACTCTGCTGCTATTCACAGATTGTCAGCTTTGGTTCACAGATCACAGTTGACATGCTCGAGATGTAACAAAACCTGCTTAACATTACTCCCATTCTATATGTTCTTTTCTTATTGTCATGCACACTGGGCCAAGAAGGAAGAGAAGCAAGCCTGGCTATTTGTATTTCCGTATGCACACAGGGGCTCTGATCTGACGCTTCAGGAGCATCAGATGCTGAAGGGCTGGTCTGCTTACAGGAGTGAAGCTTATGTAAGAGAGCCCGCAAGAGTGGTAGAAAGTAAAAAGTGAAGCAGAGGTTAGTACTTCTCGGGAACTCGATCAATCGGTTGAAATAAGGATGGGGACTAACAATTAACTAGACCAGCTCAGAGGAAAGGAGAAAAAAATACGTTTTTCTTTTCACCCCATTTCCTTTCTTCTAAGCTTTGTTTTTCTCCCAAGTGAAATACGTCATAATTTGACCTCTTGACGCCAAAAAAAAAAAGAAAATTACAAATTGCTTTTTTTATGTGTGTGTGCAGCAGAGTTTTAATAATCCTACAGTGCTTTGCAGCTATTACAGTTCTGAACATGCAACATTAAAATCTGCAATTGTCGAGCAAGTCTTTAAGCACCCCGGGTATCTGGAGGAGTATCAACAGGAGCTTTTTTTTCCGGTAGTATTTCACAACAGGGAGACATCAACCCAGAAGACTAAAATAGAAAACACTAGACAGAGAGTGATTGCGGACCGTGTGACAGGTTTGAGTTGAGCAGTTTTAGTCTGAGCCACACTAACACTAGTTTTTCCTGCATGTGTCTTTTCTGTGTACCGTGGAGAAATTTAAGCAGTGGGTGCACAAAATGATGCTCGTGATGTTTAAAATCTAGACTGTGGTAAGATCTGTGTCCATAAATTACTGAGATCAGATAGAAAGTGTAAGCCAAGCTCCCGGCTGCATAAAACAAGCATTTACACTCTAGTACCGAAAGTCTATTTTAGAATGAATAATTTACAATTTTCTTTTCCTCGGTTTGCAGATACATTTTCCATTTTTATCTGAAAACATACTTTAACAGAAGAACAGACTTATATTCTGCGTCGCACTCCTCCTTGCTGGTTCTTAAATGAGTAATGTCCTTCACACTGAGGGTAGCGGATGAAAGGTGTTCATTTATGCCTGCACTAAATGGACACTTCACTAATATGGTTATCGTGCATTAATAATTCCATACCTTGTTCAAGAAAGGCTCTAATGTCACACTTAAACTAAGATGAGTGACGTCAGACATACAGCGGAGAACGGATAAAAGGTCAAACACAAAGCCTGACTGAAAATTGCACTCCATTATGTAAACCGTGAACTGCTTTTTCCATTTCTCTGGATATGTATTCAAAGGTACAGACTGTTTTCACTCAATTTAACAGAAATTTACATGCAGCATTATGAATTCTTAAACTTTCTTTCTTTCCCCTTTTGTGCAGCACACACATTGGACGCAAAATCTCTCTGCACTCACGCCAGCCCTGCGCTATCTATAAATAAAATCAACCCTTGTGCCTTCCAGGGCCCCGTGGGGAATAAGAAAACAGTCTGCAACTCACAGGAGAATCTGGTACAAACAGCGAGAAACTTCACACTTCACTGGAAACACCAAGCTCAAGTGAAAAACAGACTTGTACAACAATGAAAAATCAATGAAGTTGCCTCGGTAAGGGCTACGAGAATGATTAGGATTGGCCAATGATTTGAGACAAACCAGTTCAACAACAACAGGAAGCTCGTCCTGGGGAAAAGGTAGACTGGCTGTCATTTCTATTGCGTAACAAGTTTTGTCAAAGGTTTATTCATATAATACTGATTAAATTCCTTCAAAATAAATCCACATCATTACTGCTTTTATATTTCAGTTAGGCTACATTGCATGTATGCGCAATGACATTCTTAATTAGCCTCCTGTTCCTATGCCTGTCGAGATTTTTATGCTTTGTATGTGGAGCATGATATTCCATGTATAATTGGTTAAAAGTGAATTCTCTGTATAAACTCGTCAGTCAGAATAAACTGATGCAAACACAGTGAAATTTCAGCCGGCTGTGGAGGTAGTACGGCCATGGCAGACTCACATTCTCATCAGAATATGAGTCTTTTGAGTCATTTGGATTTTACTGATACTGAAAAGAACGTAAATTCACAGCCTTTTTGTGGTAAACAAAGGGAGTTACTTAATGTGGATTCTTTGTGTTCTTGGGAAACGTCATCACCTGCTGTCCAGTCACTGACCAAATGCCAGGATGTGTTCTTGCCCAACTCCCAGCTGAGCAACTCCATATCAACTTTCTGCCACAAAGATTTTGTGAACGGGCTGCTGCTGAGGCGTAGTTTAAACCTTTTCGTAAACCGATCAAAGGAGAATTTGTGCCATGTAAAGGGTTTACTTGCTGACCAGGTTTTTCTATGTACGCCCTCTGTCTTTATATACAGTAGATGCTTTGGGAAGTACATTTCTCCCCTTCCCAAGAATGGCAATTTTGAAGTTGAAGTGATCTGAGACTTTACTAAATATTTGAATCCCTGAACATTATTGGATAGCATTATTAAATAAGACGCAACAAAACATGTTCTAAACAGAAAAACTGGTTGTAGAGGAAGACAGTTGCATGATATATTAGTCACTTTGTTCCAATTAAATGTGTCGACGTGTGTAACCACAACGTCTTGTTAAATAATATGCTACATATCTCACCTGAAGTCGTCAGATAGACTGAAAACAAAACATACCTTTGTAACCACAGTGTTCATTGTGATTTGTGCAAATTGTGCAAGCGATGGATCCTAGGTTTCAGCTCATAACATGGCAGTGAGCCAGTCGGTTAAGCTAATATTAGCTCATGTTAGTACTTTATATTTAACATAGCATTAAATCCTGCAAAACAATGCCATGAAATTCCTCAGGCTATGGAGGGGAAGACGCAACATATAAATTATTCTTTACATTTTCAGTTTTGGATTTTTGGCTGGGAAAGAAAATGGTGAATCCCCAAACTGCTTAATGGATCGTTCTCATAACGCAGCACCATGCTAACATGTTCAACGGAAATACAAAGCATTATAGACCTATAAATAATAATAAATATAAATTCACTCGATCAAGTATTGTGTCGCTTCTTACCAGATCTACACTACTGCCTTTTTTAAAAAAAACAAACATTTAAGCTTCAAACACTTTGGATTTCAATGTGTGCACACACAGTGCATATCTCTGTGCATGCATGTCTTTCTGAGTTTGATTGCAGCAAACACTTTCTCAGCAAGCCGTCTCTCAAGGGCTCTCGGGAGCCAGAACATCTGGATTGTTATTTTCAACCACTTCTAACTTTTTCTCCCCAGCACTAATCAGTCTGTATTTTTTTTTTTTTTTCGTATCAGCTACTGTACCTACAGGAGCTGATATCACACACACACACACACACGCTGTGACTCAGTCTGGCTCAGGCCCAACAGCATTTTCTGTAGAGGCACCGACTGCCACTAAGAGTTATCATTAGTTTTGAAGGAAAAAAAAAAAAACATTAGAGAGATTTACTGAACCTGTCTTAAAAAACAGAGTTCATTACGAAACAAATACATCTCTTGAGTCCTGTTTTACGTTTGAACTCATACAAATTCACATCACACTGATTCAAACTGCTGTAGGGATGCCACTACCGATATGTACTTGGCTGTTTACTGGATATACGTGTTTATTAACTAACTAACTAACTACGGCCCACTGGAAGTATCCCACAAAGAGCTCATTACAGGCGGGCTGCTGAATGTCACATGCTCTCCGCAGCAAACAACCTATATGCCATACAGACTCCCCGGTGTAACCAATTAGGTCACTCCAAGACATCACAAACATGCTCCTGAAATTTCAGTGAGATTTCTGTGTCTTTACTGAAAAATGGTGCACAACCGTATGCTTTAAAACACTCTCTTTATGCAGCAATTAATCACTGGTGTATGGGGACTTCTGGATTAATTTATGGAATTCTGTAGACTATTGCATCTTCTATTGCAAGAAATTTAAAATGTATCACCGTCCTTTACTTCTTTGTAAATGTCTCTGCAGCAGATGTGTCCTTCAGCTGTGGCTATTGCACTCCTGCGGGAAGCAGCTGTAGCCAGGCATGTGAAAGGCTATTTCTTTTTCTTTTTTTTCTTCTACTCAATTACAGCCCACCTAGGCCCCTGGTAGCCAGCCAAGACACCCCACAGCGCACCAGTAGTCCATCCAAAGCATGCACAACCAGGGGAAAAAAAAACAAAAAACGCACACTATCTGCATTGCCACAGAGGTCTAGATGTGTCCGGCCTCGTAGGGAATCTGGAGAAGGCGCTATTTATGCCAGAACAAAGCATGACTCGATAGACTAATGGATTTCTGATAAGCTGTTATCATCGTGCGTGGCATTAACGCATCAGCAGCCGCCTATTCTAACATCAGAGAACGCGGGGTAGTCGAGTGGCTGTGCGATAGGAAAGCCAGGCTGAGCGCAGGGCTGGTGGTGATAATTTACCGTTCATCTGGATAATCTTTAATGGAGTATCTGGCTCCAGTATTAGAGATGCCATTATAGATAATTATTTTTTTGTATGCAATTATAAAAGAAAATGAGTGAGCACATACACACATTCTGAATTAAAATTCTGCTAAAGTGAAGCAAGTTTGGAGGCCAAAATCAGGGAAGGGAGTATAGGTAAACCACCACTCAAAATGATCTCTAAAGAGTGTGAAGCAAAAGAACATCACATCCTAATAAGAGCTGTCAGACCCTACTGCAAGTACCTCCACCATTCTGCATATTTAATCCACTGACATCGACGAGGGATCTGATGTTTTTGTGCGGGCACAGAGTGTTTTCTGCTCATTAAAAATGAAGAGCATGGATAACAGGTGCAGGCAGGGTTGGTACTGGGTGGTCCTCGGCTGCCTGACTTTAAAGTCATGCGTTTTTGTTTTTTGAGAGATTATTTATCAGGTACATACTGTGCACTGAATAGGAGGGGAGAAAGCAGCAGAAAACCAGAAAAATATTAAACAAAAAATCACCTCATAAACTCGGAGCCCTTCCCGCAATGATCACGCCGGCGTGCTTGATGGATCCCGACAATAAAGAGGCTCTTTCTGCATGAACTTGCTTTGGTATGTTCCAGTAATCATCCCTTTAGCCGCGAAGTTTGCCTTAAATCAACAGGAATAAAACGTCGGCCCAATTTCAAGGCTTGGTGATTTCATGGACAGTATCATTTTTACAAGGAAAGCTGAATTTAGTGCTGATCTGCCTTTAGTAGACATACCAAATAGGATCTGGTACGCCTAAAATGCAGTAGTCTTCAGCCACTTAATTTCAAATCCATTAGTTCTATGTAATTCTATTTTAAACTCAGGCGATTGTTAATAATATATTTCTAGTACATCTTCGAAAATGTCCACAATGATGAACGAAAAACAGAGCAAAGTGAAGAATTTTATAAATATACCCTACTGAACTCATTGTTCTTGAAGCTCAAACTGAATAATTTCTCATAAAAACTGAGTTGTAATAGTATGTAAGTAATAAATCTGCATTCAGTCACCATAACTGTCTTCCCTGCACCCCTGTCTATCCTTTTTTCCCGCTAGGATTTGATGCATTAAGGGAATGAAATGTTGAGTGCACCTGTCAGATTAAAGGATTGAAGGTATCCCATTCTATTATTTGTTGACTGTAACTGTTAAATCTAATCGCCCGGCGTTCCTGTGAAATAGATTAAATTGAAATGCGGGAGCTGTTTTTAGTCAAAGAGCCTCTTATCCTGATTCCGCTTTCACGTTCTGAGAAAGAAAAAAAAAAGAAAAGTGAAAAAAAAAAAGTGAAATGTTTACGTTTTGTGCGCCATCCCCAGCTTGTTTGTGAGAGGCTTTGTGTGCATGTGCTTGCGTGCATGCAAAGGGGAGCGTGAAAGAGCTCGTCTTTCAAGTTGTGGAGCTTTGATTATTGCGTTCTAGTGTTGGATTAATATTCAGCGTTCAGCTCTCTCAGGACTCTGCAAGTCAACATTAATTTGTGTAATCTGAATACCTATAACTGCGTCACTTATACATCAGCCAAAGCATACCCATAGAGTGAACTGCTCATTTTCTAGCTCAGCTTTTTAATAGCTCCAAGACCCACATGAAGCGCTACCAATTAAATGTCCATCACATCCAATATTAAGCATCTCTCATTAAGAAGAATGAAAAAAGTGCCCCTTCGTTGCACAAACGCCCTTTCACATGTGGAAATGATATGGAGAAACCCCAATAAAGGATGTTTCCACTCATTCTTCCAGCCCCGAGGCAGGACTGGAGAGAGGATGGAGTCGTCAAACTCCCAGTGATGCACGCTCCATCTCAACACAGAGACGGCTGTTGCTACGGCAGCAAGCTGAAATCAAAGCGGTTTCTACTGGCAGTTCCCTGGAGGTTCGGTGGTTTGCTTCTCTGATGTTTCTCCTGTCATCGTCATCATCACTAGAGACACCGCCGCTCGCAAGCAGGCGCATCAGCCCAAACAAAAGTCAAAATCTATGCGCTAGCACAAGTGTAGACACAATCACGTGTCTGCATACGTGCACACGCACTAACACACTAACGCACGGAGGCAATCCCCCCCTGGGAATAATGATCACGGAAGAGATACAGTGTGTAAGTGTAAGGGAAGTTTGTGCTCCACAGCAGCTTTGACGTTAAATTGAGGAAGAAAGGGGAGCCGGTGACATCTCCATACTAGCTGGCAAAGCCTTAAGCAAACTGTTTATATCCTGGGATGTGCTACATAATGCGGTTGTGTTTGTGTTTTTATTCTCTCACGGAAGGAGGTTTTTTTTTTATTTCTTTGCACGGCCAATCATGATGTGCTGATTTCCAGATGACAGTGCATGGTCTAACTAAGATTTTAGATCAAAGCTGTGTAAATATAGATCAGCATCCATTGAGTTATAATCCCACAATAATTCTGGCTTAATCTTTCCATGCCCACAATTTCATTACTTCCCTAAGTACAGTTCCAGAGGACATACTCTTTAAGTAATCACAATCCGTCCGCAGGAGGGGCCGGTCGCAAATATTCATGCACTTTTTTTTGTCAGGGATGTCCACGACTTTAAGGACCCACGTGAACGCCGATCAAAAAGTGACACCCCAATCTCTCTGCGTGGCTTAATATTTAGAAAGGCTCGCCTCCTCTTGACAAGATGCGCAATCATTCGCTGAGAGAAACTCAACCTGAAGCCAACCGCTCACATTTCAGATCTAATAATGATACCTGTCACGTGCCCGCACTACAGATCAATTAAAACCCAATTAACATAAGTCATATGGAACATAATCCTACTGCACTGTTGTCCAAATCCTGCTGAGATCATTAGTAATCATTTCACAGCGCTGGAGGCAAAACTGCATCCATACATCCACAGACACAGTCATATATCAACGTGGCTACCCTGAAGGCTTTAATCAATTCCTGCAGCCCAGTTCAGTCTGTTCAGTAGGTGAATATGCACATCAATCAATCAATGCTGCCCCGCTCTAATTGCTTAATTCTCTTGTTTGTGAAATCTCCTGAGACCAGTCTGGAGGCACATCCGAGGCAGCCCGAATTAAGGTCAGTGTGATGGAATAGGTCTGTGAAAGTGGGACTAAAACATTAATTGCTTATGATTAGCAAAGGCCCACTACCTTGAAAGTGTATACAGCAGCCTACAGGCCTAGATTATGGTTTGCGTTGGGAAGTGTGGCTTTATTTGGGAGGTTTTCTGATTAAATGTCACTTTGGTAAGCCTTAAAGTTATAGAAAAGCCCTAAAAATAACACATTTTTACTTATAACATAGCTTAACATATGTTTTTATTTCCCCAAAAATATAATATAAACAGGATACACACACATTATGATGGCATTCATTCAAAATAAAGTAAAAAAAATAAATAAAAAAATAAATAGTAAACAAGCCTTCATATATTTTCTAATTTATAACACAATAAAAGACCCAAATGTATATATTGGCCACGCAGAAAAATTAGTTATATTTCTGGGTATTTTTCTTTTTTTTTTTAAAACATATTTAAAGTACGAGTGTATTTCGAGGTATGTTCAAAACACAGCACCAAGTTTTGTGTGCGTTATCGTGCTAGGAAAGTGCGCGTTAACTACCGGAGATGCGTCTAAACGGACCCCGACGCGCGTCCTTTCCCCGTCAGCGCACCTCGTACCGCATTACCGCGCACCTCTCAATCAACACTCACATCTCTGAAGCGATTCCAGTGCTTGATCTTGCGGCTGTACTGTGAAATGGTGGACAGCCACTGCTCGTCTTCCATGAAATTCCCCGTTTTTTCCGCCTCCTTGGCGCTCTTCGCGTCGGCCTGGAAGGTAGAGCCCGCCAGCATCAGCAGCGGGACGAGAAGGCACGCGATATCCGTAATTTCCACCATGGTCGCGGACAAAAACAAAAAGCACTTCGCGCACACCGGCTGTCGGCTGTCCTCTTCGGGGAGGAGGAGGAGGAGGAGGAGGGGGAGGATGCTCAGGCTGGATTGAAACTACCACCTGATTAGCCTATGGGATGAAAGAGAGGGAGGGAGGGAGAGAGAGATGGAGAGAGAAAGGAGAGAGAGAGAGATGGAGAGAGAAAGGAGAGAGAGAGAGAGAGAGAGAGAGAGAGCCACAGATTTATTTGCATTTTTTTCCTGAACTACATTGTTGATGTTTACGAGCTGCATAATCAAAAGTCACGTGACACCCTTTTGGTGCAGGTTGTTTGTTTGGTGTGTGGGATCTGAATGAATGAAGGCAACAACAAAGGCTCAATACTGTCTAGTTTTGTAGAAAAAGTCCAAGATGAGGCACCAACAGGCAAAAATTGTGGAAATACTGAGGCTAACAGGCTGGCAATAGACTTTGGATTATAATTATAATCCCAATAGATCAATTGACTACCCTCATGACACGACAATAGACACATAAACCTACCTCACTGTATTTGTTTTCTTCTTCTCCAGAGTCTTCGGTCAAATCAAACTATCTTCATCCATGGATGGAGTTTGCTCAGTTGTCATGGAGATGAATCTGTAGGCACTGGCTGTTTGGATTTCCTCCAGCAAATTAATGACTTTGTGCCAATCAAAATGTGCAGAAAAAGCAGCTTTTAGGTCTTGTTACGTGGCTGTCATTGTCATATCTTTTTAAAAAAAAATGTGTTTATTTGACCCTTCTTGTTAGCATTTATTCATTAATCAATCTGTCTTGTGACAGATTAATTAGTTGTGGTGGTACATGTGGAGGTAAATTTAGAGGAAAGCAGTTTTCATAATTAAAGTTTCCATCATAATTTAAATTTTTCATTCGTTAAACTTAGCTACATTTCAGAAACAGATTTTTAAAGCAAGCCTTCACTGTTTCTAGCTCATGTCTTTTTAATGTTGCCATCCTTTTGTAATAATTTGTTAGAAATATAAAAGTCAACACAGAGCATGACTGCACAACATGAATTAAAGCATTTTTATGACTGATATGTAGTCGTTGCAGTCCAAACAGACCTCCACTCTCCTGCCGACTTCCTTGTTCTGTGTATATTGCACAGAAAGCAGGGGTTGAACTTGTGATAATACTGTTGGCTCTGCTCTATTTAGGTGTCCCAGTAAACCATGACAGGAAGCCAGCGTACGTGACAACGAGGCCCTGGAACTGGGACGCCTAAATGCAGTGCAGCCGTAATTAATGGTGTTAATTACACCTGCACTGCTCCTGCTATTAGTGGCTTATTATAATTGAGCTGACTCGACACCTCTTTCACCTCTTTAGACAAAAAACTGAACACTGAATGATTCACAAATTAGTATGAACTGCAGTGCTGTTGTATCGGCTGGAGCGCGTGGTGTGGAATAAAGTCAATCGATTAGAAATCAGACTGCACCTGTTTTACTTTTGTTACCTTGCAGAACGTGGCAAATTTGCCCTTTAGCCCTTAACGACCCCGTAACCGTGAAACACGCCTGGCTAAAATGAATAGTTAAAATTTAATAAAGTTGTAAAAGTAAGGTTCGTGGTGTTTCAGAACTGTTTTTGGTATTTCTGTGTGGTTAGGCTCATTTCTCGAGTGCAGGATATTTGCACCGTGCCATGCTACAGTATCTGACTGTACCGTTTCTGCACCGCCTGCTGTATCAGCCTCGTCCCCAGAGAGGCGCACGCTGAATGACAGATTGTAATTGAAATGCTGGATTAACTGTTGCCATCTTTATTCCTTCCTGAAAGGAGTGTCTTTGAGGCGCTCTTAATAAAGGCAGGCACGAGACAAGGCGTCATCTAATCTCTTAGCTGAACGCAATCAAGTTTAACGAGGAGAGATAAAGAGACAGGAAGTTGTTCAATCTGAACACATCTGCGTACATATATCTTGGGATATTAGGCCGTAGTAAAGTCTGCATCTGAAATCTGCTGAGCATGTCTTAATCCATAATATAGTGAACCATGCAGCAAGATTTACACACATGTGCTCATGTTTAACAACTACACACTAAGGGTAGAAATAAAATATTCATGTATGCAAATAACAAATTTACAGCTGGCTGGAAGTGGACTGTACTCAGTATGGACTCCCTGCTATAAAACGAGGCTCTTATACTGACCCATTTTAAGTCAATGCTCTGCAGCTGCTGCGGTCTGCCTGCTTTATTCTCCATGACATTAATCAAACTAAGAGAAATGAGTAACATGAAGCAAAATGGCAGTGGGATTAACTGCGGCATTTTAGGGAACATATGAGGTGAGAACCTCGAAGCTGCTCAAGTCAAACGCAGACCTGCTCATGAACCCGGACAGATGTGATGCGACAGTCACAGAGCAGCGATCCAGAGAGAGGAGGGCGGAACATGGCAGGCCGACAAAGTTCATCTCATTTTTTTATTTTTTTTTAGTACAAGGAAAACTGTCTGAGTAATCCTAGAGTCGCGGAGCCATAGGGGGTTTCAGGTAATCTTCTTATAGAAGCCCTGTGAATGCACCGCCCTGTCAGCGAGCGAGGTTTCCTCAGGTCTGGTGCTTTGTGACTCGCAGGGTGGGAATGTGATTGTGATGGCTGGAATGGCTGCAGGTGAGAGACATGTAAAGATCAGATGATGCTCATTCAAAAAAAACGTCTGTCACCCAGAACCGATACGTACCGCATAAACTGTGCCCCAAGACAAGTCAGCTGGATTTACTAAAAACTTTCCATGTTATTATGATTTGAGTTTGCAAACACTGGCATGTATTTTTGCATTTAACATAAAGTTTTTGCAACCCAATCCGTACAATTGTGTTTTCGTGTTATTTTTCCATTTAGAAGAATAGTTGCTTTCCTGTATTTTTAGATGCAGTGACCAGAAATCTGGTATAAATGGCAAAAGTAACTAGATGATGAATCCTAATGGCTTTGGTTCCAACAACAGCTTGATATCATTTTTGGGTGAAATGTCTTGACATTTAGTGGGCGGCACAGAGACGTGGTGGTTAGCACTGATGCCTCACAGCAAGAAGGTTCCGGGTTTGAATCCATGGGCCGACTGTGTGGTGTTTGCATGTTCTCCCTGTGTCTGCGTGGGTTCTCTCCGGGTACTCCGGCTTCCTCCCACCGTCCAAAGACATGCTGGTTAGGTTCATTGGTGATTCTAAATTGGCCGTAGGTGTGCATGTGAGTGTCAATGGTTGTCTGTCTCTCTGTGTTAGCCCTGCGGTAGACTGGAGACCTGTCCAGGGTGTACCCCCGCCTCTCGCCCGACGACAGCTGGGATAGGCTCCAGCAGACCCCGCGACCCTTCACAGTAACAAGCAGTTACAGAAGATGAATGAATGAATGAATGTCTTGACATTTATTGGATGCATGGCAGCAGCGGTTTTTTGGCAACTTTGGCCATCTACCATTAGTAGATCAAAAAACTCCATGAATAGGCCTATTTAGTGCATATTCAACACTAGTGGGTCAAATAAATCTGGTAAACTGGATGATAAATATTTCAAGATTCAAAGAACAGCCACAACAACCCACCAGGTCTTGTTTAATTCAAGCCCAAACACAAAAAGCATAACATTGTCAGCTTGGATAAATAATGCATACGGTTCTAAACTGAGAGATAGCTTCACTCAGGGACACGTCACAGAGAGAGCACTTATAAATAATGATCGGGATCCTTTTCTCCATCTGATGTCATGTGGTCACAGTTCATCACGTATGCATTGACCTTTTTTCACTCCTGCACCTCCCGTTTAGCAGTGCAGCCTCTGCGGTGCCAAATGAACGTTCGATCAATACCAGTAATGAGATTTGTTCAGAGATACAACAATGCAATCTGAAAACTACAAATAATCCAGTTCCTTTGGGTGTTTCATGTCGGCGAAGGGAAATGATAATGCCTCGTTCTTGGGGAAATGTGTACTCATTGCTCATACTCTGTGACTGACAATAAGAATAAATCAATGAAAAACACAAAGCCACTTTTAAATGGTGCAATATGTAATTACAGTACAAGAATCTCCTTAAGCCTGTGTAAAAGAAGAGCAGAAAATGCATCAAAACACTAAGGAAATGCAAACATATATTGTGTTTATGTGCTATAAATGCATGCAGTATTCCTGTATTCTGTATTTTGCACTCAGCAGTTTTTATGTAGCTGACTATGTCTCTCATGCAGTTTGCTTTACTCGGATTACTTTTATTATTTAAAGTAAAAGTGGTAAAAACTTTAAGACACCCACAGATATTTTCTTATTTTTCACTTTCACCATCAAATAATGAATCCAGCTCTTTAATAAGCTAATATTTCCTGTCAAGACAGTTCCGAATATGGTGTGCAAAGCGTTAACACGCTGATAAAGAAGAGTATGTCTCAGCAAACCTTGCCAAACATCACAGTTTCTCCTCCCCTGAGAGTGCAGGTCTGTTTCTGCCTCTCCCAGCAATAAATCAAAACCTAAATGGAATTCTGTCCCAGCTCCAGCTTCAGGTGACGCAGGCTCACACAGCCAAACCGAGCGGCCTGCATTAAGTGCTAAGGGGTTTCCAGATAAACACAGGGCTCATATGACAGACGAATGAGAGGCCGTGTGCTGTGATTTTCACCGCAGTCTCTTTTTGCTTCCTTTGTTGGAATCATCTTCACAGAGCGGCCGAGAGCACCCGACTTTACATGACAGTGTTAAACAGTGATCAAAAAACACGTTGTTGCTATAGCCACAAACACAGTACAGAGACCCTCTTCCCCCTTTCTGAATTACTTAACATAAGCATATTCAAAATAGCGTGGAGAAGAAGAAGCTTCCATCTGAGCTAATTCAGGTGTGAATATATTGCATTCACCACTTAAGTGCATCATTTGCACACACCAATTACTGAAACAAATAGCTCTTTGGAATAAAACAATAAAGGTATTTTGCTTCAGGATTCACTCCAGTGCTCTTTTGATTAGAGCAAAATGTTCAAGAAAAAAAAAACATTCCTAACAATCCATTTGGTGGTATATTCATTATACATGAATTACACAGCCTGAGGCAAGCCGGCCCAGCAGCTCTCTAAGGCCTGTTTGAATTGTAAAACACAGCGTCTGTCTCGCTTTGTTTCCACTTTTTCAGTTTCCTTTTTTTTTTTTTTTCCATGACATGGTACAAATACTGTTGTCCCCCAGCAGTGAAGTGTAAAAGCTAACGCTCAGTTAAGAGACATATGCAGAGTGCAGAGACCCGTTTAAGAAGCAGAACAAAACACAGTCGTGACCATAAAAGTGGGCATACACATGGAAATAGGCATCTCTAAACACTGTGTGTTCGTGGGCACGTACACTCCAGACAATAGGTGCAATCGGGCATAAACGCTTCACATGCTTATGTGCACTCACACCTCATTGGTCGGTCATTTACAGGCGGTGCAGTGCCGCCATCATATGGAGAGGTGGTGTATTACACCAATAAGGACTACAGCTTGTATTAGGTGGATTGGATCCGATCACCCACAACTGATCAAGTATCTGTGGGATGTACTGGAACAAACATGGTCCACAGAGGTCCCTCCCCTCAACCCACAGGACCCAAAGACCCCCACTAACAACATTCTGTTCTAGACACCACAGGACACCCTCAGAAGACCCATGTCCATTTTCTGATGAGTCAGAACCCCATTTAAGTCAAAGGGCACACAACTTTTGTGTTTGTTTAATTTAACTGCACCTCAAACTACAGCCTCCAAAATGAACATACATTTCAATCTCCCCATTTCTTAAACATTCATTCATTCATTCATTCATTCTGTAACCGCTTGTCCAGTGAAGGGTCGAGGGCCCTGGATCCTGTCCCAGTTAAACATCGTAACAGTCACAAAGGAAGATTTCGTGCAGGACAATAATACATGTGTTACTAGTGTACCCAAATGAATCGGCAAATGAGTATATATATATACAAAGTTATATGCAAACACACACACAGTTGTCTTTCATTTGTCAGAAGTAATGTCCAAGTCACACTGAAGGTGTCTGCGGTGGGCAAATGCCAGCAAACATATCCCATATCATATAAAATCCTTATAACAGAATGAAGGACTACAAACGAAAAAACAAAAACCAAATGGTAGGGGGGAAAACCTCATCAGCTATGCAAAACAGGAGTGGAGACTTTTCTAGAAGTGGGGGATGGTGTCTCTCTGTGTGTCTGCATGTTTGAAGTCAGGAGTCAGAAGAGTTGTTCCTAAAGTTTCTCTTTTCCCCTGTTAATTATTATAGGTAAGTATTTTTATGCCATGTAGTCCATCTTTTTCATATAAAGAAAACAAATTTGTATTAATGGTCTATGAAACAACAAATACGATTTGGTTAAATGGCTTTGTACAATAAATGAATAAATAAATACAAAAAAAAAAAAAAAGTCTGGGGAAGAAATCAAGTTCTGGGCCCTTTATGATATTAAGGTGGATGAGGCTAAGTTTCAGGACGACCTATTTACCACAACAGTAGCTATTCCCTAAAAAAGTTCCTGAAAATCTAATTATCGACTGTATGCTGAGTTTAAGTCAGGATCGTGTAACTTTGAACTGACTTTAAAAAAAAATTAAAAAATTAAATTAAATTTAAAAAAGCACCAAAAATCTTAGTCAGCGCTCTCTCTTACCAATTAATGAAAAACACGATCGTGGTCTACGTGAGATACGTGTCGCTCCCAGTAGCCATTCACAAGAATCAATCTTTCAAAGCCTCTTTCATCATTTCTTTCTTTCCCCAATATGTCTGGGTGTGCCTTTCTCTTACTTAGTGAATTCTGAGCAGGGGATGTCGAGCTGGCTCGGCATCGAGGTTTTTACTTTTTGTAAATTCGAAAATGATTTAGAATTAACACAAACTTGTTGAAGTAAGTCTGGTTGGGGGTCGGGGCGTCTTAACTGCCGGGGGGCCTGGCCTTTGCTTCATCATCAAAAGGAACAAGTATGTTACCAGGCAGGTCAGCACGCTGAGGACGTGAGCTGGAACCTCATTGGTTAAAAAAAACTACATGGGCGTGGTTTTCTCGCTTGGGTATTTAAGGCTTTGTTCCATTGTTGCAGAGTGTGTTTTCCAGCTGGTCTGGGCTCAGGACGAGAGTTGCCCCACTGATCACCATTGCACTTTTTTTTTTTTTTTAGACCTTTCTTGTACTTTTTCTTTTTTAAAAATGGCATTTTCTTGTAATCAGTCCCTGAACGGCAGCTTTCCTCCTTCTCCAGCGGAGGACAGGGGCTCACAAAGACTGTCCTGGGGCAGTTTGCTGCAGAGGCTGACTGAACTGAAGGGAATCAATCAGGGGGTCACAACACATCAGTACTGCAGGAGTGAAACTGGTAAGTGTCTGAAAAAGCTATTGTCTGAGCATGGTCTGTTGTCTTAGTGGCCAAAAACATATATTTTAAATATACTAAACTAATTGACAAAGACAAAGGGAGAAATAGACATTTACTGATGGCTCAGTTTTCAATCATCAGAAAACTGAATAACAATTTTATGTCACTCCTGCACTGCCAGGCAACCTTTTAACCTTTACTCCTTTGTTTCAGGCTCTGTGGCAGACTTGTCCCTCACAGACTTAGACCGCAGTTTCTTCTGTTATCCCCCGGAGGAGACACTGGCTGCAGAGGTTGTGACCACCATTGCACAAAGTCTCAACAACGCATCCCACACTCTGGGCTGTTCCAAACTCATCCTACCTGACTGCTTGCTGCACAGTATCACTCACGAGCTGCTCCATTTGGCAGCCAGTGAGCCCTGTGGCCTCAAGGGAGCGGTCATTGACTTGTGTGTGGACAGGGGGGACCAGGGCTCCTTGTGCACCGTTGACCAAATAGCCGTGGACCCATCCCTGGTCCCGACCTTCCACGTGACTCTGGTGCTGCGACTCGAGTCCAGCGGACTGTGGCCAAAAGTTCAGAAGCTCTTCAAGCGCGGCAAGCCCCCACAGAGATCTACAGCGAATCTGAGGCTGAGCATGGGCTTCAGGGCTATCAAGAGGAAACTGTACTGTTCAGGGGAGCTGCTGATTGAGGAGTGCTGCTGACAAAGAGCTGCTGTGCCTGATAAGCTGCACTGAATCCATGTGAAATAAGGCACAAACTTACATGCTAATTGACAAGATGGTCTTCATAAAACAATCTCTGTTGATGCTTACAAGGTTATTTTTTGAACCAACTTATGCTTCATGGCAGCTACTCATCTGGTTACGGGTGATTCAACAGAGAAGACATGTCTGAACATGTGCCAGTTCGTTTTCTGTGAATGTAGAGTCACACCTGAAAGGTAATGGCTCATGTATTTGATAGTCAAATATTACCACCTGAAGCTCATGTGTATTTTTTAACAAAAGAATAAATTATTTTCTATTAGTTTGCTGTGAGTTTTCTTCTTTCTTGCCTTGTCTCATACATCATTAGTATACCGTTTATGCAGCAAGTAAAGAGATAGCCACAACATACTTTATGATTTCAGACAAATACAATCGACAATGAATCACAATTCATTTTCATACAAGTCCGAAAGTTTAAGATTCAGATTTTTCTAGATCTTTCTGGAGCCGTCTCACCATCATCCACAATTTATTCAACGTTTTTCAGTTCATTCTGTCTGCTTTGAGGATACTTGATTCTGCTATTGCTCCAGTGTAAACACTCAAAACCAGTTTAGAAACAGTGTTAAGTAAGAATATGCAATATATACAATAAATCAATGTGTTATAAAGGCACATGAGTGAGCATCTGTGGGCCTGTATGTTGTAAAAGACAAAATATGCACCGGTCAATCATTGGACAAATTTAATTCAAAGAAACTTCTATACAATTTTAGCTTGTTAATTTAATAAATATGGTTTCCTTTTATTTGTGCAATGATTTTCAATAGTTATGATTCAACAGGCTACGAGCAAATCCACATAACATTGTAAATGACTCCAACAAACCCTGCACTGTTAAAAGTAAAATGAGTATTTACATTGGTAAGAACTATAAAAAATTACACACTTTCCTTGTGAGTGGCTCAGACGTCTGTCTATGAGAAGGCCATAAGGTTTCTCAAAATGTTTAAGGAAAACAAAAAGATTGGGACAGAGAAAGCTAATCTGAGCAGCTTTGTTTACCGTTCAAACAGACACCAATGTTCTTATTTTCCACCGCGACGCCTCGTGGACTCTCACCATTGTAAAGACACTAGAGAAAGATAATGTCGGCAGTCTACTCAAAGCTTCTCACAGTTCTACAGGAAGTCAATCTACATCAAGTTGCAGAGAGGTTCCCTGATGAGGTCTGCTGCCCACTGCACGTAAGGCATTTTTGATTCTCTTGGTTTGCTGCAGAAATATGCTCCAATTTGAGTGGGCTCCGACCGATTTCTTCTAATTAGATTCAAGTACTGACGAACCTATGAGAGACAAAAAGAAACATGAGAGTTATAATGCACTCTTTTCATAGGATGATCTTTTATTGGCTTTCTGTATTTAACAACTCATTCATTGTCACGTGAAATCCTCACCATCAGCAGAACAGAGGAAAAAAAGAAACTGATTATTCTGCAGAATGAGTATCGGCACAGAAACCGCACAATCAACGCCTGTGAACGGGGTCAGCAGCGAAATATATTTTATCACCCAAAACAAGGCCAACCATAATGGCTAGAGCATCCTGTCAGAAAGGGTTGTCTGATAGCAAGGTAAAGCATTTCGTAGACAAACCGTACAATTAAACAGATATTAATTTGTTAAAATATTTATAAAGGATTTATTAATATTTGGTTGTTAAAATACATTATGCTGCTGACCTTGTACAGAGCAGTTTATTGCTCGGGTTCTATGCTGGTACTTCTGTCAGTTTCTCTGAACTGGGGATGTGTCAACTCTAGGTAAGGCTGACTATGGATGTGAACCTCAAAGAACTCAATTTCAAAGAAATCAAGCTATCATTTTAATAGCAGCCAAGTGTTTTTGCTCTTTCCAGTGAATTAAGTTAGCTGAGGCCTTGCTCGAGCTGAGTTACACCAACAGCTGCCATGTCTGATATAAATTTATTGGTCTGGTCAAAGTTCTGTTATCACAAGGTAATCTGGTTGTCAGGGCCTGTCTTAAAACCTCTTCCCATTATAGTGCAGTAAAGTGCTTGAGGGGAAACTCTGACATCTGAGACAACGCGGCCGACTCTTGAATATCAAGTGTCGGCCCCAGCATTCAGCTGCATTACCGCACCAGGTTAACGGACTAAGATATAGCTGATAAATATAAATGTATTTAGTAAAACAAATGGAAAGAGCAGCTTGGGAGGTTGGAATCAAATAAAGGAGAGCGTGTGCGTGATTTGTAGATACACAAAGCATGATCTTGTGCATTATGCAGTAACAATTAAACTGTAATGTCCACGGTAACGTACCCATATGCGTGCGAGTGGTTTTTAGCCATCCAATATAACCTGAATCTCAGATAGTCGGGAACAGCTGGGAGTCCCCATTCTCTGTGCTCTTTGGTACAAGTCCGAATCCCCAAAGTAACGAGCACGATACAATAAGCCTTCCTCTGAAAGTGTAAAAAGAGCGTGTGTCAGTATCATAGACATCGATTAACTATCCCCTTGAAATTATACACGTCAATCACAGTACATCAGCTAGTAAAAAATTTACACACAATTCTAGTGTTAAATGACCCGTATTATCCTTTGCATGATGTTGTATTGAAGTGAAAGTGTCTTGCTACGTATTTGTAACAATGACCTAAGAACATGCACAACCACAGAAAAGAAAACTAATAAACACTGCACAGTTACAGCACAGCGATCTAGAGCTAAAATGATGAGTCTATTAATAAAATAACAGTGCAACTGATCTGTCATTTAAACTTTTACAGATTCTTCTTTTACAAATATGAATGGTTTCTTTGTCTTTTCTGATACTACACTGTCTTTGGCGGGACAAAAAAATTACTCAAAATGCAATATAAATATATATGCAATATAAAAGTGTGAACCATGACATTAATCAGTAGTTAAAACATGATTCAGCTCTACTGTAAACTCACTCTGCTGCTTCTCCTTCCAACAGTTGTTTCTGAGGTTAGAGATGTAGTCTTCCTCTACACTCCTCTCAACAGTCTTTAAGTTACTCCCAGAATATTCTTCATTGAAACGGTCCCCCACGTAGAAAGGCACCTTCAGGTGTGCTGTATGCCTTTTGTGAATATGTCCAGCTGACCTGATGTAGGGGGGGGACATAATGATAAGAGTGAGACAGATGGTGAGACGCGCAACATCAGAAAGCTCTCTAAACGGAGAACCACTTACGCGCGGTAGCTAAGGCTGTATGGAGGCTGCGTGACCATTATCTGGCTGAGGGCAGACACAATGATGAGAATTAAGATGGGCATCAACTGGACAAACAGGGCCAGACCTCCCTGCAAGGAGAGAGAGAGAAAATAAAAAAGGTTTTATTAGCGTTTATCAGAGATTATACGATTTAGCCGCGTCTTAAAATCAAGTGCAACAAAAAGAGCACAAAAAGGACTTACATCTCTCTGCTGTTCTCGTCTTTCTTGCCTGTTATGGTGTGCAAAATGCATTCTTCCGTTTCTGTAAACATGTACATTACCTAGGAAAGATTTAAGAAAATATAGGTAATCAAATATAATGTTGCCCAGTCAATTACAGCATGATGATCATTTCGGTGATCGTACTGCTCAACTAGAGAGAAGGACATATTTAAGAAACTTACAAGGAAAGTATAATTTTTAACGTGTAATTTGGTCAGTTTTTTTCTTGTTGTTGCCATATAGCTTATGCACAGCATTATAAAGCAGTACAAGTGATGCAGAAATCTAAGCGGAAGTTACAAAAGTAACTCCACAGCCGTCTTTCCGTGTCAATAAACACCACAGAAGTGCATAGAAAAAACCATTATCATTATGCAGTGAGACTGATGAAACACTACAGCACCATTAAAAACCATAAAGTTGTGCTTAGCCCTTGTTTGCATTCGCATCAGCCCTTGGGTTTTACTTGTGGAGGATAAAAATGCTGGGCCAAAAACTAAGTAGCGAAACAGCTAGTCAGACGGCTGTATCTCACTGAATCCCTCCGGAGATTCCTGGTAAGGGCTGGCAAGGGACGCAACACAGAAACTAATGGTGATGGCAAAACAAACACTGATGACAAATTTTCATTCTCGCATCTTAAAATGAATTGAAAGGCAGAAAGACAGCTTGTGGTGTGCTTAGAAAAATGCCAGGTGTGAGGTATGGCAGTTGCAGGTAATGACACCTGCAAAGTCTTTAAGTTAACACTCAGTTTATGGCAAATATGGTAAGATACCTGTCTTGCTTTTATGCAAAACAAACAAGTCCACATTAAGCTTGGGCCTCATTAACACTGTTGTTTTAAACACGGTGACTGAACCTTTAATCATCTGGTATCTGCTTACTTGATGGGAAGCCTCCACCGAAGAACATGTTGAAGAGGTCCTCGGGCGAGATGTCCGCTTCAAAATCACGATGGTGTCTGTGTCTGCTCGGGTGTGTCCTCTCCTCTCCATACTGGTCGTACTGCCTTCGTTTCTCAGCGTTACTCAGAACAGCATAGGCATTACCAATAGCTGAAACACACACAGACAGACACACACATAAAAACCACAACGTAAGCTTATATTTCCATGACCTCCACGGCAACCTCCAACGGCAATGGAGATGATTTTTTATTTACCTTTAAATGCCTCTGTGGCTCCAGGGGCGTGATTTTTATCTGGGTGAAATTTCAGAGCCAGCTTCCTGTAAGCTTTTTTAAGATCCTCCTCCGAGGCCGTCTTTTCAACTCCAAGAATTTGGTAGTAATCCTTACAGCTTTTAATCCTACAGTTAAAAAAAAATCAACAACACAGCAGAGATGATTAGGATGTGGGGGGAAAAGACACGACCCAAAATACACTTTTATTGAGACACTAAAGACCTACTTAAGCAGAAAATAATGACACGAACAGAAATAGGAACATGTGAGCTAACTGTAAGATAGTTCTGAGATTGTATTTTTTATTGCATTTATGTGACAGTGCCATTGCTTCTATATGTAAAAAACATAAATTAGCTGAAACAAAGGCAATAGGTCTTGCTGGGTTTCTTGAACATGTTTAGTGAGTAGTTTCTTCAGTTCTAAATGACTGGTGGGTGGTTTGAGTCTTTAAGAAACCCAACAACTCCAATTACCTTTGTTTTGAGGATATACCATAACCTGGATTATGGAGAAACGTCCCAGGCATAATGCCACACTCTGAATAAACATCAGAGAGCTGTAGTCTGATCGCTCAGCATAAAGAAAAGTAATCTGGATATAGATTGTGCAACATGGACTAATTTGTGCAACTGGTTTTGTAATTTCAAAATACAGTCACAGATTTTAAAACAGGAAATAATAATAAAAAAATTTTATCACATACAACATAATTAACTTAATTAGCTCCAGGTGACTGACAACAATAACCAGTTCTACCCGTTTGGTCAACATACCCAAACTTCTTAATTAAATTGAAAATTACATTTGATTAAAATACAACCACATCATTGACTTCAAATTTGCTGGCAACACTGCGTTTTATCTGAAACAGAAGAATAAATCCACATGCACTGACTTTCTGACAGCATCCAGTTGCTCTGCTGTGTACGGCTTGGCTGAACCTGTGGGCCCCTGCGTGGACCCATCAGCCTGCTCCCTGTCGCCACGGTGCCTCATAGTGGGTCCATCTCCGTTCTCATCCGGAGGCTTTCCATTCTGCGCTAACGACTCCAACAAGTCTGTAAAGAGAGTAGCCATATTACTCAACGTTTCCACTTGAGTTTCCTAGTTAGTTAATCCATTACCACGGCGAGCTAATGGTTAGCGCTGTTGCTACTAGAAGAACGTCTGGCGGGGATTTAAACGCAACCTCCGAGTTAACAATCATTAATTTAAGACAATAAGTAACGCATGTATTCGAGAAATCGCGAGTGGGGGCTGAAAAACTACAAATACCAGTGTCGGCTAGGAGCAGCTGGTTAAGACGGTAATGCTAACGTTAGCTGATTCGGTTTCACAGCCACGGCCCACCGCCACCCGATATAACATCGCCGCCTAAAGAGGTTTATTCGACGTACTTTTTGCCTGATCTGTCGGAAACAGGCGCTGTGCCTTCTCCAGAAACTTCCTGGCTTTGTCCGGCTGGTTGTTGCTGACTGCATTAAGGGCTATTTTTATGCAACGCTCAGCTTCGTCCTTGTTTGAGTCCATCGCGACAAAACGGAACTGTTTACTTGCCGTAGGACGCACGAGGATGACGCTAACAAGCCGTCCGTCTCGTAAATAAGACGTCATAACAGTTCCTTAAACGACCAGCGGCATGGGCTTCATTAAAACGCGGTAGAACATTAATTTTAAGAGTCAGTGGTGTTCGTTTTATTTCGTTTTTACATTATACGGTATACTAGCTGTCACCTGCACCCATAATAGGAAGTTATTTCGGTTAAAGTCAAAATGGCATTGGCAGCTACATGCAGAAGGTCAGTCATATCTCTCAAATCCATTTCTTTGTCTTTCTCTTTGAGGAAAAGCTACCGGTTGTTTTCAACAAATGACCAGGAGAAACCCCCATCAAAGAAGGGGTGGAGAAAAGGTCGCAAGACACCCCCCAATGTAGATAATCTGTCCTGGGAGGAGAGGCTGTCTGATGCGGTTACTCCTCTGTGGAGGCTGAGTTATGATGAACAACTTGAGGTCAAGCAAAAGTGTCAGGAGAAGATACTGTCTCAGCTCTCAGTGCATCTTTCATATAACTTCCAACCACATGCCTCATCACCTGATAGAGGTAACTTCAACTTTCCCATCCTGCCTATTCTTCCATCGCCAGTTATATATGGCTACCGCAACAAGTCAACATTTTCTGTCAACAGAGGTGTGGATGGAAACCCAAAGACCGTTGGATTTTATGTGGGCGCAGGCAGGCACAGGAACATTGTCTGCGTCAACGGAGACCACCTGCTGAACGTGCCAGAGAAGCACAAACTAGTCTCCAGATGCTATCAGGACTTCCTCCGCCTCTCCTCGCTGGAGCCCTGCCTGCTTTTCCAGGATGGGGGTCACTGGAGAGAAGTCACAGTTAGGACCAATGCAGAGGGCCATACCATGGCTATAGTGTACTTTCATCCACAGACACTCACTCCAGAAGAGGTGGCAGTCCATAAGGCCGACCTGGTGCATTACTTCATGCAGGGCCCGGGTTCAGTATGTCAACTGGACTCATTGTTCTTCCAGGAGAGCACAATGACTCGCTGCACCCATGAGGAATCCCCCTACCAGCTCCTGCATGGCCAGCCACACATGTATGAGGAGGTAACGTACACCAAAATTACAGAGAATCTGTGAGGAACTTCACATAGCATAATTTAATATTCTGTTGTCGAGCTGCACTAGACAATATTGAAGTACTTGTTTTAATTCCTGGTGCATTGTGGTCTAATGCGTCAAATACGTTTGGCTTCTAACACATGCCAGTCTTGGTGTAATTAAGTATATTTAAAGTCGTGAATCTTTTATTCATTTGCTAATTTAATAGCTGCATCAAGTGACTTAATCTTAGAGAAAGATAGGCTTGAATTTATAAAGGCAATACAGAGGAGTGGGTAGCTCAAGTTTAATATATTCCTACATTTAATTGCTGTGCCTGTGTTGTTTGGTGATTCACAGGTCCTGGGCTTCAAGTTCCGCATCTCAGCCGATGCCTTTTTTCAGGTGAACCAGCCAGCTGCTCAGGTGTTGTATGGCACAGTCAGAGACCTGTGTGTCCCAAACATTGAGCAAGATGGAGAACGAAACAAAGTTGGTGGTACTCTCCTAGATGTGTGCTGTGGGACAGGTGCCATCGGCATCACTATATCTCCCAGAGTGAACAAAGTTATCGGTATAGAGCTCATAGAGCAGGCGGTGGAAGATGCTAAACACAACGCATCTCACAATAATGTGCTGAACTGTGAGTTTATTCCTGGGAAGGCAGAGGTTGTTCTTCCTGGTGTTATGTCTCAACTGAGTTCTGCAGGTGGAAACCTTACAGCTGTGGTAAACCCTCCTCGAGCTGGCCTCCACCACAGAG
Organism: Chelon labrosus; assembly: GCF_963514085.1. Taxonomy (NCBI): domain Eukaryota; kingdom Metazoa; phylum Chordata; class Actinopteri; order Mugiliformes; family Mugilidae; genus Chelon; species Chelon labrosus. The sequence goes on from NC_140348.1 coordinate 14,319,698, forward strand.
TGGTCCGGGCTTTACGAAACCAACCCGCTATCCGCAGGCTGGTCTATGTTTCTTGTAAACCAGATGGAGAAGCTATGAGGAACTTCAAGGAGCTTTGTTGTGCTCCGGACCCGCAGAAGAAACTCACGGGAGAGGCATTTTCTCCCACTCTGGCTGTCCCTGTAGATATGTTCCCACATACTCCTCACTGTGAAGTCGTGCTGCTGTTTGAGAGGTAGCAGACTTTTTTTTTTTTGGTCTGAAGGTGAGCTTTAACCCTTCAACAACAACTCTGGTTGGATCTGAAAGCTAGCAGGAAGTTTAATAATGGTGTATACTCGATACAGATACAGATATTTTTGTAACCAGGGTGACAGGGTTTCAACACATTGTCATTGTGATTAAGAATTAATATGCTAGCTCTTATTTATTTAATAAAAACAGAGGCTAAAATAAACTCTTGAGTTCGCTTGCTTTGTCAGTCCACAAGTCAAAGATACTCAATTTACAATAAATATATAATTTCTCAAAAAAACAGACTACTTATCATTTGTGAGTGTGCAGGAGGCTTTGAAAACTGAAGTTATATAGCGATCTTCTGCTCTGACAGATTGTGCTATACTACTGAATGCAGAAAGAACAATGCAATCTAGTAGGAAGGTATCACAGTAAATAACTCGCCTGTCATTCTTCATCACTGAGATGTTGATTTGATCATTTTTTTTTTCTATTTGTAACTCAAGCTCATCTTTTGCTCCAGAATATGAGTCTAGTAGTATGTTTTTGATCTTGGAAGACATTTTAAAATAACACATGAGAAAATACACAAGCTTTAAATAGCTTTAAATGACAAAAGAGGCATTTTTAGCTTTATATTAACACCTTGTTATTTCGACAACTACTTCCCCCAAATCTGAGATCGAATAGTGTGAAGACGAGAAAACTAATTTCTTTCAAGATGATCCATTTTTGAATATACCAGGCAACAATGTGTGAGGGGGCGGCACAGTGGTGTGGCAGTTAGCACTGAAACCTCACAGCAAGAAAGTTCCAGTTTACATCATAGACCATTTTCACAAAAGACATTTTGACTTATCATAGGAAGAAAGGTACAACTACAAAGATTTACAGCACATGACTAATTTTTAATGAGTCCAGAAAGTCTTTCCAGTGTGGTAACAATAATCCAGTAGGCACATAATTAATAATGATAATTACATTTGTGCATTTCCTACTTCAACATGTCAAAATGTCTGCCGTGTGAAAAGGTTTGCAGTGTCTCTGCAGTGCCCGTATTTGTGCCGTAGATGGTGCCATTGCTGCTGCTTCTGTCTAGAAAACACTGACCTAAAACATCTGTTGCCCAATGGTTGTGTAAGTTCATCCCATTTCTTCCAGTTCACTAAAGGTCATAACATAATGATTGTACAGTATGAAAGGCCAGATTTGTTCCTGCGAGGTTACCACCGTTTATGTGAGCTCATGTGGCAAGGCAGCCTTGGCTTGAAGATACGATGTTCTTTTATCTCTTGACCAGGGTGATGCTCATGTACAAAATCGTCTGTGCCAGATTTAGCTGAAAGACAGAGAAGTGAACTCTTTGACCCTCCACAAGCACTACCAAGGTGCAGTGGTTCAAGTCATTGAACAGTCTCATAATCATTCGGGAAAAATCTGTTTCTATTTGACATTTTCTGTCTTTGACTTGCACAGAAAATATTTACATTATTCTGCTGAAAATGGTTTGCATCTAATAAAAATATAAGAATATATTAGCTACAGCCCACTACCAAGAAATCACACTGCTAATATTGTTAACTGAAGCTTGTAAAACAACAAAAATTCAGTTGAAGTACACATTGTTTGGAAATAAGTGACATGCAAGCGGTGGTAATGGGGACAGTCATGTGCCTGCAAATATTCTGATGCCCCCGTTGCAGACTGTCGGTGCTACATGACATCATGGTGTCGGATGAGCTATCCTTTTGTTTCCAACCTTTGGCAAACTGTCATTAAGATCAATGTGTTGATTTAAGATCTTGTGCAACGGTCAAATTATTTGCAAGATAAGATTTTCGGATGGTGGACAAACTAAAGGGGGTTAACATCAGTTATACAAACAGCCAATGTGATGTTCAGAGGCAGTGGCTCTAGTTTCCCCATCGAGCAGTTGCATTAAAACGAAAAGGGTATTTTCTAATGACCAAAGGGCAGACTGTCATTGCTGTATGACATCATGTCAGATGAGCTGACTTTTGTGTGCAACCTCTCGCATTGTGTCATCTGTTTAAACAGTCATTAAGATCAAGTTTGTTGATTAGATATCTTGTGCAAGAGTTGGATTCTTTGCATGATCACACTTCGTGAAAAAAAAACAAAACGGAGGGAGGTTAACATCAGTTCTTCACGCAGCCAATGAGACATTCAGAACCAGAGGCATCAGTTTCCTCATCGGGCAGTTCCTTTAAAACGACCTCGGAATAAGCAGGATTTCAGTGGCCCGGGGATCAGCGGAACAGTTCTCCTTCTCCTTTCCTCTTCGTTTTTTGGTATCTGCAAAGTTAACGGCGAGGCTCAACACAGGTATGAAGTCATTTATGTTGAATGAATTTGATTTGACAGTAGCCTACAACAGAATTTGGTATGCGACCAATGATAAGGCTGCCGCTCTACAGGTGGATGTTCACAGCAGGTGCGCAGGCAACTTGCACATCAGATCAACATAACATTTTTTAGAATTTATTTTAATGCATTTTGCTGAAACATACCACATGAAAGCTATGCTGTTTAATTGCTGATGAAATATATAAACAAATGAATAAAAACGGTGTTATATCAAGCAAATATAGCTAAAGTTAACGGTCAAACGGACCATATGGCTAACTGTTCGGCTGGCGTTAGCTTCGTTAGCTTAGCCAACTGAAAAATTTAAATAATATCAAAACAGTGTAAGACGGCCAGCTGTTGTCTTTCACTTGCTGTGGCATTGTAGCATTGTCCTAATTAGCCTTTTCATTTGTCTGTCAGCACAGAGTAGCATATGTTTTCTCGTTTTAATTGTGTTTATTGGACGTTGCAAAGCGTACAGTAGTTTAAATCAGCCGTTTGACTGGCACCTGCCTGCACTGCAACTGTTAGCCGTTTTTGGCTAACACTGGCATTTACATAACGATGTGGATTAAAATATCCATGAAAAAAATAAACGAAACAATTGTGACGAGCAGTTTTCAAGCGGTATGAAGGGTCCACCCTGCTCTGCCTGTGTGAAGGAGTGTTATGTGACAGCGGGGATGTGCTACCGGTCTCATGTGCCTGTTATAACACTGTGGAGGCGGACCAGCAGCGGCGTTACGTGAACCACAGAACCAGCTGCAACATGAGTTTCAGGCTTTAAGAGTCTAGTCTAAGAGCTATTATCACGGGGTGCTAATATGAATCAATGGGCGGTGGTCATAACAGCATAGCATGATCTATGTACCAAGTAAAATAAGGCAATAGAAGTTGAAGCGGATGTAGTGCCTGCCGCCACTATATCCGATCTCGGCGCCACTAGAGAGAGTACGTGGGCACTGCGAGCCGCCGTACCTTCCTCTCCGTTTTTTTTTTTTTTTTTTTGCATCCTGCTGTGCGCACTTAACAGAGCAACATCCTTCCTTTTACCGCTCTCCCCTTTTCACAGGATCCCTTCAGAAAAATGTCCAAAGTCGAAAGCAGGAATCACCACGCCGACACGCAGCACAACGGAGATGCCAGGACGGAAAAAGTGGAAGATGCTTTCGACGACACATACAAGGAAAAAGAGGGGAAACCACCGAGGATATATGTGTGGAGAAACATCATCCTGATGACCCTCCTTCATATCGGTGCGGTTTATGGGCTGACTCTCGTTCCCTACGCATCGAGATTAACTCTCGCATGGAGTAAGTATTAAGTAAATAGTGTGGTAGGCTTGGCTGTGTAGATTTTTTTTTTGTGCGTTTTTTTTTTTACGCCCTACAGGCCACAGTCCGAGAACAGAATGTGCTGATGTGGTGTGATCACTGCTAACTACAGTGAGTGCACAGAGCTGAGGGCTCATGGCTGTGAGAATAATGGAGAATGAGTCACCGGGGCCTTGTGATTTCCATTAGTGTGCCCGGAAAACGTGATTTTGAGTATGAAACTGTCAGATATGCAAACAAAAAAGTTAACATAACGACAGCCTATAGGTTTTAGATGTTAAATGTGTTTATTGAAGCATAAATGTTATCTAATACTTTAATCACTCCCCTGCTGAACTTAATGGTAAGTTGTGAAGCGTTTATGGCAGCAACAACTGCCACCTTTCCATATCTGGAGATAAGTCTATGATATTGCTGTGGTCGGTATCTCCTAGTCTTTTTTTTATTTTTTATTTTTTTTTAACAGAGTGAAAAAGTATTTGCCCCTTAGTTCTTAAATCAACAATACCGCTTTAGTGACACCACACCGGTGAGTTTGTGAGCACGAGTGAGCTCTTCAGGTCCCCCACACCATCTCCACTCCTTTTTTTTTTTTTCCCCTTATAAGCCATTTAGAGATGGTGCGTTCTGTTTGTCTGATGATTATCTTGCTGCTCAACCCAGTTGTTCCTGAATTCATGTTTGCCTCGCTTGCACAAAAGTTGCCGTGGCCCTGAAGCAGTGTACCAAACCTTACAATGTTACACTGCAACTCCCACTCTTGGCTGTAGGTATAATATTTCTTTTGTGGCGTTCTGCATTTGCTTTTTGCCATGCGTGAAAGGATCCCCTTTTTCCAAACAAGTCAAACGAGGTGAGTGATGCCAAAATTCATGTGAGCGGTTTCTGCCTCGACGCTCCCATTGAAGCCGTTTTTTTTTTTTTTTTTTTGATAGTGGAGCCATGAACACACTTTAATAATGTGAGAGAGGGCTGCAGTGCCTTAGATGCTTTCCTCAATTTTTATTTTGACTATTTGGAGGTCAGACACTTCTGGAAGGTTCCCTATAGTTTCAAGCCTTGTACATTTATCGATAAAGTCTTTCACTATCTGTGGAGTCTCAGGGCCCTAGGTCTGACTGTATAACATTTCCCAGACAAGTCCTAATTTTGTCTGAAATTTCCTTTAATTTTAGCTTGGAGTCTACTTCATGTCTTTAATTTAACTGTTTTGATTGAAGACTGGTAGTAATCATGGATGGATGTCTAATCCAGCTGCAGCCAGTTATTCATGTTATCGGGTTTTGTTGATTTAAGAACTAATCGGTAAATACTATTTCACACTGGCCCATTTGGTAGTAGATAAAGTTTTTGTTTCAGTTCATGCCATCATCATATTAAACTATTTTGTGTTCGGTCAGGGTTACTTTTTTATGTTGTAGTTTTATAATTAGTATTATAGATATACTGTATATGTACAAAAATTAAAGTAATCATGATTGGGTTTACTACTCCATCTGTCCTCGTAAACCACATCTTTTCTGCCATTTTTGAAAAGCTCAGACCTGGGGTTGATTGTAAACTGTTTGGACCTGTTGGAATAAATTGCATGTTATGTAATGTCTCAAATTAGAAGTGTTTGAATCCCAGCGGTAGTAGTCAAACACTTTGCTGAATAATTTAAAATTGTGCCCTATATATGCAGACTATTGTGGCATGACTCAAATTCCCGAACAATCACAACTTTGTTTCTGCTCTGGCACTGCATAATTTTCCCCTCTCTTTGCAATGCTGAGCTGCATATTATTTCACCGGGGGAAGACAAAGCACAATCACCATTTCTATAGACATCCCATTGTGAGCCGCATGGCACCACAACAGAATGCTCTTTGCCAATCAGAAGCCCACGGTTCTCAAATCCTGTGTAGTCTTGTCTGGGCTCCACATAGAAATGCATTCAGCAGTTTTAGAACAACAAAAAGTGTGAGGGCTGACCTGTGTGATCCCACTGTACCATCTCCCTGCGTGGATGACTTTTCTCAGAGCAAAAAGGCTCGAGTGTTACGAAGAGAACATGATGTCCCAGTGACTTTGCTGTCATTGGATTAAATGTTATATCAGTGTTATGATCGCAGTTTCATCTAAGACACTTCTCCTTTCCACCTGTGTTTCTCCCAGGTGCAGTATGCTACACCATCAGTGCTCTGGGCGTGACTGCTGGAGCCCACAGATTATGGAGCCATAGATCCTATAAGGCTTCTTTTCCCCTGCGAGTCTTCCTCGCTCTCGCTAACTCCATGGCATTTCAGGTAAAACAGAGAAAAATGTAAATATATTCCAAAAAAATATTTGCGTAATTATACTATATATATATATAGACAGCACAGTATTTTTATGTCACAATACATGGATGGATCCTAATTCTTAATATTCATCACATTCACAAATATAAAAGGCCAACGGTGTGGTTTTCTGAATCACTGCATAATCTTAGTAAAATGTAATCTGATATGCATTTATTGATTTGCTACCACATGACCTCCGGCCTAAGTGATTTGCAAGTCTCGTATATATCTGTGTGTCACTCTCCTAATCTTCCCTGTCTCTGCCTGTCTCTCTGCGTGCAGAACGACATATTTGAATGGGCGAGGGACCACCGTGTTCACCACAAGTACTCCGAGACGGACGCCGACCCCCACAACGCCACACGGGGGTTCTTCTTCTCCCACGTTGGCTGGCTGCTGGTTCGTAAACATCCCGACGTCATCGAGAAGGGAAAGAAACTGGAGTTGACGGACCTGAAGGCAGATAAAGTGGTGATGTTCCAAAGACGGTGAGAAAGCAGATGATAGATTTGTCACATTTGAAAAGGGGCTCAACAACACAGACTGAACAGATCCTTATCAGTCATAACAAGAGGCCGTATGTATGTAATCAGCGGCTGTCACCACAGTGAGATGTGCAACTATGTTGCTGTTACAATACTGCAAACATGCAACATTTCCTTGACTATGAATGCTCATTCCGGTTGGACTTACGTGTAAAAAACATGTAGAAAACAGGTTAATATAAACAAACAGCCAACATGTTTTATTTGCATATGTCAGCGCAAGCATGCACCACCAGGTGTCAATAGCACAGTGCTTACTTTTGTGTTGGCTTTCACAACTTTATCTCATCACCAAACATAATATTTAAATGTCGCACTTCTACCTGCAAAAACACTGAATGTTGGGTCTGTATACACCTGTAATACAGAACACATGTATGTAAACGTGTTTGCAGGGCGCTATGTTGTTCTTTGTCTGGTTGTCAAAATCTATTTCCTCTCTGGGTCAAGCTGCACGGGATGTGGTTGTTTGAGTTAAAGTGACCACAATATCACAATTTCACATGTTCACTATTTGTTCACTGTCTGGTCACTAGTCAACATTTCCACACCTCTGGAAACAATCCCAGATCCTCACTCCCTTAATAGATTACTGGGGGTCAGGGCCACCCACTCAGACTTGACCGTGGACAGTAATGTGAAATCTGTCTGCAGATAATCCCGTTAAACAAATAAACTCTTTATACTCGCATTGGGTACAGATAATGGTGTCTGCATTTTCCATTAACACATTGTTGGATTATAAAATGTATAGTCTTGACTTTTACTTACAGTTTGTTCTTTCATTTCAGGCACTACAAGCTCTCTGTGGTGATTATTTGCTTCCTTGTGCCCACGTTGGTACCCTGGTACTTCTGGGGTGAATCCTTGGTTGTGGGATACTTCGTTGCTGGACTGCTGAGATACACTGTGGTGCTCAATGCCACCTGGCTGGTCAACAGCGCTGCACACATATGGGGCAACAGGCCTTATGACAAGACCATTAACCCAAGGGAAAACCCACTGGTTGCATTTAGTGCCATAGGTAATGATTATTTTATTTGTTTTGTAGTAACTTGTTACATTGTATTGTGGCTGCGTAATCATTTTTGTGTAATTTAACGTCTTTACGTGACTAAAGGGGACAGGAAAGGGTATTCATTCAATTTCCTGTCTTGTAAAATCACCCACAGTGGGAGCTCTCAAAGCTGATTCAGTGTGACATCTGTACGGGACGGTGGGGTAAACCAGGGGTGATGTTTATTTTGTCTTGGCTGTGCCATTTTTAGAGTTCAGATGTGGAGTTCGTCAGCTTTCAAACTGTGTAGTTCTGATATTTTTAGCAACACTGCTTCCCATGAGTATTGACTTTCTTTGTGGTGGCTAGAACCACAGGGGGAATGATGCTGCAGACTGTGATCGCAGAATTAACATCAGCTGCACCTTGCCTACCAAACTAGCAAGAAAGATGTCATTTTTTATTGTCCTGGACTTCATGAAATGTTCTCCAGTAACTGAGAGCAAGCAGAAGAAGCGTACAGGAAACAGTTCTGTACTGTAAGTCCTTTTTCACGGTTTCTTCTGCAGCTGTTCTTGACGCTTAGGAGCAAGGAGCAAATGCTGCTGCAATTGCTAGAGAAGTAAAGTCTCCTAAATTCACAGTTGAAAGTTTCCGATGATAATCTTCATCAACAGAAAATTAGTGCATCAGGCCCTGGTCAGGGGGAAGGCTGTGATGGGGAGATGCAGCTTTAACCTCTGTCACTCCCTTGGTCTGAAGAGAGTGACACAGTATGACTTAGCAAATTCAATTTAATGTGCTTGTGAATTGCATTACTTAGAAGTCAGCCTTTAGGATTATGAAATCCAAAAATAAATCTCCACTTACATTCAAATCAAATTATCAGTCACATGCTGCAAAACAGCCGCTTGCCGCTCTGACGCAACCATGTCTTTAAATCAAGTTAACCTTATGATTGTCGTTAGCGTCGTAAGTATGTCCTCGTTTATGACCTTGTTGACATTGAGCAAAACACTTAAGTTTTCCTTTTTATATTTCAGGGGAAGGCTTCCACAACTACCACCACACATTCCCTTTTGACTACGCTACAAGCGAGTTTGGCTGCAAGCTCAATATCACCACTGCCTTCATCGACCTCATGTGCTTTCTGGGTTTGGCCGAGGACCGCAAGAAGGTTTCAAAGGAAGTCATCGTCGCCCGCATGCAGCGAACCGGTGAAGGCAGCAAAAGTGGCTGAGTCACAACAGCTTTGTACTCCACAAGTGATAGAATATGTCGAACCAAGACAGAACGTAGCAGCAGGTATAGCAGCATTTCACTTATCGAGTGGTGATTATCATGCTTCAGATTATAAATTAAACCTTTTCTTGAGACTAATGGACCTTTCCATAAAAATGTGTGGGTCTGTTTAAGTTTTGAAGTGTTCTCACCTACTCTTATCCACGGGTAGCGATTTGGCTACACGTGGAAGCACAGCTTTTTTTACCATAATATCAACCAGGCGGGAGGAGAATGAAAGTCTATTTTGGCCACATTAGCACAACAAAACTATAGCAGTGTGTAAAAGCAGTGATTACAGAATAATTTACTGTACCTTTTATTTATTAATTTGCTATTTATTAATAGTATTTGGCACTTTGAAAGCTTTATTGAAACCCTTAATAGTGAGGTTTCTCTGCAGACAAGACTGAAGTTTATTGTTGAAGCTCCTGTCAGTAGTGCTTTGTTTCATTCCATAAAGTGCAGTTATAGCTTGGTATTTGGCTATTTTAAGCTAAGGGTTGCTCTATATTAGGTAAGCTAGTAGTCTTCCTAAACCTGCTGTATTCAAGGCCAACATCAAGACAGTCAGTCCTCTATTGAACTGCCCCCATTTGTCATACCTGCTCTACAGTTGGGGATACTTAATGAGTTTTCACATACTGACTAAAAGATACGTTCACACCTTTTCTGGTATAACACGTTGTATACCTCTGGCTGAAATGTGACGCCGCCTCAGACTCCATCATTAGGTCTCTTTATGTAGGTGCCTCTGGACTGAAACCTTAAACCAGACATGTCATTTTTAAGCTGGAAGAAATAATTATTTTTGCATTTATTTTATATTCATTTCAAATACGGTCATACGTTCTCCCTCTCCCTCAGATAAGGCCAACGAGGCATGCATATAGAGGCTTATATTTTTGTGCTTGGTGATATTATTGAAACATTTATGAGGAGTCTTGCCCATATGCCTTATGAGGTTTGCACACCTGTTATAAAAAAAAATATATATATATATATTAAAAAGTGAATGAATTAGGGCTTAGAATTTTTGTCTAATCGGTTGTTTGGTGTCTGTCTGCTTTTGAGGAACTCTTGAATAAGTGAAATCCCTTTTCATTTAAAATGAAAAACAACTCTTTAAAAAAATACTTCTGGCTTACCGTGTTTTCACTTTTCTGTAACCAAACAACTACTTTACTCTGAAGCAAACGTGGCTATGACATCCTTAGTGATACTGTTGTAATATCTGTTGCTTTTGCAGAGCAATGGAAGCAGTGCAATGGTGTTAAAAATGGCACTTTTTTTTCAAAGAATGTTTTTGTATGTATCGTATGTACCGCAAATAAACCAAATTTTCTACATGTGAACAAATATGGTGGAATTCTGTAATACTCCTGATTCATATATTGAATAAAAACTGAACATACCATTACTGTTAAACATTTTAATCAGTAGTTTTGGATATTAAAATAACAACTACTGATAACAAACTATTATTTACTATAGTAACTATATCATATCTCATAAAGAAATATGTGGCATAAAGAATAAAACAAGATACTGACAATTTGATGCCTATGAAATAAAGCTGTAACTGCACACTTAAATTTATGCAGTATTTATTAAAATGTATGTGAAAACTAATATTTATTACATCATATTTACACATACATATGGACTAGACCTTTCTGGACATAGTCTGTCCTTCACTGATGAGAGTTTGGATAATCTGATCCCACACATTGGTCCTATAGGGGTCAAGAATTTGGATGTTTTTATCTTCTTGTTACCGACACTGAGCCATAGCAGCTCATCAGGACATCTGCCACACCTGTTTCCAGCCATCTTGTCCTTGTAAACTGAAAGTGTTTTCTCCTGCCCACACGCCTACACTGATGAGAATCTTCCCCTGTTTGCTTCATGCTTGGCTTACTTGTCTAACTCACATCTAACAGTGCTGTAAGACCGCTGCTCTTGTGACACCACCCATTCTTATTTAAAATATGTACAGATATGGTTTGAACATTCCTCGAGGACTTTAAAGGACAGTTTGTGCAGCACTTAATGTGTCCACGGATGCAGGCTCACCTGTCATAATCACCAGTGGGATGAATTTAAAATTTAATGTCACCATGCAGGCTACTGTCTGACCAACTGCTCCTTGAACAAAGCACCAGATCCCTGCCGGCTCCCTGTGTTTGAACCTGACCTGGTAAATAAATAACTTTCACCTTAGAGTCCATAAAGAGGCTTTATGGTTTGTAATCAAACCTATGAACGTTTGAATATGTTTGCACTTGCTCCCCCTGTTGGTGAATCCCCGCAAAGAAAGAGCTACAGTGCATCCTCTGTCTGTTTTATGTACAAGCAGTGAATGTGATGTACTTGCAGCAATTTCAGTTTTTCCGTGCAAGAAATCTTTGCTGCATTCTGCCACGGGGTGCAGCCACCGCAAGTCGCGTCCAAATGTCCTGTAAATGATGCCACCACTGCTGATCTCTGTCTCCCCAGCAGTGACATCAGCCCTCTGTCCATTGGCTGCTGACTGTCAGGCCATCCAGTTCACGGCGTCCAACACCTCAGTGTTACAGCTCTGACAGTTCACTGTGGTCACTCAGACCGTTATAGCTCGGCACTTGCAAACAAACTTGTGCAACGTGTACTGGCCGCTTTTCAGGAAAATCTGAATCTGATGCCTTACCTCTGGCATAACGTGGGTTGAATTGATTTAGATAAATTAACTTGTGTATGTTAGGATTGCCTGTGCATTTCAATCCCTGCCAGTTAGATCTATATGCCGGGAAAATCGCAGTTAAGTTTGAACAAAAATGTTGTATATTTCACACTCAGAGCACCTAATAGAATAAAAAGTTCTTTGGTGATGACAAATTAAAGAAATAGCCTTATAAATACACTGTTCTGCCAATGCTTTCTGTAGAGGAATAGTTTGCTGTGCATTAAAAAAAGATGAAAAACAAGATGGTTTCCTGCTTTTGTCTCATCTTACTTGTCATTTCTCTTTAAATCTTAATCCAAAAACATCCCTCAGAAGTACCCCCCCTTTCCAAATCACTTTTTTCCCCCCTCTAATCCTAATTTGCACACAAGAAGCTTGCAAAAGGCCTGCTTGAGCTAAAGGAAAGGGACCTAAGGGTCAGACGGGGTTATTGGGGGAATAACCCTTCATCCAGCGTTAGGAAAGGAGCGTCTGGATTAGTGATGCAAATGTCCTATATCTGATCAATGGCTACGGGGCTTCACTGATGTCCCAATCCACCTTTTATTTTCTGCCGGGGGATCTCTCTGGTAAATTCTCCGGGCATCGAAGCAAATTAAAATCATCCGGTGGTCCGTTTTGGATGGTTCATAAAGGCAGGTAAACAGGGAAAATGAATAGATGCGCATTTTAGGAATAAAACACTCGCACCCCCCTGCACGACATAGCCTTAACTAATTGTTCCTTATTTGCAGACATCGATTACAATATCTTCGCAACCAGTTCTGCGCAATAAAACGCACGCATTCGCTGGATATAATTTCCGATACATTTGGCGCAGTTTGACCCCATGTAGAATGAAATTGCCAAATGACTCGTACTGCATGTCCGTCTCTATGTTTCAGGATGATCCACAGTGATTCAATCATGCTTAACTGTGAATTACTTCCTCAAGAACAAACAGTATGGGAGTATTTTTGTAGTCCTATCAAACTAACAATTCCTCAGGACTATCTTCCCCCTAATCCCCTAAGATATCAGCTGCGCGCTAGATATCTTAAATAAACTTTTCTTCTGACCAGAAATTCAGGGGATCAGTGTTACACTTTTCCTATAGGATTAAACAGATCTTCCTTTGCTCTTGAATGGAGGCAGGGAACCTACCGTTGCCCAGCCCTGAAGGCCCAGGGTGCCCTTTTGATCATTGCAGTCTCTCCTCGGTGCAATACTTCTGATTGGCCGAGGGAGTAAGAAGGGGGAAAATCTTTAATTAAGCAGATAATCTCTTGTTGGGACGAGAGCAGCTCCATTTCAGAGCCCCCTCCTTGAATCCTGGAAGCCCTGGTGAAGTTTCGTGCGCTGCCATAGCTCAGTATCCTCTCCATCGTTACGCAGTCTGCAGGCTTTGGGCGAGCTCACCTGTCAGGATGTTCATGCATTTGGAGGTTTTCTATTACGCTTTCATTCTCCTGACTCACATGAGGTCTTACTGCTGTTGGTAAGTTTGTTATGAAATATTATTTCTTTCCATCTTTGTCCTGAAGTCCAATTTGCTCATAGATCGTTAGATGCATTGCAGACAAGGCTTACATAACTAACCACATGGGTAAATTTATTAAATGACGAAATTGTGCCTGGATTTACTTAATTAAACACAGCAGTACACCATTAAAGTTTATCAGTGGTTAATAAATAGATTAATTGCAGGGCAATTAAAAAGCCAATTTTTGGGTTGCCAGGTTGCGAAAATTTCCTTTAATTGGTTATAAGCTGCAGCTGATCTGCACCAAAATCAATTTATTGACAACCTGTTTACATTTAAATTAATTTATGAATGACTTATTATGTTTTATAAAGCAACCATGAGGATTTGCTAGAAACATCTAGAAACATTATCATTTGTTAAACGCATTTCCAAACATTTCCAGAGCCATTGTAAATATTCTAAATCAACAGGACAGAAACCGCCCAGATTCTTCAATAACACAAGCTTTGCGCTCATTTCCTAAAATCCTGAAAATCCTTTTACACATCCGTTCACATGGGTTCCTTCTGGCCGCTGGTGTCACAGTTTAACATGTTACAAACTGCACTAATGAGAGATGTTAGCAGAGGAATTTGTGAAGAACACTGAGCTTCCCCCGAGTGAATAAGCTGTCTTCTTTTCCAGGTCAGTGAATAATTTCTTGATGACTGGACCCAAGGTAAGCCAACTCTCTTTTGATCTTTTGAGGCGGAGAGGCCGTGCTTCTTGTGATATCTTAACTCAAGTGCGTGGACAAGCGCTGGTACCTGTGTGGATGCAACAATGGCGCTATATCAGTGATATTCTTGGCCTTTTGTGATTTTTCCTCTCCCCCTTCTGTACACTTGACCTTAATCAGAGGCTCTGTGTATCCGAGGGTTGAATGTGTAAAGAGGCGAGGGCAGGCACTGCTGTAGTGGGTGGTCATCATTAGCGAGCCGGACCCCTGTGAAAGAGGTGGTGCTCCATCTCCCTGAAGGCCACTTGAGACATATTAGTTATATTATCATTCACACAGACTGAACAAGCAGCAGAGCGGCAGGCGAAAGCCGAGCCCAGAGCGTACTGGTTTATAATAAAAAAAAGCTCAACATTTCATTGTATTTAATAGTTAAAAAAAGTATGTCAGTGTCAGTTTGCATGTTTTTTTGTCATGTTTTGCCAATCATTGTCCAAATCTCGACATTACTGATGACTCCATAGTTATTTAACTGTTGTACTTGTCAAGAAAATCATATAAAAGAGACGATGAGTCTAAGACGACAGAGTCACAAAAGCATCCCTTGTTTTATTTATTTAGTGTTTGATTTTGTGAACTCATAAAAAATGTTCTGAAGTATTCCGATGCTGTTTTTCATGTGATCGACTCGAGATCAGCTCATGTCCCATAGATACCTGCATAAGCATGCTGGACTAATTCAGCAGTCACTCATAATCTTTTATTGCTGCAGAATGGAATCACTGATTGATACTCCACCACATGGCCTTCATTTTAATTTAAGTGATTGATTTATCGAGGTAAAGGGTTAGATTTACTAGGATGCAACCGTTTCAATTCAAAATATATCAAAATACAGTGCACATTTTCATAATCTACAGTATGTCAGGTTATGATCTCGTGCCAGGTGCTTCAAAAACAAAATGTCAATTCCCAGAAATCACACTGCTGGAACATGAGGGATGAAACGTTTATATCATGTCTTATCTGTGCCACTGCAGGCGTACCTGATCTACTCGAGCAGCGTGGCAGCAGGAGCTCAGAGTGGCATAGAGGAGTGCAAGTACCAGTTCGCATGGGACCGTTGGAACTGCCCCGAGAGAGCTCTGCAGCTGTCCACGCACAGCAGCCTGCGCAGCGGTAAGTCTGGAGTCCCCGGAGTCTGACCGACCTTAACGCCAGCTCCAGTGTTTCTGCACGCCAGCTAGGCCTGGCTGGATTTTATTTTAGTTGTTTTTTTTAAGTGCATTCTTCTGTTTGTTTCATTAAGAGGGAGTTTTCCCCCCTTTTTGAATGCTCAGACAAAAGTTTCATCACCCTTTGGGAAAGTTACAGTGGCGACCGTCGCTAGAGGCAAAACAAACACACTAATCCATTTCACAACATCCCCCAGAATTGCAGCCTCTATTTGCAGCTTATGAAAGCAATATACAGAGAGGCATGAGAACAAATAATCAAATATGTTAGACGTTACAAAATCTGCTTAATTCAGGCCCAAAAAGAATATTGTAAATCATTCAATTTCTTTTAAACCTTTTCTCGAACATAAAAAAGTCTGATTAAATATGTAAAATTGACATTAGACTGAACTGAAATCAAGTTAAATTTCCCAGAGGAGAACGTAATATCATGGTTAAAGTTTTGTCATCATCGAGTCTCTGTGTTAGCAGCAAATCGAGAGACGGCGTTCGTCCACGCCATCAGCTCTGCTGGAGTGATGTACACCCTGACCAGGAACTGCAGCCTGGGAGACTTTGACAACTGTGGCTGCGATGACAGCAGGAACGGACAACGAGGTCAGAGAAACGCACAAACATCAGTTGAAGAAGATAAGACGTGAAAGGATCTGAGGATTTAACAAGCGTATTCTTCTTCTTTTTTTCTTTTTTTTTTCTCCTAGGTGGTCATGGCTGGCTCTGGGGCGGCTGCAGTGACAATGTTGGCTTTGGCGAGGCCATCTCCAAACAGTTCGTTGATGCCTTGGAGACTGGGCAGGATGCTCGAGCAGCCATGAATCTCCATAATAACGAGGCTGGGCGCAAGGTACAGTTGGTGCTCTTAACTGACTGGATGGATTAACTTGAACATGACAGACGAGCCCCTGGTGTAAGATGTAGCACAAGCTTTATTTGGAGAATACAGTATTTAAACTGGGTGGCAACTTGGTTGAAATTTCGTGAATCTCTGATGGCCCTCCAACTGATTGCTGAGTGTAAAGCACCTTTTGAATCATTTTTTTCCCCCCCTGCTCAGAATTACACTGAGTGTGCCACCCAAGCATCCCTTTCACGTCGCTATAAGTGAGGTGCCACTCGTCCCCAATCATAACAATGTGTTCGGTGTACCAGAAGGGCCTATTTACCATCGCTGAATACGCCTTATGACAATACCTCAACTCAAGAATCTCAGGATCACTGGTGCAAGCTTAATTAGAGATCCTGGGGAGCCAGACATTGCACTGCATTCTGTATTATTCTGCTTTTTAAAATAAGTGTTTAGTTTTTATTCTTGCAATAAGGATCCCACATTTATGTTGGTCTTTGTTTGGCCCCGAGGGAGTCTGAGGGGACCACAGGCGTGCAGCTGAAGTGCTCTTTGTTTACGGTGCCTTTGCTCCCCCCTGTTGAGCCCTGGGATCCCCATGGCACCTGGAGCATCATTGTAACAGAAAAAAATGGGGATAGAAAGAGAGAAAAACTCCCTTTTTTTTCATTTCTCCACTCAATGGGACGCTCCATTGGGTCTCCTCACACCAGAAAACATGTTGATAATGAACATGCTAAATAAATACTCCTATTTATTCTGGTGGGACAATAGGACTCAATGTGAAACTTTGATTCAGCTTCACCTCGACAGAGAGTTCATCCCCTCCTCACGCAAAAGAAAACGCCCCTTTTCAAACACTCTGCGACAAAGAGACTCAGCAATGAACCTTCGAGCTATCATTTCTTTCTTTCAGTGTATTCGCACATATTTCCACGTAACTGGAAAACCTTGTGAAAACAATACAAGAAACAATGGAGATTTAACGCACACACTTGTAAGCACACCTAGACTTATATGTACATATGAATGCATGTGCATACCCGCTCAAACACACAAAGGTTTTTATATTTTGACACAATTTTTAACACGAAACAAAGTGTAAAGCAAAGTGAATACATTTGAATAAAGTGAATCTTCCCTTTCCCTTTCCAGGCGGTTAAGGGGACCATGCAGAGGACATGCAAGTGCCACGGGGTATCAGGAAGCTGCACAACTCAAACCTGCTGGCTGCAGCTGCCCGAGTTTAGGGAGGTCGGGAACTACTTGAAGGAGAAGTACCACAGGGCCCTGAAAGTGGACCTTCTACGAGGAGCGGGGAACAGTGCAGCCAGCCGAGGGGCCATCGCTGAGACCTTTAGCTCCATCTCACGCAAGGAGCTGGTCCACCTCGAAGACTCCCCAGATTACTGTCTGGAAAACCGCACGCTGGGCCTGCCGGGCACGGAGGGCCGCGAGTGCCTGAAGAAGGGCAAGAACTTGAGCAAATGGGAGAAACGGAGCTGCAAGAGACTGTGCGGAGAGTGCGGGCTGGCCGTGGAGGAGCGCAAGGCCGAGATGGTGTCGAGCTGCAATTGTAAATTCCACTGGTGCTGCGCGGTGAAGTGCGAGCAGTGCAGAAAGACAGTAACCAAGTACTTCTGCGTAAAGAAAGGAGGTCAGAGGGGAAGGAACGAGAGCGCTGGCAGCCGCCGCAAGAACCTCAGACTGAGGAAGAAGCACTGAGCATCGCCATCGCCGCTCCGCATGCTGTCACCGTATTCACGCCACTGCAGCTCCTGTCAACACCCAGATTCCCTGTGCATGTTCAGATGTTGTGTATTTTGGACAAAAAAAATATAATTTCAGGCTATCTTCACTGTTTGTTTTTGTGTTAAAAGTTAAAGCCACATAAAGGCTTTGTGCACACCAAAATTTTTACAACTGAGGAGAATTTTTTTTTAACTTTGTAGTATTTGTTTTTGGTATAAATGCAGATATATTTTTATATATTTACGACATTTTGAAAAGCCACTGGGCATTATTCCCCTGACTTCAAAATTCTCCGCAACACTTTTTATTTATTGTGACACATATTAAAAAAAACTAAAAAAAAACGCTTTGGCAGATGATCTGGCTAAATAACTTTCAAAATCAAAATTTTCCGTCAAGTGCGTGTCCTCATGTCGGCCTTGCAGTAATCTTTGTGTATTTCAGCAATCGCGGTCGAGTTTTATATCAATGTTGCAAAAACACATTTTGACATTTCTGGGCACCGTTTTCTCTCCCATCATCTGGTTCGCCCTGACCTTCGCTGCCCTCTCGATGTATTTAATTGTACATAAAATGAAGCACTTTGTACTGTACATTGTTAATTTATTGCACAGCGTTTCCTAGTTTTGCTCTATTGCTAGTCCCCTTTGTGGTATGTTTTCTATTAAAATGTAATGAAAGAATAATAAATCCTTCAGTGGTGTATATCACTCAGCCTGAAGTAAGTGGTCATCCTTCTTTACCTCTGTGGCAACAACGGTTCGAAGTAAGCACAATCTCGCTCTTTGCGCTGCTCCCACTGAGGTTAGGATACTCTGAGGCGAACCAGCAAGAATAGAAAACTTTCCAGCGTACTCTTCCTTCCATCACGCCTCCCTCAATTTCGCCTCAACAAATACCTCCCGTTCTCTCCCTCATCATGGTAATCCTCAAAGAGCCCCCTAACTCCTGAGCACTTGGAAGTTTCTTCACTGTTTAATACTAGTTTAATTAACTTTGTCCAGACAGAGTAGGGCCCTGGGGGTGGAGGGCATGAGGCAAGTTGCCCTTAAAAATCATCCCGCCTCTAATTTTGTATGCTAATCTCCTTTTTCACGCCGCACCTCCTTAGGAGTGGGGGAAAGAAATGTTGGGAAAACTTTGGGTTGCCTGTGCGAGGCTTCCTGTGGCTGTTTTATTTCTGGGCCCACCTATTTGGATCCTTTCACTCCTCTAGGGCCTTCCTTTGCTCGATTTAACAATGAATGCAGAGCTAATCAGCTCTCTCGGAAATGCACCACTGTCGAGGAAGGTAATCCCTTCTTCTCTACTCTCAATGGGCTGTCGCCTTCTAAAGGACTTTGGGAAAAGGCTTTGCACAGATTCACACTGTTCGCTCAAAAGAAGTTAGTTCAAGTATTGTGCCCAAACAAGTGGGTTTTATAAACACATGCTTGCCAGGATACTCACCCCACCTGCAAATAAGAAGTGCCAGGCCCAGGCAGACTAGCACATGGCAGCCGAGGCCGAAACCCTTCAGACAAGAAGAGACATGAAAGAGGAGATTAGAGCTCCCATTGAGAAGGGGGCGTTCATTTCTGCACCTTCCTCCTTTTACTCAATAAAGTGTCAAGGAAACACCTTGTTGACATCTTATTTACCAAATAATGATCATAATCAAAACTCCTCTCTCCTCTGATGACCCCTGTGGGACGGCCGGATTGCTCGGCCTGGCATGCAGCGAAAGCCCTCTCACCAACAAAAGATCCGGCATACCAAGCTTTAGCCCCGCAGCTCTGTGGAAGGTCCGCAATTTGCTGCGTAAGAGAGGACAACAGGGGCACATCAAAATGTTCATTCAGCACGCTCAAAGGTAATGCAAAAATGTAATTAGGGCGCAGATTTTGGATTAAACTTAACAAAGCCACTTTAAACTTGCGGCGCGCACGTGATTCACTGTCGGGAGAAGTTTTCAGCAGAAGGAATGTCTGCTGACACCGCATAAAGTTAATGTGTGGGAAAACTTGATATGAAAGTTTGCAGCAGCTTGACACGTCGGTCAGTGAAGATCAGTTGTGCATCAGCAGCACAGATAAAAGAGGGCATCGCTCTAGTAGGCAGCGTTTAAAAATATGACTGCACTTAACATGGAGGCCTAATTTCAGGGGCTGGACTCAGCTGGGAGAAACAAAGATGTCTCACGGTTTAAAAAGTAAATTGACCCTTAACCTCTGCCCTGCTGTATCACACTGTGCATTTCCATTTTTCTTTACTCACATGTTCATAACCTATGGCTATAAGTGGGCTGTGAGAATAACACGAACAGCCGGAGACCACAGTGTGAAAAAAATTAGACTTACACATATTCGCTGACATTCGCAAATCCACAAAACCACACCACCGTAAGAAAGGTGCTGCAAAGAAAGAAACAGAGGTTGTAATGGACGTGTGAAACAGCACACAGTGTTGATCATGACTCAGGCGGACAATTTCCTCACACGCAGAGAGTGACACGACCTCTGACCGAGGGGCCTGAACTTCCGTCTCTCGGGCTGGCCCTGCCATTTTTAATCTGTAGTAAATCATGAGCCCGAGGTGACGGGGAGAGAGGAGACGCTGTAGAGGAGCAGTGGGATTTTATGCTTTCTTTCAAATCCTAAATAATCTATTTGAACTTTTGATCCAGAAACACAAGAGATAAAATATGAAAAGGTCTTTTACTATGCTGCTGTTGGTATAAATACTCGCTCCGGCACGTAAAATTATGTGAAAAAAAGAAAATACACAAAGGAGATTGATATCTGTCAGGTAGCAATTGATAATGCAAACAATTAAAGCTGGGAAAGCGACTTATAATGCTTCAAAGAATCCTTGACTAATAGGATTTATGGCTTAGGGGTTTTGGACCTACAACACCTAGAGGGGCGAGGGTCAGCATGAATGTGAGAGAAAGCCAACACAGATAAGTACAAATGAGTGCTATGTCCAGCATGTGCTCGGGTTTACAAAACCCTGTCAGATCCGTGGTCGTCGGTGTTGTATTTTCTAATTTGTTTGTAATAATTGTATTAAAAGATTAAGATTAATTAAACAGATGTATTAATGCTCTGTGGCGGAACTCAAGTCCCACAAATTCAGCCCGTAGAAACCACAAATATTACGGGCTTTCACATTCACAGTGCACAGTAAATACATTTAAAATTAAACAACAAAACATTTGAGGCGTGATAAAAGTTAGACCACATCTAACAAGTTCATCAAAAATGTGACTGCTGCTGGAAAGGACTACTGAACACTGAGGCATCGCCGGCCATTTAACAAAAAAGCTTCAAAGTCAGTTTCAATTTGGTCCTTTACTCTTCTCTACACCTCAAGTAAATCTGGGACACGGTCAGTCACTGAGTCAGCCTTCCTAATCATCTTATTGCTCTTATCATCTGCAGTAAATGATAAGAGCAAAGCAGGACACTACCATAAAGATTTCCTGAAAAATAAAAACACGAAGAAGCTTCTCACTTACAAAAAAGGATCCAAGATTCCTCAGGAAGGATAGTCTTGGTTGAGCCTTCTCAAATACAACCTCATCAGTGTTTTTCCAGTTTAGAAAGACACCAAGATAGCAGTGACACTGGCTGATCTCTTTGGGTCTGTTCAGACCTTGTATTAAGATCCAATCTGGGCATTCAGTTCGAGAGTGGCCAGCTCAAAAGACAAGTGTGAACGCATTGAGATCGCATTTGAGAAACACGATCTCTGATTTGTTCTGGGCCGCATGTGTCCACATTCCTTTAGTAGGATAGTAGGTAGTAGGATACCTCCTTTTTCTTCTGTCTAGAATCAATAACCCATGGTCGTCCAAACATTTGACTTTTAGAAATTAATGACAATGATCTATTTTTTGCAACAGTTATCAGACACTTCCACCAATCATGAAATTGTTTCACAGTAGATCCCTTCAAGAGTTTTTGCTTTGTCAACTGTCCGTGTGTCGCAGAGAAGGCAGCAGTGTTTGTTTCTATCAGCAGGGTTGAGATACATGCTTCTTGTGACTCACCAGGGGTGTTCAGTCTCCTGGCTATGGGTGTCTGCAAAGAACCAGAGGGGGGGAGAAGAGCGTCAGAGGGATCAGCTCAGCTCAGCTCACTGATCTGCACAGGAAACACAGAGCATGGGAACCCACCAGGGAGCCCCTGCCTTGGAAATCTACTGATAAAGCCTGACTCCATAAAAAAAAAAAAAAAAAAAAAACACAGGCCAATTGGGAAATGCCTGTGTATTTTGCATAATGTTGAAAGGTTAAAATACGAACTAACAGTGATCAAAGCCATTGATAAGAGGTATCCCATCTAGTTCAAAACCACTGAAACACTGACAAAACAAAGCAAGGCTCTATCAGCTGATCAGACCACTGAGCAAGGTACAGCGTGCACTGCTATGTCATGAAGAGTGATCACCAAGTGATCAATATCGCAGTGCTGAGGCTATGATGACCATGGTTAAATATTGGCTCAGGATTTCAAAGGCCTGCCATTACCATATTTTCCCACCGGGAGATAAACACAGACAGTGGGACAGCTTGCACTGTGTCATTTTATTACACATCACTGGCGATTTTACTCTTCAGGGTTTTGTTAAGGCCAGCATTGTTGGAAGACGCTGGCCTTTATTTTTTATTTTTTGGTTAAACAAAAGCTACAATTCCAAACTATGACAAAAATACTCCACGTACATGTGTTCTCAGCAGGCATTTTGTTTTGTCGAAGATGGATCACAGGTGGCACTAAAAATTACTGCCAACAGCTGAACCGAGTCAATTATTAACAAAATGTGTGTTAACGAGTTTTTATAGATGATAAAAGGCTTACATTTCAAATGTGAGTAAACGTACACCAGTTTTATTAGAAAAGCGTAGCGCCAAATGTAAAAACAAATGTTGCACTTTGTTTTATACGTATACACTTGGTGTGAACAGTTATCTGCTGTTATAGCTGTGAAATAAACGCAATGGTGTAATTAGTAGCATGACATAAAATACTCAAGTAAGGTATATCACAAAACACCTTTCTAGAGTGAATATATTTTTCTGTTGTTTCAAGTCCTGAACGCAGTTTTCATTCATTTCATTTCATTTTATGTACTGTTTCTAATTCTCAGGTTAAAATGTATGTATCTTTTTATGTCGATGAATTGTATTTCATAGTTATTTTGGTTTCTGTGACTTATGGAAGAGGAACCCCTCCCCAGTAAGTATAATTCTCTCGCTGAAATAAGCATTTGGTATTTGTGCTTCCCTGCCTCCTACTCTGATTTCCAGACGGAACAAAATTTTGCAATGGTGAAAATGTAATTTTTCACCTTTTTTTGTAGTTGGGAAACTGGGTCAGAAACATATTTTCTAAAGCTGCCATGTTTTGGGTTTGAGTCTAAGCAGGAACGCTGGTGTCATATTGTGGAGGAAGTATATGCACTGTAAGGTTACAGTACATCCTCTACTTATTCAAACATCACTACTTAAGTAATACGTTATTTATTAATTACACTTAATTGCTGACTTACAAGTATAATGTAGGCAATGTTTACATCCTCAACACACGGTTTAAAATGTTTCATACATTTGTGGCATACTTTTTCTATGTATTGTGTATAGTTGTTGTATAGGCTAGTTGTGTCTTGTTTTCCACATCATGCTGCTCACATGTGCCTTTAAATCCCCCTCCTGGAGACAAATGACGAATAAAGTTTTATGAATGTGAAATCATCTGTAGGGCAGCACGAAGAACAGGCCGATGATCTATAAACACATAATGAATACAGTAAAACATGGCTGGACTAACATGAATATATCAACATGTTCTTCTTCTTTTGCTTCTTCTTCTATTACGTTGCTTTACTCTATAACAACGTTTCATTCGTCTAAGATGATTTAAAACATCTATATCTTCAATGTCTGCAGCTGCAAGATACATTTAATAACGTAAAAAGAGTGTAATGTTGATACAAATGTCTACATTTATATGCTCACGAGACTAGAATAGCTTCTATTTTCTGATTCAGAAAATAGAAAATCATGTGCGGCAGCTCCCTCTTGTGGTAGGGACGAATTATTACAACAGGTGCATTTAGTCACCCGCAGCACTAGGTGTCGCTGTCGGATACTCAGAGCTCAACATTTTGAAAGCGTTTCCTTGTATTTTAGTTCGTGTCGTTGGCTTTCTGGCTGTCAACACGGCGTGTAAACACCTACACGGAACAGAGCCGCGTAGAGGGTTTTTTGTCCGCCCAAATTCTCCCAATTAATCACTATCCGTGAATGGGAAGGGTCGCGTGGTAGTCCCGCTGCTGACTGTGCAGCCCAGCATTAGGAGGGAAAGTCGGTCTCTGGTCGTTTCGTTGTGCGGAGGACGGAGGCAGCTTAGCAGCGCTTGTCGACGACCATGGCAGCGGTGACCGTTGTGGAGGCTGATCCGGCGACGAGCGAAGGCGCCGCCGCTTTCTCCGGCGTCCAGAGCCGGGGCTGGGACGAGTCTCAGCTCCGAAAATACTCCTTCCCAACCAAGACCATTCCCCGGCTCTCTCACACGGACCCCAGAGCAGAGATGCTAATAAACAACGAGGTAAAGGCTGAAGTTAACGCAGAAGCGCAGAAACTTTTACCACACCGTGTTTGCATTATCAGTTCAGGGATCTTTTT
Source organism: Chelon labrosus (assembly GCF_963514085.1). Classification (NCBI taxonomy): domain Eukaryota; kingdom Metazoa; phylum Chordata; class Actinopteri; order Mugiliformes; family Mugilidae; genus Chelon; species Chelon labrosus. The sequence continues at coordinate 14,344,177 of NC_140348.1, forward strand.
TTTTATATCAAGAAGCGAAGGGTGGATCTGCACCACAAACCTCATTTTATTATCTCTGACTCAAGGAATTATAGCTGGGAAACTAGGTCAGAAACATGCACCAATGTATATCAAAATAATCCACCTAAAGATATCGAAAATGAAAGTGAGTCATTTTGTTTTGGTTCATTTATTATCCTTGTCTTGGTGATATTAGTCATTGCAAGGATATGTATTCAGAAGAGTAGCCTAATTTTAGAAGTTGAGTCAGTGTGTAATGGTGAGATAACTCGTTAAACTCATGTTACCGGTTAAATATGCAGTGTTGGTGTCATTTTCAGGTCCAAGGTTTAGCTCCACAAACCATAAATTAAATCCCACGGTAACAGGTTTTTTCTTTTAATCATTTGTGCATTTAAATAAGCAGGCCCAGTATAAATGATTTAGCTGTGACTTGTCAGTGAGTATTTTGTAGTTTGTGAGTCAAGTTCAAGAGCAATACAGTTACCTGCTGATTCAGAAATGCATAGACGCCAGTAGCACCTTTTCTACTGAATGAGATCTAATGTGGGTCTCTAGTTTTCACATCAACCTGGAAATAAAGCAGCTGCTGGTTTGTGTCGAAGCACAGACATAATGCAGTGTGAAGACGTGACAACGTCTGTGTGGATGAAATAATACCATATCAGGCCGAGCGAGGGGCGGTGAAAGCCTTTTTACGGATGTGAGTCAAACCTAATTTTGTTTAATCGCTCTAATTCACTGCCTGTTCCAGCAGGATCCTCATCCAGCACGAGTGTAGACGGTAGTTTTACTTTACATAAACCTCCTGATGACTAATCATAATCGTGGCCTCCATAGACGTGAATAACTGTGCTGTCATTTGCATTTCAAGAGACGTCCAGTTTGCCCTTACTTAGACAGCTTGTTCACATCACACAAGAGTCTAATGTGTGCTGAGGAATATCAGGTCTTAAATCTGTCTTGTGAATTTTGTAGCTATTATATTTCTTTCCTCACCTAAGACACGGCCTGTCACAGTTATCACATAATGATGTAATCCCACAGAATCGTTGTATATCGCCACCTTGTTACGCTCCGTCTTCTTCTATGGTTAGTTGCCACTTGAAGGGAGAACCAGTGCTACCGACTGTTTAGATATAGGCGCTTAACCATAACGCTTATATATCAGACAAAGAAATGCAGCTGATCAATCTGTTTGAAAGCTAACCATTTCAAAACATTTCTGCAAGAGCTGACTATATAGTCAATTAAATTTACCTGGCAGCCTTACACAAGAAGACGGTCCTGACACATTTGCAATGAAAATCTTAGAAATAATAACATGACGTATAAAGAGGAATCATCATGGGACATGTTTGCTGTTCTCAGGTTGCATCACCTTCCTATGTAAGCATGTGTCACCAGAACGTCGACAGAAATCACATTAAGAAATAGCAAAATAGATTCTGCTCTGGTGGAACTGAAACTTTTATGTTTATTTTCAAACTCTCTCTCTGCTTTGGAGGATTCTGTCACAAAGCTGAAATGTTAAGAAATCGTCCTGAACACCTTCTCATATGGCACGAGTGGAAAAATCTTTTTAAATATTTTCTCCTGATTTCTTCTTGACACTGAACTAGTGCTCGTAGTTTTTCTTTTTAAGCGTGTTTTGAAACAATTTGAAAAACACTGACATTGATCATTAGTACTGTGCAGTGATGCTCAAAGTTTGTGTTCAAAAAGCTACTGCAATGCAGCCTAGCAGGTTAAAAGGGCAACGAACTGAGCCGCAGATAAGAGACTAATAATAGTTTATTGTCCTGGATAATTAATATAATTGAAAAGGAAAAACACATGCATCACAAGTATCTTCACTACAGGTTTACACAGTTTTACATAATTATTATATATAAAAAGCTAAGGAATTAGTTTCTTTGTGAGGAAATCATAGAAATCATGGCAAATCTTTGACAGGCTCATCTTTTAGATTCAAAGATGAACACATGAGTGAATGGATGACTAAATACATCTCAATAATTGTGATCAGGGCTCACATTAGGAGTGACCTCTTCGACAGGAGATAGATCTGTCCAAATGCGGCCGTTGCCCTTAATTACTTGATAATAATTTTAATTGTAAGAAAAAAGAAAAAAAAAAGACATACGCATCCACGTTAAAACTGTGTGGCGCAGTGATCCCTGCGGATATGTATATTCGGCTTATCCCTTGATAAAAAGACGGATTGTTTCATAATTTAAAACGCCGCAGCGCAAACGTGAAACCCCCCTCTTTAAAAAAAAAAAAAAAAAAAAAAAAAAAAAAAAAGACCCAAGCGCGCCGCGTTTCATTGCGGCTGCGAGCGAAAGGGGAACAAACACCAAAGTTGCAACATTTGAAACACGTCGCAGTTACTTGGTTAACGGCGTCCGATTTCCGAGCATCGTTTCGACTCCCCGCGTTCTCCGGAGAAAGTGAAACCGAGAGGAGTCGATGTGTGAGGCAGGCGGGGAGCGGGAGCGCGCTCAGAGGCCTACGTTCAGTTAGTCACGTAGACCTCGGAGCCCAGAGCGTCTGCTGCCATCCGACGCTGCACACATCCCATGCACTGCACAGGGATTTCTGTCCCTCTGCAGAGAAGGTTATAGAAGACTGAAATATGTTAACATGCACGCGAGAAGACATTTACTAAAAAGCATGACGGCTCTGTTTAAAGCTCCGTTTTTGCAATTATAGTTCACCAATTTTAGTCTTAATTCGTTTAATGTTATTACTAGACAGATAAAGAGAAAGCACGTAAATACTACAGATGATGATAATAATATAATGACCTCATTTATATACTAACTCACAAATGGACAAAGTAAATAACAAACACCAGCAGAGAAGTTGACAAGAAAATACAATGAAAGATTAGATATTATATTATGATAGACAGGTAGATAGAAATATGGCATGCAACACAATAAAAGCATAATATGAATGTAAATCCTACTCATCACATTATTATAGTGAAATTATTAACTAAAATATATCACAAAGAACAAACCAGTTTATAATTAGCGTGGATATACAGGTTTTGTAGTGATTATTTCTGAATGCATTGCATTATTAGACCGTGTTTATTTTAGTGCGTGTATAACAGAATATACTTGAAGTAAACAGCTGTTGTAATGTTGTACTGAAATGTCCTCTGTCTGTTTTCAGGAACCTGTGGTCTTAACAGACACAAACCTTGTGTATCCAGCCCTCAAATGGGACATTGCGTACCTCCAGGAGAACATTGGAAACGGAGACTTTTCTGTTTACATTGCAGAAAACCACAAATTCCTGTACTACGACGAGAAAAAAATGTCCAACTTTGAGAACTTTGTGCCCAAGTCTCGACGGATGGAAATGAAATTCTCAGAATTTGTGGATAAAATGCACGAAACGGAGCAAATGGGGGGAGAGGAGAGGTAAGGAATGTTTTGGCTGGAGTTCTGCGCCGATGTGCAGGAATATAGTGAAATGTGATGTAAGCGCTGTTTCTGTCTGCGGAGCTCGAGAGTCATCTGCCAGGAACAAGATGTGTTTGTGCTGCAGGTGTGCTTGACAGTAAAGGGTGTTCTCTCTCGTGAAATGCAATGCAGCACAGGAAAGTGGAGCAACTGACTAAGCATCTACACCAGAGAATCAGGGGAGAAGCTTATTCCTGTGACCTTACTTGTCCTGGCAGCACACACAGACACAGATCACTTACTAAAGACTGTGTGACGTGCTCGCAGTGGCTGCTGTCTGTTTGAATTTACACTACCCAGCTCCCTCAAAGTCATGTTGTTCTTCGCGGTTTAAAGAGGACGTGATCAGATGAAACAGAAACACCTTGTAAACAAGCTGATATTCTGCAGCAGACGCATTTATAGCACTTAAAAAAAAAAAAATGAGCTGCATTGCGGCTTGTTTTGGGTCTCAGGTTGTGAAACAAAGCTGCTCATGCATTTTGGGTGTTTCTTTCCTCATGTATTTCAAGAGTATATCTGCAGCAGACCTTGAACGACACAGTAGGAAAGAAGATTGTTGTTGACTTTCTGGGTTTCAACTGGAACTGGATCAACAAGCAGCAAGCCAAGAGAAACTGGGGACAGCTAACATCCAACCTTTTGCTCATAGGCATGGAGGGTAAGGTTCTGACTGCAGTCGTCCAGTTCCTGCTATAAAGTGTTATGTCTGCTTTGCACATCACATATGTGTTTCCACAGGCAATGTGACACCGGCACATTATGACGAGCAGCAGAACTTCTTTGCACAGATCAAAGGTCATAAGAGGTGCATCCTCTTCCCTCCAGACCAGTTTGAGTGTCTCTATCCATACCCTGTCCATCACCCTTGCGACAGACAGAGCCAAGTGAGTTATACAAATTAGGGTTGGGCAGTATGATAATATTTTCCAACGGGCCACCGTCAGTCCGGCTAAGTGTGGCGCACTTAAAATGATCAGTCTACATTACAATTACTGTGTGATTCTTGTGCACCCAATATCTATTATGAATCAGTCTGTCTTCACCTTTGCAGTTACAGTTAAGGTGAATTGTATGGAAATATTACAGCCTGTAGGCTACACTTCCTCAATCAAACATAATAAGTAACCTTGAGATCTTTGATAAGCAGCAAGCTGTAAAGACAGGCAGAACAGCTGTCTGACACTATTTGCAAAAGAGTGCATTGGTGTCAGATGAGGGATGCCTAGGCTGGTGGCCTATGACTGAACAAACAGGTGGGATAAGATGCTATTAAATGATCAGAGTGCACAAGCGTACATGCAGTTTTTGGTGTAGTTCTCCAGTGGGATTTGGGAATTGCTGTTGCTCTTAACTGTTATTTAGTCACTGCCCTGTTTTGTGCAAGATAGAAATCAGTGCAAGAAGAACGTGCTTGTTACTGCTGGTTTTGATCAGTGCAGGCTTTGAATTGTGCTTTACAAGTTAATCATTTACAGAGTTTAAATCTCAAGGAGGCAAACAATTAAAATAAAATGATCAAAACTGAACCAAAAATCCAGCCTGTAGCCTTTATATTTATAGAGTCGCCCAGTCCTGGTAGAAGTGCATATAGTAGGTTTAATAGTCGTAACTTGTGTAAAAGCATATTTGTGGTTTAGTCCATTCACAGTAACTATCCCAGTAGAAAGGAATCCACTTACAGACAGTTATAATAACAATATTGTGTTAAGATTACTTGAATTACAAAAAAATAAGATCAGATTGATAGAAATCATTGTGTGATGGAGGAACAGAGAAATTTGCATTCGTTAAACGGTGCTGCATTTTAATGTGGCACCATATGTTAATGTTTTACAATGAACGTATATTGTTTCTGTTCTAGGTTGACTTTGATAACCCAAACTATGAGAAGTTTCCCAATTTTAAAAATGTTGTTGGCTATGAGGCTGTGGTGGGACCTGGAGATGTGCTATACATCCCCATGTATTGGTAAGTACTTCCTTTATGCTTTTCTATAGAAATCATGTATACAGACATTATTTACTTAGAAAAGCTGGTTCCTGCCTTATTAGTAGAATTAGTAGTACAGTGCATCTGTAATTGATAATAGTAAAGCTGTGTATAATAATGTAATAATACATTATTTATCTCATAAGCAACTCTTAACTGTAGAATAAACTAAACTTTATTTGTAAGGCATGCCACTTTGCTTTACTGCATGGGTTGTTTGTAGGTGCAGTGCTCTCTACGGCATGCACCTGCACATTCAGGAATAGTTGCTAAGTGGTTTTTGGTTTTACTTGCCCAAGAGCCACTTACCCTTCCGAAATTGAAAATACACTGGGAACCGATTATACTCCAGTGAAAGCTGCCAGGCCAGCTAAATTGTTTGGACGGGGTCTATGTATTGATGGACAGAAGAGTAGCAGTCACACAAGTCATCTGAGTGCCATGGAGTTGAAGTTGCTTCCAACAAAATGGCTCTGATTGGTTGTCGGACTATCCAATAGCGTGCAGAAGTATTTCTCTGTGTGTCGGTTGAAACGTGGTCCCCATGATATCCTGATTGTGTGTTGCCAGACTCGTGTTCCTACCTCGTCATAGCAGTTCCAAGTTTGAGTCATTGTCCATTTGTTTGCATTTTATTTTAATTCTATGTTTCTTCTTTCCTCAGGTGGCATCACATTGAATCACTGTTGAACGGTGGAGTGACCATCACTGTAAACTTCTGGTACAAAGTATGTATATCCTTTACTTTGACATTCATCTCATCTGTGTCATTGTATGTCTCTTCACTGTTGCTCACTTGTTTTGTTTCAGGGCGCCCCCACACCCAAGAGGATAGAATACCCTCTGCGAGCTCATCAGAAGGTGGCCATCATGAGAAATATTGAGAAGATGCTAGGAGAAGCACTTGGAGAGCCACATGAAGTAAAAGCTCTTGGTTTTATGTCATTCTTGAAATGCTCTAAATGTCAGCGGTGTTTATTACATAAGTCGTACATAAATGTCACACTGCCCGTTTCTAGAACATCACGTCAGATCCACATTTAGGTCACCTGTTGCATGAATTCCCTGGGCCACGCTGACCCTTCTAGCAACCCAATTACAGTGAATATTTATGGCTTTCCTGATTTAGTACAAAGAAAAGATATATGCATTCTGGGACGACGAGCATGCAATATGTCTGAGTCTACGAAGCAGCTCATCCTAAACAAGAATCCTTTTTGTTTTCTCGTAGGTCGGGCCTTTACTGAAAACGATGATCAAGGGGAGATATGACCAGGATCTCAGTTAGGAGCCCCCTCCCTTGAAGCTGATTTGGCTTTTCGGAAACCGTGTGCATGTGAAACTGACTCTGCTGTGTGTGTGTGCGTGTGTGTGTGTGTGTGTAACGCGCATTCTCTGTTTGGAGCTACGTTGTCACTGCATGGCGGTAAGCAGCCATCTTGAAAATATCCAGCCTTCAGGTGCCATTGTCGTTGCAATTGCAGAAGACACAGAATGGGAATTCGACCTACTTGAAGAAGTTTTTTCTTTTGTTTTCGATGACTGAATTCGGCAAATGCTTCTCTGTCAATCAGTGTGCTCTCAAAAGTCTTACAATTCAAGCTAATTGGGCATTAGCTTTAATTGTGAATTGTACGAAATCGGTACCTTTTGGAGCGAACTCAGCATTTTGACCACTAAAGGATGAGTCAAGGGGTATTATACTGTACATACAATAGACATGAGATAAACAGTTAAATACAGGACATGTCTTGTATACATGAAATAATTATACATTTGGAATGATTATACTGTATCACATCTTTATCACATACAACTGTTTTGGGAATATTTATCCACATTATCTCCACACCTTCTAATGACCCCACTTTGGGCAGTGATTGTCAGGATTTCTCCGGTTGAATGACGCTTAAGCACAGACATTAAAAACACTGAAGTACAGTGAATAATGATGATGAAATATAATTATTAAGAAATGTATGGGTGTGAAAAAAGGAGGCTTGAATATTCAGCTGAAGGAATGTGTGACTGCAGTTTTTTTTTTTTTAGCAGAGTGATTGCTGTTCGTTTTATAAATGTTGTGGTCTGTATTTCAAGGACTTTATTGAATGTGCTGTTGGGCATACCAGTGATACGCGGGAGTACGGAAAATAAATTACACTGCAATTTTAGTTGCAAATACAGTAAAGAATCAATTTTTGGGGGAAACTTCTTCTTAACAGTTAATGCAGGTGGTGTTTTATTGGGAATGCAATTATTAATACAGTTTTGTGTTTAAAAGCGGTAAAAATGCATAGAGGATAGATTTATGTTATAATGCTTTTAGCTGACTGAACCCACAGGACCGTCTGCTGGAATGTAGCTTAGTATCAGCCATTGCGGTGCAACGTAAAGCTCCATCTAGCGGTCAGGTTTGCAGTTGCATGTTAAGCTCAACAGTCTGTGCACTATACTGCTACAATACAATTATTCAGTATGTTGTATTAAATATAGCAGATCTAAGATAAAATGATGCTGCAACATGTGCAAACCCGTTCTTATGAGATGTGTAGGTTTTTAACTATCCTCCAGATTGCACTTATGTCTACCGTCACACAGCCATATCTTGAAGACCTTGAAGGTGACGCCGTCTTGAAAGATGGCAGTCGCTAGTTTGCAAGTTTAAAGTGCTCTCTCTCGAATTGTTGTTGAAACAAAAAGGGAGGATAATTTCATATATATATATTATTAAAATATATTGTGCTGTATGTGCCAAACCATCTTCATGTTAAGAAATCTGCCAGAGGCACTGGACGAATCAGGAAGAAGTAAATTTAAAAATAGGAATACACAAGTTTGAAGAGTTTTGTTCTGATTGCGGTTCAACCATTTAATTGGTGATTAATTGTGTATGTATTTCTAAGATTGCACAAAAAAAAAGAGCTCTTCTGTAAAAAGAATTTAGTGAAGATGTTTCATCTCTCTAATATTGCTAGTTTGATAGTTTACTGTATGTGCCTTGCCTAACATCGCATGGCATTAAATGTCACAAGGACTTTCAGTTAATGGTATTCACTCTGGCATTAAACAGCTATAAAGGTGAAACTAACCGCTGTCCCTGGAGATAAAGGCCTGTTTTTTTGTCTTGTTTTGTTTTTTTGAACATGTGCTCTCCTTGTTCTTCTGATTAAAGTTTGTTTTCAAATTTTAAAGAGATGTGAATGATTGCTTAAAGCTTCAAATTCAAATACCCTACATTTTAAATGACATAACATGAGTAAATAAACACACAAACACAACATAAGTATAGTCTACAAAAATTATTTACTATAAATTGTGCGTCAGCAGTTTTTCAAAGCAAGGGGTTAAAACTCAGTAGTGACTAAACAGCTTTAGGAAATCCATCCCATGCTCTACAGTTACACCACCACCATACTGCAGTAATTCAAGATAATATTGCTGCCGATAACGACGAGTATCAGTAACAACACATCTTACATCTTTGTTACACTACACTCAGAAAAAAAACTATACTATACCACCAAAACAATTTATATAATTGCTCCAAATGGATGCAGAGGGGAACACAAATAAACAACGGTATATCTTAGTAAAGAAAAACTGATCAACCCATTGACCCTAATACACAAGAAATGAGAATGAAATCATACCACGACAAATACAAGCAAAGCAAAATTAAAAGAACACAAATGAGATGAGAGGAGCCAAGAGAGAGAGAGAGAGACGCTCCTTTTCATATGTAAACAGACCCTGAAAGCGCACAAACGTCCGTCCTCACAGACACATGACTGGACACTTTGTAAATCTAAACATCTCTATCAAAAATAAAGAGAATGCTGCTGGAATGAACTTTAAGACCGACGTCCTCCTGCAGCATCTTTCACTCAGTGTTTTGGGGGAGACGACCGCAGTCCTCCACATAATTATGCCAGAAATTATAGTGCTGTAATAGTCTGTAGACGTCTTGGAAGATGAAATTTATTGGGCTCTAATAATCAACTCTTATTGTTGACTTTTTCGATAGCTTATTCTGCTTTAGTGAGTAAAAAATAAGGCGAGTGAAATGAGTCTATCTCTTGTTTCATCAGGGTTACAATGAATCAGTGCCTAATATTTCCTCTTAGGCTGTTTAGGACTTGCCCATAATGAAATTTTAAAAGGCTCTGAACCAAAGTTATCAGTTTCATAGCTCAACAAACTGTCCAAATCTCAGGTCCTGAAGAAACATATTTACAGCACTATAACCCTGTATTATATATATATATATATATATATATAAAAAAAATTTAACTTAAAATGAAATTGGCATCTTTGAAATAATAGTATTTACATAGAAATAGCAGTCGAGACTGTCCAGAAGAGACTCTACAGCACCACTAGAACGTATTTACAGAAATGAATATAGATTCATTTACTATGTCACAATTTAAATTCTAATGGGTTAAAGAAAATACAGCTTAAAAAACAATACTGTCAGTGCAACATCAGACCTGCTGAGATGGTCAAAAGTAGACAGGTTAGTCTGTTACGCAAACAAGAGCACATCTGACCACATCCTAACTAAAATATCACACAGAATTCCTTAAGGTCCTTAAGTAAACAGTAAAGCAAATAATGAAACACTGTAATTTAATGTTTTAACAAAGGCCTATGACAGTTACCATTTTTCAAAATAAGCCACTGACAGTAATAAAGGTATTTCTTGACTTGGGAAAAATTTAACAAACTGAAGCTAATTCGATGTAATAAATAAAAAAAACTGTGTAAACAATATTATCGTTAGCTGCTCTTACAGTATTGTGCTCGTCATCAATGGAATCGATACTTTCGCGCGGGCTTGAGGTTGACATACGTCTTCTTCATGTCCTCGGTCTCGTTCTTCTTCACGAGTTGGTATCGCTCCCCTTTTGTGGTTACCACCTGGTTACCGTGGTATCGAACTAGCTTCTTTGGAGCCTGAAAAACATAGAAATCAACATCACACCCGAACGCAAAAGTTTTATTGCACGAAATGGGTGTGATGTGGAAAAAATTCTTACATCTTTGGGGGCAACAGGTCGGTGAGTTTTGTTATCTTCCTCACTGTCCACCAGCATGTACCTGTTACGATGAAACATAAGATAAGATAAGATAGGACTTTATTCATCCCCGTGGGGAAATTAGGGTGAACATGGAAACAAGGTCATAAACACTGAAACAAATCAACAAGTGTGGACAGTTTTGCTGAACACTGGCAGATCTTACTCACTTCTCAAGAATGCTCTCTTTAAGTTTCTGGTCTGGCTGTGAGGAAATGTTCTTCCCATGGTTGACCTGAGGCAGCGGGACACCAACAACTCAGTAACATGCACAAGGCAGGCAGGCAGTGGCTGAGATGGAACAGCAGCAGTGTTTTTGTGCATAGCGGAGACTCACATTAAGAGGATTGGGGCTGAGCTGGACATCACCCTCTATGATGAGTCGCACAGCTTCCTCCATATCTCCTTTGGCAATGGACAGGGCGCTGCGAGCCTCGGACAGACTACACTTTGGAAACATCTCCAGTAGGTGCTGTTCCTGGGCCTCCCACTCAGACACTGGTAACTGAACGAAGACATTTTTATTTTCTAATTTGTATGGTGAGACCATTGTCAACAGGTGAAAAAAAAAAATCACGAGAGGGAAGGGAAGGAAAATGGTGTGCCGATTTGTGTCATAATGATTACCTTGGCAGTGGCGCCCTCTGTCTGTGTTTTAAGGCACTGCGTTTCTCTTCCTGGCGGAGGCTCACTGGGCAGAGTGGTCAGTTTCAATGAAATCTCTTCTGCGCCCGACTTAGGCACACTGTTTTCTTCATCAGCTAAAAGATAAGAGTCAAATTAGTCATCTAAAATGAATATCACACCTTTGGAAACACTAAAAATAAGCTACTTTGGAAAGGCTAACACTCCAACAATATGTGCAAAAGAAGTTAAAATAAATACGCCACCTGAGGTTCGAGCAGATGCTAGTTTCGAAGCCAAACTGAACATCATTTCACAGACTTTGACGCTGTAAAATAACATATATATTTTTTTAATAACAATAGAAAACAGTGCTGCAGTTGTCTCGTCTAGAAAAACATATCCATTTGTCTACCTGTCAATTTCAGCAAAGCCCGGGATGTAAGCTTCTAACATCTCTGCAAAAACCTCCACATCAAAGTTCTCCTCAACACTCTGCTGGCTGCCGAGATCCTCCAGTACTCCAGTGATGTAAGATAGAAGAACATCATCCAGCGTGCTGCATTAAATGGTAAAAATAATAAAATAAAATATGCTGCAGACTAACAGAACAAGATATTTTTCAAAAGATGCAATGAAAGCTTTGTGGCACAGCTTACCTGAGGTCTGCATCAGGAATGTAAGCCTGAATAAATTCGTGCAACGCACTGTGGATGATTTTGTGGAGGTCCATTGCGTACTCCTGCTGTGCTGAGGAGGGAACACACAGTTCAATGAGCTGGAGTTGGTGTACAGCAAATGGTCAAGGGGGGGGTTACATATATAAGAGCAGCAGCAGCGACAGCAAACCTTAAATAGCCGAATCCAACAGTTGTCACCCGTGTGCAATGAATGGCACGCAGCCAAGGCATAAATGGACAAGTTACAAAACGATCACTTACGAAAGCCTGGTTGTGAAAGCCTGACGTGCAACATCTTGACTTTTACGCATGACCTACACAAATACCTCTCCAGGATTCATCCCAGTAAGGATTTCAAGTGAGTTCAAGTGGCCGTCATGCAACCATAACTAAAACTGAAACGCTGAAAACATATCTATGCAGCTATTCTTACCGTACAATGCTCTAGCAACACGCCGACCTCTACTCGTTAGCCAGCGTTAGCAGCATTAGTTATCAGCTAATGTTTAATTGCTAGCATCAGGGCTAAGCTAAAATTAGCCATACCGTACCGTGTAATATTAACCGCGTGATGGATATATTTTATAAAGTCTTGTTTTCCCGAAACTATCACTATTAATTAATCGACAGCGTTATCATTATTGCAAATGTCTTGTAAAATAAACAGCGTTAGGAGGACGCTGGTGAATTTGCGCTAGCCAAGTGGGTTACTGTTAGCTAACAACAACTGCTAGCAAGCTATCGGTTAACGCTGCTGCAGAAGCAACCCTCGCTGACTACATTTAATGGAGCAAAACTTACTCTTACAGGAGATTATTACGGAGACATGAAGCTCGAAGTTTTCCCCAAATGCACAAGGGGGAGGATGCTCAGTCTGTGCAGTGGACGGACGGAGATGCTCGATTCAAAACATTGGCACGTCACTTCCTCTGATTGTAACTAGCCTGGTTGATGCGGCTGTTGATTTGTGAATCTCTTGGAAACGTGTTTGGATTTATTGTACATTTATTGTGAATTCAAACTGAATGTAACAGATGTATAATGCTTAATTATAAATTAAATTAAAGACTGAGATTAGACAGTGAAACACTATATAAGAGCTGAAATGCTTCGTCGACAAAAGAAAAAGAAGAAGAAGAAGAAGAAGAACGATCATTCAGAATGTGTAATTTTAAATGTCTCGCCAAACTGGCTTTTTCTAAATTATTTTTGCGAGTGGTGGAGTGCTTTATGTATGTAAAAGCTATTCTACAGATATTGTTCTGCATCTCAATAATTACAATATTGCAGGACCACCCTTACTTCAGTACATTTATCTGACAGTTGTAGTTGCAAGTTACATTACAAATTAAGATTTCTGCACACAGAATGTGTGTACAGTAAATACAAGTACATCTGAACAAAATTTGCAACTATTTTGACATTCATTTAGAAAACTTGTATGAGCATAGCAGGCAAACAATTTGACCTTTTGTTTTGCATTTAGTTATTTAACATTTAATAATCTAAGAACATTTTGTAACTTGCAGTGCATACCTTTACTTGTAGGTAAAGAAGCTGTGTACTTCATCCACAGCTCATCATTGCTAGCCAACTATCTAATACTGAAGAAAATGCAATGCAAAACCATTGCATATGATGATGTACGGTGGTGTTCAAAAACTGCTCAAAGATGTCAAAGCCTTTCTGTAGAATGTTATAATGTTTTCCCCTACATTACAGCTGTCATTAAATGTTTTTTTTCCTTCTCTCTGTGAGATCACATTTTATTTTCCACTTTAAACCTTTGCATTTAGAATTAATTTTAACCTATTCCGTCTCCTTGATAAATTTAGGGCTGTCTCTGATCCATATTTGCTTCCTGACTCCTCAGTGTCTGAACGCTCGTAAATAGTCTACTCTCACTTGGACATTATCTTATATCTTTTGCCAGATCCATACATAGTTGATGATCAAGGTGTTATCTGAGGCAACATCGGTGATGTCATCAGATCCTGCTCTCAGTTACCTCCGCCTGTGTTGGTATTATAGCAGATATGTACCTATAAATCATTAATGCCCATTCAATTGTTCTCCCGCTGCCTTGGCAGTATCTCTTGCAGGCTGTAGTATTTCATGGGGAAATATGGTACACGCTCCTGATAAAACAAGCAAGAACAATTCTCAACTTGGCTGAACTCTGTTTCAACTCTGAGCTCATGGCTAGACAGGTGGGGCTGAGGTATCAGAGGAGAGAGCGTAAAGGAGAGCACCTTGTTTTTCTCCATGTGTGTTCACAGCTGAAACTGAGGACAGCCTGCAAGTCATATAACACATAGCACAACGCTTCAGCACGACAAAGAGCACTGGCATACAATATTGTGATTGCGATGTGATGGCAAAAACTAAATCCTAACAGCAGTGTCACATTTAGCTCTAAACAAAAATGAATGCCCTCAAACCACTCGGGGTCCTGTATATGATCTTGTTTTTCATCTGCTGCAGTTCAGAGCTCAGTGGTTAAAATTAACTCATGCTGACAGACCTAGTAAAGCTGAAACGAGGGTTTCCTTTATTTCTTCAAAGCACAATACGTGCAGACACTAGGTGGCAGCATTGAGTTATTTGTGACAGCAGGACATCATGCAGCGGGATATCTGTTCCAAAAGATATTGGTATGCTCTTGGGACCTTTGAGTGAAAAGAGAAGCAACAAAAGCAGTAGAGTTTATATGTTAAATCCACAACATGCAGGGGTACGTGATTGCTCCTATTATCATTTTTAAATATACAAATATTAGTTGTGTAACAAACCTTAATCTTAAAACAGACCTGCAAAAGCGTCATCCTTGTTCTTAGATTTGTTGCCACTTACAGCTGATGTTGTGATGGAATATTATTATTTCTCTTTTGTTTTTGTCCAATCTTCGAACTCACATTGATGTAAGTTATGTTTGGTCCGGATTTATTACCAAGGACTTTCCATCTTTGTGCATAGGTGGCTAAGCAGTCGCTTTATGAGCCCAAGTCTTTGTGTGAGTGGGAGAGGGTGCCCTGCATGCACTGGTTCTACTAGATCAATTTCAGCCAGGGCTGTACTCGTCATACTTACTGTAAGCATCATAATAACATATTGCAATGACGGTAATTTCTTACTTTATTTAACTAAGATGAAATAGACCAAAGCAATAAGGTAAAATTAGCCTTTACAGATTACAAAATATAATGCTAAATGTTCTTATGAAAAAAATGTTTCATGCTATTTTAACACCTTTCCTCAAACAGCCTCACAAGCAACAAACACCCAGCTGTACATCAGATATAAACACACATCCTATAAGTCAAATTAATGTAGACAGATTAGTTGTTGAATTGTCAATTATCACAAAGACTGTATTACAGTTTTAGCCTCAAGCCAAAAACGCAAGGTCAGTTGATTAAAGCAGTGTAGCAAAACCACAACTTTGTTGTTCATGTGTGTGGCAGGAAGATAATATACGATTAAATATTAATTCTAACTTTTATAATATGTATTTGATGCAAGTTTGAAATAGACTGTTTCAGCTGGTCCACACTGACTTGGGAATCAATGCATTTCATATCCTTTATCCTTTTTAATATGTAAGAACAAACTGTTCTACAAAAGTCTGAGAGAGATTTTATTAAAGTACCTGTGAAATCGTTTAAGAACCTCACATATTACACATAAAAGTAAGTGGCAGACAATTCTTAATATGTGCTAATGGTATGTTTATACGTTTCTGTTCCTATATGCCAGGGTACAGTCAAGCATGTCATGCAACAATGTCGAGGCAGGGCTCATAATGTGGATATTGTACTGGTGGCACAGATTTCCATTTTCACACAGACAATGGGGACTGGGGGTTGGCTGAGGCAATGTCTGAGAGAGAAAAAAATACAGTTCTCATCACCAAAACATTGAATGATTTACTGTCAAATTAATTACCCTTTACCCAACTTTAGACAATAATGCTCGGCGCCGTCTGTCGGAACGGTATTCTTCTATTAGTGTTCAATTTCCAGTTCAGCCAGAGTGACTTCATATTTAGATTTTATTGTATTTACTCAGCCAACGCGTAGCATTGCATCCACAATAGAAAGGCACAGAATTATTCAGTATTTTCAGTTGAATCACCTGTGCAGCAGAGATGGGATCAGCACATTAATTTGGACATTGATTTTGTTAAAAAAAAAAAAAAAATTAAACACCTAAAAATGTCTCAAAAGGTGCATTTACTGAGTGAATTCAAGCACAGTGCAGTTTAATTAACGGAAACTTTTACAATGTAAGGCCTCTTTCACAATCGGGACTGCTAATCATTTTACCTGTCTCTGGTTGGGTTTGAAGGTCACGTGACTGATGGATTCAGACAAAAGTACAGTATTAACGACACTTGTGAAATCAAAGTTGCGTTTTTAATTAATTTTTACACTTTTTTTTAGCTTTAATCGGAAGCTGTCGGTTAGTGTCTTGAAAGGAGTTGGAGCATGAGCAGGAGATTATCTGGCTTGTTTTCTGAGCCTGACCAGATCCAGATCCGGGCCTCCTGTGTGGGCTCGCCTGCCCTCCCTTCTGCCTCCTGTCCTGTCCCCAGGAAATAGTCACCCGGCAGCCCATTGGCAGTTTCGCTATTCTCTTGAACTTCCTCAACTGGCCTCAAGATAGAGGGCAAGGTTAGACAGATCACATTATATTTGTCTCTGAATCTTAATATATTTAAGAAAGAGAAGCTCACACATCCTTAGAGATATACAGCAACAATGACAAAGTAAAGTTTTGTGGTAACAATGAGCGGAGCAATCTGCACACAACTATCTTAGCTTCGCCCCAGTAAATGGACTGGTCTGGTCTGTGTGTCTCTGTTGAGCAGTCGATAGGTTAACCTGCCCGTGGCATCCATCTTGTGTGGCCCCCCTCGCATTACCATTGATCTGAGGGAAATAAAGAGCACACGTGTTATTATATACAGCCCAGAAAAACACCCTCTCGCAGTGATGGAGTGAACAGGCCAAATGTATGAAATATTGCCCCTCCGACATATTCCGTCTTCCTGTCAATAGCGCAGCCTTTGCCTACAACCCGGATCAATAGGGACTTATCTTTTCATGATAACACATAACGACGTTGTTTGTTGTCTTTTTCTGATGCCGAGCTTCTAATCCTGTCCGTCTACCTTTTCAAATTATCCACGCCGATATGTAAATGTGTGCACGCCTTTTACAACTACTTCTCATTTCGTAATTTTTTTCACCCCCCGCTAAAGAAATACAAACTGGCGTGGGCCCGCTAGTCTGAGACGTGGCAGTTACAAATTTACATGTTGGTTTTCTGGACGTTTCTCTGAAGCTTTTGGGGGTCTCTCATGTGTGAGACTGCTCAGTGGAGAGAAGACACCCCTCTGTAAAAACATCTGTTGTGGAAATGGCTGTCAGACTCCCTTTTGTGGGCTCCGTCTCTTCTTTGCGCGGAGATTGTCATTTGTTTTGATCATTTATGTGGGTGAAAGAATAATGATAAAAAATCTGGAGACTGCGCCCGTGTAGTTGAGCTATCTACAGGAGGTTGTGTTTATTTTTTCGACGCAAAGGAACATTTCTCTCTGTTTTAGTGGCGTTGTGTTAGTCTGCACATTGAGGCGTGTCATGTAACTATGTTATTTAATATAAAAGTAGTGTATTGTGGCTGATAGTAAAGTCTTTAGAAATATTTTTGCAATTAGCCATTTCAGTAGGCATACGTACTCTGTGTATTAATGTTTTTATCTGCAAGTTGCTTAAAGATAACTAGAATTACTTTAATTATTCATGATGTGATGATTGTTATCATACATGGAAGGAGTCAGTGGAGAAGTGAAATTATCATTGTCTCTTATTATTTTTAATGATCATTTTAAAGAGAGTGCAATTTCGCTTTACGTGTAAAAAAGAAATTGGTCCACTATTCTGTCACATTTGTGTGACAGGCTGAAGTCATACTAAAATAATGCAAAGGATCTTTCCATTTCTTTAACTTTGCTAGAGAAAAGGAAGTGACAAGAGGCTGCCGCCGTCTCGCTCCTAAAAAAATGTATTGTCAACAAAAGCTTTGTGTTATGACTTTCTTTCAGCGTGGCCCAGGGTGCGGCGACGCCACTGTCCTCCACCTACACAGGAAGCGTTTTGAGACCACCTATCCCGTAACGCCACGAGGCACATCACCTCTCTGCGAGTCAGCTGCCATCTATCTCCGTCAAACTCAGGTAATTCGTTTTTTTTCCCTCCGTTCAACAGCGCTGCACACTCAAAACCCAAACATGAATTCCTTCTGAAATGATTCACAGCTTTGCATTAAATTATCCTGATTGCATTCAGACAAGTTAAGTCAGCTATAGCGTCCATGAATCTGTGTTTTAGGGACCTCACACAACTGCAAAATAACTGCACTGTTGAATCATTAGAGCAAATTAAGGGCTGCGTTGTGACAGCTGAACAATACAACTCCCAGTTAGAGGATCTACAGTATGTGCTCTTAAAGTGACAAAAAAAATCTAGACATTGATATATCATTGTAAAAAGCACTTCTTGATGGGCATGTTTTCTGTGAGTCCCAAGAGTCGCTTGTTTGAAGCACAACATCAATTCTCCACGATGTTGGATGTGGAGCATTTTCTCTGTTTAGACACCAAACCAGAATGTAACACAGGTCAAATCTTCCCATGTGAACGAAAAGCAATAGAAAATGCGTCTTTTAAATATATCACAAAAGAAAGGTGCATAACACAACTTACGTATTATGTATGAGATCTGGTTTAAAAGGTGTAAAAGAGGAGGGATCACTTAAATTATTCATAACAGGAAGATCCACGCGTGAATTAATGGGACGCCTGTTTTGTGATTGTACGATTTTCCAGCGGAGCAGGTGAATGTTTGAGCAGAGTGACACCTCATAAACTTGCTGATAACCTGTTCCTGTGTCTTCTTATCTGTCTTCCAGACAATCCCTGGTCCCTGAGCACGTTGTCGTTTCCCCTCAGGCCCATTATCAGATTCCCTCTGTAGGCTCCCAGCCGCTGCAGTTATTGTGGAAGACTCGACTTTTATAGCCCCGTTGATGTCTGTGACAACACTGGCTTTTATGAGTGAGTATAGTATGTTGTCTTCTGGTTACTAAGGAGGTAGTTTTCTTTTTATTTATTTTATTTTTGTTTTAATTGAGAGCTTCCTTCTCACCTTTTTCTTTTTTTTTTTTGTTAAAATGACTAGTCTTTGGCAGACAACTAGGGAAATAAAATAAATTCAACAGTTTTCACTAGACAATATCCTACAAATATCTTCATAAACATAAAAATAATAAAAAAGACAGTACAAGCTTAGCAAAAGTATTTAATACTAAATTTAACGTTATCAATATGATGCTATTTTCACCCACTATATCATTAATCATCTTTTTCCAATCATATTTCTGCACTGATCTGTTCCCCCCACTATCTGTGGGAAAAGTGTTATCTCCCTCCGCCATTCATGTACACATTTATTGGTTTCCAAGTCTCTGGGATCAATCTTTTGGCCACCAGAGGAGCATAACTAATGGCAACATTAGAATGGCTTTGTGAGAGGGACTGGCCGGATGCGGGTTAACCAAGCAAGAAATAATCTAGGATTTTATATCCTGCATGAATGGCCATAGGATATTCTGAGAATAAATTAATCCCCCCAAAAATTTTTTAGCAGCGTGGTTATCTTTTGAATGAAACAGTTTCAGAGGGGCAGGTGGGTTTGTTTGTCTGATTTATTTTCTCGAGGGAGGGTGTTTGCTCGCCGCGTGTACACATGTGGAATTTCCCGGCAGATAATGATCGTCATCTTAATGCTCAGCCAGGGTCAAACTATCCATTCTGTGCCTGACCGCAGGTCTAGACGGTCTTCCTCTGGAAAGCCTTGTTCCTCTTTCCTTTTAAAGACCCACTTCTATTTTCCTGTTGTCCCCAAACAAGGATTTTATAAAACGGGTGACATCGCCACACAAGCTGTCTGTCGAATCCCCCTTAATTAAAGTGACATTTAAAGCCTTCCTCAGACACTAATAAACCCCCTCTCCATTAAGATCCTCCTAATTACTGTGTGCAAAGGAAAGGGGGACACACACAGACAGACAGTGCGGAGGTAAGCCTGCTGGCATTTGCCCCCATAAGCTGAGCGCCACACAAAAGAAAATGTCCCCTGGGTTACCCATCCTACCAGAGAGACTCCTTTTTTTTTTTCAGCCCAACTCCCCCTCTCCTGTTTTCGTCTTATGAATGAAAGTGTATGACATGTGGGGCTGAGTGTCCATTCATGGAGCTGGTGGAATGTGTGAATACAGGCTTTGAATGAGGCATGAATCAAAGCCACCTGATAAGTCATTAAGCAGTCTTTTGACATTACCATTGTTTAAATGTGCATGGTGGAAGGGAGAGTGCTGTCATCTTTAAACACTCATTCACTCAAGTGAGGCTGATTATAGAAGATGTTCAGTGTAAATTTAGAGAGGCGGGGGGCTTCTCAGGAAGCGTCGAGCATTTTCCCACTAAAACATTTTAGGAAGTTTATTTTAATGTTGATTTGAAATGTTAACCCCATGTTGGAAACGCATGGCTCTGTACGACAATACAGTCCCCACACCACTTCAAACCCAGAAAGGTTAAACATTCTTGGTTCATGTCCTGGTCTGTAGATTAATGACATTAACGAAGTTTCCATTATTCGTGCAACTGGGGGAGAGAAGGGCGTCCATGCGGAAAGCCACATGACCGAGGCAGAGATAAGAGAAAATGAAATACGTCTTCGCGGAGACAGGAGGGGCCAGGAAGTGCCACTCCAAATTAGCCGCGGGCCCAGTTTGTTGTTACTTCATTAACCCAACAGCCCCGGGAAAAATAAAAAGCCGGGTCACAACCTTTAGCAACGGGGAGGCCTGAGACTTACAAAGAGAGGCTCCTTCAAACTTTGACTGGATGCAGCGACTGACACAGTACGGACAGAAATCCTTTAAAGTAAAATCCAACAAACCTTACTATTGTTACGTATAATACATATAATAGTTGACCTCAAACAATTAATTATTACTTAATTTAATATAGTAAAAACAATATATACGAATCAGTTTGGTGCAATGACAGTGCTGCTCCATCCAGCATTGCAGGATCAATGATCATAATTTAACAACTTATTAAAAAAAGAGATGAACTGATCAGTGAGTTAACAAAACATAACCTATTTAAAATACATTGTTAGCTAGTGGTTTTGTTAATTTGAGTTAAAGTCAGTCTGCAAATAAAACTTAGCTTCTTGGTTCAGATATGGCTGCATATGCATGTAAAAGTTCATACATATGCTGTTATTGTTAGTCAGCTAACCATCTTTTTGGGCACAAACATCCACATTAGATAAATTTACACAGTGTTATATCCAAATATACAACACTAGACAGTTAAATTAATAACATCAGCTGTTAAATGAGAATATGATGGTATGTTATTGCGTGATCAGTAATAGATAATGTGCATTGCGCTCTGTTTGCTGCTCTTTAACATTTGGTGGTGTACTTCAAAACAGAGCCGAGTTGTATAATGCCGTCCTTGTTGTTGTAACACGAGCTGAGCAGCGGCTCTTTATTTGCAGGCAGTGACTTTATTAGAGTCTATGGTTACAGACCCTTGGAAGGAGGGCTATTGTATTCTCACCCCTTCTCTGGCAAACATACCGCCGCTGCTCCCTTCCTTTGTGCACTCTTCATAACAAACAGGCCCTGATGTAGCTCGAAATCCGAAGCTGTCCGAATTACTTTGAGTTATTTTCTGAAATTTGAGTCATATTGTAATTAACAAAAGGGGTTGGTTTTTGTCACGTAATGCAATGCATGTGTTCCACATTTATTTCTTGAACTCAGCTTAAGTCAGCTAAATTATTCCTACCTTTTCCCTACTTTTCTGTCTCTCGCATACACACACACACACACACACCTACTCAGCAATGTGGATCAGCAGCAGCTGACTTGGCTAGAAACTCTGTGGCACAGGTAGACAGAAGCAGGGTCCAGCGAGTATCTACTGAGGCTGCAGACACATCTGCCTGCTTGATTTCACCTGGTAACTGAGCATGTAGTATTTACTTCTCGGCTGAAATGCAATCAGGGGCTGGTAGCTGGCAAGGAGGCAATGAGCCTGCGATTAGGTGCAGCTTTTCTCCCCCTTTTCAAGAAGTAAGTCAGGGTGTGAGCTGCAGAAAAATGCATTGTAATAGTTTGGCACCTCACACCAAACTACAGGTGACTTTTTACAAACAATGTATAGTTGTAACATATTGACATAAATAATAATATATATCATATCCTTTAACTGAGTTTCACTGAATGTTAGTTTTTGGAAGTGGCATAAACATCAGCGAGCAAAGAGATGCATGCCATTAAATGGATTCCTTCTAATGTTTAACATTAAAGCAATAGTTATAACAAACATTAAAGCAGGGTTCATGGTCTAGCTCACACTAAAAACATTAACACTCTGTCAAATTGAGTTTTATACGCATCCTCATGAGCTCTTTCTTTGCTGACGACAACCTTGTGAATTCCTGTGATAAACGTAATAGTGACACTGTTGAGGTTCCTACGGTAGAGCGCTCCCTGCACGTACAAACATTTTACATCCTCGAGACAAGAGTCACCTCTCTAATCTGGCTGAAGAAGTGTGTGGAGAGGCCCTTTATCCCTCCCTGCTTTAACCGGTTGCTCACAGAAGAGCCATTTACCTCCACTAATGGGGAGTGAGTCTTTCACCGGGGCCTGTTTGCCTCTCAACCCTCTGAAAGAAACTTCGCCAGAGAGGAGACATTAAGAAAACCAGTTAATCTGCAGCAGTCTGTCTGTGTCGACCCAGGGAATGGGCCGAGGTCCTCAGTGCCTTTTCAAGAGGCTTCTCTTCACAGTAACTATAGAAGTGTTAGATCAGCACTTTTCTCAGTTTCCCTGATAAAGACACAGCAGTAAAACAAATGAAGTGGTTAGTCTTGTTTGTTTATTGAGTTAGAAAGCTTTAAAAGTTGCTGATTTAATACCCAAATGTCACCACGTACAATATAGTTTTTGTTCATTACTAAAGGCCCTTTCACTTATGTTTCACTGCCTTACCATAGTACTCTCTTTGATTACCAGAAAACAACAGCTTTAACAAGACTAAAAGTTATAGATATAATCATTGCAGTGCTTTGGATTAAATGATAATGTCATAACGTAACATGGTGACCTGCAATAACACTGTTAAAATGCACATCTTTAGCAGGTAGAATGTTTATGATGCTCACCGTCTCAGGTTAGCGTAAGAGCATGCAAACATTAGCTTATTATCACCAAACTGAAAGTACAGCTAAGGCAGATGGGAGTGCTGCACAACAGCAATAAACCAAGTTTTGACCTAATGATGGCATCATTAACGGTGGATCTAAAAGTATCTGAGTTATTCTTATTGATCCTGCAGGGGAACGTGAATGCGCCATGTAAGTCGATCCGATGATTTTTGAAATATTTTATCAAACACAGAAATGCAACAGAAAAGGGACCAGCACAGCCACAGTTAGTAGCCTTATCCTCATGGGACCATTAACGTATAGATGATTCATTTATTAAAATAATAGATGCTGAGGAATTCAGTCTGGACCAAAGTGGTAAAACTACCAACACTGCTGTTTCCAGAGCTGAGATGACAGAAAATGAATTTGATGGGTTCTACAAAAACACAGATAACATAAATGATTAAAGAAAACAAATACTGCACAAGACAAACAAATAATTTGTCCTTTACCCTTGTATTAATTCCTACTACCTTGGCAAGGAAAGCAAAATGTTGGTTTTAGAGCAGCAGATCAAGCGAATGACCTGCTCTCTCTAAAAGGAACCCGGGCTAAAGAGTAGGAACAGAAGCCTACCACACAATCACATCCAAGTCACTGTTACTTACCTTTGTTTGTGACAGTGTGGGCTGTTAACCCTCAGACACTCTTTACTGACCATTTATGGAGCAATCCTACTGTGGCAGGAGGGCTAGACCAAGGTCATTAGTGGCTGCAACCGGACTGACCTGTCGTTACAGATGGGACAAATAAACACAAGGGGGAGAATGGGGCTAATCTGGTAGGAGGTCACAATAGCAGGTAGCGGTAGGTTATAAGGAGAAGGATGGGCCCAGGAGGTTGGATGCGCTTATCTGGAAAAAGTTTGCAATAAGACAATATAGTGGGCAGAATAAAAACAAGCACTGAATACAACACACAAACACATGCATGTACACGCAGTCATACCAGCAGTATGCCCGCTGAAACATTCATGTACAACACACGCCCCCCTTCACACACACACACTGACTTGTGTTTGAGCCCGTACGACAGATGCCGTATGGACTGTTGTATTCTCAGCAGTAAAGGAGGGCCCTGAGGGTGTCTGCTGTCAGACAGTACACTAGGGATCATCTGTGACACAGTGACACCGATCCCCCTCATGTCACACACAATGCTAGCCTAACACCACTGTTTGTGCAAGTGTGTGAACATGTGTGTGTGTGTGTGCGCGTTTCTGGATCATGTCAAATACACTGCAACACATTTATTCACGCCTCGTCCTCCTTTATGCCTTTTTACACGGTGATGTCTCTGCCGCTCGAGTAACACATTTTTTTTTCTTTTCATCAAAATAGTTAGAACCATTTGAAATATCAAAATAAATAGTTTCGTCTCTATAGTTTGCAGGGATTCGCACTCATCTTGTTTTTCACCGTGCAAACAAGGGGAAAGCTGGGATGTGCTGCAAGTTGTACTGCTCATGTTTGGCCAGTTGAGGCCATGCTTTCCTTAGGGTGAGCGGATTCTGTTTTCAGCGTGCTGTCACTCTGGCCCACTTCTTTCCTCACTGTGATCCTGCATATATGGGTCATGCAAACCAAACCCTTTGCCGAATCATCTTTGAATTTATAATGTTTGGACTGAAGTGAATATATTCATGTTGTGTGTGGAACTAGGAATTACAGACTGAGTATTATCATTGTTTATTGCTTCTTTTACTTTATGTGTCACTTGTTTGTATTTGTTATAAAATATAGTTTCATTATTGCTGAATTATCTGCAGAAATATTGGGTTTAGACAATTAGATGCTTTGCACCTTAAATGTGATTTGCACCGTATTAAGGATTATTAAGGATCCATTCATCTGAATATGTACTTTTACTTACATTTTACAAATATATTAACATTTTTTGTTACATTACTTTTAGATCTCATTCAGTATCTCTGTTGTTGTGTATTATACTTTAGTAATTACTACTATTTTCTCAGTTATTCAAACCAGTACATAAGTGTGAAGAGATTACTCTAAATTAGCATCAATGTCTGAACCACCACCCTTTATTCAACCAGAGCTCATGAGCTTATGCTTTGTTATTTGATGATATTTGAGTTAAAAATTCATAGCAATGGTTATTTAAGTGTACAAAAGATGATAGTGGAAGAATATTGAGCTGGAAAGCATTAACCATATCTACAGCTTCAAATGCTCCACAAACATGATACATAGGACTGCCTCTCATCCAGCTGCCATAGTCAATGCCGTGCTGGTCAGTCCCTTTCCACCTTCCCCTCTAAAAACCACCATGAGCCCGTCAGATAAGTAAAGCCAGGGAAATGTGTGGTCTGTGAAAGGGATATGCTCATCCTGCTAGTGGGCGCAGAGTCGCTCCTTTGTTTCCTGGCATGTCTCACATACTTTCAAAGGCCAGATAAGCCCAGGCACCATGAAGCACTGCTTTATGTTTGGCCTCAGTAACGTCCCAGAGAGGGCAGAGTGGACCCAGAGGAGAGACCAGCCAGGGAGCAGGTAACATGTCCTCAGTGTCACACCTTATTAAAGGGACAGACCTGGTTATGCAGTATTTTATTATTTAAATACATCTAAAAATACTCCAATAACCAAGCCCCCTGTGCATCCCTCCATCTCGTTCACTGCTGCGCATTTTTCTTTTATTTCCTCCTCTCTCTCTCTGAGGAGACGGGGTAAGCTGGGATGGTGAAAGGCAAGAGGGGGCTCGGAGGGTAGGGAGGTGGGGGCTTGGCTGTTTCCTGAAATCGGATTAGCAGCTACTCTACACTTAGATTGCAGGGACTGGGGCTTTAGTTTAGCCCAGCTCAAGACCACCCAACAGGTAAACAGGTACATTACTGTGGAGCAAAGAGGAAAGTGAACGGTGAAGGGACTGGGGATAAAAATGCTCATGAGAGATGGACACAGAGAGAGTGAAATAAATACTACTCTGGTCGACAGACTGGTGAAAGTAGATTTCTTAGTGGTTAATCTGAAATTAATTCCAACCTGCCTGATGAAGGACTTGGAATTTAAAGTAAAAAAACTGCAATGAAACAAACAAAAGAGTAAAAAAAAGCCAAGCATTGCTTACTTTTGAAATGTATTCTGAACTACCAATTTGTAAGATTTCTCTTCTTGAACCAACTCTCTGGACCTCCGCAAAAGACCGTCATATCTCAACCCCAGCCCTCCCCACTCCCCAAGATATCTAAACCTCACACTGTCATGCTGCTGCCACTGCATCCCAAAGAAAACCTCCTGAAAATTAGTTTTTGGCAACCAGCTTGCAAACACACTCTCCTGTCTGCTGCAAGCCACCAAGGCTTTGTTAGGCAGGCCTGCTCTGAGCCCAGAGCCTTCAAGACCCCCATTATGCAGCAGGACTCAGCGGGGCAGAAAGAGCAGGAGTGTTTTCGCCAGTCATGTGGGCACACAGGCATTATACACTCTTCAGTGGCACTGTAGATATTTTGTGAGTCTTACAAACAGAGGGGAGGCCTGCAAAGGCTGCAAGAAGAAGTTTTGATAATTGGGAGTTATATAAGTTCCCAAATCCTCACGGGAGGATTTTAAGTTTTTTTTTTTCCCCTCCCTTTTCCCCATTGTGTGTTTTGAAAAACTGTGTGCAAAGGCCCCACTGAGAAGGTGACAAATCCTTTGACATAAATCATTGTGTAAAGGTTAAAGGAATACAGTCAAGTGCTCAGGAAGAAGCGCCTCTAATTGCCTGCCCTGCCTCGGCTTTGCTGAGCAGTGTTTTACAAATTAAACAACAGTTCTCGCACATGCAGAGCATTTGTCTGCGTGTGCACGCACCTTATGCACATGTGGTTGTTGGTATTTGTTTACATGTGCCCTTGCGTGTGTCCACCTATGTCCTATTGTAAAAAAACAAAAAAGAAGCTTGCACAGAGCTCATGTCAACATCCACGAACGAGCATATCAGCTGCAGCCGGGTAGGAAGAGCTGGAGTTTTTACTAATCAGTGATGGACAAACTCAGGGCTCCCTGCATCTCAAACATCACTGCTTCTGTCAGGGGCCCTGAGTGCAGAGCAAGCGGGCTGAGCAGCTCTGATCAGCAGTGTTGTGTTATTTTTTTTTCCCCCCACTGAATCACACAGGGGAGCATGTGTGTGTGTGTGTGTGTGTGTTTGAGATGCAGGGATGCATGGTGCTAACCCTCCCCTGAGTAGTAATGCATGAACTGTTAGCAAAACATTGTTGCTGCTCCTGTTTCCTTCTATGTTAATAAGACGTGCATCGGGCTATGGGGGTACGGTGGATGCACAGATGCGATTCAAGGTTGACATCCCAAGATTCATAATGAACCTTTAGTGACGGATATCATTCATTTCTCAGACCTTAGGCTGAAAGTTCAAAGTCAATACGGAAGACGCCCCCGGCAGCCACTCGCACATTATGATTTCATATGAGACAGCTCGAATAAATAACAACAATGATTTTAGGTGAGATGTTTCGGATTATTACCAA
This sequence comes from Chelon labrosus, assembly GCF_963514085.1. Lineage (NCBI taxonomy): Eukaryota > Metazoa > Chordata > Actinopteri > Mugiliformes > Mugilidae > Chelon > Chelon labrosus. The sequence goes on from NC_140348.1 coordinate 14,371,882, forward strand.
ATATGTTGTTTTGGAAATCAATTGGATTCAAAGTAAATACATTCTATATAATATCTGGACACAGAAAACCCATGCAGCTCATTACAGTCCTACTGTATCTGTAATCCTGGTGCCTTTTATGCAGCATTTCAAGCTGTCAAGCCTCTCGCCTTCGTGTCACTCAGTTACGTGTTGTCGAGAAGAAGAGTTTAGGGTGTGAAAATGTATTTATGAATGCATGATTTTGTGAAAGTGTGTACTTGTCTCTTTCCTCTTGCTGTCTAATAACTGGTAACCCCAGCTGTGAGTGTGTGTGTGTGTATTTGTCTGCCTGTGTAAAGCTGAGGCTCGCCGGGGCACTGAGGCGTAACTTGGCCCCAGTCAGGCCAGTGCGCAGAGGGCAGAGACCAAAAAGCCTCCAGCCGTGCTTTCTCTCTCTCTCTCTCTCTTTCTCTTTCAATCTTTCTCTTTTCCACTGGGATTTGGAAATAGGTAGCCCAGAAGATGTAACATGTATTTATTTTGTATACAACACTCAGGGATTTTTATTTTTTTTTATTTTTTTTACCTTTTTGTAAATGCAGTATATTTTACTGACTTTGCAGTGTCCTGCAGAAAGAAAACAACACATCAGCTTTGTGGATGATTCAATAACACTCTCCAATTCCCCAGTACTAAAACAAGAATTCATAAATGTTCACTCTTTTCCTTGCACCTTCTTTGCGGGAAGATATCTGTTTATCACTCTGTCTCCTCTCTATCTCCTTTCTCTCACTCTGTCCAGCAGGAAAAACAGCATGAAGCCAGGGCCACTGGTTAAACATTATCACGCTGGATTTAAAATCAGATTATATATGGGGCTGCTCAATTGACTTAATGGATTTGAAGAGACTAGATCCTATTAATAAAGGAATAAAAGAGACGGAGGGAAAGAGGAAAAGGGTGACTTTACCCTCGAGGCAGTGGCCCCACCAGTGGGACAAGAAGGCTAATCTGCCATGCAAATTAAATCCTGCCTCCATGCACTGGCCCCTCTAATGTCCTCCATTACACACCTTTTATTTGTTGTTGTCTGATATACCAGATATGGTTCCAGCAACAGTCAGGGACATCAGACTGGTATGGGAGTGATTACTGGAGAAGATGGAATTTGCATCCATTCTCATCCCGGCAAAGTGCTCTTTGCCTCGCAGGGAGGAGCGATGGGAATATTCCAGAGATGGTCTTCAGATTGGTACTGACACTCGTTTGGCGTCCTCTGTGACTGTTTTTTTTTTTCTTCTTTCTCCTCCTAAAGAATCCACCTTCATGAGTTCCAGGCAGGATTATGATGCAGACTGAGAGGTTTAATCAGTGAGAGTGGCAGTATTTGGGCCGCAACAGAGCTTACCTCGCCGTCCTCTCTTTTGTCTTAATGAGGTCGTACTTTGCTTCATTCCTTGGAAGTCCACGTCTCACACTCCGTTTCTGTCGGGGCTGTCAAATGCAGCTGTGAAAACACACATATGTCGCACACGCTAATCCGATTTGCACTTAATCATGACAGGGATTACACTGTATGTACAGTATAGGCACAAAGCTGTGAAACGGTTTTCCCTTCGGTGTTTTCCAACAGCAGAGTTCACCTTCCTGTGTGTGTGCGGCACAGGGCAGACAACTTCTCTGTGATTAGGAATTAAAACGAAACAAGGCCAGAAGAAGAAAAATCCCAAGAACTCTGCAATAAGTAGCTTTCAAGGTTCCCTGTTTAGAGTTTTTCTTTGATTAATCGCCGCAAATGAGTAGATGAAATGCTGGCCCAAGTATTTGTTTGTTTGTGTGCTGGCCATTTGGTGGGAAAGTCCACTTTGTTCGCATGAAGCAGAGTTAATTCACTTCATCTGTGTTAATCCTGACAACAGATGAAAACAACATGGTTTCCGGTTAGAAACAAGAAATATTATTATATATTATTAACCATTTTAATGTAGCCATATATGCTATGTTACATATGTCCCCTGCACAAAAATGTTTCTTTATTGTCAGGGCCAAAAACAACCCCTGAACAATCAAAGGGCCTCAAAACTGAAACTCTCAAGACATGTTTTCCTTCAAGACCAGTCCATTTGAAATCATAACTTTACCTACATTCCTTCTGTTTCGTATAACTATCATTTGGAGCTCATATGTTTTACAGCACGCCAAAAATGATGCTCTTGCTATTACCTCCTTTCATCGGCGGAGGAGGAGCATCGCTTCTGTCCAATCACACCAGAGGAAAAACATAAATAAAACCGAGCTCTTAGCCTATTATGAGTGTTTGACTGTTTGACCAATCGCTGCAAGAGAAACTGCTTCTGCAGGATAAACATAAACGAAATATGGAACATATCCTGTGTCTTTGATATCAACATCCTGCCAAATAAAAATAAATATCCACCTTTCAAACAAAGGTATGCCTGGGAGTGTGGACCTCATTTCAAGCACAATTAACTTGAAATGGAGTGCTGCAAGATCAATAGTCCCCAGTTGATCCAGAGGGAGCTGTCAGTCTATGGAAATGGCACACGTATGGTAATATCCCCAGCTTAACAACAACTTAGAGGATTTACTGTTGCTGTTTTCAGGCCCACATGAATAACAAACAGTGGGCCACCCCCTGGGAACCATTTTGTTTTATCCCAGCTTCAATTAATCTTTAAGGGGGAGGATACCATTTGGGGGAAATGGCAGGGGGGATATGAAGAAGGCGTTTGTAGATGCAAAAGGTGTACTGCTAATTATGAAAATTACAAATAGACGATCCACTTGTGTGTGTCTGCGTGTGTGTTTATTTTTCTATTATTGTCTTCACTGGCTTTCCATCATCTCTTTTTCTCCTCCAACTTTCCCTCCATCACATGGCGTGATGGATAAAGTGTGTTTGCACTTTCATTTTCTAATTAAGACACTTTTGTCTCAGTGAGAGTTGCTATTGACAAGCGCTCAGACATTAGCAGGATTATATGAGTTCTTGCGCTGATCAGTGTGATGAGATCTCAGGAGATGTGTATGGATTTAACCTCCTGCTGACTACACTTCTCTCTCATCTTAGCCTTGGGCGAGAAACCTGTGGCAAGAAAAGGCTCTCAGAGAAGAAAAGCGAGCAAGAATCGCTGGCAAGCGTGGTAGTTATACGCTCCAGTGTGATGTCATTAAGTCAGATTCGTTTAGCGGAGTCAGGTGTGGACAGCCATCACGTATAGACAACGCAGTGTCTCCTGAAAGAGCACTGGGACTTAGGTCAATTCAAAATTGATTTACCTCAACTCAGCGATTGATGAAGTCCGTTCAAGTTAAACTGCAGAGTTCTCGATTGGACATGCACTTTAGGGAGTTGCTATTGGAATTGACTTCTGTGTGTCACCCTCAGCTCAAGCCAGGTGGGAAATTGAGTTACAAAGCACAGTGTGAGAAGGATAGATGACCTCTTTGACAGTTATACAGTGTGTGCCTGCCTTTCATATCTCAGGCTAAGGAAAGTCTTATGATTGACCTGAAAAGGAGACTAAGGTAAAAACCTATATTACTCTTTTTATACTCTTGTAATCTTGAAGCAGGTTGAGTCCTCTTGAGAATAAGTACTAATAAAATGGCACCATTTAAAACACAACTAGGGAACCCCTGATTGGTAAATCACAACATAATGGTATGTAATACACTCTCCCTCCTTCACGTTCAGCAAGGCGAGATGTTGCTGGAGACACGTGGCGGCGCAGAGGCAATTCCCTGTCCTGTTTTCCAGCGAGTGTGTTAAGCTAAATCCAAATTGCTACTATGATTTCGTCACTCGCCTCGGATGAAGGAGAAGTGATGTTGGTAAAGAAATGAATAAATGAAAAAAAAAGAAAAGCACCAGAGCCCAGGGCTTGTGGCTCTTCCCGACTTCAGCTTTTATCATGTAAATAAGGCGAATGGGACTGTGTGAGGAGGACAATTCCCCAGCCGCCACTTGGGCCAAATGCAACTTTCCTGCGTTTTTAGGCCCACAATGAGGAATGTATTTGGTGGCCTCAGTTTTAATTTAACCAGAGTGGCAGCTGAGAGGGCACCAGGGACCTCATCTCATGACTGTTGCAATCACTCGGGCGCAAGGACGGGAAACCTCAACCTGGCGCCTTACATTTCGGTGTGGAAAATCACTTCCACAACCCCGTCAGTGTGTGCGTGGGTTTCTACAACTGTTTTGCGCGTTGCAGCTGACTGTTGCACTCGCTCTGTAACACCTCTTTGGTTTCCCGGGGAGGAAACACGCTTCATGCTCCCCTCTAACATTTGATTCATTACGATCTGAAACAGCACATCAGTTCGCTTATTATGTCTTAAAAATTCCTCCCAGCGTCCCAAAGAGCAAGGGGGAAAAATCCACCAAAGAGGCACTGCCTTGAAATTGACAGCTGTTATTGTGCTGTGCCATCTGGTGCATTTGCCATGGAACAGAAAAGGGTTAATATTCTATGATGTGTGGTAGCAGTGGCACAGGCTCTTTTGCACAGCCAGTGCGAAATAGCGGGTGCCAGGAGTCTGTGCACCCGATGGAGAAAAAACCTCAACATTAGCATGGCACCAATGTGGCTAATTTAATGGGTCAAATACGGTTGGGAGGGTGCCAAAATAACAGCCGTACCAGCAGCATTTGTAACTGGGAGTACAATCACAAAGGAAAGTTGCAGCTTCCCTTGGCATTATGCAGCTTTGCAACATAATTTTCTGCAGATAAAGCATACAAGTCCCAGAAATTCTCTTTTCCTTTTTTGTTAACCCCACATTCAGGAAATGTGTGCTCAGCTTTTGTGTCTGTTTGTGTCCCTGTGTATTGTGTGCAAGTATGTGTTTTGCTGTGTAGGAGCTGTCATTATTCATTGACCACAGATGTAAATGGAACTAAACAATGGGACGTGCGTGCTGCGGGTAGCGATCGCCCCTGGAGAGGACAGGGCCTGCTGAAATTAATAGGCCTCCCGTGGCTAAATAAGCAATGGCAAAATAAGCCTAAATGTCCCCCAATCGCATGACAGACAGGGCCCAAGAATCTGAACAGCAGGTAGTTATTATATGAATTGCTGGAGAGGGACATATTGCAGACCTAACATGCCACATCAAAACCATCACACTGCACTGGCTCAGAATGATTATGTGAGCGTGCCAATTTGCTTTTTCGTGTTTCCTGCATTTTTTCCTACACTGTTCATCCTTCCTATTGTCCTCTGGGTCAAATTTGACCCATCTTGAATGTTTCTATATCACATAATTCAAGATGTATGTGGTCTACTGCCCATGGATTCTGAAAAGAAGTGTACAATATATAGTGATTAGTCGAAAAGAAGTTGGCTAGAAACGGGAAACACTGAATTAGGCTACACATTTTTATTTTAGGCTTCATAAATAATCAAACAGACCAGGTCATTTTTGACCAGGGAGGACAAAAATTGCATGGTCGACGGGAAGATGAGGGTTAAATAAATAATCACAGCCTATTCCTTCACTTACAACCATTAATATGAAAACCCAAAGTTTCTTTCTGTTGTACGGAGGCGATTATCATTAAACTTTTTAGAGAAGCAAATCATGAAACATCAAACATTAACAAAGTCTCTGTCAGTAAATATCACATATGGGCACTCATCTACCCAAAGCCCTTTTGCTGTAAAAAACACTGAAAAGTGTGGGTGGAAATATGCTCCTAAACTGGGAGACACACTTCTTTGAGCCATAGGCTCATTTCTAATTCTGAGTGCTGGTTCACAAAATGGTCCAACATTTAAAACGACTGGCAGGGGGTAAATTAGTGCTCCGAGATGAATTATCATACAATTAAGGAGTCCAGAATGTGCCAAAACACAAAACACACAATATGGAGGAAAGACCTACTTTCCCCCTAATTCATCAGAGACAGGCCAGTGTTGGATCCTCTTTTAAGGGAGCAGGGTTTGACTTTCTAGTTCATTTACACTCGTGCTTGTTTGGACACTGGTGCACTCTCTTAAGAGACCCTCTGTACATACAAGTTCGAATTTTACTGCCTGTGTCCTGCAGTTTGGAGATTGACATTCATTCTGAAGAATGAGTGCGGTGGGATTTTGATGTCAGCTCGCTCTGATTCCTAGAGACACAATAATTCACGTGCATGTAATTTGACCCAGTGGTGCTTCAGCTTGAAGTATCAGCTTTTCATTCATCATAACATGTGTGCTCCTCATGCTGTCTGTCTTTTCTCCCGGCTTCTGTGTGGTGATAAAGGTGGCTGTATTGGGGATCTGAGCTGTATGGGAGTGATGGGACTGCTGAGGTGGTCAATAATCTATTACCGCACACAGCCCTCCACAGAGTGACAAATGTCTGTCAGTGAAATGGGCCCAGAGAGGTCAGAGCTGGGCTTCTGACCTCAGCCCCTCTAAGCCACCACACACAGCGTGCGTTGAATTCAACTACAGAGAAATATTTTAATTGCAGGTCCCAACATCTGGGTGTAATCTTCCTGTTTAGAAATGCATCACAAGAGAAGCAAGGGTCTGACACTCTTGAAAAATGTGAAGAATGATCTGAGGTGCAACTTTCACACAGGAATAACTAAAGAATTAAACTGAGGACAAAGGCAATGGGGAGCATTACAGGTTTTATTAATCTGCTGCTGAGTATACTGTGCATTCTCATAACAGTATAGATTTTGCTGTTTTTTCACTATGTGCTGAACACATGTGGGCATAGACAAGTACTCTAGTGCCCTGGATAGCGATGGGATGTGATTCTGTTTCTTTGTATAAGCACTGAATATGTCCTGAGTCTCCAGTAGAAACTGTGATCCCTAATGGTTTCACTAAAGTTACAGATTGTCAGTAAAAGAACCGGGAAATTATCAAAGCAAAAGCACAGGATAAATTGTACTTAATTGCCAGTGATCAGATGGAGAAGCTTAATCCAGCAGAGTGGTAAATGCAGCACAGCTCACACCAAAACTGTGATCAATCTGCAGCTATGTTGAGGACTGAATCTTTCATGTATCCAGAGATGTAGCTCATCTTTGTTAGATTACCAGGGCAGTAATTTGCATTTAGTCAAGTCTGATGACAATAAAAAATGTCAAAGCACATTCTCTTCATACAACCCATAAGAAATAAAGCTGGTAACTGTATCAAAATCTAAAGTCTATACTTTATGGTTTTGCTTCTGTTTTGCATCCTTCAGCGTTCTTGTGCACATTTGCATGCAACATTATTTGTCCAAGTAAAGGACGTACTGTGTCATTTTTGCTTAGATTTGTCCTCTTGCTGAATATTTTTTCTTAATAGAGTTCTGTTTCATATATTGTCATACCACACAATATACGATTTTGAAAAAAAAAAAAAAAAAGGATCAGAATGTGCGATCTATTAAACTGAGATGCTAGAAATTAATTCGCCGCTGAGTTTGCAAAAACTCTCGCAGCGTTTCGGAGTCACCCTGAGAGGCATCAGGAGTGGTCCTTTTGTATTGGCAGCCTTGCTCCCATGTTATAATGATAGGAATGGACGTAGACCATTTAAGTATCAAATCAATAGCAAATTAAATTTTTTAGCAGTGCAAGCTACACTCACAATCACCTGTAATTAGCCTTGGCAGGCTGTGGTTACGCTTCTCCCGTGTCACTTTGTTCCCAGTTCACATGCTGTTTAGACCTACACAAAGCAGTTTCTGATTACAATTCAGACTTAACAAAACAGAGGCGTTCATAAGCACGTTTCGTTGGCCGACTGTGCTCCTTATGTCTTCTTTACGGTCGCGTAGAAATGTATTCAAAACAACGCGTAAAACACCTGAAATAGGTTAAGCGGAAAAACATGCATCTAGCCCGGTGGTTGGAGAAACGTCTGGGACCTGATTTAGATAAAAACACAATGACCCACAGGCACTCTTATAATGAATAGCGTGTCCTCCGAGCCTTTCGTTTTCCTCCAGCTTGCTGCATTTGTCATCTTCATATGAATAAACAGGCCTAGTTAATCTCTCTGTCCTTTCATGGGATTTTGTGGCACATATATTCGCTAACAGTGGACTATGTGGTGCCTACAAACGGGCTTGTTTTGTCCTGTTTCTACTGAATGGTTATCAGCGGCATCTCCATTGCAAATGAACTGCAGTACCAATCTGTCATTCTCGGAATTTATGTGGAAACTTTGACAGTGTTTGGAATGAGCTCGCCACGTGATCAGTGTGGTAGGATGTTTTCGTAACATAAACCTCAGCAAGAGCTGTAGCTGTGGCATAGGAAGCCCTTGAAGGTTCACCTGAGGCTGCAAAGAGAAGATGTTGGATGTGTCGAAGCTGACCTGTCAGTCTCTCTGTGCTCACTTCTGCAACATATCTACTGTTGATCAAGTGGAAATTAACTGCTCTTCAATGACGCGCCATGCTGGGAATCTACACATTGGCTCTGCCTTTTTAATAGACTTACACCTCATTTGGCCTCTAAAGCTTGTGAAGCCTCCCATGGGATGGCCTGAGGCAAAGACACACACACACACACACACACACACACTTAAACAAATGCATGCACATACAGAGAAAGCTGGAGTGAGCTGTGCCTACGCCAGAGGGATGTGAGAGATCAAGAGGAAATAAAAAAGATGGGAGAGAGTTTTGCGATCAAGAGAACGGAGCCGCTGATCAGACAAGACAGAACGGGAGACAGGAGCAGACAAAGAGACAATGGTAGCCGAAGGAGAAAACACCAGAATGAGCTTGTGCCGTTTGTGCCAGACAGCAGCCACAAAGCCTGATTAGGCCATCGCTACTCAGTCAGGGAGGGAGCGAGGGCTGAACAATGTAGTCCGCTTCCCCTTCATAACAACAGACCGTCCCGTCTGACCCCCTAACCTCTGTCACTGGCAATACGTGTCACAGCCGAGACAACACCCTGTCAGACTCACCCCTCCCTGCCTCACTCCGTCACCCACCTCCAACTTCAAGTCAGTCACTCCAACATTGTCAGCTGATGACCCCCAAATTATTCACTTTTCCAACAGCAGGTGTGATGACGGGTTTCTTATGTTTTTATGCTGCCGCTTTCCCCCGCTTTTGTTCATTGTATCTTTACACGCTTATGTAATGTTTGCTCAAAAGTACTTTAGTGCGGGTAATAAGTTGAGAAAACCTTTTAAAACAGGAGCATCAAGTTTCCTACTTTAATGGCTGCTACTGCCGCAAATGATCTGTTTTTAAGTCTGTGAAAATCACTGATGAATCCTGGAAACAACTATTAGAGCGGATTCATCTATTAGCAGATTGAGAGCAATTTAATAAGCTCTCGTTTATGTGTTTAAATCGGTTTTGGGGTAAATATATCCATGACTTTCTAGCTCCAGCTCCTCAAACGTGAACATTTGTGGTTTTTATTTGGGACATGTTCATTTACGCTAAACGTCTTAAATCTTTGAACTCTAGTTTGGAGAGCACAAGTCACTTGGATACATCACCCTGGGCTATATATATATATATATATATATATGTATATATAGAAACTGTAAGTCTCTCATTTCTTGAATTTTAATGAGTAAAAGACGAATCAAGAGAATAATCATTAGGCTAATGGAAAATGAAAATAACTGTTGCAACATGAGCAAATGATGTATTTACAGATGCTGTAGTGTCTCAGATTTGCTACATGATACTACATGGGCTGCCTTTTGCAAACAAATGTACATATATAAGGTGGTTTTATAACTCCAAGTTTTAATTTTTTATTTTTCTGTTACAAGCTTTACATTGAGCCTGTGTTATGTACAATGAGAAACAGATAAAACGACAGATACTGGAACACAAAGAAAACCAGAAATCAATCCTGCCATCTTCATTTCAGTTCAGTTCACACAGTATACTGCTAATATGTTTTTTGCAAATGTCTTTTTGTTAGATTAAATATAATTCCCTAAGTTGTGTTTACATTTCAGAGTGAAGGAAGTGCTTCTGTTTTGCAAGTTGTAGCGATGAGACGGAGGTGGACGTTACGTACGTGGAAAAGCACACGAAACCTTGTTAATTCAAATCAAATCATAAAGCGTGTCTGTGCTGCAGACATTTTTATTTTCCTTTTCCAAAGAAACCTTCCTTGCCGCGCATACCAGCGCTCGCTGGTTTCCCCCAGTTTGTTTTTGCATTCTTTCTGCGCAGCTTGATGTAACTCAAGCAGATGGTTACAGCAGAGTTAAAAATCTGCTGCAAATTGGCCTCTCTCTATCAGAAGTTAACAGTTAACAATTAAAACACTTCCCCAGCTAAACCAGATCGAATTAGCTTTTGCCAATTTCCCCCCTCTATGTTTTACCCCTGAAACATTCCATCTGCTGCAGTGGGGCTGTGATAGTGAACTCCACCATGAAAAGCGGATTCTGCAAAGGTTATTTCTTTTCTTTATTTTATTCCACTGGCTGGTTTGAAGTCATCTTTTGTCTGCTGAGGAAGGGCTATTGTCTACATATTAAGTGAGGTTCTGTAAGGGTTTCAGCAGCATCTTGACTCCCCTAAGCTGAGGAGCAGCTGAGGTTAAGTGGTCTCCTCGTTCGTGGCACCCATCTTCTTCTTCACCATGACAGCTGGGGACCAGAGTGTTGCCATAGATACGCTCTCAACCCCCAGTCAACTGCTCATTTGAAGTAAACGCACACACACATACAGAATACTGTATATAAACTTAATACGGGGGAATCAACTAAGAATGATTTGTTTTTGGCCCTTTGATCATTTTAGTATTTTTTTTTTTTAATTCTTTTATTCTCCAACAAAGCAACTAAACACGAACACTGAATCTGAAAGCAGAAAAAAAAAACCCTTCTCCCTCTTTTATGCACTCCAAGGTCTAATTGTTATCTATTAAAACTGATTATGAAAAATGGAAAGTCAGTTTTTGGAACACTAAAAATAAATTTCCCTCACTGGCGACGAGTGCATTTCTGTTTGTTTTGCTCAAACTGCAGAACTTTCCACTGGAGGTGGAAAAATTCCAAGAGATAAGCCAGTGATCAGGAAAATAATTTCAAATATTATTTTCCAATAACACACTCCAGAGGGCAACTTCTTGCGTTCCAGGCTACAAAAGACACATTTCTTGTTCGCTGATTGAATGGACTGGGTTTGGTTTTTGTACGCGGGGACTCTGACTGATAAAGTTTAAGTCTGAAAATCTACAAAGACTGTGGGAGAATTTGTTTCCAAAGCCACCGTAATTTATATTTGTTTTCCACTAGATCAGATAGTTTTAATTACTATAATATATATAAATGGTTTGCTGGTTAGGGACATTTTTTTAAGCAGTAAATAAACATTTAACATGGTTAAATTATGATCTTTTAACATAGCCATTTTTTTTTTTTTTTTGGCCATTCCCTATATGTTTATACAAATGTGTTTATATAAAACACTTATATGTACTTATAATTGCATTATATCTTTTATATGCTACTTAAATATTAAGTGTTATCCACTTGAGTGGCTTATATTAGCAGAAAATGCATACGAATGTTTAAGAAGAAATGTGTGTACAATATCTTTAGTTATAGAATAAATATATTTCTTTCTACATTTATAAGCCAAAGGCCTGACATTTCTCTCAGTCATTGTGGGCATCATGGTATAACAATAGCCACGTTCTGAAGGTCTGCCTCTGTATTCATTCACAAATTTAACTAACTGGATTTTGATTTTAAATTGTAATATGAGCACACAGAGCTTTATTGAAGAAAAAATAAATAAAAAATCTGTGTAATGACAGTACGATTAGTGGTAGGCTTTGTGTGCAACCTTGTCATGTGTCATTACTTCATCATGTTTTAGACTGCACTGTACGTTCCCGATTCCTGATTTCAAAGTCTTCGTAATACTTGTGGTTAGAACGGTTGTTTCAAATTTACAAAAGCAGCTTCAAGGGACGACTCGGCCTGATGGATAAAAAAAAGTTAGCATGGACTCAGCATGTTCCTGTTAACGTAAACTACGGAGAGATTTATACGGCGATGTCGCAACTGCTGGTGTTACTTGGGGGGGGGGCCCTCGTTCACCCAGCATGCATCCTCCTTCCTGAGAATATGGACACAAAAACCCACTGTGTCACATTTTTGGAAGCCCGAAGAAGACTGCGTGTGTATTTTCTGGATATTTTTCATGTAAATATTAGGACGAAAATCTGAATCAGAGTGTATAATTTGATCATTTAATTGCACAGTGTTTGCGAGAACATTTAATTCACCCTGAGCAATGAGCATCATCCCCAAACTCGTAAACATCGAAAAAGGGAAACCAGTCTCACGGTTCACGACTTTCATGAGCTATTATGAAAGGTCGTTATAAGATCATCAGATAAAAATGTGTTTAATGTAACTTTGTACACGTTTTATGAGGATTTGCAAAAAATACACTTATGATTTGTAAAATATTGTTTTAATAAGTGCAAGGCATTATTGTTGTTGAACAATTTGACATATTGTTATTCTAATTATTAATTATAAGTTCACAGCCCTGTCTGCCTGTATAAAATGATTACCCACCCATTAGGTGCATTACCTGCTAATAATAATAAGTATCACTGTTACCACACCTCTGTAGATGTGTGCCATTCACTCAGCAGCATTACTGTATAGTTTGACCTCCATCTAGGATCAGGATTAAGAGCAAAAAGGCAAAGAATAGGACAACAAGGAGGCCCCAGCGCGGACCCCCGACCAGCAGGCTGAGATTAGAGGACATTTGTTCCACAATATTGCTGCCTCCTGGTTTCCTAAGGCTGCAGCGTTTGCACAGAAGGTGCAGGCAGATATTTGGGCACCGGCCAAAGCCTTTCCTTGCTAGCGGGCCACCTCGGCTAGAGCTGCAGGTGCTGAGAAGGACTCCCCACTGCTTCCTAGTGTGGTCTGCGACCCTACAGGCTGATGGAACAAATGCTGGTCTAGGGAAAATAAACTTATCTCATTTGGATGACAACACATAGCCTCGGGTTAGTGTGTTGTGTTGCACCAGTTTTGAGGAACAAGTCGGATTGGGTCAGTGGCTCTTCCATCGCGTTCATTCTGTCTCACTTTCACTCTCTGTTTTTCCATTTCTGTAGGTTTCTCTCTCTCTCTCTCTTTCTACATACGTACTGTATACACCCATATGTACTGTCTCTATATAGAGAGGGAAAAGCACGCAAGATATTTATACTTCACTTTTACGGATTGCTATGTCAAGAGGATAAATGAATCAAATAAATCTGATTGGAAATGATTTTCCACTTTGGGTCTCTAACTGGGAGCGTTGGAAGTGTTCTCTGTGGAGGGGCTCTCTTCCGACTGACCCAGCCCTGACCCCTGGGATGAACCCCATCACGCAGAGGTGTTAGTGTGCCACCAGGCATGATGGATCACCCCTTAGATCCCCGTGATCTTATAATCACGGCCAATCATCTGCACTCTCTCTGTTACTATAATGATCGGCAATGATTCGGGCCTGGAGTATTCAGATGATGGATGGAGGCTCGCGCCGGGTCCTGAGAGAGGATGAGTCAGGCTTTCAGTGTCTATTTAAAGCATTGGTAGGTTGGCTAGTTGTTCACATCTTTATCATAATGAAGTGGAGATACTTAACCCTGGAGTAGGCAGGGGTCTCTTGGTACCTTAACACTGATGTTTAAGGTGACCCCCCTCGGGGAGACGCCCACATATTGGCTAACCATTTTGCCAGATGATATGCAAATTTTCGTGACCTTAGATTGAGCTGGGTTACTCCCACGTCTACTGAAAGAAAGGATGATGAACTCAGCACAACGTGTAAGATCTTATTTACATGCCTCTTATTTGAATTTTCACATTCATGTTGTAATCAATTGTTTGAATAATCCTGCAGTGCACTTATGTTCAAATATACTGTTTATAGAAGGTCAAATACTCATGTGTCTCCATTTATATGGAAAGAAAGCATCTCAAAATGTTTGAGGCCAGGTTATGTACTGTATCTCTTTATAATACATGCAGGGTCTATGTCTGGCCTTGGATTTGGGCAAAGGCTGTCACAAGCTCACATGAGTGCATGCATCGCAGAGCAGGGGTACTCATCCAAACCCCACCCAAAAACCCAGTCCCCCGGTGCAGGGAATTACTGGGCCTCTCCCAGCTCCTGGTAACCCCTTCATTATCCACACACCAATGGGTCCGGATCAGATTCTGCCTTTCTGCAGGGGAGGGGGAAGAAATGGAAATTGGGAGGCTGGGGCTGCAGTCCATGCATCTGAACAATGCCTCAATGTTTGAGAACTGGCCTCATGGTACGGAAGTGATAGGGTTCACTTGTGGTTGCGTCTGGAGCAGGCTTTCTTCTTTCCATTTGTGAAAATACCCCTAAACGGCTCCTCTGAGTGTGCGGCTATTTAATGATCGCGCGTTTAATTACCAGAATTGCTTCGCAGAAATTACATGTATTTATTTGATTTTGCTTTTTCTGTGCGGTTGGTGCTCATTCCTCTCTCTTTCTCTGTCACTTTTTTCTCTCCGTATGTCCTCTATTCATTTTTAAATTAACCTCCTAATGGACCTCATCTGTCCAGTGAGAGCCTATTAACTAAAGCCCTGCTCTCATCCAGGGTCCCTGCCACAGAGGGCCGCAAACCCCACCCACATGAACCTGTCCCTCCTTACTCTCCCATCAAACATCCCCACACTTCACGAAAGAAAAATCCAACATGGAGAAAAGGGAACAAAAGGATTACATTATATATAGTTAATTACACACTGCCCTTTTCCGAACAACTTTTAATTGCTTTATCACCTGGGCCTGCGAGTGCAGCAACTCAGCAATCAGCCTGATTTGTTTTAAATGAGCTGCCATGGGACGGGGTGAGAGCTTGATGCTCTCTCTCTCTCTCTCTCTCTCTCTCTCTCTGTGCCCTCCAAAACCTATAGGTGAGGTGTTGGACTAAACAAGGTTTACACCGAGGCCGGGAGGTTCCCAAATGTCAAACATAACGTCTGTAAATGGACGTAAATCAACAGTGTCAGTGCCTGAAGCTCCCAAACATTTTCCAGTGGTCAAAATGGTCATCATGAAACAGTGTGCTCAAGGGTCTCTCTCTTTCTCTCTGTCTCTCTCTTTCTTTTTTTAATTTTTTTAAACAGAGGTTCCAAAACCTCCGGCACATTAACTCCCTCAGGATGCTGCGGTAGCCTTGGGATTTGAACACTAGTGTTACCGAAGCAATTAGCATATTCCTGTATTAAAGGAGGGAAGCGTGACAGTGTTTTCCAGGATGTCAGTATGTATCATTAAAAGGCATATTTTAATTAGGGACATGTTAGTTCGTTACACTAAATGGATTAACATTGCTTGTCAAGGGTAGAGATATGTTTTACATTTAAGTCCACTGGGGAACAAGGTCTCAATTTAACAAGACATCTTAAGTTGAGATGGGGTCTTGTTAGTGGGGATCCAGAAATGGCACTCAGACAGTTTAATATTTTTGAAAATGTGTGACGATGCCGTATCGCCGGGCGGCTGTTTGTGTGTAACTGAGTGTAAGAAGTCAATTATTGTCTTGCAATAGTCTGCAGGCTTTGATCTGGAAACAGTGCGCTCAAAGCCTGACAGTCGGGTGATATTATTCTCAAACGATATTATTAACAACAGACAAACCCAAATTAGTTTCACGTTATTATTTGTAAAACAAACTCATGTGTTCCTTATCGTGCTTCTCTTTTTCAAAGTTTTGGAGGATGGATATGGAAGCGAGGAGCTCGACAGCACACTTTCTGACGATGCAGCGAGTATAGGTTCTGCATGACCGTTTGGATCAAAGAGTGGTTATCTCTCCTATTGAGCTGTTCTCACCTCTGTCTTCTCTCATTATGGGGTGGACAACAAGAATTTCCCTCCATTAATCAGAACCCAATCCCTGGGTCAGGAACTCCTAACAAGCCAAAATGCAAAAAAGAAGTGTGGAAATGAAAAAAATAAAAAAATAAATAAAAAACAAGACAAGCATCTCCTGAATGTCATAGATGCCAGAGAATTGATTTCTTCCCTGTTAGTGGGAGAAAATGGGTGAGAAACTACTGCTTAGCCAGAGGTTCTACTAAATTAGATTCACTTTGTGTGTTCAGTCAGCGATCAGTCAGCAAAGTCAACTTGAACTGGTTGTGAAGTAAGCACATATTCATATTAATTGGCTTTTTTTTTTCTGCTGTGAATGAAATAATCCCCTACCTGACCACAGTGGATAGCACTGCATACATTTAGACAAGTTGTTTCCATCCGCATGTGAATAATGGCTTCTGCTAAGAGAATGCATTTCCAGAGTTTCCGCAAAGAGCACGTCAAAGGAATCCCCGTAGTTATTCCTGCTGTGTTTTCGCACACCTACAAGGATTATATCCAAGAGGATTTGCAGCGCAGAGGAGTGAAAAAAATAACAAAGCTGAGTGAATTTTGTGAATGTGTTGTGCACATTCGTGAAGTTTCCACTAAAAGATGAGGTTAATTCAGACTTGAACAAATGCAGACATGATGTCAAGGGCATTCTGATGATTGCTGCCGAAACCAAGCATTTTAAGATCGGATGAATAACACAATCCACGCTCCCAGAAACTTAAAAACCCTCCCATGCTTTGCCACTATCCTGTCTAGCTATAATGCCCTGTCCTACTTTGCCAGTTCTTGATTAAAATGTTGACTTTTTGCTGGGTAATAACCTGATTAATGTAATTGAATGTAAAAGGGCGTAGCTCAGCAGCACTGCTGATCACTGGAGATGGATTAGGAGAGAAGGCTTTCAAATTGAATACAGTTCTCCCTCCTCAGCTTGTTAATTGTGCCGTTTACCACTACCTGAGTCAGTGACCACTGCTATTTAGTCTCTCTAATGATGATGCACAGTCGGACCCAACCACAGATAATTAAAAAAGCCTTCCCGGCACCCACCCCCCATCTCTCTCTGTCTTGAGTTTGGTGTTGCATTGACAAGCCGCACTAAGGCCAGATATTGAGCTGTCTGCTTTGCAGAGTCTTGGCTGCAGGAGCATGTAGCCCTCTAAATGCTCTTATGTTGTGTGTATTTCAGAAAGAAAGTTAGGTATAGATCCTCGGTATGTGGCTGTGATTGGCGGCAGAAAAGTTGGAGTTGTTCCTGTTGAAAGGAAAACAGAAAAAAAAACTTTCACCGTTCTTTACTTTCCTCTTGTATCTCCCTTATCATTCATTTTGACATTTTATTGAACCGATCCATCACTGACATATAAAGAGGCCATACCTGGGTAAAAATCAGATCATTTTGTTCATGTTAAGTTATAGAAAATGGTTACGGTTAATAGTGAGTGAGAGATGATGTCCTCCTGTTACTTTAGTTCATAACCAGCAAATATTTTGGCATTATTTGCCTGAGAAATTTTTAAAAAGTTTATTTAAATAGTTGCAGATTTTGTTTACATCTATTGACCAATTGTTTTCCACTTTCTTTTAACTGCAGTTGGATTTATATTAAAAATGATTCTTTTAAAAATGATTCTTTTTTCCCCATTTCCCATTACCATGATGGTATTGCCTCATCAGTTTGGTTTGAATTTACCACAAACAACAAAAAGAAACAGGTAAGGCAGGCTTTGGTTACTACGAGATTTTTTTTTTCTCTTCCATTATCGCTCTGTTAGAGATCTTTGGGCCTACAACTAAATCTACTTTTCCCAATCAAATTTTAGGTTCATCAAATTTAAGTCCATATCTTTAAATCTACCCGGCTGAAGCGGCTCCGCAGCGAGGACCGTTTTAAGAGGTCTGCGAGGAGGAAACACAGTCTGTGAATTACACAGCTTGCAGTCTGGAGTAAGTGCTGAAATAATTAGGAGAGAGAAATCTTTGGCTTGTGCAAACTTCCTTCCACCATTGCAGAACAAAATAATAAAGAGAATGTGTGTGAGACAAAGGCAAGAGACCCCCATGGTGCCTGGGTCTCTGCTTCCTGTCATGAGTATTCCTGCGGGGTTTCACATGACAAAACGCAGAAAGTTGTTTTGTCCCCGTGCCTGTCACGATCCACCCTCATAACCGCAGCTGTGTGTTTGTGTGCGTGCGTGTATTGTGTGTGTGTTTGGCTGTGCGGTTGCATATGTGTGTTTGTGACTGTGCTTTTCTTTTTTTGTGCTGGCATGTTGTCTCGCTGTCTTCCCTGTCAGCTCATAGCCTGGCACCTGCTCTCATGTTCCTAATTAGTCTCATTTAATTAATTATATTCTACAGCGCATCTCCTCTCTGTTCATAGGCAGTTTCTTTCTGTGGGTTTCATCCTTCTGTTCTTCTAATCCCATGCATTTTTGGAGGCAGAGAAGAGAGAGTCTTTGCATTTTACTGCAATGCTATGGATGTTTGTTGAAAAGCAGAGGCGGATGTGTCGAGGCTGAGTTTCAGTACCTGTTAATGAGCCATCCCCCCACTGAATCAAGCATTTCTTAATATGATGGATACATGAGTTGAATTAAACATCTAAAATGGTAACAACACTTCACTTAGCTGTCCATGTTATCATACTCTCAAAAGATGCACTTTTTCCCCCTCTCAGATTTGAAACTAAATGAGTGTTTTTTGGGGGTTTTTTTTGCCCATGAGAGACAAGCTGACAACCAGCTGACTCACAAACAGAATCTCTTCAGTAAGCTGCAGGAAAACAAGTCAAGTTTCAAGCGTGGTGAGTAAACAGAAATCAGGGAAGCACTTTACCTGTGACAGTTGGCCTAAGCACCTCTTTCTTCTCTGTTAGCTTTTCTGTTCCATTTGTCAGGTTCACTTGGCTTGTATGCCTCTGTTGTCTATTAGGTGTATTTTCACAGTGCTTAGCACTACAGTAAAGGACAGGACGGAGAGGAGTGAGAGTGAGAACAGGACTGAGTTTATTACTCTCCTGGGTCACCAGAAAAAATCCTGATCATTTATATATGTGAAAATTTACTGGCAGGAATATTTGTAGTTAATTTGCTCTTGAGATTATTAATAAATGATTGGTAAAGATATAAATATATTAATCTTACACTTTAAAAGCACAAAACACCTATCCTAGAATCACCTGTATGGTGCATGAGGTGTGATACTTTCTTAAAAGCAGGTGACACTAAGAAGGGGGCATCCAAGGTGCACGAGCCCATCAATACACGACAGTGGAAACAGTGTTGGATTTCACTTCCTGATGTCAGAGAGGAGTGGCACGCAGTCACATGCAGCCTCCCAGCTGCCCCTCATCCCGTGTTTTCCACTAGAGGATCCTGGGCTTAAAGAAAAGATGCCGTTAATAATTCAGCGTCGTGATGAACACCACCCAACGCAGCCACAAAAGACAAGATCAAACTTTTGGCAAAGCCAGCGCTGCAGAGGGTTGATAGTATTTCCGAGCATAGCTCTCTGTACGTTGACCATATGGACGCGATAATCACCCGTGGGATGAATCAGCAGATTCTTGATCTGGAGCCCAAAATCACACGACACCTTAATTAGCTGGTGTTGATATCGCCCTTCACGGCACTAATTTGTCTCTACCAACAAAACAGCTTCTGGCAAGCACCTTTCTGCTGAATTTTGTCAGTGTTAAGGAAATAGAGATGGAGCATTTAAGGTGACAACTATTTGAAATCTATGAGTAAATCTCCTCTGACAGGTAGCTCCCATTGAATCATGTTACATATCAGCAGCCAATTATGAGGGAATAAGCACGAGTTTGTCTTGGTTATTTCCTGACTGATACATGCAGCCATCATTGAATTATTTGGCTCTGTGTTTGTTCCTGATGACATGCAGATCCTAATAAGGTGTAAATAATTGCTGCCCTCCTCGGGAGATGTAGCCACCATGAAGCAGCGAGTTGAAAAGGTCAGACGTGTTCTGCACGCCAGCTCCAAAGTGGTTTATTAGCATCCCAACGACATATTCAGGAGATCGTCTGAGACATAATTACCTGGATAAGGTACAGATGAATACTGTATTTGGGGGAGAAGGCAAGGTTGGTTGGATATTGGCTTTGTCTCCATTAACCTGGAGCACGGTGTTAAAGGATCTGTTTGTGGAGAGAAAATGACAGGGAGTCAGGCTGACGGGGCTGGACTGAGACAGTTAAAGGCCCCTCGCTGCATAGGATAATTAATAAATAAAATACCAGGGGAGCCCCTGCCATGCCTTCGTCTATGACAGGGGCTGTCTCCAGTGCGCTAAAGCATTAAATGACCAATTTCTGTCAGACTAACTTCCACCACGCTCTCTCTCTCCCTTTCTCTCCCCCTCTCTCTTTTGCTTGCCCTCTCGTCTCCACCACACTCTCACCCCTCTCTCCTCCGTTCCCTCCCTCGCTTCCTCGTTTTCTGAAGTGGGGCTACTTTGCTCTCTTTGCACTGAGTTTTTCAGCGACTGATGGCTCTAGTTCATTTCTGCTGAATTAATTGGTCCCTGAATGAATTCTGTTGACAGGGCAATTCATCATGTGTTTGGCCTGACAGTGACTGGGTGTTGGGTAGGGGAGGGGGCGGAGGTGTTGGAGAGAGCGTGTCTGTGTGTGTGTGTGTGGGTGAGTTCAGGGGGTGGGGTGAAGCGGTGTGGGGAGCCAGTCAGAGGTGGTGGGGGTTGGCGGTTGTGGCCTCCCACTTTTCTTTCTCCCCTCTTCGCCTCCTCGTCTCTTCCTCTTCCTCCGTCCTACTGAAGCTGCAGAAGGCTTGGTGCTCTTGTTGAACTGTTTTACCAAAACAGTTGGGACTCAAACAAATCCCCCCCACCACCCCCCAGGCTGAGCTTCTGTCAGACAGAAGACACTCTCTCAGCTTGAAGGGGGCACCCAGGTCACTGCTACCCCATTTTACACATTTTGGCCTTTTGTTACGGCCCTGCACACTTCCTCCCCAGCCTCAAATCCCTCCCTGCCACTTGATATGCTCGCACAAACACAGGAGCACCATTCCTCGCCCCACAGCTCCTCAGCTCTTTTGGAGAGTGACATAATCAGGTAGCGAGGCATATTTAGAGCTTAATTACACAATGTGTCGCACAATGGCCATTCAAAACGATAATTTAGCTCCTGAAGGGAAATTGCTCTGCACTGCTGACTGATCTAACAGCGATGGGAATGGTATAATAGCATTAAGTTGGCAGATGAGGCCTTGGTTGAGAAACACAGCAATTGCATTTCTCCAGACAGCTCTTCCGCTGCTCATTATTCTAATTGCGAACTATACTACAGTAGAGGATGCACAAAGAGCCCGAGCATCCTTGGAGCTTGAACATGGAGGAGACCTCTTTAGGCGGCATCGAGTCAATCAATGCTCACTCATTACAAACATCACAAAGTCATGTTCCTGTCGCCTGGATGGTCTCACCCGCCGACAGTGAAAATAACCTCATAATCATTGTTCTGTCAGGATCGTCACAGACCAGGGCTGAACTCTTCGGCTCCCAAGAAACACCGACACAGTCTTCAGCTTTCACACAAAAATTACTCGCACAACCACTTATCCAAGATTATTTAGGTCATGCACATTCACTCTCAAGATATAAACAACCCATAAATCTTTTTAACACGTAGCAGCTTCGTAGTACAACACTGGACCACTGTAGTGCTTCATCTCTCCAACGCAAATCCATTTGGGATTAACAGAGTTAACGAAGGCAGCGCCGTGAACAATACCGCGCCCGTGCAGCCACTAATTAAAGCCGCTTCTAATGAGGGCTCGTTGATTGACACAGCAGGGTTGGCCTCTCCCCTCACCAGCATCAACTACGACAGCCACATGATGAGGCTGATGACAGGCTCCCATGCAGGCAGATGACAGGACGTCACTGCTGGACCACCACCAGCCCTCTCGTCTCTGAACAATACAGCACTCGTTTGACACCACAAGGTTCACTGAGTCTCGGATTGTAGTTGTAGTCGCGCAAAGAGTAATGATTAAATATTGAATTCTAGGTGTTTGCGGCGAGCTTTTTCAGGGTTTGTTGTAGGTCGAAGGAAACACCATGTCGACCGCTGGTAGGAGAACGCTTACTTAATCAAAAGTACATACTACCTTCATTCAAGTATTTCCTCAGGTAAAAGTGCAATGTATTATCAGTTAAATGTAACTTTACTTGTAAATGAAAGTCTATGCAAGTGGCATATTCTGGTATGTGAAGCTTTAACAGAGCTAGCTAATTTGGTCCAGCAGTTCCCTGCCTAAAGAGGTATCAAATGTGGGAAAACAAAAGATAGGATAAGAGTTCAATCAAGATTTTGCCACACAAACTTATTTATGGATTTTTTTTTTTGTTGAATTGAATATGATCTTTTTGGGCCCTGAACAGACATTTAAATGGAACATCTCCACCCTGATCTTCATTTCTAAACTTTATTTAGAGAGGAGGTGGTCTTTTGGTGGGAGTGGCTCACAGAGCACCTGGAACCTTTTTTTAAGGGTGTATACTGGATGTTATGAATGAAAAACTATTTAATTAATCTGAACTATGTAACAGAAAATCCGAATAAACACAGTTTCAAACAAATGTAGTGGAATAGAAATGTAAAGAAGCAAAAATGGAAATACTCAAGGAAAGTACAAATGCTCCCAAATTTTGCAACACATGAGTAAATGTGCTTCGTTACTTTGTTCCACTGCTGTCAACCAATGTTATGTGAGATAACTAAGAAGTAGTATCTCGAATACGTAAGGGTAAGTAAGGGCTGTAAAGCTGAAATGTAAAAATCTTCATATATTTATAGAATCGAGCTCGGCATGTTGACGCCTAAAACTTTAAATTTGCGAGGGATTGCTTCAGACTGGGTCCACCTTTTGGCTTTTTAAAATCGTCTCATTTGGCTCTATATATCGTCACTGTCAGACGTGAACGGTGCCAGAGAGGCCGAGCCGTGGGGCATCACCAAGCCAAGTTGACAATGAGGGTGAAGTGTTTGAGTAAATCTTGCACGAGGCCCGTTGGCCCCCGCGACAGGGCCTCTCTGCGCGGGGTTTGAGAAGCCCCGAGGATGACAGGTGCTTTTCGTAATGCCTAACTGATGAGAGCCAATCAGTGGGCTCCATTCTGCTGGTGTGTGTGCGCGCGCGTGTGTGTGTGTGTGTCTCTTCTCCTGTTGTTGTCATCTGGCCCGCTAAAGTAAAGATGAGCTTGACTGACAGATGCATCCGGGTTCACAGTTTATTGGTTTCTACGAGAGAGGCAGATATGCCAATTTAGACAGGGTAGTGACAAAAAGTTCCCATCTAAATGGAATAATTTTACCACTGGGAATTCTCAGCTGGGAGAAGAGGGAGTGTTAGAGTGTATGTGTGTGTGTGTGTGTGTGTGTGTGTGTGTGTTTTTTTATCCTTAACAAGGCCTGAATGACAAACACATAGGACAGTTAGGGGCTGACAGAAACAGCAGCTTTTGATGCTTCACAGGGGATCCATGAAATAAACAATAGGCAGAGGAAGCAGAGAAATTGAATTACAACTGGGTGAGCTTGTGTGTTTCGGAGTAGAGAGTGCAGAGTGGAAGTGAGGCAGCAGCAGTGTGGTATAGCAGGACTAAACCAATGCATCATTAAATATACTGGACTGGACTCAGAAGCTGGGGGAAATGCTCTCCTGCTTTCTCAACTGTCTTTCTTCTTTGTTTAACCCTCCTCTTTGAGCCGTGCACACACACACATACATCAAATTGCATTTTGCTCTTTTTTACTACACACTAATTTAAACAGTTACCATAATTTATATGGTCTCCTCAGATATCCCCCTAGTGATGCGCGCAAACAGTTTGTTGTGCAGCCTTCATGTATTTCACATCTGAGAGCTGTGCTTTTACGAACTGTTCATAAAATAAAACAGCAGCAGTGCTCCCCGGGAACCTTGAACTCTGAATCATTTTCTTATGAGGTTAATAATGAGGGGACGCCGAGTCAACGACAGACATATAAAAGAATTTATTTCTCATGTGCACAAAAAAAGAATTGGAACAGAACTGAAACAGAACAATGATTGAGGCCACAAGGCTTTCCATATAGATTTTCGTCAGAAATCCTTTTTATGTCCATGACACATCTCCTGTATCATCTTTACAACAGCAGAAGACCCATTCCTGCAGAGGTGCTCCACTTCCTAAAGCAAAGACTTTGCCTGAATGACGGTGGCTTGCACTCTGCGCCAGTGTTTCATTTTCAGATATGTCGAGCTGCAAGTAGACAGAAATAGGCAAATCCCAAGTGCAATTTGTAGAGGATAGCTTCTCCTGAAGAGCAGGGCCACAGTCCGTTTCTCTGTTATCTGGTGCCCTCAGCAATGACGGGTAACCCTGGTTCCAGCTGATGCATTAGCTTGTGTGGAATTAAAGAAAACTTCATCTTGGATATGTTAAGCTGTAGTTCTGGTAGCAGGTGGAGGGAGGGAGCAGAGATGGGAATAAGTGTGGATGCGTTTTTTTTTGTTTTTGTTTTTGTTTTTTTATACGTGGAAACCACTGTATTTGGATTAACATAATGATCACAACATCTACAGACAGCGAACAGGACAATATCTTTGATTGTTGCCAAGGACTTCAGTTTGATCTTCATTCGAGGGAATTTGTGGAGCAAAAGTGAAACCAGAGAGTATCAATTTCACACTGGAGGTCTTTAGTTTTTTTTTTGTTTGTTTTGTTTTTTTACTTTTATGCTGTTCTCCATGGGGATTACTTATTCTGAGCCCAACAACAGAAGATGATACAGAAAGCCATTAAACTCATTGCATAGTGACATAAAACATCATCATGACAATATCATGAAAGTAAAATAAAATGACAAAGACAACCTATGTGAAGTTAGCAAACCTGCCATAGACGTAGCCATAGGTTATAGAGGAGTTGTGCCTTTCCTCGGAGCACAACATTACATTAAGACACAAATGTAATGCATGTTTTTTTTTTTTTTTCTTTCAGTCTGTATATCTACAAAGGGAGCCAGTATGATACTGCAATGGTGCATGTGAGACGTTATATTTACAGAGAAGAATTGTCTTCACATTATTCACAAATCATTCTATAAAGCAGCGTTTCGTTGCAACGGCTGGAATATTGAGTCACTGAATTTCACCTTTTTTTTTTTCCATTACAGTCATACGCATCGTGTCCGCTGAAAAGTCATCATGACGTACGCGTTTAAAAGATAATACTGCTTTACTTATGCATACATATACTGTAAATAAAATATTAAATATCAAACTAAGTCTTTGGCAAATGTAGTTAAGAGTACATTCACAAAATAGTTTCCGAACGCAAAATGAATCAGTACTTCCTTTCAGCCCATGTGGGGAGGGGGACGTCGTGGAGGGTGACGAATGTGTGTTTTTAAAGGCAATTAACTGCGTCGAACAGAACGTGAATTTAGGTTGAATGAAACTGGTTTGTAAGGCAATTGTTGAAGCTAATACACAGTTGCTTTGCACAACTGCATACAGCTTTCTAAACTGCGTAGGCATCTAGTGGTGGGACTAAGTAGCTGAATGAAGTATGTTTGAACTGAAAGGATCTGTTCACGAGTTACAGTGTTATCCCTTTTACTTTGAAAATCAGAAACTCATCTCTTGTGTTCTAAACTTGTTAAATAAACTTCATTTTAAGTGAATGTACCAAATAAAATAAAAAATAAAAAAAATCCAAAAAGCTGAGGTTATATTGAAAAGAAGCATTGGACCATACCTTGCATTGACATGACTGGAGGGAAATGTGACAACTATTCTGACAAATCTTTGATAATTTGTTCACATGACAAAAAAACTGTGACAGAAAAGAAATAAATAAGTATTTAAAACTGTGGCAAGACCCTTTTGAGTTGGATGGTCGCCATATTTTTAATACTTTGCGAAATGATTTACATTTTTTACACAGTTTGATTGTTTGCCACAGGGGGAGTGATGTTGCCATTGGTCTATAGGGTCGTCAGAGGGCATGCTGTGTTTATCTGATCATTTAGGAGGGACTGAGAAAGATGGGAGCAGAAGACGTAGTCAAAGCACCAGAGTAAAGCCCGTTCTACAGTGTGGAGCCAGGATCTCATTAAGTGTCAGAGGCGCCCTGCAACACTGGTTCACGTCGCTACATTATCAAGCTATGGGACCACTGTCGTCTACCCTGGACTTCTCTCTTCAGAGCAGAAAAATACTGCAGTTCGTTACATAAAGGAATGTGAGGATCCATGAATAAAATAACAACAACAACAACAGCAACAAAGAAAATTAAAAACCCACAACATTTTTTCCACATGTTATTCTTCACACTGTTTTTCTTCAATTTATATTTTATAATATATATATTTATATAATCTCTTAAAGTCATTCTGGAAATGTTCAGGCCGGTGAGCGAGTGAGGGCATGACAGGTGAGTTCCAAACGCCCGCATGGGGGCCCTTTTGACCCAAAGTGTGTTACGCTCGAGCTGGGTGCAACGCTGTGGACCTCGCCCTTCCTTCCTCCAACATCACGTACGACGACGGGGTTTCATTTAGGATTCCACCTCGCTTCCCTTTGACCTCAGTGTTTCTCAGACAGGGACAATATGGAGGCCGAAGCTCTGGCCCTGCAGTTTGAGCTGGTCTCCGGGGTAACTAGTGGCGGTCGTAGGCAGTGGCAGCAGTGGGAGGTGCGGAGCCACGGGATGCGGCACTATAATAATAAGGGGAACCTGAAAGTTAACAGAAGAACGAGCCGTTGGAAACCAAAGATCAACCATCATATAAGACACATACTATATGTGCATAGTCCAAGGAAAGAGAATATTTGGAGCTGGAAGCCTTTATATTATGATTTAAATTTTGATTTAATAGTATTTTAATGTACAGTATGTACAGTATTTTACTATATAAGTCAAACTCACTTACTTAGTAATGCTGGATTGCTGAACCGCCATGCTTCGTTGTAAGTTGTGTATTGTGGATGAGAGTAAGGGTTTCCAGAAAAGTCCCCTCCTAGAAAACAAATAGGTAATCATTAGTGAAGCACCAAAAGAGAAATTATTGATATTTTGTATAACATGAACCTGCAATAAACGCCTTTTCACCACATTTCATTGGAGTCTTGTCACAACAACACTTCGGAGCCATTTTTGTTCTCCACGCTTCCCTCCACAGTCCCTCGAGGTGACTGTTTTATTAATCCCCTGTTGGTTTTATGGATTTCCTCCCTGCTTTTCTAAACTTGGGACTCTTTGAGCTGCTTTTCAGCAGTGATGCTGCACTTCAAAACTCCTGTTTTGTGTAGACAGGAAGACTGTATATTGTTTTCCCTTGTTCCCATGCGCAGGTTGTGGCCGGGAGGACGGCAGGGTGAGCAGATACCAGGAGAGCGAGGCTGTGGGTCCGCAGGTTTCTTTCTTTTATGAGACCATAAAGGCTGGGGTTTTATATGAAGCTGCTGAAGAATGGCCTTTGCTTTAACAGTGTTTGGGGACAGTCACTAAATCTTAGGGCATCGCCACCAGATAGAGGAAAAAAAAAAAAAAAAGCCTGCAATACCCAGAAAGAAGAACACATTTGTGCTTGCATGTGTTTTTGGGTTATATCCACAGGAAAGTGGCATATAATTTAATAAAGAATAATCTTGATTTCATTTGAGATTAGCTTTTACATCACATCCTGACACTGAGCGCCGCTGTAAATGCTCGACGCCTGCTTTGATTATTGGTCAGCGTGAAAGGTACACGTCTCCAAGCAATAAGAGAGTTGTGTTTTCAGTTGTTTGGAGGAGAGATCTACACACGCTGGCGGCTATAGCATCCTCACTGGTGGTTGTGTAACTTGAACTCATCCCTGAGAGAGATAGTGATTTAAATATTTACAGGCCCTCCACGCCTCTGTGTTTTGACCCTTAACTGTTTGCTGTGAACCTGAACTGCAGGTTAAGTAGAGGGGAAAGAGATACGCTCTGCAGCCCAGGGTGTCCGGGGAGGCGAGGAGAGGAGCAAAAGCAGTGTTTATCGACGGGGCTGGTGAGAGTGCACTGTGTGGACACGGCGAGGGTAATGAGCGCTGGGAGCTGGAGTGTAACTGAGAGGAACTGTCCTATCTCACGGCCACTGATTGTGGTGATCGCCTATCGAGTTCATCTAATGTCCTCATCCACAGACGCTAACCACATGCTAACCGCAGTCTAACACAGCTATAACAAGCTTGCTTCAATCCTTTTGAGTCAAGAGCGATGCTTTAAGTGGTCTTCACAGCCTCAACAGCAAATGTGCATAAAAAAAAATCTATCTTTTGCTACTATACGCGTTTTAGGTGAGCTCCAGTTCCTATAACGCCTAACAATGAAATGAATGGCATCATGAAAAGGAAGTAGCATCACCTACCAGGAACCATTCCAGCAAGTGTGGAAGTGGGGTAGCTGCCTTGTCCTGTGGGAGGGACATGAGGCGGGTAGCCAGGTAGGGTGGTGCTGGCCATGTCTCGACCTGCAGGAACACAAAAGGATGCTCTGTATCACATGGGTGCTCAAATATGGAATTAAAATCTTTTTTCTTTTTTTTCTACTGACACCAGTTCAGGTTTGCATCCTGAGCCCCATGTGTGGTTAGGATTAGTCAACAGAAGCTCTTTGTTTAAGGTTGGAGATAGACCCCGGTTGCAAATCAATGCACCTCACATAGAGACTTGGGCTGGAAGTTTGTGCTTATGTCATGATTAGTCAGATACAACTGCACTGCAAGAACACATACTACATCTGTATTGTGCCAGCAGTACCTACAGTAGTAGACAAGGTCTGTCATTGGGTGAGGTACCAGGAGCCTGGGTCTTGAGCATGACCAGAAAAATACTTTCCGCCCCCTACAATATCTCTTCAGGAAGTTAATGTTGCAATTAAAATATTTTGTGAAAATGTTACCGGCCATAATCACCAAAGTGAAATGATGCATATATTGGCTGAGATTAAAAGCAGTGCCGCTGTTATAATGTGTCAGAGCACTTCATTTCTTATGAAAGATTATTTATTTAGCGATGGCCTGAAAGTAATTGAAAATGCTAAAAATGACCACAAACAAAATGTAAAATGCTGCACCACAGTTTATGCTGTCCATCTATTTTATAAAACGGTTATCCTGTTTGGGACTACAAAGGGCCGAAGCCTTTCCCAGCATGCAGTAGGTGAAATCCTCTATGTTATACAGCAAAATGCATGTGATTTGGAGTAAAGTCACTTGTTTTCATGAGCCGACACTAATGTCCTAAGCAGCTGAAACTGACAGGCGCATCAGGCCAATGGGAGCTCTCTCTGCTCCACATTCAGTCCTGTAATTAACAGTGACAGCATCGGGCCCGGCCAGAAGAAGGGGCACACAGGACAGGGAGCTACGGGTCCAAAGCAGGCCCCAGCATCAGCGCTACATCTCTGCCTTTACAACCCCCCTTTTGGCCTCCCCCCAGACTTCGGGCCTGTCACGAGGCTAGAAGGACTGGGAGGGCTTTTGTTAAGCCGAGAGACGAGGAAGGGGTCAGATGTGGAGAAAAGCAGGGTGGAAAGGGGGAGAGAGAGAGAGAGTCGCTGTTAATGAGGGCCGAACAGTCAGTCTTCCTGTATACACAATAGCAAGGCTACAAATCAAGTTGAGACGCAGCTTTGATTTGGTGTTAAAAATGAACACAGAGGTGAGTCAGAGAGAGGCCGACTGAACCTTTGTCTGGCTACGGGGCTTTACGGGTAAAGTTGTACCTGCTATAAAGGGCTGGCTGGCATACTGGCTGTAGCAGGGGCCGTGGGCATGAGCAAGGTAGCTGGGAGTGGAGGCATCTACAGAGAGGCTGGACTGGTGGGGCAAGATGTCAGCTAGAGCAGAATCCCCAACAGAGGAGGGGGTGAAGGGGGCAAAGGATGCCTCATGGGGCTCCCGCTTTACACACATGGAAGGTGGATATGACGGGTGAGAGTCTGGCAGATGGACAAAAAAAGAAAAGGGAAAAAAAAACTTTGATATGATGCATGCAGCTCCACACGTACGGTCAGACACTCACATGGTAACATGTATGTATAGCTCTGTACATATCCAGACAGTTGAATGAAAAGCTACTGTACAGAGGCAGAAAGATCTGATTTGTCAAAGAATAAGGAACGTTACAAGAAGTGCAGTTAACTTCCTTTCTTTTAATAACCCAAGACCAGACATTTTATATGAATACTGAATAGATAAGCAGTCTTTACCACTTGATTTGTATTTCTTTTTTTTTTTTACATAGCTTATAATAATAATCTCATATGCACCCAGCAGTAATTCACTCAGCTAAGTGGAAACATACACCAGTGAAATGTTGCAGCAACGCATCGCGCCTGATCAATCAAGCTCAAATGCGTAAAAAATTTCCCCAAGGTTTTGGAAAAACAAACAACATAATCTCACGGCTGCTTTCTCACAACAAAATCACTCCCACAAATAACCCAACAATCGGCTTGCAGACAGTTCAAAACTCTACGCTCTGATCTAATTTGCCTGATGAGTCTTGGCATCTTTCATTCCACCGGCTCTGCCTCTCGAACCTATGCAATCAATGTGAGCTCTGTCTCTGGCCTCGCCATGCCTGCTGCAGAGCCTGTTCTGTTTGCTGGGGCCTGTAGGGAGAGATGGCTCTTTCCCGGGACCATGATAGCCTCATTAGCTGCTTCCCCCATCATTGTTGTTTTACAACAGGACTGTGTGTTGCGATTCCTCATTAAGATAAGGGCTGTTCTACGGAAGGGGGACGCAACACGGTCAGCACCTAATACCAGAGAATCAGGCAACGCAACTCACTGCTTTCCCATAAAAGGAAACTATAGCAGGTTCTAATCTCGTTCTCCCTCTTTGTGACAGCTGTAAATGTGGATTTAGGCAGCGGTATAGCAATTACAGTGAATGCATTCATCCCGTCTCCTCGCAACGTCAGAACTATAGAGGAAACGACACAAAGTTAACTGCATGTCTTTAACGTACGATCAGATCATTAAAAAGAACGGTCGCCATGAATCTCTGGCGCGAGGGCAAAATATTCTAATGAGGCTTTGCATTTAATTGGGTGGACCAAAACTTTGTCACCGTCCAAGTTTGTCACAAATTTACTGGAAATGGGGTCTGCGTTCAGAAATGACGGCAAATCCCCAGTGCTTAGAGTCTGTCTTCAGTTAATTATAGCTAACATGTAAAAAAAAAAATTAAAAAAAAAAAAGTCTTCAAGCCTTCAGTACAGTAACTCTGCAGTTGATCTGGAGACATGCAACGCCAGAAAACAGGCACTCACTGATACACTGCAGCAGATACAATTTGCAGTTTGATTCTATCAGAAACACCATGAAAGCATTTTATTGCGCAGACATTACCATTTTAACCGACATTCATGAAACACTGAGCTGAACATGAATATCCACCCCAGCCACCTAAGCGACCGCACATAGAAGAATCCTAAAACAGAAAATATGTTGAAACACGGTAATTGGCTTAGGGAACACATAATCCAATCAATGTGTATCACAGTTTTGAAAAGCGGGTTGCGCAGTTGTCACCTCCTATGGCTTGCGAGCGTGCTCATGCAGGTACAGTATGTTATCATTCTTAGCAGCATCTTGTTGTCGGGTTATACAACCCACCAGACCTTTTGGACATCAATCGGAGGTTAAGGATAAGGTCCAGTTCAAGTCTGTTTCCAGTGTGCCTGCATATTACTGTAGGGCTTCTGTTTTCTCAGCGCCTGAGCAACCGTTGTCGAACAGACAGGGGGGTTACAGCGCAACAACAACCGATACAAATGCTGCGTTCAAGACCACTGAACTCTGAAACTAATCAGACATGGTGTTGCTTATTGTCCTGGAGACGAGGCTGCGCCCGGGTAAAGGGAGCCTGTCAAATCACAGGCCCTGATGATGGAGATAGAAGATAAACTCAGAGTCCTTGGGGACCTTTCTCCACAGCAAGCGCATCTCAGAGAGAGGGGAGATGGTATAGAGTTCTCCAACATCTGTCTCTGCTCCACCACTGATACCACATCTACAAACTCCATCAACCATAGAAATGGTCTGTTAAGAACCTGCAACAATCCTTAGAGTGATGCTTCCAGATATAGCTACAACAGGCTTCTCTCAACTTTGTTTGCGAAAACCATTTACTGCTAGAACTCTTGTTTTCAAAGGCTGGCATTCAACCTACAGAGAACTTTTATTTATTTTTGAACCAAAACTTCCAACTACATTCAACTACAGTATGCAAACCTCTGCTTTTGCTCTGTGAAATAGCAGCGGTGGCTGCATCTAATTGTCAATGAGTAAAGAATCTTTGCAGGGACAAAAAGCTTGAATTCCCCATCCACATGTTTAACGTCATTCATTATCAAATGTGTGCTCAAAGGTTAGCGTGCTATTTCGGGGGAGGTGGGGGGGTGATATAAACATTAATTTCCAAGCTTGCGGCTGCAGGCGTTAACTGAGCTGAGACAAGCCGTTTGTCACCAGGCCACACACCAGGAACCGCAGGTTAGGTGGCTGCTTGTTGTTCGCCACCCAGCAGAGAAAAGCTGGTACTGCCAACTCATAGAGAGACTGAGAAATAGACGCACAGATAAAAGCAACAGCTCTTCATATCTGCTACAGACGTACTAGGTCAGAAGAATGCCCATTTACACCTGGTCATCCCAAAGGCTCTGTTAAGGATTACTATCTAGCCTAGCCTGCACAGAGGCCACTGAACTCTCACTGGGCTTAAGCCCTATTTAACTTTGGAAACATAAAACATCTGCTAGGATAGGAAATCACTGAATTAAAGATGTACAGGATCTGCAGGCTGATACAAGTTGCTTACTATGTTCAGGTTTCTGTAGAAATCTCTGTCGACGCACAAATGCTGGACTGGAGCCAGAGACCAGCGGCCAGTCATGACATGCTGTATCCATGGACACACAGAATGGTTCACAGTGTTAATCTACCGGCAGATAGATGCACACACGTACAATATTTCCTCTACAGCTTGCTGAGGCAAGTGCTCCATTTAAATGCTACCCGCTCAGACGTGGCCAATAGCATTTTAAGTAAATATACCAAGAAGCCATTCAATTTAATATGATCTACTTGCCAATGTTAGCAAGAACTGGAGTCATCATGCTATTCTTACTGAGGATATTGGATAGTTATTTTTTTAAATTAAATACTAACATTTACAAAAGCAGTAATACAGATATTTATATCTATAATTTGTATTTTTTTGCAAATGATTTGTACTCCTCACTAATTCCCCGCGGTGCATTTTAGTGCACTAAATCCCTCTCTGATTGGGCTGCCACCCCCCTCTCCTATAGGTAGCAATCTCTTTCACACATTAGGGTAAACAGAGGACACAAAAGATGGCCGACATTGCTCTCGCAAGCGCCCCTGGAATGCAAAACTGAGCACTTCATTAATCATTCATCTTTAATAGATTATGCAAATTTCAGGACATAAAAATCAACAAGATCAATAACTGTATGAATTTTAATTGGGAGCCGAAAACATTTAAAGAATGAATATAATCTCGTAGCTCCATCCAGTACGAGAGCATAATTTATTGATAATTGGATCCTAGCCTAAGTGAGGAAGGTAATTTAGCTTTTTTTTTTTTTTTTTTTTTTTGGCTTGGCATTCATTCCTATTTACAGGGTTTCCTAATGGCAGAAAAAATAATATTATGCACTAACAACCTACACACAATCAAATGGCTCATGCATTACTTTGCATAGTTGTGAAAATTAAGTAATAAAAGTTTACTGGATATTACCTCCCAGTTTAATTTGATGAGCTACGCAAACGCATTTTTAAATGACTGTACCAAAACATGCGGCCACACTCTTCTTTAAGAAAAACTTTCGTTGGCTCGCTTTCTCTTTATGCAATGTGCGGCCCTTGCACGTATCGCTTCAGGAGGCCCCAGGCCCCCAGGTGGCTTGGAGGCCACCTGCTATGAGTGTGCTCCCCAGAGCGAGACCACTTTCATAGGAGGAGCCCAGCATAAAAGACAAAAACACACCTTTCTTCTCCTGAGGCCCAACTTTCTGGGGCAAAGCTACCTCCCACATATTCAGGAATAAAAAGGGGGTCTTTCTTTTCCCATAGCTCTGTTCCTGAGTCTGGGGCTGGACTATAGGGATCATATGAGAAGGGCTACTGCAGTTTTCAATCATGCTGTCCACCTCTTAACTTACTCTCTCACACATGCACACACACACACAGCACACTCATTGACTTTGATTCCCACTGCATAATTATGGGACTTTTATTAAAAGGCTGCCATATAATTCTCGAGTCAGCGTGGCCGTCAGTAAACCGAACCTCTCCTGGGAAAGAGCCACAATGAAACAATATTTCAATTAACCAGGTGGCCATCAACCTGGACAGAAGAGCAAAAAAAAAAAAACCCCAACAGATAGCCAAAGTGCGGTGTAGGGGGGGTTGGTGTATGATATAGACATATAAGATATTCTATACATTGCACCTGCCATTGCCTTCAGACTCTCAGTGGGACTGAGTGCTGCAATCAGTTCACGAGTTGGGAAAACTGTAATTTCAGTGTTTGTCTTTCACTGTCTGCATTGCAACTGTGTCTGGGTCACTCTTTCTCTCTCTTTCTCTGCGGCAATAGAGGCAGCCAGCCAGCCACGCTGCTGTTCCAGCCGCTGTCAATCAACAAGCTATGATAGCCTTTGATGACAACGTCATGTCGTGGCGAGAACAGCAGCTGTCTCTTATGAGAAGTGCTCCCAGTCAATCTGTTAGCGGGCCAATCCAGGCTAACACAATAGCCAGTCAGGATCAGTGTGTGGAAGACCTGTAGGATTTAATGGGCTCAGATGATATATATCACCTCGATCTATCCCTCTCAAAAAAGAAAAAAAACACGAAGCGCCTGAAAATGAGCCTTAAGTACTTTTTTTTATTTGGTACTGGGTATGTTATATAGCTATAAAGGCCGTCGGGAAGTGGCAGCCTTAATGAGTCTGAGATGATGACTTTTTTTTTACCAGTTTGTGGATTTTTAATTTGTAGCAATCTATCCCTTAGATATTACAAGTCCAAATATTATCAGTAAGTGCCAACATCTTTACCAGATGCAGCTCAACATGTTCATTCTGCTGATGTTGCATTTAATGGAGCTTTTTGATATCATTAAAAAAAGTTTTGGAAAACAGATGGAGACTTTTTTTTTTTTTTTTTGGAGAATTTGATATCTGGAACACTACATCGTGTTCACAGCTCTGACTAAGTTGGTCCAGCTTGCTGCAGATGTCTACGGCCTGCTGCAGCTATGTATATTCTTTTAGGGATCAGTGTAGCGTGAGTCAGATTGTACCTGTCACAACAGAGTAGCTCTGGGACACACTGGAGGCGAGGTCGGAGCTGGCGCTGCTGGAAAGGCTCGGCTTCACATCTTCCAGGCCGGGATTCAGGGAGGGGAGAGAGTACTCATTCGCCTGTAGACAAGCACACAAGTGAGAAGGTGGCAATCAAAGGGAGCGAGTCACACTGCCTTTATTAAAGTTCACATTCCTCAAGTTCAGGTTATTATCTGGTTAATGTCACTCAGGCGCTGGAAGCAAGCCTGTTTAGGATGCCAGATTTAAAGCAGATTTCCCCCTATTTTTTTTTTGGACAATATATAAAATATGTCTGAACGAACCCCCTGAGGAGGCTATCTGTGATCCTCTCACTGTGCTTCCCTCTGAATATTTTCTGTGAATTCTGCGAACATCCCCTCCAACCCGTCCAACCAGTCCCCGCTCCCCGTGCTTTACCGAGACCTATGATGATGTATGCATGCATTAGGGCTTGTCTGAGGAGAAGGCAGAGGGATGAGAGAGGGATTGGGAGAAGAGTGAAAGGACGGGGTGTCAGCTGGCTCTTTGTGCTCCACTGCAGTCATCCCTGTGACCAGTCAAGGGAGGAGACATTCAGGGCTTTGTTACAGGAGAGACATGTGGTGTGTTTTTTTAAAGGGGAGTACAACCTCAAAATCAGCCTTTGTGCTTTGCCTGCAGGATGAGCACATAAAACTGGGTTGATAAAATGTTAAAATATTGTGTATGGCTTTATGACTTCTGTGCTTTTATTTGTATTTTCACTTTATGCTGGGGGCTTTTATAGCATTTTTTTTTTCACTTCAGTAAAACATTTTGTGAAGTTGGAACCATCATTGTTTTTTTTGTTTTTTTTACAGTTTCTCATCCTGTGCTGCAGAAAAGAACTTCATGTTAGGATCAACCACCAACGTGTGTCTCTTTATTCACTTTAATCTCAGATTAGGACTCTGCTTGCCATTGTTACGAATCACGTTGGTTAATGAGATGACACTTCCCGACCCAACTCTTCTTTGAAAGGATAAGTGTGTGTGCACACATTTGTGCCTGTGAGTGTTTGTTTCATAGTGCGTGTGTGCATCTGTTTGTCTCAATGGGTTGAGGTCCCACAGGGGCGAGCTGGTGACCCCAGTCTTGTCTGCCTCTATCTCAGATAAACTCTAATTGTCTGCTTACAACTGTTCCCTGGCACTAGGCTGGATGTTCCTCTCTATTCCGCTGGGCCTCAGCAGCACAAGAGCCATTTTGTCATGCAGATGGGCTGTGGGTAGGGCTGGGCAGGGCTGGGCGGAGGGCGAGTGGCAAGCACAGAGGGGCCTGAATGACCTGACCACATGGCTGCCAGAAGTGTGGGAGGGATGAGGCCTATTCAGCCTGGCCTCTTCAAAATGGCTTTTTAATGCCCTGACGCAGACACCAGACAAGCCCCTAATAGCCTAATATCCCACCTTTTCACCAGTTTAAGAAAAGGAGGGGGTGTTGGAAACAGGGAGAAAAAAAGGAGGCGCACAGAAAGAGTGGAAAGCGGTCTGATTAATATTACATTAAATTAAAACTGATTTTTCTGGACCATTCTGACGCCGTTTTTCTCCCCCCTCCTCTACCCCCCTCTCGCCTTTTTAATACCTTCTCCTCCGCTCTTTGTGATTGCAAGTCATTTCCAATTCGTTTTGGTATTGATCTTGCCGTAGAAATCACTTTGGTAATTAGCTGCATTAGGGGCTGTATAGCCGGCTGAGGGGCTGTCCCTCTGATTTATCGCCGCTGTAATTCCCTGCGATCGCGCAGAGATGAAAATGAACTCAATTAGGGCACTGCTAAGGCTGCATGGGCACCCACATAGAGTTCCAATGGAAAAATTAATAGTCTCTTGTTGTTTAACAGTCTAATGAATGTAAATAAAGGTTATCCGCTGTAATAGGCCTATGCTTGTAGGTTTTTCTGAACAAGAAGTTGCACAGAGCTTTTTGTCACCTGCGTCAGAACGTTCCCACATTTACTATCAAATGTTAGAAATCGGCGTAAATTATTTTACTGATACAACTTAAGGGGAGACAGGAAGACAGGAGGGTGATGTACAGTATATTTCAGTGTGCAGGAAAAAAAAAATCAGTGTCAAACCTGTTCAGGTTTAACGTGTTCTGAAGTGGGGAAGACATCGGGGTAAGAAGGCCTTTCAAACACTCGGTCCAGGGCCTCCAGCTGCTGCTGGGTGAAGGCGTCCGCTCGCAGGTGCTTCCTTAAACTTTCCACACTGCCCTGAGAGTCGCTACCCGGGCCTGAGCCATCAGAGCCATCTAGAGAAAAAAAAGGAGAGGGAGAAGGGAAGGGGGGGAGGGAGGACGACAACATTGTGCATCAGGACATGGCTCCGGTCTTTTTGCTTGATATTACTTTAGCCGGCTAGCACTGTGAGATAAGCATGAGGTGAAAAATCTGAGAGTGATGGCATGCGGAGTAAAAGTAGTAAATTCTGGGAGGCCCGCCATCATGTCTTGGCTTTTATCTCCCTCTCTGTTTTTCACTGTCTCTCTTTCTCTTTTGTCACACACACATACACTCACTCAGGCGGCTCTCTGCCCTCCCCACCACCCCCACCCCTCGCCTCCCACCGCTCCTTGCAGCCACCATCAGCACGGTCATCATGTGATAGGTCTATGGTAATTGATGGATTACCTTCAGTGCAAATATATACTTGTAAGGGAGACCGTGTGTTTCAGGAGGAGAAAGTAGGGCTGGCGATTACATACAGAGCCTCTCATTCTGCCAGCGGGAAATGGAGAGCCATTATTTAACTGTACTATTTCCTCCTGAACATATTACCCTTGCCTCTCTCTGTCTCTCTTCCTCTCTTTCCATCCCCCACATATTGCCTGTCTTC
Source organism: Chelon labrosus (assembly GCF_963514085.1). NCBI lineage: Eukaryota > Metazoa > Chordata > Actinopteri > Mugiliformes > Mugilidae > Chelon > Chelon labrosus. The sequence goes on from NC_140348.1 coordinate 14,410,041, forward strand.
TGGAAAACAGAATGGAGTGGGGATGGTACTCAGGGCCGAATGAGGACGGGGCGTCGAGGGCAAGCGTATGCATTTCCTCACTTGGTCACACTCTATATAAACAAATGAGCCTATGCTTCCCTCGTTCTTCTGATCTCTGACCCTATCAACTCGGCCAGGGAGCCCGTCGCTGCCGCTGCAGAGCTACCTGGCTTCACCCATCATGTCCTCAGCGTTGGGGGAAAAAAAATAGAAATCGACTGCTAAAACCTCCCGCCAGCATTCCAGGAACCTCCACTCTACTGGCTGCCTCCCACCACCCTCCTCCCTTTCCTCTCCGTACTGCGCCACCAACAGCGGATGAGGGCTTTAGCTCCCGTACAAATCTGTCATTCTAAATTTGCAGCAGATTATGTTCTCTCCTGGGCGAGCCAGCGGTGATATATGATATGCAAGGCCGCTATTGATTGCCTGATCCGCTAGCAGAGGAGGGAGGCGAAATGAACTTGGAATGAACATCATGCCTCAACTCATTGTGCGTATAATACTCTACTTAATCCCACATTTTTCTGTGCTATGGAATTCAATTGATCAATCATGTTCCACTGATGGTACCATTTCAGGGGCGTTATTGCCATTCTGCTCGGCTGCTTGACCTTTTTTCAATGGCTGAGGCCAGAGGATGAACCCGATTCGCACCAAGAAATAGATCCATGGAGAGAATGGAATAGAGGACCGCAATTGGGCATGAGCGTGTGTATGTGTAGGCGGGAGGGGAGGTGTGAGTATGTGTGTTTCCCTGCTAAAATATATTGACTTTAGTTTTGTGTAACGTTTACGAAGGAATCTGATTTTTCTCCTGCCACGTGTGTTTTTCCTACCATGAGTTAACTGAATATTTTAGCTTTTTTTTTTCTCTTTCAAACAGTTCCCTTGGGTGGAGCATTTGGGGAGCTGGGGGGTTGAGCAGCAGCAGTAGTAGTAGTAGTGTTGCTGCATAAAACTCGATTGTTGTCTGTGGTACAGGGGAAAATGGAGTCATTAATTACCTGGTATCAGCTGGTCTGAGAAAAGAGGCGAGATTGATCAATAGCAAGTGTTTGTCATTCACTACGGAGGAGCATGCTTATACTCAGCAACTCCTTACACACTTAATCAGTTCCTCTGAGCTGAAAGCAAAAGGACAAAGATTCCCATCGTCAAGGTAATTTTTTGGCGTATTTTTTTTTTTTTCATCTAAGCAAAAGCCTCAGTGGCAAAATAAAAAGACGATTTTGCAACCTGCTAATTGACTGGTGAGCATTTTATCACAAGGGCCGACAAAGAACAACAACTAAATCTATATTAGCAACATTACAAGATGCTGTTAAAGGCTTATTTAGACCGATGATGTTTTTAAATTAGTGTGAATTTTTCATCACGTCAGGTGCAGACACATTATTCTCAACGCTCTTGAATCATAAATGTTAATATATTTAAAATTTTTGTGGCCGAAAATGTTCCGATTCGACCGTTAAATAAAAGTTATAGTAAATTATATATTGTCAGAAATTTGCCATTAGAGCTTCATGTTTGACATATATCATAAGCTGCAATAAATCAGATTCTTCCTTTGACAGTCGGTGTGTCAAGCGGAGTGTGAAGCCCGACTGTCAGATTGTGTGAATGTGCGCGCGTCTCATTGACTGGCTTGTTTCGTTTTCTCAGTGTTTCTTCAACCCCTTTGGGTGTCTCAGCAGGTATTCTCTTATCACTCCCACAGCCCCAGCTGACTGCGTCTCTTTGTTTTAACACCAAAGTGTGAGGAGGAGACAAACGGAGATAAAGATAAGGGTCTCCCACGCGTGCTCTCTGGCAAATACTTGCGTTGATCAGCCTCAACAGATGCTATCTGACCTCGTCGTGTTACATATTTAAGTTTTATATTCAAACATTTTAAGTGGACTCTGTGGCTTTGAATCAACTCAAAGCGTGAGGCGTGAGTGCATTTTAAGCCACTTGTACACACACAGTTAACCAGTGGCATTAGGTACTGTGGAACAGACCACTGTCGTATTAGAAGCTGTTTTGCTTTGTCTCTAAGGGGGATGTTAACGTCCTGTGGTGGCATGGTGGCACTTAATGTCCTCCTTTCATCTCTCCTGTTCCTGTGATAAGATAACTCAGACAAGAGTAGAAGTGGAGGCTTGTTTGAAAGGCAAATGAATTCCTACACACCGCCCGGCTCTCTCCGTAAATCAATGACATGGGCTTCCCTAGATCAGAGGCTGCGAGTCGACCGTCTACTTATTCGTCCTCCGCTGATAGGTGAAATGATGCTATCGCAAATTGTGGATCATTTGTTGATGTTTTTTAAAATGCCGCTGAGCTTGGAGGAAAAAAAAAACAAAAAAAAACAGAGCACAAACAAACTGGCATACCCAGAGGGTGAACACTCCTTCCCTGTAAGCTAGCTATATTTATGAAACCTCTGAAGCGGAAAGGAGAGAAGTGGGTGGGGTGGGGGAGAGAAAGAGAGAGAGAGAGCGAGAGAGAGAAAGGAGAGAGGCAGCAGCCCTGCCATGGCTGTTAAGATCCTGTTATGTTGTGGCGTGTTTAAGAGCTTTATTAATTCGATTTAGCACCGCCAACCAGTGTACTGACTGTCAGCAGGCATACTGATTCTTATTTGATATTTGCTCTCACTGTCAGCGCTGATGCTGCGTCGATAGTGTTTTGAAGCACTCCAGTTATTTACTTTATTTTTTTTTTATTATTATTATTCTGAGACCTGAGCCAATGAAGGAAGTTTACACTAAATCAAAGAAAGTGCACTGATATTCAGATCCAGTTTGTGAGTCCATAATAAAGTCAGATAGTTTGTGTGAGTTGGCCTTTTAATGTAAGCTTGGTAGTTTGATTTCTGACTACACCTCTCCTAATTTATTCTAGAGGAATTTTTGTAGGGGAAAAAAAAATGATGATTTAAACAAAACTGTTGAGACTCAAAGTCATTGTTACTCTCTGTTTGAAACACACTGCAATTATATTAACAAATGAAAGTATCCTAATGAGACTGCTACAATATAATCCTTTGCGCCGAAAACAATTTGTTTTAAGAAAACACATCATTTGGCTGTAAATTACAAACAAAAAGGACTTGAAAATAATGATATTTTTTGCATTACACCCTCTCCCACTAGTATGACTCTACTCCCAAGTCTTATTTTTCTTTGTCCTCCTCTGCTTTCATCTCCCTCCTCTGGACCAGTCGGTCGTTTAACGTTGCCACCCTGTGTGGCGCGTATTTGTGGAAATGCAATTAACGTATCCCTACTTTTCTCATGCCTTTTCTCCCTCCTCAAGCTGAGTAATGCATCGCTCCATTAATTCTCGGCATTGCTGCCCGTAATTGACTTTTCTCTGACATGATTCCTCTCCTCTGAGTGAATTCTTTCTCTTTATATTTTTGCAAAGGATCTCGTCGTGCACTGTTTACAAGTATATTTGGGTTCTCGTGCGGCCGCGTTGCTCAACGCAAGCAGTTGAACCACGAGACTCGAAAAGAAGAGGGGGACAATATGAGGAGAGATGAAATATTGAGGAGAAAAACAGAGATAGAGCAGAGAAGGAGGAGGGGGAGGAATGCAATGTGGACCCTTTTGTGCCTCCTCTACTGTCAGGGCCCTAACAGCTTCTTGTCTCTATGTTACGCTCTGTGGCCCCTCTCAAACCTGGGCTTTTCTCTCGCACACACAGCCCATCAGGGCCATCATGGTGCTCATGATTCCATTTTTTCTGTCTCGCTCTGGATGCATTTATTTTCTAAAGTGATCCTCTATTGACTCATTGTCATGGAGCGGCTTGACTAGTCAACCAGTGTAGGTTCAAATCCATACACTAACTGATTTAAACTCCACAAATGGGTCATAAGTGTTAAAAGATAGTCTCTGGACAATCTCCAAAAGGGCCAAATATCAAATGTGAACAAATCAAAACAGCGACTTTATTCATTTTTTTCCCCCTCCAGCTATTGAGCAAGGTTGATATGATTCCGGCGGCTGCCTGCGATCGTTCTTTTATGTCATGAACGAACAACCTGCTGGGCCATATTTTTTTTCTCCCCTCTCACACGCTCATCAGCTCCTTCTACACTCATCCCACACCCACGCTACAATCACAAGTTATGACCTTTGCTTTCTTCAACTAATTTATCACCGCAGCTCCCTACTGCCTGTCCTCCCCAGAGCTCCGCTGGGCTTCATCCAGGATGTGGTGAGCCAGCGATGAGAGAAACATACACTTAGGTCACATCAACCTGACTGCAAACAGCAGCGAGGTCAGGAGTGACCTGTCACTGCATGCTCGGACTAGGAAAACACTCAATTTACATAAAACAAATCATAAAAACTGCATTTCTCTTTAGAAATTAACAGAGTACTGAAAAGCAAATCACTTATTCATCAGCTCAAAATCACATTCGAAAAAATTACCGGAAGGCTCAAACTTTTTAAATGATTTCATAGACTTCTCGTGCTGTAATACACATTCCACAATCACACAGCAGTTGTCACCCAATTCTCTCCGTCTTTTCTTGGCTTCTACCTCCACCATAGGTTTAAATGACTGAGTGAGAGCATGCTGTACAACAGGCTAATTTCCCCACTTCACTATTAATGCATTTGGCAGGAACAACATTCCATTTCCTGTAATGAGATACACAAATAAATCTGGCTATGGATAGATTCGGGGTGGGGTGGCGGCGGCGGCGGCGGTGGTGGTGGTGATGGTGGTGGGAGGAGGAGGTGGGGGGGGCAAAGGAGAGGGGCGCATTGAGACGCATTCTCCCAGCACTGGCATAATTGGTATCGCTGCTTGCAGACATGCAAACCAATCTCTCCACAGATAGGACTGAGACTCTCTCTTTTCCCCCCTTAAGGCTATTTCTTTTGTCTTTTCGATAGCTTGCACATCCAAGATAGAGGAGGGGGGTGGGGTGGGGTGTTAATTTGTGAATTAATAGCTTTTCTCTGCAGAATTGCAAATTCTTTTTAAATGTCACTATGTTCACTATGTGAAGAGCATCTGAAGCCACAAAGTTACGCACAAACAACACACGCGTTTCCGTGCACAGGTGTGTGTGTGTATGTGTGTGTACGCATGCACAAATCCTAAAACTAATCCTTGCTCAATTCTCACTGAGGCTGCCAGGACCTTTTTCCTCCCTCCTCCCTTTATAAACCCACTTTTTTTTTTCACCCCTCCCTGCTCCTCTGTCTCTCGATTTCCTCCTCCCGTCTTCACTCAAAGTCGTCCGGTGTAACATGCTACTTTTAATTTGCAATAACACATGACAAGGACAGATTAATAGCTCTTATGGCACCTATGTCCCTGAAGCTCGTCTTACGGGGACCCGGTGTACATAACGCGTGTCACACTACATTATCTCTACAGCCCTGCAGTAATGGGGACCTTTTTCTTCCTAAAAGGGCAACCGCTGACTTCAGTCACACCAGGATCACAAGCCGCCACCACCACCACAACACCAGCGGATGTACGATGCTTTTTCATATTTAGCATGGTCAAAATATCACAGTGTAGGCACACACACACGGGGCTCAAAATCAGTGACATGCAAGAAAGTCCTACGACTCAGAAGCAGTACATTATAAATGTGAAAATGCTTTCCTGCGCTAGTTCTCCCCTTATTTTCAATTTATTTATTTACTAGTTTGTCTATTTACAGTTAGTCTGACAGAGAGGTATGTTAACATTTAAGCTGGTAACGTACTCTAGCAGCTCAGGCAGAATAGACCTTTGCTACTGTTCAAAATATTACTAAAAATGTGGGAAACTGAGTATGAATAATAATAATGATAGATAAAGACAAAATCTGTAACGAGGTTGAGTTTTTTAAAGATAAGGATTAGTAAAAATATACATCTGAACTGCGTCTTGTTTATGAAAATCCACAGCTTTGTCTGGTAACAATTCTGAATAAGCTACACAGCGCATTACTGTATATTGAACTGCATGCCATTATGTGGAAAATATGATTTTCCACAGTCACTTTAGCCTGATTTATTTTAATTTCTCGGGAGATTATTTATCGGAAAAACCTTCCCCTCCGCCCGCCACACCTCACGAGCTCATAACCCTGGAAGAGCAAAGACAGCAGCAGAAAAGAGAGAGTTGTGGTCGGATTGACCAAAGCAAAAGACAAGGTTGTCTAACTTCAACTTACAATGTCCTATTTTCCTTCCATCCAAGTGGTTGCCACTCCAGAGAACTAAAGAGACAGAAACATAAAAGAAGGAAGTGGCCTGTTTTGATAAGTGCTCTTTGAGATCATTTTCAACCATATCATCCCATCAGCCACCTCAAAGCACAGAAACACACACACACACACACACACACACACACACACACACACACGAATGAACGAACGAACGAACACACACAGGCACACGCGCAGCCCCTTCCCTGCCTCCACCGGTCTGTTCCTACACCTGTTCAGGCCTCCACCAGGGACATGTTAATTCATAGGCATTAAAAAAGCCAATTGTTTGCACAACCGATAATCTATTAGCCCTCAAGCAGTGTGTGTCCATTCTCTTGCCTAGGAATGAGAAATTCTGGCTTGGACCGGATAGGCTTCCACTTAATCTTTGAGCGTATCTAGGTTTATTTGCTTGCCTGTCCCCTGCTAGTGTATTGTAAAATATGCTTTATTCTTATCGTATTCTGTTCTTGATGTTCTGTGCTTTTTTAAAACATGTTAATGCATTACCGCAGAATAAAACAGAACAAAAATTCTAATCAGAAATGTGCAGCATATTAAATAGCTTGTACATTTGTACTGATTGGATCAAGACATTGAAGCTTCCTTTTCCTGCCTTGCTCTTATTTTATAGGAATGAAGGCGCAGAGCAGCAGAGCTGATGCCAAGGGGGATTAGAGTTGTATGACAGCTATATGGGATATCTACAATACATCTGAGCGTTGGTTTAAAATTGAGATGCAGCTCTGTATGGTAAAACACAGGGCATCAAAAAGCTGATTGAATCACAGCACTCTTTCAACACTCGCCCTGCCTGATATACAACATAACAAGTCACTGGAGACAGCACACAGAAACACACTTGGCTGCAGCGCTGTCATAAATGCCATCTTCTTCACACACAGGAAAAAAGTAGGAGACGAGTGATGAAGAGAATTAGAGGGATGGAAAACAAAGGGATCTTGTGTGTCTCCCTCACCCTCATCTCGTTTCCTCTTCTCGCCGTTGGAGCGGGGGATACCCAGGATGCCGTTGATGGAGTAGGATCCTACGGGATCGTTGGAGGCACTGGTCACAGGAGGGGAGGCTGTGCTGGGTACTGATGGAGAAAGCTGAGTTAGTGTGTGTGTGTGTGTAGTATATGAGTGCGGCTGGTGAATGCACGTATGTGTTAAGGTTTTCTTGTTCTTTCAGCAGCTCTGATTGGCTAAATTGACTAGGCTTTAATTTGCGTGTAGCCTCGTATAGCGCTTACCTATGGTATGGCCGGGCGTGGAGAGTGGCGTAACAGATCCGTCAGGGGACGGGTGGAATTGCTGCTGGACTTTGGTGCGGATAATCCTGGCAAAGTGAACAACAGATATGGATCAATCAATACTGCTTCCAGAGCATTGAGATTTCACACCGGACCGGCCACCCTGGGACGCTTAAACATAGCACATCACGTCCACTTACGCCTGTGCATGTACAAGTGCTCCATCGCTTGGGCCGCTTGTATCCTCATATTCAGGCCCCTGTCACAAATAGCCAATCTCGGGGCTTTAGGGGCAATCTCTCTGCTCCTGTGTGAGGCTGAATAGGGGCTGCCCCCTGAGATTGTGGATTCAATCTAGCTGGATTCTGAGGTTAGAAATATGATAAAGTCCCTCTACCAGTAAGATGTGATGTGGCGGGAAAGTCTTCATTGCACTTTGGTCTGAATGATCTTGCAAACAAAGCATGAAATCACATCAATTCACCTCAATGATCAGCTTCACTGGCTCTACCTGGCCAACTCTAATAATCTCCCTCTCCGGCGCCCCACTCCCTCTTTTCTCCCCGCTCTCTCTTTTTCTCTCTCCACCTCTCAAACGTGATCTTTCACTCCCACCCTCATCCTCTTTTCTCATTTCTACTCTCCTTACTGTCCAGCGTGCTGTACTTTCCAGTGGCTGTCTCTCAAAGCTCCCCTCTCTTTCTTCTCTTTCGCTTCTCTAAATCATTTTATACGTCTGCATTTCACCTCTCAGGTGTCTGCTGTAGTTTTTGGTCTTTTTGCTTGCCAAGTGCAGCACACAGGAATCCTCCAGGCTCTCTGAGGATCAGAGCCTATTGATTGGGGCTCCCAGATAGAAAAGTTGACGACGAATGCTGGTGTGGAACAGCAAATGCAAATGGTGATCTATAAATTATATGTGACAGGAAAGCAATAGTATCTTATTGGGCCAGGCTGAGACCACTGCCACATGTAATGCCTTTTAATCTGGGCTGCACTTTGAAATAAATAAATAAAAAAAATAAAAAAAAAGCAGGTGTCACGGTGATTTTAAAATGACAAGAGTGAAAAGCCTTAGAGATGATTTTACGTTTGTAAATTTTATGATTGCTGTAATTCTTTTAGCAAAATTGACACGAACAGCGGGATTTACACGGGCTCAGATTCAGCTCTTATGGGACATGATCGCATTACATTAAACCGTGACTACGGTAATCTTTTGACTGACAGAAAAATGTGAGATCATTGAATAACAGGCAGCACTGTATGCAGATAGAAATCCCACACGGAAGCGCTTTCACTCGAGGTGGACTGCAGATGAGGCAAAGGATCCTCACATGTGCAAGCAGCATTCAGCAACACTACTAGTTCTAAATCTGGCAGCGATGGGGTTAACTTCCTCGTGGGCATAAATGTACATCAGACTCTTTTCATTCCCCTCACTATCTCATGTGTCCTCCATACTCTCTCCTTCGGGCAGGGCAACAAAGGCTAGTAGCCTCCTCCAGAAAACACACATCAATATTTTATTTGAATTTCTAACATCTCACCACAACAGTTATCTGACCTCATGACTCGAGGGAGTCTCATAAATTCAAGGACTTTGTTTCGAGTCCATGTTGTTGGTATTGAATAAGCAATTTGGGTTTGTGAATTAACGATACCGGTGTTTGGCTGCTGCTGTAAAAAGAAAGAAAAAAAAAATCCCCACAGAAATTTTAAAATATGGATCAATATGATTGAAAGCTGCTCATGGGTATGCCTTTGTCCAGTGGGCATGGTGCAGCGGGTGGAAACTCCGCTGTGCGACAACAAAACAAAGTGCAACCCAGTCTCTGTGTAATCTTTAATAATTCATGCAGGAAAAATGTGTTTAAAGCCAGGACATCCTCTTTAGTCAACAGAGCAGAGGTCAGCTCCTTAACCACAGAGACCACCAGGGTCCCACTGTCTCTTTCTCTCCCCTTGCCCTCCTCTGACACTTATATTCCTCCCTTCTTCTTCCCCCACATCATTCTCAATCCTCCCTTTAACAACGGCAAGACTTAAATTATTTTTAACAAGTGTGTAAATTACCAGAAACTGCCGCTGGATTTAATATTAAATTTTCACAATACTCTTGTGCATATTATGCAGCAAACTAAATGTCCAGTTCACCTTTCTTCTACACTAGGCTACTGCACACTTTGGTTAAAAGTCAAAAGTGAAGTTCATCGACTGCTGTGTTGTGATTGGGGAGGCCATGCTTTTAGAATGAAAATGCAGATCTGAGCACTGCCACAAAAGTCTGGTGTTAATTATTAATGTGCAAGCCGGTGCAGTTTCAAAGGACACAATTTCTCCTAATTGTGCTTTTCCACAAAGCTCAAAGTTATCAGATCATCACAGATGTCCCTACAGATCCAACAGCAGCATGTGAAACACAAACACAATAAAACAATGCGCCCTTGGTTTTAGGAACAACAACCAAAACAGTGACTGGTGCCATAAAACCTGTTGAAACTAGAATTTCCAAGACAGCTTGATTAATATTAATATTAAAAAATTTTTTCCCTTTCTACTTTTATATATATATATATATTTTTTTTTTTTTAAGACTCAACTATCTCCCTACATTTAGCTGAATGCGTTATGAGACTCTCTCCAGCTCATTAAAATGTAATGCTGATGACCAGCTCTCTGGAACAGTGCCTCCTAACCAAAGTTCATCACTGGCAGGCACTACGGGGCTTTTTCACTTTGCACACATGCAGTGGGGCTTTTCACCAGCGTCCTCTGTCTAAAGACACTTTGTCCACTGCTGTCCCGCTTCATGTGGAAAGGTGAAGGTGTAGGGTGTCTGCTGATTTTGCTGCTTCAGTGGAACAGAAACTCTTTTATAGTCCGTTTACTCATCAACACGTTTTTGAGGACGGGGTTATTTAGATTTTCTTTAATTTTCTAGATTTATTCTACAATAATAATAATCACAGTTGTAAAATCTATAATAATATTAATAGTAATAATAATCATAATAATAATATTAATAACACGCCTAAATATGCGTTCTGTTATCGCTCCACACTCGCTGTTGGAAAACACAGCAATTGCCTGGCAGTGAAGAGGCTGCTGCAGCCGCCTCTGTCGCAGTGTGGTCGGCCTATTGAACGACTTTGTTGGGTATTTCCGTCTGCCTCTGGATCTGGTTACGCGGTATCGATCGGTTTTTATCGAGACAGATGTGATTCTTCGTGGCCCCAGCCTCAGCTCCCGTGCTGCCCGTGTTGTTGCGGAGGGCCGCACAGGGGATTGAATTGCACTTGTGAGACCACCCCGGATAGGCTCGGCTGGAAATGACTATAGTTCAGCCTTGCGCGTGGAGATAAAACAGATATCTGCTTGTTTCGGGTATGATTTATCCAATTTACGCACGTCACGGATTTCCTCCCTCGCGCACTTCCACATTTTCTCCTTTTAAAATCGAGCCCACCTGCGCGTTTTGGAACAGTCTGGCACGCATTCTTTAATGTGATAACAAATTAAACTGTTATTTCCACCTACCTGTTGATGGATGAAACGCTGGGAACTGTGTCGTTGTCGCAGACGCCTTCAGCCAGTAGCCGGTCCCTTATCTCCCAGGCGAACATGGTTGGATTCTGGCGCTTATAGTCTGCAATTTTATCCACCACTTTCGGAGTTGCAACCTTTGGTTTGGAGCCACCAATGACTCCGGGTTTAATACTGCCGGTTTCATAGTACCTACATGGGGACAGAGTGAGTGTTCCTGAATGGATCCCTCCTTAATTCAACAACCAAGTCAATCGTGTGATCAATGAGAAAAAAAGGTGGCTTTAAAAAAAAAATCGCTTGTGTGGAAGCAAATCTCCATCGACCTTCTTGCAGTTACACATACTGCGAATTTTACCTACGAATATGATGGCGGCATTAATCTATTAACTGGTCTGGAAGTGTGCTGTTATATGGGCTTAATTGAGTGTCAGCTGGAAGGCGAACAGGGCGGGTTTTCAACGAAAAGCAGTGTAATTAAAATTAAACAACATGAGCAGTGAGACGGACAGAACAAAGGACAGTTTTAGCTGTAAGAGCACAGTTTAGACCTCATTTCCAGTCTCCATGAGCTTACAGTAGCATGCACGACATGCCACCATGACCTACTGGTAAATGTTGGTGACAAAACATTCAGTGTGTGTGAAATGAAATACCTCTGAAATGCCTTCTGATAGCTGAAAAAAATATATTTCAAAATATTATCTCACAGCATTTGTGCTCTGAAGTAAAATACTCTAATTGTTCAGGTCGAAACTTTTACACTGACGGAAAAATAAAGGAACGGAAAGTTTATAGTGGCGGTGGGGTGTTATAGTTGTTTTGCTTTTTTCCAAATTGTGTCTGCACATCTGACTACTCATGATTAAAGTATTTTCCTTATCACCTCCAGTCTCCTTTATTTTTTCTACAGCCTCATGTTTCACTGGGAATTTTTATTTTTTATCATTATTGTTTTGCTTTAAACCTCCCCTTCTAACATTTATTACGTGATTATTATGCGTTTCTCTTGCGAGGCTGCAGGTGATGGATAGAAAATCTCGGACGCAAAACTGCTGTGCTCAAGCAAAAAAATAAAAATAAAAAAAAGAGAGAAGGAAAGAAAAAAAAAAATGACCTGCCTATATAACCGATGACTGAGGCTGATATAGAGCTGGGTGCGCGCATAGGAGCTATAGAAGATTGATGTTTGACACACATAAGGGCTCACGTTGTGGTGGATCCCCCCTTTTACCTGCCGAGGATTTTGCTGACACAGCCGTGACTGACCCGTAGCTGTCTGGAGATGTCGCAGGGCCGGACGCCCTGGTGGGCCAGCTCCACGATCCGCTGCCTCACCACGTCCGGGAGGGGTCTGCCGTTCACAAACACCCCGCCGAGCTGGTTCACACCGCCGTGCCCTGCGTGGGATACAACAGCAAGACGGGGGAACATAACATTACATACCTGCAGAAGTCACGGCCTCTCCTTATGAGGTTTCACGGTGGATTCTTTTTTTATATTGCGGGAGAGAGATGTACTGTGTGTTTGCATCTAAAGTGCTTGTTGTATTTTGAGCGTAACAGCCACTTTAACGTTGACACACACACACACACACGGTACAATGCTCATTTATGAGCACAAAGACGGAAATTTTGGCAAACAGCCTTTTGTTGCTTCGTGAATTCGAAATATCTTTGATCAAAGGATAATATTAATAATACTGATAACAGTACTAATACTACACCTATTATTAATAATAAGTATAATACGAATTAAAGGAGCCAAAATGAAAACGAGTTCATTGTAAAAGTATTGTGTTGCATTCAAATACAATACGCAAAAATGAAAACACACCAAATAAAATTAAGTACACTACAAATTAAAACATCTCTGTGTTTCCTTTTTCTGTCTTTTTAATTTTTTAATTTTTTGAATAGCCGTAAAATTCAAGAAACAATAATAATAGTAGCAGTAAAAACTGCACACTGGTCTGGTCTGGCAATATTTTTCCAAAAGCATCTCCTCCACTGCAGCCTAACACATGTCGCAGATATTATGTTACAACCTGTTTAATTTTCCTTGCACAATTATTGTAAATAATTAAAATACGCTTTGATAACTCATATTACAAATGCCGACTGTGCGAATGAGGAGGGATAAATAATTTAGGCAGAGTCCGGGTCTTCTTTACGCATATCATATAGAGGGAAAAAATGAAGTTGCTGCAACAACAACAACAACAAAAACGAATGCTCCAGTTTGTGCCCTCACTTTTATTCTTTAGCAATTAAATCTAAAGTGAGAGAGGTGGCAAATGTGTTGGCACGTTTACCATCATTTGCACACAGCGTGCTCTTGCCTCCCTAAAGGTTACTGTCATTTCACAGGTAATAAAAGCTTTGTATTTAAATTGAGGAATTTGTGTTTTCACACTTTAACAGTTAATGTTGCACAAAGCAGCTCACGGCTCATCGTTTCAATGGAGTCAATAAAGTTTTCGCACAAACTCGAATAAAATAAAATAAAATAAAACTCTCCCATGCGCCTTTACGCGTTAGCCAGAATCTTCACGTTTTAAAGCATTTCAGCATCCGGTATTATTATTTTCTCCGCGCCTTAATCTCATTTTAATCAGTTAAAATGAACGGGGATAAACCGACTAAAATATTTTTAAGAGTTTTCCGGTAAAACGTTGCCAATGATTTGCAGGAAAATGGGCGATCTGCATAAATAAATAAAGGTACAGATAAAAGGATAAATCGTTGCGAGCTGTGTTTACATGAGATACAGAATGAAAAACCCGGAGAATAACGAGACGTAGTGAAGGTGAAATAAATATACATTTCATATTTCAATATTTCTAACTAAAATATTTCAAACTTTCTGCGCAAATCTGACTGAAATCATTGCAGACGCACTGGATCTAAAGTTAGCGGGAATTAAAGTCACACCACTGTGGTGTTTTTGTCTGTAAACTAATTCAGCATACTCACGGTGCATCGCCGAGAAGGGGTCTGCTTTGCAGTGAATATCCATGGGATAGCAAAGGAAAGAAAGGTAATCGACTGAGGTCGCCGTGATATCGCCTCGGTGATGCAGCTCTAAAAGAGTAAAAAAACCAACAACAACAACGATGTGTATGTTGGTGTGAAAACAGTCCGTGTGGGAAGAGTCCGCGGGCTGCAGGCGGTGGACAACTTCTTGGGGGCGATGCTAAGTTTTCCTCCTGTTAAAAGTCTGAACTCAAAAGTCTGCAGAAGGGGCTGTCAGGTGCAGCGCATGACCCACGCGTGTGCAGAGCGCACCAGTCGCGGCAACATTGGCTCAAAGCGGGTCACTGTTTGTGTTTAAAGGACATCATGAAGGAAAACAAACGCTGAGGCTCCACTGCTCCGCACTGGGAAATCTGCGGCCGAAAAAAAAATCCCTCTCCTCTGACGGCGTGGTGGACCGCTGGGCTCTGTGGTTCAATCAGATAGGGGCGGAGATGACAACAACATGGACACGGCGAAGTACAGAGCAGTGCGTCCCCCTCTCCTCCAGAATGGGCTGTGCCTGAGCGAAGCTTTGGGTTGAGAATGAAACCCCTCTCCTTGTGTGTCTGTTTCTAAAAGCTGCAGTCCCACAGATCACCCCCTCCTACCTCCATCCCACAGATCCCCTTGCATAGAGATGGATGACTTGTCAGACAAAGGCAATAGATTCCAACACTTTGTGATTCGCCCACGTAAAAACCTGCAGCTCAAATGAGGAGGTCCCTGCATCCGACAGCCAGGAAGGGGAGGGAGACGAAATGGGAAATGATGAGACTTTGGGGTGAAGAATCAAGGAAATTAAAGGCAGGGGGGAGAAGAGAGGTAAAGCACTGTCAGGCTGGTGTGTGTTGTTTAAAGCTGTGCTCCTCACACGTTCCCATGAAGGACCCCCAATAGAAAAACACTTGATGAGATTCAGGGAAGATTTTTCTTGTAGAGCCTACAACAAATATTTAAAACAATTAATTATAGAATTATAGATTCTCAAAATGTTCTTGCAAATTAAATAAAGATCAGACTGAACTTATTTTGCTGGGGGCATCGTGGCCCAATAACACACCTTGTGAGTTGGGCATACTTTTTATATTTTTGCAAACATGAAACAGATGTTTTCTAATATGTTTTTATTGCATTTTTTTTTTTTTTTTTTTTTAGCTTCCTGGTCCTAAATGAAATATAAAACAACACTTTTAAGAGTATTATTTGCTCGACACGAACCAGATTTGATTTCATTAACAAAAAAAGTTAATGGGCTTAATGGCTAGACAGTATTTTTATTTTTTTATTTTTTTTGCGGTCATGCAGAGGTGTGCGATCGCACCTTGCAGAGGGAGAGTCAGACAGTAGGTCATCATCATCATCACCCCACCACCACCACTATACTCACCGCCTGTGTGCAGCAGCGCTCTGTAGATGGCGCTCATACAGTAGGTTACACAGCCCGCTGTGCTCATGCAGGCAGGCAGGCAGGCAGGCAGGCAGGTAGGCTGATGCTGCTGAGGCTGGCTGGGGTCAAAGGTTGATGGTAAGACTACTGTGAATTATGCACTCCTAATCTCTTCCGTTAGAACTCAATCCAATAGAAAAACAAAGCGGAAAAACCATCCAATCAAAGGAGATTTACACATTTTGAAACTTAAACGGGCTGCAGTATGAAGTTAACTTTTGAATTTCTATGATTAATCTGCTATATAGATATAACAATTTTTTCTGTTTTCATTTTTTATTTTATTTTACAGAATGGTGACACAATTATATCTAAATATATATAATGTATATGATCTTTTCTCGGTGTTTCTAGTATTGAAGTTGCAGCTGCAACCTCCTTGCATTTGCAAGTAGTACAATGCACAACAGCTACCATAATCTTTAGTTGTTATTTAGAGGTTTTGTGGACTTCATAGCACAGGGGCTCGCGTTGGGTCCGGCTGCCCTCTGGACAAGTTTGAGGACGATTCCTCTTTTCTTTCTTTCTTTCTTTTTTTTTTTTTGTTTCTGCATTTTTTGGGGAGGGAGCTTCTGGTACAATATGTAGCACCATGGGCTGTAATTTCATACGTCAGTGCACTTTTGCCCCAAAGCTGCTGCTATTTCGCCCACAACACCCCTATTTGCCCCCCGTACCTCTCTCTCTCTGTCTCCGCGATGCTACGGCGACGTCCCCGCGTCACAGGAGTACAGCGAAAACAAACGGCGTGATAATTAAGAAACTGTTAGTCCCGACTTCACCCCTTTTAAAAGAACGCTCACCGAGGACCCACTGCGATTATTGTTTTCGATTTTTTATTTTTTTTTGTCGCCTGCATGATCATCATAAAGAGCCTCTGAACAGTTGTCACACACCATAAGAACACTTGATTTTAATATAGGCTATTGTAGATACTTAAAACAATTACAATAACGTTGCAGCTTTCCAAACATATACTTAAGGTTATAGATCCTATAGGCCTGTCTGCTGCTTCATTTACTAATTTGGGAAAAAATGGGAAAATGTATCCTTTTGGAAAAAATATATGTCTATAATAATCATAATAATAATAATAATAATAGTAATAATAATAATAATAATTTCACAAAAATATTGAATTGTAGAGAGAGACAGTGAAGGATGGTGAATTTCCAAGTAGGGCAATACAAATCCTTTCCTTCCGCTTTTGGAAAACATATGGTCTGTTACGCACGTGCAGGTCAACAATCGATACTGCTCTTATCTTCCTGCTGGTTCAGACGACGCAGGAGTCCTCAAACATTAAAAGTCCCCTGATTACCCATCTTAAATCATTCACCAAGTAACACTTATTTAAAAGAAAAACAAAAAAATGGGCGTACACTCTGTAGCGTTTAACACTGTGAGCAGGAATTTGATTATTTCTCATTTTACTTATTTTAGACATTAGACAAACACATTTTCAGGACCCCTCTGCAGCTCTCTCTGCATGTTGCACGCTGGGCGCAAGCTTGTTAACTTATATGTCGTCCAGTGCAAGCATTTGTGAAAGACTGATTTAATTTAACGTGTCACACTCTGCAACTCCGTCCAGATTTCTTTTTTTTTTTTTTTTCCATCCCAACGAGGACATCCTTGTGTCAGTGAAATAAGTACTGATAAAACTCACCTGATAGGTGCACTTAATATTTTTTTTTTTAAAGACAATTTTACAAAATTCCGTCCACACTTGCCCCTGAATATATTTTAACACCAGCATCATATCGTCCCAAAATGATTTGGAGTCTCCTGACACCCCAAAGCCATATGGGTAGGCTATGCCAAACTGCAGGATGTCAGCTGCGTCCATAGATTGCTTATTCATGTGCTTTATAACGGGAGCAGATGGATATCAATTTGACTCCATTCTCGACACCACCACAGATTGATTTTGTACTCGCTTTTAATTTTGCCATAATTAATTAGATCATTACAACTGTTTTCCATTGATCTTCCCATCTAAACCCAAAATTGAGAGGTGAATTAGATTGTGATCTATGTTTTCAATTACAGCCCAGAGAATATAGGTGACAATAATAGACTGTAATGGGTAATTTGTGTAATAATAATAATAATAATAATAATAATAATTTCATAAATACAGAATATTCTCATGTTAATTTCTGACTTTACAAGATAACAAAAAACAATGTGTAAATACATTCATTTTCACAATAAAAGCGCAGAAAGCTTTGTCTGATCATTCAAAAATAATAACGTGAAATAAAAAGACTGATGAATATATAGGCGGAAGGCTACATACACCCGCCACACAGTCAGGTCCTGCCCAACATACCTGCAAACAAACACTGACATTAGCGTGAGGCAGAGGGAGAAATCCTTACCTGATCGACCCGCGCTGTGAGGCATGGCTCTCCCTTGTCTAATGGTGCGTCTCCCCGATGCAGCCCAGTAGATCTGTCCGGCCTCCTGCGCTCCCTCCCCGGCTGGGCGTCGTGCCTCTCCCCGCTGGTTGTCAGAATCTTTGACCGATCATCCAAAACTAAACGGTTTAGGCGACAACAAAAAGAGGAAGCAACCCTGCTCCAATGAGCTAGGGATTGATAAAGGGAGACGAAAAAGCAGAAATCAAAGAACACAGCGGTGCAGGTGCTGAATTAAAGGGAACAGTAAAACTTGCCTTTAATGTGTAAACAATTAGGGTTCAGTTTGCTGCACTTTCCACAGTTGCACTCTGAACGAGGGACAAGTTAAACATTTATAAACCATCACATTTTTCAAAGTTCCTGGCATGTGTTCATTTTATTTTTATTTATTTATTTTTACTTTAAATTTTTAAATGAATTCATGTAAAGTTCATGTACATGTTTGCGTCTTTTTAGTTGTCAGTTTTTCTGCTATTAAATATTTTAAAACTATTAAATGTTTAATGTTTTATATATATTTGGGAAAGAAAAAGTACAAACTTGAAATATGTCAAACACCAAAATCGATAACAATGATTTGCAAAAAATTTGTGACTGGGCTCTGGCACTTTCGTGTGCAGGCCCCTCTCTCTGGCACACCACAGAGAGATGGAGAGAGAGAGAGAGAGAGAGAGAGAGAGAGAGAGAGAGAGAGAGAGAGAGAGAGAGAGAGAGAGAGAGATGGAGAAAGGGAGGGAAGGAGAGAGAGAGAAAGAGAGAGAATACAATACTGTGGAGTCAATTATTAATTCTTCATTTCAATCGATTTTTCAATAGCCTGATGGTATTTTTCAGATGCCCATTCAAAACTAAACTAAATCAAGAGATTTAGTCCAGCCTGATAAACTTCACACAGGAAACTTTCTCTCTGTGTGTTTAACGGGGTAAGAGAATACAAAAAAAAAAAAAAAGATGTATAAGGGAGAGTATAAAACTTAGTAACTGGAACATTAACAGATGAATAACCAGTAAAAATGCAATATTACAATATCCACAAGAACGGCAGAGCGTGGTAAAGCTATAAAATCCAACATTAAAAGATTATAGCTTCTCTATCGGCTATTTAACAAACATTTTGTGTTATAAGACTCTTTACAGTGCTTGAAGTTCAGAAATGGCAATAAGACTGCCACTGGACCAAAGACCAGTAATGGATATTACGGAACACTTTATACTCAGCTGGAAAAGATCTGTTCTTCACTTAAAATGTCATTTAAACAGGAGCCTGCTTTGCAACTGAGGAGATATGAGGCCATCGTGACAAGTGCACATCATTATCTTTTTTTATTGACTTACATCCATATAGGAAATATATTATTATATTACTTAAAATGTGTCTGAGAAAGAAATACATTTGAATTAAGTACAAAACTACTGTAAAAGCATAAATATAAAAGCATAATTTCTGGAAATAAAATAATTTTTATAATTATTTTTATGTTCTGTAGAAAGTCTTAACATAAATATAGATATATAATTATAGTGTATATATTATCAATAAAGCTCTAAATATCCTAAAACAGCCAACATGTGACTTAATTTACAGACACACAATAGTCTAAAGTGTCTTTGTTTATTGCTGTGAGTATCAAAAATACATTTCCAGCCTTGGTAATCTTGACATTAATGGTCTTAATCATTTTTTCTCT
The DNA here is from genome assembly GCF_963514085.1 of Chelon labrosus. Lineage (NCBI taxonomy): Eukaryota > Metazoa > Chordata > Actinopteri > Mugiliformes > Mugilidae > Chelon > Chelon labrosus. Next base: position 14,429,658 of record NC_140348.1, read on the forward strand.
TCCTCTATCCACTGAAGCGACACACTGGGGGTCTGCAGGAATATCCGAATGGGAGGAACCCAAATCGAGGATCTTAAATGGCCATAAAGCTGTGTGGGCTGTCAGTAATGGAACCTAAGCTCTTCTCAGAGCCGCACACCACATTTACGGGTTATGACCGGAGTCTGCAGGAGAGGCAGATTGAAAATTGAAGGAGAGGAGTGATTTTGGTTGGACAGTGTCGTGAGGGGGAAGAGAGATCTTATGGCGTAGTCCATTAGACTGGTCAACAGTATCTACTCTGTCCAAGATTGCCAGGGGGCAGAAAGGGTGGGTGGGAGTGTGTGTGTGTGTGTGTGTGTCGGTGATGGAGGTGAAGGGGGGAGGTTGGGGCGGGAGGCGGCCCTCTCTTCCTGTCTCCTCTCCCCGGACGCCCAAAGTTCTCACCTGCACTTCCACCCTTCATCCTCAAACCCCCACCAACACACTGCCACCGCCGCCCCTCCTCCCCCGTTTTTTTTTTAAAAATGGTGTCCCACTTGCTCATGAGCTGAACATTAAATAAACCTCCCTCCCTTCACCCTTCATGCCCCCCATCTCTCCCTGGCACCACCTCCCTCTCCTCACTCAGAGGCCACTGTAACTCTATGCACCAGGCTGTGCCCATCATTTATCACACCAGCGGACAGACAGATACCTGTCTCTCTTTTTTTTTTTTTTTATTTCTGGCATTTTTTTTTCTTCTTCTTATTTTTTTTCTTTTCTGTTCCTAAACAGTACACGAATGGTCGAATACAAATCTTCTTTTTATCTGAGGGGGGAAATGGACAGGCAAACTAAGACAACAATGCGACAATATGTTGCCTGCCTGGTGTCTGGATGGTTTGCTGGAAATCTGGGCTGAGCGACAGCCAGTATCATCATCATCAACTCTTGCCAGCTTTTCATATTTAAAGCCAGCAAGGGTTTAATTACCAAATGATGACAGTGTCATATGGTACCACGATGGCACAGAATGAGTGTGTGAAATGTGCGCGCTTGTGTGTGTGTGTGTGTGTGTGTGCGTTGCTCCCTCTCTCCGCTGTACACATTTGTTTGTGCGAGGACACCTTTGTGTGGCGTAGTAGACCGTATGTAGCTGAAGGGCCTGAACGGGGAGACAAGGAGATCTTGAAAAAAGAGGAACAGTAAAACATCTGTAATTTGTAATTTCCCAGTATTCAATGGCTGCTCATGGATTAAAGATTAAAATCTATTGTCTTGACAGATGGGAGAGAGAGGGTAAGGAGAGGGGGACACTCATGCACATCCCATTTCCATTTGTATATGAGCAGCACAGTTTGGCTAATCACAGGGGAAAAAAATAAGCTGTCGGCTTGCCTAACTCTGGGCACTGCCACCATGAGCCTTAATTCCAGCTGTGGAGACATTAGAGACAGACAGAGTGCTCGTTCTGTTCCGATGACACTGTGTCAACCTGCGAAGAATATTTGTTTATTAATATTCCAGTGGGGATAAAGCGCAGAGTCGCGCTGTGATCAGCAGGCAGGAGTGCCAGAATAAAACACTATCTCCCACCTTCCCAAACTATCAAACCAGCTGTGATGAAACGAGCTACCAAAGGTGATGTGGATTATATCAAAAGTAAGGTGACTGCGTGGTTGTAATATTAATTTTTTTCTGTAATTATAATTTGTCATGATCTTGTTTGAAATGCTGATAATTGTGCACAGGGAGCACAAGACTGAACAGATGAGTTTCTTGTTTAGTCTGTGTGGTCTTGTCTGAGAGGGCTGTGTGTGTGTGTGTGTGTGTGTCTGTGTGCGTGTGTGTGTAGGGGGGTAATGGTCTGGTCAGTGGAGTGAAGCAGACCACCTGAGAGTTGTTTTTGGACATTAGTGTGTGTTCTCTCTCTCTCTCTCTTTCTTCCCATGTGTGTGTGTGATATATGACACTGGCCATCTGAAGGAGGTACCGCGCTCTCCCTCTCCAAGCTGCATGAAAGGGAGCTGAGAAGCCCGATGAATTAAAGCCTCTCTTCAATAAAACATCAGAGTCTTTCAGTAACACACGCTTGAGATGCCCCAGTAATTGACTTTTGGACTTTAGGATTTACATGAACCCTCCAAAAGCAGCTTACCTGTGCAGTGATGCCCCTTGAGTCGGCATCCATTCCCTGCTGATGTGGATTTCCATAAACTCATGCCATTTTTTTTTGGTTTGTTTTGTTTTTTTTATATGCGATAAATGCAAAACTATTCACTGTAGATAATTTGAGGGATTTGCTGAAGTGTTTGAATTTATTTATCTTGACTAAGAAATCTTGCCAAATAAATCTTAATCCATAGACATTTGGCACAGCTGCATTGTGGTGGAGTCTACCTGCAGATCCTGCTTAATGCTTGTTTACTAGTATATAGAATTACTATGTACAACTACTCCTCTGGTTTCATGTATCTGTTTGGAGGAATTCTACACTTATGGCGCACTCATGCTTTACATCATTTAAAGGTAGAAAACTCTGATCATGGTTGACTAAATAAAACATTTCAAATTCACAACTAATAAAAAAAATAAATGCGATTTATTTCATGAAGACATCCTTATCGGACCATAAAATAAGACACACACCCTCACAGTGGACAAGTACAGTATATTGGATGTCAAAAACACACATTTGTGACTATCTGTCAGGCCAAACATTATTCATTGCAGTCGGTCAAAGTAGCCCAAGAGGCTTTCTTTTTTTTCTGTTTTTTTTTTTTTTTTTTGTTCTCTCACAGCCAGAACCTAGAAGCTATTAAAGAGGGTAGGGCTGGTGCAATGTACGATTTATTGGTCCATTCCTCACAAGTGCCATGTAACAGTTGCTCCTTATATAGCTTTTAGCTTATATGAAATGGGGAGTCCTGGATGCAAATGTGATGTTAGAAACGTGATAACACTCATCATGCCACAGTTAAACGCTGGGACTTGAAGTGATGTTGCCGGACAAAGTTGTGAATCTCACACAGCACATAATAAACTCTTTAACAAGACGGGAAAAGTAAGAGTGAAGGAAGATCTATGGGAGGGGCAGAGAAGCTTGGCAGATTTAATTAATCACTGCATATTAAAATGTTTGTTTACAGAAGTGAACAGCTACAAGAGGTCCGATGTTAATTAATTTAAGGCGTACTTCCCCCCCAGCCTCAGCGATGTGTCACAAGCTGCAGAGCAACTCCCGTTGGCAGGGACTCTGCGTCTCATTGGATATCCATCAATTGCTGTGAGGTGTGTAAGAAACAAAGAGGCACGGAGCGCAAATTAGACCCATTGTTAACATGATTGCATATTAAGATTTCTAATTAGCAGGCAAAAGGAAAAGGTGAAGAAGTTGAGGAATGTGCGATGCACGGACGGTCATTCAAATAACACGGCAGCTGAAACACGGGCGTTTGTCTGTGGAGCATCTATTTTCTCTTTCACTACTGAATCTCATGCTCTCAGTTTATGCTAAGCAGCTCAGATGCATGTGTCCAAAGCTCTAGCAGATGCAGTGCCTGGACAAAGTCAGACTGCTTAACACGTGTGCTTGCTTCTGTCCGGTCTCTAGAGGTTCCGCTTCGGACAATGATGTATCTAACTCCCCTTCGAGGTCAGCTGGACTGAGTCCAGAACATCACCTGCAATCAATAGTGTTGGTAAAGCAGGCCCAACTGAACGCATGTGAGGGCAAAGACTCCACTCAGAATCCCACTGTGGGGAAAAAAAAGGCCTGCATGGCCCATTGCCTTGCTAAAACCAAACCACAGCCAGGTTGGACACCTGACACAATGGTGTCTTTAGGAGGGAGGTGCAAAGAGACACCAAGACGGACAGAAAAGCACAGTTCTGAGGAAATAATGAAAACATATCCAGTGTAAGATGTGATGAATGAACTGCATGCAAATCAAAAACACGCCTTATAAAGTGTCAGTTGCTGGTTACAGCGATGTGTTGTACAGGGCTAAAGGAGGACACGCCAAGCCCGCCAAGAGAGACCCAGAGAGGGCGTGTTCACTGAGGGGAACAATGACTGTATTTGCAGGGATGCATGTAATTATTTCACTTCATAGATTCATTATTTCTTTCGGTAGCTAAGAACGTCACATCTACACGAGGAGCAACAGGGTAATGTTCCACGGAGGCAATATGACACGTGTTTCCCTCAAACTGCTCTCTTACTGTACCTCTAATTACGATTATGCTTCAGACTAGGGCAAGCAACTCTTCCATCTTAGACAAACAGGCAACAAGACAACACATGAGGAAAAGTTGTGAGATTTAAATGCAATGATAGAGCCAGTAAAAAAAAAAAATAAAAAATGCTCCTTATGAAATCCCAGCCGAGCAAAAAATTTTTTTTAAAATGTCTCATGTCACCATGTCAATCTGAACAGACCAGGTCAGAAGGACTAGATGGTGTAAATGTTTTGCTAATCGTAATAATTTAGAAGTAAATGAAAGTAAAATTCTGCCAAGAGTGTTCGGCTCATGTTGACCCTATGTCCACCTTCTTGATGTCTAAACTAAAGAATGATTAAAGGTCAGTGGCTTACTAACCAACTAGCCATGTGAAATTCACTGGCAGCAAGTCACCTACCTCTCTCTCTCTCTCACTTTCTCTCTCTCCTCTTATTCCTTTTTTTCCCAACAATCTTACGTAGGATAAAATAACCCATTTATCCAGTATACGCTTGTGTTGCTTATTCCCATGCAGCCACAGTGTTTTTTTTTTTAAATTTTATTCTTAACTCTCAGCTGCTGACAGAGCCGCAACAGCTTCCTCAATCAAGACCTCAGAGTGCCACAGCGCACTCCACTGCTATGATGTGTGGGACACAGAGGCTGGGGAAAGTGGCAGATGCTCTGCAGTGTGTGGTGTGCGTGTTTGTGTGAACTCCTACTGTAAGTGGGATTTGAAGAATTGGCACAGTCATCTGAGCAGCGCTCCGCATCTCTCACAAACAAATGAAGGCCCAGAGCCTCAAAGTGAGATTGATATCTCTTTCTGAACTTCATAGGGAATATTCTGAATATGAAGAGGGGTTCCTCACTCCCAGGGGACCCAGAGGGCGCCTCCTATCTCCTCTTCTCCCCACCTCCACACCAAAAATAACAGAAAGAAAAAAAAAAAGGCCTGGGTGCATCTCTTGTGTTCATCAATATTCACTCATTCATCGTGCGTCCTGGCAGCTGAAATGTCGACAAGCACGGGCCTGAAATCCACTTTGTCGCGCGGAGGATGTCTGAAATTGAGTTTGGAATTAAAATAGAACAATCCCCAATTTTTCTGGACTGGGGGCAGAGCCATACATTTCACTTAGCGACTGAAAACTTTTCAATTTGTGCGGCGGGTCTTCAACAGAACCCAGCCATTAAATAGGTCAGGGATGGATGTACGCAGGCTACATTGCTCTCCGAGTCAAACAAAGAAAGTTAGGAGCACAAAACCTCATTTGTTTCACACAGAGTGAAATGACTGCAAGTAGGAGGTTCCAAGCAAATAATGTTTCAAACAGATAAATGAGTAAGGGGCTTCTGAAGCGACAATAAGCATTGGGCGGTGGCTTGCTCTTTTCAGAGACGTTGAGTCGAGAGACGACATAAAATGGAAAATCGAAATGCTGCAACACATGTCGCCGGCACAGCGCGCAGCATAGTGTGGTATTCATCACAGCAAATGTAACAATTATCAGCCCTTGGTGACTTTGACAGAGCTGGTCCTGCTCTGACTCACTGACCTGGTCCTGCATGGGTCACAAACTAGGCAAAAGTTTACGACACCGAGGCAGCGGGCCTCTGAACATGTCTCTGTTAAAATCTGTCTCTGGGAAATGTAGTATCTGTTAGAATCAATAAAACATGGTAATATGTTTTTAATCATTTTCAATTGATGATGATTTGAATGTCTGTTTCATGGTTGATGTTCATGGTATATACACACTCGTGGGGTCAGTGATTTCTTTTGCAGTTTCAATATTCTATCGCTTTGTTTTTTTGCCGCCATGGTAATGTGTTTTCTTCATTATTTTGATTCACATCCAAATGTATTATTTTCCCTTCATTTGAAGCTCTACAACTACTGCATTTAGAGTTGTAGACATACATGTTTGGGGCCACCTTTATGACATTGAGAACATGTACAACTGAAGCTAATCCCCCTTTGCCTCCTTTTAATCCCAACCTCCCAAAGCCACTTCATAATGATCTCTCCCTGAAAGGTAAATCAATTATATAACCACGACAAAAGAACCGTTTTGTCATAAAATGGTAATTAGTTTGGGTCCTGACCTCCCTCTTGGCACCTCGACTCCCCCAGCTGAGGACCAGGGAAGGTCCGCGGTCCACACTTAACGACAGGCAGGCGTAACACACTGGCTGAGCATTGTGGGGCCTTTGTCTTCATTCAGGGGGAGATGAAGTTCTTGCCGGCACGTTTATCAATCATGGAGGGGCTCCAGCTGTTCCGCCGGCTTCGGCCTGACTTCAACAGCCGGCCTTACAAATTGTCTGTGAATAGCAAGGAGAAGGGACCGCGGCACACGCGCACAAACAACATTTGCATTAACATATAGCCGCAAACACACATATTCACGTGCTAACACCGGGATCATATACGCAAACAACGCTTTCATTTAACTCACACATGCGGCGCCACATCCTCACAAATCCGTACAAAAGCTATCACCGCACACGCCGATACACTCAAATACATAATGCCTGCTATTGTTCGCGTCTGGTGACAAATGTTTCTCTGCAGCCTTTTCACAGACACGTCCAACCCTGCAATCTGCTCGGTGCAATTACAAGATGGATTAACAGCTCTTTCTAGCACTGTCATCATCACCTTGGTTGCCTGGGAGGAATCTGAGGATGCTGCATTCCTGGATGAGAATCACGTCCAATTATAGCTTAATGAATGAAGGAGAGACATATACCACTGAACAAATCAGGCATGCTAAAGCCACTCTGAATTAACTTACAGTGCAGTTTTGAGGTTATTCTTTGTCAATGGCTCTAGCATGCCTGGGATCAAACAGCCTGCAGAATTGAATCCTGCAAATAAAGAATTATTACGCAAAGTTTGCATGGATGATCTGTAGGCTTTGACTGAAATGAAAAGTTACACGTGTCAAAAATCCAGACGGATGAACACATGAGTTAGTCGCTCTCCAAGGTCAAACAGCGATTGCGTTGTTACTCTCACATGCCACGGTGTCAAAGCAATCTGCACTCTCACTTTTTCATCATATTCTGCACATCAACAAAACAGCAAAAGAATGAAGCAAAAGGGGACCAAGAGGAAGAGAAGAGAAAGGGGGAAAGAAAGACACACAGAAAAGAAAGGAGGAGGGAAAAAGAGAGAAAATACAAATTGATCGTTTGGTGGCGATATCAGTCATAGTCATCCCAGGCGGATGGATGAATGTCTTTGATGGCCACTGCAGGTTCAGGGAGAGAGAGCGTCTGAAAACAAGAGAAATTGGCTCGGGCCCTCGGGAGAGGAATCAATGTGTGGGGGGCATTTAAGTGTTGTATCTTGGTTTTGTGGTCGGGTATGGGGGTCGTCCAAAGTTGGAGGGGTCTTGAATGTGACAGAGGAATTTATATGTGTCTACGTTTTGTTTGTCTCTTGCAGACGAAGTCAAAAATTGGTCAACACTCAAGTCTCATTGTCTGGAACCACATACAAAGACTAAGATTAGGTTGAGGTTGCTCTTGTTTTTGTCTATATTGTCTATTTTATCATATTGTTAAAATAGTAAAACCTGCCTTGGTAAAACTTTAAATACAGAGTTCAATGGGAAAAGAATAATTCAAGAATACATGTTCATTTTTTGCTTCTATAGTGTTTGTACCCTTGATTTTGGTTACATAAATAAACAATGACTCATTTTAATTATCCAAAGCTAGCAGAAATTTAATAGAACTATCACTTTTTATGAAATTTTTTATGGAAGTGATGATGGATTGGTTTCATAATGATCCACTCAACATCACTTTTGACCATTTTCTGAAAAAGAAACAACAACACTTTCCCGGACATAACCTTTTGTGCTTTGTTAACTTTTAATGTTAGAAAAACGAACAGACAGACTTTTGGTCATATGTTTCCAACTGTGAGTCTGAAACGACAACTTTCATAGAATTAAATGAACCTGAAGTATGTGACATGTTTCTGTGCCAAGCTGACATAATGCTAGAGCTAAGAGCTTCTGTATATAAAACCACAAGAGCTTTATGTGCCTCATATTTCCTAAACATTGATTCCTAATGTCTATTCAAATATAGCGAGGGGCTACAGTAGAAGCCAGACAGTGGCTTTCACATTAACTTTTGCTCTCATCCTCGTCCTCTGACACCTGCTGTCCAGGAGGCCCGAGGAGGTCAGCAGCTGGCCCAGTCACCATGTTCCATTTTTTCTTTTTATGGAAAATCTTGCAGCTCCAAATGATGTCCTTTCATCTCCTTTGAGTTGTAGGGCTTCCGTTTTTAATCTTTGACCAGAGCTAGCGGTGAGGCAGGTGGTTAGATTCTACGGGGAGTGTTGCATCTCAGCAATACAATCTGTGGGAAGCACTCCCTTAGCCGCTGATGCTCTCTGCCCGCCGCACTCACAGGGCTTTTCACACTAATGGCAGCAACTATCTCATTCACGGCGGCAGTAATAGAGTTTTATTAACTGATTAGTCTCTATTTTCAGGGTGGAAACAAGAATCAAAATGTCATGCTACTTAATGGGACCATTGTGACTTGAATAGTTATATCTGTTGGATTATGATTTTTCTGCCAGACAGTCTCTTTGAACGATGATGCAACCAAGTCGACTGTGCTCTGGTAATGAGTCATATGACAACTCCTGGGGTTTCTCCTAACTATCCAGGCAAATGTCAGCAGTCTACCCCCCATTCCCTTTGATGACCTATTAAATATTATGAGGACCCCCTCCTGTGTGCACTGTAGTCTCACTCATATCAAGATGGTGTTTAATGCCCATGAGACAAACAACAGACAGATTAAAGCTATTATACCCTGCTGCACTCCCACATTCACCCTCTACAAAGTGGAGTTGTGATGAGTTGTTTAATAGTTTTGCAGCTTAAAACCAGTTTATGCAGTAAAGCACGATGTTGGACTATAAATGACGTTGGAGATTTTATAGTTTTGTGATCTTTCCAATTAAAGCGGACTTACTGACCTTTGCAGCAGTTCCATCTCCCGACGTGTCACTCTCCAGATATAGAGGACGTACCTCCCCCTTGATCCAGCAGTTGTTATTAATAAAGCTACTGAAACCTAATCAACTTCAAATACTGCTCGTCAGACAGACAATATATTAAGACGAATGATGATTTTATTCTCCGCCAAATGACAGACTTCCGATTTTCGGTCATTTCCTGGCTTGTAAGTCAAGTGTAAGGAGCTAATTATATGACGATCTGAACAAAAATAACTTCTCATTTTCAAGAATAATGGGAGTGAAATGTTATAGATTAATGGCACTATTTATCTTTTTTAAATTTCTGTCTTTCGCTGGTGATGGCAGCGCTCCCCAAGGAAAATATTCATAAAATGAAATTGAAGTCATAACTTAATAGGTTATTAAAATTTTTGAATGCATATCACTTCTCCTTTTGCAGCGCTGTAAATTTAAATTGAAGTTTGTGGCGTTCTGAGACACCGGCTGGAGTTTTTTATGGTGGCGCAAGAGAGGGAGGACATGCATCTCTGTCAGTGGGGTATTTGCTATTCTAATTTTATGGCGGGCCAGATTATCAGGCAGGAATGTCAGTGTGCGCAGGCTGCAGACTGCTGACAACACCTTAGCCCTCAGCCATGTGTTTCCATTAGAGAGAGCCAGTGTCCAGGGGTTTGCTCCCTCTATTATTTTTCTATTTCTGTCTTTTATCTTGATTTAAACGGAGACTTTCTGCATATTCCTCTCTTGTCATTTCTCACAATGTCCCGTCTCTTAAATTCTTTCTTCACTCATTCCCTCCCTCAGGAGCTGCTCTCTGCCTTTCTCCTCAAGGGGGCTGAGGTCTCAGCAGAGGCAAAAAGAGAGAGTCAAATCTCAGGGGGGTCGAGGTGTGGAGCTGAAGGTGAGATACCTATCTTTAGCCTAATATCTATGTATGGACACAGTGCCAAAGTAGGTAAGATGTATGGCGAGGTTTGAAAGAGAGAAGGGGGGGAGTGATGGAGGCAGAGGGCTCCATCATATCAGCAGGACGGGTAGGAGGGGATTTTTTTTCCTCAAGGTCAAGGGGCAAATTTATTTATTTCCCTGGAAGTTACAATGAAATTTTACAGAGTACTTTGCTCTGATGATGAGACGAGATCAGCCGCCATAAATTTGTCTTGCCATTTGGTTGCCAGTGATGAACCATTTATTATGCTGCCTTCAAGGACACAGCGTGGTATTTGTACGATAGTGCTATTCTATGTAATGATATCCATTTCATTGTGCCATATAACACAAATGAGAAAATTAAGAATAAAACTGCTCGGTGCAGAGCAAGTCTAGCTTTATTCATAGCTATCTAATGGGATATGTACAGTAAATGTCACATGATATTTGTGATGCCCTTGTCCTGGTTTTACAGTAGCGGTTAAAGTGTTGATGTTGTCTTGTCTTTGGGAAAGCATCCCCAGAGCTGAGGAGCATGGGTGGGAAGCTCCAGTTTTGGCAAATGTGTCTTTTCCAAAACCATAAAAAAATTACCTTCACAAACAACAAATTTAGCTCATGTTTGGTTTCTCACATTTATCATTAACAAAGAATAGGGCTCTTGACAGGACACTTTTCCCCTTTTCTGCGCTTCCTTTCAGCACACGGCAGACACCTCCAGGGTCCCTCAGAGGGCATGATGAACTAATGCTCTGTATTGATTGGCCATTTAAAAGGCCTCTTGTAGCCTTGGGAGTATGTTAATGCCATGAGGCCCCTTCTCCCGCTGCCCTGCGGTCCCCAGGGCCCTTGTGTGTATTCCTCAGTGGGCTATCACTGGGAGTTCATTAATGGTCAATTACTAATATCTGATGAGGCTCATTGTGTAACTGGGCATCTGTCTCTCCTGCTTTGCAAACAACACAGGGGCTTTTTACCGCAGTGCGATCACACACCACCGGTTAGAAATCACATGCTGAAGGACATGTTAGAGATGAAGAGCAACATCCTGTTATTTAAGGGTCTACAGCCTCTTATGTAGATTTGATGCTGTTTATTCTGTACCATTTGCAATGATACATCCCCTCAGTAATTTTCAATTTCTGCTTAGTGATTGTGCAAGGTGAAAACGTTGAAATATACCATGCTGAATGGCTCACACAATCCTGACCTATTTATGCGTGGAGACTTGATAGGCTGTCAGGCCCCAAGTGGGAAGAGACCCCTGGATGAGGCGAGCCATTCTTTGACTGCCGGCCTGATATTTGTGGATAATAAAAGGAATGAATCAGACAATCGGGCTGAATATTTCATTTGTTATCCATATTCCTTGTGGGAAAATGACACAGAAATGTAAAAACAGCAATTTCCCACCAGGCCCTGCTGGGATTGTGCCGGAGCAGAAGGGTTGTTTTCATGTCTGAAGATAAAGTGCATCTTTGCCAACATATTCTCTGTGGTATAACTCTAACAGGCAGCTTATGCATTACCTGTTCCTATGCAACATAGTTCTAAATAGATATGTTACTGTAATATGTTATTATTTCCTTCCTCCCCTCCCTGCTCACTTCCTGTCTGTCAACGTGTCTCTCTTTGTCTGTAACTTTCCCTCGTCTCTTCCTTTCATGTCCTATATCTGCTCTCCGGAGGACAATATTCAATCTCTGGCACTTTGGGGTCGGCAGGCTAACTTGTGATGACATTATAATGACCTTCACTTTTCGCTCCTTCTGGTGATAGATCCCTTGAGTTATCTCTCCCTCTGCTGAGAGCTGAGGCTTATCTGAATGAAGTAATAACCACCATGCACTGTAGACACTCGGCTCCGGGAAGAAATCTAACAAACGTACTACCCTTCTTCCTTAAGTTCAGAATTTAGTTTTGAATCTATCCCAAAGTTTATATTAAGCTGTAATTAGAAGTAATTTTAAACATATGAAAAAGTTTGGGAGTTCAAAGGCCACGACTTATTATCACAACATAAATTCACAAGCAAGATGAAGTTCAAAGTACCTAAGAACCTGACGAATACAGGCTGCAATAATCCAAAGAGTAAATCATTTGTGGAGGACTCCGGTGCCAAGAAAGGGCCTATTTGGTGGCTTTTTTTTATGCCAGATCAGCACTCTGTCCCACAGTGCCCCATCCCATCTGTCAGTGAACCCTTTAGAGGCGGGGAACACAGGGGTGGCAGGGGCTGAAAGCAGGGCAATTGGGATCAGTCTGTGTCTCGCAACCATTATCAGTTTTGCCCTGACAACACATCTACTTTTCACTTTCACCCCAGAAATAGGGGGGGGGGGGGGGGGCGCTTTCACAGAGGCAGTGGCAAGATCAGGAGATGATGGACATGAAAATTAGCTTCTTTTCCCCCATTCACTGAGTGAATGGAAGAAAATGGGGTGTCATATCTTGTCAGAGCTTGGCTCGTGGCCAAGAAGGTATTTGTGCTGAATTACGTCCAGCCACTTTTCTGCCTCAGATTCCACCGTTGAACAAGACGAACAGGCAGGAACTGTAAATGTGTTTCTTTACTCAGTGTTTAGCTCTCATAATTATACAGTTGCAAATGACTCCAAGCTAGGTTAATGTATGTTAAAAACGCAGGCAACGACATTTAATTATAATTTAACATTACTGAAATGGCTTTTTCCTATGACAACGATTAGTTCATGCAGGGCTTAAATGCTATAAATTGTTACACAGTGGTAATGTGCATTGTGCATCTGGTTCAAGCTTTGATGGTCTTGTATATCAGTATCACTGGCAACTACGCTGCTGATCTAAGTTTTGTTGAGCTGTTCTCTTGCAGGGCAATGTCAATAAAGTGCAGATCAATGTATCTATTATTCTGGACAGTTGTACAAAGAGAAACTTAACAATAATTCACATTTTCCACACAGTTTACCACCGGTATTAAATCTGACTAAGCACACAAGTGTACTCTTTAACTCTCCTTAATCTGATGTTATACTGCTCAATTCATTTGCAGTATTGTGCACTGTCAGTTTAAGAAGCTATATTTAGTCATGTTTAGTAATCCTTTCATAAAAAAGTGTTTTACATAAGAAAGCCTGTTATTAACCAATAACTATGTTCTTAATGAAATCTTCTTTTAGAAACTAACAGATATATAAAAAAAAATTCAGGGAAGCACTACCTTTAAGTTTTTATGAAGTATAGGCACAATACAGATCCAACTGTCAATCACTAGTCACATTCTTTGCATGGCTCCAATCAAAAGATGAACATACACGCAAATATATTCCTCTGTAACTGATAAAGAACTGATCTAAATGTAAAAGTCCTTGGATTAACTTATAAATAATCATGTCACTCACCAAGTTACAGTCAAATAAAAATACAACATTTTCATTTATTCACTCCAAACCTGATTTTTTTTTTAGAAAGCTTCCTCTATGAATTGAAAGAAATAATAAACCAAACACAATGTTAATTGTTAATTATTTGACACAGATCCTACAGGTGAACCTCTTGATTCTGCTAAATGACTTGGACTCTACAGTGGGCAGCTGTGTTTGCGCGGGGAACCGCTCCTCTGATCAGTGATGACCACCAGCCAGCGTAGGCCTCCAGTGATATGCGGTCTCTCCGAGCTCGGGTAGCCCCACCACACCACACCCTGGGGTGCAACAAATATCAGCATTGTAATTTCACGCCTGTGATTATTATCGCGAGCTCTGTCTCTGACTGGGAATCCTCCACCCATCCTCTTTAGTCCTCCCAGCTGAGATACTATTTAACAGCCACTCCTTTGGACCTGTGTACTCAGACACGCACGCCCTCCAACACACACAAATGCGCGCACGCACAAACACACACAATATTTTAATGCCTGCCCTCCGTGGGCCCATTTTAGGCTTTTCCATTTCTTCTTCTCCCATCTTCTGTTAATTCACCACCATCTGCCTCAGCATCTGTTTGAAAAGCCCGGAAAAAAAAAGTGTCCGCCTTGGAGGAGAAACTCCATGCTTTTTCTCGCTCTTGTCTTTTTTACTACTTTTTTTTTCTCCTCACCCTCTTGCCCATTTAAATGCCAGTGGCAGCATCCTCTTCTGTCTTTGTCTGGCCTTCTGCTCCACCCCCTCTCCTAACTGGCCCTGATTTAGCATAATCTCCAAAAACCTTGGTCCCTCCCCTTAACTCTCCACAGACACCAACACTCGGCACTGTAGCATCATCCACAGCGAAAGTCATATCCGCTTTATACTGAAACACATTATTAATATTAACAGTCAACAGGAACATAAAAAAATGACATTCTTTTGTGAAAAAAAAAAAGAAATATGAAATGAAAACAATTTAGAAAAGATATGTCAGAAGCTGATACTGTGATAACAGCGGTTGTTTTCTGAGGAGGATTAAAGGAAGATGCTACCTGTTCTCTCAACTCGTCAGCTCCACACCATTAATCCATCCATCCCTGCACTATATTTAGCTGCTTCCTTCCCCAGCCCCTTTTCTTCCCGTTCTTTCTTTCGACCTCCTGCCTGCCGTCCTATCTTCCCTCTCTCCTTTGAGGTTTTAAGCAACAATAGGACTGTCCACTCCACAGCCGGCCTGAGCCGCAGGATCCTTCCCCGCCAGAAGAGATTACAAGCATTCTTCCGCCGGGCCAAAGTTGTCGTGGAGACCAGTGATGCTGGGAGTTTTGTGAGGACACTTTTTTTTTGTGTCTATCCTTTTAAGAAGCACTTTTCTCTTGGTTTGATCATGACAGAGGCTGAATTAATTGTATGTAACGTCTTAAGTCTTAAACTTTAGCTTTAGGGCATTACATCAATATCAAATGGACAATAAATTTTGGACAAGGCTGGAGGGGGTTGAGTATCTTCTACAATAAGTCAGAAAGAAGCAGAAATTCTATTTAATGTTTATTAAAAGTGTTTGGTTTCATTTTTATTTCTAGGCTTAGGTTAGCTCTCTGGGGAAAATTAAGAAGATTGAAATCCGTTGGAAAATGAGTCATGAAAATTAAAAGGTATTTTCCTACTTTCTCTGTGACTGTAAAAGCTTTGTTTGATCCCATCATTTCACAGAAACAACAATACTGTATCTTCATTTGTCTCTAACTAAAACACACATCCTCACCACCGTTTGTTTGTCTACCTCTCCCAGCATCTTCTAGCTGTGCTTACATCTCAAGAGTGACATGAATCCTCTCATGATCTCAGACCCACTGGCACCAGCGGTGTTTATTTAGCGGCTCTTACAGGCCGCATTATAAACCTTCCCACACACACACACACACACACACACACACACACACACACACACACACACACACACACTCCTAGCCTTGCCACAGGCGAGAGGCATTGGAGTCGTCTAATTAAATACAGGGCTGGACGTCCTCTGCTCCCTGCTTCCCCTCAGGCCAGCATGGATTGGACAGCTTTGTGCAATATGCTAAAACATATGGGGCAACGCTTGGGACCCCCAAATAGACATGTGATATTTGACACTGCAGCCAGTTCAGATAATTATGATTATGATACAGTTTCTCCTCCTTCATCATATTCTGTCCGTGGGCAATGATGTTTTCCTCCCTCCCTCCCTCCCTCCCGCCTTCGCTCTCTCATTTTCCCATTCTCTGTGGGGAGCTTTTGTCTGATAAGTTGTCACATTAAGTGGTAACTTTTGGGTGATCGCTGGGCTTTTCTTTCTATCTCTTTATGGCCAGACCCTCTAATAGCTGTCCTCCGGCAGCACCCGAGGCAATCATGTTACAAATAAACAGGCTGACACAGTCATTTACTCAAATCGTCCCTACACTATTCACAACCCTCCCCTGGTGATGATCCTTCGAACAACAATTATTTCAAGTGTCAAAGATCCAAGCCTTCGGGGCATAGACAAATGAACATTAAAAATCTATTACCAAACACTTTAAAACATATACGGTGTGTAGGTTTTCTTTATTCCCCTAATAATAATCAGAGTTTCTGTAGCCAAACTTTGATAAATTAAAAAAAAAGAATCAAGCAAGTATGACTTAATAGCACTCATGAAACATAAGCTTTTGGAAACCCTTTTTTTTCTTTATTTATGTTGACATAAAATATATCATAACTCACTGTTGCTGCAGAGACCTCCGAGGTGATGGAGTTTGCCCATCGAGGCTCGCGTTTGAGTTTCATCTCCTTGTTTCCTTTTGTTTCACGTGACTAAGACCAGAGGGGTGGCCTCTGATTTGTTGTCACACTGAGCTGTTCTACATGACCTCTCATAACCTCATCTCATCTCTCCGAGGACTCCCAGGAACCTTCAGTCGACCCTGCTGATGAGATGAAGATATTTCTACCTCGGCCAAGTGAAACCTCTGGGGGTGATAATGGTCTTTGAGTAATCTCAATAGTCAAGAGTTTGACAAGTTAAATTATTTGGAGGGAAATTTGGAGCAAATTCCAATAACTAAAATCGTCACCCCTTTTTCCGCAGAGCTGCCCGGTTCGACCGCTTCCTGTTTTGCCTTCTTTTAAGTGAATTGTCTGGTTAAGATATATAAGCCTAATATAAAAGTATCGCTTGCAGTATCAATCTATTCCATGTGAATGCCCCTCATGATGGGCACAAAATCCATCCAGTGATAATGGCATCCATCTTCGCCTTTATATTGCATGTATTTGTTACCTTTGGCCCAGTAGCAATAAATCCAATCTAGTCTCCCGGACGTGGACGGCTGACCACTACGAACTGGTCAAGGAGAGTGGCCTCAGTTCATTTCACATCAACGCCCGTCATGATTACAGAGAGATTAAATGCCCCTCACCCTCCTTGTTTGTAGCTTCCCTCATCCCATAAGCATACATATTTTGGACTTAATGTACAATCCGTAATTCTCAAAATATTTAAGTCTATAAAATAAGAAGCTGTTTTTATAACAAACATTTTTACTGTGATTTTTTTCAACAATCTGAAATGTAGCATTGATGCTGTGAAGCTATTAGAAGCTGACTATTTATGCATGATAAATTATCAGCCATGCCCCTCACTGTGGGACAAAATCTTTTAGTACTGTATTAAAACAAGTGCCGGATACGCGTTGACACATTTGTTTTCATCTAGTGTTGTGTCACCAACGTGTTTAAGGATTTAAAGAGACCCATTAGGATCTGAATTTATAATGTAGAGGTGTATTGAGATGGTTGCTACCTCACAGCTAGGTGCACACACTGCTCCTCTAACACTGTCTGCTGTTTTTCATCTTAGATACACAGGAGACGTCAGAGAAACATCTTCAGGATCTTCTTTGTATCTACAAATCTTCTTATATCTAAATCAAACTACCTCCCAGATCCCTACTATGCATATTATTGGCTTAAATTTTCACAAGTTTCAGATTATTTACAGGAGCTGCAAAAACTAATTTGTGCCGACCTCCGTCAAACTTTTAAATCAAACTTTAAATACTGCTGCTGGGATTGTGCCTATTTTATTACGTATTTTATAACGTTTTTTTTTACGTATTGTTTAACGCTTGGCCTTGCAGGTTGCGCAAGATTTAAATGATCTATTGTTGGGAACTGTGGAGGCATTTATGTGAACAGCACTCGAGTCCAAGACAAATTTCCCTGTGAGGACACATAAGTATGTTAAAGTAATAGTAAAGTGAATGAGTGCAGTATCATGACATCTGACAAGTATTGTTAGATGTTTTGAAATGTTGCTAAAAGTAACTGTAAAACAAGAATCACTGTAAGTTTCAACATCATATATGCTGTATATTAATAAGTCAAAGTTAAATCAATACTTGTGATTTCACTGTGAAGTGATTCTGTATTAATTATGTGTCTGCTGATGTAAAACAGTTTCAGCCAAAAGACTGCAAGCACTAAATAAAGTTTTTAGTCGAGTTATTGTTTCACACCAGCTATATGAAGCTAGTTAATAAATAAATAATAGTAATAAAAAAAAAAAAAAAAACTGAACACAACTTATGAGCATTAAAGGCTCTCATCAGCAGTGATTTCAACCTATCACGACCATCCCCCTGGGAGCTCTAAGTGGAGCAGATGGTAGACAAATAGCATCTAAGGAAAGAAAAATTAAGGGCTTTTACAGGATTTTCATCAATTACCTGGGCTAATGTATCAATATAGAAGGAATATAGAACATGATTTGTAATGTTTTGACAGGACCATCAATATATCCATCAATGTATTAATCACGGCAATGCTAGACATCAATCTTACTTTTTGTCTTAAAAGGATCTCCCCCCAACAACACCGCACCAGACAGTGAAACTTTTAAGAGGCCCGGCGTTTACTCTGATGCATCTCACAATCATCTCCGTCTCAGCCCTCATGTTGGACCTCCAGTACATTCCATAATGGCAGGCAATGAGCGAGTCATTGTCCTGCATTAGCATGTTACGGTACAGGGACTTAAAGAGCCCGATTTCATCTCTGCCCCACATCATCTGATTGGATTGGCTCTGATGGGCTCTTGTGTTAGAAAGCTGGTAGCTGGGTTCATGAATGGTGATATGAGTATGTCATGGCTTCATAAAGCAGTAACACATGCGTTCTGGAGCCTGGAGAAAACGCTAAACTCAAACCTATTACGAAATAATCTCTCTGTTTAAAGCAGGAGGCATTTTGGCCATGTTCTTTCAGTCATCTGTCTCACATACACGTGACAGAACAGATACACTTCTATATAGGCGGCTTATCGACTCAGGCTAGGTGCCCATATCATGGGTTATAGTGCGTCACTACAATGATTAGCTGTGTTTTCACGACATATTTCGATGCACACTTTGAAGTATTGCATTATAAAAGTTAATGGAAGTCCACATGGTTTTTGCCTTTTTTTTTAGAAGAGCTAATGCAACTTAATGGAAAATGAATACACCTAAACACGTTTTAACATCGCAGATATTTAACCTGATCAGCTATTACAGCTTAGACCGTTCTACCAAGTTATTGTTAGTTTTGACTTCAGCTATCGCTCTATGGCAATATCACATAATGTACTGTATCTTTTAAGGATCGGGGCACAAGTGGAGCCAGAAGACTGTACTATAATAAAAAATACAATTACTGTACTGATGTAAATAAGAAAGAACCAAGAGGTCAAAATGAAGAGGTGAAGAGGACCCTACATACACTACACAAAAACAGTCATATATAAACATTTGAGTCCAAACGTTATTTTTAGGTCTTTGCTTCCAACCGTTATGTTCCTTCCGAGTCCTAATTAATATGTTAAGACTTCTGTAATTAAAATGCTCCTGGTGTAAATGCAATATTCAACAGTTCTCCTGACAGTGATATATTCTACATGGATTATCCTCAGTGGTTTTGACTTGCTAATTAATCAACATTATTTATGATGATAAAAGAGGGGAAGAAAAAAAAAACTTACTGATGAACAGACTGCCTCAGCAATCATGATGTACTCTGTCAAGTAAACTTTAGAAATGTTTGTTATTCAGTGTAAGTACTCCAGTGCTGCTGTGGCCATCGGATGATGGCTGTATTTGTTTTATGTTAAGATCTAAATATGATGAATGTGTGCAGTTGTGCTGTCGGACCATTTCTTTCCAGGAACTTTTTTTTTTATGATGCTTTACTCTAATCATATATAACCGTTCATAATTAAATACATTTAAAAAATTAGTGCTATAAGGCATCATTAATTATTTCTACATGTGTGCAAATCAATAACAGGTGGATTTATACAGTTTTATACAAGTTAAAGCTTATGAAGACAAATTTAAATTAAAATAAATGAACAACCCGCTTGGGAAGCTTTTACACCTATTTTTTGACATCCATTGGGATTTAGTTGTCATGGAGAATGAAAATGCATCATTGATACTTAATACACACTACATGCAATTCATAGTATATGAAATGCACCATATTTCATATGCATATAAACCGATTACAGCTGTTACATTATGTTGCAATCATCATTACATCTGTTAGTGATGCTTCATGTGAATAGTTATAGTTGCTGATAAACATGATGCTCTTGCAGCTACATAGTTGTCGGTTATAATCAACGCTTAAAATAAATGGTTGGTTATAAAAAAACAAACAGATGAAACACAAAGGCTTTGGGTCCTACATGTTTCCCTGGATACTACATGTCCTTCTCCTCAAGTTCCAAATTATTCTCATAAAGTCTCGTGATCTTTAATTATGCACAACAAGGGCTAATCTACAATTTTAAGTCGCTATCCATGAAATAAAGAAATATGCACACCCACTTCCCAAGGCTTCCAGGCTTAGCCCTGCCCACTGTGTTTTTCAGCAGTTTGTCTCTATTCATTTGCATTTTTACGCAAGGTTAGTCGTGAGGGACTTCTATTACTGCCGTGAATACATTAGGAAAACCATTAATCACGTTTGGTGTAATACAAAGTGAATCAGCGACACACCTGTCCGGCTCACCAGGGGCCATGTTACTTATCACTCACACCAGGCAGGACGGGGATGTGAACCGGAGGGCGACACACCCAGACCTGCCCTCTCAAACAAGATGGATACAGTTTAGTCTTTGTTGTTTCAAACTGTTTTACCAAAACTTTTTCTGACAATTATTCATTTTTCTTTCTGTGCTCTTTTTTTTATTTTTAAATTTACTTATTTTTTTATTTTCCACTCTGGAGGTCTGTTTTGTGTTTATTATGCAAATTGTACAAGACTGCATAATTCCTAATAAAATCACTCAAATCGCTCTATAAAAAAATAATCTTCTTTTCAAATCTGTGACGTGAAACTGTTCTAATCTGTTGTTTCCCACCAGCTCCTTAATTTAACCTGTAGCTAAATATAGCCAAAGTGCTGTTGAAGCTATTACCGAACAACCAAAGCATCAATTACAGGTTCTTAAAATGCACTTAGACCAAAGAGGAGCTTTATTTCTAAACATCCCGAGAATAATGGTAAGACTTATCCGACCATCAAGGCAATAAGCAAATAAACAGACAGCATAATGTAATAGTTATGGTTCTGCTCCTGAAGTTGATGTTCCACCTACCTTTTCTGTTTTTGTGAAAGGAACATTAATCTGACGCACCAGTGGCGCTCTGTCTAATGTGAAAATGTAGAGCCTTTTTATTTATTTTTTTTCCTGCTTCTGCAAGGAAGAAGCTTCTATCACACTAATGATAATAAATGGCAACTAATGGGATGACCAAACATAACAAATGGAAAGTTTTAAAGGTATGGGGGCCACATTAAATCTGCACTGACATCTTCAAGTCAGAGCTGTGTCTGTGCTAAACAAGACAAATTGATCGCGGTTATGAGTAAAGTTTTGGAATATCATTGTTCATACTAATGTGAATAATATACTGTACATCCTGCAGTACAGTATTTTCTTGCATTTTCTAAAACCATGGAGCTCAGTAATGTGAGGATATCTTGAACATACGGGTGGAGGATACGGGTCATCTTTGGACTGAGGTCAGCCTCTGAAGACCGCTAAATAAATCCCAGCACAAGTCATCTGCAAGTATGATTTGGAATATTGGGAGTGGGACTCGATAAAATTTTTTTATCAAATTAATTAGAAGTTTTGTAATTAATTAATCTCGATTAATCGCATTTTGATCGCATAACAATATTTGCCCCAAAAAGCAACATTTTTTAATTTAAATGGATTTTAGTGGACGACTGAATCAAATAATAGACACAGACATGAATATTGTAAACTCAAGCTCTACTAATGTCTGGAAAAATGCATTTAATTCCATTCCACAGTAGAAAAAGAAAGAAAATATCCCCAGCCAAAACTGAACAGACCTAAAGTCAAAACGCCAAGTTTGGGCTGCCGACACGTCTTGTCCGTACTTGGACCGGGACTGCTAGTGCTAACAGCTCCGGCGGTTTCTGTGCTCACTGAAACATGCTTTGCATTTAGATGGCACTGTAGGTTTGAAGTGCTTCAGTGGTCGTTTGATTTAGGGAAATTTAATGCATAACAAAACGTAAAACTTATGTAATTAGTGAGACAATGTTCTGAATTACCTTTTCAATCCAGGACTTACTTGTTTGTCAAGTATTTAGTGTCAAATATTTAGTGGAGTACTTATTTAATCTAAAAGAAACAATACAGGATAAAAAGTGCACAGAGAACCAGTATGTGCTGTATCTTCTAAAGTCTGACACTGAGAAGTATGCCTCATAGAATTTCAGGTCTCCGTGCATTTGGCATTGAATGGAACTGCATTCGTCTTAATGATTGTGCTCCTTGAACTGATTTTTGCTTCACAATAATCAATATCAAAGTCGCCCATGGCAGCAATGCCCAGGAAAGGGGGAGTAAATGTAGAGAGACATTCTTTCTTTGCGTCGGCCTTGTCAATGTAACAATGCTTTTAGAGTCTGGCCCTGAGCATCTAAACACACTCTCAATCACTCCTGAAATCCTAGTAGGCCACACTTGGCTGCTATTGTAACTTAGATACAGTCTCAATTTGTATGTTGTCTCTCGGTAGACATGGGAAAAATAAATGGATTGATCTCTCGTCCCACTCCAACAGTTACGCCACATCTGTTTTGAGACTGGATTTATAAAAAAAATAAAATAAAATAAAATGTCACTGCTGACAAATAAACAGGTATGTTCACTACTTACGGATTACGTTATCATACACCTTGAATAGGGACATACTAATCACGTTTTATTTGTCCCTTGATCCGATACCGATCTTTTAATATTCAGTACCGGCCAATCCGAATCCCGGTCCAATCCAAGTTTTTTCTTCTCTTCCTTGTATTCTCCAGCTGCATGTATTCGATGCAAGTGGATTAAGTCTAATAAATATTGCTGTTAAAGTTAATGTAGTGTGGAAAGGGTAGCTCGTACCTTGGCTGGTCATCCAAAGCCACAAACACTCTATCCTCTCTGGAATGTGTTTTGCGTTGACGCTGTCTCCAGGAAACTTTTCTTTACTTGTAGACGTAGTGTTTATTGTTGTTTTGCCTTAGCCTGAATGGACTCGGCATTTTCAGTGTTTTTTTGTTTGTTTGTTTTGGTTGCAAATCAAGTTGGTAGTATTGAATAATGACCTCTTACTACAACCTCGCGAAATATCTGCATAATTTGCAAATTTCTGTCTGGCTGACTTAATTTTCTAGAGCAAAGTTCTTTCACACAACAGACAAGGTAAGTCACACGATTTTGGTTCTTCTTCTACTTCTTAGATTCTTGGTAGCTTTGACACAAGCCAATCACTATTAAAACAGAAGACGCTACAGGGACGTGGTTTTGGTTTATGACAGACCTGACATAAATAACTACAAAAGATCTGACTCGGCTGAAGCCCGATACCGATCTGATGGCTCAAGCCTGATATTGATCTCCTGATACTGATCGAGACATCTGTAACATCAGTTATAACCAGATTTGAGATGCTCTGGATAATTTGTTGAAATCGTTAACCACGTGTAAAAAGTAAGCAATACATATGAAAAACGGGCAAGGTAAAAGATGTGTGAAAGGTTCAAATATCAAGAGAGACTTGAAAGTCACTTTATGCATCTGCCTCCATCCATTCTTACAGTTCTCATACAAACAGAAGCTAACCACTCGTATTTATTTGCCTGCAGAGTTCGCCCAAAATACTGTTTGTCTCACTGCGGAGACAATTCAAGAAACAACTCAAAACTGGCGGAGGATCTCAAGTATGCAAAGCCAGTGACGCTACCACAGTGAAATTCTGATACATTTTATTTGCTTTATTATTATAACGAGACCGTGGTCCAGTGAAGTGAGGGTGTGAGAAGCGTGCAGCCCCGTTTGGCCCCTCAGTGACCAGAGAGGAGGTGATAAATGACTACAACACTCATCCCTGTCAGTACCGAGAGGGGGGAGAAGTAGCCCTCCTACCATGAGCTACATCATCCTAACAACATTATTCTTTTCATGCGGCTTGTCGATAGAAGCCCTGTGTGATTGGCATGGGGATCCGCTCAGGTTAATTGGAAGCCTGAACTGTGTAACGGCACGGGAAGCTGAGCAGACATTGTCCCCCTTGTAATAACACAGGAGGCCTGTGTGTCTGTGTATCGATTACATCTTAGGTTCATGGCACCCGTATGGGAATGAAATATCAGAGGACAGGTTATGGATGTTGCCATCAATGGCACTGAAGGAGCGGAGATGGGCCACTTGTACCGAAGGGAAAAAGTCATAATGAAATGCTATAAAACACATTAAAATAGCTCCTTTAATCAACGTGGTACCAACCCAAAGCACCACTGATTGTTTTCTATGTAGAGCTCACATGTAAAGTTAATGGAACTGATTTATTAACTGAGACACATGCACTTGTTTTGCATGTGACAGGTGCATTTGCCCTCACGTCCAAGCTCTGTGAGCACAGAAACACTCTGTGTGACCCCTAACTCTTTAGTCTCCTTTTGATCAAAGGCCCATAGCTTGCATTAGATGAGGGACACATGATACCCCATATAGGAGGAAACCTAACACACAGCTCCCTACTTGGAAGCATGTTATGAAATCCTATGGACCAGGCCACCCTGGTCAGTGGTGAGATTAACAACAGAGTGACTGACAGTGGTAATATGCAAGACGGGAGGGAGCTTCTATTTTTTTTTTTCTTTTTACGATAAAGGACATATCATCTGTAATTTGTCCACAGCTTTGTTTCATTACTCCACTATAAAACAACTTGTCAAGTCTGTGCAGTGTTCACGTCTCACCAAAGTCGCATTCTTATTATCATCATCTCGATCATTCCACGTGGCACCTTGATGCATTATTTAGTGACCGACGATTTAAAGGGTTTGATGCCATAACTCAGAAATTTTGCTTATTAATTTAGAAATTAATTACAAACACAAAGTGACATTTTACAAGAAATGTTTAGCATAGCATGAATTATCGCTGCTGTAAATTGGATGCAAGCGACGGAGTGCAAAGCCTTGACTTGAGCTCTTTGTGATTAATAAAAGAAGCTTTCACTTCAGTTTTAAAGTCAGTCATGATGAACGATAGGAAGGGATGAAACAAAACTCCTCCTCCGGCTGAAGGACAAGCTATTTTAAGGAAGGATGTACATATAAAAGATGTATTAGATTAAGAGGAATCAGGGCTATCATTTATTGTATTTGTTGTTCCGTCAGACAGTTCAGTGACTAATAGCCAATGAAGGGCATAACTTAAGAGGGAGGTCACACATTTTATTCAGTAGATTGCAATTTCTGCTTTTTAATATGCTAAACAAGTCAATGTATGTCAGTAAGTTTTCTTTTCTTTTGCTGATGATCACATTATTGTGTGACATTTTGTCATAGATGAAATGCCTGCATTAGCAACTGCACAGGCAGGCAATGACTTGGACACCCTCACTCTGTTCTGTGGAACACAAACAGGAGGTCCAGCTTCGTCTCCTGTGGAGCAGAGGATCTGGATTCTACATGAGTGACTGAGACACAGCATCCTCCATCCTGCCTCTCATAGCCCCCTCATAGAGCCCCACAAGGCCCACCACGTGGCTCTCAGTGCTGAGGTCCAGATTGTGCCACTGGGCTGGTACCGGACTGGAGGTGGCCGATGGAGCCCCAATCCATCTCCCGCAGGAGCCCGGTGACGGGAGCATCGGTTGCCCACTCCTCGGCTCTGAGCACAGTCACGAAGATGGATTGGTTGGCCAACTCACCAAAGGAGGCAAAGCATGCCGTTAAGAGCCTGTGCATCACTTGGCTGCTCATATGCAAAGTTTGATGAAAGAGGTTTTTCTGGGAGCGATGAATTAGGGCTCCACTGTGAAATTAGATTTCTGGTGAAAACCTTGCAAGGTTTACAAGTAGCATTGTTTCTTTACCACCGTCTAGCCCAGTGGTAATTATAGATTCAAGTGAAATTATGTTGGGAATTCAAGATGAATGTCAGAATAGCTTCGTGGAGATTTTCCAAATGGTACTTGACACAGTAGAAATGAGTAACATGTAATACAGAGAACAGCGACAGCGATATAGGTGCTAACTTAATGTTACCAGCAGTGCACTATTAATTGTTTCAATTAATCAGGCGAAATAAGTAGCCAAACCACCGTCTATCTCTGTTGAGTTAGACTGCACATAATGCAGCTCGTACTGTATGTAAGGGGAGACTGCATTAGAAGGCAAACACAAACAAGTGGAGAGGATATGAAATATTCCCATCTGATGAAATAAATCTTGTGGAAAAATTGTCTCATCTTCTGAGAGAGTCCAAATTGGTCGGCACTTTAACCTGATACACTAAGGATTCCGCCTCCTCCTCTCCGTGACCCAAACCTACATGAACACTGACAAATTTGACAAAGGGAATTTGCTCAAAAAACACAGCCTCTATTTGCTCAGCCAAGCGGCAAATATGTTGGATGATATGGTTTATTAGGCAATCCATTTCTCCACAATAGTGGGGCCATCTGCAAAGGTTAGCGTGCATAAGGTTCGTATGGCAAATTCTATCTAATCTGCCTTCGAAGGGCCGCCGCAGAAACCCAGTGGCAGATTTTTCATGTACGTACGATTTGGAATGCAAATAGAATAGCTGATGAAAGAGGTGACCTTCTAAGTGCAGAGCAGCAAGGGCTTTGTGGAATATGCAGAGGCAGAATAGAATAGAGAAGAATGAGTTACTGCCACTGCCACCTCAGCTGCATTGTAATATACGACTGTGGCTCAGATACAAGTGAACCTGGCCTCAAGAACATCTAGGTTAATCTCTGAGGATGGCACATCATGTACTCAGTGCAAAAAAAAAAAAAAAATAGCTGGCTCGCAGAATTATATGCCGTTATGCATTCCATAAGGCATCCAATGTCAAACAAAATACCTCAAAAAGAATGTATTTCACACTATGTGGGATAGAGTATTAGCCTATATATTAAAAATTTCAATCGCTTTTACATAGCTTCAGTCACAGAAAATATTGCATGGACTTCTCACTTGATTTATTGTTTTACTTTTGAGACAAAGTTGACTGACATTAAGTTAGATTTATGTCCTCACAGCACATTTTGCGTAATAAATCGCAGCATGTAAGGAACATTAAGTGGCCAATCCAGTTGATGGATGCTCGAACATGCTCAAAATCTAACTCAGAATGAAAGTTGTAACAAGATATTCCAAGATATAAAGGTGAGACTATATGTCAATAGTGTAGTGTGGGGACTCCTTTGTCACAGATAGTGCAAAGCTTGAACACATAGACAAATGGCTGAGGTGTACCATGGTCATTCAGCCGTGCATGTCTCATCTGTAGCCAGCTTTGGCAGAGTAGTCATCTTCATTCCCTTTGTCCTTACTGCAGTAGGTAATCTATCAGCCTCCAGACGTGCTGGAGAGTCCGGCTGGCCTACTCGCTCTCCCATTTGAATTGAGAACCCAGTTTCTGTTATACCCATGGTCCCAGTTAGACCAAGTTGCAATTGAGAGTGAGTGAGCTGTCCTTGATTCATATTACTGTCCCGGTATGATTGAGCTTCTTTGGTATCGCCGGAGAATGGAAGGAAAATTGAGCACTTGACTTTGCAGGGCTGAAATCCCAGTACTGCATGTATGCATTTTCTCAGGGATTTTCATGGGACACGCTTGAGGAGCGTTCTTTATGTTGTGTTCAACGAGACAGAAAAGTGTTTAGGGTTTCATTTGGAAGTTAGCATAACCACTTTTTGTTTTCAATAGGTAGGAAAACTGACTTTATTTAAAGCATTAGGGTTGCATTACTCCAAATGTTAGTCACCGGAGTAGGGGAGTGATAGGGAATATGTAAAGGCATTGTGTACTTAGAATACAGAGTATGAATAACTGTATTTAGGTATGGATAAATCAGACTACAGATACATTCGTACAAAGAATACATCACTCAGAGAAATTACTTTTTTAAATCTGCTTTAGTCATTACATGGAATCACAAATTCCTAACATTTGAAACAATGCTCCAAAGTGTTTCTTAACAATCTGTCAACAAATTACATTAGAGGATGGAGCCAATGAATTTCTGGACAGGTAATTAATGTATTACTTCATATTCATAGAGGGCAAAGGAGGCTGCAATATTATCATGAAATGCAACGTCTCCTCGCAGCGAAAAAAGCTGATTCCCACGTCCAAAGCTTCAACTTTTAACTTGAAGAAACGTCTCAAGGTAACTTTACTTTTGACAGGCTAAAATTAAAGGCTTGCTAGTTGCCCAGTTAGCAAGCTACATACAGTCCATTGCTACAAAAGCAGAAATACCGTAAAATGGGTTTCTAAAATAAAAAGGTCATATGTAGTTGATAGAAAATGTTTTAGGGGGTGTAATATATTAATCACATGGATTATCAGTGTAAATGTTTCACATGCACATTGACTGTCATGTGGCAAGAGAACAATAATACAGATGCAAATATCTGTCAGTTGTCTCCTGGAGTTAAAAAAGTTATCTATTGCAGCATATATTGTGGCCCCTGTGCTGTGCAAGCCAAGACAGTGTCTTTCTCTTGATGATTAAATCAATAGAGATTTGACACAGACTTGTGGGAACATGCCTGTCTTATTCCAGCCAGTCCCTCCTCGTGTGGTCGGATTCATCACCTGACTGGTCTCTGTCACCTGATGGAGATGGGCCTTTTGCCGAGACAGAGGGAGCCGATTATGATGCATGTCGATCGTTCCAGAAAATATTGACATGGAAACCGTGAGAGAACAACCCCCTGGCTCGTAGCCCCTTTTCATACTGGCTGCTTCACTGGCCGGCTAAGCATCACGCAGACGTGCACACACAAAACACCTACAGTTTACAGAAATATACACAGGCTTACACCGTGGGCACACAAACACGTAACCCAATGGATGGTGTCTCGTCTGCTTGTCAAAATAAAGCCGGGTGCATTTGCTATCAGTACTCTGGTGTGTGTGTGTGTGTGTGTGTGTGTGTGTGTGTGTGTGTGTGTGTGTAGGAGGCTGATTGTTCATTTATGTTTATTTACTTAGAGGGAGGAGGAAGAGGCCATTTCCCCTGACGTACTGCGCTAATACTGTCTCTTAACCACCTTGCTGTCTCTCTTTTATCTCCACAGAATCACACTCCTTCTGCACCTGTCCCTGGAAAGAGGGTTAATGATGAAACACAAACACTGTTTGCTGTGAGAGAGAAAAAGCAAAGGGGGTCTGTCAGGGCTGTGAAGACAGTGGAGAAACACTGGGGGAGTGAGAATGAAAAGAGGGGACGGAGGCTATGTGGAGGAAGGGGGGTGGGTGGGGGGTGCTAATGATAGGTGTGTCTGTAAATTCTTCATCCTGCATAGACTGCTAGGGAAACTGCTTGGCAGGGCACTCATCCATGACTTTACAACTAATCCTGTTTGTAAGTTATTATTTATCTTCGGCAAAGTTTGTCAAACTCAGGCTTTGATTTCTCCCCCCGAGTTCCCTCTCGTGGCCCGCTCCTGCACATGCTCCCCACATAATTTATGACTGCCTCTGGTCCTGATGACAGATTATTAAAAGTAGAATTAGTTTTTTGCTGGGGATTTTTCCTGTGGGAATTGGGAAGGCAGGGCTCTCAGAGGAAGGTCTCTGACGAGGTCTCCATTACTAATAGAGGCAGATTTTTTTTTTCTTTCCCTGTATGATGGCGGAGTGAGAAGACTAATGATTTGAATTTACTGTGGCAGCCGTCACGTGGTATGGAAGCCAGCATCAGAGGAGAGGAGAGGTTAAGTTCTTCCCTGTGGAGAGGTTTATTGGATTGTTTAGCACCAGAAGGATAATGTTTTTGTCATAGAGTGCTGGTGCTTCTGCTGTTAGACTGGAGGGAGTCCGGGAGCAAATTCTCCATTTGTGCGCATGTGTGGGTGTGTATGTGCGAACCCAAAAATATGACGATGAGATCAAAGAAAAGAAAGGGAGATACATAGTTTTTTGAGTTTAGGGACCAAAGAGGAGTGAACGGGGAGAAGCTCATAATCGTCAAAGAAAATGTCTATAGTCATTATGTGCGGACAGAATTTCAGATATTCACTTTGACTGAACCCAACAAACTGATACAAACACCACTTTGTTCTCTTTCTCTGAAGTTGCTGCCAACTCTCTGATCCTCCCCTATCAGCAACTCTTCTGCACCAACTCCACACTTTTCCTCTATCTCTGCTGACACACAAAGAGGATGTAGGCTTTTCCTTTTCCCCTGTTCACCTGATGGCCGTTTGGAGCCTGTTCCCCCAGCGTGTGTCTGCAGCCTGGGAAGCAGAGGGGAGTCTCAGCACAGCTGAGAGGCTCGGCTTAATCTTATGCATCATTAAGCACTCAGCGGCATGCCGCAGCTCCTCATATACATCATCCACGCTTAATAAACATAATGATGACATAAGATGTAATTCCAGATGAATTTTCATTTTATAGGGAAATGGAGAATTCCTGTAGAAAGGAGGGGAAAAAGAAAAGAGGAACGAAAGAGGGAGAGAAAAAGTAAATTATCTGGGAAGTACAGAATAAATGATGTTTTTTCTCCACAAGATGGATTGTGGGGTTCTGAGGGCAGTTGAAGTGGGAGAGGAGTGTTGGAGTAAAGGGGGGTGAGAAAGGTGAGGGGGCAGAGGGCTGCAGTGGTGGTGGCCTAAGAGTGGAGGGGTGGCATGAGGGACAAGGGGTTGTAGGGGAGGGGTAGGGGAGAAAAATGTTGGCCATTCCAACTGTTTTAATCGCAGGGCTTGATGGACAGGCTGAGAGGACCTGAGGTGCGGCCATCCATCATACGCAGGCTAGAATGGTAGAGCGAGGAGTAGAGTTTCATAGGGGGCTTTCGGGCTGTGGGGGGAAATGGGATTCTGATGAAAGTGTGAGAGAAAGGCGGCTGTACACAGTAAAGGCCAATGAGGGCAAGAGGACCGAAGATTAGCGCCGTGCTTTTGCAGCATGTTGGGAAAGGCGAGAGGGAAGGATTTTAATAGCACCGCTGCCACGTGACAGCACCGCTATCCGTGTTTTTATGTCCGTTTGGCTCCTGATCCGAGAGCCAATGAAATGCATTCCAAACCTCATTCACATTTTCAGAAATTTATGTGTCAGTCTGAACGAAACCGCTCCCCCTCTCAGTACGCACACATGCACTCTTCCTGAACTCAGCCCCTCATCCAGACATTTACTCCTGCAGACAACACGGCCCAGACAGCCATCCAACAAACTAACCAGGCAACCAGGCTGAAAGAAAAAACAACTCAGGAGGGAGGAGAAGATGAATAGTGAAGTATGATTTGAAAATTATCATGGCTCATACATTCCAATGAGTATATAGCATATAACCTTTCCATCTTATCGTTGACTTCTGGCACAGGTGAGACAGAATGTTTGAAAGCGAGGCTACAAATCACACTATAATTGTGACTATTGAGGGGGTAGAAACAAGTTGAAACAAGATTTACTACTAAATACGTGATTTTGCCTTCCTCTTTTTTCTTTTTTTCCCCCCCCTCAACCATTTGGAAATTAGGAACTATTTAGTTAGTGCCAGCAAAGTCAGTTTTGTTGCGGAAAAGCAGCATCCCATGCATGCTTCCAGCTGGACCCTATCCCAGACTGCCATGCCTGGTTAATGTGGCCATTCTGTGCTGCCAGAATTAGAATTCATGGTTTATATTAAACAAACAAACAAGAAAACAATGGCACAAATTGACCTTGTATGAACTGAACCTAGCATAACAGATTCTCTGAAATGTAACAAATTTTAACTGATTATCGCTTTTTCTGTAATACCGCCGATTTAGTTAAAAATGTGCACATAAATAGGTCTGCAGATATACTAGAGGTCTGTGGATTTAGCAATGGAGCCCTGACTGATACAGTTGGGGATATTAATGGAGCCTCCCACCTCTCCTCTGGTGGCCTGTGCTGCACAAAGGCATTTCTGGATTCAAACCTCAGCATGTTCACAGCCAGTGGAGCATGCCCAGCTGTATGCCAAGGTTAGATGGGTGCCAAGGGTGCCACTAAATGGAACCTCATCCCCCTGCTCTATCCTCTCATCTCTCTCAGCACAGCATCCTGCAACATAACACAAAACCTTAAAAAACAAAACGCAAAGGACAGAATGTATCGATTCTGCTTATTATTACTTACTAACTCACACCACTCATGCTATTGAAAGATTAATAATGTGCACATCAGTGACTAGCCTTGGCAACAGCAGATGCCCACTTCATCTGTCACTTTCTCTGTCTCGTGGTTCATATACACTTCTCCCTCCCATTGTCTGTGTGAATATAACTCACAGATAATGTCTTCATCAGTGATGTACTCACACTGCTCTGTTTGCGTTGACTTACAGGCCACACTCCCTCTCTCCCACACACAAGCAGTCCCGGTCCGCTCCTGGCACCAAACGCAGATTACATCTTGTTTCACAAACTACTAAAAGTGTCAGATGCTGTCTGCCTTTGCTTTTATATAGTGTTATTAATGGCAGCGAGCACCCAGCGCCCCAGTCTTTGTGTATGTGCGCTTGTGTCTAATTAAAGGATCCCTGCTTACAGAAGCAGAGAATGGCTTTGCAAGATAGGAAATAATAATTGCAAATATTATCATTATTATTTTCACGGCTTATAGAGAAGTGACATGAGATCAGAAGACCGTATTTGAACTGTGGTTTGTGAACTTGCTCAGTGATTGTAATGGGTTCCTGATAAAACCACAAGGGCCAGTCATAACTGTTATATAACCTCTGACCAAAGCCTTATAATCTTTCATTTGACGAAGAAGAAGAAGGAGGAAGATGATTTTCATTGTGGTCATTTGCAGTACAAATATGCTACCTTTCCTAATTTGATTCAACCTCTCCTTTGTTTTAACATCTATTTGTTACTCATCACATGACATATGGGACAGTTTGCTGCACACACATTAATTCAGGTCTTACCCATTCTAGCTTAGCCAAGCTGCGATCATATACACTTTTATTTTGAATTATTCTTGACCAGGGTCTGGGACCTTGGGCCCATTGTATAGCTGAGCCTTTTCTCAGACAGCTGTGGCTTGGCTGGCTTTCAGCTCCCCCTGTCTTAACCTGAAGAATTATGTGCTCAGATAATTAGCTCTTATAGGTACACTCTCCATTTCTCCACTCCACTGGGCACATCATCTTCCTCGCCTCTTTATTGTTTGGTTTGCTTTGTCAGATCGATGTCTTGCTACTGCGTAACCAGCACTCATATCTCAGGCTGCATAAATCACAACAAGGTTTCTGTCGCTCGGGAGAGTGGTGTGGCTTTGCTGCACACATGCACACACCCAAACACACAGACACACACGCGCACACACACACATAAACAAGTGGGTGGGCCACTTTATGCTTCACATCCAACAAACTCTCTTCACCTTTTTCCTTGTTACTCCTTCTCCCTTTTTCTCCTCTCCTTCTTTCCACCCTGCACCTCCACTGCTGCTGAGCGACCACTGAAGAGGAACCCATCAGATTATCCTCCACCCAGTAGCGATGGGTAGAGTGGGTGCAGCACGGAGGGTAGGGCAGGGTAGGGGTCTGTATTACGGCTTATGATTGCAGCACCACCCTTGCAATGAATTTGAAAAATGCAAATGGCTCTCACCATGTAAAAGTTGACATTGTCTCCTGTGATAAATTTTCTGCTGAGGTGAGAGACAATTTAGATGCGAATTACAAGCAGGCTCTTTGTCACTCCTCGGTCCCATTTACATCCTTAATTAGCTAATTCCCTCCCGTTTTCATTAGAGGGTGAGAAAGAAAGACAGACAGCAAAAAAGACGCAAGGACGATGACAGAGACAGAGAAAACATCTAGTTCTGAGCTCACGTTACACAAAAGCCAGCTTTCAAATATAAATTCTCACACATCTATCCCACTTCACACAAAGGTACATAAGCCTTGATTATGGTGCAGGAAATGAGCCAGAAACCCCATCCCATGTGTTAGGACCTCGGGGTTGATCAGCATCCCTGGGTCTGTGCCTCTGTTAATGTCATCTTTAACAGCAAACTAAACAATGGCGCTTTGTAGACATTAGGTATGCCTGCTAAAGTACTCATTTACGAAGCTCCTCTGCTTTGAATGACAGGCCTAAACACGCCATTCTATTAGGAAGCTTACTGAATAGAGCAATGTTCAGTCATTCGTGTCCCTTCCAAGTGCACGGCTTGCCTGCGAGACCCCACAAAGAATATGCTCAACGCGAGGTCATATATTACAGTTTACAATAAGTGCTTGGTCTCCATGACGGTGGAGGGTCGCTCAAAGCATGACATCAAAGTCCAGATTGGCACACATGCTACAGCTGCTAATGATGCAGACTGAAGCGTGGCGTGAATATTCATGTGAAGACCAAAGGACGATGATGTCCTGATTTCATGGCGCAGAGTAGGCCTTGCCGTCTGATTTTGTCCAGCTATCTTTAATGTATACATTTGAACAGTGGGGACTAATAGAGCATGTGGCAGCTTTACAATGCAAGGGATCTGTGGGTGGCCAATTCATTCTGCCAGCTGACTGTTTCTAAATATGGTGTGCCAAACACAGAGTGGTTTGGGTGCTTACAGCGTAAATTGCATTTAGTTCAGTTGCAGATATCAGCATATTTTGATATTAAAAAAGACTGACTGTCAAAAAGAAAAAGAAGAAAGTGTGCAAGCAGCTTATTACAACACATAATTACCTTTCTTTGTGATTCGTTGCTGCAGTAATTATTACGGGAGTAAATAGAAAGTGAGATGCATACTTAGGATGGATTAACAATACATCAGACTTTAGAATGAGATCACCTTTTACTTCCCGTTCAAACTGAAAGTCAGCCTTGATCATTCTATAGCTTTAACCACGTGTTTTTTTTTTTTTATTGTAATCAAGCTAGAAATTAGTTTTTAATCCAATCCCTGATAATTCCCAACTCGTAACCGAGCTGTTATTGTACCTCGGTCTCATCACACACGAGCAGAACATCTCTGTGTTGGATTTCCTGCCACCAGCATGGGCACCAATTGAGGAAATGCTCATGTGACTTGTATTCAGATTGTTCAACGCATGGCACACGGTGACGACACATGCCCTGACAGAACTGAGAGTGGCCCTGTAATCTCAATGTTTTGCCAAATCTCAGCAAAGAGTTAAGATGTCTCAAGGAAAGCGAGATCTCACTGTTGGGATTAACCAGTGGCTAAATTAATTTTAAACACTGTGAAGACAGTTTTAATACGAATTGTATTTAATCACACACCATTTTAGCCGTAGAAGAGTGGCATTGATAGCTGGGACCAAAAACATCACATCCCTTGGAGTTTGGTTCATTACAATTTTTTATCAAATGAGTACGCAAATCAAACGCTGCAGCATATACTGAAAAGAAATTAAATACGTTTTTGGATAAAAATGGTATCTCCACTGGCTTTTTTTCACATTCCTCCTGATTGTGTCCCCGGTTCTTTCAAAATACCAAAGCTGGAGAAGAAAATGTTGCTGTCTGAGGCAGATTCAGGTCCCTAACTTGCCTTTTTTTTTTTTTTTTTTGTCAGAGGTCATTAGTTTTGTCTGGAATGTGCTGCCTCCCCCTGTAACCTGCTAAATGAAAAACAAACTGTTTGCTATTTACTGTACACACAACTGATCAGTGGAACAATGACACAACTGACCACCCACTTGACCTGGCCTCATAGCTGCAGCAAATCAGATGGGTCTATTTTGTTTTTAGACTCATATGTAAGTGGTTTATGAATGTGGTTTTCAGTCTAATAGGGCTGCGGGTGCTTGTGGGGGGAAAGACTTTGTTTGTGCTGGTGGTTCATTGTGTAGTGTTACTAATTGATTCGGATGACCAGCACATCAAAATAATTAATTTGATTCATTGTCTCAGATAGCTTGTTTCCCATGTTACTCATGACATATTTCTGATGCCATAGCTTGAGACTGACGGCATTCTCCCCCTTTTTGTTCTGTTGTTTGTTTTCTGTAAATAATATTTTGTTTGTGTGGCGGCACTCACTTCTTCTTTTCTGCGGGACAAAACCCACACACACACTTTCACACTGTGTCACACCGTCATTACCAACATCAATCATGTACAATACTTTGAGACATACTGCTTTAATGTGCCATTTTAAATGCAAAGTCTGAGGCGTGCACCGCTGCTGGCCACTCATGGTGCAGGTATGTGTTTTTCAGCCACTGTAAAATGTGCGTGAGCGGAGGGAAGTATGGAAGTCACGAGAGAGAGAAAGAATGCATTGTCTGTCTTTTGCCGTCATTAGGCGACGTCTGGAGGATGATGTGGAAGCAGTATGGGGTCTGAGGGAAGTATTTATGACCCTGTAGGAAACTCATTGGGCTGCAGTGATCGCAGGGAGATAATGGGAGGGAATGGGATGCAGCGAGGTGTTCTGAAGGCAGCAACCAGACAAGAGAACAGCCGGGATAAATCAATGTTGGTCATCCACCCCCACCACCACCCCCTCGCCCCCCACCCTGAGTCATTTACACATTGCATTATTAATGCCCGTTCAAGAATTTGGAATAAAATTTGAAGTCACAAGAAAAAGGCAAAGCAAATTTTATGTAAAGCTGACTAAATCAAAAGGTTTTACTTGAACAGTTTGATGTAAAATGGCAGCATAATAAAGCATAATATTGTTAATTTGATTGAATTCTGACACCGCCGCATGAATGACTTCTCTGGTGACATTGGGAGGCATACAAACAAGACTTCACCTCATTAAACAGGAACAAACTGAGGGGAAATTACACTTAGTTATGGAAATAGATTTTAAGCATGCAAAGCATTACTTGACGCTGACTTTAAGCTGAAATATGAAAAACATCCGTGTCGTTGCCTCGGCTGCGACTGGAGCGGGGATCAAGGTGCAATCTAACCTCTGATGATCAAAAGAGACAACTCATTACAGAAGTATATTGACCTTAAAGATCGCTTAATTTAATAAAAGCACTACCTCCAAAGGTAGGAGGGCGTTTACGGTAGCTCACGTACAATGCACACACCATATTATAAGCGCAGCTAAAACAGATAGATGAACTACTGCTGTGACTTTAGAGTGCTACAATTTTACGTTTTAAGTTTTAAGAAAATCCATTAGAAATCGTGACTGAAGTTCAGTTTTACACATGGCTTACAAAAAGATGGTAAACTTAAGCACAAATTACATAACTGATTCTGTTTAAAAATAATAAAAAAAAGAACAATTCAGCAATTAAACATGCCCCCTTTCATGTTTTTAAACTTAAGGCTGTGGTGCAGGGCTATTACATTGCAATGAACATCCGTTATACTGAAGCCCTCACCAAGCAAGTTCACACAGTGCTAATTAAATTGATCAGTGTAAGGTAAATCTGGAATCTGTGGCAATCTCTGCAGCATTCCTGTGCAGGTGCACTGGTAGTGATGTGCTTAGTGGTGGTCTAGGATACAACAGCCGGGAGTATGGTGGACCTCAGATGTAAAAATCAAGAAACTGACAAGAAAAGTTTCTGATGGTCCAGATAAAAAATAAACTTGGTGTTCAGAGGAAGGATTGCTCTGATTAGCTAATGGTACACAACACTACTTACTCTGGAAAGTGCTAGGCTCACGATCATGTAGTTAAAAAATACATTATTTAAGTAGATTAAATGCAAACCCAACACAGCCTTCTCTAAATATCTTACAAATACCAGCATATGTCAAAGAGCAGGCGGCATCTGTGTCCGCCCTCAAAGAGGTAATCCATGATGGTGAGCTAGCTAGCCTGAGCCATGGACAGTCCTTATATGTCCCGCCGTATTCTGTGACCCATCAGAGGCGAGTTCAGCTGCATACAAAATGACTCTCGCTTGCAGAAGGGGAAGACAAAACTCCTGCTGCATGATAGGTGTTTCTAGGTGACATTACCAAGTCCTTTCTTTGACCTTGCGGCTCTTGTGCACTCGCGCCACTTGCATTAGATTGCAAATGCCTCTTG
The DNA here is from genome assembly GCF_963514085.1 of Chelon labrosus. Lineage (NCBI taxonomy): Eukaryota > Metazoa > Chordata > Actinopteri > Mugiliformes > Mugilidae > Chelon > Chelon labrosus. The sequence goes on from NC_140348.1 coordinate 14,467,776, forward strand.
TCGTTAGAAAGGTGAAAAGGCTTACTTTAGAGTCACAGCACGTGAACCAAATTTAAACCAAATCTGTTTCTTTATTGAGTTTCCACAGACTAACAGCAGATAGTTTTTATTTTTAATCATTTTTCTAACGCTGCTAAAGGTTTGTTGCAATGTTCGCATTAAAAAGCAATTTTCAATTATAAGCAATTGAGGCACATAGAAATTAATGACTTTCTATTATTAAGTTAAATGTTTTAATTTTGAGTATTTGTACATGTCAGATTTACATGGTGACTGATACTAAGGTGAATTTATTCCTTTAAAACATGACTCTGTTTGTCCTTCAACTTGCTTTTGTTTTTCAAGGTACTTAAAGGTGACATTGAACAGGACGGGTGTTTATCCATCGTCTACGAACTAATCTGTTTGCATTACCGCTCGTATTCCGATGGCCCCATTATGTATTAGAAAAGCAATTAACAGTTCATTAAACTTCGAAGGTGTTAATACAAGTCATAAGACTAAGCCATCTGTCGGATCCTCTCCCAAGCCTGACTTTGATACCATCCACTAAACAACGTTTCTAACCAATTAAGGTTAGACTTGGTAATTTAAATTTGAAAATGGGACATCTTCTGCTGGTTGTCTAATAATAGGGATACATATGGTGAGGGTTTGGAGAGAGATAATGAGAGAAATGGCCTCCTTAATTTGTCTGATAAATATTAGGGAGTGAGGCAGATTGAGGCCCGAGGACATATGTCTACGTTCAACCTCCATGCTATGTTTCAGGTAAGACAGGGGGAGGAGAAATACTGCATCAGGAACACTGTACATTTGTGCTATAGCATCCCCAGCTTAATATATTAAGAAGCCAGACACTGTATGAACAATGAGGGAGCCACCTTGCTATTTGTCGACTAGATAAATGTTGCGCTTTGTCTCATCTGTGAGCACGACAAATGAACAGGGTGAACATGATTCAATTCATCATGTTTCTTGAGGATTTTGTGAGATTTGCTCTCATTAGTGGCTCATCTGTCAGGGAGACACTCTGATCCTGGTGAGGGAAAAAAAAACTGCCTCTCCTCACTTAATTGGGAGCCACACACGCAGTGAAAGAGACACAGCAGCTATGTCAACCTTTTACATCCCAAATTTATCTTCCAAAATCAATCCGTCAACATCCTAATTGGCCCTCACTTTATGATTGCTGTGCTGGCTCACTCTCTGAGGATCTAAAACTAAATGGAGTCATAAGCTCAACAGATAAAATGTTGAAATATGCGATGCTTAGCCATCATCTGTTTATATAAATCTTAAACTGAAAGATAGAGATTAGATGAATGTGTCTGGTGATGTTAAAGGAGGAGGAGACATCTTTAAACCTTTCAGAGTTTATCAAACGAGAACTGAGCTTCTACAGTGCAGGAAATGTGAATTATTATCAAATTATTAGTCACCTAGACAGTTTGCCAACCGTTACATATTCTCAAGAAATAAGGGAGGATGTGTATGACATCAAATGAAAGTAAAACAGGTAGCTTTCAACATAGCCTGAATTAGTATTGACATATTATTCAAGGTGCTGGCAAAAAAATGGCTCTCATTAGTCTGCTGTGAGGCGGTAATGGCAGATCACCTCCTAGGGTCATAGGATTGACTGTTGGCTGTGCTCCCCCTCAGCAGATATCTGAGAGCTTTTTATTGGCTTCCCTTCCAAACACCCTCCTACTAATGCTGCCCGATGGCCTGGTTAACCTTGGTGACGGCTCTGAAACTGGAAAGGTTTCGCACAAAGTTCAGTCAATCATTAGTAGTGCAGAGGAGTTCAATTCTGCATGCTCTGAAGTTTTATTGATATTTGACTGTGGATTAATGAGGAGGTTTTTGTGGAAGCCTGGAATTCTTCTTCTTCACAGAATAAATTTAAAATGTTCTACATTTGTAGCATGGGCAACGGGAGAGGCATTGAATGTGCTGTTTTGTAGAGAATCCGCCGCAGAGAGAAAAGTTTCTTTCTCCTACTTAATGAACAGGTGTCTACATAACACAGCCCACCCCACAGATGGCAGCATAATTAGCAGTCATTATGGTGGTCTTGAAGAAGGCCGGGATCTGTGCGGCCGCACAGAGCGCCTAACCTCTTCACCCCCTGACAGGGCCCACAGGGGGCCGCTGACACGTGTTGTTCTCCAGAAGAAGCCAAAGGTGGAGTTCCCCTTTTACCAAGTGTCATCCTGATGTGCTGGAAACTCTGAGACATGTGTTAAAGGATCAGAATGTCAAGGGCCTCTCTCTGTTCACAGTGCCAAGGGAACAATGAGCAGAAAAGTCCATTTGCTTGAACAGAGGGTATTTGTTTTGTTTGGAAGGCTGCTTTATGGAAAGGTTGTACAAAACGAAGTTACTTCATTTATAATGACTTGAGGTTTACTTGTGTATTGTTACGACGTTGTAGCGTAAAGAAAAACATACATACAGTCTTTAGAGTCGAGCCACTGTAATATTCCTGCTTAAAATGATTCCACGTTTCCTCCATTCCAGCGGTGTATCCTGAGCAGCAGACATATGCTTGTGCAACCTCCGACTAATCTGACCTTTAAAACAACACAGCCTCCTCCTGCTGTACTGAAGGTGGCCGCGGACGTGGTTTGCGAGGTCATTCCCTGTTCATGTCACCGTTCATGCCCGACTACCCATCCGTTGTTGGGCCACCGGTGGGGGTGAGCAGAGGCTGTTGTTATGGGGGTTGGGGGTGGTTGCCAATAGGCTTGTAATTTCCCCTCACTTAGAAATGAATTCCATCTAATCTCATTCCACCATGTCAAATAGTAGCGCGACACGCTGTTTTATACTGTAACATTTGGTTATACCGAAGCAGCTGAGTGCCTCTCGCTCCGGCCCGACACCCTCTGGATATTAAAAGTCTGTATAAGATTTCATTGAGATCGGATGTGGGTTAAACACAGCGCAGTCGCATGCCCCTGATAAATACTTTCAACAAGTTTGCAGCCTTACATTACTTATCCAGTAAACTTGGCTGATTCCGTAGCCACCATTTATTATGATCTCACCACATTAACAATCATCACTTTACTTAGAGAGGAAGAAATGACCTCTGGCTGTTTTTGACAGATTGGCAAATTGGGCGGCGGCATCACTTCACTGTCTGTCTTGCAGCACAATGAACGTGTACATCATTTAGTAGAGCAATGTATTAAATTATGTCATTTATATCTGTAAATGTAAATAAACTAAAACATATAAAGCAAATCCCCGCGACCCCTCACAGGACAAGCAGTTACAGAAGATGAATGAATGAATATAAAGCAAATAAATCATTATATCATAACATTATTAGAAGTTATTTGTCTCTCGCCTTAAAAAAAAAAGAGTTTCTTTTTCCTCCTCTGGAGAACGAAGTAGATGCTGGACTGAGTTAAGATTCTGAGGTTGTTTGCAGTAATAATTTATTCCTTTAAAGTCATAATCAGGCGGCATCAGAGGAATGTAAGAAGTTCAGCTCCATTGCTACCCTCCCATCAGCAAGTCATTATTACAATATTGCTGCTCTTAAGTAGCTCACTGACTGGCTGGCCAGCTTTGGAATACACACTAAACCGCTTGCAAAGCCTGCATAAAATGGTCAACTGGCTCATTGCTTTCAGTGATAAAATGAAGAAACCCACAACAAGGAGAACAATGACACCTGCTAACACAAAGTTGTTTGTTAACCCAAACCTGACTTTAGATTGAAAATCTAATTATTCTGACCCGATAACAGCCAGTATGATGCAGGTCATTAGACTAGACCACAGGGTTCTACACACATGGACATATTTGTATACAAAATAATATTCACTGACAGAAATAATTTGGGGGAATCAGTTAGCATCCTGTGTGAAAGTACGCCAATTTTCTGCAGACAAAGCCAGTATGAAAATATTGTTCAATCAATCCACAAACAATTCTTAAGTGTATCAGTTAATCATATGTGACGACAGTTCCTTTAGGACAGTACTCGTTTAGTATGTCCACCGAGACAGCTGAGAGCATAATTGCTGCTAAAACTCATTTAATTCATTCATGTGATTACATGCTTCTGATTAGTAAAATTGTAAAGCAATTGGAGCATTGCTTGCCATCAGTTTTCCAAATTATGTAGCGCCAAAACACACACGCACGGTATAGGAAGCCACTTAAATAAATTCATTTGTCTTGTGTTAAGCTCATTTCCAGAAGATGAGGAAATGGAGTGGATTTTTTTTTCTTCCTTTTAATCTTTCGATAGGATTTAGGAAGCATGTAAGTGAGGTTTTCTTTGTTATTTACACCAGGGCCTGGGCCCCTAAGTTTATCCTGCCTCATATGGAGACAGCTTAAGAGGCAGTGAGCCCTGGGAACAATGCCTCTTAGTGAAAGCAAAATGACTCCTGTGTTTCATCTGTTGTTATGGTAAAAAGTGGTGGCTCTAAATGACCACTTCTATGCATATGTGGATTGGTGTTTGCCTTTGCTCTGGCAGGGAGCCAGTGGCTGATCCTTCTGTTCCCCATATGGCAGCATTGTGGTGAAAATGCTGGACAATTGGACCCTCCCTGGGAGAAGCCCCCAGGTCTCGCTGCTGGAAGAGAAACTGTTGGTTTCACTTTTTATCAAAACCCCCATAGGCGACCAGACAGCCTGCAGGCACACACAAACACACACACACAGGCTTCCTCACATTTGCACACACTGATAGATATACAGGATTTTTAACAAGCTGTACATTACCCACAGCCCATTTGCATCAAAGGATGGGGGCCGAAATGAATGTGAAGACGTGAATGTGACAGAATGACACTGCGACATAGAGTGTTGGATGTCTGCAATTCACACTAAAAGGATTAAAAGAGATTTAATATACTGTAAATGTGAATGATGTTTGAAAATGTATTAATCCATTGAAGGAGAGATTTGAGCTAAATTCAATCAGTTCGTGAGCCTACAGATCTGATCTCAGGCTTTTCCTTCCTCCGATGCACACCTCAATAAACATCTTATCATTGCAACACTTCTGTCTTCAAGTCATAAATCACTTGGTTTCATTTGCTCAGTAGTCGATTAAAATAAGAGAAAAACAGAAACTGTAAAACTACAAGTGAGTGAGGCCCCTGGTGGAAATACCCACAGGCTCTAATAGCTCACTTGACTAATTTGGAATGAATTTTAAAAAGTTCATTACTATATGTAAATGCATAGCCACGACGAAATCTGCCAGATCTGCAAATATGCTGATGATGCAGCGGCAGACAATGCAGCCCGTGTTGTTCTGTTTTAATGAACAATGCTTTCCCCCCGCAGACGGATAATGTGATTACCCGTTGCTCCTCCTCGGCAGTTGGGTTGTCTCAGTTTGCTGAAGTTATTGTGTCCTCCCTGTCACCGCGCTCTGTTTGCATGGCTGTCACATCGGCCACCCTTAATGGAGAAATTAATTACCACTGGTGTCATCTCTCATGACACAGGAGTCAATTTGATCATGTTAACCAAATGAAAGGACCACTTGATATACCCGTCCGTTGTAATCATGATTTGATGGAGAGGATTAAAATGCATTTAGGCTATTTAACAGTATTCATTAAATACAACTGCCATTATGTGATGTGAACTATTAATTGATTAGAAAGGTCACATTCTCACTCTTCAACCTTGATCAAAGTCCTGGAATTGAGATGTCACACTCGTCTTCATAAAGACATGAAGAAACATAAAATATATCAATAATGAAAGAATTTGCATTAGTAAAATTAGAGGTTATTAGCAAATAAAAAGCAGAAATATTAAACATTAACCTTGTGGCAAGGCAGTGACATTTTGTAGATTTGCAGTCAGTGATGGAAAGTAACTAAGTAAGTGGATTTACTCATCTAAAAGTTTGAATTACTCAGCTATATCAGTCTTTACTCTAAAGATTAAAACCGTGAAAACCTACTAACAAACACGTGATCAGTGTTAAAGCAGTGAGGCCCAATCTTTTTTTTTTATTTTTTTGCTTTTAATCTCTCACAAAAAAGGTGCTTGATCCCATTTGTCACATTACTATATCTACACTGATTTCTACAAGGGACAGAAAGTATGTGCATTTATGCATGTACACTGTTTCATTGACAGTAGCCTAAACATATTTAAGACACAAGCTAAGATACGACCACAGTCAAATCATGACCTCAAATATCTGGGGATCCAAGACTATCAGGTTCACTTTGACTTAAAAGTTACAATCTAATAATGTCATATATTATAATATCAGTCAAAGGGACATTTAATAAGGTATTTAAGAATATTTTACTTCTGTACTTTTACTTGAGCAGGAACTTATAATGTAATGTGTCTCTACATAACTTCTGTAACTTCTCCCCAGACTGTTTGCAGCCCAAATGTATCTAGTTAACCTACTGCTGACTTAAATGGGAATCCCCCGCCTGCCTCTTCAGCACACACACACACACAAACTGTCAAAGGACTCCTTTGTTTGCTTCATCATTCATTTCTTTTTCTGCCAAAGTTCACTTCTAAGCCTGCACTGGACTCCTCTTACTAGAGCCATCTGAATGTTGCTTTGTCGCTCCTCGCAGGTTCCTCATAGAGCTCAGGCGAAGCTTAACTAATCACTCATAAATGTTGCTGAGTGGATGGCCACTGCACAAGGCAAAACAAATCGCTCGCCAGGAACACCCTAATTGGCCTCAAGGTCAGAGGCGAGTTTCAAGAGAAAAGTACAACACTGTTATTGAATATTTTTTTTTAAATCTATTTCTTTTGTTTTCTGGCTTTCAAACAAGCCCACACGCCAATGTCAGCATGCGCATATACTCACTTGCAATATGTGGACTCTCTCCACGACTGTATGGGTTTGTGAATTGTTAAAGAGTAACAAAGCTGTTCTGTGCCCGGCAGATAAAAGACCTGTGTACCAGCGAGGTCGGCCACTCCATAAATATGTTGGCTCTTCTTATTACAAGCTGTGTCCATGACAAAGGACAAACAGCTGGGGAAAGAAATGCTACATGGCAGGAATGGACAAGGGCCATTTTCAGCCTGGCTGGTCAGACACCAGCCCCTGAGCTGTCGCCGCAAAGGCTGTTTACTTGACCCACAGGAGAGAGGGAGAGGGAGAGGGGGAGAGAGAGAGAGAGAGAGAGAGAGAGAGAGAGAGAGAGAGAGAGAGAGAGAGAGACATGACACAGTAAGCCTCAAGCTCCCCTCCTTCCGTCTCTTTCTCTGATGACAAAGATTAAGCTTTAGAGCAATATACCCAACGTTGAGGACGGGTCATCAATTACCCTGTGATACTCTTCATTACCTTCCACCTGTTTCATCCACCACCTTCTCTAAATGATCCGCCTGGCTGTACAATGTTAGCCACATGTTTAAAACAACATGCAGAGTTGTATTTACATACCTGCATTGCTGTCAAAATTGCTATTATAGAAGTTAGACGGGTTTCCTATTTTGTTTGGTATTCTGGGAAATGTAAATAGTAAAAAATGGGTTATTTTAGACATTATATTTCATTTTTATGGTTTTAGATTGGTAATAATTCATGTTTTGAAAGTTTTCTAAACCATTTTGGTAGATAAAATGAACATAAAATGTAACAGTGTATTTAAATAAATAAATTCCTGTAGAAAAAGAAATTCCATTAGGAACTACTTAGCTTTATTTGGCTGCTAGTCTGACATTTTTTTCCAGGGTGGGTTTAAGCTGGTGAGGTTTTTGTAACATCAGAATTTCTGGCTGTAGCCTAGAAGCTGTATGTATTATTACATCAACAACATCTTTATTTTCCCCTAATAAACTTCCCATATATTCATTTGTTTTTGTTTGGGATATGATAGCAGTTACATTTTATTATGCAAGAATGATGGAGAGATGCAAATCCCCAAACACTGGAGACGAGAAAACATTATTATATTTGATTAACTGTCTTGATGCCACTGTTTACACTGCAAATCAGATCTGCTTATTTTTTCCCCTCCTAAATAGTATTTATCTTCCACTGTGGATTCTGGCTTTATTTTTTTCCTCCCTTCTTCTCTGAATTAGATTATTTCTGATGTGTGCATCAGTAATAGTGGAGGATCCTGTTTGTGTTTGATAAAGAAGACTGGTTTCCGAAAGTGAACAAATTAATTGGCAGAGTGTGAGATGCATTCAGAAAATGGCAAATGCAAAGCAGCTTTTATTTAGCATGACTCTGGAAAAGTGAGCTCTCCTTTGAATGGAGTAAAATATACTAGAAGAAAAAACACTATTCTGAGGCCACATTCTTACATAAGTATTCTTCTTTAACATCACTGCTAACTCATTTTATGAGTGTTAATTTACGCTGAAACAAATATGTTTGGCCAGTTTATTAACCCACTGCTATTCATTTCTCATACTTCCACTGAGCAAATCTGGGGAAGTGTTTTTACCTTGCAGTCCTTATAAAATTTGTCCTTATCTTTACGGATTTTACAATCAAGCCAAAGTACCAGGAGACCTTTTGTTTTAGTGTATAGTTTTCAAAAGCCACTAATTAAAAATTAGGAATGAGTCTCTAGTTTTTCAAAAAAAAAAAATAAATAAAAATTTTGTTCAGGCACATTGACTGATTCCTGTATAAGGGAGGACCCCTGCTGGAGGCATCACTTGCCAGAGGTTTTCTTTCTCCATTACATATTCATGTGAAGTTTCCTTATCTGGGCTGACCCTCTGTGCTCGCTGCGTGTCACACTGGGTACGATGGTGGGGATTTGTTTGTTCAATTGATTTTGGCTGCACTCTTTCTCATTTTGTCTCAGATGATGTTCATCAGAGCGACTCACCTCTGGGAATTGTGCTTCTGCGTCTCCTCCTCTGAGATAATTAATATTTAAAATATGTTTACTAACTTTGTAACCCATACTTACAAATGTTAATTAGTAGCTCAGTTAGCGGTTTGGAATTACTTTTGTTTCAACTGTTTTAGATACAAAAATCAGAATGACATAAATTAGTATTTACTGATTCCTTAATCTGTTTCTAAAAGCTTTTTGTATAGTTACAGTAAAAAGAGCAGCATTGTTAAATTATTTCTTTATTTTCTAAACTGGGAGAAACATTAAACTGCTAGAATAACCTTTTACACATATATAAATATTTGTTGAAATATATTATTGTAATTAACCATTGAACTACCACACACAAGCTCTAGTGGCAGCTTGTTTTTGCCACCTCACTGCTACCGGTTCCATATCGGTATGTAGGACTCGTAAAGCCTAAGGGAAGTGTCTAGGTATATTTAAGAAGCAATGCTTGTAATTTATTAGCTTAGATTTTTTTGTAATTAAATAGCACCTGAACAGTTAACACTGTTTTGTGTCTCTGCAGCAAACTGGGTACAACGCTGTTTGGACTATCAAGTGACTATTGTCTTACAAAATGAGATATTAACTGAATTGAAAACCATCCCCTGTCGCATTTGACAATTTATTTGCATAATTAGGTCTTAATTTTAATTCACTATGCAAATATATGCCCCTTTTAAATTGCATTTAAATGTGAACTGGATCCACTGTCAGGCCTAATGTGAATGTATTTAATTTTATTATCTGGAAAGCATGAGAAATTGTTCAAGGCTAAATAGGGGAAGAGAATAGCCTTGATGATTTAACAATGCTGGAAATTACATATTCAAAGTTTCAAAAGATTGAAAGCATTTTATTAGCTATGTCTTGTGTTTTTCTCCTGCAACAATCTTGTTTTCACAGTGCCCCACAAGGACTCTGTGTCGAAACTAGAGAGAATTATACAGTATCTGTTTCTATTTGGATGTCCCTTCTTTTCTAGGGAGTGTTATCTCTTGTTTCACTTTTTAAAAAGGAGTTGTGCTTAGGAGGCATGTATTGCCATCTATTATTCTGTGAATCAAATGAGGGCAGCAACAGGGCAGCAGAGAGAGAGTGAGCCTCCGGTGCAGTCCAATGGTGGCCTTTGTGGACAGAGGGAATACAAACTCCAAGACAGGACAAAGTCAGAGGAAATTGACCTGCTTGATCCTTTCCCTGAGAGGGAGGCGGCTCTCCTCCTTTCATCTTTCCCCAAGGGCCCAGATCTTTGGGCTACACTTAACAAACAAAATACTGTCTGGACCCAACTCCTGCTTGTGGATGTCTTTGGAGCTGGGAGATGCTGATACCCAGGGTGGCAGTGGGCTGGTAAGGAGGAGGAGGAGGAGGGAAGGGGGGGTAACCTGAGACAGACAGGCCTCTGGGGTAGGGAAGTAGCCAAAAGGGACAAATTAGCTTTAGACAATAGGGGACCTTTTCCATCAGGGGGATAATTAAACGTTTCTTCATCAAAGCTGAGACAGTTTGCAAGCTGCTCATTTTGTAATTCTATCATGTTTGCCCCTGAGATGTGCTTTTTGCATTTTGTCTACCCCCACCACTCAAAGCCCTTCTTCAATTCATCGCCAATGCCATTAATTGAGATTCTGTGTGATTACCCTGTTGGGGTTGTTAATTATACAGAGTTAACAGTGGTCTAAATGAGCTCAGAGGAAACAGAGGGTCTATTGGAGGGGCAACATACAGTATATGCTCCCTCTCAGCATACCCGAAAAAAAAAAACCTTTGTTGTGCTGAATGTGAGAAGCCATTCAACAGCGCGTACTTGTTGTGATGTTGTTTTTTGCAGTTTGTTCAGGGCATGCTCAGAAGGTAACAGGTCACTGTTGATAAACCACTAAAGATAAAGTCAAAGAGACATTATTATTATTATATATCACTAAAAACAAAAAGACACCAAACTTATACCTTACAGCGCTTTTATAAAACAGAAACTTTTCTTTCCTTTGTGTATGCCTGCGCTTGTGCTGTGTAGTACATGCCCAAATGGGGGTGATGCATAATGTGCATGCCTCTGAATGTGCGTATGGGTAAAAGACAATGTGTGACGGGTCTTTTTCCTTGTCCACTGAGCTGTGGACCACAGGGTTTGTTGTGTGCCTTGAATCACACGAAGGAAGCTGAATGATGTTGCCCCAGCCCTCTGAAGGAAGGCCATGCTTGGCTGGCTCCAGAACAGCCTTAACAGGATATCACAGAAGAAACTGTGGCTTTTGTCCAGCTCCCCTTTAAAAAAAGCTGTGTCAAAGGGACTTGGGAGGGTGTTTCTTTTTCAACAGATGCTAGAACAGTGTGTAGTGGCTCTCTGGAAGCCCATATCTACAATGGCGCCTATCTAACCCTGTGACATCATCAAAGAGCGTGCTGTGTGGGGCTGCCGGACTGCAGTGTAGGATTCGTGCCATTACAACGGCAGCAACGTGTCTCTTAAGGCACCAGTGAACAAAGCTGAGCACCACTGCTTTTACCCCCACTGGAGGCTTTTCTAGCACACTGCTGCAACAAGGTAAACCAGAGTTCAGGTTATGATTCAGTCCCTGAAACAATAGATTTTTCAGTGGAGTTCTAATTTACCATGAACAAAGTACAATAGTTTGCATTTGGTAGTCTTGGTATGCACATACCTGATATATTTTTTTTTTAAAAGTACCAATTTTACTTCAGGGTGAATTTATTATCTTGCATAATCACTAATTTAAATCCGTCCACTTTGATTGTTATATATTGATTCTAACAGTGCGCTTGTGCGTGTATATATTTCTGTACGCACAGTGCTATATGTTAACAATATGCTTGCATCCACATAGGCGGTATTACAGTGCCAGAGAGTGTTTTTTTTTCTGGGTACAGCCTTGCTGTGAGCAGCCCATCTCTGTGAAAGCCTTAGCCTCGGGGCTGTAGACAGACCCCTGGGACCAGCCGGCACTCAAGGGCCTATTTGTTCAACAGAATGTGTTATTCTATCACAGCAAGCCTGTCACAGCAGCAATCATTCAAATACCCATTCATTTCAGGAATTCAGAATCCTCAGGCCTCCGAGGACCATCAAGACCCAGTTTATTTGTTTTGTTTTTGAGCTTTGTGCTCGTCCCTCTGATTTTCAGATACTGAAGATGAATATCACTGAGCTAAACGTTCATTTCAAGTTTTAAGATCTATGTCTATGTTGTGACTAAAATAAATAACAGGTGAATATTTTTATTTAGGCAACAGGATACGGTTTAAAGGTGACTTTAAAGGTCTCTGCTCAGTTTTACACAATGTTGAGTATAGAAATGGTCGCGTTTAGATGCAAAACAATTAAATCAGCAGCCTTGTGCGCCTCCTGTTAGTTGCTGCAGTCAGTTCACATACACCTCCATACCTGTTCATGAATGTTTTTCTAATTGAAAGTGATATCTTAGAGCGAGTCGTTGGTCAGAGTCTGTGAGGAGTGCTGGTACAATAGACCTGTCAGGGTTGATGGATCTCCAACACAGCTGGGATATAGGTCCCCAGACTGAAGCCAATAAGAGCAGGGCTAGTATGTAAAAACAGAAGCTCAGAGCCGTCTATCTGCAACTCCCACAAACATGTGCCTACACACTTTCATGTAATCTCAGGCACACACAGGGCTTGATCAATAGCATATTCTTCTGAGGGAGAGGAGGGTGCTCTGAAATACATAACTGGGATTAGAGTGAGTGACATTGGAGAGAAGTGAAGGAGGCTGTGAGGAGTTTCTCATAATCAGTATTTTGTGTTGGACCACTAGATTTTTTTTTTCTCTCTCTCTCTCTCTCTATATATATATATATAAAATCAATGAGTGAGCCCATTTTAGTTCAGCTGGTTGATGATAGCCAGTCATTACAGATTAGCCCGGGTGAGTAATGGGAGCCCCACAGAGCGATCTAATGCAATTCAATAACTGCACTTGTGGGAGGGGTGTGGTTGGTGTTAATGGTGCGGGTGTTTTAAGGTTGGGAGAAACATACGAACCAACAAAATTGTAATCTAAAACACTGATGTTTCTTTTATGTCCGGCTATCTGCAAGATAATGAATAGTATAAAATATGCATGGATAATGTTTATTTTTGAATCCACAGCTTCATACACTGAGTACTTCAGCCTAATCTCTGGCTTACTTTATTGTTGTACTACTTGAAAAACAAAACAGGGCACCCCTCTGATGCCAATTAATTAGGAGGATATGAATATTTCAGTGCTCTATGATACACTGGTGGCTGCGCCGAGATAGAATTCACAACAGCTCCTAATGGAATATTAATAAAGCGGTGACGTCGTGTTCTTCTTTTTCTCAGCTTTCAGCGAAGGTGTGCGTGTGGCAAGGGTTCACACACTGGTCACTCCTTGGTAGAGAGTCATCAGCCAAACACAGAAAAGAGCCGCCGGTACAGAAAGTTGGACCGAAAACTAAAATTTGCTGCACAGACTGGAAAAAGTTGCAGATAGTAAAATGTATATAATGAAAACTAAATGTTAAAAAGAAAAACAACAGTTTCTCTGGTTAGTTCATTTAAGATAATTTCCCAACACAACTATAATATAATCAACTGTAGTAACTTTATCGGTTACCATGGAAACAGGAGTCTAGTTCTGTTTTACAGAACATTGTGCCAATAACATAACTTTTAGCTTTTTACGAGTGTAATAATTAAGTGGGATGTGAATGTAATAAGGCATACTCCACTCACTTTATTTGTTCTTTTAGAAATCACTTTTTACAAATTATTACCGAGTTGTAATAATGCAGCTCAGTTTGGTAAATCCCTAGTTTGAAAAAAACAACAACAACTAATACTTGGGAAGGACTTAAATCACAAAGCAGCTTTAGATTTTACAAATAGCTGGTGCAACCTGCCCTGGTTCTAAGCACCAGTGAAACAGTACAAAAACCTACTGCAGCTTTATTAATATTATCTTTATTTACTCTTGTTAACAACAGTTTGCCAATCATTCCTTCTTCATTTTCTTAATACTTACTAAGATTTGCATGGCGGTGTTCACAAAAACCATGAGGGAAATATTTAGGACACTAAAATAATTTCTGTGCCAACAAAACATCTCAAAGCTGTTGTTTTACATTTATTCATTTAATTATTCCTCCACTTTCGTGCCAAACCCCATAATTATTTTCACATTAGCACCTGCTGCATGTCCCATGCGTGTATGTTTGTTTTATCTCTTTAATCTCCATCATTAGGTTGGGTTAGCTTGGGCTACCCATTGATATTTATTAAGGTAGAAAGTCAGCTTCATATACTTGATATTGAAAACTGTGCAGCAGGATAAGAAGAAACATTCAGATATGAAAGAGATGCAGATTTTATTTCCCTGCCTTCTTCTCTCTGGCAAGCATGACAGTGCCAGAGCTTATGTTATTCATGGACAGACTCATTTCCTGCAGCAGCAGCACGGTTCAATAGTGAAGCTGTAAAACAGTTTCAGCTAGCCATAAACACATTTGATGAAAACAAATTAGGAGCGAGAAATATAACTGACGGAAAACATAACAGCCGGCAATGGAATCACATTAGAGGGGACGCTAGATGCCGCTGCAAATAAATGTACATTTAATAAATGGATAAATACAACACATAAAGCCCTATGTTGCCAAAACCCATCCGTCATTTAAATGTCTCCCTCTTTTTCCATTAAATCTCATATTAAAACACCTTGCAAATAGATGTGAGGCTTTAACAACTTGACAGTTCACCACTACAGTAACCTGTTGACACTTGTGTCCTGAAATATCGCTTAAGGCCAACTTAACGCCTTTCAGACGAAATCACTGATGGCAATAATCTTTTGACAACATGAGATGAAAGTCTCTCTGATTTGTTGCTGTGACGCAGTACTGTTCTTGTTAATGAATTTTTAATATCCTTAATGACAGGAGAGGAACGATGTAATTAAAAGAGCAAGTAAGGAAAAACGCTGACTCCAACTCTTTATGGGGACTATTTTAATGTTAGTTTAATTGGAACTAACACATTATCTTAATGAACAGATTGCCTTCAAGGAGACTATTTCCCCTCCCCTATAGCAAGCTCAAACTAGCCTTTACGCATGTAATAAAATATCTTCTGTAATCTATGAACAGGAAGGTTTTGAAGACAAGATACACGGAAACTATTTTTCCTGTAGCATAATTTATCTTTTGAAAACTTTCCCAATTTCTCTGTGTCAACTCTGGAAATAAATGGATCAGGATGGTGTAGACTGAGGACAGGCCTGGCAGCAGCAGAAGTCCTGTGGCATGAAATACATGCATACAGCCAAACGCAGCCAACAAGCAGACAAATTGACCACTCCACAACCTTGACACTGTTGACACCTGGACACCTTTCAGCACTCTGTACGTCCATTTACACCCTGTGCACCTGAGGGGAAGACATGGGCATGCCGGATTGAAGTAAGGGTGTTTTTACGCTGGGAAGCTTTGGGCAGTTGAGTTTAATTTGGGATTTACAAGTGACATTGTGCCCCCATGGCTGTCCTCTTACTAGGCCTGGTTTATGGAGTGAGACAGTTGGGTCTTTTCCTTGTGATTAGCAGGCCTGCGACCAGCCATGCACAAAGTATTATAGCTCACAGCATTATGTATCAGAGTTTACAGACCCCCTCCATCTCCACAGACCCCTTCATCAACCAACGATCAAACCCCCACCTTCACTCATACCTTTGGAAGGTCAAGCCTCTCAAACAAGTCAATAACTAATGAAGATGTGTAATGTCTACGGTACATAGTAGGAAATAAAACAAATAAATAAAGTGAGAGAAAATTTAGAAGCGCCAAAATGGTACACACCCATGTACACACACATAAAAAAAAAGATTAATATTATTAAATGATTTGGGGTTTCCAACTAAGGGGGGAAAGCAGAGTATGAACTGTGAACAGCCACATGACGACCTGGAGGCTTATCTCACAGAGGCTGTTTGGCTTAAGCCTTGGCATTAATACACTGATAGCCTACGGAATAGCCAAGCATAAAATGAATGTGAAAGGATGAAGAAACAACAAGAAAAGGGTGGAAGAAAGAGGATGAAAGTGGTTAGGCCTCCAGCTTAACAGACCAGAAATATAGAACTACCAGAAGCATTACAGGGAGGCCCTTATTGATATGAGTGTTATTTCTGAGACATGCTTTTGTCACTGCTTTATAAACAAAACCGAGAAAGACTAATAGAAATAACTTTTTTTTTTGGAAAGTTCTCTAGAGGCCACAACATTTAGAAATATTGAAGAGTAAACCAACTTGGAAACATTTGTCAAAAAGATAGAACAATAAAATGTACCATCACTGATAATTGAATCTGAACAAACATAAAGATCCGGTAAAACAGAAGGTATAAAAAAAAAAATCCCCTGTACAGCCTTTGTAACGTAGCCCTGTGCTGAGGCTTTTATCCCTTTATTTTATTGATTAAAAAAATCCCAGAGGCACTAAAACGTACAGTCAATGATTAATGTCCCTCTCAGAAAAAGAAATTATATGGAATAAATTAAACTACTGCAGCAGCAAATTGAAAAATAAGAATGTAAATGAGCTTTGAATACTTAATATCATAGAGAAAAATAGGCAATGAGGCCCAAAAATGATGAGGGATTAGCACAGAAACATGACATTAGCTCTAATGGCAAAGAGTAGATTTTCTCTACTGTCACAATTTAACTGTCGCATCTGATTTTCTGCCAGGTAAATGAAAAATGGGAGACAGTGTGTGGCAATCGAAAGCAGTAACCTTGTTCACAAGGTGAAAAATATGGAGTCAGAGTTGCATATCAGTACTTCAAGTCTGAAATAAGACAGCTGAAAAATAATATGTTTTCAAATGCAATTATAGGGACTAAGTAGCACTTATCCATCGCATAATTTTACCGTTTGCTGTGAGTTTTATAGAGGTAGCATTTGAGAACCAGGACAGTATCTTACAAACTTATATATAATGAAAAATCGCAAATAGACTGAAACATTTTTCCTCTGGAATAAAGAGATATTGACCTCTTGTAGCTTTATCCTTTCCTTCCAGTGCTGTACTCACATCTACACAGGAACAAACTGTGCTGTTCAGCTTTCTATCTCACCTCCCACATTACTCGTCTAGTTATCCTGCAGGGGAGAGGAAAGGTGTGAACTGCATCAAGCGAGGTTCTCTCAGTTGGAACCTTTAATTATAACTTCACAGTATCAGTTACAGCAACCTTGCACAGATGCTAAAACCCTCAGAGGCTTGGCTACTCTACCTTACTTAATCTGAGCAGGAGGCACCGAGACAGTACTGTACCATCAACCAGTTTAATCAGAAGCTAGGACGGCATCAGGGTCCAATCACAGCAACAACAACAAAAAAATAAAAACCTCCAAGTCACATGACCTAGCTACTTAGCATCCTTCATCAATGCCTATTTTCTTTTTTTTTTTTTTGTGCACACAATATTGTTATTTGCCTCTTCCTCGCCGCCTCTCGCAGGCTCTCTCTTTCCAGAGGATATAGTGGGGTCTGTGCGTGCAGAGCTAAAGATGCTATAAAAATTGCTGAGGTATAAAATCGAAAGTGCTCAAGCTGTCTGCGACCGGAATTGCTGGCTGGCTAAGGCCTGTTGGAAGTTGTAAAGGATCCCCAGCCAAGACCCGCTAATGCTGTAAATCAGAGAAAGTTTGGGCTTGTTTGTTTACATATTAAAGGCTTTACAGTGAGCCTACTACAGTACACAAGGAGCTGTGCTTGGCCCGGGCTATTGTATGGGTCATAAAACCAAAGAATACAAGGGCAGCTTAAAGCACACACTCCTGCACTTGTTCACCGGTAATCGTGTTATGTTCAGATTAGGACAAACAAGAACAAACAGTTGGTAAAAATAAAAATAAAACAGATTTACTTCGGTTGATTAAGTAGAAAACAGTGTCTTTTTAAAAAAAATAATTTTCCACACACGCAAATTGCAATAAATATAACCAGAAATAGAACAGAACAACCACTCTAAAAATACTTTCATCTGTAATACATAACCACATAAAGTTTATATAAATGGGAATTAAAATTATTTTTAATTGTTGCGGATGAATAAGGAATAATTGTTCTTTGATACTATTAACAATTACTAATTTAAAACAGATTTCTTTTGTGTGTTTTGTTACATGAAAAGGCATCTTATTAAGAATGAGCGATGCTGCAAAACAAAAAAAAAAGAACAGCACTTGTAGTAGCCAGGACTCGGAAGCCCCTCTCCAAAACCTACAGGCCAAGTATCTGTATGTGTGTGTGTGTAATCCCTAGTTTGTTCACTGATAGAAACTGCTGCGCCCTGGTATACACTACATTTTAAAAACATCCACTCAGGTGTTACCGTGCCTCTCCAGGTGCACCGTGAGCCAAAACACTTATCCCTAAGAGAGATCAAGCTTGCACGCTATCTTATCAGCGCTTACAGTGCTCCACGTACAGTAGAAGTACACTCAGCTGCTCATGCAGACTCTGCTTACAGGAGATCAAAGGCAGGTCAGAGACTCCAACATACACACCTCCTTATAATCCACACAGGTGTGTCTCTGTATGTATGACTGTAGGTGTGTGACAGAGAAAGAGAAAGTGGGTGAGAAAGCTCGAGCGTTTTTCTGCGGCCTGTGAACAGCAGTGGTCTGGTTGTTCTGTGACAGTCAAAGGCACAGGAAATGTAGCACGATGTGGCCCGTCACAGTTGAATTTCTTCAGTGATAAGGACCGATTTTATTTTTATTTTTTTCTTCAGAGGCTTGACAGTCCATCCTCACAATACCATTATCCATTTTTGTAAGCTTTGATCGGCAAAGCAAAAAAACACCACGTATTGTTTCCACTGAGAGACAGGCAAAGTGTTTGCAATTATAGCGTTTCTTTTTTTTTTTTTTTTTCAATATCTTTATTTAATCTGGTCAAATTTAAGAGAGAGCATGTGCCGCCTGACCTCTAAAACCTGCTCTCGCAGACTCATGCACACAAGACACAAACACAAAAAAATGAAGGCTGGAGGAAGGTGACAGGTAAACAAATTCCGTGTCATATTCTCCTGCTGTCTTCACTGTGCCACTTGGCATTTTAATGGAAGGGAATCTGATGTAACATATAGTGGTAACTACAACAGCAGCCTCGTACCAGAGGGGAAAACTTAACTCTTCAGACCTATGCATTAAACATATTGTAGAATAGAGTGTAACATTTATCACTGTCATTCCTACAGAGTTTGTGTAAATTTAAATGCGCTCAAGCGTGCTGATTCCACCCCCCCTCTCCACAATGTATGCGTACAATGCCACCCCAAAGCCCATTTTCCTGAAATCCTTCTCATTGTTCTGCACGACCATACCGCCAAACAGCTATTCATCTTTGGGGAATATGCTGTACAGAAATGTCTTTGTATGTGAGGCCCTTTTCTGTTTCTCCATTCCATGTTTCATAATGCGAAATATGTCCACGTAGGCTTCATGATTTAATAATAATAATAATAATAAAAAAAAGCTCAAGTAAAAGAAAATATATTCAACAAGACTGGGCATTTATTTCACTGTAAAGTACATTTGTAGGCTGATTTAAGTGTATGTGAATACGTAAAAATGGGTTTCTGGTAAAAGGAATGTGTGGTATTTCTGATTTGGTCATTTTATATAAAGAAATTAAACAGCTCTAATCTATCGCTGGTGTTAAGTTGTTTGATCCACAGAAAATTGTTAAAAAACAAAAAGGCCTGAAGTCAATTAAATGAGACTTTGAGGATTACTCATGACAAGTGCTTTTCCAGGATTGTGAGCTGGAGTAAAATGGAACAATAACGCCTTTAAGCGTGGAATATATCGGGACAGTAGTGCATGGCAACGCCAGATGACACATTAAACATTAAAATAAATTACCTAACCTTTACAATTTGCAGTGCCAATAACAGGAAAAATGACAGATCATGGGTTATTATTCACTGAGAGATCTTATACATAATAATGATGTCATCAATAATGGCCATGACATCACGCTTTCTGCAGCTTTTAAAAAACATTTAAGGGAATCACTTTATTTTAAATCGCTGGTCCGAGCCCAGGCCTCGGCCACTCAGCTGGAAAAAAAGGACTTTAAAAGATCGTAAGAGAGGCAGAAGCAGAGGAGAGAATAAAGGGTGCTGAGAGAGGACGAAGGGAAGAAAAATGTGCCACATTAAGTTTCGGTTACCAAAAGGCTGCCGTGAGACAATTTGGCACACAATGCGAGGAGAACTTGACTGAAGAGGCACATCAGCGTTAACGTGCGAGGTTGTCGGTGATCAGCAAACTACAAATATGTTTCATCGGACAAAATTATCCTGAAGGGGCTGACAGTCTTTCATTTCTGGCTAGACTTTTAGTAGAAGCACCTTGATTGAAACCAGGACATTAAGTCTATAAATGAGTATATGTGTATGCATTACAGTGCTTGTCCCAGCTGTACTCCTTCTCTTTGCACACAAAGCTAAATAAATAAATAAAAATGCATACATACTATGCTAATGTAGATTGCACAGCTCTCCTGTAGATATTCATATATTCCTCCACGCTGATACTGTGTGATGAAAAAGATGCTAAGTGTCTAAAATGTTTGCACATTATTTCTACATCAATATCCACTGACCACCTTTTGTCTGAACTTTCTTCTACATCCTCCAACTTAATAGTTTGCTTAGTTGCCATGGAGATTAGGCAGCAAGGAACATCTCTTTTATGGCTCACACATTTGTCCTTCCCGTGTCCTTGGCTTTGAGAGTCTGTCTCTTTTATAACGTGATGTGAAAAACAAAAATCCCATCTTTACTTTCCAATGACGCCCTACTGATTGATGCCTTCTGTTCACACTGATCACACATTATAGAACACATTACAGCATATTGTGCATCGCAGTAAGGGTCATTTTCAGAAAGCCGTTTACTCTGCCTCTGCAGAAAATCTTAAATAAATTTAATTGTCTGCATCCACCATCAGAAATGACTTTATGCATTTTGCTTCATAATTAAGAGCTTTCACATCCATAAACTTAAATCACTGTGCACAGCTGTTGAGGTGTAATTAAAGCATTAAATATGTGAACGATCAACTCCCACTAAACAAGATGACACCCCCGACACAGAACTTAGAGGTGAACCATAAGCTGGCTGGGCTTTTTCTAAAACTAAGACCCCAGCTCCCAGAGTGTTTCTCCTGTTTTCCAACTCTTAGATGTCATTCCCATAAATCTTACTGGTTTGCCTCAGCATTAGTGAGCTGAACTGATGCTAACACCATTAGCTGATGATTTAATGACACTGCAGATGAGGACAGTCATCCTCTTTCTATCATTCTCTTTTTTTTCCCCCCATCCCTGCCTGCTGGTTGAAGATACAGCGAATCTGTATGTTTTTGAGGATGAGGGTGGTGGCAGTCATATCTCATCCACCTCCATTAAGCCAAGGTCACTCCGTTGCATTTCTTAATGTGATCAAGGAAAGTGTCACTTTTGCAGTTCTGTGGCAGTAAATAAGAACTGGCTCTAATTTGAATGTAGTGTACCAGAGGCCCTTTATGGGTTGTTAATTTAGTGTTTAAATACATTTAACAGTTGAGAGAGAGTACTGATTAGGCCAGCTCTCCGAGTGAAGACTATTTTTCTCTCTGGCTCGCTGTAGATTATTATTGTTATGATGTGACAGATGAACGCCGAGCTTATTTTGAATTAAGAGGAACTTCAGAGGCGAGGAGAGCAATAAAAGTAGCCATTTTCTTAAATCATTTACCCTTCATTTCTCCTTTAAATTCTTCATGTTCCAAATAAACGGTTCCATATAAAGATGATGGAGAAGTTAACATTTTAAAAATACGGCTGCACGATGATACTGGTCTGTTCCTACCTTTCGTGAACGCTCCATTG
This sequence comes from Chelon labrosus, assembly GCF_963514085.1. NCBI lineage: Eukaryota > Metazoa > Chordata > Actinopteri > Mugiliformes > Mugilidae > Chelon > Chelon labrosus. The sequence continues at coordinate 14,489,583 of NC_140348.1, forward strand.
TCTCCAGAAATAAAGTTTATGTACTACAAATTTGCATAAGTAAATTATGTAATTCCATCCGAATTACATTTTCAACATAATGAGCAAAATTTATAGGGAACGTATCTGCAAAGCATTATCCGAAAATAATATCTGCCCTTAGCAACTAAAGCATGATTAACATTAATGTTTAGGTAATCAGAGCAGTTCATTTTAAATTGTAGTTTTTGCTCAAATGCTGAAAAATTTCAAAATGGACGACTTTTACATTTAATCAGAATCTATTTATAACCTTATCTAAAGTCTAAACCCTCTCCAAAATGGATTCAAATCTCAATTTCTGGTGTTAAAATCATGTACTTTATACTGCTGTAGAAAAAAGTAGTGTTTATACTTAAAAAGCATGTATATCAGTATAGTCCTAGAGAATTTACCCTTCAAACTAATTTGAAAATACAATTATGTGGTGTACAGCATAAGCACAGAATGAGTGTTGCATATAGCATATTCATTTTTATTATAATTGGATATGACTAATTGAATTAGGAGATCTATGCATTTTATATGTATTTTAATCTACATCTTTGATCAGAATCACAAAAAGGCTCAATAAAAGCAATAATGTACATTAGTACACACGTAAGTCTTAATTTTAGGACAGCTTGCACTGTATCCTGTTCACTATGAACACCGAGCCCTTGATATTTCATTGTCTTTTACTCCACTTGACTTTACTTACTCCACTAGCCAACAACACACCAAGCCAATACGGCCCATCCTGCCACCTCCACACTACAGATTTCTCCTGACACGTAATGCCAGTTATGAAATTGGGGTATAAGTTAATGTGTCACAGTAGCATTGATTTTTCATTTGCTTCTCGCTGCCCTCAGTCCCAGAGCCAGGCCAGGCCTTTCCTCCAAGCTTCAGGATGGATTACTGTGGCCCCCACTGAAACACCATCGTGGGGTGACAAGGGAGCCAAAGTGGGTGTTCATGAAAGGTGCCACACCTGATTACAGGTGACGCCGCAACACCGTCATCTGCCGTGTCAGTGGAGCTCAAACATCAAGATCAGTTTACTCGGATTTTAAAGAATTCCAAAGTATTTATATTTATAAAGAGAACATCTTAACATATTTTCCTAATTTATTCTACAAACTGTTGGAAATTTTAATTCCATCTAATGATGTACAGAACAATAAGGAGGCGGCTACAGCAGGGATGAAATGAGAGGTACAAAAAAGAAATATGTGGCTGGTCCCTATGAAAGGAAAAATACGCTCATGCAACAACAACATGGTGCTCAATGAGCTATGTCCACAGTTCCATATGAGATTGGTTAATACAAAAGCTTGGTGGTGAAAAACATTGTCCTGCTCCCAGTGACAAAGACAAAGTGCCTGTGTTTGGCGTACGCGAGTCAAAGGGACAGGTGACGACAGGGAGGGAGACCAGGGAGGGAATTTGAATTTCACATCTAGGAGGAGGCAGCATGTCATTAAAAACTCTAATTTCAGTGTCAGGTAGACTTACAGGTGATCCATCATCTTGTCAGAAGAATTTTATTTTATTTCAAAGGAGTTCAAAGTGGGCTTTCCAGACTTTTTACTTCAGTTTCAATTAGATTTAAACGCAATTAACAGAAAAGTCTAGTCCTGTGTGTGCGGCCGAGACATACCTGCCCACTCAAGCAAATCTAAGTGAAAACTACTTATAATTCAACTGAATATCTAACATTCTGCATAAGCAAGAAAGAAAAAATATCACCTATTTGTTATCCACCAGCACAATGAAACTACATCATAATTAGTAGATTATTACTACTTTCAAGTTAAATATTCCAGTGCTGAACGTATAGCTGCTACACTGCTTTTCATGTACCACCAGCAAACTGCATATCAGCACCCATGAATGCCATTTATTGGTACATTTCTAAATGTTAACGCCTGTCAACTCCAATCTCTCCAAAGGAGGCGCTCGGGAAATAAAATGCATCGGAGGGGACCAGAGAGTAGGACACACGTTAACCCAGATAAGCTGTGACAAAACACCATTACCTTCTCCTGTTCTTACAGCGACGTACAGGACAGCTAGTAGTCCCTGTCCCCGGGAGGAATCCATCTAAATGAGAGACAACACATGCACACATACACACACACAGAGGTATTTGTGTGTTTGTGTATGTGTGTATGTATGTGTGTATGTGTGTGTCTCTATATATACATATATAGACACAGCACATATGCTGTATTCTATATTCTATGTGTACAGTTTGAGATTTATTTTATTTTATTTTTCTACTTTTTTTCTACTAAACTAGTTGCAATGAAGCTGGTATTGTTATTCATTATTTAAAGAGAAGGGGTGGGAGTTTATAAGTTATTCTTCTTCTCACTCCTTTTTGAATATGTATTTCCTTGTTTAAATGTTTGCCTTACTTTTATTTTTTATTTTGGTTTGCATATTCGAAATAAACACTTCAATCAATCAATCAATCAATCAATCTTTCACTTATTTAAGATGTTTCTGTACAAGAGAGCAAAGTTGCCGGAGTCAAATTCCTTGTATGTGTACATACTTGGCCATTAAAGCTGATTCTGATTCTGATTCTGATTCGGATGTTCTCATACTGTGGGAAAAACTGAACCAGCAGTGTAAATATAAGTTTAAAATATTTCTGTTTCTGTCAAAAACCTTAGCTGCTATTCAGTTGTTTTGTTATATATAATTTGTTATTTATCTATGCTCCATACTATGTAGACTGTGATGGAAACAATATTGAGTACTTATATTATAATGCAACACAAAAAAAACAACAAAAAAAAGGTACTCATTATGGAGGAAAACTTTTGCTATACATTTCATAGTATTAACTACTTTATAATACTGTATATTATTGCTGGTGCATTCATATACAAGCACCAAATTTATGTTGTAGGTGGTTTAATAAATAAGTTAAATAAGTTTAATAGGTGGCGGCAGTAAATAAAGTAGAAATATTATACTACAACAAAAATCTAGTACAGGCAAAAAAAAAAAACTACATTTCAAAAGTACAGAGTATCAAAAGAAAAAGTACTCATGCAGAATGGCCCCCATTTTATAATTATCACTCTGGATCACTATTGTTGATGCAAGAAGTTGAGGTGAAACCAAGTTTAATGAATTCAAATGTTTCTAATATTTCTCACTAATAATTTATCGTTGATATATGTAATATGAAAGTCAAAGGGCAACTTAATAAATGTGACATTCTAAAAAGTGCAATATTTCCATACGAAATATAAAGAATAAAATGGAAAACCCAAGAGAAGGAAAAAGTACTTCAAAATTATACTTAAGTACGGTACCTCACCACTGGGTTTAATTAATGACAAATCTGTTTCATAACTTTATGAGGAGTTGAATAAAAAGTTACTATAGTCAACAGTGCAATATTTCAAATGCAAAAATTGGGAATGAGATGGATAGTTAAGTAAAACAGAAATCAGTAATTACAATATAGTCACTTCCCAGCACTGTATGTGGCATACAAATAAAGATCTCAGATCTTCTACAACCTCAACTGTGTCAATGCTGAATGGTGACAGAACTCCTGGTGGTGTTGTAACATGGATGTATAACCACTGCCGTACTTACATCAAGCTGGGTAAATGTACAAAAATGCCAGGGCAGCAAAAAATGGCGAACAAACGCAGGGCTTCATTAGCAGAACCTTCCCAGCATGCTTTGCGATGACAAATGATTGACTTGGAACAATATCTAAGGCGATCAGGATAAAGTACCAGCCATTTCAAGGCTCAGCAAAATTCAAATTCTAATTAGACCTTGCACCACATTCCAAATAAAAATGGGTCCCTAGGTGGTTTACCCAATCAGGTGTCTCTCCCAGACCACTGAAACAAAACGAATAAAGAAAATGATTAAAGCGATAACAAAGGCATAAAATTCAAATTATAGCAGCATCACATCTGGGATCTGTATGTCACTGCTCTACTATTGCTACACTTTCCCTCTTTTTTTTTTTCCATGACTTTCTCTAACCCGTTCACTCACACACAGCATTCCTTGCTTTCTGCATGAGAGCAATCAAAGAACAGAAAAAAAGGGACAGAGGACCGGAGAGAGAGTGTGAAAAAGCTGGGAAATTAAAAGGTAGGGAGCGAGATCGCAAATAGGCTCTCAGCTTTAAGGTTATTAATGACTCCTCAAAAATGTGCGACTTTTCCAATCTCTCCGAGAAGCGCTTGAAGGAGCCTGCAGATGAAGCTGACCTTCACAATGTTCTTTGGTCTTTAGTTAAGAAATTCACTCACCATTATGGCATCATTAGGGAAACAAGGATAAAATTACTCCATGGTTAATGACCTATAGGATCCCCACCAAAATTTGTTTCAGATCTAATAAAACTGAGCTTAACACACTCGAATGAATTATGAGGACTGCTACGCGGGGGTATTAAAATGTGGGGAAATAGATTTTCTGAAGCTAGGAGGACTGGACTTTTCAAATCAGATAGTAGAATGGAATTTTCTGGGCAATAAATTCTACCATGTCTCAATTTCATTTTTTTTTACCTCACAGAATTTTTCAGGCTATGATGGAATCTGTGAGTGGGATGGCCTCTAAAAATTCATTGCCAATTGCCGTCTCCTCCTCTATCCCCTTAAGGTAGATAGATTGATGGATGAATGGCTAAATGGGCAAATAAGTGGAGAAAAGTATAACCGAAGAAGAACTCAATGTATGATGGAAATAAATGATTAGATACACATATAGATACTTAAAAAATCCCAGAAGGCACAGCAAAGGGGATACGTTTCATAGGTTAAAAAACACCCTCAAAAAGTGTATCACAATCTGCACCGATGCTGATTATTTATGTGTTTACATTTTCTCTAGCTTGCCGCTAAATTTAGTACATGCCAAGTTGGTCATTAGCATAATGCAGGGGCCGTTTTGAGGACACAAAAACTCATTAAAGGGAACAATATAAAGCTGCAGGCAACTGTGCCCCTCCAACATGCAGCACGTGCATGCTTCAAAGTAACGCACCTGTGAAGCTCCGCATGTAAAATGATGAATACTTCTTTTTTTTGAAAGCCATTTTAAAACCAGGTTTGGTTTAGCATGGTTTGGTTGCAGCCCTTGAGAAGGGGTTTGTGAGCTAATGGCATTTGCTCTCTTTAAACTTTAATCTTTCCTATTAATTCCCTGCAACTGGAGAATGTGCGAGAGTTAATGTTCCATGAACGTGTTTCTCACTCTGCAATCTCTTCAAGCTAATTACCTTCAGGTGCTAAATGGGGGGAAATTGCAATCCATTTGGAAGGGAGAAATTTCACCTCCCCTTTGCCTATGTAACTCTGTGGGTGCAGTTAAAAAGAAAGAAAATCAAACATAAGAAGCCAGGTCCGGAGTACATTTAATCAAAAAGGGACACTGAGGCAGAGCTCTGATTGGTTCTCTCTTTCCAAGGTAGCTTTGGGAAAGTAAATTGCTTCCTGTATTTTCCCGCCTCAGTGCTTATTTTGCAGGTCACTTAGAGGTCAGCAGGTGCAGCAGTGGACAAAACACTGAACAGATGTTTGATTGACAGGGATGACACAGATTGGCAATCAAAGTTTCATGATGAGAAAGGAGAGGCGCACTGAATGGCCATTCCATCGAAGAGATGCAGAAGAAGTCAAAATAGAAATTAAAAGCGGAGCGAGTGGCTATGACAGAGTCACAGCTGCTTGTACGAAAACATTAAATCTCAGGCAGTGACGTGGCATCCGTCAATGACAGGATCAAATGGTTCCCGAGTCAATCGCTAATCAGTAACGCAGGATGAACAGGCTCATTGGAGACAAATAGCTTTGATAAGTTTTACCTTTTAAGGGTTAGCCTGTGGTGAAGGGTTATGTGGAGAGGAAGTACAGAGAGATAAGGTCAGGGTGAATGAACAGTGGGGGTTCTTCACTCTCCTCAGAGGAGTCTGGAGCGTGGAGGGTCACTTTGTCCCCTGTTTGATCTTTGTCTTCAGATGACATGGCAGGAAATTAAAGATGAAAGGAGGTTCTGACTACTGTCTAATAAACACACAGACAGAATGCCCTCATTTGCCGCCACATATCCGGTCTATGTATGTATGTATGGAGTCTGGGGGCCGTTCACACGTAGACCTGGATTAGCCGAGCCCTTTTTATACACGGCGTCCCAGAAAGAGCAGGCTCATTGCACAGTATCAACTTTAAGACTCTTATCAATACCACTTTGTTTTCGTATCCATTAAAAAGTTACAAATTAAAAACCGACTATGCGAACATTTATTGTTTTTCTAACTCATTGCCAGTGTCTTTTTGTAATAATGCACAGTAAATGGTCTTGTTCATAGTCATTAGATACACTGACTGTGTTTAATTCATCACTGACTATATTTTATGAGCATACTTAAGAGATAAAATGATTTGTATCAAAAAAGTCATATTCTAATTTACGTAAGTGATTCCAATACGTTACTCAGGAGGGAGTTGGTGTCCTGATGTATAATAATAATAATGAGAAAGAAAAAAAAAAACACAGCAACACACATTTTTTCCCGACCATATTTCTTCTGTGTAATAATAAATGAATTAGTTGTGGGGAGTACTACAAACAGTCCATATCTTAGGCAAACACTCGTAGTGACGGCCCTGAGCTCCCACCGTGTTGAGGAATCTCCTACTAACAGCACTCCCTCCCATTTATCTCAGCAGCTGAGAGAAGGGAAAGGAGCGCAGGCTGGGAGGCCGAGGAAACATCAAAAGACGAGCATCCCAGATAACTGCAACTCTGTTTTTCTAGCACCTAATGAAAAACACTTCCACGCTTGTAACTAAAACCCAAGAAGCAAGATAGCTTACTCGATTGCACTCTGTGTGGCCTTTCGCTTCATGAGTTCATGCAGATTGCTTGAAGGCATAAGTAAACCCTGAACGACCGCTCATGTTTTCCCTTATTTTTATTTTTTTTTCCTGAATCGCTGTTACCGTTCATTTTTTCCTAAAATGCCAAAGCTATTTGGTTTAATCATTAGAGGTGTTATGGTTGGGGAATGGCTCAGGCGAGTAGCATCCCTGTGTAGTACTCAAAGGTTATTTTCTTCATGAACACTTGAGGGTCCACTGATCCCTTGTAAGTGTCTGTTGGAAAATGCATTGACATTTTACGTGAATAGAAAACCCCTCCTCAATAGACTCTCTTTCATTGCTCTTCAGGTTTCAGGTCATTATACCAGCAATAGGGGACCACTCAACCTAGTTTGGTATTACCTCTGAGAAAACCCTTACGTTACTTCACTTGCTCTAGTCACAAATTCAGTTCAGAAGTGAGAGAGATATAAGAGAGAGTTGATGACAGACTGTAATTTTTAAAAATGCATTAATTAAAATACACTGTCCACATATTAATATGTGGCGACAACTTAAGTTTACAGATTTGTTTCACATTTATATTAAGCATTCTATTTATTATAATGCTTATAATACAAGTGAGTTGCTGCCACTTCAAAAAGACTGCACGCCGCCTTAAGCAGACATGTGTATGTACAAATGCGACAATGAATAACAAAAGACAAGCCATTTAATTAGATGAAGTGTTAACTATATCTCCTGAACTTAAATCGTACTTGGTGGTTGCAGAAGAACTAGTGTCAAAGGGTAGTTTAAGTATCAAAAGAATGGGCCCCTTTCAGTTTTCAGCATTAAATAACTGCACTATTAATTTAGGTTTACTAACTGGTCAGCAGACCTTTACAGATGGTTGATGTGAAGTTGATTTTCACCACACTGAATAAAAGCAATGCTGGGTACAGTATAGTATGCCCATTTTTAATCCAAAGGTAATTTAAAAAAAATACTTAAGTAAAGGAACTATAAAACTGTCTAATCTATGTGGACATTCACTGATCCAACTGTGCACATTTTCTAGGCTGTAAATAGCGCAGAACTTTAACAGCTCCAAAGGGTATATTTTACAGCAAGTGTTAATCATAGTATATTTTCTAGCAATTGTTGTGTCTCGCAGAGGTTAAATAAAAATAAGTTAAAGCAAAGGTTCTCTACTCAGGCAGCATGTAGATATAGTCATGGGCACCAATCTGAACAGACAAGTCCATTCAATGCAAATGCTGCACCTGCCACGAGTTGTAAAAGCTTTTGCGATTTCAGTGAAAACAGGGTTCACATCATTTGGAAAGGTAGACTTGCCATTTCACGCACCAGTATCCCAGCAATCCGTAAAGACCTGGAGACATTCCTCAACAGGATTAAAATTTTACGATCACCAGGAAAACGACTTTGGAGCCAAAAAGTCATCCTTTCCCTATCTGCTTTTCTTGCCCTGTCCCCAAAATTCTGATTTTAACTGCCTGTAATGTATAATGTTTTATCAGAGTGCATGGTATGCAGAAATTGAGCATAAAATCTACGGTTTTTCAGTATCTTAAGGGGTGTAATCAGTACTATCAATAAAAATGCCACATATTTTATAAACAACTACCGGTTAAATTAATTCAGGTAATCCAGCAGCAGTGAAGAGAGCTACAAAACAGAGATGGTCAAAGACTGTATGGATAGTAGTTGGCCAAGCTTCCCTGTCCAGTCAGGCTGAGTCGGCTCACACTGATAACGTAGGTAATGGTGTTTCTGGAAGAGTGAGGCCAGATGAAACACACCACACGGACAGATACCACAGGCACACTGGCCCCTTCTGTTGGAAAATTTCATTTTTTCCGGCAGGAAGCCATGAATGCTGAGGCTGAATCCAAATCCGGTTTTCCGCACTTTATCAGCGTGTGGCCCACCAAGTGGTGAGATGGCGGGGGAAGTAGAGGGCTGAGGGGGGGCTGATCCACTCAGCCGAGACCCTCCACTTTAATCCAATTTACAGCCTCCCCCAGCAAAAGATAATTACAACCCTTAAACCAGCTAGGAGAGGGGTAGAAGAAAAGGCCTCACTCACCGAAACTGTGCCTCTGGCCCCCGAAGTCTCTACCTAGAGAAAAAGAAGAGGGGGGGGCTCTGTTAGCAGGACTCAAGCAAAGGCATTGTGACAAACTAAGAGTGTGTGTAGCTAATGAGGCAAAGTGATTTTTTTTCCAGCAAATGGATGCCTGCTGGGCAGTGGCAGAATGCACCCCAGGACTTCTTTGCTGGCTAATGTTTGCCACGGACGGTGGGGAGGTGTATTTTAGGTTGGTACTTCAATAAATGTGTGAGTATCAATTTACTCCAATAATGCATATTTGTAAAATTCTCCGAGCTCTGTGGTCGTCATTGTATATTTCAACGGCCACTGTGATTGAAATAAATGGTTAGTGTGGCTGAAATGTATTACCCAACTTGAGTGTTTATTGGAAAAGGCAATTAGTCTTCTTTATTTTGTTGTTTGCTTTTAAATTAAATGGCTTTCAAATACTCTTAAAGTTTCAATATTTCAAAAAATAAATAAATTCCTGGACTTCATCTTTGTCAGAAGTCTTTGAAGTGAGGATGAGGGAATGGGGTTAACTTTTGCAAAAGAATGTGAAGAAATAATAATGGAGGGGCTCACAGGGGAGCGGAAACGCTGGCCAGTCCCAATTAACAGAAGGAGAGACACTCCCAAAGTCTCCCATTCACAGCCTCACAATGGAGTTCTCCACCAAGCAGAACCTGGAATGGAATATGGGAGGAGTGAATGGAGACAGGGTAAAAAAAACCAAAAAAACTCAAGCCCTCATTTTCTTTGCACTGGTCTCTCTTTTTGTATTTCTATTTTACAGCATTAGCCCCAGGCATAAGGTCCTATAGTCCACGTTCCATTCAGTCAAACTGTGCTCAGAGATTCCCACTGGTCAGTTTTGTAAATAAGGGTCTTGTCAGTGTGTTTGAAAGCATGGCACATTTCCAGAACACATCCGACGTAGGCCTCTCCTCCTCCTCTTTCAAATATTGTTCCATCGGCTCCTCACGCCCACTGCTCTCCCCACCACGCCATCTCTCTGTTTCAGGTGCATTAGCAGCGGCTTGAGTCAAGAGCGCTGGTAGCCTTAGCGGGGGGGGGGGGGGGGGGGGGGGGTTGGCGGTGGTGAGGCTTATTTTGCCACAAGTCAAATCAAGAGGGGAGGGGATTGTGAGGGGCAACAGGAGAAGTGTGGACCCACCTGCCACTGATTATCCTCCGAGTTAGAGGGTTTAGTCTTGACCCCTGATCTTCAGAGCTGCCCCACACCACTAATCTGTTAATTAACCGAGAAATACCCTGGAAAAACTTTGAACAGCCATTGTGTGTGTGTGTGCGTGTGTGTATGTAAGCGTGTAAAGCGAAGAGAAAACAACAGAAAGAGAGAGAGAATGGTGTGTAGCGGGAGCACAGTGTGGCATGTGGTAACTCTCTACTATATAGCCGGCACATTCTCTGGCTACAGTGTTGCTGGATAAGTAGGACACTTCAGTCATGGTTTTTCATCTTTGTTGCGGAGGCATTGAGGCCTCTGATAGAGGAGGCCACTATCTCCACGGCTTGAGCTCGCTTACTACGTCTGACTGTACTGAGCACTCACAGAACGCGTTTTTTTTTTCATTTCTTTTTTAATGATATGTTTGCAGTGTTTCATTTTTCTTTGTAATATTGAGTTTGTTTATTATTCTGCTGTACAACCACAATCTGAACTATTCTGGACCATTTGATGGTACTGAACTCAAATGTGGTAATGCAAATTTAAATATCACTTGAGAAATCAGAAACCTTAAACAGAAGCACAGTTAATAGCCCGGTGGTACCTTGTCTGTGCGTCGTGATAAACTAAGGTTCACGTGATAAAACTAAGGGGTTCCAAAAAAAAAGGTAAAGAAAGAAAAGCAAGCCATTTAAAATCTTTGAAGTCTTTGCTATTATATGGCCATTTAAGCACCTCGATGTGGCCTCGTTCTTGTTCATTGAACATATTTCACTACCAGCAAAGAGTGATCGGTATCCTGATTTGTATAAAAGAGTGACAAAAACTCCTTTATGCTTAATTTCTGATGTTAGTCTGGGGGAACACTTATAAAAAATAGTTTTGTTTTCTGCAATGTTTTATCTGTTCGTTTTTTTTTTGTTTTTTAAAAAAAGATAATATATCTCATTGCATTCTTATAATTCAATTCAATTCAATTTTATTTATATAGCGTCAATAACAATACAAATCGTCTCAAGACGCTTTACAAAAACCCGGCCTGAAACCCCCAGAGCAAGCCTGAAGGCAACGGTGGCAAGGAAAAACTCCCTTTTAACAGGAAGAAACCTCAAGCAGAACCCAGCTCATATGGAGGGACCCATCTGCCTAAGGCCAGCCGGGTACAGACAGAAGAAAGAGAGAAGAGAACAGCAAAGAGAGAAGAGAAGAGAACAGCAAGATAAACATACATCTGTCATAGATACACATATCTGACTAAAGTGTACATGTGGAATCTTATGATACAAACTGATGATGTTACATGACAGTTTGAAAATGTAAGAGGAATCATAGGCAGGTTGGAGAATTGTTCATTCAGGTAGGAGTGGATAACTTCAGGATTCCATGAAGACTAGGCAGGCTGATGAGACCACGACAACAGATGTAGTATAGAGCTCCACAGGAAACACACCACTCCAGGCCAGAGATACTCACTAGTTTCTTTCACTAAGTCCCTATTGAGCCAGAGACTTGACTGTGCATGACACAATAAACAACATAAGTAAGTAGCTGTAAAGTGCAACACCTAAAAACCACCAACTATTAATTCATTCACTGAATTGCAGGAGCCAAACATCTCTGTCTTTACCCTGTCCTCATAAAAAGGTCAGTAATATTTAAATTAATTTTTACATTATTTTCCTTCCATAATGACTCCACAACACCTAATATAATATCTTTCTTGGTTGATGAGACACACCTGGAAGTCCTGCTGTAAACAAACTAAAATCTCCGAGGTTGCTTTGACTGGCGAGGCAGCTGATAAGTGGGGCAACAAAGTCAATTAGTTCTGTGTTTATTAGTATGTGACAGGTGCTGGGTCATGCAGATTAACTCACAACCCTTGGAGGGATGGGACAACAATAATGGTGAAACATGTCCGTCCGACCAGAAAGTAAAGGTAGCAAAAGGAACATAGCAAAGCCTGCTCAATTAATTATGGGGATTAATGAAGTTCTGCTTGATTAAATGTTGACGGCATAAAAACGCCTATTTCTTCTACCCAATGTGCCGTAATGGACACTCTTACATAAATAATGGAATGCTTCATGCTTATGGAAACCAACACATTATATGTTACGAACCACTCCTCCTCCTAACACTTAATCGATTAATTAGGGCTATTGCCCTTGATTATCCAATCACAGGTTTTCGTAAAGGTTTGACCTCTAACCTTCAACCTTCCCTGACTGGAGGGATATTGATTGAGGGGAATGGTATATTCTCGGCTACAGGAACAGCACTGCACACTTTAAAAAGAGTAGCTGACAGAGTGTCTTTTCATTGACCCCAGAGAGCTGTTGTAGCTATTGTTTCTGTACACAGCTTGAATGAATTGCTCAGACATCAAACGGTGCCCATTTAGACAGCTATTACATTAAATAATTGTCAAAATGAAGTAAAACATCAATAACATTCACTGTTCTCTAAAAGCCACCGAAGCAAAAAGTTACCATCCTGTGTTTCAGACACAATAATGCCTTGTTTATTACTTCCAGTATAACAAATAAATTATTTCCACTATTGAACTCATTCTTTCAAAACTGTGTTCCTTTCTCACAAAGGATCTTCCTCCTTTTGTGGCAAATTAAGCATGTAATGTTTGTACGTAACTGTTGTTTATGCAAGTGATGCATCAACAAAATGCAGCAATCAATGGTTCACATTATGCTGACCCGAGGCTGCTCCAACACACATAAACGTCAGAATAGGCCGATTTTCAGTCACTTCAAAAACAACATTTACGACACATGCAGAAACAACATGTTCAGATGTTTAGAAATTTGCAGGCAACCACGTTAGTAGAAAGGGTGACAAAGACTCTTTTGGGGATGGAGGAATGAATGTTGGTCAACGCTGGACTTCCAGACAAAGGACAACCAATCGTGTCCAGTGGTGGACCATTCATTTTTTGTAGTTACTTCTTACTAGCTTTACTTCAGATTTAATTTTTCTAGTTTAGTTAGGCTTAAGCAACTGAACTACTTAGTTGTTTTGAAAAAATAAAAAAAATCATAGTTAGGGCTATAATGCACCTTTTCACAACATTAAAGAAATGTTACCACCATTGTCCCACCCTATCGAATTTAGAGATTTTACATGCGCTTCCTTCAGCAGTCATACTGGACTTTCAGTAAGAGGACTGGACACCATGTCCCACGTTGGACTATTAAATGTTCCCATAGTTGACTTACTGTATTTCCCCACTGTGGGATAAATTAAAGGATTATTTTATCGTTTAGATACTCCTTGCTTACGCATAGATTAATTACAAAAATAATTCATTAGATTCATTAAAGAATTATAGTGTGGGTTAAAATACACCCTTCTACAACATTGTATGGATTCTACAAGTCAAACTTCTCCCATCTGCGACAAGCTTCTCTTTCATTTTCACAAGTCTGTAAGAGACTGCATACACTGATATACTAAAAAAGTCAAACACTAATTTTGTTTTTTTTTCTGGTGAAAGCGATGCAGGCATAATGAAGTACAACATTTTGATCTGATCAATAACCGCGACTGGGTTTGGTCACAATTTCTTCTGGTTAGTCAGTGGTGTTAAGAGGAAATGTAATGCACAAAAATAACTTAGCAACAGTGAATAATCGAAAGTAAAATCATATGTGATGATGTTCCACTGAATGACTTCACAACATTCGTATTCATGTTTCTATAGTCGCCAGTGTGACATTTCTCCTTTCTACAATCATTGTCATCACCATGGGGCCCAACTGTAAACAGCATTAAGATGTTAATATTTAAACAACCAAAGTCATGACACAAACTTAAAAACGTAACTAGAATCCACCCTCCAAATATCAGTTTTGGGTAAATCATTAACTAAAGGTCGTGTTTGTCTTTGCTGGTTTCTTTTGGATCAAATCCAACAGGGTGACGAAAATTTTAGTTGCACTGCACCATACCCACCTAGATTTGAACCGCAAGGATTCATGTGAACAAAAATCCCCCTGGCAGAATTCGAAACACCACTGATGTGTCAACATATCAAATAACCATTGTGAAATGCCTTGGCTGCATTCATTCCTTGTTTTTGGTGCTTGTTGAACAAGGTGGCGTGGGATTGCTCTCCCTCACCCTGTGGTCTGTCCTCTAGGGCGCAGGGAATCTAAGTCACTCACTGCACATCAGGCTTTTCCCCCAGGGGCCCTGGCACCGGCGGAGGCAGGTTAACAAACTGTAAAGACTTCAACTGAGCAGCACACAAACTGTTTTCTTTCCACAAAGGGATTGGCTCCAACAAATGTCATAAGCCTATAATGAGATAGCTGATCTCGGTAGTAGAGAAGAAAAGAAAAGAAAAATGTTTCCCCTCTCCAGTCAGTGGCTATTAGAGTCAGGGAGAGTAAAAAGGGGGAAGCTTCCCCGTTTTCTTAGAAGCCCTCGGAGGCTGGCCAACATGACAATGCTGGTCAATTAATTGGTGAAAAAGTGAAAATCCAATTAATGTGTATCAAGCTGGCAGTTTTGCATGATGATGGCTCATTAGGAGACCAAGCTGTGGGCTGAGGAGTAGAGGGGTGGAGGGGCTTAAACCCCACTCATTAAAGCTCTGTCTTTCTCAGTGGGGTTTTTGGGACCGACTTATTTATGCAACAGGTTCTAAACAAAACCTCAATGTAACGCTCATTTAGTGGATTTGAAACTGATGAATTCCTAAATGGCTTGGGTGGAGAGTCTTTGATTTGGGGCCAAACTTACATGCACACGTAGCTGCTGTACTTAAATGACATTAATTTGAGTGGAAATGTATTTAATTATTCGAGTGAAATGAAGCAAGGACTTAAACAAAAAATAAGATGCTGTGTATTGAATGGATCTACTCAAGTGTTATTGGATCTGCTGAAAAGCTAAGGCATCAACAACATGTAAACTACTTTCAGTTCATACACAACATTAGCTTATATATGTTGGAAGTCCGTCATGTAAAAATCAACACCAAAAAAAAACACACATCAGGCAACACTGTCTACAGCTCTGTCTAAAACTGTCCTCCATCAACCAGAATACTAAATTAAACACGTAACATTAGTAAAAATCCACGTCAACACACTATAACTCCATTATAACATTTACACACAAGAGGTGCTATCAAAATACTCAAAAGAGGGTAATGGCCTATCAGTGCATTATAAAAAGAGATGATGGTGCTCTCGCGGCTACTTCTGAGCCTCACCCTATACTGACAAAATAAAGAATGTGCTTCCATACTGTTGCAGCCAGCCCGTGTTTGTCTAGCCTCTGCCTCTATGTGTAAGATTAATACTCTTGCCACACTCTCATAGAATAATGTCACTTTAATCTTGTTTGGGGCGAAATTCGAAGTGGAGTGTGTCTACTTGTTTCCTGAGATTACTTCATCTTTCTTTCGGCAGCGGTGTGTGACTCTGCCGCCTGCTGTCCCCTGGCGTTGGATGTCCCATTACCCTTCACACGCCGCAACTTTCTGCTGTTTGCACAACACTGGCCACAGGACCCAACAGGAGGCCAGTATACTATTGATGTTTTTAGTTTTTCTTTACTACTGCCTAGCTCATTGTAGTTGCGCTCCTATAGAGGACAATCGCCAGCGGCTGAGCCGTTGTGAATATTTTAGCTGCTTTAAAATGTTTCGCCCAAGAAAGAATATCTCTGCCTCGTGTTCGGCTCGTGTTCGGGTAGAATGTAACAAAAGACGTGTTTAAATCTGCTTTTTCCAAATTTTAGTTAGGATTTAACTGCTATTCTGCTACATATAACCTCTAAATGTTTTTTGCATTTATTATACTGCTGTCTAAGATGATTGAACACACATTTCTGTAAAATCATTGATCAGAGAGACCCATTTTAATTGTATACGCCTTTCCTGAAGTAGCCACACACACACAAAGAAAAACATAATCTGCAACAATCATTGCATATCCCACCACTGAAATTCCTTTTTAGCCTATTTGCTGAGTAACTTGTATTTTTGTATTCTACTTCAGTAATTAACACTGAGTGTCTCTTATCCCTTTCTACAGAGTTGACCCTGGTATTCTGAATGAATGAGCTGCACTTCGTCAGCTATAAATCTCTAATGAGGCTTGATGTAAACACCCCAATACAAACCACATAAATTCCTAACACAACAACTCAGCCTTTGCACCTTTTACGTGCACACAAACATCTACACACAAAAACAGACACAACACAACGTCTGGTCCAGTAGCTACAATGCAAGATGTGTTTACCCTTTGTTGTTTATTGTCCATGTTCTGTAATGTCTGTGTGTTTTCTACGTGTAAATAATTACTCTGTCCTGACTAATTTATCTAGATAATTGAATGTTTAATATTCTTACTGAATATGACTTACAATTTAAGTCAACAAAGCTGCTATCGCCGCGGCTTCTTTACGTCTGAGGTAAAGAAACACACTTTGTATGGCGAGGCTTGCGCTGTTTGGAGAAGCTGTGTGTTTTTTCCCCTCACTTCCTAATAATCTATTCTGTTCAGCCAGCTGCATACATTGACAAATGTTTCCAGCATTAGGTATTTACCCGGTGAAAGGTAATAGATGCAAGGGTTTAAAAATGCCTGATGCAAGAATCAGCAAGCACAGTGGCAAAAAAATAAAAAAATATCACAATAGGGGACATTTGTTTCTTCTTTGCAACAGGAAAAACTGTCTACTTGCAATGAAAATTTTCTATTTAAAACAAAGACAACATTTTTTTATTAAAAAAAAATAAAAACAAAAAGCATGCAAATATCATTTTGCTACTAATCTCTGCCCACAGAAAATTTTTCAAATTATTTGATAATAGATTTTCATATTATTGCATTCTATGAGTGAAAAACTGCACCTGGGCTCCCTGAGAGGAAGAAACTCTGTATGGCTTTTCTCTTTTATATGTCATCATTCTTTCCATATTCACTTAAAGTCTGTCTGAGATTGAGACAAATTCACTGCCAGTGGTTGTTCAGTTTGTCTAATCTGTTGATTGTGTTGGTTTGTTGTTAAAAAAAATAAAAATTTACATCTCTTTCTTTCAGGTTTATTTTCATGCACGTTATTCTTGGGGCCTAATGAAGGCTGTGACGGTGCATTAATGAGGCGTTCAACTGAAAGCCACTTCCTCCATTTACCTCCTTCACCTCATTCTCCCAATCCACGTTTCTTCTGCAACTCCAGGATTCTCTATCATGCTGTTAACATTCTGTCATTCCTTGTGTTCTTATCTCACATTTCCCTGACTTAGCTCAATATTCACTGGCTGCATTCTTTAACATGAAACAATGTCACAGTTGAAAAAGGTAACGTCAGTGTTTGAGAGGCACGCGATGAAACTTTTGATCACCTGTGTGTTTTGCGGCTCTTCAACAATTTATCTCTTGTAGAGTAGATGCAGCAAAAATGTATTGCTTCCTGAGACAAAGGCAGGGACTGTTATTGTTGTATTTTGCTCAAGGAATATGTCCACGAGACAAGAAACTAAAAGACCCTCATCAAGGTCATGAAATATTAGCTTTTAACATTTCAGTTTCATAATAATTTGGAAATGGAGGAAATAAAAGGTTAAAGATACGTCAAATACAAATGTTCGAGTGGAACTAATGTCTCGGGGTCCGCACATTCACCGCTAACAAGGAAATTTAAATGAACAAAACACCATTACTGACAGAGCTAAGAATGAAAGAATCTGTTGGTGTCGTACGCTACTAGTCTCGGCCTGCTGGGATTAATGAATAACTCCAGTGAGAAACGCCTCTGTTCTTAGGCAAGACAAAATGACCACAGGCAGCCAAAGAATTTGGCGGTCAGTAACTGTGGCTGTTTCCCATACATATATTATTATAGCAATAGCAGTAGTGGTGATTGAATTTCTGACCTTTTGTTGAAATGGGAAAAGTGGGGAGGGGGGGGTGCATTTCAATTTTTGTTGTGTCATTCATGTCTTAAAATAACTACAGGGATGAAAGATCATGGCTTGATTCAATTACAGTGCTGTGTAAAGGCTAAAGATTACTGTATTCTACATGGAACCTCACTTGTATCTGAGATAAATATAGATGCTGATTTCACACACTTCCAGTAGGGGAAAATAGGTTAAGTGAACACTCTCTCATGCTTGCTCTTTGGAGCCCATTTGGAGTCTAAATTCCCATTTCACGGCTACAAAAACGAAACAACACAATTCTTTCATCCAACCCGAGGCTCAATCAACAAAATTGAAGCATGATGACACAATATATTCTGGTAAGTAGACTTTGCTTTCACAATAAGTCTCAAGATGACAAACCTGATACCAGACTCCTCATACCACCCAATCCATCCCACACATCAGAAACTAGAAGCCGCCAAAATAGAAAAGTTTGGTGGTAGAATCTGGTCAGCTCTGCCAATCAATAGCAAAGTTCACATTAAAAACTGCTGACAGCTGTGGGAGAGAGTTCCCACTTTCATCTAGCGCTGTCTGGCCCTCCAGCTAACCTCACCGTCACCCTCTCCCTTCACAGACCTGCTCTCTTTATTAATCTTCGGTCGCATCCCACAGCATGACCCAGAGAACGGCCTCAACCTCGTTCTTCACTTATCACCAAACTTTTGGCTCATTTAATTTTTCATTTTTTTCTATTTTTTTTTTCATGACAATTCACTTGATAGCCTTGAATGGGGGGCCCTCCACTCCTGCAGAGGAGCCCACCCAGCAGTTGCGTCTCACCATATCAACCTGTTCGCTGAAAGACGGAAAATGAGCTCGGCGAATGAAGCCTGGCGATGTATCAGTGTGTATGACAGAGCGAGAGGACTTGTTTTCCATTAAAACTTACCTTTCTTGTTCTTCCTGAAAAGTCTAGTAAAAAACAGACAGATAATAGAAATACAAAAGAGCATGTCTGAGTCACTAAGACAAGTAATACTTACTTAGATTTTTTTGTAGCTGTTGAACTTTAGTCCTTTGTTCCCGTCTGTTGTATTCTTGGTCATAGAAACGAGAGGGTCCCACTTGACAGTCATTGCTCAAGGATGAGCAGCCTTGAGTTAATGCAGGTCTCTGCTGCCCCTTAGGGGTGGAAGAAAAAAAGGAACATTTTCTCTTCAGAAATATGGGAAGACTAGAACTGAAATATCCGCTACATTTCATTTTGCTATAGTGAAAAATTATCATCTCTTTGAGTGAAATTTTGAGCTTTTCTGTCAGCTCACAATCAGGTGTTTGGTGCATGTGCACGGCAGGTCTAATCTCATTAGTGCGGCCGATCCTGGGCCTCGGGATCTGTTGTCTCTCTGCTTTATATTTTGACTATTGAATTCCAATCTGTTTGCTTGGCAGCAGCAATAAACAATCTTGTTTACAGGTTGTACATAAAAAGGACTAAATTCTCCTCAGGCTCGTTACACACCTCTTTTCACAGCTAAATTTGTATTTCAGTCAACACCAAGATGAATACCTTTTTACAAAACCCTCTGGAGGAAATACACTACTTCAAAGGTTAATATCCATTACTTCTGCTTTAGCTGGATTATGTGCAGCCACTAATGCCAAGTGAGGATGAGAAAGAGGTTTTATGTTTGCCTTTTTGTCACTTCTTTTTTAAAACAAATGTGTTTAATTTATTAACCGTATTCATGCTTATCTAGAAATTAAATTGCATTACTACTATACTGAAAATCTCTCATTATTAAAGTAACTCAGGAATATAATAGACAAAATAATGCAGTCTGAGCTAATCATGAAATAATTTCTTTTCAGTATAATAAAAATACAATTAACACAGAGTAATTGTAAGACTTGTAAGTCTATTCTTCTGTTAATGGCATATTCGTGAGGAAGAAAACACATTTTAAAACCTTTTTAAATTACATGAGAACATTTCTGTAATACAATTGCAAAAGTTAGGAAATTATTCACAAAATGAGTTACACTATGGTGCCATATTTAAAATGAGATGAAACTACCTTATTAAATTATTTTGTATATGTTTGAAAGGAGGGGATGTTTCAGTGGAGACACAAAGGCTTGTCACAATTATTACATCATTACACATAATCGCCTGATATTTGCAATTATCTGAGCTGACTGTGATCCTTTTGTGTCATTGTTAGAATCATTTCTTTTCACTTGCACAGAAATAGCTGGATGAAACGAACAGAAATGTCATATTTCCATCACTATTTCCACTTTGTTTTGCACCATTTGAGGACAGGCATTTTTATAATGACCTCATCTCACTGACTCCCCTTCTTTTAAATGGCACCTGACAGAATTAGCACCACCAGGGTGATAATAGCCAAAGTAATGAAGCCATTATATTTGGTGAAAAAGGCAAATATTTAATCAGAATTAAAATTATTCGTATGACGATTAATCATCAACTAAAATGTTACGATAATGCCCCCCCCTCCCCCCAGATGTAAGGTATGGTCAGACCCAGACTAGGATCTGAGCAGAATCCAGAGTCTGTCTGTTCTTAGCTGGTGATTTGGCGAGGGATCTTCATTAACAATGGTCACAATTTTTGACATGGTGGTCTCTCTTTTATTCAGTTTGCCTGCATTAGAAGTTTTGATTGGGAGTACCGTTACAGTTGTAATTTGCCCCTCTGGACAAAATGTTCTTCCAAGTACAATAACTACAAACGACCAAACTATTGTGCATACATTCCCAGTAACAACTAGAAGACCTGAAAGTCAGCATCACATTTTTTTTAAGTAAAATAGTAGCCTACATGTTAACTTTTGAAACAACCAAAAAGAAATGTTGTCTACCGATTATTCTCTGTTAATAGGTTGGATATCTGTTAACTTCCATGAAAGACAGAGCTAAGGAAGCCAAACCTTCCCAAACAGCTTTGACTGTTTTGATTGGTCAGCTCTGCTCTAAACATTCGAGCCGAGAGCTGGGTGTGCTGCTGGTTTTAGAACAGATGCAGGAGGAGGGAGAGACGGGAAAACAGAGAAAGGGTTTTACTGGACACAAAATTAGCATGCTCCCACAAGGGCAGGATGACTCAGACATTTTAAAATAGTTTTCAAGGAAATTACTGACTCTAACATATCAGTAAGAACACCCACAAAATGACTTTTTGTGTAAATGGCGTGCCAGATGATGGCGGTGACGTATAGTCCAAGAAACTTCCAAACTCTTCCTGCTGATGGCACATAAAAGCCTTTAAACAACACATTTAATTTTATAAAAACAAATTACAAATTATCCAGAAATGAGCTGTGGAAATAAGACTTTAAATAGTTCTAGATTTAGGTACAAAGACTATTCAACATTCATGAGGGCTTTTGTAAAGCCACAAGGCTTTGGATTCTCTAATGATCATGAAGTAGCTTGTCACTTCCCCGTTTCCCCATCTCTGATAACCAGAAATCCACAAGGAGCTTTGCTACATACAGTGTGTGTTGTGGGTCTGAAAAAAGGCCTAAAACCATGTCACATAAGGCACAGATTTTTTATTTTTTTTAGTGGGGACGTCAGTAGTCTGCATAAATCTGGATCTTTGCGTTAATATTATCAATAAAATAATCAGTCGACATGAGATTCTCACAAAGTGGCACGTTGTTCCTGTCCGACATTTGACACTTAAAGCTGAATGTCTAGGGACTGTAGGGGTCTGACAAGGGTCCAATTTGCTGCTGTTAAGACAATATATGTGCTGTCGGAGATCTCACATGAGTACTGATGCAGTGTGCAGCCAAATGAGACCATCCCAAAGAAAAGGTCTACAGCTCAAAGTTCGAAACCACGGCACGATTATTTCCTGAGAAAAAAAAAGGTGTCCTGTCCAATTAGGGGTGGACAACTGTAGTGGGAGTTCAGATATCGCATGGAATAATTTATGAGAGAGGTTAAAAGACATTAACCTCCAATTAGGCAATGTAGCTACAGTAATGTGAGTGACATCATGGATACAATGGATCAACGGATCTTCCCATTTGTCTTTCCATATTGTGTAATAGGATAACATGGCAGCTGGGCTCCTTTAAGGAAAAGATGGCGACCAAATGGAAGGTCAAGAGGAAGTGTATGCAATGTCATTATATTCAGGTGTTAAGTTCCTTTTTGTGAGTATTAGTACATGCACTTAACCTTCAATCCCTTGCCACAGCCCCTTTGGGCTTGTTACCTAAGAAATATGTCTCCTCTTTTCTCTCCCCGGTGAGGTTCCCCTGAAACTTGTCAACAAGACAATGTAGAAGGAAGTGAGAGATAAAGTTGCAAGGCTCTCTTTCTGTGCAGTGTTTATTTGCTGTGTCAAGAATTGAGAGATTACACCGTTTCTACGCAGTAAGGGAGGAATCTGGTCAAGCATTTCCTCGGGCGAAAAAGATCATTTGAAGAGGCAAAGGAGGATTACTGACACCTGCATTAAGAACGAGCGCCCTGACTTGGGCCCATTTGCTGTGAGTAGGGAGTCATCATCAATCATTTATTTTAAGTGCGGGGACGCCATTTATACTGTAGGGCCTTTATTTTGGGCTGGGATACTACAAACATGTTCTTTTAAATGTCTCTTGGTGCGGCAGAATACTATATTAGAGCTTTATGAGTTTCACACATGTTTAAATATTTTAGCTTTAAACATATTCCCAAGACTCATTCATTCAAAGTAAATTAATTCAAAGTGATAAAGAAAATTAGTTTACAGCAAATCTGTATACAGGTTTCTGCAACATTCATGCACATTGTGGCATATATTTAATTAACATCTGTACTGCAACTCTTGCTGGTTGTTACCTGTCCTTTGTATTCAATATATAAACGCCCACTCAGAGGCAGTGGGGCTGGTAACACTAACCCTCATGCTGTCAGCAGCGTGATTGATCACCAGCAGATAAACATCAGATCAGCGAGAGAACAGGACAGACATCGATCCCCAGAGGAAGAGAGGACTTGTCACACACCAGCATACACAAACCTCTGTGAAACATCTGTCAAAATACCGCGACGACAGAGAACTGTACCTGTGTGACTAACATGGGAACCCACAGACAGCTGTCAGCTGCTTTGGGTGCTAGTTGATGACCACAGAGCACAATTCTTTTCCATTACCTCACTCAAAAAGGCTGCCCAAAGAGGCCTGTAACATTAATCCTGATCAGAAGTCATGAGGGTTTCAAGTTCTCCTTAAGAGGTACAATATTAGACACACAGAGAATAAGTTTATAGTTGTATCTCATAAGATAGTGGGGATGAAGTCGCCCTGAAGCATACCAAACAACAGAACAGGGTGAAACATTGTCTTCTGTTCATTTTTCGTTGCCGTAAAGAATCCCTTGTGGCAGTACTGTCCCAAACAGAACACAAAACAAATGAAGAAATGTGTTTTCACATCAACCCTGACTTGTCACATGGAGGTCTCTCACCTGGCTGTGCCCTGAATATGTTCTTGCTGTCATTAGCAAGAGACCTCATGCAATGCCACACTTAAGAACTGAAGAAAGAGGAAAGGAAAATGAATAAGAAGTGAATGGTCAGTCTTGACAAAAGGGGGCCAGCCTTGCGTCGACAGGAAGAAAAGCATTAGCGGCCTTTATGTGCATGGCGGCGGATTTCCGTGTGCAACACTGTCAGTGTACTTTCCCCTTAATTAAAACAGTCACAAGTTTCATTGAGCGGCGAATCAAAGGGTGGCTACACCATAAAGCAGACTCAACTCTGTAACCCTAAGTGTGTGTGCGCGCAGAGTTTTGGAATCAAGCACAAACACAGACGGGGATGAAGGGGATTTAAGCTGGGCCCGTTCCCATGGTCAGTCACTCAGAATTGGTCATTACTGTCCTGCCTGGAGATGAAAACACAGCGATTAAGAATTAACTTGGAGCAAAACATGACCATTTCTAAACCCTCAAAGACAGGAACAATTTTAGATTGCTTTGGCGGATTTTTTCTGCAGTTTATAACTCAAAGAGTGTTCTTTGTTGGGTGAATAAGCTGGTAAACAATAATCTAATCATCCAAAACCAATAAGCCATTAAATGTTCTATGTAAAGTGTTCCAGGTAGGGTGACTGCCTCAACCTAATACCACTTTCTTATTTTACCAAAAACAAATTGTCATGTTAAGTCATTCCACAGTGAACCGGAGCAGACTTCTCCAGTGACAAACCTCAGTAGAAGAACACAACTGGACAATGGCAGACTCAACAGAGGGTAAGGAAAATGCTTGGTCCACTTTAGTAGGTGTATGGGATGTCCTCTCTGCTGCTTTGTCATACTTGGTCTCTGGATGAGGAGAGGACCCAGTCCCTAACAGCCTAATGACCCGACACTTTCCAGACCATTTCATTTCCTTGATGGTAGAGGGACAAACCTCCACCCACAATCATCCCCTCATCAATTATAAATCATCCAATGGTTGGATAATTAAAAATGCAACATTATTTTTTTCACTCCCCCGACAAGACAAGCCCTCTGGGTTTTCTTGAAGCAGGGTGGGATTCCCCTCTCGTGTTCTCTCCAGCGGAGAGTTAAAAAGAACAAAGAGCATGAATTATGCAGGGGGATACATAATGGCAGAAATTGCTAATCATAGCTCATGCAACTCGAGAAGTTTAGACAAGCAGACTGACTGACAGAGGGGTGCAGAAGAGACGACACAGGATAGGGTAACATTGAGAAGATTCTGTAGGGTTTCACTGTGGGCTGAAATCAATGGGGTGCGCCGATCACTCAGGACAGAAGAGGAAAGACATCACACAATAGTTCATTTATTTTATACAAATAATATACCAGTTGTGGCTTGGACACACCAGCTAACTGCATGAAACTACAAATCAAGAAAAATGTTCCCAAAAAATTCAGCAACGTGGATAAAAGCCACCGTTTTCAAGCAAGCTTGATCAATGTTTAATGAAGACGGTGGTGGCAGTAGTGATGGGATTGTATTGTCTGACAAAGCTGACATTCCCTTAGTGAGTTTTAATCCCCAACTCTGGCAGATAGGCCGCTCCTGCGGAGCTCCACGTCTAAAAGGCATTCATCTTGCACACTGTTTTTGTTTCACGTCAGGCTAACATAAACCTGGCTGAAGTTCACTGGAAAATGTAGGAGTGAATAGAGGGGATTAGTATTACTTGGATGTGTATGGCACAGTGTCATATTGGTTTCTGTCGAGGATGCTGCTGCCAGCAGTTTTGCAATATCAGGTACATGGTTGCACTTTTTAACATGTTTGTTTTTTACACTCTTGGATACTCATGCTTAGAAAAAAATAACTCAGCAAACTAACTTTTTATTTATATTTAAATGTATTAATGTTACAGTAACACATAATGCATGCCTAAAACTAGTTCAGGATGTTCTCTGGTTGAATGCACTGTGTATTACATTATCATTTATTTTGCATTTTAGTACTAATGTATTTAGATAGTAGTTTTTATTGTTATTGTTGTTTGGGGTTTTGTTGTTCAAATTAACCATGTTTGATGTTGATATCTGGATGCTTTCATAGTTTCTTGCAGGAACCATATTTAACTCCAGGTGTTTTGCTCCTTGCTGTAATGACAAACTTATCACCTGAATCTTGGGCTCCCCGGGGCTTTGTTGAGCTTTACAGCTTATTTTATTGTTTAACTGTCCAGCCTTCTTACTTTACTGCTTTGTTTGACTACTATTGTGGCGTTTTCGTCCCGCAGCAGGCACCTATTTTTATTGGGCCGTACCTGCTCAGGAACAAGTTAGCTGCTAGCAGGTGAAGCATTTAGCAGCTAACGAGGCAAACATTTCCTACAGAAGTTAGTAGAGACACCAAAAGCAGAGCTAATAGGAGAGTTACTGTTGAACTTACATAGAAGAGTTGGCCAGAAACTCCACATGACTGGCAATGTTGCTCAGTCACTGCTTGACGCGACAACCGGCAAATGTTTGCTAACAAGTTCGCCATATTGATTTATAAGGTGCTCGCTAATTGTTTCTGCTGCCCCCTAGTGGCCGAAAAGATGAACGACTTCAGCACGTTTATAACCGGCTAAAGCTTGAGTGTTAAACTTAAAAGACTGTAATGTAAATTTTAATTCATTGTTATTTAATAACAATGTATAATCTAATTGCCTAATAATTAAGGTTTTGTTTTACTAGATCCAAAACAAAAAAAGGGATAAAGAGAGGATGTTTTGTCATCCTGACACACCATTATTATAGAAGCGGTGACACAAAGTCATGCAAAATGACACTATAATGTAAAATGGAATAAAGGATAAAACACCAAACGTTTGACCAGCTGATCGAGGTCCATAAACGTTTTGCTGTGTAATGGCACCCACCATCACAGAGGGGGGTTATTAAGTAGTGAGCATTTGTGCTGTTTGTTGCCAGTCGTCTCTGTCACAATGATGGAGTGTCTGTCTGACAGGTGCTGTGATTTCCCTGACCCCATTGTATTCAAACAACACAGGCTCCTCACACAGGAAGAGCAGAGGAAACAATGGTACAGGTGAGTTTGGAAGAATTTCCCCTCAAGGGCCGTCCACCTGACAGTTAAAAAAGGTGTGTGATTGTGTATGTGTGTGTGTGCCTTCACACTCCTCCTTATAATGTGGCAATTTGCGATGTCTTTTTGCGCTTCTTAAAATCATATGACAGTTGTAGCTCATCTTTATGTGTAGTAATGTACAATGATCCTCAGGAGGAAGAGCTTATAACATGTCCCCTCACTTACAAGAGGGGACATATGTGCTAAATTCAACCGGGCCTGCCTGTCATTATTTGCGGATTAGTGCTGGCCTGCACCCTCTTTGATGTGGACATGTTTCACACTTCCGTCCTATTGAGCTCCAGGGACTCGGCAAAGGGAGCAGAGAACCCAACAATGGATAGGAGAGAATCAGGCACAAGCAGGAGTCGTCTTCTGCTATGTTTTGAGCTGCAGGGAAACTTCCTGTAATGAGGAAGATAAATACGCAGCAACAATTACGGCTGCACGAATGAACAATCACCTGAAAGAGGCCCCACAAAAATGTAAATGCACATATGCCCACATGCATATAGAACATACATACATGCATGCATTTCCACATGGCTGTATGCACACATATTTTGTCTGCACACACTTCCCCTCTCACACACAAGGAACATGTGAAATCCTCTTGATACTGTGGGGTCTACTGCCCTCTGCAGGAGTCAAACGAAATAAATGAACTCAACGGAATGGCAATATATATAGATATCCTAGCTTTGACATATCCTGAAATTGTTTCTGAACACAGCTACAACAGCAGTGTATAGTGTATGTTTTAGAACCTGGGCTTGAATTTATGTTCATGGGTTTAAACTGTGTTCTTTTTAGAGTTAATTCCATTTTTTCTGGGAGTTACAAGCAGCCGGCGCGTGCAGGGCCAGGATATGGCTCAGTGAAGCTACCTTACAGACGCAAACACAAGGACTCTTTCAGGCACGGCAGCTCCACAGCCGTATGAGGGCACTCAGTGTTCCACCCCAACCACAGGATTTATTTACCTTCCAACGACAGGCAACCAGTAAGAGGAGATTGAGTATGCTTAGGGGTCCGGGCATGTGTGTGCGTGTGTGTTTGCATGAGGGGTGGAGAGCTCGACTGGAGCGGTGTAGTCACCGTGTGACACTAGATTACTTAAGCTAGAAAGTGGATGTCATGATCTTCCTAAATATAGTCACAAAACGGAAACAACTAAAATATACAAAGCATTTGTTTTTAGCAAAAGTTTGTTTATTCCTCCAAAAGCAATTTTGGATCAACTGTATAAATGACCTACTGAACAAAGACCGAGGTGTTGAAAGGAGATGCTTAAGAGAGGAGAAATGTGGATGAGAGCCAGAAAGGGTCAAAAAGGGGGATGGGTTTCCTGTTTCCTTAGCTCTCTCCCTTCCCTTAAACGGCACAAGTGGAGTCATTGAATCTACGTGTGCATAAAAGCGCCCTGTGTGCATCTGTCGGTACAGTAGTTTAATGGCATGACAGTCTGACTCAGTGTCACCCCTCAAATAAGCAGAATGTCTGGCCTAAAGTGAGCAGTCATCTACATAAGCTTTACAGATGAAGAATGATTATGATTAATGTCCTGTACGTGCACAGTATGCCATACACCACAAATCTATTTACATGTTTTTATAGCCACTAAACAGCCAATGTGTTTACAAAGAGTGTAACAAAAAAAAACTAAACACTAAGACAAACCAATTGCAGGGTGCAGTCACGAAACACCCAGTAATGGATCCATTGTGGTGTACCGCTACACTCCAGCTGTCGCAGATTATCACATCTGCATGTTAGCAGGAATGTGTCAGCGCGGAGAAGACTAGAGTTAGTTAATTTTAAAAAATGTCCGTAACTAAAAGCAGTGCCGGAAGCAAAGCATTCAGGATATTTTTGAGAAAAATGAATGAATCCAGCAATATAATAACAAATCATTGTAATCATCACAGCATTTCAGCCCTTCTGCCCTCTTCAAGAAAGAAAGAAAGTGAAAGCGTCTCAGAGGTGTAAAGTATATGTTCATACGTCTGCAGAAGAATGCAACAACACAACCAGCAAAACATAAAGTAGTCTGAGTAGACTAAAGAGCACATAAATGTCAATAAAAGTGCTAAATCCATGTGGTAAGTGCAGTTTTTATTAAAGCTAGCCCATACCACAATCTTCATTTACCCAAACACTGAATTATTTGTCTGTCTACTCACCAGAAAAGTAATGAAAATGGACCTGTAGTTATTCACTCTCTCCTCTTATATTCAGTCATTATGGCAGCTAACCCATCTGTAATAGAACACTGCTGTCACTGACAGTTTTAATTATTATTATTAACAAAAGTCATCAACTATAACAACTATGTAACTGTGTAAGTATGCATTTACAAACATAAGTTAGTTCCCACAGTGCCCGAGTCATAACTGATGATCCCTCTGTGAACTATTCATCTTGCTTTCCCTTTAACCACGCTGGCCTAAAATACTTCTCTGACCAGATTGGAGAATGAAGCAACACTTGGTTTTCACAGCCGAGTACCTACTATTTCTAAATTATAAAAATAATTTTACAGCAGTGTACACTGTTTTGGCAATGCACATTACCTTAGCTTGATAACAGAGTCCAGTATGAAATTCACTTCTAAGTTATTTCTTTGTGTAAGAGACATTTAACAATTTGATGTGTTTCGTGTTGTGCAGGATTGAGCTCTCATTCTGGGAATATTATATTATCTGGGTTAATTGTAGGGAGTGTAAGGACAGCGACAGATCTTTAGCACAGTTAAATGTTTGATACGTGCTCTTTCATTTTCAGCATTGTGTAACACTATGCCACTGCCGGTTATGTTTGCAGCTCCACCCACATGATTTCCTGTTTCCTCCTGCATCTGACCACAAATAAGGGCCCGGCCTGACAGCATCGTCAACCTGTGGAGACGTTGCTGACATTTGTGCCGGATCCAGCTTATCAGCGGTATTACTCTACAGCACCACCAGTGGTCAACAATACAGGATCCCTTGAGGTAACTTGAGATGCAGCCAGACTTGGTTTTTCACTCATCACCAAAACCTTTCCTCTTTTTGCAGGACAAAAACATCTGCAGTGGAAATTACATTGGGGGAAATTCTCCGAGAGAAAATCAGCTTGACTCCCAGCTGTGAACTCTAAAGTGCTTTCCCTCAGCTGCTGTGAAACAGACAGAAAGAATGCAGACCTGAATGGGCTTCTTGTTTCTGCCTCATTCACACGCAGCCTTTTGGGGATCCTTGACAACCGCATGCATTTTGGATGCAGGGCTAAAGTGGGAGAATGCAACTCAGTGAACGAGCATTAATCCTAATTTTATCCATGTCGTCCTCTGCCTCTGTGCCTTCACAAGCATTGAAAATACACCTGGTAAGAAAGCAGAAAAACATGCTGTGGAATCTGAAATGGATTGTATGGACTGGGCCCTCTTTTGTAGTCTTTAAAAAATACAGATATAAAGTGGTACTTCTGAAAAACTTCTGTCTTGGTGGAGATCATAGACTTTATACGGTCAGTGGTGGTGATGTGTATACTCAGCTACAACAAGGTTTTAAAAGTATTAAAGTCAAAGGCGAAAATACCAGAGCCTTTACAACGTCCTGCTCTGATCTTTGGTCTGTTCTGATGATTTGAATACTGCTAAAAAAAACGTGCAAGAATATAACATGTTGCAGGTAAGCTGTCAAGCAACTGGTTTTTATCTGAGTCCATGAACTGCTCGTTTTTGTTATGTATGATTTCTAGTTGCTAGTACAGAACTTGAATAACCTCAAAGTGACAATTTAATAATTCTAGTCACAGGGAAAACAGGAAGCAAGTTACTAAACACTTTTGTAACTTTGAAAAAACTGTTATTCTCTGTTTCAAGATGACTAAGTCTTCTGGTTCAATGACATGCTTTCACAACACAGTAAATAATCTGTAGTAAAATCATGCATCCAATGTATTCACTAAAATGTGTCTAAATACAGGACACTTATATAGTTTGACACAAAAATACTGCATTTATTTGGGCGAAACCAACAAAATGAGTTTGGATGGAGGACAGAGTTTCTGTTGGTCAGAGCTGTGGACTTGATTCAGATTCAGTATTTAATTATTAGGGCCACGAATTGACAGGACTTAACTATGGGAAATGAAACACTATTAGAAGAGCATCAGAAGAGAAAATGTTCGAATTGGTAGTATTTCAATAGTCTGTGAAGTTATAGAGAGTAAATGTGGACAGAACAGACACAAGACTTGAGATTTGCTTCATCAAAACGGCATAAAATCAGCTTTGTTAATGTTTCCACTATGAAAACTTCAGTACTGATGCAAACATTTTCTCCAAAACACTGCATATTTGAATTAGTGAAATGCATTTTGTGACTACACTCACTGTTTGAGTCAAAAGTTCACAATGTTCCTCTAGGCTTTATTTCTTCTCTGGTGAGTGCGAACAGCTCTCTACTTTATACATATATTCATATTCATGTTTTCAAAGGAAAGGTAGTATAAGCCCGCTGCTATATTGAGATCTAATGCATATCCCCTTTCCATGAGCAGCACAGCAGTTTCAGTAGGGCCTCAGCCAAGCTGAGCACAATGCTGCCATTGAACTAGTCACAGAGGTTACCTTTATATACCGTCAAGAGTGACAGTTAACGCCACACCACCTGGGCTCCACTTAAAGTCACAGGCTATATACATACATACCACATGTATAGTATAAATTAGTCGTCACAGAAACACACGACTTATATCTTTATTCTGGATGTATTGGTTTTGCTGTCAATTTTATTGAGTTGTGAAGGAGGGGAAAAAAACTTGCACGACAGTTTTACAGATGTTCACAAACACACCAGAGCTGTCTTGTCTGTCTTGACATTGACTTAAGCTGCCTAAGGAAAGGAGCAGCACGTTATTTGAAGAGAAGCAGCCTTTGTAAAATTACACCAAAACTGCATGTTTACTTGGAGGTGGGAAAGGATTGGGAAATACATAACTATATTTACGGAAAAACCAACCCTTGAAATGCAAAAGACACATCTGAGGTACGTTATATTTCTTCTGCAGTGTTGCTTCATTTTATATGACATGTGTTTTCAGCCTTTTATACGCGAATTATGAGACAAGGGAAGTGCTTTAAATGGCATTTGGAAGAAAACATCATAAATGAAACTGTAATTTCACGCAGCATACTGTTGTGAATGCTCGTCATAAAGGCACAATGAAAAGCAATTACACATTCACATTACCTGAGTCGAGATTAGTAAAGCCTATCAAAGCACATTAGGTATAATCCTAAATTATTCCTGTTTCCTAGTCTAGTGCAGATCTATCAAAATACAGGTTAAACTATGCTTTACTGAGCCCTGTGTCTGAAATCCTATGAACAGAAATATCCCTTTCCTTTAAAAACACATACAGACGCGACAAACATCATTTTCACTGTACTTCATCCCTGAAAATCCAAACACGATCTACTAATACAACTTTACAGTCAGGCTCGATATTATGTCATTTTAAATGAGATATAGAGCATAACACAAAGGGATAGTTTGGTTTCTCTAAAGCAGAGTTGTGTGAAGTACCTACAAGATATGGGAGTCGAGTACCAGTATGGAAGCCAGGCAGTGGTCAGCAGCAAAAGCTACAAGGTATGTTATATTGCCGTCAGACAGACTTGTAACTGAAGAATATCAATCTCTGCAAAGTCACCATTCTCTATTTACAATATAGTCATCTATTGTTGTGTGGCATTGCTGTTTTCATACATTAATTAGGAACTGAACATGTTCACACTCCAATGTCCCATAATACCTGAAACTCCCATGTTCTGCGTGTTAACATGACAGTTTTGATTTAACGGCTTCAGTTGTGACTGAAAAGGGGCTGCTTAATAGCAAGGTAAATAATGTGATAATATTCTAAATATAGCTCACACTTAAACTGTGACTGTCTGATACGTTTCGCTGTTGACCCTTCCACATCAGTTCATTGCTTGGCTTCTGTGCCAGCACTTCCTGTCTGCTTCTCCAAACTCAATACGTGCAGACCACCATCTGCTGAAACAGATTTTGGATGCCACCCTAAAGAAACCAAATTATCCCATTAAGTACCTGGTTTCTCTGTGAAAACAATACGATGTAATAACTACTTCTCTTTATCCAGCAGCTCTTCATTGTTACAATGAGGCACACCATTGGTGAGTATAAATATTACTGTATGGCCCAAATGTTCCTGTTACCAGTAAAACATTCTGTGTGTTTTATGGCAGTGATGCTTACTAGTTTTGGTCTGTGCAATAATAATGGCTTCTCCTGACGCACTGAAGGAGGGTTTTGTACAGCAAAATGTTCACCTCTTAATTAATGAAATAACTTATCCTCAAGCAAACTGATGGACTTGTTGATGAGTGTCTTTTCATCGTCTATAAATCTATACCCAAACAGCTTCATGGTGGGTCCGCACACTCTCTGTACCACTTGGGCCAGTGTAAAGGGAATACTGAATCTCCATTTCTCAGCCTGCTCCGATGAGTTCTTCTGGGTGGAGTAAATGCCGCTGGCTTCCTGTGTGGTCTGGGTGTTCCTCAGAATCCACTCCCTAGCTTTGGAGCTAAACGGTATCCCCGTGAACCTGTACATCTCCTCTGCCTTCTGCATAGGGTAGCGAGCGATATCCTCGTAACGCACCAACATGTAGCGGCTCCTCAGCCAGCGAGGTTGGCTCAGTCCCACCTCCGCTGACATCCTGATGTGATCACAGTTTCCTTTGAGCCTCTTCACCTCCTCGTCATCTTCAGGCACCTGGCCGTCCTGCGCCCAGGCCTTCCACGTCTTATATTTTGAGGAGAAAGCCACCATGCGAGATGCCAAGATGGCCCGGGGGTCTCGAACTAGCTGGATAACTCTGACATCCAGGCGGGGGTCCTCCACCAGAGGCTGCAGCGTCTCCAGCTGGCGCACACGGACAGTCTTAATGGCATGGTGTTGTTTGGAAAGGCAAGATTTAGATGCAAGGGTCAAGTTCAGCGGTCCGCAGCGACGAGTCTTACAGTGATACCTAAAACAAAATAATTGTTTTTACTGATAAACATAATTCCAGATAGCTGCAAAGTGGCAGAGGTTACTTCAGGCATATAAGGTTCTTAAGGAAACATTTTGCTAAGGTTTCTGTTCAGAGAGCATGTGCATGGCCATGAAATTCTCTTGGTAGAGTAATTAGTACAAAATTACATCAAAAGTTAAAGATGCTCATTTCTGAATATAATATTTGGTCTGAAAACTATCTAGAAGAATTTTCAGTGGAGATATGATCACCAGGAATTCTAGTTCCCTTTTCAGACTTATTAAGCATCTAAAAGATATACAATACCTCTCAACAACATCTTTGTTGACAGGAGAGCAGACTGGTTCTTCACAGAGTGACAGGCTAGACTCTCTGCGGAACAGTGCTGGGGTGACATGGTCCTGAGGTGGAGGGGAAATATACTTCTCAAGAGGAGAGAAATCACACAGGAAGAGTGCTTGGAGTACGTCCCGGTAGATCCCTGCCAACACTGTCCCGTTGTTTGCCTCTGTGGCCGTCGTCAACATGCGCTCGACGTGCCACAACGGCTCAAACAGGTAGAACATGTTCTCCCCGTGCTGGTTGAAAAATTCCCCCACAAAAGAGGAACCCGTCCGCGTGGTGGCCATGAGTAATATGTGCTTGCGCCCACCACTGTAGCTGTAAGAGCCTACGTCATCCAGCTCGTCCTCCTCCTCATCCGCATCAGAGAAATTCGAGTAATTCCCTTTGGTACCGGAGAGGTTAGAGAGCAGCATTTTGAGCACCATCAGGGAGCCCTTTTGTGTTGTGTTGCTGTAATCCAGTGGGGTGTATGGAGTCTGCAGAGGAGTCTGCCTTTGGATCAGCTTGTCGGAGACCCTGATGAGATACAGATGCTTGATTAAAAACACTCGGCAACGAATGAAACAGTATGAAAGCCTGAGATAAGTTCATATTTTGCAGTTTGCATTCTGCTGACAACTGTACATGGAGGTTCTTACTGTACGACTGAGTTACAACTCAACTGAAATCAAACTAACTGGACTTCATTTATCAGTTATCCAGTGACAGGTAGACATGGATGCTGCATTTCCACCCAAGAAAATAAAACAGAAAGCAAAAAACATCTCACAAAATACCATATGGATGAGATAAAAAAAACATGATGCTGAACCCACTGAGAAACCTCTTTGTTAAAAAATTGCAAAATGAAAACCATTTTATGTTAAAGTTCATCATTTTCACTCATGCTTCTGAGGTTGTATATCAAGGACGCCTTGTTTTGCTTCTTACAAAGGCTGTGTCTCCGCCTTTGGGTCCCTGATAGACCAGAACAGTTCCAATAAAGGAAAAACACTTGCAACTAGATGTTTTGTATCACCTATGAAGAGGCCTCAGTAAACACATTATTTGTTTTGCAAGTCTTAATCTCTTTATACATTTAAATTTTTAACATGAGACTGATTAAAAGATTTTGTGTTTCTAATCATTTTGCAATGAAGATGTGACTTCCAAGTTCTCAATCAGCCTGTCCCACGTGACACTTGTGAATTTAATGTTGGTACATGGAGTGGGGTTAACAGTCTAGTTAATCAACTAATGGTAGCCTTTTCAAAGATGGATGCAGGAGTGCATTGTAGATTTTGACACACTGAAAGTCTGTCTGGCATGCAGAAATTCTACGTTCTTTCATATCACAGTATCTGTGAGTTTTTCTTTGAGTTTTTCTTTCAAAGACCAAGTACTGTCCAATACAGGACAAATCTTCAAATGAAAAAAAGAAAGGTTTTTGTGTAGATAAGATATACAGATGTACTGCTGCAGAAATATGGCAGTGATGGTAAAGTATGCCACTAGTGTAACATTATAGGTATAGCATTATTGTTCTGAAAATTGTTCATTCAGTAGGATCCCTAGGTTTGAATGGAGAGATGGAAAGGAGCCAAGTGGCAGATATGTTACAAGTGTAATGTAGCTGCTGTTAGCAATCTTCTTCTCTGCTCTAACTCTTCTAAGAAAGCAAAAAACATATCTGGGATAAAATGTTGAGCACATGTGCAATTGCATGTGCAATTCCAAGACTAACACGGAAAACTAGTTGAATTGGACAAGCAAACGAGATGCAGACAGAGACGCCGGCCAAGATAAAAATGGAAAGTTGCCTCACTTCCTTCTGCACAATTAAGTTAGGAAATGTTCTCCATTCTCTTACATTGAGAGGATGTTGCTCTCCTTTTCAATGATGACCAGGGCCACAATGCAGATGAAGACGACTGCATACTTGGTCTTCATTCTTGAGTCCTGATTTTGTAACTGGATGTCTACAGTCTAGTCCGTCTGTCTGTTGGTCATAGCTTCATTCTGCAACAAGAGAAGCACAAACTGTAAAACATAGCAATATCAACATGATATACCCATTTTATTTAAATGTCAGTGATTTATTTTTGGTTCTCAAACAAAACTAAACAACGTGTGGTTACAGCTGCACTGATCTGAGACCTTAATGTTCACTGGTTTGCACGACAGTAGCAGGTCTTGTTAATGTGTTTGTGTCATTCCTTGGAGCTACAGAAAAAGACAGCATTGGTTTTCTGCAGGGCTGGTGTCAGGCTAAAGGAAAAGGGAGAAGGAGTGAGAGGGAGAGAGAACACAAGAAATTTGTCAGCTGATCTCGATTCTAAAGCTGTGTGGTCTCAGCACTCCCATCTCTTTAACACAAAGCCACATTCAAAAGTTGCAGCTGCTGAATTACATAATCTTACCATTATCTTATCATCAGCGTATTACTTCCGGGACTAAACTGTGTAGTGACTTTACAGGCGCAAGCCTCAGCCTCAGGACAGGGCAAGTCAGAGCTTGGCGGTACCAAATCAACTGAATATCAGAAGGCGTAGTAACCTTCCCACGCTTCGGGAGTATCGCATTACCTTGCTATTCAGGAACATAGAAATAGAGGCAGATCAGTTAGGAGGCCAACAAACAGTGGTGTCAGTGGTGTCTTCTTAGAAACCTCTGAACATTTCTGACAATGGACTTCATTAGAAAGCATTCAGTACACTAAACTCCTTCATTTTGAATAAATCATTCGCGCTCTATTCTCGTGATGCTGAAGGAGAAATGTAGACGTACACATGCACATTTGGCCCTGTCAGAAGAGTGAATCCCTTCCACAAAGCATACCATTAAATGAAAACACACCGTTCTCAAGTAGTTGGTGGAGTGACAGTGTGCTCCGCGAGCAAATAGCACCCAATTATCTGAGCTTAATACGCCATAGCCGTCAAACTGTCAGGCTGAAGCACATGAGCTGGGAACTTTTACATATTCAAGAGTCGCTGGAGCGTTTGGCAAATCTGACTATCTGCTCAAGCAGAAACACGCATCACTCTGTTTATCATCTCACTACAAATTACATTAATGGCAGCCTTCAAAGCCTCCAAGCAGGATCTCGTGGAGATGCTGAAGTCTATATCCTCACTAAAAGCTCTCGCTGTTCCTTCAGGGATGTGAACAATTAACAGTTAAAGGCAAATAAGAACAACATTATAATTTGTGTAGGTGCTGTGTATCATTTTCATTTGACTGATTCATTTTAATATGGATGTCAACCTGAACTCACCCCCCTTTCTCTTTCTCTCTGTGTGTGGTTTCTGTTTAATACTATGGCAGTCATTTAGGGGGAGGGGGCATTCAATTCAGTTTCATCTCCACCATCCACTGAAGCAGAATAAAAACAGACTAATGAATACATGTGCATACTATTAAACTCTAATGCGAAGAAGTGAGAGAATGGTGCTTTCACGTATTCTAAATAAAATCTGGAAAATGAGTTTTATGAGAAACCTACATTTGTATTAGAAAGGATTATTGATTATGGTGGACAACGCGTCACACACTGCCTCCACATTTTCACCATCACCGTTTAGACCTACATCTCAAGAGGAAGCACATCACACATGAAGTGTACTGGAAAGAGCTTGGTAGATTTTGCCATCATTCAGTGTTTATAGGGTTTTACGCGCACGGCAGCAGGATGTTTACAAGATCCTGTGCCGGTGCCCCCCCTTGCATGTTGTGTTTTCCACCAAGCTTTGACTTCGGCTATTTCCTGGCAGAAATAAATAAGACGTAGAGTTATTCAGGTAGCGGCTGTTACAAACCTTTAGTCGGTCTCTGTGCGCAATCGAGCAAAACGTCCCCGATCTTGTGAGAAACACCGTCTCCTCCTCGATGCATCTTATAGCTGCATTGTCTCGGGACAAGGACACACTGCCTCATTGTATCCTCGGACGCGGGCTCCTCTTCTCCCCCAGATGCAGCGCGGAAACAGGGACGCGTTGCGGAAACATTGATGCGAAGAGGAGCGCACGATGAGCCGGAATAATGTTTTTTTTAAATTTCGATTGACTATTGAGTTAAAAATAAACGTTTTTCCTCTGAGTTAACAACACAATTCTCTGCAGAAACAAGCACTTGTATTTCCTTGTCAAATGACTATGATTGTTGTTATTTTTTGTTGCTTTTTTTTTTTTGGTAAAATTGTTTTCGCTTCAAAACTTTTCCTCCAACTTTTCTCATGTGCTGGATCCCACTCCACGAGAGAGCTGCCTGCTGCAGCCACGCTTCACGTCACCACTCTCCCTCCGTGGGACATCCTGTGTTGGCGAGGTCACGTGATGCCAAACAACCTGCAATTTTAAAGAGCCCCCCCATTAAGAGGAAATGCCTGGTCCACGCCTCCTTTTTTACATCAGCCAACGGCTTTATTTAGTTGCAAGTTTTGAGCTGTAGCCGAAATGTCTGCAAGCATTTAAATAATCTTACATCCCAGTTTCACTGTACATCAGATAAGATGTTGAAGACGACAGCTTCAGAGCAGCTGCACTGACTTGAATGCCTCATATTTATATATATATATAAAAATAACACAAAAAATCCTCTAACATATAAAATAGTTTTAAATGGTAATGCATAAACAGAACACAGACAATTCTGAAACAAACCAACCTTTAACCATGAGAAGTGGTGTTTTTTTCTAACTGCAATTTGGAAAGAAATGCACTTTATCGTTTGTCCTCAAAATTTGGTGAAGTGTTTTAAATCAAGAAAGGTGGAAAAATAATCAAGCAAAGCAAAAACCGTGGTTGTAGATCCAGTCACCTTTACACGGCTAACACAAATGAGGAATGTAAATAGTCCTATCATTTCTCTCTGGTTGTTTTATTTGGGATCAGATACAGCCTTGGAGACAACATGTTCGGGGCAGTTGTGACTTTCATACTGAAGATTGGATTTGAAATTTCTGGTTGATCATAGTTTTTACTCAAAATGCACAAACAAGACACAACATGCATTAGTGCATCAATGACGTAAACAACCCTAACAATGAAAAGTGGACATTGTTCTTTGATTTGAAAATAAATGCACTTTATTGGTGTTTATATTGCTGAAAAAACTTGATCAAGAAACTTGTCCTGAATGCAACACAGCCACACGTTCAATATATGCTACAAATCACAGCCAAGAGGAGAGAAAAACAACAACAACAACAAGCAAATAAAAAAGTGTCAGGCAGTTTACTTTCAATAAGACTTGCATATGAGGTTATAGAGCTGCCCAGCTTTCTAAAGTTTAAGCCCATCTATTATAAGAGACTTTCTCAAGTCAAGCACCAGCCCATTTCTTTCAGCATCCAATCGTTACGTCTCTCGTCATTAGAAGGCGAAGGGCAGTAATGACCTGCATCACATTTGATAAAACAGCAGCCTATTCCAAATATGTGTGCCATGTTTTTGTATCTCTCGCGTGTTAAACACTGTTGCATTTCAGTCATAGAAAAGATATACAGTAGTCCTTATAGGGCTTTTATTTCTGAAGACAATATGATGTTTCAGTTGTTGTATGTCATACAAAACACAGCAGCACAACGGGACAACCTCTATTAGATACACTTCTGAGAGAGAGTACTATCTTGCATATTGTCCCTGGCATGCTGGAGAAACGATGCTTATATTATCATCAACAAATGTCTCCTGTGAATAGGTTGAAAAGATATACCTAGAAAGATATTATTTTATTTGTGGTACTGGCAAGAATTTCTAGGCCTGTGTGTGTTCAGTAATACAGCCCAGCTAGTGTAATATTCTGGATAAATAAATGTGGTTCCATATACTTATTTAATACACTGCAGTCATTCAAATGCACGAGAATAAAAAGGTCAAATACTTTAAAAAGCATTCGCAAATTAAAATCCAGTTTCACCACCGACGTTTTACCGCTTGGGGGCAGCAGTGTCATAGAATGAGGAGTCCAGTGCTGTTAGCAGACAGAGGTCACAGTCTCAGTTTGAGCTCCTGTGTGATATGACTGCATCAGTAACATGACAAGTTGACCTCAAGAGTTTAATTCAAAAATTGCTTAATGTAATATACAATATATATTTAATGTATCACAGACAATATGAAGTAATTTCTGTTTAATGATAGCCTCTGCACATTATAATTTAGTTTGTTTAAATTAAATGTTTGTTCCCTGTATTATGCACATCACAAAGATTCTCAATGGGGTTAAGGTCTGGACTCTGTGGTGGCCAATCCATGTGTGAAAATGATGTCTCATGCTCCCTGAACCACTCTTTCACAATTTGAGCCCCATGAATCCTAGGATTGTCATCTTGGAATATGCCCGTGCCATTAGGGAAGAAAAACTCCATTGATGGAATAACCTGGTCATTCAGTACATTCAGGTAGTCAGCTGACCTCATTCTTTGGGCAACATAATGTTGCTGAACCTAGACCTGACCAACTGCAGCAACTCCAGATCATAGCACTGCCCCCACAGGCTTGTACAGTAGACACTAGGCATGATGGATGCATCACTTCATCTGCCTCTCTTCTTACCCTGATGCACCGCTGCCCCACTATCCTTCCAGCTTTTAATAATGCGTTAGACAGTTCTTAACCCAGTTTTAGTAGTTTCTTCAATCTCCTTAGATGTTTTCTCTTCTTGACGCATGCCATTGATTTGACCCTTCTCAAACAGACTAACATCTTTTCCACGACCACAGGCTGTGTCTTTCAACATGGTTGTTTAAGAAATGAGAAGCTACTCATTGCATCAGTTGGGGCTTAATAACTTGTTGAAAGATGATCCCCCATGCAGTAATTATCCAATAGGAGGCTCGTACCTATTTGCTTAGTTAAATCCAGGTGGTGACTTTTATTTGGCCAGGCAGTGTACATACACAGTATGCCCTATTTCTTTTATTTCCTGCAAGTTGCTATTGTTCCATTAACGACACTTCTGCCACCTCGAGGTTTTGTTAAAATCTCACTATTAGGGCCAAAAATGCAGACACAACATATTCTTAGACTCTCTTATTTCCCCAGTGGACGGCTGCTAATGATCATTTCAGTCCACTGTGCTTCTTGTAGCATGTGTGTTGTATCTTTTAGGGTTTTTCATGATTTATAACTGTGTGTTCACCCTCCTGGCAGTCTGTGAGGTTCACAAAAATGAAAGGCTGTTAACACTATACTCTACATGGAGAGATTAGAGACGTGACCTAGTTTTAGAGTGGACCAGGACTAAAAGCAAACCTCTGCCCTTGGCAAACCACACTAGAGATTATCAATAATAATCCAAAAATGGTAAAGCTGAATTGGGTATCTTGTCAACAGGTGTTCTGGCAGACAGAGTGATAATGCAGTGACACAAGTGCTGTTCGAATAAGACAAAGTTTCCCTTTCTATTTTTGGTTAATCGTATTTTTTCATTTTCGGCGTTTCTACACGGGAGGGGCACATTTACAAATGCAGTTTTTTGGGCATTACCACTCCAAAAAAGACTAACTCAACTGATAATTTCACCAACGCTGCTCGAGACATTGCATTGTGAAGTACAGTATGTTATCACAAGGTTGTTTTTTTTCAGGGAATGGAGATATATTTACACATGAAAGATTTGTCTATTATCTTTTGAGATTCTTGTA
This sequence comes from Chelon labrosus, assembly GCF_963514085.1. Classification (NCBI taxonomy): domain Eukaryota; kingdom Metazoa; phylum Chordata; class Actinopteri; order Mugiliformes; family Mugilidae; genus Chelon; species Chelon labrosus. The sequence continues at coordinate 14,531,280 of NC_140348.1, forward strand.
ATCCGAAATGTTCCTCATGTCTTAGTGATGAACTGTCCACATGTCTACATGCTCGTTCGACAATTTTATGGATGCTCACGTTTCTGAGACACGTACAGGACTGCAGCCAAACCGATTCCACTCGCAGCTCTTTCTGTCAACATCACCACTTGATGAGAGGCCAGAAACGTGCTCTTAGTAGCTTCAGACGCATGATGTAGTCATAGCAAATCAAGTGTCGCTTAGAAAAACATTTTCTCTTTACAAATGTTCTCTTCTGCTATGATTTTATTATTATTAAATGTTTTTTATTTAATTTTTATTCACATTTTCTATGATAGTCCTGGCCACGAGAAAGGTTGCTTGAATAGGCCACAATCACCGGCTTCAAAATAAACAGAGTAGAACAACTTTATTCCTATAGCATTTCATTTCATGAACAGTTTATTTTTTTCATTGATTTGGGTGTGTTTCCTTGCAAATGCAATTAATTAGTAATGAGCAGATATGCCTATTTTTGGACTTATTTTTGGTAGAATCAGCCTCTATGATGTGTTTGGATACCAGAGAATGACGCTTTCCTTACAAATGTTTAATGATAGAACAGAGATTCACACCTGTTACATTGTCTGCTATTTTTTTTTATCATTTGCTGCTCAAATAAGTGCCACGACTTAAATGGTCCATCTAGAAAGGCCCAACATGCGTCAGTGGAGGACAGAAAGTACCAATACTGTGAAAGGCTGCAGGACGCACTAAAACCTATTTGAGCCATATGCTCTTAAGATAGGCATCAACCTAAAAATTTCCCTATGGGTGACTTAATGGTTCTGACACCAGCAGGAACAAAGAGGTCAGCATGTGTGACTGTGATTGAAGGCACGGGATTAGAAACTAAGAAGATGACTACAGATGAGCAGTGAGCTTTTATCCATAAAATCCATAAAATTTTCTACAGCGATCATTAGAATTTATAAGCTTCAGCTGCAGGTTTTATTGTGGAATATATGTACTGAAAAACATCTGAAGACATTTTAAACCGTGGATAAAAAAAAAAAAAAAGGCCGCCACATTATGTTGCATGCAGCATTCCCTCTTGTGCCTGTTTGTAAGCGCACTGGTGTGTGTGCTAATTGTGCTTTACATTGATGTCTGATGGATGTCTGTGTTACAACAGACAGGCTATGTGCATTACAAGATGAGGCGAGATTAGAGAACAGTGGGTTAATCTTTGGGTCTGCCATCTGCCAGCGCCATGAGAATTAAACCTGAAGGCACGGCCTTAACCAGCAACATACAGAAGTAACGTGACAGGTGATCTGTTCCAGGGAACGTACTGTGAAAGGCCATTGTGAAAACATCCTGCACATTTGGCCTTAAATGACAAACAGTTATCAGTGCTGGGGAGTCAAGTGTGCAGGGAATTTGACTGCAGCCAAAGGTCACGGATCTTAAATCACACATAAAAAGGAATGACGCTTGCTTTCGCCGTCTGTGCGTCACTCTTTCCCCGCTGCGTGAAACTCAAGCATCAGTAAGCAGACTATCTACTACTGTACATTCTATGAGCGCCACTCAGATTAGAGTAGATTTAATATCTGCATGAGAATGGATGTTAAAAAGGTTTATTCATGTGTATAAATCCTCTTGCATGCAAAGTGTTTTAAGGATGCGCGCATGGGAAGTGCACTGTCATCTGTTTTTGTGTTGTTTTTTTAAGGGGAACGGCAAAATTTCACAGCTGTTTTATTTTTACAGTGTCCCACAAAAGTAGTTCACATTTTAGTAGATATTTCAAGTAAAGTGACAGTTTGAATTTAATGTGAGTAAAGTGAAAAGAAATTGGACTACTTTAAGATGTATTGACCCTTGGTTTGATTAAAAATTAAAAAAAACATTTTAAAAATTGGAAAAAATAGCAACCTCTAATATACAGTTTAACTTGTCGATGGTTTGGGTTTTCTAGGATGATGATCCTTGTCAAATGGAGGACCACTGGGTCAGTGTTATATAACATTTGTTGACAAGATTTTACCGCTTGGTGGCAAATAAGATTATCGAACAAGAAGATTAGCCAGCTTCAGCGCCTGAAATACTGTTCAAAAAGTCCCCGAATAACATTACGGTAATCAGTGGGGTTTTAATTAAAGAGACACAGACACAGAACCCGAAACAGAACAAACAGAAATCTGTCATTTATCATTTATTTAGATGCAAATCAACAAATCTAAACACATTACATCAGTTTACATCACATTCACTTTATAATTTCTACCGTAGCATCCATAAAGAAACTATAATCTCATCAGATCATAGTCTGCTCTCATCTACATCATCCTCTTTTATTCAACTAATTGAGTAGCTAGTGGAGTTTTTTTCTTTTTCCTAATGCAACAGATGGTCATGTAGTGCATAGCAGATGGTAAACGCTATGGAACATGGGTGAAGCACTGACCAGTATTATAATACAGCTTCTACATCATATTATTAATCTACTTTATCAACCCCAGATATCTTAAATAAAGGAGGAGCACATTTTCTCACTGTTACCATTCACTACTGTGTGGCTATTAATCTGAATTTGTAATTATTTAACAGTTGTTTGATTCAAGTTTTAGGAATTTAATACATCCTGATAATAAAGGTTTCAGTGTGACAGGTTTAAATGGAACAAATGATGCAAATACAACACTTGTATCAGACTGCAAATGGTTATCAAAACATACATTTGTGATTAAAGACATTCACCTAAATCCTTGTTTTTCCCAGAGAGAGCCATGTCCTGTGGATTGTTGGTTGATGAAGCCCAGCTGGACTGAGGGGGCCCCGGAGTGACTCTTAAGAAGGGTCATTGGATTAGCATGTGAGCATCTGCTTTTAGCCTCCTCCATTCGCAGGCGAACACCTTGAGAGCTGCATGTCATGTGCAGGGCTGTGGACGGAGCCGTCTTCATGGTGCGCTTTCACGACTTCATTCTTTAGGATGAAGAATGTAAAGATCTTACATCTGCCGCTGTTTTTTGTGTTTGTGCACGTCGGCGTTGGTGAGTTTCTCTCATTGATTGTCTGCTTAGAGTTGGCTTATGCTGTTGTGATCAGATTGGGAATGCTGCTCAGGCACATTTAAGAGCCTCTGGATTGGTGATTTTAAATCTGCCCTCAGTTTACAATTGCTTTTTCATTTAGTTTTCAATGTGCTGATGCTTTGTTTAGTTTCTCATACAGGTATCTACAGTATATTTCTTCTGTTATTTGTCTCATACTGACTGATTTGTTTGATTGTATGTTTTCAGTTTTTAAGAGAATGAAAATAGCTAAAACAGTATTGATATGACTGTGATTGTGCGGACAAAAACAGCAGAGATCTCAGGTCTATGTTTAGAAAATGCATCTTGACGTCGGTTGACGTAACTCACCTGTAATCCAAGTAACAGAGGAAGCAGGGGGCGTAAGCACAGTTTACACAACGTGCTTTATGCCATTCATTTGGCTAATATGGCCACCGAAATGTTCAAATACAATGGTAAATGATAATTAAAGGCATCTCATTTAAAGTTTAAACAGTTTCCTGGCCGGATTTGTGTTTCTGTCCCCAGCACTAGCAGACTTTGCTCCACATTTCTACGACAATGGGCCCTACAGCCACAACGGGAACCTGGCACTGTTCAGCCTCTCCGAGGACACGGTTGTTGGTGAGATTGACCTCTGACATACAGGATGTTTAGAGCGAACTGCCAATGGGGCTGCGGAGCAACCAATCAACAAAATGGTGTGTTCCGGTTGCCAGTATCTGGGACTCCAGGACGTTAAATAGTCTTTGATAGATGAGCAGATGTTGCCTGGGATGTACGCACTCGCACTAACCTGCTCATCTGTTTGTGCCACCTGTTGATGTTGGGGGGGGGGGCAGTTAGCTGGCTGTGAATGCGCTGCAGCTGTCCCTCTACACCTAGTGTCAGACAGGATACTCATTAAACTGTGACTTTCTGTGTCTGGATTGTTCCACAGCAGTTGTTAGCAATGTGACTTCACGGTGGACTGTTAGTAGGTGACTATACTGTATATCCAGTTAACAGCTGAGCGTAATTTGACTTTATTCTGATGCCTTCCTTTAGGTACTCTGATCTACTGTCTCAATGGCACTGACCCTGAAGGTCAGGAGGTGAGGTACGGCCTTTCCTTTGATCCTGGCTCCAAAGAGTACTTCAGGGTCGACCCCATATCTGGAAACATCACATTAGTAGAAAAGCTGGACAGAGAGGTAAACATAACAAACGCAACCATAATTTTGATTTATGACAATTTATGGACTAAGATTAAATTAACAGATGACCCTTTTCTCATTTTTAATCAGAAACAGGATTCTATTGATGTTCTTGTCAGCATCACAGATGGAAAAAGCAAGGTATCAACTTCTGGTTCAACATGTGACCATATTATTTATAATGAATCAAACTATTGTAAACTAAACTGGACATATCATATGGTTTTCTTCTTCTTCTTAATTTCCTCCTCATTGTTCCTTTTCTTCCCTTTCTCCCTCTTTTTCCTCTTCACCATCACCATCTCTCTTCTTTTTAGGTCGTGGAAAGAGTCACAATATTTGTGATGGATGCAAATGATGAAAAGCCTGAATTCCAAAACATGCCTGCAATCATTGATGTGTTGGAAGTAAGTTAAGCCAGAAGTGTAGGATTCAAAAAGCTTTACATTCAAATCAATGCAGTGAAAAGGCTGCATCTTACTGTAAAAAAGCTAACATGTGATGCATCGTGTCTTTTTTTTTGCGCTGCACATCTCAGACAACTGATTCGGGAAGCAGCATCTACAAAGTCGAGGCAGTGGACAGAGACACAGGCTCAGGGGGCTCAGTCACCTTCTACCTCCAGGTATTTCACGTTGCAGGGCTTTCTGATGCTTTCTGAACCTGCCTGCCTCCACCGTTGAATATGTCACAAATGTTTGTCCAGATATTAAGGTTAACATCGTTTTGATTTTCCAGTGTGCTACGATTGTAGCCTGAATATGATGGTGTCGTTGTGAGGATAGGGATTAAATCACAATTACATTTCTGTCAGGTATTGGAGGCTTAGAGGGCTGCTTTGGCAGAGGGTGGCAGCGAATGCTGCCGTGCACTTTGCACTATTAGGACCAAAGAACAGCTGGCCTGGAAGTGACAGCGGCGAGTGAGGCAGTACACATCTGGACACAGCAGCTTTCACCTGCATGCTCTGTCCTTGACCATATGGGTTCTTTACATCCAGATGGACATAGAGATAGAGTTTATAGCTCCAGGACGTGGCCTAATTCAAGTGGCTACTGAGTGTTTTTAATGCAGCCATCTGACCACTTTTCATGATATCTCACGTGAGTGTTTGTCAAAAGGGGTTTAGAGGTTTCAGCGGCAGGCTTTTATTCCCGTGACCTTATTCGTGTGACTGCTTTTAAAGCGATGCCTTTGTTCTGCTCTCTGTTACAGAATCCCCAGTCCTCTTTGTTTGCCGTTGACAGACATAGCGGCGTCCTTCGAATAAAATCTGGAGAAACGTTGGACTACGAGAAAACGAAGACACACTTTGTCACTGTCATTGCAAAGGTACTGAGTGTATCACGGTTTATTAATTGCTTCTTTGTGCTTCAAGGTGACTGCCACCCTGTGGAGGGTTTGACTGCCCACTAGCATACTTCAAAAATCTGAAACCACACTGAAAATATAATAGAGAAAACACAAAAATCTCCCTAAATACATTTAAAGATACTCAAAGTTTAAAAGTAAGTTAGAAAATTGACAGTTTTGCCTGCATTTATGTTTTTTTCACAGGATGGTGGTGGTAACTTTAATGGCAAAGAGCAGTTTCTGTCATCCTCTGCGACCCTGACAGTCAATGTGATTGACGCACAAGACACTCCTCCGTCTTTCATCGGGACGCCCTACTTTGGCTACGTCTATGAAATCTCAGTGCCAGTGAGTGTACAAATATTTTCTGTTGACTCCGTGCTTTGACATTTCTCTATGTTCCTTCAGTGGTCAGTATTTGTGCAAAACCCAACAGGAAAAGGGGCCTCAAGTTAAGGCCCCGCTATCTCACACGACACAGCTTTAATTGCTGGCATTTCACAGTAATGCCCTCCCTTCTTCATCATAGCTTTGTCGTCGCCACAAAATGTCACGGCAGTGGCTCCTCGCACAGATTACACACTGTGTCTTTCATCCAAATGGTAATAATTAGGGGCATGGCATTTAACGTACCTTTGAAGACCTTGATTTTGGTGGTTTGTTTTGACTGGTCATGCAACACCCAGCCATTTAAGGGTGATTTCTGCAAGCTTATCTTTCTGTTTTTTGACAACGTGATGCAATTTGTTAATCCCTTTATTAAGTATTATGTACGTATAATAACTTCTGTTTTGGAGTCAGTTTGCCATGTAGTTATTAGTCTGTCCTTTACAAGAACTATTTACGGGTTTTGGTTTCATTGCTGATTTAACTGCAAACATTGTTCTCGTTGTTTCTCAAGGGGTCTGAAATATTTACTGTTGTCGCCAAGGATGGTGACGTGGGGAACCCAAATCCAGTCCATTACTCGTTTGACGATGGTACGCACTTCACTCGGACAAAACTCGATGAGTCTTAAATAAAGTAAAAGTAACTTTAAGAGAAAGTTGTTGTAAAAAAAAGTGTTTATCTGTCTCATCTGTTTGACTCACCAGGTGATGACGGTGTTTTTAGCATCAATAAAACAAGCGGCTGTATCACCCTGACGACTCTCCCCATCTATCTGAAGAGGGAAATCTTTAACATTAAAGTCCGGGTAAGCTGCAAGTTATTTATTCTGTTTTACTGTAAATTAGGACCTGATTTATATTCTCTCTGGGTTTGTATGTAAGATCCATTTCTTCACAGGCTATAGTGCCATGTGGGCTCACTTTCATAACTTTTACTCCCTGTGTCCAGGCTTCAGAGGTGAGTCCTGAAGGCAGACTCATGGACTACAGCGTGACCACGGTGGTGATCCGTGTGGTGGACCTGAATAATAACCCGCCAACTTTCTACGGAGAGAACGGCCCACAAAACATGTTTGAGCTGACCATGTACGAGCATCCGCCGGAGGGAGAGATACTCCGGAGCCTGAGAATCACTGTCAATGACTCTGATCAGGTGTGTGTGTGTGTCTGATCATCCTGCAAATGACGCAGAAACAACGCGGAGAATTACTAATGTGACATTTCCCTGAGCAGCTGTCACGTTTTAGCTGGCCAGGAGTAACGGTGATTATGTAATCACGCTCATTTTCTGACAACTAGACATTGTTATCTAATGAGACTGCTTTCACGTCGACAAAATAACTTTAAGCCAGCCATTATCACAGAAAAAAAAAAAAATCCCTTTTAAATGGTATGACTTTGAAAGGAAGCCAACAACAAACAAATTAAAAGTTGCTCCCTAACTACACCATTTGTCAGCTTACGCAAGAGTCTTTGTATTTCCAGCCCGTTGTACTGTAAGAGCCACATGGCTGATGTTCACCAAACGCATTCTGTGATAATACTCTTACAACATCAGGCAGACGTTTTCTGTCCCCTAATATTATGTTTCAGTCAGATATTATTCCTGCTATTGATATCCCACTGGTTCGCTTGCTTTACCGCAACAATAAAAGGTCACAAAGCTTTTATATTGATTGAACTGACGGTATACCGCATGGATTACACTGTGTGTCTGCTCCTTTGGGATAGCTTTGTGGCAAATGCAGATTACTATAAATAGGTTTGTGCATATGTAAGATTAAATAATATGGCGATGTATGCTCTTGCAGGGTGCCAATGCTAAATTCAATCTGAGACTGATAGGACCAGGGAGAATGCTGCGAGTCGTCCCTCAGACCGTGCTCAATGAGGCCCAGGTCACCATCCTAGTAGAGGACTCTGCCGCAATGGACTACGAGAAACACCATTTTCTAACATACAAGGTTTACCCATTACACTAATTATAGCAAAGTGGATTGAACTGGGATTAAAAAAGTCACATCTGCACACATGGCGTGATAAAATGCCAATATATATCACACGCATGTTGTCTTATATTGCCCTTCTTCAGTTGCTTGCAGTTGAGATTGATACTCCGGAGAGATTCAGCGCCACAGCAGACATTGTGATTCACCTCCTGGACACCAACGACAACGCTCCCAAATTCTCCTCCGATTACTACATCGCCAGGATTCCAGAAAACTCACCCGGTGGCTCCAATGTGGTGTCAGTCACGGTGAGCGAGCCTTCACCCCATCTAAAAATACCACCGCCCCGCGTACGTCACTCTGAGCTAAAGAGGAACGCTGATTTGGACAAAATGCCCAAGAGGGCCATTAATTCCATAAATGTAGACTTTTTTGGGCAGTGGGGGTTGGGATAATATGCAAAAACATGTAGATAAAAGCTAGGCGAGGTAAGCTGCCAGATGGCTATCACTTTCATTTTGTTGTGTAACAGCAAATTCGCAGACCCCGCCCCACCCTAATGCTCCGTAGCACATGCAGCTGCTGCACAAAAATATGCACTGCAGTTAAAAATAAATAAATAAAAAATAACACTTTTAAGGACACGTTGACTTGATTGATTGTTGGACTGTCTTATCCTCTGCCCTTGTCAGTTCATATCAGCCCTGCAGAGACTCAAAGCAACAGGGAGTCTCACTAATAAATCCCACCCTAGCGTGAACGCCACAGTAGATCTCAGGCAATTTCAGCCAGATAAAAGAATAGGCAACAAGTGACCTTGGACACACGGAGACAGCGAACAGGCATATATCCCAGCAGCTGCAGACAGACAGATTAGCTGATGCCCGTGACGATGTTCCTGTCACATCAAAAATCTGTCCTTTTATAGCTGACCTCCGTTATCGTGTTTGGGACAGACAGATTCACTTAGTTCACTCAGTCTTCTATGCCCGTTGGTTTTAACAAAACCTCATGACGTAGAGGTCTGGAAAAGAAAGAGAAAAGAACACGAAGGCAACAACTGCCTGGCTCGAACTCAAAATGACAATACTGTTCCAAAACTCCTGAAGAGGAGCAGCATTTTGAAAATGCTAATGAGTCATTTATTTTTGTCTCCAGGCAATGGACCCAGACTCAGGACCTTGGGGTGAAGTGAAGTACTCAATTTATGGATCAGGGGCTGACTTGTGAGTATGAGAGCAGAGAGACACAAAGAAATAAACTATTTCAGACACTGTTACACAACGTGGAGGTCACTACTTACTGGCATCTGGTGTGGGTGGTAAAGCAGCATTGTGTTGCTTAAGACATGTCCTGTGATAATATTGTTTTACTTTGCACGGCAAAAATACATCTACGCTGTATGTTTACACCATTACAGATTCCAGCCAAACCATATTTGGATTATGTTTTTGTTGCCTCCCCTCTGTCTGTTCATTGGTGTTTGAGCAGCGATTATGTCAGAGTAAACTCTCATCCCAGTCAAACATTAAAAAAAAAATGGTTACACAACAATATTAACAGTGGATACACTGGATAGTTTTTAGCAGCAGCAAAAAAAAATTAAATAAAACAGAAAACATCAAATAAATCGGATCTGAGTCAGAATGTGGTATTTTAATTGCAGACCACTGTACTACTGTATGTGGAAGAAAAAAATAGCAACTACAGCACAAACACACAAGAAAGCCGTGCAGAGATATGAGCAGCCTTTGTTTTTCATATCCGAACTTGCTTCTCTTTATTGCCCCTCGCCCTTTGGAGGATTTGCTGGTATTTTTCCTTTATTAGTTTCCCAACAGATATCCAACCTGCAGGAAGAAGTCGTCTCAGGGGCCACTGTCTTCTCTTAGTGATTGCACATAGCTTGTGTTTCCTCTCAAACTGGATTTTTTAAATATTTTTTTAATCACAAAGGAAACACAAACACTTTTCCTTCAGTGCCAGTGTAAACAGTGAGGTGTATGCTAGCGGGGATGTGTTTAATCTCCCCGTAACCGCTGGCTTTATTCGACCAAATGTTGCTCAGAAGTATTTTTGTGCCTCTCCACACAGATTTTGAGCTCTGCAGCAATGAATTAGAGGAGATATGCGATGTCACATGGCACAGAGGAGAAGGATTTCCAAAATAAGCAGAGGAGAGAGATTTGGAACACTTTAGCTTAGTGCATACTTGTTTAGTCAAAAACATTTTGAAACTGTGTCATCTCAGATTATTCCCCTAAAGGCTGCTTTGAACTTGAAACTCTTATGAAGCAATACATGGTGGATATTTAATGGTTCTGCATCTGCAACAATGCAGCATTTAGGATTTTCGACTTTAAATTTATTATATGTTGTGGCAGGCTGCACAGGACTACGTAGCTGTGATCTTTTCCTGCTCGACCTCTGTTTGTATTAATCCTCTAATTGGATCTGAGGTGAAAATAGACTGGTGTTTGCTTGTGGCTACCTTGCACAGGGACAAAGTCACTGTAGGATAACCAAACAAGTCAGTGAGTGAAACCGTCTAATTCCACTTTGGCTCTCTATGTTAGCCATTCAGTTTTACACAAATAAAGAGCCTCAGTTAAATGTAATGGGACAGTGAAGAGATATTTCAAAATATGGTTCAACTTTTTAGGAAATACACTTTCTTTTGAGTGTTACATGAGAAGATTGGGACTTTAATGCCCTAAAGCTGAAAGCTTGACCTAAGATATCATTAGCCTAGCTTAGCAAAGGTGGAATCAGTGAAACAAAAAGTGAAAATGTGTGGTCTTAAGAGGACAACTCAGAATAACGAATTGTACTTTGTGGGAGCCATCCTTTTTTATTTTTATTTTGCCCATTTCATAGCAGTGTTTCCCAAAAAAGATGAGAGTTTACTTGTGGTGGAGCATGGCGCAGCTCGTGACCGATGTACATGCAGAGATTCATGCAGATTAGAGGTGGAGATTTAATGACCCGCATTATTTTCTGTAGCTAGCCTACAATTTAAAAATGTTCCCTAAATGCAGGAGATGCACTTACTAGGCGGGCAGCATGAACCTAGCCGGATAACGCAGCAGCATTTGGACAGACTTAAGCAAAACTCAAAATCAATAAAGCAAAATGCAATATTTACACATCAATACATGAGCTTCAGTCAAAAAGAGTCAGAAGAATAGCTTATGTTGATCTCCCCATCTGCGTAGAGCATAAATTTGTGACTGCAGGTTTCACAAAAGAGAGATGAAAATGCTAGTCTTTAAGTCTTAAAAGTGATGGCAGACTTTTTGAACTTTGTAGATAGCCCGATTATCTCAGTATGTCTTCCATTCTTCATATTAGGCTAAGCTACTGGTCACTTGGCCGTGCTCCATGCAGTACGAAGCTTAATCAACCTATCTTTCTGCAGATAATCAACTCTCTCAAAGTTTCTGACTGCATCACTTTGAAGGAGACATCTCACCTTTTGCAGGTTCCTGATCCAGCCTGAATCTGGGATCATCTACACCCAGCCGTGGGCAAGCCTAGATGCAGAGGTGAGGTCCAAGTACAACTTCTATGTGAAGGCGGAGGATGCAGAAGGGAAGTACAGCCTGGCTGAAGTCTTCGTGACAGTCCTGGACCTGAACGACCATCCACCCGCTTTCAACGACAACTTCCTCGAGAAGACCATGGTGATCGGAGCGCCAGTGAAAATAGAGGTATGGACTTTCTACGGATTTAAAACACAGAATAAATGAAACATTTTTAACAAAATGCTTCCCCGCAGGCCGTAGACGAAGACGCCGAAATACCCAACAACGTGATCGAGTACGCCATCATGAAAGCCGAGCCGGACAACAACATCTTCGACATTAACGCCGACACGGGGGAGATCATGCTCAAGTCCTACATCAAGTCAATGGCCATCATTCAGAACATCACCAAGCAGACAGACTGCACCTGGTCGCTGGTGGTGCAGGCGCGGGACAGAGGCCAGCCATCCTTCAGCACCACCGCAGTGGTCAAGATTGACATCACTGAAGCTGTAAGTAACTATATGAGACCTTCTCGATGAATGAAGTTTTAATATTATACAGTTCTGTTAAGGTTAATGTTTAAAAAGAAAACAAAATAGGCATTCAAAACTGACTGCATTCAGCATATGTTCAAATTTTCATACTTTACCGCTTCAGTTTTAAAGGATAATTACGTATATGTCTTAGACATTGGCTGAAGTCAAACTAAAATCAAACTTATAGTTAAATTCGTATTCATACTGCATACAGATATTAATTTGTTCTGTTGATCCCAAATTTCCAGCATGCACTGCTACCTTTCTGTGCATGCCCTGAATCTAATGTGGGCATGTTTAAAGAACAATTTGGGAGAGAAAATCCATATTTTGCCTTGAATTCAAATAACAAATCTTATATTACAGTATGTATTGATTACTGTACAGCAGCCTGTATCAACATGACTCATAATATTAGCTTCACATGTTAATATGCATTGGGTAGCATTTAGCTTTGAAAACTTACACTGATAAAATAAATTCTCACAAATGCAAATGTCATGTTTTCAGATCAAATCCAGGTTTTTCTCATACTTCCTGGGCCTAAGGAAACGTCCCGGGGCAGTGTTTGGGATTTGTTTGACCGTTGTCACCTTCGCCATTTCTCTGACAATCTTCATCTCGACTCTTATATACTGGAACTCTGTGAAAAAGACCCGTGTACAACCTCAGGGCAAGATCAGAAAGATTATAAGGAGGCCTGTGGCATAAGTGAAGCTTGCCTTGAGATCATCAGCACAACAGTACTGTTGTTTTTACTCAGCGATACCAAGAATTTGTTAGCACTTCATTTTCCAGAGGATTTTCTACAAGAACAAGGCTGTGTCTGTAAAAGAGTACAGGAGCACAATGTAAATTATCCTCTTAACATTTTCCCATTCTTGTTTCAGTGCTTTGATGTAGTCTCCACATAAATATATCATTAGATATGGCTGAATGGTCTCAGCTATAGGTTTCCTAGTCAACCTCTCTGATCTTGTCTTGACAGTAGAACAGTGACTAAAGTCAAATCCTTATTTTCAGTTAGAGAAATATTTTGTTTTTATAAAATACAATGGCAGTATTTTGCATTTTACTTTATATTGTTCACCAAATGGTGATTACATGCAGTACTACAGAACATACACAGGACTATATTTAATTAAAAGTTAGTTTTTGTGTAACAGTCTATGACGACAGTCCCATGGATGTGAATTCTCCCTGTGCTCTTTTACAGACGCAACTCAAGGGGGGGCCTTTGGGATCATTTTTAATGCAGAATAGAAACAAGCCTTTGCAAATCCTAGGCATGCTCGCTGGTGTCATTAGTTCCATGGTCATAGTCACGGTCATCATCTCCACTGCAATGTTCATGCGCAACAAAAAGTCCAACCGGATCCTGCCGAACCGCCGCGTGAGGAGACGGCAGCGGAAGCAGCCCTGGAACTTCAAGAACCCCTTCAAGAAACCGGACGATGTCGGAGAGAAATTCAAAGTTCAGGAGGAGGAGGAGCGGCAGCCAGAGGTGATCGTGGAGAACGTCAACTACAACAACAATGTCGGAAATGTTGTTAGACAATGGCCTCCGCCACCCTGCGCACCTTCTCTGCCCCCTCCACCGCCTCCCTACATCCCAGGGGAGAGGCCGTGGGCTGTACCCACCGTCTCAGCTAATGTGGCTCCCAGACCTAAAAAGAAGCCAGTAGTAACCAGACAGGACACTGTGAACAAAGCTCTGGTATCAGAGCTCAAGATGAGACTGGAGCAGAAGAGGAGGCAGAACTATTAATAGTGACTGACAGCTGACAAAACAATCTCAACATAGGGTTCATTTAGTAGCTGCTGGTCCGGCTGGCAATATCTCTTCATATTTCCATTTTTCCTCAGGACTAAGGACTTTTCAGACATTTTGAAAGAAAAAGAATTTAATAAAATCCAAAACTGGGCATGATCAAAAGCTCCAGAGCAGCCACTAAATGGACCCTGAAGGGGGATTGTTGTGTAGACTGATTTCACAACAAGGTCAAAGGTCAAATGTGAACTCAATCCTCATAGTGCTTTGTGTGTGCATGTATCTGCATGTGTGTGTGTGACTGAAACAGCTGACAAATCCATGCGTATCAAACTCAAAAAAATGCCACGTGTGTCCAAGTTTTGTGTTATTTTGTAGCAGGCAGAAAAAAAAAAAAAAACACCTTCCGAATCATGTGCTGAAACACTAGTGGCTTAAACTTATTCAACCCGGATCCCTTGTCGGGATTGAAGCTGTTCAGACTTCAACAAGCGAGACTGTTTATTTGGGATGCGACCAAGCTCCTTACAGGAGATTTACGTGACACTTGAACTGACTAAAGAGATCAGGCCGGGGGGGAAGGGACCCGAAGGGATCGCGTTAGGAAGACCTCTAATCCCACAGTGCAGGTGTAAAGCGCTGTTTAGAGCGGTCACAGTATGTTTTTTTTTTTTTCATTTGAAGGGATGCGCTGGATTTGTTTACTATGCGGCGGCGTATCTGTTTCAGTGGTTGTTGTTTTTTGTCAAGAAATTAACTCATGCATGGATTTTATTGTAAATAAAAGAACAATTTCTAATTTCCACAGTGGTGGAAGAAGTGTGTGGATTGTTTCGCTAGTAAACGTAGCAATACCACGCTATGAAAAAAATTACAAAGTGTGCTTAAATAAAAGATACCAGTGTAGTGTATTAGATTATCAAATGAACTATAGCAGTCATATTGTTTTACATATTAACGTGATTTAATATCTTCATATACTTCCATTACATAGATTTGATTTAATTTAAGATCTTAAAAGTAACTGTGATGAGAAATTTTACAATTACTCTCATGTTTCTTTTATTACTTTCTCCCAGCTCACAGTTTTTGTAGTTATATATTACAGGGCTGTTTTCTCTCAGTTAATCAGCTTCAGGCAAGCCAGGTATGATAAGAGAGCATGGTGGGAGGTAAGGCCGGCAAAGATGGTGGGATGTAGGATGTCTTAGGCAGTAAATTTTCTGTGTTTTTCCCTTTTGTCTTCCCTTACCCTGTTTCTCGTCAGCCTTGGTCAGTCAGTACTCGAGTGTAATTCTGTGCTCGCTCTAAATATTAGTCAGTCAGCTTCTGCACTTTGAAATTTCTTTGTGCTCGTGGTGTTTCGAGGGGTTCAGGTATTGGGGCTGCAGGTGGGTCAATGTGGCATTTTCTCCATCCAGAATCACGACAAACAGCGAGGTCATTAAACTGTAACCTTTAAGGCTTTCAAACCCACAGAAGGGCAGCCAACCATTTGAACCTCCTTAACAAGCCTGCAAATGAACTATACTGCCCCTTTCTGGAGGCACGGGAGAAGGTGCTTGGACAACAGCCCTCAGGTGAAACAAAAAGGAAGGCGTATAAACACACTTGAGAGTAGAAATGACACAAATGATGTTCACTATTTGCTATAAGTATCTATATTTTTGTACTGTACATACTTTTTAAAAATACAATTTCATTTGTCCCGTCTTTGTCGTGGTATGTAACAAGGGACTAGGTGCCCGAGTGTAAACACACAGTCCAAAGATTCAGGCTGAGCAACTCAAAGAAAATTTAATGCCAAGTTAAGAAATATGGAGCAAAAAGCAGTGCAGCTGTAAAGCAGGTACAATCCCAGAACAGGTGTAATGCAAAAACTTAAAGCAAGACAAGAACCGAGGAACAGAGGGAGCATACACAGGGGAGACATCTCAGACGACTTGACAGAGGACAAATGGAAATATATACACATGGGCAGAGGACGAGACACAGGTGAAACTAATGAGGGCGGAGCACACAAGGAGAAACCAATCCAACAATCAGACGGGACAAAAACGCAGGAGGTAAAGCAGGACAAGAAACACCAAGGGAGAACATTACAGAATAAAATCAGGAAACACAAGAAAAACCAAACAGTGTTGCAGAAAATATTCAAAATTCAAAAACCATGACTCTTCGCTGCCGTGACACTGCATATTTTCCCACTGTGGGATCCACGTAGGATTATTTTATCTTATCTTAAAATATTGCAATGATGAGAGCAAAGTTGTTTGTCCATAAATTGACTACTAGTCACGCAGAACAACAGCAATATGCACAATACTGGAGTTAGGCCTTACACAAAAATATTACACGTGCCGTTATTTTATTTTATTTTTCTTGTTAAAACCTCACCAAATGTCCTGCAAACATGTAATATATTATCCTAACACAAGCCCTTTTACACTCCTTAGCTCTGATGTCAATGTCAGCCCTACTAATTACGAAGTTACATTAAACCACTCGCGGGGTATTTGTGCAGACATCAGCCGAACATGCACACTATTTCAAAAGTTACATAAAACATGAATTTTGCAGATTACCCCCTCTAATCCAAAGACCAACTTGTTCATCTTTGTACAATATTGCATCGCTGGCTAAAAACCAAAGGTCCGTCTGCTCTGATCTAATTTGGGTGGGCAAGATGCGTGCGGCCGGCTTTGAACTCAGACTCAGGTGCCATGTAATGATGCAGAGCAGACTTTATTTGAAAGTAAGAAACTAAGAACTATCATTAAAAATGGTTTAATATGCATAAGGCTTACTGGGCAAACGTGCAATGTGCTGTTTTCTAGAACGCTCTCAAAGTATCTTAAAGAATCCAACACAAATCTCAGGTCAATTTTTTATTTTATTTTTTTCAATGTTGCAAGCTGTTAATGCTCTGAAGTGAAATGAGGGAATATGAGGAGCGGCCCAAATGATCATGCATTATGCCATGTAAGAGGCAGCCGGGATTACTGGGCTATTTGATAGAGGATTACAGCGTTGAAAGTTGCAAAGAGCATGGATGCTTTGGAAGCATGCAGGCTTCAAAGCCCTGGCATATGTTTGAGGAAATGAAAATGTTCTAATCTAATCTAAAAGGTAAATAAAATCATTTTATTTCATCCATAAGTAATAACATATTATCTTAACATGATTACCTCCTGATCGTGGAACTTTCCAGGTGGCGTTATGTGGTGTAGAATTTTAATAACACACCGCGTTCTGCAGCTCGAGGAGATAAATAAAATGAACACGCAATTTATACGATGCAACACAAATTTAGCGTTTACAGAATTCACATTGTCTTGTGTCACAGGATAAGGATTATAACCAAAAGCGACATCAATCCCTCACCCGCAAATCACATAAACACATCTGAACAAGCAGGAGAGCAGATGCATCTGTGCTCCAGAGAATGAGAGCTGCCAATCTCAGCCAGTTGTTTTAAAACCCTGATCTTAAGTGAACACAAGCACAGCTGAACTGATCTCCTTGCGTCACAGGAGACCAAGCATGGAGATGGACGAGAGGGGGGCAGGAGGGGATGTTGGAGAGCATGCCAGTGTTTGGGTATTATGTCAAATGAACAATGCCATTGGCCGAGGCATTTCTGATGTGCCATCTGTCCGGGTTGGTCGCCACAGCTCATGTGTGCCGCGCGGATGCTGGCGTGTTCGCGGAAGTGGGACAGGGAACTGTGACGTACAGTGCATGTACAGTGACGCAGAGAGGATTAAATAAATGTTAATAAACCTGCCGTTCACATACAAACCTTCATTAAAAGCCTACAGAGGTGACCAAATGTGATTATCAGGAATCTGTTTGTGTCTAAGAAAGAGAAACAACCAGTGTTTTTGATTTCCAGGGCAAGTTTCTGTTTATATTCTTGTGTTATGGATGAATTTAATACACATACAAGCAGTGTAAATATGTGTGGATGAAGAGGGATGAAGAGGATGTGACTATATCAGTTTTTCAAGAGGACAAAATCTTCACTGTGTGCAAAATATTTTCCAATCTTTAGAAAAAGTTAATACATGGCTTCAGACTCTGAGTCGGAATAATGGCCATCTTCCAAATTTATAATCTCAGTAGTAGATTCTGAAAAGCTTTGCCAACGTCAGACATGAGTTCATAATAATTAAAATCACAGACATTACACTGTTTCATTAATAAATCAATTTAATTCAAACACAGATTTTGTACATGTTATCAGGTGACCACAAACTACCTAAAAGAGACACAAAACTAAGTTGTTGTTTTTTTTTAACATTGGTGACATTTTGACATTTGACTCATAATTCTTCTTTAGGAAAAGCTACTGTGTGCGAAAAAATGTAAAGAAAACAACGTTTGCATTTTAAATGACACTGTGCATCTCTAGACTGTAACTGACTCATTCAGGATATTTACACACTGTTTGTACAAAACTGTATGAAAAAGTAAGAAAACAACTTTTTTAGTCTATGCACCTGATCACATCTTGAGGTCTGGATGCACCGCCACCATGAGGAAATTTAAAGGGGAACTACTGTTTTTTACAACCTGGAAGTTATTTCTGCCATAAAATACGATCGTTTACTCACCCATGTAACTTTTGTGTCATTTGTTGTCAGTCGGGAGATATTTAGATCTGCGTATATCCATATAGTGTGAGTGACTGGGGCACCGAAACGCAGCTTCTAAATAACGCATTATCTGCTGCGAAAAACGTTCATTTCACCAATATTTTGTTATGATACGCTAGTGCTATTCCCCGTTGAGTCCAGAGTTAGCTGTTATCATCATCCGGGGTCTGTAGATTGACCTACAGACCCTGGATGATGTCATCTCTGAGCGCCGCGTGCACCTGCGACGGTCGGCTTGTTTGCCTGTAATTTGCTAGATTGACCTACAGCCCCCGGATGACGATAACAGGTAACTCTGAACTCAACAGGGAATAGCACTAGTGTACGATAACAAAATATTGGTGAAATGAACGAGTTTCGAGGCAGATAATGCGTTATTTAGAGGCTGCGTTTCGGTGCCCCAGTCACTCCCACTATATGGATATACGCGGATCTAATTATCTCCTGATCGACTACAAATGACACAAACGCTACATGGGTGAGTAAATGATCATATTTTATGCCAGCAATAAGGTCCAAGTTGTAAAAAACAGTAGTTCCCCTTTAACAAGGACATTTCCCATTGAAAAACAATCCATTCACATAATCACCATCAAGATTTTCTCGTTCGACATCCAGTATGTCTACAAACATATTGTTAGCACGATGAGCCAAAGGTGAGCCAAATACGTAGAATTATTTTTTACACACAGTGATTTGGGCTCTTTTCCGTTCAAATCAATGACAAAGGCTTCGCGAAAAGCTGTAGCAAAATGAATGATTACCAACATTTAAACACGTCACGACGACAAGTCAGACAGGTCATACTTCGGACAGCACTTTCTCTACACTGGTGCAAATCCTTGAATTACACTCTTGACATAACGGTCATCATTCACATCTTTGCAACAACCTCCCCGGCCTAGAACAGAGGAAGAGATAGGATTAAAACCAAGGCAGACAAAACTGTCCTCTGAATGTTGTCAAAATCAAAGTCAGCTTCATGCAGTACATCTATTTCTTTCTATTCTGCTTTTTAAAAGTACTCAATACAAAGAGACTTTGTTCTATTACAAGGTCAGTGTCTTGCTTCCCCTGGTTTATTTAATAAATTCTAATTTAATATAGTTCAGCTGTGAGTCTGCTGTGGTCTGCTTTGCCCTTGTACAGTCTGTCATCTGACCTCCTCCTCACCTTCCTTTCTTCACTGGAATCTTTATTGACCAGGCCCTCGTCGCTGGCGGCCTGCAGACTGTCGAAGGTGCCCTGCCTCTCCCGCTCCATCCCTGGGGAGCCACTCCCTCTCCGCCGGTTCTTCCAGAGCTGCACGGCGCCCTCCACACAGGCAAACCTGGTGTCAGTGGTGCAGGCGTACATACCTATGGGCACCGCCAGCACCATGGCCAAAACTATCACCACTATATGAATCAGCTTCTCCCTCTGCTCCATCTCAGTAACGTCGCTTCCTGTTACAAACATGATGCACTGGCCTGGACGTGGCGCCTGGTTCTTGAGGGTTACGCAGATTTCATATTTAGTGGCAGGCATCAGATCAGAGACGGAGTAAGAGTGGATCCCAGGGCCGATGTAGATCATTTCTTTTTTGTTGGCGTCTGCTCGACCGAAGTGGATGGTGAACCAGGTCTCAGCGGGCCGCTCTAGGGCGGCGTACCACTCAATAGTGATCCCACGTACGGTCTGTTTGGCGATGCGGATGTCAATGTAGACATTTTCCTGGCCGGCGCCTGGTCCAGCTGGGAAGCCTGGGAGGAGCGGCGACTGGGAGCTGTCAGCAGAGCGCACCTCTAGGAGGACGCTGACAGACGAGTTTCCAATGAAGTTGACAGCAGTGCAGGTGTACACGCCACGGTCAGCGGCGTGGAGGGAAGGAATCACCAGGAGGGATTTGACGGTGTCTTCATCCACTCTTTCCAGAGTTTCTGGGGGGGGGGGATATTTGAAAGTAGCTGATGTTATTGTACAAGCCCAGACAATAGAAAGCTTAAGTTAAAAACAGTTCAGACAGTTCAACAAAATAAATGTCACCAAATTTGGATAACTTTTCCCACTCCCACAAATACAGTGTAGTCCATAAAGTTGCACATTAGACAAAAGATACAAAGTTTAGAAAAGAATAGAGGTCAATAGGTTTTCTGTTGATGAACTTAATTGACATATTTGAAGGATCTCACACTGGCTGGCTACTGTTTGGTAAAATATGTGCTTGAAACAATAATGACTAAACTACTAATGAATAAAGACCAGAATAATGCTATTTGATAGATTAGGCGAATGTTGGTATGATATGAATTTAGGGTTTCCAAGATCTGTTATTCATCAGGAGAACATCCAGATCCAGGTGGTAGCACACTAGAAAGTCTAGTCTACTACTTGTATTTTTACTTGAGTTCTTGTTCTACTCATAAATAAAGGGACAGATGACTATAAGCAACAGAAATGACACTAGTGGGAGCAGCAGCCTGGTTGCTGTAGGTTTATGATGCACTAGTTGCTTGAACCCACGGTCTGCCTCATGCCCTCCACTCCAAATGTTAAGTCTAATGACGCAGATGTTTATTCATTACACAGTGGCCCAACATTAGGTAGGCGAGCCACACACTATAATCTCTGGCACTCTTAATCAACACTGATGGTGTTGTGTAGATGTGCACATCACACTCTTACCCTGAAATCCTCTGATTATCTTCAGACCATATGTCCACCATACCGCGGGGTCGGGCCTCGCCTTGGCGAGGCAGTGAAGAGTGAGGTTGGCGCCCTGCAGCAGGCTGATGTTTGTGGACGGGGTGCTGACTACGGGCTTCACGCAGGCCTGCAGGTCTATCTCATGGAAGAACTTGCCCGACCTAAAGTCCGGCCCTGAGCAGGTCAAGTAGGAGTTCATCAGAATAATCGGGGGCGTCAGGGATCTGATGAACTCCACGAAGCCCTTCAGGCGACAGTCGCACAGCCACGCGTTGTCGTGAAGCGCCAGGACGACGTTGGGCCCGGACACGGTCGCCTCCCGCTCCTCCATGCTCTGTAGTTTTTGGTACAGGGGCCAGTTTTGGAAAACCTCCTTCGATATGACCGTAAGCCGATTGAAGGATAAGTCTAAGTAAGTCAGACCTGGCAGAAATTTTAACGCATGCTCCGGCAGGACGTCCAGTTGGTTGTGCTTCAGGTCCAGGATCTTGAGGGCCGGCGTGTCCTCGAACGCTGTCCATGGTACTGAACGCAGCTTGTTCCCTTGCAACCGGAGCTCTGTTAAGTTCCCTAAACCCTCCAGACCCTTTGAGTTTATCACTGTGATATCATTGAAGTTCAGCCACAGGTTCTCCAAGGCGGGTGTTTTTGAGAAAGCCCCTCTGGGTATTTCAGTGAAGTGAGATTTTTCTATTCGTATTTTGTTCATATCATCTGGGAGATTCTCTGGTATGGCCCCGAACGCGCTCTCCTCCATACATATGAGTGCCCTGTGATTAAAAGGAAGATTTCATGTAATAAATAAGCGATTGTGTGATATACTGCCTCGTAGATTACCACTAAAGTTCACCATCTGGATTTTATTAAGCACATTTACGCACTGCAGTTTTCATTTAATCAAATTCTGCACCGTGACACAGTTAAATGGGTTAAAAATACGCGCGCCACGGCGAAGACAAGAAACCAGGTCTTACCTTCCATGACGGTCGTCTACACAGCTGCACCCGCGTAAACATTGAGAATAAGTTTCGTGCGCCTGAATGTTAAACAAAACTATAACTAGCAGGAAACAAATTATGTCCATAGTCCGAGAAAATTCTTCAGTTTGAGGGCTACATTCGTGCTCAAGACATGTCGAGTGCGGCAGACGGGAGAAGCCTATTAAGCTTAATCCCTGACGTTCGGCACTGGAACAAGTGGCATCTAATTCTTGGGAAAGACACGCCTGACTGGACTAGGTCACTAGGTCGGATCCATCATACCTTTAAGTCCCTATCACCTTCTGGGATGCCTACTCATACTCAAATGTTGGAAAATCTAAAACTTAGTCTTGGAATTTAGTTCAATATACTTTCAGCATGTTTAGTGTTAAGTATTTTCAGAATGAAAGCAGAGGTTTGAAAAAAATAAATAAAAAAGAACCTGGTTGTGTGAAGCAGACTTATAAGAACACACAGGAGAACTTTGTATCTATAAAAGTTTATTTAGCTATGTTCAAATATCATTGGAATGAAGTGATCTACGTTTATTGGGGTAATGATGCCTCTAGGTGGCACAAAATAGGTACACAGAGAGATCTCAGTACGCGTCTCGTCGCCGGGGATATACATCATTGAACATCTCGCACCATCTCCTCATTATTTACACTGCCTCACGGTTCAGTCCGTACCTTCCGTACTTCTCTCCAGCTCCAGCCTCTCTCCATTCCCCAGAGTGTTGAACCATGCCTATGTGTATATCTTTGCTGAGAACATATGACAGATATATACAGAGGCACAGAATTAACTGTATATGTAAGTGTGCATCATCCGTTAAAGTATGTACAAATCATACACATACATATATGATATAAACAATGGAGCACATTGAGTTCCCTTTAAATCGGACAGGGTTGAAAAGGGTTCTTCGCCGGGCCGTGCAGGTGAAATGGAATATAATTTACAATGTTTACTTGTTCAGGCTTAGTGATAAAAACATTCTGTTTGAGTCTTGCTATTAACAGGTGAATGACTTCCACTTAACCAAACTTTTAAACTGATATTTCCATTATAGTGCAACGTGCAAAAGTCCTTTGATAGAAGTTGGCTCTCTGTGGCGGTGGAGTTGGTGGCATTATCCAGCGAGGAGGTACGGGTGGAGGGGAATCCCAGGGTGTGGGCGTGTGGGAGCGCGAGGGAGGGGGACTGATGTGAGGATGCTGCGGAGGGTGAGGATGCTTGTGGTGATGAGGAAACGGATGTGGGTGGAAATGGGGACGAGGGTGGTGATGGGCGTGCGTGTGGGTGTTGGGGTTTAGGCTGTGACGTGGGTGTGGGTGAGCGCGAGGGAGGTGACGGGGCGCAGGAGCCGGAGCTGGAGCATGACGTCAGCAGAAGTACTCGTTGGGCTGACCCTCTATTTTAGCTGTGGCCTCGGAGTCGAGGCTGGAGCGGGCTGACAGCAGCCTGTTGGACTCCTCTGGGTTCAGTTTGTTCAAATACTCGCCCTCGAGCCCTTTGGCCTTGGTGCCAGGCGAGAGTGTTTCAAAGGTCACGTATGAATCTTGGATGTCCTTTGATTTCTTTCCCCAGTACTTCTGAATGCGCCTCTTCAGCGCCCCACAGCATACAATGACAGTGAGCGGGACCGCAATGATACAGGCCACTGTGATCACAATGACATTAATCAGCCTCTGGGTGCCAGTGGCACTTGCTGCTTCATCAGTGGAAAATATGACACACTGCTCCTTCTTAGGGATCAGCCCCCTCACACATACACAGGCAATGTACTTGGTCCTGGGCACCAACCCATTGATGGTTACACGGTTCTGCCCCGCTCCAACATTAATCTTTCTCATGTCCCTCTCTCCAAAAACAGCATACAGCACACTAAATGCAGTTGTGTTCTTAGCTTTAGGAGCTCTCCAGTTCAGATAAATTGTATTGTCTGTGTCCCCTACCACCTTTACTGAGCGCACCACTCTGTCCGGGTCCTGCTGTAGCGATGAGGTGTTGGCCGCTAGGTTGCTTAGATTTGTCTTCTCCAGATCCAGCAGTGCATCTGGTTCGGAAGAGGTGGCAGGATCTGGGGTGGCTCTGTCAGTCAGGCTGTACCTGGCTCGTCCAGGATCTGGACCAAGACCAGGTAGAAGGCCAAGATCCAGGGCAGGCAAGGATGAAGGGGTAGAAGTTGGAACCACATATCTAGCCACCAGCTTCTCCTGGTAGGCAGCTTTGCCCATTTGGTTTGGTTTCTTGCCTTTGGCCTTCTTGTCGCCGGTGGTTTGGTTCCCCTCTAGTTTTGGTGAATTAGAGACAACGAGAGAAATGACAGCCTCTGCGTTCCCCGCGTAGTTAGAAGCCTTGCAGATGAATTTCCCTGAATCACGGTAGGACACAGCTGGGACGCTGAGTATGGACCAGGTGATTCCCTCCTTTGAGGTTTCCTGCTGAACTGTGGTGCCAGAGAGAGAAGAATGTCATTGTAAATTCAGGCAACATATGAAAAACAATCCAAATAATATTTGGCATTTATGAGATAAATCGTTTAATACATTTTCTAAGAGATGCCAAGCAAGTGATTGCACAGTGTTGCATAAGTCACTGTGGTGGCTAGAGCTGTCAGTCAGACTTACAATCCTACTAACCCCACTGGTAGCTCTGTTTAATTAACCGCAGCACTACAGAGCTGAGCAAAATCATCTTATCTCAGGCACAACAGAGTAAAAAATCCTGACACCCAAAGAGCCGCTGACTCACCTGTTCCATTAACGCCTTGTCCATCTGCCCTGCGCCATGTCAAGTCCGGGATGGGGACTCCAATGGTTCCACAGCGGAGCAGCACGTTGTTTCCAACAGCGCTCCGCACCCGTGCCACGGCTGTGTGGACACGTGGGAGCTGACAGCGCCGCAGCTCTGCATCGCTGAACAAGACCCCTGACACGCTCTCAGGAGACGAGCACCGGAGCCTCGTGTCAATGAATGCCACTGAAAGACTCGGAGACTTCTGGAACTGGACCAGGTCGTAGAGCCGACAGTCACACACCCAGGGGTTGTCATGGAGACCTGAGGGCGAGGGCACACGTGAGGCTACAGAAGGAAGATGAGTGTCCAGCTGTGAGCAGTGAAAGACCAGCCTGCAGATGGCTGGTGTGGATGTTAGGATGTTAATCCTGTAAGAGGATCAACATTTAATTCATAAACTACATCATGGCCATGAATACGGCAATGATGATGATGGTGGTGGTGGTGGTGGGACTGGTGTAGTGATCAAGGTCAGGCTTCGCTGTCATTTCACTCTCTGGCTCTAGACACCTGCCTCTACAGCTGAACCTGAAACAGCTGTATTTCAGCGTGTATTCTTACAGTTGTTCTAATTGTCAAGGGAAAAAAACACAACACATTTGTTCTGATTACAGAGTATGAATGTGGAGTATTCAATTATAAATTATAAGATATATCATTACAGCTGTGTTCTACTTTTTAACATTCATTATCTCTTGATAAACAATTTCTTAAGGCTGACCACATTATAGTTTTTCAGTGAATTATTAAAATATTACTCCATCCATATTATGATTTGTATTAACACACCTCTATTAAAACATATTATCTATTAATTCTGTGGAAATGTGGATGTTAATATTAATTTTAAAGGCTCAATATGTTACACTGAGTTCCAAAGAACATCGCTTCCTGAATCTTAATTGGACATTTTTTCCCCGCCACTTTCAGCCAAACGCATCCAAAGATGTGTTGCTTACAAAATGTTTTGTTAAGCTTCTGCTCAAGAACAAGGTTTAACGCAAAATGAATTAACTCGCTGACTTTTACGCACAGTGCGTAAAGCGCATTTTACATTGAGGACGGTTGGAAGTCACTGTCTCTTACCAAGGATCATCTTGGAGCTCTCTGGCCCTTGCGTGGGTTTTGCAGCCAGCCAGGTGGAGAGGACCTCGACCGGCAGGGTTAGCAGACTGTTGCTGGACAGATCCAGGTAGGTGAGGTTCTTGATGTAATTAGTGGCTTCAGGGGGCAGCGAGGTGAGCTGGTTGTTGTGCAAATCGAGAAGTCTGAGGCTGGGCATATCCATGAGAGACTCCCAGGGAAAGGCGGTGAGGACATTCCCATCCAGACGAAGCTCCTCCAGGTTGAACAGTCCCCGGAAACTGTCCGAGTTCAAGGTGGACAGCGTGTTGAAAGACATCCACAGGAACTCCAGACTGGAGAGGTAGTTGAAGGCTTCGCTTGGTATCCGCTGGATGGACGTCTTTTCAATCCGCAGCTTGGACGTGTCAACAGGGAACCCGACAGGCACAACAGATATCTCGGGATCATTGCAAATCACGCTCCTAAAAGATGGGCATATAAGTATTTTTGAGTTAAAAAATAAATTAAAATAAAACAACTGATAACAAATTCACAAGTCCACCATTTAATCACGTCTAAATTACATCAAATATGCATGCACTAAAAAATCCTGTGGATAATAATTCTGAAAAAAAAAAAAAAAATACTCATTCGCCAATTCATCCAAACACATAAAACGCATAGATGAAAACATTGAAAGTGCCTTTGGGAGATAATCCTGCATTAAATAAAATTGGACCGACCTGCACTCCCTGAATTATCTTTGTACACGTGTTCACCTCTGTGCAAACATCTGTCCTCATATGAGACCAAGACCTGTTCATCTTAAAAACAATGCGCCTGTGCGCACAAACCAAAAACCATGACAGTGTCTTTATATACATATAAAATCATTTCTCTCCTCCTTACCTGGCCTTTGATCCATCACTCAGATTGTGGTAAAAACAGCTGCACTGCGAAGGACAGGAGCTCACTGGGGAGAAAAGTTCACCTGTGGCCACGCAGAGCCCCAGGAGCAGCACGAGGAACATTTTGGCCCGCTTTTACGCATACGCAGCTTTGCCTACATGCGCCCAGTTTGCGCCCGCTGAAGTCAAACAGACTTTCTTTTTTTCTCTCTCTTTTACGTGAATGTCATCCGCATGGCTTTGTCCCACCGCTTCGCTGTCCCATAGTGATCAGACTGCTATGAGTCCCGAGATAAAAAGGATAGACAAGGATTAGCGAAAGGACTGGCGTTCGTTTCATTTGGATGCGTATTGCATCCCGGAATCCGATAGGCTGCGCAGAGACGTCCCTATTTATTATCACAGAAAAAAACACTTCCGAAATGGTCATAATCCACTGTGATGTTAGTTTTTTTTTTTTCTTTCTCTCAAATGTAGCATGTTCATTTTAGCTCTGTCGTGCCTGATAATCTGGAAGTGGTCAGGGCTGTTTTTTACCACAAGGTGGCCCTTATTTCATAGCCTGTGGCTCCTACCTTGGGGCCTGTGCACACAGCAGATTGTTAATTTATTTTTTCAAATTTTTAATTTTTAAACATTTTCTCCATTCCTTTCATCACATTAAATTAATGCAACTGTATATAAATGACTTATTATTCATCAACATGGAATTAAGCACTAACATAAACCATGAGAATTAAATAAAAAAGTGCAGTAGTAAGGAAATAATGTGTAATCAGTTTGAATGGAAAAGACTCGGTCTTTAGTGTTTACCTCAGTGACCCTGTTGGACACGATCCCACTCTACTAGGGAAATACTTCCAATTGTAAAGCTTTTGTTTTGAAACGTAAGTAAATAATACATGTACCATTTGGCACCTTTCCATTGTGTTTCCCCTTACATTCCGTCACGCTGGAAGTTTTGCATTATAATTGGCTGGCACTTCTAAGTGTGCCGACTCGAGCTGGAGAGATGGCGAAATACAGGTCTTTAATGTGTGTAAAGGACTTCGCAGCGAGAACCCACTTTACATCTGATCCACGTTTAACCAGTTCAAGGGTTTCAGAACAAAACTTCCAGTTCATCAGCTTTATAAACACTAGATTAAGAAGAGCGGTTTCACTTGGAAGACTTGATCATAATGTAATCGCTTTGTCTCCTGTTTTTTCATGAGTGTTTGTATATTGTAGTAATTTTCTTAAATGTTGTCCTCATTTACCTTTTGTATCGAAGCCCATTCTACTCACATGTTTCACATTACATGTGGTTTAGGAATCATGCAGATCAGTGCTGAGGCTCTGAAGGTGTTGAGCAATCATAATCCAATGTATTAAAAAATGTAAACATTCCATATTGCACACCAAGTAGTTAATCTTATTTGCAGCCAATAATGCTGTCCTTTTACTATGTAGCCCATGAACCAGAAGATTGCACCTCCTGTGAGGTTCAATGTCATTCTTAATGTGCATTACGTTTCATAACAAATAGACGAGGGAAGAAACGTTTCAGAGTTGTCAAAATGAATCTATCTTGAGTGCACAATCACTTTCAGAAGAAAACATCAAAGAATTTAGAGAGCATGCATTTAAACAAACACTGTATAAATGGTTGTGTTCTTGCCATGGTCCATTCTGAAGACGTTTAAATTAATACACAGAAGCAGATGTTTGTTTTTAGAAAGGTGTTAAGTGTCCCAAGCTTTCAGAAATAAATGATCTTGACCATTTGCATGTTCATATGATTATGAACTTTACATTTTTCACCTATATTTCACAATATGCCTGATCTTATAATCCTCTGACTCAAAGAGACCCCAGCGGCACAATGTCAGGCTTGTTTCCCCTCCAGTCCTATGGCATGAAAAGCTGCAAAAGCTGTTGCGTCTGAAACATGTGAAGACCACTGAAGGCAGGGGATGATGACAAGATTTCATGTCATTTACACACTTGTCGATGAACTAAAACCGGACTGGAAACTCAGACTTATATTTTACACCAGATGTTTTTGCCCTTGTCACGCAATAAACCCCAGACTGTACTGAGCTTCTGGTGATGCATGTTGTGCCAGCAGTTCCTCATTCATTTCAGACAGATTCAGAGTTGATTTAATCTTTTGGGGTCAGTGTGTGATTCATTGCATGGAACAACGAGAACAATCAAAAAAAGACGTTCACAAAACAACAAACAACAAATGGTTTGACATTCACTGTAACAGGGTCCGTCCATGTGGGACAAAGGATTAATAAAGGCACATAAAAACTAAATTCACATGGCTCCTCAAGTGTATTCAGGACAGTCACTTTGCGTCAATAATCACTGAATGAGCATGCTTACTCTAACAGAGTTAAGATACATCCCATAGAAAATTGTGCAGGCTTCATATGTAGGCTTGTATATGGAAATAAGAAATAAGGTGTCCTTACCGTTTGCCTGTAGATAAGAGCATACACCTATGCAACACTGTGGTATCTTGATGTGACTGTTACGCACAGCAAGAGGTAAAAAAAAAAAAAAAAAAAAAAGAAGAAGAAAAAAAATAATTGGATATTACTATTTAAGATGAATGGAAGAAATCTTATTATGTGTATTGACTTGATTGTCAGCTTTACAGACACCTGTTGTGTCTCCTTAAAGGGAGGCGCAGGGCTGAATCAAACATGTCGCCTAGTGGACAAACATCAGCAGCTGCTGCATCCTCATCGGGACACTAAAACACAAAGGCTTTGTTGTATTACTAATTGAGGGCTTTATTGTTGCGGTGGGCAAATGCGCATTAAGGGTTGCGGTTTGTGTGGTTATGTTCATTAAGACATTCCTGCGCGGATTAGGGCGACAGAGAGAGAGAGCCGCTTTACATAATAAACTGCATGCATTTCACGTGAAATGCCCCTTTAAAAGCTGGCTCCCCTCAGTCACATTGAGGCACATCGTAAACGAACGGAGTGAGAGGAGTGAAAAGTCCGTGACAGCTGCACTTTGTTGTGTTAAATCGGCTCCAGGATGGTCTCGTCGTACCCTTTACCGGAGGGCTTCTCCGAGTTCGATGTGTTTTCCCTGGGATCATGTCTGCTGGTGGAGGGTGAGTGTTTTTGTTTTGGAATTCGGCCAAATACTAGCCGGGTTGTGCCTCCTGTGTGTAGTATTAACCTATGACAGGACCTGTCGCCACCCGGTCCCTGATAGTAGCGTAAAGCCTTACTGTAGGAAGCGATCTGTAGTTTCTCTCTTTAAACTCGGAAATGGCCCTTTATAAAAGAATGTGTGCAAAGAAATGAAAGCGATTATTCAATGTAATGTGTCTTCTTTCGTCTTAAAATATCACAGTGTCGCATTAAGCTTCGCAGTGCGCACTGGTTTCCATTCATCGCCACTATCCGTCTTCACTCAGGGTTTTTTTCTCTCTCTATTTTTTTTTTGTTCCGCCACAAAGGTCTGCTGGGCTTCTTTCTAAACGCGGTGACAATCGTTTCTTTCCTCAAAGTGAGAGAGCTGAGAACTCCCAGCAATTTCCTTGTGTTCAGTTTAGCCATGGCTGATATTGGCATCTGCATGAACGCCACGGTGGCCGCTTTCTCCAGCTTTCTGAGGTGAGTGTGTGATGTAACCGCCCCTTTCATAATTAATACCAAGGTCTAAGCACGTGTATTCGGGTGAAATGTGATGGGAAAATAATGCGGCTGCTGGCGATCCTGGCCACCTGTCCTCGAGATTAATGGTATAGACGAGACGAGATGCACAATCGATACGCGGAGGAACAGCTGAGAAGGAAAAAGGCTACAGTGGAGGGAGGGAGAGGGGGATGGGGGTCAATACGCTGCGAAAGTGCATAAGCAGATGGATTTCTAAATCAGGAGATCTGTTCTTAGTGTTCAGCATTACAGTGATTAAATTCTCCACGTAGACTGATGTGTTGTTGTTGAATACATGTTAAATGTATATGCAGGTAGGAAACAATGGAAGCGTCCAGTTTTACTCGAGGAAATAGCCTGTTTTGTCACATCCTGCTAATGTGAGCTCACCCTGAGGGTTTTTTTTACACTTTTTTTTTTTTTTAACTCCTGTGTTAACACCTTCACACCCACCCCGCCTCAAGGTACTGGCCTTATGGTTCAGATGGCTGCCAGACTCACGGTTTCCAGGGTTTCATGACAGCTCTTGCCAGCATCCACTTCATCGCCGCCGTCGCCTGGGACAGATATCACCAGTACTGCACCAGTGAGTTGACACCTTTTTGAGTTCACAATCAAAAGCACTCCACATTGCCTCCCCCAGGTGCGCAGGGTCAAACATTATCTCCAGGAGGTCACCTGCACAATAAGTGATTTGTTGTCATTACATTACAAACAGGTTGTTTGTAGCACTGTTTTAAACTTGCTAACTGAGAAGTTTGAGCGTAATTAAGTTATTTCAACAATGAGAGGTCAAATCAGTCTAACTATATTTAGGCATCCTTAATAGAAGGGTAAATGGGAAGGAGGACTTGCATGTAGTTTGTACACTGGTTATTACACACCTACTTTCTATGATATAAACATCTTAAAGCACTCTTAATAATTCATATCACTGGAGGTGTTTAAAACTGCCACGACGTACCTTGTTCTCACCAGGGACAAAGCTGCAGTGGAGCAGCGCCATCACTCTGGCTGTATTCATCTGGCTCTTCTCCGCTTTCTGGTCCGCCATGCCCCTCATTGGCTGGGGAGAGTACGACTACGAGCCCCTCAGGACTTGCTGTACTCTGGACTACAGCAAGGGAGACAGGTACTGCACGCACACATGTGCTCTTCATTATGGCATAGAGATAAATATGGATAACTGTCGGACTGCCTGTCTCTCGCTAGCAGCTCTGTACTACAGCCTTGTGTGTTTTCACTTCCTTGCAGAAACTACGTGTCCTACTTGATCCCAATGTCCATATTCAACATGGCCATCCAGGTGTTTGTAGTTATGTCCTCTTACCAGTCCATTGCACAGAAATTCAAGAAGACCGGAAACAACAAGGTAAGCCCTGTGAAAAAGACAATAAACTTGGATTAGAAGAGGGTGCCTTCTGCAGGAATTTCATGTAGCGTGCATATAATTGATTGCATGCATTGTGCATAGACATTTAGAAATGTAAGTACTCAAGACATTTACAATATAACTGTTGTGCTTAATGCATCAATCCTCTCAAATCTACAGTCCACGTCATCCTGCTTTGAAGTTAACCATTGGAGGGAATCAGAGGGTTACTCCTCATCCCGCACAACTATCTCACATGGCCCCTATTTAGAGTAACAAAACAGACCATGAATGAGGAGCACGCTTGCTGTGACCTATATAGGTCATTGACACAGGGAGACAATTGGGTCCTTTAGTGGGGCATGCAGGCCGCAACATTGCATCTATGAATAGGAAGTTCAGTAGTGGAGTTTGTATCAGATGGCCCCACTTAATGTTGCATAAGCCCGTTAGTTCCAGTCATCTGAGCTGTCTGAGGACACGTTCATTACAAACACAAACTCTGCAGAGTAAAGCCACCAAGCTCTCCACCAGGGCAAAGCAATTATATAATACTCAAACACACACTGTACCATTTTAGTAAAAACAAAAAGAAGAAAACAAAGGGCTTGTACAGTATGTCTGCAATAAAGGGTGGAGGGATGAAATTGGCCTGAACATTGTTAAATCTTGTGCCTGATGTTCCTTTAACCTCAAAACATTCTCATGCCGTGCAGCCAAATTTTGCTTAGACTCGTAAAACTTTATCAAAAGTTCTGGTGGGAAAATAGGTCCGGACAGATTTTGGCAGCTGCCAAAGGAACAAACAAAAACAATGATATGATATGATATGATATGATATGATATGATATGATGAAAATATGTTAGGGGGTTAAATGTCGCCGTGAACTCTAATAACATTTACTTAGAGCCTTGGATTACAACAACATAACCATTCCTCATCTGTTTAAGCATTAATTAACCCTGATACTGTTCTTCTACGAGACTTTTTCCCATGCATGTGATACGTCTCCATGTAGAAAACCTCATGACATAACACACTTTTCTGCTTCACTCCTCGTGGTCAGCGGTTAACTAATTATTCTTGTTCCGATTCACTCTTTTCATTCCTTTCTTCACTTCTCCCTCCCGCTCTGCTTCATGTCTGTGCTTTTCTCTCTGCAGTTCAACCCCAACACTCCTCTTAAGGCCATGCTGTTCTGCTGGGGACCCTATGGCATCCTGGCTTTCTACGCTGCTGTGGAGAATGCCAACCTGGTTTCACCTAAGCTCAGGATGGTAAGGACAAGCAGTACATCCTTAAATATCTTCGAATATAATGCCACTATAACGTATGTAATGTAAGCGGGTCTCTGTTGCATGTTGAATGAAATTGTGGAATCCGAAGAACCATGGCTTTAGTGTCCCTCTTGGCGTTGTCAGAAAAAGTCATGTAGGGACCCGTGTGTAGCCAAATCAGATAAATCTGTTAAAACAAAACCCAGACTTCCCCTGTATTACATCCAGATTGTCTAACTCTACAAAGATTTAACCCATGACTATAATTTGAAGTTTTATAGAATTATATAAAAAGTGCACAAAACACATAAGGGCTTTCTACCAGTGACGTCCTTGTTTTGCTCGTCTCTGCAGATGGCTCCCATCCTGGCTAAGACTTCCCCCACCTTCAACGCATTCCTGTACGCTTTGGGAAATGAGAACTACAGAGGAGGCATTTGGCAGTTCCTCACCGGGGAAAAGATTGAAGCTCCTCAAATTGAGAATAAGTCCAAATAAACTAAGCATTCAATAATTACACACACTTCCTGTCCTGGTCGTTTCTCACAGGTACCTAGATGTTTCTGTCTGTGAGTGTCTGTGCATGACTGTGTTGTGTCTCGAGCAGTGTTAGCCATTGCCCCGTGTGTACTTCTTTCCTGGATTTTCTCCCTATTGTTTCTGCAGAATTTAAATATCACAAAACAACATTGTGAAATAACTTGTAACTTTCACGGTGCTCAAAGGTGAACACAATAAAAAATGTCCAAACAGACTGCCAAAAGGAGAACTGTACCATATAATAAATACAACAAAACGTCCGACTTGGCTACTCCTGCAAACATGTGATTCCTCAGATTTTCAAATTTAACGCAATTTATTTTATTAAGAAGAAGATGACTTTCATTTTGAGTTCATCCTAAGACAAACAGCCCTGCAAAGAACATATTTAGCTTCAAACCAAATAGCTTATATAAAACACTGGCATTTAATATTTTAAAGAACATTAGCGTTAATGTGTCAGTTGAAGCATTATATAAATAAGCCAACACACTGAGCTCTGCCAGTCATTTTTCAGTATGTCTTCAGTGCAAAATTTCCTTTGCAACCAGTAATTTGAGCAATTTCTTACTCAGAAATAGACTGCCATTACCTTCCAATTGAAGAAGGAAGGCCTTAATTAATTCAGCTTTTTGACCTTCCTTGATCAAGAAGGCATTCTTCTCTAATCATTGCCTCTGTCGATGGAACGTGAAAGTCCGTACAAGCCACTGATATCTCATCACACTCTGTAAGGCAGTGAGTGATCTCTGTATCCAGGGTAGAACTGATTAAATCCTCTAAACAAGGGGACCATTCTTCAGTACACAGCCCCCACGACAAGTTAGAGATTAGTCTGTGGCTGTAGATTAAATGAACGTGCTTTTCGCCCACAGATTGTATTTAAAAATAAGAGTCTGTGTGAAAATGAAACGTTTGCAAATTCAAATTTGCAATATTTAATGGTATATTCCTAGTTTAGATTAGACTTTAAATTTAATCAGCTATGGCCGCTAATATTCTGAATTCACTTCCGTGACAAATTTTTGTATTTGAACTTTGCATGGAGTTACACTATACAAATGCTACGTTCATGTATGATTTTCTTTTCTCACAAATCTGACCTAAGAATCAGGCCTTAAGTTCATTTTGATAACACTTTACAGTATGGGTGCATGAAGAATCAAGAATCCGTGACTTTATGTATAAAAAAGCCTTGATGCATTCATGTAAAACCTCATGAGCTCACAGGAGAATCTATGCATTTACAATGCAAACATAAAATTAATTGAAGTGGTGACCTAGTCCTTCGTCATCACTGCTAAGTAACAAATGGTTAATGGAGTCATGCTTGTGGAATCAATTAATCTATTTTTAGTTTGTCCCATGAATGGCCGGCATGACATGACCTGACAAATAAGCCCTGAAATACATTTGTTGTTACACACATCTTGTGTAAAGGCATGCATGTGACCCTGTTAATTCATGGACATATGTTATAGCTTATGAGATTTTAAATGAAGTATCACATGCTTTTTCATACATAGAGTTACATGTGAGTTCATGTACCTTTACTGTAAAGTGCTACTAACATTCCCTTTAAATGTATTGTCTAACCACAACGTTGAACAATACACAATCACATACTGGTTATTATATAATCACTATTCTTACTGTAGGTTTCAAAAACCAAGTATAGGCCAGTGTTAAGGTAGTTTTTCCAATGCAGGATATGATTTATAATAAAGAATGTTATCAACACACATGATCAGAACATTTAAGCAGGTGGAATTTCTAACAGCTCCCATTTCAGTTTTGTGTTGCACATGTGATTCATGACATAATGTGAATTACAACCTGACTCTCCCACGTGAATAGATAGTTTCAGAGCAGGTCCTTTGAAATCATTCAATATGAGTTTGTGGTAGACATTTGGACTCCTGATGTAGGATGACAATGATCCCATTCAGTACGATGTAATTATAATTACTGTAGATTATTGTGTGGTCATTGGTCCCTGTGAAATCTTGTAAACGCTGTTAAGAAGTGGAGTTTATGTCAGTTGATTTTGTGTTTATATTTTACAGAAAGCAATTCTTCACTGAGTGTTCAAACAAAAATAACAACTCAAAAGAAATTCAGCAATTCTTGGATAATTAATAAAATAATTCAACTATCTAAACTCCTTTTTGTCTTGCTCTGTTTTAACCATGGTCTAAAAGCAGAAAGACGCTCATCTCACGGTGGATAACTACCATTAGTACTGGAGGTATTGCTTCCGATTATTATTTAGTACAAAAAACATTTCAAATGACAGCTGCTGTATTACTGATCATTTGCATTTTATGCTTCTTTATACCTATTATCCAGAGAAAATGCTTCATTGTGTACTCGCATTATGTTTGATTTAGAATATGAATACACACCAATCAGGCATAACATTATGACCACCTTTCTAATATTGTGTAGGTCTCCCTTGTGCCTCCAAAACAGTTGTGACTCATCAGAGAATAGACATGGACCTTCTGAGGGTGTCCTGTGGTGTCTGGCAACAGAAAGTTGTTAGTGGGGGCCTTGGGGTCCTATAGGTTGAGGGGAGGGGCCTCTGTGGATCTGTCTTGTTCCAGTGCATCCCACAGATAGTGTGGTGTAGTTTGGATGCGTCAGTGCAATTACAGTAAAGTGTACGTTCAAGCAGGCAGCATGATGAAGAGAACACCCAAAGGCTGCCACATACAGTAGGAGCTCCCAGTTGGTGTTTCTAAGCAGATTAATTGATGACAGTCTGTCAGTGGAGCGGGCAGTTGCATAATTGTGTGCTAATGACACATGTGCAGCATCTAAACTGGCAACTTTCACATACACTCCAGCTAATTCGGTCACCTGCAGGAAAACACTAGGGCTTAGACTTTTCAGATGACGTGAAACATACTTGAAAATAAAGTTTCATTTTGCTACACAAACGAGTCCCTGAGAGGTTATTTAACTTGTAATCAACATGAAATTTCCAGCGGAACCTTGGTGACATGTACGCCAAAGACCCCGGACATTGGTGGACATATGGAGCTGTCATATGGTGGGAAGCGTCACTTTGACCCCACATCCTAAAACCGCCTCGGGCTGTTAGCAACTGCCAGTGTGGATGGATTTTCTGAGTTTCAAAGAACAACGTGGAAAAATAATTATAAAAATAAACCCAACAAGTAAAAAGAGACCATCTATTTCTAATTACCTAGAATTTGTCTAACAAAAAATTAATAAAATGCTGTATTTTCTTTGTGTCTTAGTACAGATTCATTATTCAGTTATATATAAATAGATAAAATATATTTAGGTTTGTAAAAACTGTAGAATGTTTGAGAACACAGATAAAAACTATAAAAATATCTCTGTAGGGAGTTTAT
This sequence comes from Chelon labrosus, assembly GCF_963514085.1. NCBI lineage: Eukaryota > Metazoa > Chordata > Actinopteri > Mugiliformes > Mugilidae > Chelon > Chelon labrosus. The sequence goes on from NC_140348.1 coordinate 14,568,387, forward strand.
TAGTAGCTAATATTAACCAGTGTCGTCACCGGTGATGACTGCAGATTAATTATTTAAAGCACACTGCTCAGAGATTTACGTCAAATACCTAGTGGATTATATTCCACTTTGAATCCAAATGTCTGGCAGGAAAGCGCAGTTAGATTTTTTTCCTTTGGCTTTCCCTCTCTTACAATCAAACATATTCAGGTACTTAGAGTTCACTGCGGATTATGTCTGGTCAACCAATAAAGTTTTCATATGGGCTTTTTGAGAGGATTACGCAGAAATATGACCACAAGTGCAGGAGAAAGGGAGAATCAAAGAGACTGAGGAGTGTTGGAGAAGTGGAAGAAAAGTGGATCAGTATTTCTTTGAGCAGTGAAGAGGAAAAAGTAAATATAATACCGGGGGCTGATGAGGATGGTGGTAACAGAGGATGATGCTGGCCCTACCCCAGAACAGGAAGCTGCCACAGCATGTGATTTGTATAGATTGCATTGTATGGATGCTCCCTGTTTAAACAAGTGAATTTTCACTCATAGATTAGGAGACTCATCTGACCTGGGCCTAGAGGGTATGAGCAACAGATGTAGACTAACTGAATAAATACTCTAGGCCATACTAGGCTATAAATAAACACACATACTCAAGCCAAACACTACAAGGGTTGAGACCATCATTTAATAGTTGGAAAATGTCTTTATCGTGATTTGTAGTTTATATATCATCATTATTATGAAACAAATTCATAAAATCTGTGCGTAACTTCACAGTTAGCTTCAGACATTTAACGGGGCTAATATCCTGATTTACATCTTATTTTATAATGTAAGCGTGCTAACTCACTAATTAGCACTAAAACCCAAAGCATATCTGAAGCACATGATCATGTTATTATGTTTTCAGATTTTTGTTAGTGCTAAAAATATCTAGTACTACTCTCTGTTGTTAAATCATATATATATTTATATTCTGAGAGATATAACGATAGATAGATATCATTATTGTTGTATCTCTTGCAAACAGATGAAACATCATTTTAAAAGGTGTAACTCAACAAGCAAAGAAACACAAACCGAAAATAACGTTGCAGCCATACCAGTTTTCCAACTGGTCTTATTTTATAACGTTTCGCTTCCGAGAACCTAATTTTGTCAAATCAGTGTCACATTTACTTGTATTTCAACACATCGGGGTGACTGACCTCAGGCCAGCCAGATGAAAAAAAACAAACAAAAAAAAAAACGAGGTGAAATGTCATCCTGCTGCCTCAGGTCGATCACACTCCCCTTTAATGATCTTGACTGTCAGATGTGAAGCCGATTATATAACCCTGAGACCCTAAGACTGTTTGCACACACCCACACACATACATGGCAACACACGCGCTCATGCTGAGCAGCCACAGGACAATCAATGGTAATGCTGAACACAGCTGCTCTCCCAATCAATTCAATGAATGTGAGAAATCACACTACTTGCGCACAGTGTGAGTTACATGACGCCAACGTATGTACGTATGACAACATTGTTCTCAAATACAACTAACAGATTCTATTTTAGCAAAACCATATTTGTTGTAAAGAAACTGTATTTTTGCAGGATTAGTGCTTCAATGTAATCTGGATTAAAGTGTGACTGTGCGTCACTGCTCTTTAGAAATCGCTGTTTTAAATCATTTAGCCACACACTCTGACCAGTGCTGGATTGACAACAGTGTGACCTCTCCACACTATTCATACTATGCAGACCCTCATACACTTAAAAAAAAACACATCTTGGGCTGCATTTAAGAAGCTAAGATCATTTTGTGACATCAAAGATGCTGCTGTCCTTTTGATGAGATGTTTTTCACCTAAAATCTTTCAGTGATTTGGTGACGTATGTGTGTTTATACATGGATGATAGTGCACGTGCTGTTCTCTTCTTCTATCAGTTGTGGAAGTCACTCGTCGGCATTAGCAGCAGATATGCTTTGATTAAATGAATGGATTTCACACATGGGGATGATGCTTTTAATCCACTCAGATACGTGGATTAAGTCATCAGTTGACTTCTCTTGTTTATCAACTGCAGCAACTGAAGGATGCATATTTAATTTACATTGCTTTCCATTTCTATCTGCATTGAATGTTCCATTAACAAAACTATTATTTGACCGATTGAAGGCGTCTCTGACTGTTTGTGTAAGGACTCCCGCAGACACACTACATACACCTTCAGCCTGAATACATGAATATTTGTTTTGTTAGTACTCGGTTATGAATCAGAAAACTGGAGATACAGAAAATTAGACCTGATTGTGGAGCTCAACGGAAAGTCCCGTGATCATCAAAGTGATTACAATTTATCCTCAGAGGAATAGGCATGTGTCTCGATATATAATGGTAATACATCTTCTGGGAAGGTGGTTGAAATCGACTTTGCCACACCTGATTCTACATTGCTGTATCCACAATTAATTTCCGTTGAAAGCATATCTCTCATGTGTGGTATGTGTTAAGCCACTGAAGGATTGCAGTCTTTATTTGAAGAAAGGATTTCCGTGGGGCTCCCATCTCTACAGACTTCAGATGGAATGCAAAGCATGTGAACTTTTTATGGTCTGGTAGTCAATTTACAACTTGCTCCTATTTTTATTAACTCCATTGATGCTTTCAAGATATCCATTTACAAAAATACGTGGCATTTTGCACTGTCAGACACACCAGGGTTAGGATTTTGTGTGGCTGCGAGAAATTAATACTTTGGCGACCTCTCAAGATTACATGGTGATCTTGAATCTTTTGAGCGAATTTAAAACCAGATCAGAGCAGAATCACTGGTAAAACATCAAAAAAATAAATAAAAAAAAGTTGATCCCCTAACACAGCCAGTCCAGTGACGAGGATAGTGCTGGCTCCACCCTCAACAACAGTCAAGAGGACACTGAAATAAAAGCAGATCAATTCCCAGAAAAAGATCTTAAGGAAAGTGTTTGTTTCTGTGTAGCTTCTCCAGTGTTACTGTGTCTATACATACGTGTGTGTGTGTGTGTGTGTGTGTGTGTAAAAATGAGATCAAGTCTCTTGGGTGAACCAGAAACCAGCGCATGGTTCCGGGCCTTCATGCCTCTACTTAAGCTCTCCAGCTACAGTATGTTCACTGAGGGAAATAAATGTGATTATCAAAGCTGTTCTCTCACTAATGTGACGTAACATTTTGTCTAAAAATAAAACGGGAGCATTTTGAGCCCCCTTTTGGTTAGATTCCTAACATTTATTAGCTGGATTTGACCCGTCTACGTCAAATAAATCTCTGGAGGGGAAAACAACAGTCTGCATTTCTCTGATTTGTTTCGTAGATTATGGAAATGACCAACGTGTTTGGTGGCTAGTATTCAACTACTGAACCCCTTTGGTCCTATTCATCCACACCGGTATGTCTGACAAGTGTATATTTTATGCATTGCACTTGTTCAAACATCTACAGGAAAGCTCAAATCATCCCGTAGCAAGAAACACTTGCATTTTAGCAGTTTTTCTACATTTGGAGTCTAATTCGTGTTTTTCTTGTGGCAAAAAGAAGCATATACACCATTTACATGTTGATGAAAGACCTATACAGGACAAACTCACTCTCGGAGTTTGAGCACAAACACTATGAAGCTATGAAATCTGCATGTATGTCTAAAAGCCAAACTATGTCTCCATATTAAAGGAATATCCTAAAACAAACTGAGGAAACCAAAGAAGGGCAGCTGCTAGAAAATAAGGAACAAGTGGCTCATGCAGTGCAAGGCTCCAATTGTCACTTATTTATTGCATCAAAATACTCGTGCTGTTTTGAGCCATTTTGGTGCAATGAGTAAGTGTAAACTGGAGCCCTACATTTGTTTAAAATACAAAACAGGCCTTTATCATTTTTACTGAAATGAAGTGATACATCAGCTATCTGTCAGTCTGCACGTCTATAAAATCTACTGCCAGTTAGACTTCACAACATACACCAGAATAGATTTCATCTGATTTAGTACGTTTCCCCCAAGAGCTTCACTGTATGATTTTATTTCCAGCTGTGAGAATTTCTTTCACTTCCTCTTAGCAGGACATTGAAGGAAAATGGTGTGCATGCTCATAAATCAACCAAATGTAGCCTGCATCCTGTCCAGAAGAGACAACATTGACTATAACAAAACTATATTTCACTATGATTTGCTGTTAAGCGCTACTCATGGCATTGAGAAGGCCACCGATAGAAATATATCAACAAATAATTTTCAGTTAAATATGAAGCTAAACAGGCTGACCTTTTTTCATCATGTCTTCTTCTCAGTTTCCCTCATAATCAGCCTTTGTTGTGCCTGTACTCAGCCTGGGATTGAATCATTTGGTGAACAACTTGGGCAGAAAAGAAGCCTTTCTTAAAGAGTACTGGAAGTTAAATATGGGCGAGCACTATTATACAGTATAAAAAGTAGGAAATACATTTGGAAAACCTGAGAGCAGTCATTTAATATCTAGTCACTGAAAATCTATTGGGATATGAGGACATCTACTGGCTAAACAAGGACACGCTTCAAGAAACAGCAAAACAGCAGGGAACTGTTTTAACTGATTGACATGGCTGAAGGTGCACTTGTCAGCACATAAATATTTGCTTTTAGTAGAAAAATAATAATTTCAGTCACACCAAGGATAAATCTCTAAACCTTGATTAGATTCATGAATACCAGCCACCATAAAATCACAATGTAGGGCAACAAATCAGCAGATTTCACTCTACAATCAGACAGTTCAAATAAATAAATTTAGGGAATCGGGGAGAGTTCCCATCTAAGCTCTCAGTGATTCCTTCACCAGTTCATTCTTCATCCACTAGATGTCAATACTTTTCTGTCTCATGCTTCAGTGCAAACCACATCCGTGGCCGAAGCAGGGACGCAGTTGAGGATTTGACCCGTCTAAGTCAAATAAATCTCTGGAGGGGAAAACAACAGTCTGTATTTCTCTGATTTGTTTCGTAGATTATGGAAATGACCAGCGTGTTTGGTGACTAGTATTCAACTACTGAACCCCTTTGGTCCTATTCATCCACACCGGTATGTCTGACAAGTGTATATTTTATGCATTGCACTTGTTAAAACATCTGGCTGAAGACGCATTTGTCAGCACATAAATATTCGCTTTTAGTAGAAAAATAATAACTTCACTCACACCAAGGCTAAATCTCTAAACCTTGATTAGATTCATGAATACCAGCCACCATAAAATCACAATGTAGGGCTACAAATCAGCAGATTTCACTCTACAATCAGACAGTTCAAATAAATAAATTTAGGGAATCGGGGAGAGTTCCCATCTCAGCTTTCAGTGATTCCTTCACCAGTTCATTCTTCATCATGGCAAACCATATCCGTGGCCGAAGCAGGGACGCAGTTGAGAGCCAATATTCAAGTTTAATTAATTCTGAAAACAAACAGGACCAAGTAAAACAAGTAAGACTGACAGACACAGTAGTGAGATGACCAAAACATTTAAATCTATTCCACTTCTGCTGTTTATAAAATGTTACTTTAACGGGTGCCACTATCTTAAAAACCCCATAAAAGACATCTGACGCCAAAGTGAAAATTGATTTTCCTTGAAGAGGCTGATAGCCATGTGAAATTGAATTATTTATGGTTCCATTAGTGGATTGGACTCACTGAGTAGATAAACGTTGTCGACAGCTGCAGAAGCGTGCTTGTACCGGTAGATGGCAGTGTCCAGCCATATTTTAACGCTCATACTTGAAGTTTATCGATGCGCATTCCACAAGCGCTGAGTGCGTAAACGCAAAATGCAGAGAACATGTATTTAATAGAATATGTTTTGCGCAAATGAACAAATGTTCAAAGAATCAGGAAGCTGTTGCTAAAGGCCGATGATACAGATGATAACGTTGAAACTTTAGGAGTAAATTAGTTATGTATCGTCTCTGAGATTAGGTGTAAAAAAAAAAAACAGAGAACGGAGCAGCAGAGGTTTTATTTTTTACCATTTTTAATTATCGCGCATACCGAGTTAAAAACGCAAAGCCAGCACTGCTGGATACATGCGCATTTAAAATACACACCTCGTTTTCCTGCTGTTCAAAAGTAGAAACATATTTCTTCTAAAAGCTGAAGAAAATATTTAAAACGGAGTACAGAGGGCAGTTCATTTGGTTCTATTAGAGGGGTGAACTATATGAAAAGTACACTATTAAATCTCAATCTCTTTGGTGACTTCGTTGGAACTGTCCACATGAGTGTGGTGCTGAAACAAAACAACAAAAATGCATCTTAAGTATATTTACCTAACTACAGATTTCCTTAGAATATGTTATTGACAGTCAAAAACCTAAATGTGTGCGGCATTGCAAGCCTTTATCGATTTTGTAAACATGTCTTCTTTAAAACCTAAATCGTTGTTGTCATTTAAAACTGGGAAGGTTAATCAAATGTAACAAACTGGTTCAAGCATCTTCGTCTCTGCTTTGAAGTAAGTGACCGGACAGCAGTATGCACTCGGGATTTTGTGGTTAATTAGCATAAAAGATCTGCTGGAGAGCAGCAGGACTGTGCGTCACAGCCATCGGCGAAGATGGGAGGGGGAAGGGGGATACCTATGGGAGTCAACAAACTGCAGAGTGTATTCCTCTCACGGCCGACAAAAACCAGTCCGGCTGATGTGAAATGATGACTTAGCTCACAGCGTTACAGGTGACTGGAGACAGCTGGGAGCATCGGGGAGCCGGAGGGGAGCAGCAGACGGACCTTAAACAGCCAGTGCGCTGGTGGAGCCGGCACTCTGAGCTGTAGGTGAATCCCCAACCTGTGAGCGTTTTCCGGGGCCAGCACGTCACCTGAATGACGGGATATGAGAGAATGAAGCAACTAGGGACGACGGGGATAAAACGAGTCCAAGTAACGAGAGTGGAAAAGCGCGTGCGATGACGGACAGCGCAAGGGAGGTAAAGAGGTAAAGCAGAGGGAAGTTGTCTAGCTAATTAAGACTCACTCATCTGGATAAGAAAACAAACTAATAGAACAGATGTGCCAAGCGTGCGTAATTGTGTAACCGAACCGGCAAAACGGATTTTCTTTTTCAAAAAAGCAAAACTTGAGACAGAAAGGGAGAAAATCATGGAGCCGGAAGGGACAACAGAGGGACAGACTTCTAACATGGCACAATCTGCCGCCTCCAAATTGTCCCAGATGGGCGAAAGAACTAAACAACTGGGCAGCGCAATCCAAGACCCAGAACGACAGAAACGGATTATTCTAGTAATAGTCTGCACAGCACTTTTGTTAGACAACATGCTTTACATGGTAATTGTGCCAATTGTACCAGATTACCTTGAAGGGCTACAGAATGCAGCGGATCGTGCCCAAACTGCTGCACCTCACAGCAACTCCACTAACAGCACCGTCAAAGTAGCCCGTGGGAACTTCGACCTACAGATAGGAGTTCTTTTTGCCTCCAAGGCCATCCTGCAGCTCCTGGTGAACCCATTAAGTGGTCCATTTATAGACAGGGTCGGGTATGATATCCCACTCTTCATCGGACTCAATGTCATGTTTCTCTCCACTCTAATATTTGCCTTCGCTGACAACTACGCGACTCTGTTCCTGGCGCGCAGCATGCAGGGCCTCGGCTCTGCTTTCGCGGACACTTCGGGGATAGCTCTGATCGCAGACAGGTACACAGAGGAGACAGAGAGAAGCAAAGCGCTGGGTATTGCCTTGGCTTTCATTTCTTTTGGGAGTCTCGTGGCGCCCCCCTTCGGAGGGGTCCTCTATGAGTTCGCTGGGAAGCGGGTGCCCTTTCTGATTCTGGCCTGCATTTGTCTCGCTGATGGTATTTTATGTTTGATTGTACTGAAGCCCTTCTCTAACAGAGAAAGAGAAAACATGCCAGTGGGCACCCCCATGTACAAACTTATGATTGACCCTTACATAGCTGTAGTGGCTGGCGCTCTGACCATCTGTAACATCCCCCTCGCCTTCCTTGAACCCACTATCGCCAACTGGATGGAGGACACCATGCATTCCAGCCAGTGGGAGATCGGCATGACATGGTTCCCTGCATTCTTCCCTCACGTCTTAGGTGTATTCCTCACAGTTAAACTAGCAGCCAAGTACCCTCACCTGCAGTGGTTTTATGGGGCAATAGGTATGGTTATTATAGGTGCGAGCTCCTGCACAGTGCCAGCCTGTAAAAACTTTGGACAGCTCATGATCCCCTTGTGTGGCATATGTTTTGGCATCGCCTTCGTGGACACGGCACTCCTGCCAACACTGGGTTTCCTGGTGGATGTGCGACATGTGTCAGTGTATGGCAGCGTGTACGCCATCGCAGATATCTCGTATTGCGTGGCTTACGCCATGGGGCCCGTGGTCGCCGGAGAGATAGTGCACAACCTGGGGTTCGCTCAGCTCAACTTGGGCATGGGGCTCGCCAATGTACTTTACGCACCGGCGCTCCTCCTGCTGAAGAACGTGTCACAGATGAAGCCTTCTTTCTCCGAGCGAAACATGCTCCTGGAAGACGGCCCGACGGGACTGTATGACACGATTAAGATGGAGCAGCGGGAGAAGAAGAGGAAGGGCTTGTGTACAACGATCGACGAGAATGGCATTGAGACTTTTGCTCAACGGTCGTACTCAGAGGAGGAATCCTCAGGAGGAGAGTATGCGTAAAAGACCTTTAAACTGAGTGTCAAACTATCAAAGTGCCCTGTAGAGTTGTGTGTACCCCGTCCGAGTCAATCAATTGCATAACACGATTAGGATTGTGTAACAACACCAATTATTCGCTTCTGGTGACAATTCCTTTGGGTTTTGTCAAACCAAACGGTTTTTTGCAGTAGAAAGGCGCTCGCTGGCGTTTCTTCATTTTAAAGTGAGCGTATTGTGAAAGATTTGCTGAGTTAAATGTCTATTCATTAACAGTATGTACCGCTGTATCAGACTCGTATTCAGGGATTGTGTGTAAACGTATTTTAAGAAATGAACTAAAGTAACGTATGCGTCTTTCACCGTGTTCTGTTTTTATTTTGCTGCTAAACTCAATATGCAATATCGTATGTCACAGGACAGTTTGAGAATGGTGGAAATCTGCGTCTTGTTGTTTGTTTATTTTGGATGATGTATTTCTGGAATGCGTAGCCTCAATGTATGATCTGCGACTGTACATACATGTATATTCATGTACATAATTAAATCAATATTATGTGAATCACACTGTTTATTGAAATCTCTTATTTAGACAGTACATTCAATTAATTTATTGTGGTCTATGACAAACGAACATAATGATCATAATTATATGATAACATTAAATTTATTTATAATGGTCACACGTTAATTAAATAATCGAATATTATACGTTTTAAGGCCTATATTTTTGTAGGGATCGTCCTTATAATGAAGGAGAATGTAATAATAATTTAATTTAGGGTCCTGTGGTTGATATTCTATAGAAATAGTTTGTCGAAACCTCTTGTCCAAAATGCAAATGTTTGAACACAAAATTAAAAACACAACGCCAATTAATTCAGATGCAGCGAGGTGGAAGCACCGCGTGCGCCCAAATTGGTCTACGAAAAGTGATGAAGATTCACCAGGGGAAGAAATCTGTGTGAAACGAGTCCTAATTGTTCTCCTGCACAGTGTGTGGGCATCTGAGGCGTCGTGTCTGTGTCTAAATAAGGTGTGGTGAAGATGCGATGTGCCAAATAAACTTCTGGGCGAATGGCAGGAGTTCTGGGAGGAGCCTGGCTGCCAGGAGGCTGAGGTACCCTCTCAGCATCTCTCTTGAGCCAGCGAGGGAGTTGTGTTCATGCCATGAAGGGGGGACAGAAAGATGCTTAAAATGATAAAGCATCGAAGTAGTGACATTTTTGAGAAATGGATTCAAGTAAAGATGGACCAACATAAACTTACTGCCTGAACCACAGAAGAAGAGGGTGTTTTTTTTTTCTGGCTGGTGAGTAAAACATTTAATTTGTATCATGATTAGTTCAGTTTGTTTATCTAGATTGGGAGTAAGAGCATGTTCACATCGAATGCGCAGGACTGCGAGCTAATTCTGAAAATGACGGCGCATGTGTTAAGATCTCACAAGTTGCGCACGTTTAGAAACAACAGTAATCTATTTTTTATTAGCTTTCTGTGTGCATGCAGTTTGTATTTCACTGTGATAGGCATTCATTTCAAGACGCGTTCACTTACTGTATCACTGTATGTAATTTCATTTGTAGACAGAGTCTGTCTCATGAACCAACCTGCTTGACTGTCCCTCTGCACCGCCAACATGCCAGTTCTGGACAGAGAGCCCTCTAAAGATTTGGGGGCCGGAGATGTAAATATCTTATGCTTAAGTTTTAAGGAAGAATAATATATTTAATCTGGAAATTAAGGTTTTAAGATTAAGGATTGTTAAATCAAATACTTAGAAGTCAACAAAATATGATTAAGGAGTATAAGGTGACTTATATAAGAATCATGTATGAGATTTCATTAGAAAGTGACATTTTAAGTCTGAACTGAAAACCTTAGCAAGTAGTTGTTCTCAATTAAGAATTTAAGCTATAGCTGAACAGAATTATTATTATTATTATATCATTATAATGTATGGAAAGATTTAAAAGTTTTAAATGATGATGTGCCCTCTCAAATTAATAAAAGAGAAAAAAAATGGTGATGAAAGTTTTCATCCGCCATCCTGTCTAGCGTCTCCCCAAGCTGCCGCTGCCCAACCTGAAGGACACGCTGGACATGTACCTGAGGTGCATGAAGCACCTGCTCACAGAGGAGCAATTCAGCAAGACCCTAAATATAGTGAAGCAGTTTGGAGCCCCTGGAGGAGTGGGAGAGCTACTACAGAGCAAACTCGCAGAGAGGAGGGAGAGCACGGCAAACTGGGTAAAAGACATGATGGGTTGACAAAAACCAAAGATCAGACACTGTAAAGATTAAGTTATAACTGAAATTTGCATATTGCCATCTACTGTAGGTGTACGACTACTGGCTGAATGACATGTACCTGAACAACAGAGTGGCTCTGCCCGTCAACTCCAGTCCTGCGATGGTCTTCCCACAGCAGAACTTCAAGGCTCCCATTGACTCTTTAAGGTATGAGATGCTGCACAACAGAGAAACACGAGTCATGAAGGAATCCTCACAGCGTGTAAAGACAAATACACTGCAAGGGATCAATTTTTCCAGCCTTGTCCCTCGTTACTCAACCTCAACAACAGACCGCGAGAAGGAACAAATGGTCACGTGTCGTAAAAATCTAAAAGTTACAAGTTGATAGTCAATTCTTGATTATTACAGCATGAAGATTTGAGAAATGACAGTGAGCTGTATACAGTACATTAATTAGAGATCAGCTTTGATTGATTATTGAACACGTCCTTGCTACAAACTGACAGATAGGGCCATTACCCAGAACACCTTGAAGGTTGAGAGATGCTGGGAGGGTTAATAGATAATGAAAGGTTTGGTTAGCATGGTATTGATCAGGCACTGGCTTAACCACATGATTTACATAAAACATTTAGGTTGTTAAGAGTGAAACAACTGCATGATAAATTTAGAACAAAAGGATGCATGGGTAGGGAAGGAGTGACCAAGTGTTTTCTGTCCTAGGTTTGCTGCACACTTGATTTCAGGAGTTTTGGAGTACAAGACACTTCTTGATGCGTAAGTCCAAATACACAGAGAATTATCTTCACCTATGGTTCATGTTTAACAAAAAAACAATTGACAATGTTAGGCATGTCTGTGCGCAGCCGTGCTCTTCCTGTGGACTACGCCCGCGGCCAACTGGCAGGAACCCTTCTGTGCATGGAGCAGTACTATCGGCTCTTCACATCTTACCGCCTACCAGGGCTTGAAAGGGACACATTAGTGGCCCAGGAAAGTAGCGTGATGCCAGAACCTGAACACATCATTGTGGCTTGTAAAAACCAGGTCAGCCACTTTATATGTGGATAAAGTGCCAACGTTTACACTGTATGCGTCCATGTGATCAGGAAAGTTAGTCAGCACAAACATTACAGAGAAACCAGAGGGACGGGGTTCACTGAAAACTGTCCAATCTGTCCAGTTCTTTGTGCTGGATGTGGTGATCAACTTCCGCCGACTGAATGAAAGAGACCTGCTGACTCAGCTGGAGAAGATTGTCAAGATGGCTGCCAGCGAAGAGGAGCGTCTCCCTCCTATAGGTCTTCTCACTTCCGATGGACGGACAGAGTGGGCAGAGTCTCGTAGTGTGCTAATGAGAGGTACGTTTTTTTCAGATTTCTTTCTGACTTCCAATAAAAATACACTTTTAAGTCATCTATGCAATGTATGCAGACTCGTTTTTTCCCTATAGAGTCTACCAACAGGGACTCTCTGGACATGATTGAGCGCTGCCTGTGTCTGGTGTGTCTGGATGATGCCAGCGGTCCTGAGCTCAGCGACACCACACGGGCCATGATGATGCTGCATGGAGGCGGGGTGGCCAAGAACGGTGGCAACCGCTGGTACGACAAGCCAATGCAGGTCAGTGAACACAGTTAGGAAGTAATTTTGGTGTTTGTCTCCTTCAGGTTTTGCTCACTGTGCACTAGACCACTACACTGAGTCTGATATTGAGGAAAAGAAGAAAGATGGAAGTATGAAAGGAATGCAGATTAATCAATTCATGCTCTAAGTTAATTGGGAAAATGATATGACCGTACACATTCATGTTCATCTCTCACAAGGCTTGTGGATGTAATTTGTCGATCTCATGCCAAATTAAGAACTTATATTTTAAGAAATTCAAGCGGAAGGCCAACATTTCCATTGGTAATGTCATTAGCACGTTCTTTGATACAAACAGTCTGATGACGAATTCAGGGCATTGGGTTTCTCATAGTATGATTCATATTAACTACCTAGAGAGATGGAGGGAGGCTCTAACCTTAAATAATTTCTTCACTTCTGGGGGTAATGTATGGTTGAAATTTATATGAAGGAATGTGTCAAGGCAGTGCATTGAAGACTACACAAGTACAGGGATGAAAGTGCAATTGCAAATAAATTTAATCTCACATTATCTAATATTCCAGTTCAGTTCTCTAAAAAACCCCATTGAAATTACCGTTTCCGTGTCAGTTTGTTGTAGGAGCTGATGGCTGCTGTGGAGTCGTGTGCGAACACTCGGCATTTGAAGGAATTGTCCTTGTGCAATGCACAGAGTATCTACTGAAACACATGTGAGAAACAAGTGTTTTGTTGACACATTATCCAAAGAAAATTTACACTGAAGTAAATAAATAATATTATTTTCCTCTGAGCCATCAGGATTGGCAGCCCTTCAAAGCTGGTCAGAGCTGCAAGTGTGAGCGAGCTGCCTGCACCACGTAGACTCCGCTGGAAATGTACTCCAGAAATTCACAAACTTCTCACCGCTTCTGCTGACAAACTCCAGAGGTTTGTGTTCACTCTGGTTTCTCTGCAGTTAAAGACATTAATCATTATGAGCTAGCGGCAAAACGTATTCTCATCTCCTCAGACTGGTGAGAAATTTGGACATGAACGTCCACAAGTTCTACGATTACGGGAAAGAGTTCATCAAGAAGCAGAAAATGAGTCCAGACGCCTACATCCAGGTTGCTCTTCAGTTAGCCTTCTACCGGTAACAAAAGCTCAACATTGCAGGATTAAATTCTCACACATCACATTAATGCAGCACTTTGAGATACAGTAGTTTCTCTGTGGATTGTTGCAGGTGTCATGGCAGACCAGTATCGACCTACGAGAGTGCTTCTATACGTCGTTTTAAGGAAGGCAGAGTAGACAACATTCGTTCAGCCACGCCTGAAGCCCTGGCCTTCGTCAAAGCGATGACTGATGAGAAACTCAAGAGCACAAGTGTAAGATGCTTTACTGTGGATGTCACCGTTAAAATAATGAAGCAGCAGTGAGTTTTCTTTGCTTTCAGCTGTGCCGTCCAGTTTTATCCTGCTGCCTGTGTTGATGTTTTCAACATGAAAAACTGTACAAACTATAAATAAAGGGGTTTATTAGCCAAGTATTGATTGTCAGTCGCTTACTTCTGCAGGATGCAGAAAAGATGGAGATGTTACAAAGTGCCATAAGTGCACAGACAAAGTACACTATTCTGGTAAGTATTCTCCACATGCAGATTTTTATTTTCAGTGATAAATAACTTTATTTGTCATTAAACATACTTTTTGATTGCCAGGCTATAACAGGGATGGCAATAGACAATCATCTGCTGGGCCTGCGTGAAATTGCACATGAAATGAAAATGGAGAAGCCGGAAATATTCAAAGACGAAGCCTATCTCATCAGTAATCAGTTCATCCTCTCTACAAGTCAGGTAAAAAGCGATTTCAAAGTGATGGTTTTCATATTCTAAAGTGTGACCTGATCCTATGAATTTGTGCGTGTATAACTAAGTAACAAGAAGCTCTCGGTAAAAATACAGAGATATGTTTGAAAGTTGGATATTGTGGCTTTGATTCTTAAAACAGAAAATACACTAATTTACGGAATAGTTTGCTAATATTATATCTTTACGTATATTAAAATTGGAATTTATTAAAACTATGTAATGCTTGTAGAAGTCTGTTGGACTGTATGTTAGCTTTCACTACAAACCTTCCTTTTTCTAATAATAATAATTATAATGTGAGGTAAGGATGTTTGAATTATAATTGCAATTTCCACCTTCAGCAGTTTACCACTCTGGTACAATTGTCATTAGTTTAGTAATAAATCATTTATTTTCCCGTCAGGTCCCGACCACTGTTGAGATGTTCTGCTGCTACGGCCCCGTGGTTCCAAACGGATACGGCGCTTGCTACAACCCTCAGTCAGACCACATCATCTTTTGTGTGTCCAGTTTCCGCGAGAGCCCACAGACATGCTCAGCAGAATTTGTCAAGTGCGTGGCGCAGGGACTCCTGGACATGAGGGATCTGTGCAATAAATGCAACGTCGGCTCCAATCCGAGCGAGCAAAGAAAGGCTCAGACGCTGGAGACGCACACACAAACGGAAACAAACTGCCAGCACAAAACACCGCAGAGACCATCTGACAAGGCCAACAATCAGCAAATGCTCCCTCAGGTCCTGGTGAAGACGCCAGACCAGACTACTGTGGAGGCCCAAACCCAGACTTCATCACAAGGAGAGGCGCAGGATTTGAAGTACGGGAGGAAATCATAAGAAATATCAGTTGCTGTTATAATGGTTGTGGTGCAGTTTTAAATGTGTGTACCAGTTTGTTGTAATACTGTATTCTTCATGATTCATTCACACAATTTAGACGGTAACTGTGGTAAAATTTGTTATGTAAAGGTGTCTTGCTGTGTGATGTAAAATGTATCTAGTACTGATGAAAATCTAATTGACTTATTCTAAGAGAATAATATCAGTATCAGTTATTTGAGTGGAATTGAAATGTCGACGGTGTAAGAATTAGAGCCAGATTTGTGCTTTCGATTGTTGTTTTGCACAAGACTGAGGCATCAGCCAAAGAAAAGAATATATGTTTTACTGGAAAATCACTGCCAGATTTTAAGGAAAGTCTGAAGATTCATTCTCCCATTTCCATGCCTTGCGTCCTTTTGTCCATGACACCCGTCAGTCAGTTTGACAGAGCAAAAGTAGTCTGTGAGCTATGACAAACGGCTGCTTGTCTCACTATGTCAATCTGCAAATCGCATGCTGCTAAAGATTATATGAAGATTGTGCAGCTGCAATCTTCTATGCAATTTCTGTTTGTATCGTCTTTCCTTTCTGTTGTACCATAAACACATGTGGTGTTACTAAAACATCTGTTCCAAAAAGTGTCCTCTGCTTTCCACATACTGGGACTCACACTGTGCTTGTGTATATAATTAACTAAATGTAATTGTGCAATATTTTAAAAGGGTAAAAAAAGGGGGCTACTTTTGAGTTAATGAATGTCAAAACTGTGTATTTGTAAATTTATGAAAAGAATATATCAATTAAGTTATTTATTTTTGTATGGTATAGCCTAATGTTGCAGGTTGTAATTGTAAGTTTTAAAAGTAAGTATATATTAAAGCAACCAGAGGTGATCACCGTCTTTATGACTGTCAAGGTATTGTATCAGTGGTATTACTGAAGATTAAAAGATACAAACTGAAATCAAATCAAAGCTTATATTGATTTTGTTTATACAGCTGATAGATAGTGCCTGTTTGTGCTAAAAAATATATTATAATTGTTACTTTACACACACGCTTAGTGGACATTACAGACACCGAAGACTAACTATGGTATGATTACAATTTCTAATGTGAAAAACATGAATTTATTCAAAACTGTGCCAGTGTTGGCCAAAAGACTAATTTCCACCTTTCGTGTTGTGAAAAATGTATTTAATGCTACTGTGGAATAAGTCATCATGAACTATTTTGTAAAGTGGACCTAGAAATTAATCATAAAATCTGGTATTACATATAATATAGTATTATATGTGACTGGTGGACAGCGGGGCTAGGCTCCAGCACCCCCTGCAACCCTTCACAGGACAAGCGGTTGCAGAAGATGAATGAATGAATGAGTGTGACTGGTGACCTGAAACCTAAGGAGGTGCCAGCACAGGCAACCAGTCACTACTCTAACTAAACTTGTAAGAGACTATATATAAATTGATTCAAGCTCAGTTAAGATAGAGGGAAGGTGCTGACCATTGCTGCTTGGCTGACGTGGTTGAGAAAGAAGTCCTTCTTCCTTTGCAGCTATGATAACTTTTTATTTTAATACAAACAAGCGAAAAACTCACTGAAACAGTTTTGTTTTGCTCTAGACATTCAAACCTGCAGTGTGCTGATGTTTTAATTCAACTATAACATAAGGTTTTCTGTGTGTCTTCTGGTTACTCTGGGAACGGTTGTGTTGCAGACTCTCTGGGCATGATATCACAGAGGTAGGCCAGGGTTGAATAATAATTATCATTATTAGTTATGCAAGCCCAGTTTCTATTTATTTTACACAGTTATTGCTGTTTTATTAGTGAAATGTATTTCTCATTCCGGAAATGTTCTTTGCTAAAGGAAATAGCTTCTCCTAACAATGTTTTCCAGTATTTCCTGGAGCAGAGCATGGCTGATAGTGGGCAAGAGTTCAAGACGACACTTTCTCTGCACTGACTTGCAGTGAACTTATTCATATTTTCATACAAAACAATCGTCTGTTTTTGGTTTCCAACGAGTTTGCTGTGGTCACTCTATCTTCCCAGCCAAGCTGTTTAGAGCTACATTTAGCCTGTTAGTACTTTGGCTCATTAATGTAGCACACGATTTTAAGCCACTAAATGTCATGGAGTTTATTTTTAAACTCAGTATTTCCACAATTTATTCCTTATATGAGTAAACAAACTGAGCTGTTCTCTTGTGTCCGATAACCATGATGTCTGCTGTAGCTTGTGTGAACGTTGCCCATGGTGACCAGCGACACAACAAACATGCCGGCAAATGCGCGCGTGACACTTTTCTACGGACCTTATGAATCCAGCGGAGTGGTACAACACAGGACCTTCCGCCTGCAGGGTCTCCAAGGTATGTCTCCTCCACCAGCCGAGCGGCTACCGTCACGCCGTCTGCCTTCTTTACAGCTACAGGTGAGGTCAAATTTGTGTCCATTACGTCCGCAGCCGCTCTGAGAGCGCGAGGGCACCGGTGCGTCTTGGAAGAAACGCGCGAGTGGAACACGGTGGAGCTCGTGGTGAGCGGAGAGACCGTGTTCAGATGTGGCATAAAGGTGCTGGAGTTTGGTGGGTTTGGTGAGCTTTAACAGTAGGCGCCACGGTGATGTCAGTCAGTCTTACAACCTGCTGTGTTTTTGTTTTGTTTTCTGGTGGTGAAAGGTGGAGATGGAAAACTGGATCCTGTTTGCAAAGAGGCTGTTTCTGCTGTGGAGAACGCTCACTGAAGAAGGCCAAGGAACTCAGATATTTTCCCACCCAATTCAACCAAACAAACTATAGAGATTAGTATTGTGTATATTACTGATCAGGCATAACATTATGACCACCTTCCTAATATTGTGTCAGAGAATGGACATGGTCCTTCTGAAGGTGTCCTGTGGCATCTGGCAACAGAAAGTTGTTAGTGGGGGCCTTTGGGTCCTATGAGTTGAGGGGAGGGGCCTCTGTGGATCATCCCACAGACACTTGATCAGTTTGGGATCTAGTGAATTTGGAGGCCAGGCCAACACCTTGTGCTGTTTTTCATTATTTTTTTTAGTTGGTGTGTGTCTGTGTCAGTCTGCATCCTGCTGGGGATGGCTGCTGCCATCAAGGAGTGTCATTGCTATGGGGTGGGGGTGCCTGGTCTGGTCTAGGTGGGTGGTACATGTCTGAGTAACATCCACATGAATGCCAGGTCCAAGAGTTTCCCAGCAGAACAATGAATTGTCACAAGATGGTCAGTGTTAATCACTTCTCCTGTCAGTGGTTTTAATGTTGTGGCTGTATATATGGATATATGGATTCAGATGTGTGCCGATTTGTAAGGAAATGTCCAAAATTAAAGTAGAATATCAAGTAAGGTGGAACTGCATTATCTTGTAGGTCAGTCTATTAAAATTAGGGTTATACATATTTATTATCTTAGTCTATACTTATCCCTTGCACAAGTATACAAGTTGATTTTTGTATATCTGTGCAAATAATGAAATGATCCTCACTTAATAGAAGCACAAATGCAGCAAGTACACAATACACCAAGAGTGATGAGCAGAGAATCAAGGTGATAAACTGAATATTCCCCCCTTATAGACTGGTCCTGGTCCACCCATGTGTATTGCACCTGTGTATTTGACTTCTCGTTCATGAATAAAATGTCAAGCATCATCTGCAACTAAACATCACAACCAAAGCGTATTAATGCACTTAAACATATTTTATTTATTCATATTTTTATTCATTTCATGTGCAAATCTATTAAGTTGTGCATACGTTTCAGTACCCATACTGATATGTGGCTGTGTTTTCTTTCATTACTAAACTACTGTACATACATAAACCTTTTTAAGCCACGAAATATGTAAAAATATGCTTGTGCACTTATGGTTAAATCTCCCAGCTGTGAGTGGAATAAGTACGCTGCAGCGTGGCTGAAAAATAAGCTTGGTTTCATGGATTGTTTCTAAACACAGAGATAACTAATATCAATTCCGCTAAATACCTGGGGATTTTAATGTGACAAGCAAGCATCGATGTTGCTCTCGAGGCTGTGCAGTGTTTGTGCGCTTGTGTTTGTCTCTGCGCGTCCCTCAGTTTCCGAAGAGGAAGGCGAGCCGTATGTGCTAAGTAAAAAACATGGCTGCAAGTCTCCGTGCCAGCTGGCTCATGTCTCCTGGTGAAGTGAGGTGTGACAATAAATACACACTCCTTCACTAACAGCTAAGGTAGCCAAAGCAAAGGCTGCCACTAAACCTACTGATGTATTACTACTACAGTTTTACAGTTCTACAGTTTTCATACCTGTGATACTAATGAATTCATACTGCATTTATTGTGTTGTGCGTCTTGCAGCTTCTGCTATTCATCTACAAAATCATGAAAGCAATGGAGGTATCTACTGTATCAACACTACTCTTATAACAGCGATTGCCAAATATCTGAATGTTGGCGTGTGAATGCTAAACACCACTCGTTGGAAAGTGCTCAACTTACAGCTCTGTGGCTCAGTGATTGCATATTTTTTAAAGAATCTTTATTTTGAAGAAGATGGCTGAAGTGTAGCACCCTTAAGAGCCTAAAAATCTGTGTTGCAGTCTTTTACTTACTAATATGAGGTCTTGAAATAATGTTCACTAAACCACTAGGCTGAGCTCCAGATTGTCATGAATCTAAAAGAGAGAGTAAAGACCAAAGAGGTCGGAGACGAAACTGCACCTACGAGCTGGTTCTTGTTTCTACTCTTCATTAAAAGTCCCTCTCCTGGAAGGCGCTCAAGTTGAAAGCAGTGTCCATGAACCTCTTCAGCTCATTCAGGTGGGTGGACTTGTTCCCTGTGGCAGGGGCGGCTGCGGGGTCCCGTCCCACGTACCTAAAAACAAACATTTAACGTTTGCCGTCTCTTACGGTGGTTCAAATCCTTCACCTGCTTCTCTAAGTGGACAACTCCTTACCATATGTGCTTCTTGTTGGCAACTACTGCGAGGAAACGTGGCCGGACATAGTCGTAGTAACCCATGTTCTTGTGCTCCTCCTGACACCAGACCAGCTCAGCACTGGCGTATTTTTCAACTTGTTCTCTGACCAGGTCAAACGGGAAAGGAGAGATCTGTAGGGGATGGCACAGAACGAATAAATTATAAAAGTGCAATGCTTGGTTTTTAAAAATCCACCGTGGAAGATATAACCAGAAATGGGACTAATTACCTGCTCAAGTCTGACGATGGCAACATCTCTCTCCATGTTATTCTGTTTCCTCTCTTTAGCCAGTTCATAGTAGACTTTGCCAGTGCAGAAGATGACCCTCTTAACTTGGCCCGGGGATTGACTTGCAGAGCCTTCATCGGGAATCAGTCTTTTGAATGTAGTGCCTACAAAGATTAAATATGTTTGCAACAGGTGTACAACAATACAAATGGCATTAATATGTCACATTAGAGACAAATAAAGTAAAACTCCACCTTTGGCGAGGTCGTCAAAACTCGACCTTGCATCCGGGTGCCTCAGCAGAGACTTTGGAGTGAAAACGATCAACTGTTTACAAAAAAAAAAAGAAAAAAGTTTCTGCCAGTGACAAACAACAGATTGATCCTGTCATCCGTAGCTTCACTGCGCGCGCTGAAAAAACTCCAGAGATAAAAGTTTTTATCTCTTTTCACGCTAATTTGTTGCCAACATATAGCACGCAACATCAGCATTGGGAAAGGGAAACATTTCCGCAACAATCAAATAAATAAAGCCCTTTGTGCTCAGTGGACCGAGACCAGAATTTCAGAGTTTTTCATAAAAAAAACAACAATATTATCCCCAGTTGGCCTCCTCACTAATTTGCTCAGGAAGTCATTTTCTCATGCTTCGCAAAGCATTGCATTTACGTGCGACAGGGGATCAGTTAAGACATTCACTGTGGCTGAAAACTGTGAGAGACAGAAAAAAAACAGCATATAGAAAAAAGGAAAAAGCTTTACGCACAAAAACTTTATAGAAGCTGTGCTTTGGGAGTTCATTGTGCTAATTAAGACCATATAGACCACATTTGTACTTTGACTGAATGAAGTAAAGGTGTCTGCAAACTGAGATTCTTTGAGAATTATGTTTACCATATAGTATTGTGCCATAAAATTGTAATTCTAACACTATCTAGTATATTGAAGTAATGGAAATATACTATGACAGACAGCTCAGCAGAAACTAAGACGATTTGATGACTCTGGAAATGTTAGTTATACTCTAGATTTATTTTTGAGGAATGCAGTGTTTTTTTTTTTTTGAGTGATCTGATGGGCATCTGTGCAAATTTTCAAATGTACAGCTATTGCATGACAAGACCGAACTCCAGCTGAACAAGACGTAGATAAAACTGGGTATAGCAATGCAGTTACACTTTACCGGTTTTCTGAATGGCAGCAGAATCTGTCGTCTGAGCACGTGACAGTAGTTAGCAGGCGTGGAGCAGTTGACCACGATCCAGTTACAGTCGTTCAGCTGCTGGACTTCAAAATCTCCACTGAACTCCTTTGTAGAATAATACAATTATACAAACGACGTTATTTAGAAATATTAATGATTCATTTTTTGTTTGTTGTAGAAATGATTTTCTTTTATAATTGAAGAAGATTTAGCACAAAAATGCATCAGTGCACTGTATCTCTGTCTCATTCTCTCTTACACACACGCACACATATACATAGGACACAGAATGCTAATCCCTATAATGCTCCCGCTAATGGTTTGATCAATACCCCATTTAAAGATGAATCTAGTAAGCTTCTGCTGATACAGCCCACTGTGGTTCCCTCCTTGAATGTTCCCTCATACCAGCTGACCCTTGGGGCCATGAATTACTGCTGAATACCAACACTTTGGGGCCATAATGAAGAGACTTCCCAGCTCTAGGGAAATAGGCAATCATCACTCAAGTGCTCATGTCATCAGCGTGGCCAATAAAACAGGAAGCTACTGGGTGTTAACTGTAGCCCTGTGTGGGGAGCACTCAAAGACAGCAAAGAACCTCTTTGACATAAATCGTAGCATTAAATGATTGGTAGCCATTTGAGCCATAATGTAAATTCTAACGTGAACATACAGGGACGTGATCCGGATCGTCTTTGCTCATTTGCAGGAAGCGCTCAGGTCGAGCCGACGAATGTTCTGGACCCTGAGGACGAAATGAAATTAAACGAATCCCAACAGTACAATCCAAAAATGTTGAAATTTAAATAAGTATATTTTATATTATAAGTAAATCCAAAAAAAAAGAAAACTTTCAATTTCTGAAGAACTGAGTGGTTGATTTTCACTTCTCACCATTCCCTCCATCCCATGCGGCAGCAGCAGAACAATGCCATTGTTGCGGACCCACTTGGCCTGGCCTGAGCTGATGAACTGGTCAATGATACACTGGGCTGTGTTGTGAAAGTCTCCAAACTGGGCCTCCCAAAGGATCAGAGCATTTGGACTGGCCATGGCGAAGCCAAGCTCAAAACCTGAAGTCACATTCATCATTACACAGAGCCACACAACAACCAACTATAGCAGACTGTGCCTTCAGAGCAGCTTCAGTATTACCTAGAACGCCATACTCTGACAAGGAGCTGTTGCAGACAGTGTAAGGAGCCTGGTTCTCCCACAGGTGGTTCATGGGAACACAGATGCGTTTGTCCACCTCTTGGTCATGCAGAATGTGATGGCGGTGGCTGCAAAACACAAGAAAGACAGAGACAGTAAAGACTGAAACATGCATACAAAAACACATTGATGGCTATTCTAGCAGCTCTGTAAGGCATTACTTTAAGCTAAAATGCTAAAATCAGCATGCTAACTATCTCTCTGTGAAAATGCTATTTTTTACCACATTAATTTAGCATATTAGCATACTGGTAAAGTTCACAGTCATCCATCTAATCGCTGTGGAAACATTTTAGTCCGGACCAAGACTCTAAGACTCGAGCCAATCTGCTGGCATGGGTAAAAAAAACTGTTGAGTCCAGTCATGTATTTGTGTGTGGTACTTTATGAAGATTTAAAATAAATGACTGTATTGACATGGACTTCTAAGTGACCATTCGTATCACATATAGCTGAAATGAATGGATGAAATGGGACATGAACACAAACACAGAATATTAACACTGATCATTCTATCAGAAAAATCAATCAGTTTATAAAAATTCCTTACTGATCATTGATTTATTTTGATTTGACTAATCATTTTCTCTACTAGTCTTTAAAGAACAAAGGGCAATATTTGTAACTGCAGAATGACACTGATGCGAAAGATTGTCAGGACTGTCGCTGGCTTGATGGTGATGAAAAGAGCTGGTTTTCTGAGGCAATACTATGCTTTTGATGGCTGGATGAGAGTTAAACACACAACCACCGTTGCCGCTGTTCTCGGCCCAGAAAGACACTCGGCGAAGAGCGCTCTCCTCTTTCGTGACCTTCAGTCAGCGCGAGGCTCGACAAGAGTTGATGGGAGCAAAGAACCAAGTGTTAACAAGCTCTGCCAGTCCGCTCGCTCCCAGGGAAGGAATCAGCCCTCAAAACCAGCACGATCAGACAATCACTTAAACCCCTTTAGCGTCACTTCAGTGACATCTACGCGCACGGATATACTCAAACACACAACGCTGGAGGTTATGTAACGGTGAGGCAGGAGAGCTGCAAGAAACAAATTATTATCTTGAATGAGAAGACAGATGACAAGAAGACCAGATTATTGTGATAGCAGTCTTTTGAATACTATTATCCATAATTATGGCCTAATGAGGGCACATAATGTAGTGTATAATCATTTTGTTTGATCCTCGATCTACTTTTGCAGGTTACACACTCCTTCTTCAAGAAATCCTTTAATGAAAGAGAAATCGAGGGCATTCGGCATAAATTGAAGCAACACACACGTCATTTCATGTTTCACTTTCACGAGGACCAGAATGAGAACGAGGTCTTTCTCCTGGATTGCCTCATGAACTGCAAGCCCGCCCCTCCGCCCGTTGTTTTGTCACACACACACACACCAAAACACACATGCGTCTTCTGCCTGGGGGCCCCATTAGTCAGGAAAAAGGGGTGCACGGTGCTGCACGTGCAACCCATCCAAACACGACGACTGAATCCATTAGTCCACGCCGCTACGTACGACACAGAAAGGCAAGCAGGCCCACTCAACTGTAACATGCCAATATGCTCAGCTCCTAAGAACTATGACGGGAACCAGAGTAGTGGGGGATGAAAGGAGTGGAGGCGGGGAGGAAGAGAAAAGCAGCAAGGGGAGGTAACGGAGGGTAGAGTATAACTGAATTATAAAGAGAAAAAAGTAAACGTAAAGAAAGAAACTGACACCACAGAGGATTTAAATAAAAAAAAATGGTGATATGGAGATGAGGAGCAGCTGTGGTGTTTGACTGCCGTAATTTTTTCAGTTGGGAAAATTATCCTGCTGAATAGGACAGCAGAAGGGGAGAAGTAGATGTCACTGGTAAATGCGAAGCAAAAGAAAATGCCCTGTAGCCTCTGGTTAGTTAGTGTGATGTATGTCGCTGTACGCTAAGGAGGAGGAGGAGGAGGAGGAGGAGGAGGAGGGAAGAGGGGGTTTGTTGTCAGTGAAGATGGGCTGGTGGAGAAATGATAGGGGACAGATGAGACAGCCACAGTAAAAGGAGGGCTGGTTTTGTTCATGTGTCACTCGTTCCCTCCATACCATGACAACACCATGTGGGCTCCACAGTTCCCAAGAGACCGAGCTGACGTTGTCTGTCTGTCAGACTCCCCGTGCTACTCTCCCCGCACCCCAAGTTACTTAATTCACTATCTTTAAGAGAGTGCCCTTTAACTCTGTTCGTATTTGCTGACACTGAAATACTGAACAGCTTCTTTTCAAAATAGCACAATTCGGGCAATATCTATTTAAGGCTCATTATATGCTGAGTGACATAGTTTGGTAGTAGTAAGGATATTCATCATTATAGATAATTTTGTTATTGACTTGGACGACAGTAAAGACTGATAAAAAAAAAAAAAAAAACTTAATGCCATTTTATCACACTATGATTTAGCTAAAAGCTGATAATGATACAGCAATGTAGTCAGGTCGTACTTCGTTGTAAAGAAAAATAAAGCCAATTTAAGATGGAAAAGAAGCTCATACAGTAAGAGGAGAGCCATAAAAATACAAAAACCAATAAAGCAAAAATCCATATATATTTAAACCACGCTAGTCTAGTCCCTCAATAACTGCACTCACAGCAGCGTGAGCTCCTCCTAATGCAACATGAACAGGCACGGACGTTAAAAAAAAAAAAAAAAAGACTGAGTGGCCACGCCGAGTTCTCACAGGCCCACCTAAAGGTTCCTCGCTCGACATCTTGCCCGCTGAGCCGTACGTGTATGCCGTCTTTGAGAAGAGAGCCAAAGGCCATGTACTCTCCCAGAGCCCAGTCCATCTGACGATTCTTCACCAGGTCAGCTCGACCACGCAGGATACGTGACACACCTAGAGAATGCACAAAAACACACACACACACAGAGCAGAGACAGGGCTGTATTACTGCATTTAGAAAATTATGTGTTTATAGGTCATGTATTGTTATTGACTTAATATCATCACTGCAGAAAAAACTAACTTGTGGCTCTGAGGTTTGTGTAATCTTTACTATAATACTATAACAGCTCTTATGTCTTTGTAGAATGTAGACTGTGGATTTCCAATACAGTATATCAATTTTAACTACTATTATCTTTATTACCATGACCGCTAACAAGTCTCACAGCTCAAAGCACCCAGACTTACCAGGGTGGATTTTAAAGTCTTCCAGAGGCACTGAGCTGGCCGTCTGGCCAATGTGCTGCAAAACCTCCTCAGCCAGACCTGTAGGGAGGCAGCTCATGCTCTTAGGCTCTCCCTGTGCTGTGAAGAAATCTACAAAGAGAGAAATAATTAGGAAGGAAAAAACAAGGGAGCCCAAAGTACTGATTAGTATTATGTCGTTGTGCTTTCCCACTGTATAATGAGGTATCTTCCTGTAGTACAATCTACCTGGCCAAGGGGAGTCAAGCCAGTGTCGAATTTGTAAGATCTTTTCATCCTTGGAGCTGGTGTATGCCTCCTCACAAATCTTGTCGTATTTGGCTACTTCTTCCTGAAATCGAAAATGAAAAATGACCTGATTTAACTAATACACAGTTGGTTTACTTTATTTTATTTTAAAGACTGACTAAGTTAAACTGTAGGTAGCTGAGACAGAGAGAGCATATAATAGAGAAATATTAGAGGAGGAGGAAAGCCTCCACTAGCACTAATAGCCTTTGCTTTTACAAATGGAGCTTTTTTTTTTTTGCAAGAGTCCAAATAGCTGGCCATGCAACAGAAAACGCTGTCCATCAAAAGCTAAGACACCAGTGAAGTGCAGCAGTATTTCTCTGGCATGTGGGATAGAAAAAAACGTTCAGAATAGATATTACGGTCCGAGTTCCTGTTTTAGATGAGGAACCTCAGCAATTCCATTGAATGGCGCTGGAATCTGAGGTATACTTCAACTTCATTGAGCAATATATACTCTATGTGAGGGATTGTGAGGCTTGGTGATTGAAGCGAGGCAGTAAATTGGAACTCAAATACAGCAGTGCTGGCACAACACATTTACTTGAAGGCTAGAGTAATATCTAAGTGTGATTTAATGCACACAGCCCGGCAGATGGGGATACACCAAATAAAACAGCGTACAGTAGCAAAGAGTAGTACACAGTATATTTAACAAGAGAAAACAGTATTAGATCACAAACCTCAAATTCCTGCAGTGTCACCACTCCCTCAGCAATGAGCTTGTCGGAGTACTTTTTGAGTACGTGCTCCTGCCGACGGATCTGTTTGTACATCAGCGGCTGGGTGAACATGGGCTCATCCATTTCGTTGTGGCCAAACCGTCTGTAACAAACCTGTTAGAAGACGCACCTCATGAACGGAAAATGTCAAGTATGCAGTTTTTTTAACCAGTGAGACTCTGCTGTGACAGACCAGGTCAATGACGACGTCCTTGTTGAAGGTGGTCCTCCACTCCGCGGCCACCCGGCACACATACATGACGGCCTCCGGGTCGTCAGCATTCACGTGGAAGATGGGCGCATTGACGACCCTAGCCACATCGGTGGGGTAGGGAGAGGAGCGGGCCACTCGAGGATCTGTGGTGAAGCCAATCTGAGGGGCACACATGCCAAAATTCATATAATTTAGAGCTTGGAATGGTTGGAATGATGTTTCTTTGGAATCAGGAATTTAAACATCAGAATAATACTGTATAATCATACACCTATCAGGCATAACATCCTAATACTGTGTAGGTCTCCCTTGTGCCTGCAAAACAGTTGTGACTCATCAGAGAATGGACATGGGCCTTCTGAGGGTGTCCTGTGGTGTCTGGTAACAGAATGTTGTTAGTGGGGGCCTTTGGGTCCTATGGGTTGAGGGGAGAGGCCTCTGTAGATCAGGCTTGTTCCAGTGAACCCCACAGATACTTGAGAGAATTTGGAGGTCAGGTCAACGCCTTGTGCTGTTTCTCGAGTTGTTCCTAAACCGTTTTTGTGTGTGTGTCTGTGTCAAGCTGCATTCTGCTCCTATCAAGGAGTGTCATTGCTATGGGGGCACCCCAGGCACCCCAGCCTGGTCTGGTCTAGGTGGGTGGTACATGACTAAGCAACACCCACACTAATGGGTCCAAAAGTTTCCCAGCAGAACATTGAATTGTCACAAAATGGTCAATTTTATTCACTCCTCCTGTCAGTGGTTTTAATGTTGTGGCTGATTGGTGTATCTTCATGATACAGATTATCATTTAGTTACACCTTCTAGTTACACTTCAGTACCTGGTTGTTGACCACAACATGGATCGTACCATGTGTGGTGTAGGAGGGGAGTTCACTCAGGTGGAAGGTCTCATAAACAACTCCTTGACCAGCAAAAGCAGCGTCACCATGCATCAAGATGGACATCACCTTAAGAAAACATTACAGGCTTAACAGGACGAAGACTTTGCCGTCATGCTTTCAAATGTGTATGCAGGAACAATAATAGCTACCTTCTTTCCCTGAGTGTCTCCTCTGTAGAACTGCTCAGCTTTGGCCTTCCCCTGCACCACAGGATCCACCGCCTCGAGGTGGGAGGGGTTTGCCATGAGTGACAGGGTGATGTTCTTGTCTGTTTCGCGGTTAATCCTCTCATGGAACATCCCAAGGTGGTATTTGACATCACCTGAACCCTACATGTGTATAAATGCAGATGAAATAAAGCATCAGCTGCATCTCCAGAATGCTTTTCTCAGATAATTTCCACATGGCCATGGACACATCAGTTTACTCACCTCATCTGTAGCCTCTAATTTTGGGTCAAACTGGCAGAATATCTGATCCAGTTCCTTGCGGATCACATTAGCCAAGACATTCAGTCGACCCCTGGGAATTGAGGTTACAAAGCCGATATCACATAAGGAAGGAGAGCACACAGCCGTGTGAGCAGACTGAACTAAGAGGTGAGAAAAGTGTAAAGCGTTTTACCGATGAGGCATCCCCATGATCACACTGTCGATACCTGCAGCGCTCGACTTGTCAATGATGGTTTTAAGAGCGGGGATGAGAACTTCACAGCCTTCCAGGCCGAAACGTTTCTCTGATGACCACTTTCTGGCCAGGAAGTCCTCAAACCTAGACATAATAACAGTTTACATATAGAATCTGAGGATGTTTATACCGCTAGCAGGGAGCTGATGATGTAGAATATACTCTTACTACTTATAATGGTAAGAATAGATTTATTTTTACAACAGTACTATGGTGATTTTTGCAAAATTCATTTAATTACAATTGTGTAGAATTGTAATTGTGTGCAGTGTTAAAGAATTAGCATAGAACAAGTGAGAATACAGTGAGATGAGATAAGCGCACTAACGATAGATCATCTGCAGGAACCTCCAGTGACGTCTGAGGTCATTTATCAAAGCTGAAAATGAGCTCACATGAAGAATAGAGTGTGTTCCTCTCCAAATATACGTGTACAGGAGTTTTGTTAATGTTATGTGAGTCCCTGAGACAGGCCATAACTAAAAGTGAGGTATCGTGCTGTCGGCAAAGTGCAAGTTAGTAGATGTTAATTCACTGCTGACCGCGTGGATCTGATGAGGCGGGCGAGCAGAGTTCTCTTCTCAGTGTTGGTGAACTGCATGATGCCCGGAGTCTCAAACTTCTGACGAATCCACTGGCACTGGTCCACGTTGTTAATGAACATAAATTCAATGCCTACGTGACCGCAGTAAGACATCTGAGAGAAGAGAGGGGGAAAAATGTAAACAGCATGGCGAAGAGAGGCGCCTGTCCCCCCACAATTAGACACACGTATGGACAAAAACACGGAAACAAAATACCTCAAGTCTGCGTATAATTTCTCTGAGTGGCAGAGTGGTCTCTTGTCCACCTATGAAGGTGGTGAGGGGCAGCTGGAAGCTCCTGTCCAAGTCAGACTCATCAAGACCATAGAAACCTACAAGAATATCATGTGAAACATTGGTTTGGTTAAGAGTCTTGAGAAAGACCCACCACAAAACCTACTAAAGCCATTTATTCATATTATCTATGGCAATTAAATTTTTTTGTGTAGTACTTCCAAGTAAAGGAACCAATCTGTGATGTTACAAAAAGTATTATTCTAATGCATTTAAAGACACTTCAAACAAATCCTTTCCAGACCCAAAACATCCAAAATACAAACATCTGTATACGTCCCAGTTTAAAAATGTACCTAAAAACTGAATTTAGATGAATTTTCATGTAATTTGTCTAAAAATAACTTTAGACCAACCCTTAACTGGACACCAAATAAGATTTATAATTGATATAAGCAGATTATCAAGCATAAATGCCAAACATCTGCTCTTTACAGCTTTTATTAATTAATTAATCAGCTTTATGTCATTATTCAAGTATATTTTGGATTTGGAGTAATGGCCATTTATATTCTAGACTAAAGGATTAATTGAGTTATATAGTAAAAAAAAAAGAAGAAAAAAATGATAATGAAAATAATGATTCGCTGCTCTAAATGAGACTGCTCCCTTCAAACTCAGAGCACGGGCTGAAATGAATTAACTGACACAATTCAAAAGTTTAATCCGAGTCAATCGGTTGGATGGGAAAGGCTGTGAAAGTCAAAACAATAATCCACTGTATATTTGCCGACATGCAGGACACATACAGGTAGGTTTCTGTGCCACTCAAACCCACCTGAGAGAGCTGGCTAAGCTCAAGATCGCAGGCAACATAAGAGGAGACAGGTGCAAATCATATTAGGCACACAGCAAAGACAAAGGGGGCCAAGAATAGACTCGTGCACTATCAGCTGACCAAATAAGGGGCTACGCAGGCTATCATTAGCTTTCATTAGGGAGCTATAGCCCCGGTGACAATACATAATGCGATGCAATGTCCTGACACACATTGATCACTGATAACAGAGCCCAGCAGAAACAATGTCTCTCTCTCTCTCTCTCTATGACTCTCTATCCTCTTTACTAGCTATTACTGTAGACTTCGATCGCTTTCTGCGGCCATCCCGCATCCTCCAACCCTCAGTCCGCTAAATGAAATGGAGAATGACAAGAGCTAGGCCTGAGATTAATGACAGCATTAGGCTGACTAACCCATACGAGGCGGAGAACGTGATGGGGCCCCTCTACACTGAAACACCACTTCAGCTCTGGAGTCTGATGAGTTATGCAACACTGGATGCGTGTACAACTGGTGCGTGGCTGCACACATATCTGCCGTAAAGCCCCTCAAAGGTATGCTAAACTTTTACTGAAATAATGCGCAAGACACATTTTTATTAGAAGAAAGATAAAGCTTTTCATGTAAGCCTGTCGGTGAGAGAATAATCCTTAAGTATGACAGGTAAAGACTGCGGATATACACTATACTGCCTGTGGGTTACCTCCATATCCAATTAGTTGGATTTTCAGAATACTGTAAAATAATAATATAATTTCTACATGCAGTCTGAGCCTTTCCTTTGACATTTTTATAACACAGCTGCTCTTAAACAGGAATCAAGACACCAGCAGCGTGATAAAAATGATTTCTTATTAATATTTGGTAGTTGTGTGTGATGTATGACGCGCCTCGGACAACCGAGAGAAAGAGCCTCACCTAATTTGTCGATGCTGGTGATGAGGTCTGAGGGAACAAACGAGTCCAGGTCAGCCTCCAGGATTCCCAGAGGGTCTAACTGGGCGACATGGTGACCACGAATCTGACACGGGTAAGCGGAGGACGGGTCAGAAGTAACGAGATAAAGAGAATTGGGTAAAACAAGAGAATTTTGACAGGCAGGAAAGATTAAGGACCAATTTGGCTTCCATCATAATGCTGAGTGTGAACAGCTGGAGAGCAAGCTAACACGCAGTTATAGGTCAACCTTTGTGAGAAAAGAGGCCCATGGGAGTCCCTTTTATCTGCACGCACGTTTTCACCAGCACTGCAACCAGCTGGGAATAAAAGTGACGCCTTTGCCAAAAGACAGAATTTAATAAATCCCTCGGATAGTTCCTCAAATTAATTTGAGAAATGCTGCCACCTGTTTTGTTTAAGTAGTCTCTTTGATATTTTGATTTTCAAAAAGCAGTCAGGGTAAGGAGGTTGGAGTTAATCCTGCAATTTGCATAACCTCGTGCAGTGACAAACAAATTGTATATTCCTTTTAATACAAGAACACGCAGTATAAACAGCTTTCTTTGCCAGTTGCATCCGATTTGCCGAGTCCGAGCGGATTTTGTTTGATGCATTTTTCACACACACGCAGGAGTTACAAATAGTAAGTCGATGACATCTTAATTCTGCGCACACACACCTCTTTAATGATGAACCATGTGATGTGCTATGAATCTTTGAATTAGTAAAGAGCAGCAATCCAATTTGCACCGAATCTGATGCATGTACGTATCTGTGTGTGCGTGTGTGTGTGTTGCTCGCAGATGGGCTGGGTGAGAGTGGGGTACCTGATAGGCTCTAATGAGAGTGTGTACAGCCAGGTGGTCCTCCACCACTTTCTGTGCCATGTCTGTTGAGTGGGACAGCACTCGGCCCTGGAGGAGAGCAGAGGGGCGTCTCTCACCCACCTCGCCAGATGGACTGGAGGCCTGGATGTTACGGAAGAATCCATCCCAAGACTAGAACATAGAGAAACACAGATCCAGCTATCACAAACATGTGGGCATGTGTATATCCTGTATGATAGAATAGTGAAAGGCAGGACACTGCAACTAAAGTGTATTTATACCTGCTCCAGGCATTTAATAATCATAATGTAATTTATTAAGTTCCATCTGAGCAGGTTTAATTGAGCTGAAAATGTGGTTTTTCATTCATTCGGTAAGAAACGCCACATGTTGTTACCTCGTGGACGTTTTTATGATCCTCCAGCCAGGCAAAGTACATCTCCTCCACGTAGCTGGAGCTGTTGGCCACCGCTGGGAGAAGCGGCTCAGACTTGGAGCTACAGCCTCTCCTGGGGTCAACCCAGCGCCTGATGGCCAGGCCGCCTCCATTCGCTCGGATCAGCTGGTTCCCTCCAGCGCGCCCTCCCTTCAGCACGCCCGCTAACGCCCGGAACTGACTCATGGCTGGGGGGGGAGGCAAAGTGAAAGATAGGGTAAAGACAGCACACGTGAATCGCGCAGGAAAGGGTTTTATTACACACCATCCTCGACATGGGACGTTTAATGTCAGATATCAAATAAGATCTGCAGCTGCTTGACCTCTAGGTTTTTTCATAGAGCGGGACTATAATTGCTCAGAGTGTTGATGACTTTGACAATCGTATACATATTTTCGATGGGATTTACTCTGACCTGGGTAGCATTTATAGTTACATAGCCTACAGCTACGCGACGGCCCGAGCGCCTGTTTCTGCGCAAATCATTGCACATGCAGACGACGACGCGCGTAACAGCCGAAGTGTGACGGCAGCATTGCGGCGGCGGCGGCTGCAGGTAAAAACTTCCTCTCACCTTTTTCCCCGAAGGATGCTTCACCCGCTTCCTCAAACTACAGCGCCGGCATCAATGCCCAAACATTGCCCGTGTGTCATTCTAGATGTGGTGCCCTGGTAGGCTACCTCTAATCCCTCAACACAAATCCTCATAATCTCCTCTCGTCTCTGACACTGACGGGTGGAGGAGCGCGGTATCGCGGGAAAAGAGCGCCGCTTTAAAATGTCGCTTATTTGCTTCTGTAAATGACATTTACCTTGGTCTGCATCGCTGTTTTGGCCCGAGCAGGACAGGTACCAGTGAAGGTGACACAGATCCAAGCGGAGTCGCGGCTTGCTTGACACGCCCCCCCCCCCCCCCCCTCCTTCCTCCTGCTCCCGTGCGTCAGGTGGCGTTTCCTCTGCGGAGGCAGCAGGCAGCATGGTGCACCCAGAGGTGCCGTTGCATCCGAGGTAACCGTCTAGCAACACATCTGCTCAGGGACAAACAAATATGTATGATTAAGTGACGCCAATGCACACATCAGATTTCACTTATTTGCAGCATTTATGTTATAATCAGTTTACTCACTTTAATCCTCTTAGTTCAGGCAGGGGCAACACTTGCCA
This sequence comes from Chelon labrosus, assembly GCF_963514085.1. Taxonomy (NCBI): domain Eukaryota; kingdom Metazoa; phylum Chordata; class Actinopteri; order Mugiliformes; family Mugilidae; genus Chelon; species Chelon labrosus. Next base: position 14,602,229 of record NC_140348.1, read on the forward strand.
AGCAGACGGGTCGTTTTCCCCCTCTAAGATACATCACACATATGTCTTCGCCTTCACTGTTAATTACATAAGGCAATTAAACTTTTATAAAGGCTGAACATGAGTCATTTGAGCAAGTGGTTTCAGATTGATGGCCTTCTACCTTGAGTGGGTTAAACAATAAGATAATTGGCCCGCCCTCCTTCAAGCCTCCTTCCTCCCCCCCCCCTCCTCCTCCTCCACAACCCTGCTCTCCTCCTCATCTAGATGTTCATCAGTCATACTTGCTGGCACGGAAGGAACAGTGTTATCAATCAGGACAAACGCGCCACTTGGAAGGGAGGAGAGTGGAGCGAGCAAGAGGATCTACCAGAAATAACAGAGTAGATAATAGAACATCACTAATTACAGGAACAATTTGTTTTTGTAATCGGGTTAACAAACTTGAATGGGGTGCAGTGTCTCCTTTAAACCTCCCACGCAAGAAAAAATGTCCAAATATATATATTCATTGTTCTGTTACACTGCTTCAGACAACAACAAGGCTCGACATTCTCGGAAAAATAAAAGGTTTTTCATTATTTGCATTTGCACAGCATTTGTGTCTGCGGCTGCTCTCCGGCTGACCTGGAGAACGCAGGGTCAGGCAATTATGAACTGAAATGCCATTTTGTTGTAGTGACTTCGCCGCCTGACAGTGATGGAGTAAAGACCAGTTGCTTTCTGGCATTTTATTAATAATGTTCATCGATGAAAAGACCTGCACGGCTGGGTAACATTACAGGCTTGATGTTGAATAACATCCTGTTTAGAATAATCACATCACCACGCGGGACAAACCCAGACCAGCTGCTGAGAATCTGAAACATTTCTTTATATGTATTTTTTTAGTATTGGGAAATGAAAAAAAAAAAAACAGTCCGAGTGCGTCATCAGCGTTGTGAACAATTCATTTGTAGGATTTGACTGGCACCTTCTGTCAGTGTTCAGCGTCAAAACAAATCTTTGATTGAATCCATTATAGGCACCAGTCACCAAAATACAGTTCACGTCCAGGTAACCCAGGCTCGGAGCAGACATCAACAGTTAGGTCTGCCAAACCAAATTGACTTTGTACACGAGCCCACAGCTCATTTGGTCAATGCAGGGCTCAGTACAAAGAGCGGGAGAAGCAGATAATGTGTAATCCAATTACCCTCACCCAAGCCTACACACCATTTATGGAACTCCACGTCATGAGGTTATTTAGAAACCCTAATTCATCTAATAAGGCATGCTTGACGGTGGAATTAAATTTTTTCTGAAAGCCCCGGGTACACGTGCTATCGCAGAAATCAATCACATTTCGAATGATTAAATAATGTATGATTTCGTGAAATTAAGTGACAAATTTGCTGCCTTTACAAACACATACATTAAACAGAATCAGGTCTCTCCGATGGAAGCAAGAGAGTGCAGTAAAATCTGTTATTTTTTGATGATCTATGAATAATTAAATTTCCGTGACGCAAAGAAACTACACAGCGAGGATATTGCAGAATGGCTTCTTGAAATAATTCGTGGTTCATGTTAAAATACTTTGGAGACTATGCAATCTAAACCCCAAATGACTTCTCTTGTACTGTGCTGACCCTATGAAATATAGATTTGAGCACAGAAATACAGTTTCAACAGGATTTACTTTAATTATGAAATAATAATAAAATAGTACAACGTAAAAACCTACAGTACAGTACTATGCAGTACATTTACAGCTTTTAATCTATTCATGAACTCATCGTTAAATAGACCCCACTCTGGCAACCAGAAATCACAGTAAATAATAAAAAAACCGAACTGCATCCCCAAAATAAATCTTGATTAAAAACACTGACAAAAATAAATTTTCATGCAATTCTTTCTTCACCTGCTGCCCCCTTTTATTTGTACAGTATTAATACTGTGCTTAACGGCAAATACATTTGAAACGATGAAGTAGTTTGGAACAGAATAAATGGTCTACGGTCACAGCGACCATAAACTCCACAAAACTGTTTGAGATGATCCTCATAGTAGTGACTGTTTCTGAGCGTTTTGACCCATATTAAAATAAGTCTTAAGGACAAATATGTATGTTGAACTTCAACATCATAGAGGATATAAAAGAGCAGCATATATTTGTAGAATATTTGATAAATAAATGTTACCCATGCATAGACTACAGTTATGGCATCTCATCATCTCTCTGCATTCAGGAACCTCACCACAGCCTGGGAATGGTAAATAGAGAAGACAACTCATCCAAAGAAGAGGGAAAACACAATATAAGACAAGATAACCAGAGAGGATTATCATGTCCTGGATTATCAATAGTGAAGTGAAAAGTGCACACAACCATGCATATGATGAATATTTGGCCATATTTGAAAGTAGTGACTTAAAAAAACAAAAAAAGAAAAGAAATGACTATTCACCTTTACATTTACTCTAAAGAAAGGCCTAACAGCAACCAGGATTTACTATTGCTATAAGTCTCTGAAACATTTCACCACATTTGGTGACGTCCTACGAGGCTCCTATAATACCACCAGCGAGAAAGGCAAAACTGTGTTTTGGTAGTTTGTGTGCTGGGACCACAAACTTAAAGGGCCTGTGTGTGAGAAAAAAAGTGATTGTAACAACAAGACTGAGAGAACACTGAAGTTTCTGAACCTGGAGTCTCTTTTAGAGACAGAGGAAAGGAGGCTAAGTTACAGTTCTCCCCGTTACTGAGAGTCTAACGTCAAAGACCTCATCTCAGAATCCTTAGCGGAGTCGGAGGTGTCGGCGGTTGCGGTGGAAGAGACTTCCTCGTAGATGAAATCGTAGAGACGGATGTCGGGTCGAGTGGTGTGGCAATTCTTGCACACCACATTGAAGTACTGGTTCAGAAGGCTGTACAGCTGCCCTGGGATGGTCAAAAAGAGGAGGGAAGGTGGAGAGAGGGGGTGGTGGAAGGGTCAAGGGAAGGAAGAAATATGGAGGGAGGACAAACAGGATTTTAGAGAAACAGACAAAATGTACAAATGGGTTGAGACTCAAAGAACAAGAGAGAGACTGAAACCACAGCAGAAAAAAAAGAAAAATGAAATCGTGTTTGGGCTCATTTATAAATCAAGTGCACATTCACGTGCACAGATGCCATAAGCTTTTCTTTTTCCTCCATAGCTCCACTTTAGGAAATGGATGGCTAGAGGGGAATTTCTCTGAAAGGCTTCAATAAATGTCAGCAGAAGAAAAATGAAAAGAGGGGGAGGGGAGAGGCTGGGGTCAGTCCAGGCAGTAATCCACTCTGCGGCTCAGGCTAAATGGATGGGCTGAGGAAAAGAGATGGCCCATAAGGTGGAATAACTTAACATGCACGGGGCCTGCATTCTGTTATTTATGCATAGTATCTCAGTAATGACGCCAACAAGGACAACCTCCTTGCGCTGAACAACCCTCTAGAGCTCCACAGTTCTAACAGTAGCTGATATCTGATATCATCAACCCATTCATTATGTAATCTGCCTGACAAGATAATAACTGCAGTGTTTCCCACAAAATTTCACGAGACTCTAGCGTCGTTTTTATTGGTTGGGGGTGGAATTGTACTGTCTTAATAAAAGCCCATAATTATGATGCTATCCCAACTATTAAAAACAATTTATACAGTATATACAATGTCTACACATAAGAGCGTCCGTTTTGTATCAGTCCGTCTTTAAATGACTGTAATAACGCAAATATTGGATTTAGCAACAAACAGCAGCGGCCTGTGCAGTTTATCAGTTCATCTATAGGAATTCTAAACATACGGTGTTGAGACGTGGCATTCTATGGACAACTGCATGTAAGATTAAATGAAGTATCTGCAAATAAATTTAATTTATGGTAAACAGTTGACTTCCAATCTACCTATGCTAGCTAGCACTTATAAAGTTAAGCTACATTACGTTCACGTTACGTCTGGAGTCCTTTCCTCTTAAAAAGTGGCGGTAATGTACATTTTGTATCAGTGAACAACACAAATAGCTTCACGTGCTGCGTGAGCTGACCGTGCCGTTTTCTCCGTGAGATAAATTCAGAAGAGAGCAGGTGAGCGGCCGGTTTGTGTGTGTGGAGCGCCTGGGTGGAGGCGGCTTTGGGGAGGGGAAGGACAGATGCTTTCGCGAGCAATAGGAAAAACAACGCGAGCACAACGTTGTTTGAGACATGCACAAATATTTCCAATTCGTTTTGAGACCATGACGGAGTAAATCCGCCATAGTATTAAAATTGTATGGGAAACCCTGAACTGTAATAATTGTGTGACTGCAGCCTGACTTTACTTTAAATACTTTAAATATTTAGATTTGTGTGAGAATCTTACCGACAGTGACTTCTCTATCTGTGAGAAAAGTGTGCATTTGGTGAACATCCCTCATAAGCTGAGCATCTCCAAATGTGAAGTACGCCACGTCTCTGCCAGCCTCTGCTGCTGCCATGAACTGAATCAGCGCTGGAAATGCAAAGTAGAAAGTCAGGAAAGGATATTACATTGTATTACCAGCATTAGTTTCAGGATGAACTTATGAAGGTCTAATTGACTACTGAAAAGCATAGGGAGCTAAGTAATTGGTCGATAAGCCAGATAAGGCATGGCTTCGGGCAGAAAGGAACATAAGTGACAGGGGCAATTTGTATCAGAAGAGTAAATAATCCACCACGGGTAGAACAGCCTCACAACAGCACTCAATCTTTGGGCCCTTGCAAATGAGGTCTTAAGGCTTTTAAATATTTAACAGAATGGTTATAGTTTTCAGATTAATGAACACGCAAAACAAACCATCATTCGCAAACGGTCTGTAATCTTTACAACAACATAACAGCTTAGTCTTATGTAACTACCACATCTCAAGTCAGCTCCGGCACTTGCTTGTAAAATACAGTTATTGCCTTCTAAAAATACCAGCTATGCTAATTCCAAGGGCTAATGGGCGGGCTCCCGGAAGCTAATATCATCCTCATGGGACTTGGTAAAGTCCAGTGGATCTATTCATAGCGCGCTGCAGAGGAAATTAACAGCTTCAGTTTTAAATCTAACTGTATACAAACATAACCATATTACTCTAATCCCAGAACATTCATTTGCATTAGGAATACAGGTCAGATATGTGGATGTTTTCTTTTTTCTTTTTTTTTTTTTTAGCACAGCACAGTCTCCATGAACTGAAGCAGCAGATGCTCCTTTAGTAGTATGACAACTAATTAAAAGTAATGAGCGTGCGTATAACACTGACCAGAAACAAAACTGGCATAAATATGTAGCCTGAGGCATTCAAGGGGACAGTAAGGGGCCCCTGCTTATGAAGAGTGATGCCGTGTAAGCCCACAGAGACCTGCATCAGCCAGGATTTATGGTGTCCCTTCCCTATAATCAATCGGGCTTTTAATGGAAAACATAAATGTGTGTGAGCTGATCAATAAAGGAAGGGATGGGATGGGTGAGTGACACCCTGGGAGAGCTACTAATTGACTAGAGGGGCTTGACAGAGACCAGCAGCTGTGACTGTGCTCTACAACTGCATGTGTGCTGCATGTCGTCAAGTAGGAGCTTCAGCGACTAAGACAAGGCGTACAGTTGAAAGGCTGATCCTGTCTTGGCTACTGATGTTTAGCTGCTACTTGAGAATTCAAAATTAAAAATTTGTAATGCATCTGTGACCTTCATGTTTGAAAACAGTTCTTAATACTTGTTGCCATACAGAGTCTTTTTCTTTCCTAGGACACATAATTCTAATTCAGCCAGTGATACCTTTGAGCCGCGTGTCTCCACCAAAAGCTCCACAGCCCCAGTTGCCTGTGGCTACCGCAGAGAGGTGCTTGCTGTTGGCGTTATTTCGATAGAATCCGCAGTATGCCTGGGATGAACGCACAGGGAGTTGGAGGAAGAAAAGGTGGGCGAAGAAGAACACACAACAGAAACTTTATTGTTTAACATTTCTATGATCTCTTCGAATATATCAAAATGAAATAACAGTGAGCGTAAACCTCAGGCAGATCCTGATAACAGCCCGGAGCCATTATCAAGAGAAATAACCTGAGTGTGTAGAACATTGTTGTACCATCAAGACATTACTCTACATATTAGCTGTCCTAGAATCCTAGAATTCACTTTTGATCCGAATTAGACCAAGTTCTTATCAGAATTTGAGTCTGGCCACACCATTTGGATTTCACTTTCAGAGAAAAGAATTACCTCTCACCTAACAAATGATGTCATGTTTGCTGAGCGAGAAACGCCTTAATTGCTCTTATCTATTTGGTCTTTAAAGTTATTATGCTGTCATTATCTTTTCCAACAGATGCGACAGTGGATTCTAAATATATCGGCTCTCAAGCGGCAACCGGTTTGTTGTAAACAAAATGAACTCAACAGTGTCAGGATGACATGTATGAGTATGTTGCTGTCTATCACCACATAAAACCTGCTAAAACCATTTGATTGGTCAGGCTGATCTTCACTCATAAATTCCAAATGGAGTGACTTCAGACTGAGGCTCCAACACTAATATTTTGTGGGTGGGGGATGTTCTTGCTTCCAGGATGTTACAAATTTCTCTGGGTTTTAAGGTTGTTGGAAAACTCTGGTGACCACTATAAACTATTGATGTATTGTCGTATGGCCAGATATGGTAGCCCTTAGCTAAAGTCAATGTGTTACAGATCACTGAGCCTTCACTCTCCGAGCGGTAACTGACTATGTCAAAGATCATGAGGTTTATCAAAACACTACAGAATCTGTCATGTGCAACATTACCATCTACTGATAACAATACATATTCTAAAAGATGAATAGACGTCTTGCTTCCTTTCACATGGACACATCTATTGTCCCTCACCTTGTTGAGGTCTCTGGTCATCTTCTCGGGGAGAAACTGCTCAAGGAAGTGCCTGTATCTAAGAGCATCCATGGCCACGATCTCCGTACATCTCCTCTGCCAGTCGTCTCTGCAAATGAGAAAAAAAAAAACAATAAAAACCACCTTTCCACCATTTTCTTCTCTCAGAATGTAAGATTTTTGTTTTAAATTATGAGCAAAATTCCCGAAAATACCTGGGTGTCTCATCTTTGTAGCTGTCCTTCCATTTGTAACTCTCAGCATAGCCTGAATATTTACTGTACTGTTCAGTTCCTGCAGAACAAGAAGGACGTCGCCAAGGAAAAAAATGACATTATTCAGTGTTCAGCAGTCAGAGCACACATTGGGCCTAAATCTGTTTCAGCGCCTTATTTCTTCAATCAAATTTAGTGCCTTCTATGCTCCTAAAGTGAGTACACAGTATCAGCTTGTATTGGATTGGCACAAATAACGCCAGCTGATTTAATAACGAATCTGCTTTAGGGTTTGAAATTAAAAGCTTTAGGAAGAAAATGTCAGAATAGAAGGCGCTAACCTTGGTCTCATGTGCAAAACGTTTTTCTTTGCTTGTTTGTTCTGATATGTGTTCAGGGTTAGAGCTTATGAAATGTCATCATTTGTCATTACCAATACAGCTACGCTCCATTAGGGAATGAGGCCTATTAAAGGTTCCATAATTATGCATTAGGCACGAGGCGCATGCACAGCACTTCACTGGAGAACAGAAGTTAAACATGTGTTTAACATAAAGGTTTGAGGTTCTACTGTATGTACTGTAACCTTGATAAGAGCAGAGCGGAAAAGACTTTAGCTGTATATTTCGAAAGCAGTGCTAAAGTAAATGTCTTTATCTAGCCATAATAAAACAAAATTTGCTGTTTTCTTATTATTTCAAGCACAAGCATGTCTAATTTTTTTGTGTATTTCTCTGACGTAGAATGACTTGAGCTCAAAAGCAAGGACACAGACCAACAAGGGAAATATTTATATGTAGAGTTTGTATATTTATTGTATTTTAAATATCTTGTGAATATTTTCTACAACGCTAGCGACGCCTAACGTCAAAGAACAGGGAACTCATGTGGTTTAGTCCGAGAGAATTGTCCTCGTCCTCCTCCTTCAACTTGAACCTATTCAGTCTGGCAACCGCCCACGACGGCATCACTAGATTACATTGCGGATTTCCCGATATGAAAGCACCTTTGAACAATCAGACTTGGTCGCATTTTATGATTGATGTTATGTTTAAGTTCTAAATGCACTTGAAAACTTATCTTGGGACACATCTAAAGAAAAATATACAATTAACTTGGCTGAGGAGAAAAAAAAGACAGATTTAAAGAGTCTAGAAACAGAGACAGGACTTTAAGAGGAAACACTGCATGCGTGCAAGGAATATTCTGAAGGTTTTTAATGAATCTATGGCGTAACTGGTCCATTCCATTAGTGGAGCAATGACCTTAGTTGGGCTATAAATTCCTTTCTGTCCAAATGTAATAAAGTTAAGTGGAGAGGAGGAGGAGGGATGAGGGAGGGAGGCAGAATGATAGGAGGCAAGGAGGGGGATGATGACTAACCACTGAAGGTCACTTGGAAGAGACGGCCATTTCAGAGGAGACAACATGGCGCCACACCGCACAAAACAGACAACGCTTGGAGTGCAGAGGCACAAGTCGATTTTTACATTGTGTTTGTCCATTCAGAGGCATGATCAGTGCGGGTCAGAGGTTCTAACGCCACACTGGCCAGTTGTTTTCTAAGCTCTGCTGTTCGCCCCCAAGCAACAAGCAAAGGCTGAAATGATGGTGTACATCGGAGTTCAAGTTGTGCATGTGTGTATGCAACTTAGCTGTTGGATGCAGGTTCAAAGACTCCACCAACAGGATCAATAAAGTGCAGCCGTTGCCGGAGTTTCTGTCCAAATGCAGCTAATATAGTGAATGCCGTCCTCATGTGAACAAGATGCACGAATCAAACAGGATAAAGGGTCAGAGTGACGTAAGTTTTATCATCAAAGTGTATGCGAGACTCTGTGCGGAAATCCGTGTCCTCCGATCTCTTGTGACGTGTGGCGACTACACTACAAGGGCACCAAGTCTGCATGTGTCCTCTGAGCAGAATACAAAGAAGTATAATAAGTAAAACTACGCATACATGGTCTCCACAGCTGTTTGTGGGTATACCAGTTAGGGAGCATAACCTAGGACTGATCATTATATGTCCCACTGAAGAAAATGCACCAAAACAGGAGAAGTCGTTGGTAATGAGTTGGTTTACCTCAGAATAACCATGATGTGAGCATAAGTCAACTGAGTAATAAACAAAAAAATAAAACAAAGAAGCATAACTTGAAAAAACATGCATGTATTGAATGAATGAAATAATGCAGGTGTATATTATATCCTCTCTTATCTCTACCTTGTTATAGACCATATTGAGGCAACCAGTTTTAAGAACGTGCCTGCATAATCTTAACCTATATTTGTGTCTAACTGGTAACCAGTGGTGGGCGAGCTGTGCGGCAGGGAAAAGGGAAGGAAGGCCAGGATAACAGGAGGGAGGCAAGAGAGAGGGCAGAACATTTAGGCCAACCGTAACATTGAGTTGGAGGTTGAAAAATAGAGCAATTCTGCGTGGGGGAAATGAAGGATAACTGGGCAGTTCAAACTAAATCAATGCAATGGATTTACCTGCAGACTAAAAGGAGGGGAAAAAATGAATGGGCGCCCAATAAAAGCAACGGTCAATGGAGAATCGGTCAAAGAGAATATAAGTCAGAAATGAAAAAGCGTTAAATGTACTACAAAGGTATGTGAGATACACAGATGTATGTACTTTCTATTGGAAGAAAGAGGAAAGAAAATACAGAGCAATTATTAAGCTAAATATGTTGGCACAAAGTCACATTACCATTAGAGAAGTGTGGTCACATCATTTGTTTGCGTCTAATGCTTACGTATGGGAAAAGGGCGGCTTGACAGAGCTAGACACTCTCTAAAGTCAAAATACATAGTTTCAAATTACTGATCCACAAAATGCTAATTGGTGAATTACAGCAACAGCAAATAAATATACCATGGCAGCAACTGCACACGGCCTGCGTGCTCCTTTATTACTCTATTCTCCGCACTATGTCACGGAAAGTCTGAGTGGAAACCTATAAATAACATGTCCTACTATCCTGTTTCCACATGGGGACATCATTTATTAGATGTCTAATGTCAGAATTTGACTACTCTGAAATCTCAAGCCTCGGCTTCAACTCTCTTTTAAGGGCGTGTTTGTTCACATACCTGTGATGATGAGGCACTCATTGTGTTCAAGAGCTTCAGTGAAGAGGCGAGAGACGATGAGTTCAGGGTTGATGAGGAACCTGATTTCTTCCTGGACCAGACCATGACCTGTGACTCCACCACCTACAAGCCTGTTTGCAAAGTCCACCTAGTGAAATAAAGGGAAAGGAATGGAATAGTTGACCATAATGGCAAAATCATTATACTGAAAAGAATTATGCTCTAATTTATGTTATTCGAGTCCCTCTGTTGATTCCCAGTCCTAATACACAGCATATAGTCCTGTGACTATACTTTGCCTAACTATTATTGTGTCATTACCTGTCATCCACTGTGGTCACTAAACACAAAAGGATGTCTCAGGATAATGAGAAAGTAATGCAAAATCAGCATTATTATATGCAGTCCTCTGTTTTATATATGTATGTAGGGTAGAGTAAATAGTGTTGGTATTCCCTGTAAGGCCTTTCAGTGTTTAGTCCACAGGGAGAAAATAAAGGATCCTACTATCTTTTTAAACAAAGAGTGGGTATATTATTTATTCAGAGCAATTATCATTTTGAGTCTGACACAGAGAAACCAACAACGAAGGTTTCAAGGGCAAAACACCTAATTACTGAACATCTCCACCGAAATCAAACTCACACCGTGCTATATGCTAGAGGCAAATATCTCATAGACCAGCCTTCAGTGGAAATGTAACACCAATATCCCAGATGCAACTGACTGACCTCATAATCACATACATATGTCTTATATATATATATATAAAAAAAAAAACTTAAGTGGTTAGCAATGGTACAAACGAAATTTCATGCATTCTGAGCTAGTGCCGTGGCTTGGTGCCTTGCTAACGTTAATAGATAGATAGATAGATAGATAGACGACTTTATTGATCCCTTTGGGATCTATGAGAAGGAATATTACTTTGGTCCTGAATAAATTGTCTTTATTACATATCAGTAATCATGATCCAATGAGGCTAAATCTTACCAATTTAGGTAAACCTTTACCTCTCCAACAGGAGGCCAGAGTTTTCACCTGTCCCACGAAACGTATCATCATTCACTATGGATGGATGGCACTTAATTTGTACAAGATCTTGTTGACATGTACTTGTACAGCCATTTGCGGCTCAGGACAATTAATCCAAATAAACTTCTCATATATCCTGTGACGTGTGTGCCAGATGAGTGACATGTTTCTATTATTGGATGGACTGCCATGAAATTTTAAACAAAATGGATTAAGACGAGATCACTGAAGAACTACAGCAGTTTGTGGGACACTTGTTTCACTACAAGAAATATTCTGATGTGCTACTGGATCTTTATGCCACGTGAGCCCACTCCTTATTTTTGTGGCAGGGATAAAAGAAGAACACATTCAATCACAATGCTGATATTTAAACAGACTGTCAGGGGTGAAGGTTCTGCTCAGTGGCCCAGAGCTACGTCAACCTGTGTGACAGTGAGAGCGTTTCTATGTGCACGTGTGTATGTTTTCTAACCAGTCGCTCAATTCCTCGACTTCTTCACTGGTTTAGCCCTAACCTCACCCCCTCCACTCTTCAATCTCACCTCCTGACAAGATGACAGCCCACCCTGCCCTATCGAAACTCAACACACACTCTGTGATCAGCCTGCTGAGGTAGCCATCAATCCACATGCAGGACTCCTGGCCCACTGGGTCACCCCAGTGAGATGGCTCACCCTCATCCTCTTATTTTCCATGAACCTCCTTTTCCTTCATCCCCCCACCCCAGGGCCCTCTTCTCCACCCTTGCCACTCTGAGCTACTCATGTGTATACATCAGCTGTCAACCACAGCAAAAAGCACCAAGCACCAAGGAACAGTGAAGTGGATAGGGAGATGGGGTGAATCTATGCAGACAGAGAGCCGGTGACACACAGATATGCATAAAAAATTATACAAACAATTTTGAGCTGAAGATAGTCTCTTCTTGAATTGGTGATGATCCAGTTTGTTGGGTTAAGGAATGTCACGTTACAAAACTGTGGTGCCACTGTTACAAAAAGCTGACTATTATCAAGTCACATGTATATGTAAAACAGTAAAGGAATTCCCACCTGCAGCATCCCGTATCCATCCTTCTCAATTGTCCCTTCACAAGTGATATGTAGGCGCGTCAGCTGAGTCTGGGAGCTTAACAAAAAAAGATGGATGATGATTTTATTATTAATAGACTCAACTGCAATAAATTCCCACCCTGAAACAAGTTCAGCTTCTAAAACAGGGCCTTCGCTAATTGTGCACTGTATATAGCCATAGTAATTAAGAGGCTGAAAATAATCAGTTTTCAGTGTTGTGTCCTTTTTGGAAGTTTCTTAAATAAATCAATTTTCTTTTCATGCCATGAACTGATTCCAGTCCCAGGTTGACTTGAATAAACATTAAATATTACCCAAAATAAAGGCACTTAACCAACTGCACCAACTACCTCAGTTGCCTTGGGTATGATCTGTACATCTTCTGGGATACCCCCACAATTTTTCTGTCATGATTATTGAGGCTTTAGTCCATTGTCCCAAAGAGTTTTTCTTTGTGACTGAAGTTTTATCTGTGCCAACAAATGAGTCTCAGTCCTTAATGGGACATGGTGGAAAGAATTCATCTGTATTTGAAACCATTTAGACTCACGCCTTCTAAAATTCCCTCCCATAGTGCAGATGATGACTCCAGTCAGACAACATGAATGTATTTGGCCCATCACGTATCACGAATTTCTAAACAGAGGTTATTAAATCATTAAATGTATGAAAAGAAAGAACACTGATTATTACCTTTCCCAGTTTGGAGGATAGCTAAGTACTTGTCTTGTGAATGTAACGAGACCTTTGGGCCCTTAAACACAAAAAAGAAAAAGCATTAAACAATTGAACTAAAAAACAGGGAGAAAGAAAGAGAAACAACTGCTGCAAAATAATGTGGGATATTTTTAGTACTTACTAGTCTGTGTAATTCTCCTGAAGTAGCACAGCAGCGTTTTCAATTTCTCAATTTTTCTTGGTGAAGCACCTTCAAACAATCTGAAACAGGAGGCAAATAAAAGCTCAAGTTCCCAGGAGCAATTTTAACATTCAACAGTAAATGTGAAGGTTTGTAAAAAATCTCTGATTGAAGACGATTCATCTGGATATTTTACTGAAATTATATTTTTGTCAACAAATACAATTGTGAGTTACTGTTTTGCAGAGTAGCATTAATGTTTCACTCTGTCATTATCTATAGCTCACTGCACAACCATGCCACAGTAACATGAGGGAGGTCAGCCTTTCAATGTGGGATGGTCTGCCATGTACCTACTGTACATGCTGAATACAACAGCAGTGCCTGAGGCTCTGTCTCAGCTCTTCAGAGTTACTATGAAAACTAGGATGGAAGGATGAGAAGAGAGCACTGGATGGACATCTTAAATCATCCCATACTGGTACCCTTCCTCCATTAAAAGCGACCTAAGCTGATGACTAATCAGAGTTCAGCTTCATCTTTTTCTCCCGCTGCTTTCTACCAGAAAAGAAATCAAAAGAAATAGAACATAGAAAGGAAAATGTAATGCACTAAAATCCATTCAGGGGGCAAAGAGATAATAGTAGCAGATACAGATAATTTCTGCATGTCAAATGGGTTCCAGACACAGTGCCTTATTTATGCACTGCAATCCCCCAAAGACCACCCCACTCATTTCCTTAGTCATTGTGATTTTGGTGTAAAGCATCCTGGAGGACAACACACCTATGAGATAGTGTAAGTGGATCATGCTGATATTGCAAGAATAGCCACAATGACTGAAGAAAGAAGAGAAACTATTTTTGAAGGATTTAGGTACAAAATATATTGCAGCAATTTTCATTTGAGGATAGTCACATTAATTAGTTGGTTCTCATCCACCGTAAGCTTATTTACTGAACAAGGTGAACACAGAGACACCGTCTCTGACAGGTTAACAATTCTCTTGCAAATGAGGACATCTCATTGTGAAAAAGAGAGGATTTATTCCTCAGTAATGAGCTTATATTGTTGACCAAACTGTTAAATTAGTTCCCTGTGTCATTTTCTTCTCAAACGAAGGAAAACGGAAGCTCGAGAGACTCTTGCCTTCTGTCCTCCCCCTTGAATCTATCCATCACTTAACCTTGACAGTTCTGCCAAAACAGCAATCAGCAGATTGCCCGCTACTCTGCTTGTCCAAGACACAGCGCTACTGTAGCCGATAAGCAAAGTGACGGACACTCCTTCAATTACAGAGGGAAAGGGAGGGCCAGTAACGATCCAGGGCCCATTTTAGACTGCAGTGGTTGTCTTGTCTCATCTCCTCAGAAACACCAAGACCTACCCCCCTCTTGCTCTTTCCAGTATTTCGCTACAGGCAGCAATGCTGATGTAAAGGCAGGCCAAAGTGGTTCTGAAACGGCCAACTTTGCAATCTGAATCAATGCTTACATTATTACAGCACTCATAGAGATGACAAACAAATTAAGCTTTAGATAAAATGAGGGAGGCGGGGTACCTAGACCAAATCACAGATTATCAATTGGACCCTGGGATTTATAAAATAGTAATGCTAAAAAGCCCAAGTGAGAACATATGCCTAATAACACTATAGAAAACTGTGATGGCCCATAAAGAAGGCCTATTATACAGCGCTAAAATCGTCCTGTTCTGCATAGAGTATACTCACAATTATAATAAGGTATTATCAAAACATCATCTCCAATATGTCATGTAATGATGGGAAGTTATTACGAATGTCACTAATGAGGAAAGGTGCCTCAAGGAAATTGGGGAAAATTGAGTTGAGGTGATATCTGGACAATGTCCAGGATACACTGAGGAACTGACTGTCCAAAAATACAGTAATAAAGCTGGTAACAAAATCTCACTTTAACTCTGTTACGCTGTCAGCATCACCTCATCCATAAACAACTTTGCAACCTTCCAGTCATTACCAGCTAACAGGGGGGAAAAGTCTCCCATCAGACCCAGTTAGCCGTCACCATGCAGCAAGTTTCCCATCTGAACACTGGTATAGTTTGTTTTGCCTGCTGTCATATTCTCCCCTGTTTATATTTGTCATTATTCATTCTTAACAGTTTCAGTGAAAGTATTGGAAGGCCATTTCAGTGTGACTGATGGGGACAGTTTCATTGTTTTAATGAATTCCACAATTTATCTGACGCTAATATCAGGCTGCAGCAGTCGGGTTAAGGGACTTTCTCTCAGAGTTATAGTTAGAACAAAATGTACTATTTTTGTCACTACCACTTCACTTTAACTCAACGGGGAAAATTTTACACTAAAAGCAAGATACGCTCTCATATTAGCTCCAGAGAAAATTAACGACGAGTGATTTAAATGTACGTAGTCAGATCTGCAAGAAAAACTTGCTTCAGCTTTGACAGTGTTTGAAGGCAGAATTTGGAAAATTATGGATTTATTCTTTGAGTTATTCTTCAGAAGAAATCACCGACTGAGTTTGGTGTTTGACAGATGAAACAGCGCAAACGCCATCACACCTGTATGTTTAGCTCTGTCTATACACCTGCATCTCCTCCTTTTCTTTCAAATGTCCACTTTAAAACTGTCCAACATAGCAATTTGTTTCAATTAGCCATCCCGGGCTTTCTTAACAGACCACTGGCTCTGAGTAGGTAGAAAGACAGAACACCATTTTAGCCCTCCTACTCTGATCTCCTGCCCACACTGAGGACAACACAGAAACGTGGAGCGGGTGCCGTTACAGGACACACTGTAATACCACAACTATTAAAGGACAAGCCGTGGCTCAGTCTAACGGCCAGATTCACCACATTATGGCCCACAGCAAGTTAAAGAGGAAACTTCAGCTCTTGACTGAACGTTCTGGACACAATGAGTAAAACCTGAATGAAAACACAGGAATTCATCTGTTTGGGTTTTCAAGGCAGTAGTGCCCCCTGATGGAAATGGAATTACTTCATTTTAAATGGTAGAATTACTAAAATCAGAGACACCAACTACGTCCCACCACACTGTAGAGGATAGTTGTGGTTAATCAGGAAAACTATGTACATATTTGAATGTATCCGGTGCACAGCTACTGAACAGAACATCCTCAAAAAACAATGTGAGAAAACCTGACGTTATTATGTTAATAAACCAGGGCAACAGCCTCTTGCTTAAAGTAACGGCAACTACAAAATACAGCCCACTCTAAACTGAGTCACTGTTTATTGTACTGGGTGTTTCTAGATTTCCGCCAGGTATAGCGTGCCTTTACCTGTAGAAGTTGATCTCGGGGTAATTGCCGTATTCTGACTTGCGGGAGTTGCGTCGGGGGAATGTGCAGAAAAAGGCGTTGGCCAGAAGACACGCTATTTGCTCCTGAGACATGGTAAGGGAATGGTTCACCCTAGACTTCAGTAGAGGAATCGGCTATAGAGAGAAAGAGGGGAAAAAAAAAAAGAGACTACAATCAAAACAGTGACAAGAGCAAAGGCGTGGCGTCAAAACAATGACATAAAGGCTACGAGGGATTAGAGAAACACAGACAGGTGCCGGAAAAGTGGGTTATGTGGGTGTTGTGGTGTAGGTTGGAGGGCTAATGAGGGTAGATAATTAGTTTAGCAATCTAGCAAGCAGGGGAGACAAGAAGAGTTCCATTAGGTAAATGGGTGGTAGTAATTAAGGTCCTGGTTTTCTTGCTCTCCCCGAGGTTCGTTCAGTCAGACACACAGGGCCTATCCATCTTCACTGATTAGGACTAAAGAGCCTCCCAAGGCTGCCCAGTTAGCAGATCAATACCAGCTCTAATAACACACACATAAACATTAGCCTTGACGCTTAATACTGCAAAACAAGGTGGAGAGTCAGAAAGCTTCATTATCTATCTGCTACAAATAGCGCTCTTTTGAGGTGTAGCAGGAAATCCCTCCTTTAGTTTAAACGCGGCATCCTTCTGTCAGTGGTTTCTGTCTCCAACAGGGACTATAGGGATTTTCCTATCCTGCCCTGAGTGGGAGCTGGGTTCACTTTATCCGATTAAACGGAAGACTCTGAAATAGATAACGCGATTACAAAAATATCAATCTTGTACATTTTGAATTGCCATAATTGATTAGAGGGAATGAAAACAAGGACAAATGGAGATGACATTTAAAAGATCTGTGACATAGATCAGCTCCATTTAATCTGAATAAAGGAGAGGCCCTTTGAGGTTTGATGGGAATGATATCAAATCAGACCAGTACGTACTGCCCGGACCGCCGGGTGTAGAAGTCCAAAAAATGATTTCTTGAGTTATAAAATTCAAAGTCAGTCTCTGCTTGGAGCACTGAATGCCAAAAAGTTTCAGTTTCTTTAAGTGCACAAGCATACCAAACGAAATGGATGACAGGACATGACACGGACCGTTCCTCTCCCACTCCTCTTTTCTAATGAAGCATTTCTTGATATGGACCAAGAAGGGGCATTCATTATCTGCAAGTTGTAATTCATGAGTTGTGAAACATCCACCATCCAACCCTTTGCCTCTCCTCACTAACCTCCATGTGGCTCGCACTTCCTCCTACAGTGTATATCTTAAAGGGCACACATTACTTCTTGTCTATTGTCTATCAATCATAGAGTGTGCATAAGAACAAGCCAGCCCAATCCCCAGCTTGTTCAGCCGCTTACTGTTGAACTACTACGTTTTTATTAACAGCCATTTTGGTTTTCCAGCCTTGTTTTCTCTGAGGGATCTATGGCTGTGGCTGGAAAGACACATCCCTCTTCCAGAAAGGAGGTGGGCAACAGCACCTTGTTTAAATGTACACTCTTTGCGTAACAGGGATAAAGCCAGGGGTACATAGACACACTTGAAAGACACATTTAGGGGACATTTCAGACTTACATTAACTTGTTAAAAGCAGTACAATAGAAGACATTTCATAATGCCACTTTGGTATAAATCACACTGAAGCTTCCTCACACAATTCAAACCCCATTTAAACAGAGGTTCGGGATCTGTACATATCAAATATTAGTCAACCCTTACCATCGTGCAGAGGCGCGGAGTGGAGAGTACCAGGTCAACCATGGCAGGTAGTATTTCATCAAACAGGTGGTGTACCTCACAATGCTCAAGATACTGGAGAGAAGAGAAAAAAAACAACATATAAATTAATTGGGATATCTCTGTGTAACTGATTGTCTACTTAAGCAGGCAGTTACTCGGAGCCTGCAGACTGAGTGACTGTGATTAAATCCTGAAGTGACATATCAGTTTGTGACACCACTTACTCAACCAAAATGTTGCTTAATATGAAAATGTAATGCAGTGGGTCATATCACAAAATTCAGGATATTCCAAAATGTTCCTCTTTTTGTCTGTCCCCACTGATACGCTATGTGCTTGTTAATTCGTTGAACAGATTATTTTGTATGAGTACATTTATTTAAAAGGTAATTAAGTAATTCTCACAGATTTGAAATGTGAAAACAAAGCTTGGCACATTTATTTGCGTAATATTTTAATATTTAGTACTGTTTATATTTTTAAGACTGTAAGAGAGGATGTGCTGAAAAATATGAGGATACACCAGCTGCTTCATAAAAAGTTTAAATGGTCTAATAACAGTAGGATCCGAGGTCATAACCCATATAGCAGTAACCAATATCTAAGGAGTGTTTTCTCATATCCAACAAGAAGTTCCAGTGACGGCAGCAGAGGTTTCTTGTTGATATAAGGTGAACACCCACCCCCTTAGATATCAATAATAGCAGCACTTCAGTGTTGAAAGAAGAAACAGAAATGCTGCAGAGCTGCCCACTACACACAACCAGTTTCAGAAGAAAGTGCCATCAATCTGAGAGCGAGCCCGGCCCGGCCGAGGCATCCATACTTCAGCCTGTAGCTTACCTCAGCATCCATCTGCAATTCCCTCTAAAATAAACATCCAGTTATTCCATCATACACCCAGATTTACAACGCAATCATTTATGAGCGTATTGGCTTCGAATGTCACTGTCATCAATCACTTGCCTTATTCTATCAAGGTAAGCAGGGGAGCTTGTGCTGATTAAATGGACCTTCTGGAGCAAATGCAAATGACCAATTGTGGAGAGAGTGGCAGTGTGGCTTGATTTTCAACAGGAAGTCTTTGGCAGCTGATTTGGCCAGGGGCATTTATATGGCTGCAGAGCAGGTCTGACTAAATGCTGTCAGAAGTAATGAGCTGGCAGGAATCATAAAGCGCTCCTGGGGGACTAATAGATGGTAGTTGGTGATGCGGCAGTGTGAGGGCAGAAAGATGATCCCCCAGCCTCTCCACAGCCACGGCAGCTGGCCGCAAGGTTAGGCTACATACACAAACTATACATTTCACATCAATAAAAATGACAGAGTGTGTCCCATCAGGTCAGTCCAGATTTAACGCTGCAGCAGGTAATGATCGATTGAGACATTGATCTTCCATCCGTACTGGCCTTTAAAAATTATTTGAATTTACGTAGCAGCTCAACCCTTGCAGCTCTTGATTTCAGAACGTAATTTAAAAAGTATTGTCATTGTGTTTTTGTGAAGCATTTAGTGTTAAAATCGGATGGAAACACAACCGGCGACGAGGCGGAAAATGGGAGAGAAATAGTGTGGCGTTTTGCTGCCGCCGACTGTTTATGTACTACCGGAACATCAGCTGCGCTTGTTCCTGGACTGTTTTCCTGCGCAGCCCTCAGACATTCATCAGAAAGTGACACCGTGACAGTTTCATTTACCAGAGGAGAAACACTAAGACAATTTACAGACAAGTCCTAATTTGGATAACTCCTTTTTTTCCCCGCATGGCCGTTACACATTGAGTGGAGTGTCAATCACTGACCCAGGGGCAATGTACCTCTTGACAATTACCCCAGTGCTACAAAAAAATGTTTCTCCAGATTTAATTAAGTGGTCTGGGATGAGGACTACAGCGGTGAGCATTCAAACTCACCACAAAATACAGCAAGAGAGCACAAAGCACTGCACACAATGGATTATTAATCTGCTGGGTCGCCCACTATCACAAAATTGTTGACAATGCAGTGTCATTCTTCACTACATTAGACTGTGCATGAGAGAAGAATAACTTTGGATGGAGCTGTTGTCGAATCGAAGTGGTTAGTCATGATATTCTTTATGCTCATTCATCCTGCATCTGCAAAGTGATGGGAATTAAATGAATCAGGTATCACATGAACTTGTGATAAAATTCAGGGTTTTATTAACAACTTGTAGCATTTAAACCTTGACGTGTCCTCCTGGAGTGTCACCCTCCTTTGTAAAAATGCCTTGGCAGCAAAGAAACGAAAAAAAAAAAGAGGGGGGCACTGAGCTCAGGGCGGTGAGTGGACAGTCGCTGATTCAATATGTTCCTGGAAGAGCGACTTTCTTGCTGGCCTTACTTAGCATCCTTACAGATTTAATGGGTCCTTTTAATTAAATTGGATTAAGCTATAAAAAGGCTTAGGCGGTTATTGATCTCCCAACCTCTCTGCCTTACTCTGGGAAATTATTTAGGAGAGGTAGGAGGAAAAAAGACAAAAGAAATGGTCTGAATTTAGCTGAGTAATCGGTGATGAGCAGTGAAAGATATTAGCTTCAAATACCAATCGGGCTGGAATTTAACAGCGATCATGTACTCTAACTTAATTGTGAATGAATGAGTTTGTTCTTAGTGGCTGCATCCAGAACATTAACTTACCCAGAAACAAATTTAGCAAAAAAAATGCTGGTAGTAACAAAATTAGGCTTCAAGCTGAATGCATATATCAAGCTATCCAAAGACTCTTTTTGAGTATTTTTTGTGGTAATACAGTCACTTATGGAAACTATCCAGGTGGCAACACATGCAAGGACTAAAACTTAACTTGGAAATCCAGAATTTCTCGAACACTGACAGGGACAGGTAATATTCATCTCACATGGGAAACATTTTCTCTGACAACAGGTATGCAATTACAGTCCGACTGTCTGAATAGAGGATAAAAAGTGAGGAGGAGGGAGACAGAAAGAAAGGAAGGCATTCCCTTGGTTCACCTGCAACAGCTGCTGCTGCTATGCTCTGTGCTCATCTGTCCTAACTGTATGTGGCTCCCGGGAGACTCTCAGGTACCATGAGGGGACGACACACACTGATGGGCTTGCAGCCAAACAAAGAAAAGAAGATTCCCTTCACAATAGGAGCTCTAGTTTCCTCAGTTTTAGCTTCATTCTCTATTAAAATAAATGTTAATGGCACAATAACTGTGAGTCATTCAAATGATAGCCGCATTTCACTCATGAGGCGTTTTCTCTTGAATTACAATTATGAAAACCTGTAACATAAAAAAGTATTTTTTTTTTTCTATTTAAAATCAAGTTTCCCATCAAAAGGATTTGATTTGATATGCTTCATGTTTAGAACACCAGTAAAAGTGAGATATGTTCTGACAGTGAATATTAAAGTATTGTCAGTAGCCTTCAAGGCAACCGTTTTAATCTTTCTGCTTTATCTGTCGTACAAGACAAACCCATAAAAATCAACACTCATATTTTGAACAGCTTACCTCAGTACAAAGAAGGTTCAGGGCAGTGAAGTCCCATTTCTTTGTATGAGCTGTGTTATATCTCAGTATTGCATCCTGAAGAGAAAAAAAAAAGTGTTATTTATGATTTATTCATTATAAAATTAAACTCAATAATACTCTATGGCAGCAAATTATCAAAAACTTGTATGGACCAAAATTGAGAACAGCTATTACCTCTTGTTATGTACAAGACAAAACATAACTCTGCCACCATGTGGTCGTTTATGGGATAACTTCTGTATATTTGAACCTTAAATATGTCCTCTGAAATTCTCCAGTGGCAATGACAAGAAGTTTGCTCATTTCTATTTCTGTGGTCACTCATTTCCAAACTAAACGATGTTCAGCTTTACTGAACACAAAATGTTAGAGAGGAGGAGGTGACAGAACAGAGGTCTGTTTATGTTTGCTAACATAAATAGGAGGGAGAAGAGATGAGCTGCTCTCATAGGTTTTGGCGAGTATGATTGCCTACATTCAGTCCGGTTCAGCCAAAGAAGCTGTCTTACCTTCACATCCAGAGAACTCTTGAACCCTCCTCGCAAGGCAGTGCGGATCAGCTCCCAACGACTTTGGACACCACCACCATCCTACATGACATAAGAAAAATAATAGACTGTTTATACTACGATGATCCTACATAAGAACGTTTGTGGTAAAACATTTTGACAGAAAGGCTGGACTATATCTTGTATACCTCAGTCTCCATAGGAAACAGATTCTTCTCAGAGCAGGGCATTTTCACTGACACATCATCCCATGCGTCTTTGAACTTGGTGGGGTATGGAACAGGGACCTCTCCCTCTCTGAGGAGATCTGTCTGTATCAGGGAAATAGAAGACAGGGAAAACAAGATATCTTTACAGGTTACTGTTGTTTTGTTTTTAGATAACTGCATTCTCTTTGCTCAAATAACACTGTGCGGTGGAGTGAAGTTTTACTTGGACATAGGTGCATCTCTGAGCAATTCGCAGGTTTAGCCTTGCCCAAAGGCTATTCTAACTATAAATAATAATACTTTATACAAACAAAGTTCAGACGGTTGATGGCTTGACCAGTTTGCACTGCACGTTGCCGACGTAGACAAAGGAGCAGAGATCTGGCGAACTGAACCATCTGTGATAAACCATCAAACAGAAACTCAGCTTTTATTAGTCACTTGCTTTGGCATAACCACCACGATGACGAACTAAACAGTGTGACAGCTGACAGTTACTTCACCAAGTCTCCAAAACAACTCCACATTGGACAGTAATGTGGTCTTCACTAGTTGCTTACTTTGACATAACCACTGCGGTGAAAAAGAAATAGTGGGACTGGGACAGCTGAGAGTTAGGATAGGGTTACATAGGGCTTAATAGGTTGAGATTAAAATAAGATGCGGCACACGAAGGAGCTGCCAAACACACATACAGACTGTAGAAATACCAGGTAGCCAGAACCCTTTAGCAGGGTTTCTTTCAGGGGAAGAGGGTTGCCGTCCCTGGCTGGTATGTGTTGAGACATTATTGTTAGGGAAAAGTAATTCAGCACCGTGCAGTTGCCTGCCTGTAATGTATGCCATATCTGAGGGTCGTGTTAACAGAAAACAACATTTAGAACAAGATGACTGTCTCCCCAGCAATTCACCTGCCAAGTGTGAAGTAGATCAGATGAATGGTTGTCAAGAAAACAGACACCGACATAGGACCATGGACATTAGATTGTTATGTCATCTAAACGCAAAAGTAAGTTTACAGGCTGACACTTGTTTATAAGTAATACATTCCTTTGTCGGCTGACTAAACACCTCTAATCCATCCTGTCTGTAACGCTGAGATGTGCTTTTATTTAAGCGGCAATTAGAAATCCAAATTCATTCTTGCGGTTTATTTGACGGGTCGAGTTTTGTTTGGGTGGCAGTGGTTGTTGATGGTAAGAGCAAGTTGAAGACACACACCAGCACTGACAGTGGTCCTGTGGGAACTAGCAGCGGAAGACAGTCTGATAGGACCTTTACTGACAAGAGGCCCTGAGGGGATCATGGACGATGGCTTCACTTGGCTCAACACTGTCTTCATTTTTCATATTCATAGTACGTGTCTAAAGAGTGTTTCTTTTTTTTTTCCTTCTTGTCTCCCACTTACCCTTTCTCATTTTATCTTATTAAAGTAGCATGATTAGTTCCACCACACAAAGCCCAGTCACATCTGCATGCACACTCTAATTATGACTGCAGTTGCCTTCATCGCGTACAAAAGAACAAATGGCTGTTGACTCACCCTGACTGTGACAGTGTGGTTAGGCACAACTTTAAGGTGAGACAGAGGGGGGGCACACTGGGGTATTCTGTTCAGCTCCTCTATGGGTGTCCCCAGCCAACCTTTGTCCATGTTATGAAATCCGCTGTGCAGAACAAAAAAAAAAATGGGTAAGGATACAAGACAAAGGGTGATTCACTGATTATAAAATACAAAATGTGGTAGGAAGATGGTGAAAATGTTAACAAGTACCTCTGGAAACTTGCACCTGACTGGCTTTCAATTAATTCTAGGCTCTTATCAGATGAGCCACTGCACTCTGCTTTCTCAGCATCCTGGGTTCCCGTGGCAACAGGTTGGACTGGTTCTTTGTCCAGACTTCCAGAATCAGAGTCTCTGACAGTCTGCTGGGATTTCACTACCTGAGTCTCAACGCTAGCGTCGACATCATAATCATTATCGGCTGAGTTGCTGATGAGCGTGGGTTTACAGACCGGACTGTCTGGACTCAGCATCTCCACATCGCTGGGTGTACCTGCAACCTTCTTGGGACTGCCAACACAGAGGGTGAGTTTTGGGTTTGGAGACTGTGCAGGGACACAGGTTGTTTTAACGGGGTGGGGACCTGGTGAGGAGGGCCTCTTAGACTTCTGCCCATTAGAACACTGCGTTTGAGACGTGTTACTTCCGCTGCCTGCAAGAGGAGATTCATCTAGTGCAGACACACAGTCCATCAAATTCTGAGAAGCTACATCATCATCATCATGCAAGTTCTCTGCTGCACAACAAACGTTTGTCGTGTCAGACTTTTGTGATTCACATTCATCTTTTCCATCTGTTAAGTTTGAGAGTGGAACATCTTTCTTTGCATCTTCTGGCTTGACTTCAGCGGTCAAACTGCAACAAAACAAAAAGAAAAATGGGGGGAAAATGCCTTGTTAGCAGGTTTTTGTAATTATCCATCGTTGATTTTTGCACAGATACTTGAGGCTAATCGTGCAAGGTCAAAACAATCTGTGGATAAAGTTGCTGGGCACTGTTAACTCCTTTACCTCTTTTGGGAATCCATCACTTCATCCATCTTTAACAGGTCATACAAATCGAATCAAAAACAACTGTTAGAGAAAGAAAACATTGTCACACAGAAAAGCTACGATATATACAGTAACTAAGCTACATATTGTCCTTTTGATGTGTCACCGGACTGCACATGCTGTAGAAGCAATCTTTTTTTATGTCTAGTCTTAGGCTGAGCTACACTCAGACCTTTGGCAAGAACAACTTAGAACAGGTGCTTTTCAATCTGCTTTTCACATTATGCGTCTAAGATATCGATTTCGTTTAGTGCAAAGAGGCTCGAAAATAAGCAAAGTAATCTTCTGCCGCTACTATTAGCTAGCTAACCAACCGTAAACAATGTTACAGATATCTTTTGAGATTAGCCTCCCGGTAAACAAAAATAGCCAACTGGGCAATGGTGGCACAGTAGATCGAAAGATTTCGCAACCTCGTTTACTTTACTAACTTGACGCGGAGAAATCTTACAGTGCTAAAAACAAGTAATCTCCAGCCACCTTAGCTTTGATTGGCTAAATATTCTAAACGTTAGCTATAAACCGCTAGCTTCGATTATTGTTGATTACAACAGCATGACCGAGATAGCGGTGTTGTCTCTAGGAAATGAAACAAGAGATGTGTTACGACTTACAGACATGCCTCTCTTTGTGTAAGACTCCTGGCCGTGTTGCATTACACAGTTATTTAATTATTTTTATGTAAGAACTATTTCTCTCCGTATTGATGTACTTTCACTTCCTCGTTGGACCGTGACGGCAGTAGATGCCTGACCAATCCAAAAGTCTTTCTTGGAAAAGGGGCGGGATCGCGGGATCGCAGCCTAGCAACGGGGTCAAAAAGCAATTTACTGTCGTGCAGCCGTCTAACAGCTGGACGGTAACTAACGAAATTAAGCTTTATTTAAACAAGTGTAACTGAATTTAAATAACGAGGGAAAAATTATTTTGCACGGCAGCTGTGATTTTTTTCTTTTTATTTTGTCTCGTCATGCAATTCATTTTGCACTGTAATGAACAAATTACATGGTAAATGTTTGAATTTTTGTATAAAGTGACATATTTTCAAAAAATTATATATAGTTAACCACAATACATTTTTTCACATGTTCATGCTGCTAAAATGTACAGAAGAATGACTTTTTAATCTTGATATTGTAGGACGACAAATGTACACCCTTCATTACATAGCATTTCGAATATAATACTGAATGAACGCAAAATCTGAATAATTTGTAATTATTAAATTTATTAAAATCATATCCTTGACATTCTTTATGTTATTTTGTTTGTTTATTTTGTTTATTTAAGAGAGATTATTTGGATCTGGTATACAAGAGGTACAGGTAATATACTGACCGTGCAAAAATACAAAAGAAATAAAATAAAAATAGACGGCTATGAATTTGTGATGGGTGCATCAGTCTGCTATAAGTAATCAGTAGAGAAAGTTATTCATATTTCTGAGAGACAGTAACAGTGTCAAGACTGTAGATTCTGGTTTAGGAAGACAGACAGCTTCTCCACGATGCTTCTTAGGAGAAAGGCTTCACAATCTTCATTGAGATGTAATTCTGTGGATAGAACAATAGATCTGAGTTACTGGATTAAAACCACCACATAAACAAATCATTTACAGTAAGGCAACATGTGAACATTCACAGTGCCTTTGACAAAATGTCACCAAGATTTAGAACATTAACTTATTATAGTTTCAGAAATAAAAAAGTAAAGACATCATAAGCAAAGTGAGTGATCTTACAGGTAGGGAGTAAAACAGGATCCCGAGGAACAAGATAACCAGCAGAAGAAGAATTGCAGCAATGAAAATCCACTTGAATCTGCGCCACACTATGAACTTCATGGTTTTGCAAGGATTTGTAAACCAGAAGAATGACGTGTCAGGGCGGCTGTTGAACAAACACAGATAGCAATGTTTACATCATGAAAAATGATGTGGGAAAAAAATGCAGTGTTTGACTTTAGAGAGCCACATTCATACTTGGGTGGCTCCAGTTTTGGGTTCATGTTGGGCTCGTCTCTGCCTTTCCCAGCAGGCCTCTCCTCCATCTCTTTCTCCTCCACTATTTCTAGTGTCATCTCAACTTTCCCCTGTGAGATTTTGAATCACAGTCTTTAACAGCATCCAAGAAAAAACATAACTTTACAAAAGACTGTGCGGAGGACATGAACATACACCAAGCACAGGTTTCCCGTCCTGCTCAATTGCGCACGGCCACCAGCCTCGCACAGACTTTTGGGAGAAGAGTGAGTTAGGTGCGGGTTTTTTGGAGGAGATGGATCCCGCAATCCCTGGCAGCATCTTCAGGCTGCACTTTTCTGGGGTCTTAGCAGGGGGGATCAGATTGAGCAGGTCCAGCTCAACTGAACCTGTGACAGAAATATGGACAGAAAAGCATGTGTCAGTGCACATTTTCAAACTTAATTAGTCCGGTCATGAAGGAAACTGAAAGAAATAACAATCCTATTTTACCTAAGTAGTCGTCCAGGGAGAATTTATCATTGTCCCATATCTGGATGGCCAATTTTGGAGGAGTCCTGTATTCAGTTTTGTCCAGATTCCAAAAGTGTTCCTGTAAAAAGACCAAAAATCTTTACCATTAGCCATTACCTACCATTACAACACCACAACGAAACTGACGATATTATTGGTGTCAGTCGCTTTAAGCTTTGTTCTTGATCCATGATTTCACTCACTTTCCTCGAGACGACACACATCTGTTCTGCTGGCAGGTAATCAAACCCAAAGATGAACCTCCAGTTGAAATTTCCATCTCCATCCAGGGACCTGTAGTGGACGTCAGTCTTCTGCTTGTCATCCTCCATTCCTGGCATCCAGCTAAAACATTGTAATGTTTCAAACAGATTAGGTATATGTGAGCGCAACAAGTAAAGAATATCAGAGTGCGATAAGAGACAGGACATGTAATGTACCCTTTCACATAGATGTCACTCATGTTTTCTCCAGTGATGCTCGTTTCATCCAAAGTGACATCAGTCGTGTTCCAGATGATGGCCCGCAAGAAGTACCTATTTCAAATATACCATTATATTTCCCCTTTCAGTGTTTCATGTTTGAACATTATCATTTTGTGAGGAGTTTCTTACTTCTTGGCTTTGCGTGGAGTGATATCACATGGAGGCCCAGGCATGCCATGGCTCTTGGGGAAAATGTCTACCCACATCTGGATTCGTCCCTGTATTTGCAGAAAATGAAAAACAGCATTACACAACAGCATGAAAATTTCAATTTCCATTAGTATTATGTCCATACACGTAAGTTGTAAAGGTATTAAAAAATTATTATTGCAGTAGTTTAAACCTGGGACAGATTTGGTTGGTGGGAGCTGCACAGGGTTCTGGTCTCCACATGCTCTGGTACCAGTCCCTGGTCTCTGAGAACATGCAGACACAGCCTCTCTCTGGCCTCCCCCAAGTGCTGGTGGATCACAGTGTTTGCCTCTGCAATGGATGCGTCATATCACAAAAGTCAAGGGTGGAAGGAATAGCCAAACTGACAGAAAATCCAGCAGCCGTAAGACACAGTCAGGGAGATAGTAGATCAGTTTAATAATGCTACTAAAAATAATATAGTATGGATGTACCAAAATCTTGTAGGTTGTATTGTTTTCCTGAGAAAAAGAGTGAGCTGCCATCTCCCTCAATGCGTGGAAGAGGGACGCCCTTCACTTTGGCCAAATTCTGGAGGATCTGAGATGGCTTCAGCTGATCTCTCCACTGATTGATCCCTGACCTGCAAGAAAATTGAACCGATGACGCCTCGTTCATCTTAACTGACAATAATCATAGGAGACAAGAAAAGTAGAGGCACACAGGCTTGATTCTTAAGAAATTAAGACACCAAAGGAAGTTACGAGACTATTTTTCAGCAAGTGTTACAGGTAGCTGATCTGCAGATTTGTTTTTCTAGTCACACAAATAAATACAAAGTAAATACTTACACACAGTAAGTCTGTGGCAGGCCACAGGAGGACCTAAAGCGGGACAGGAGTCTGTTCTCCAGATCGATGACGGTCTCACCCACTTTTTCATCTCTGCTCAGTAAGTCGTAGTCATACACTGCAATCTTCAGATCCTTGTCGTGAGGCATGAAGCACGACAGCTCAAACATCCTTGAAATTAATAGAAGACGTAAAGTATTTGTTGGTGCTTTGTGTTTGTTGGGGTTTAAATAACTTAAACCAATGAAAAATCACCATCTCACCTTCCAAACTCTGGATTGAGGGTGTTTGGTTTGTAGTTATCTCTGTCATCCAGTGTTTTCCTCCCTACCATAATCTTAATGTAAGGGTCACACTGAAAAGAGACAAAAAATCACGCTGACAGGGTCTGAATTTCAAAATCATGTGCATTTTCTTCCTCACTAGACACTGTGAAAATTTGTGAGGTTTAGTTTGATCGGCCGTATTGTTATATAAAACGCACCATGCCGTTGGTATCCTTAGGCTGCAGGTCAATGCAGCGCACCACATATATTCTGATCAGGCACTCTTGTGGTTCACTCTCGGGAAGCTCTCTGAACTGGCGAGGTGGAGCTGGCATCCCTGGGTCATCAGGTAGTGGGTAAATCTTGAATGAACCCTGTACACAAACAAAGAGAAAAGCATCATTAGTTATATGACACATCTTACCAAAAACAATTATATTCACACCAAGGTCAACGTAAACTATAAAACTGGAAATAGTACACAGAATCTCTACAATTGCCTACAGTCTGTTGTACACAACTAAAGAGCATTAATCCAAAAAACCCAAAACAAAACAAAAAACTAATATTACACATCTTTAGGCAGATGCTGCAGTGGAATGATTGATTTCTTAAACCTGAGAATATGTTGGTCAGACATTCAAACTGAGCTTATTTAAACTATTTATTTCCTCATTAAATATAATACGCATAATTCATTCATTCATCTTCTGTAACCGCTTGTTCCTGTGAAGGGTCGCGGAACCTTCTTGCTATGAGGCATCAGTGCTAACCACCAGGCCACCCTGCCGCCCCATAACAATATCTCAAGATCTAAATTCTGTTCCATTTTGTAGCCTTTTTAAAATTGATATTCATTAATTATCCACCAGAGGGCAGACAAATGCTACAAAAAGTAGCTGTTAACAACGGCAACTTTTGCTTTTTCCATAGCACAAGTGTAATCGAATTCTGTACGGCAGTCAGCCACACCTCTTTACCTTGAACTCTCCCACCACGGATGGGTCATCTTCGTCCTCTTCAGTCTTCCCTCGCT
Organism: Chelon labrosus; assembly: GCF_963514085.1. NCBI lineage: Eukaryota > Metazoa > Chordata > Actinopteri > Mugiliformes > Mugilidae > Chelon > Chelon labrosus. The sequence continues at coordinate 14,632,587 of NC_140348.1, forward strand.
GAAGTTTGAAAGTGCTGCAGAAATCAGTCAGTCCCTGGAACTGTTCAACCTCTTCTAATTCAGACTTATACACCTAAACACACAAAACACACGGCACAACAAGTGTAGAGGAGACAATTTTATTATGTGCTTTGCGCATGTGCATGACTTCTCAGAGCATTTGTCTCAGTGTCTAAAACAATGTCCTTTATTTTAGAACTAACTGTCAAATCTTCCTAAAAGTCTGTGACTGCTCATGGAACACACCTTTTTTTTTGTTTTGGCAACAGTTGGCAAAAGTACTATGTGGTCGCAACCCTGTCTGGCACAGTTATCTTGTGCTTTGTGCACGTGTAATGTGAACACAATCTCCAGCATTACATCAGTTATTAAAACATGTAGTTACCTGTAGCGTGTCGTATCCCTTTGATCGGTAAGGCCCACACTTTCCGTGCTCTCCGACGGAGGCGTAGAACTTACTCCACCAGTCTACTGCCTCCTCTTCCTACACAATGAAAAATAAAACAAACTTAGTATTTTTGGAGATGTTACCAGCTAGAGAATCAGGAGAATCTGTGAGAGCAGGACATCTCACCTTCTCTGCTTGAGCCTGTAACGTGGGAAGCAAAGAACGAATACTTGTGAATAAAAAGTACAGGTAAAAAATCTTGTACATTTATGACTAGTTTTTATTTACCTCAACTTTCATGATGGGTCTCTCCTCGATGTCTATGACAGAATCTCCTTGGGTGGCCGTTATCATTGCCACTGCAAAGTTAATGGAGAAGGATATAAGAAATCATCATATAGCGTATGTAGAGGGTATACACCTGTATATTTGTTGGAGTCTTTTCATATGAATGGATACCTGTAGCAGACATGCAGACTTCATTGTTAAGACGATATGGGTCACAGCGGAACTCCTCCAAACAGTCAATCGTGCACTGTCCCACTACGGGTTTCCTACCGAAGGGTCTGTGGTCGATTATCTTCAGCACAATGGGTGGAGTGTACATCTCCTCTTTGGGAAGAAGCTACATGAGCAGCAAGAGATCGAGAAATGTATGGATGTATTTAAAACATCAAACAATCAACAAAGGTATTATTTCTATATTTTCTCTTTGAGGGTCAGTACCACTTTGAGTAGCAGGACAGATCCGGGGAAGTTGGGATTCTTTTTGAAGTTTTTGATCACAGCGGTCTGAACGATCTCACCACCACATTCCACTACCAAACTGGGGGAGGACACCGTAGCCAGCTGGTAGGTCTTCATGTTCCTCAAGCCCCAAGTCAAGACCTGGATATCAAATAAACAACCAAGGAGATTAAGAGACTATAGAGGGTAGGTGAAAGGATGAGAAATGTCAGCAGAAATCTCGGGATGGGCCGCACATGTCTGATCATGTAACGTGTCTGAGATCATTTATACAGCCTGGGAGAGGAGCTGAATGGCTTGATTGTGTACCTCAATGGCAGTGAGCTGCACTACCGGCCTAATTCCTTGAGGAACCATGTACAGATTCTCCCCCCGTCGAGAAGGCAACAGAGGCAGATCTCCATCATTAACCTGCGGGGCAATCACAGATCTCCTTTATCAAACTTCATTATGTCATCTCACAGTATGCTTACTTCATTTTAGTGTCAACTGTACCTTGTCCTTCAGTAGGAGCTCAGCAGCTAACAGCACCTCTCCAGCACTACGACCCTTTTTGGTAACTGGGAACCACACCAGCTTAGGAGTGACAGCCACACTGGGATTCAGTTTTACCACAGGTGGGCATGTGCAGCGACCCATGGGCTCATCTTTACCCTGGTGAATGAAGCAGAACAGTACACAAAGAAGAAAGGTAATATAGTATCCACAATGACTTCCATATGTTTTTTCTGATACAGCTGTGCGTATTTGTCCATGATTTGATTAGAGGTTTGGCAGATTAAATGCATTACACACCACTTGATCACTGTCATACAGCTCCAAGACTACATCAGGAGGGTTGTGGGCAATCGTATGAGGGTCTCCATAGATTTCGATGTCCTCAAAGATGAGAGTCTGATCCCACGTGGGATTCAGTGTGGTCCTTATGACTTCTGTGGTCTTGCTCAGGTGCAGAAATGACACATGGGCGTAGGGATCTGAACAACACAAGGGTTTTATTAATGGCCTATTTCTGACAAAACTGTAAATCAGGAGAGGCCTTCCTTCATTTCTTATTTCTTATTTCTCATAATGAGCTGTTGTTTTCACCTGAGAAGCTGTCTTTGTCCATGGCACAGAGATTTCTCGCCTGATAAACGTACACTCTCAGATGGTAAATGCAAGACCCTGGAGGGAGATCATTTTTATGAAAATGTGAAACTATACCTCTAATAAGGCAGCATAACTTCACAGGACCTTAACAGAGTTAACTGGTATCAGAGTTATCTTAGAAGTAGTCAGGAAGTTTTGTTTAAAGACCAGGAATTCCTTTTATCTGGCCCAGCTACTTACGGCTGAAGTGGCAGGAAACGGTGGGTGTGTTGGCGCCGAATAGTTTGGCAGCATCCTTTTTATTGGCCTTCTCATCAACATCGACCCCCTGTTGGCAAAACACAAACCAGGGTGCTGAAAATATTTGTTTTGAGGAACACTCAAGAAAATTTGAAGCAAAGGATGCAGTACTGAAATGAACTTCCTGAGTTCCCTGCCAACATCTGAAAGGATCTGGCACATGCAGGAGAATAATGAAAGGATATGACTCAGATGGCATAAAGTAACACACGTTGCCATGGCAACTGCCTTGCTTGGGAACAAGACGCATATTTAGCAACATTACTCTGCATAGTTAAGCGAGACTCACTAATGCCCCTTCCAGTCTGAAAATGGCAGAGGCCCCGATGCGGTCTGATGGGACCATCTTTCTCCTCCAGCGGCGGCGGCGGAACGTGTCAGAAGAGCGCTCCTTTCTGTGGAACTTCCAGCCAATCAGAGAAGAGTATTCCCAGCCTTCTCCTGGTTCCCGTCTCTGTAAAAGAAACAAGTACAAAAAATAAAATTAGGGACTGTACTCATAGCATGCACCTCATGTTGTCTTTTTCTCATCTCACCTCAGCGACAGCCATTTTGTCAGATGTTTTCTTTCTCGGCCTCACGAGCCTCTTCCTGCGGTGGACGTGGTACATCTTCTCTGCTGCGACCCAGGATTTGGGTTTATCATCAGGGGGAATGGTGACGCCATATTCCCAGCCTAGAGTTAAAAGACACACATACACATAAACATGAAATATGAAAACACAATAAAGAGAATATTCTCATATTTCACTTGTAATGTTCATGTTACCTCCTTCATCTACAGCCCTGTTGGTGTCAAAGCTCCAGTTATCCTCCCAGGTCCATCCAGGCGGACATTCAAACTCTCCTGGGCTCTGAGCCTTTTCTCCATTCTACACAACACACACTTTGCCATTCATTTATGCAGCATTTGTACTATCAAGGGCTTTTCTTTTTAGTTCTGTGGTAATAAACAAAAAAATTATATACTTTCATTACTGATTTTTCCACGTGGGGTTCAATAGAGCCCAACAGTCGCAATCCTTTTGGCTCTATTTTTGTTCTCCACCACCAAAGAGATACATCTGGATACTCATCTGTTATATTTTACCTCCTAGTCATTAACATTGTCTGTCTTTTGTTTGAATCTAAACAAGGTGCCATTTTTCTTCAAATCCAAAACATCTGTCTGCTGCATTTAGATGGAGGGAGAATCAATGAGCTGAAAGTTATTATAAGGCAGTTAGAAAACATTGAGGATAGCAGCTATAAGTTTTTTTTTGTGGGTAACATTCAGGCTGAGTACTCAGTGTGATGGCATAACAATTAGTTGTATCCCAAATGAAAACTACCAGAATTTATCAAACCAAAAGAGACGACAGCATACGCTCATTTACATAGATGCGGGCACAGAACATCCCACCTGTCTTAAGTACACAATAGCGCAGAAGCAATTGATAACATTGAAAACAAGCAGCCAGAACAAACAGGGTTTGCTCCGCTATCTTCACCCACATATTCCACATGGTGTCCTAAAAGTGAAATGTGTGAAAATCTGTGCCTATGATTTTGTGTTGCGGGCGAGAGCAGTACCACGTCTGTGAAGGGCTCTGAAGCAGGTTTCCACTCCCCGCCAGGAAAACGTGTTTCATTCTGAAAAACTTCATCCGTGAACTCTGTGTGGCCTGCATCAGCTTCTGTCAACAGACTGTAGAAAACACAGCACACTGGTTAATGAGAGGCTTGGTGAGTCAGACACAAGCTATGCAGGACTAATGGACGATAAACAGCTCAGGAAGGATAGACTATGGAGAGTTAAGATTATTTACATGAACCCTTGTGGGAGAATGTAAGCTCTTGAGAACTGGAAGGGGCGCAAGGAGAGGGGGGAGACCAAAACAGTGGCTGATGCCGAGAATGCTTTTCCTGTGACTGTGTTCAGGGTACAACTGGCTGCCTTTTATAATTTGAGTGGGAATCTGGAAGTCTAAATCAGCTAACAGTAGGAAGAGACAAAATGATTTAAACTGGGGACCTAAATAAACAAAGACAGCTGCAAGGACAATGAAAAAACAATGGAAACAAAATATATGAGGGTAAATAAAGAGATGTAGAGAAGTCCCAATAAGAGCGAGAGAGTCTATGACTGCCAAGAGTCGAAAGACTTTAACTCTCCAACACACATACATTTCAATAATACTGTGTAGTTCTGAGGCTTATGAACAATAGTTAAAGATTGAAACCGTAAAGAAATATCATCTGTTTATTGTACAGTATGTGCAAATTAACATGATTTTTTTAATGACATGCTGTAGTATTTAGTTTTATTTTAGAGAGAGAGCAGTATCCAGGACATCCATTATATTGTATGCATGTTCACCATCACAGCAGTAAGAGCACATTTGCACGCGAAACCATGTGCTCCTTTGTGATAAACTGAGTTTCTTACACCTACCATCGTTCAGGGTCCACAAACCAGTCTCCCTCCCATTCCCATCCGCGTGGGGGCAGAAAGCGCTCCTGTTTGAGTTTAACCTTTCCTGTCACGTCTGAGAACTTGTGGCGACCGACCAGGCCGGTGGTTCCCCACTTCCCAAACACCTGAGCCTGGTTCTCATACTGCGAAGAAAGAGCAGCAGTATTTTATACATAGCTGTGTAAAATCACAAATCATAAATATATACATTTCAGTAATATTTGGGGCAGACGTCCGTACCATTTCAGCATACACACTGAAGTTTCCCTCTGAGAAGGTGTTGAACTTCTTCTCGTGGGTTGAGAGGCCGAGCCACATGTTGACCCGCAGCTGAACGGGGATCTTCAAGCCTTTGTCTTTGTCCATGGGGTACTGACAAAAAAAAAATAAACATAATGGGGTTTTTAAGTACTTTTTGGTAAATTTTGTTTTACAAGAATTTTGTAAGGCCTGCTGACTAATTGCGAGCTTTTAAATAACCATTGTAGTCTGTCACTGCATCTTGACTGGTCTGGTACCTGCATGAAGATGGTCTGGGTCTTTCCACAGTGATTGCCACAGGCCTGTTCGCTGAAGTTAGAGTACAGTATCTGGTTGGCCGGGACTCGGGCGTAAGCCACCCGCTTCTCTCCTCTCAGCATCCATATGATCACATCAGGCATGCTGTTCTGAGGCTGAGGGGGACATTTCAGTTACAAAATCAGTTTTCACCATACATATTTTTGGTCGTTTTCAGCTTTTATTCCCTGACCTCTTCTGCCAGCTGCTTGATTCTGTCCAACCAGTCTTCAATGTCACCAACAGTAGCCTTGACATCTGTGGCCTCTTCTCTCATGTGACTGGCCATTTGTTTCATCCTGTCCACAGCAGTGTCACGTAGATTTCTTATTTGGAGATCCAGGGCTGTAAGGTTTGGCTGACCATCCAGTGCTGGAAGCTGGAGACTGTCAAAACAAAGGCCCGAGTAAATCAACAGATTTCCCCTGCAAATTGACTTAACTTGACCTAACACCAGAAAATAACAGTCAGTTCGAAATAAGATACATTATAGCATTACATGATGCAACCCACAGGTTTAGTGGTCTGGCCCAGAGCCATAGAGAGAGAGAGTTGCGACACTCCCATAGACTTCCGTTGTAAAAAATGGCGGCGCTTTTAACCGCCTACTTCCGGGATTTGAAAATCGGATTAGTTCCTAACACTGTCATTTGGGCGTTGGACCTCATTCACTTACATAGCTGCGCATCGAGTTGTTCCAGAGGTAAGTTGCTGCAATATCGACCTCTTTTGAATTGTCAACTGTCTATATTGTATCAGAGGCCCTTTGCGATGCTTATACTGGTCTTCATTTGTATATGCACAGCGTAATTATCTATATTTTATCTTGGTTGTTTCAACCAATTTTCTAGCATTGCCTGCTAGCTAATTAGCCAGCGCGACTTCCCCTGCTGTGAAGGTAGTTCGGTAATGAATCGCTACCACCTTTATAGCAACTTTTATTTAATTGAATTTTGGGATATACTAACTTTTCATTATGTGACGTGTTGGCTGTACATAATTTGTTGTACTGCTCCGTGTTCATTTGAGCGAGGGTTATAATTAGAAATGGTGGGAATTTCAATTAGGACTGGCGAGTTTGACTGGTGAAGGCTGCGCGTCGAGTTAAAAGCGTAAATTCATTTTTATTCTGTTGTAGTTTTGATAATATGTGCATGGCTTAATCTTAAAATATACATTCTTAGTCTTAACATGATCATGTTTCATGTTGTGGTCCTGGGGGTGGCCACTCATCAGAAGAAGTGAGCTAGCTTCTAGGCGAATTCTGAACGGACCGCCATGGCAGACCTCTTTGCGTTATCACGAAGGTAGGCTAATAGCTGAATTGGAATTTATAAGCAAAATCACGGGAATCAATAGCCTAATGCAGCCCAGTTGTGCTCAAATGAATATCATGAGACGTCTACCATCAGATGAATGATATGGAAAAGTTAAGTTAGAGCCTCTAAAGCCAGTGCTACTACCCATGCGAACATGAACACTAAGCTTTTCCCTCCAAAAATGTAGCCTAAAACTTATCTAAGTAATATAAGTTTTTCGTTGTCACCCTGCCTCTCCAAATGCAAAACTGACATTAACAAAAATGCAATAATGTAATAACAGCTGAAAAAGTACTTGGGTGTGTGTTTTATTTTATATTTACCGTTCAATAATGCAATCGCTGCTGTCTGTCCCATAGAAGAACATGACAGCCAGCGTATGTTTAGGAACTAATTGGGTTTACATGAACCACGTGACAGCCATAGCGGCGACATCAAAGACTCTCTCTCTCTATGGCTCTGGTCTGGCTCTGTCTTACCCGTCAAGGTCCTCAATCATGTGGTTGATGAGTTTGACCCAGATCTCTACGAGACGCGTCTCAGACACCTTGGCTGTGATGGCTGTTTTTAATGACATCAGAAGGGATTCCTAAAATACATCACAGAAATGGGTGAGAGGAGAACATTTGGGACAACGTTGTGCTAAAGTGTTACCATGAGCTATTCTCACCAGTCTCTCAGCAATGAAGAGGAGGACATTGACAGACTCCAGGCGGTGGCTGATGTCTTCCCAGTAAGAAGTGAGAATCACTACAGGCTTAGTGTCAGCCCACGGCAGGTAATAGTAGTGATTACCTGCAGAGTAAACAGTGCATGTGTATATTTACCATTATTTTAAACACATGTTGTGGCGAAGACGACATGCTAAATTTGCTTTACTCATTCTGTTTGTCTAAATGACTCCTTACTCCTAATGCACACTTACACAGAGTGGTTAACAGTTGGAGCAAAATAAAAAATGTCCAGACAGTTATATAATATTTAATAACATATAGTATGAATGGTTAAATTATTATATCAAATACTGGGATAAAAAATATCCCATACTTAAATTTGTTAACCAGAAATTACAGTATTTTTTTTCTGTGCCATAAAAATATTAGAACCCAAACGTGAGTTATGGTTCAAAACAAGTAATACATAAGAAAAATCTAATATGGAATAAAGCCCAGATTCATTTTTTTGGATTGTTACAGACTTTTCTTTCATGAGTGCCGTACCATCAAACACAGCAAAGCTGTACTGGGTGGTGGAAGCCAGGGGCTTGCAGGAGGAATCCAGCTTGTTGCCATAATTACCAATGCTGACCTCGAACTGGATTGGCTCACCCGGCTCCTGGAGCATACATGCACTGTGGAAAACGGCGCACAGGGAGTACTTCCTCCTCCGCTGGTATTTCTGCACAAAATTTTAAAAAAGGATATTGCAGGTGTATTGTTTTTATTTTCAACTTTTTTTTTCTCACGCTCATGCAAATGTACCCTGTCTCTTTTGATGACCTGATACTTCCTTTGCTAGAAACCGAACTACATATTTTATTCTGTTGTGGAATTCAGACCAACATTATAAACACACTGTCAAGGCACAACATTTGAAAAATTAGACTATTACAGCAGGGTTACAGTACCTGTGCTACCAGGACATCATCACTTGAAAGCTCATCCACGTTCCTATCCACCTTTCCATCCAACTGGGTGGATAGTTCAACAAGGACCCTCCCCCTGTATGCGACCCCTTCTCCCTGGAACATATCAAAATGCAAAATCCTCATGTAAACATATTCATGAAGGTGAAATATCACATTTTTATACCAAGTAGTAGGCTTACCTTCCCAAAGTTGAGCTCGTCATATGGGTCAGGCAGTCCAGTGAATTCTCTCGGGCTACCATACAGGTTGACATAACAAGGTCCAAAGGCTGGGAGAAAACCAACCTCTGATGCTGCTGGGCTCACTGCAACACACACAGGCACTGAATTTAAAAAAATATTTTATATAAACTAAGCTTTGTGCTTTTATGAATGGTATGATCCATGGCTGTGGAGATAAAATATGCTTTTAAGCTATTAAGCGACTCTTCTTTTTAAATGTAAAAGACATGTAAGAAACATGCAGATGACCATTTTGTACATACATTCAGAGGTCGTGGTGCTATTTTCAGGCCGTGTGTCTGTTGAGGTTGAAAAAAAAAACACCTACTGTATCAGAAATGTAACATTGGAATACAACGAGATTCAAAGATTCAAACCACTGAGTGACGAGAATCATTAAAAAAAAAGATGTAGTACATGTTGAGTACCTTCAATCTCTCCACCGGAGGAAGACATCTTGCTCAGATTCAGAAATGTTGTTCCAATGGCGTCATTCCTCGACAAACGATCCCTGCGAAGAGGAAACCGGAATTTCAAATATTGGTCGTGATATTGTCACCTGTTGTGCAGAGGTCTGTGGGTGAACATCAACTCTTACCAGTCATACATGGTCAACTTGATGCGTTCACACATGGATGGGAACTATAGGGGTGGAAATAGTTTGTGCGGGGGTTAAAGTGTTTTTGAAATCTGAATCAAGCTCATTGGATACTTCTATATATATTATACACATATATTTATATTTATATGCACATTTCTTACTTTGACTTGGAGATTGATGACTTGATTCCACTCTGGATTGGCATTTTTCTCAATTATTCTGGTGCACAGCTAAACAACAAATTGACAGTTGAATATTAACTACATTAACACAGCAAGACAATTAAAAAATATTGTTTCCCTTTAAATCTAACATGAAGTACCTTCTTCCCAGCAAAGCTGACTTCCAAATAGGGATCAACCAGATTTTTCCTGTCCCCTTCCCCTCCAAAGACCTGCTTCACCGTCTGAACAAAGGCATCATCCACTGCAACACAGAGTTGTTACTAAAACGAAGTTTCTTGAAGGGATTTGACTGGACTGGACTGTAAGGGGTGCACTTACTCTGCGGCAGGTCCTCGGCACGGTAGACTTTAAGGGTCAGCGTGGCCCATCGCGTTGTGATACCAGCTGGCACCAGTAGATTACTCTCTATGTCGTCTTGCTCCTCGCTTAACTCTCTTCTCTCACTCTGGTGGAGAGGAGAGAATCAGAATCAGAATGCTTTTATTGTCATTGCATGTCCACATACAATAGAATTACAACAGCTCTCCTTAGAACAGTAACACAGTAACAGTAACCCATATATAAAAAGAGAAGAGAAAAGGAGAGATTATGATGGTCCTTTTGCAACACCCTTCTCAAAGAGAGTTATTTGATGGTAAGTAAGAAGGTAATTGTACCGGTGGGTCATCTCCAGTGCCCACAATAATTATGCTGACTTTCAGGTAACCTCTGGCCCCCATGTTGGAGTCATCAGGATCACTCAGGAGCAGCCACTTCCTCATGATGGCACGACCTGGATATAGTACAAAAACACGTTCAACATACATACAGTCCAAACAGAGCGCAAGAGGGTGGCTTGCAGTGTCCACAACATGTGCGTTTTTCATGGAAATACTGACCAGGTTCATCGTAGATGTAGCCAACGTCCAGCTTATCGTGCAAGGAAAAAGTTGAAACACGTCAAAAAATGTGGAACAAAAGCCGCAAATTCTTTGACTTAAAATAAACTGAGCAAAGACTTGAAAGCATTTGAACATGGATTACCTTGAACTCTCCGATTAGACTGTCAGCTCTGAGAGAAAAGGAGTCATAAACCTGTTAAGAAACAGAAAGCATACAAAGATAATTATTATATTTTAACAAGACCCACTCTTTTTATTTCTAAAATTTCTGGGTTAAATACGCACCCGAAGATTAATGTTCTCATCAAACAGCTCTGAGGGGAGCATGTTGACGTTGTAGAAAAACATCTGAGGGACAAAAGAGAAAGTCTTAAATGAATCTCCATGTCTGTGAGCACTATAAAGAATGTGGAATATATATATATATAGAATATCCTTTTCTTTTTTTTGCTGACAACTTACTGTAAATTTTGGAAAATGCTGAGACTAAGGAAAATGCATGTGAGAGGAACTGGGTAGAAAGAAAGCAGAAAGGATTGTCTTCAACCTCCAAAGAAGGCAACTCAAGTTGTCACATCATCACTGCTGACAGAAAAAGAAACACCTCAAGAAGATAGTAAGCTTAAGGGAATTATTTGTCAAAGGAAGAAGGACAGAAAATGTTAATAAAGCAAGCAAGGAAAAAGCCAAAAATGAGTAATCACGGGTGATGTTTTTTTTTTATTTGGCAATCAACTCATTACCTCATCAAAGAAGGGGTTGTTTCCTCTTCTAATTCTAGTTCTGTGGGTCTGTTCGCATACATTCACTTTAACCACCGGCTTTATGTTGTTGCCAGGCATCTGCCGACCCTCGATAACCCGGACACGAATCTGGACATTGCAAACAACAACGAGGCAGCTGAGCAAACAGTCGTAATCTGTTATGGGTGGCACTGATTTGTTTGGTTTACAAATGCCACCTCAAATACATTTGTGGAAACTGGGGGGAAAAAATCATGAGTTAAGTTGTTGGTCCTCATGCAAGTCCAAAAGGATGAGGAGGAGGACAATGTTATGATTAACTATCTATTCCCTGGCACAGCCTTGAGTTTCTGAAGCCTGCTGTCATTCTTGCAATTAACAATATGAACCCTCTCCTAAAGTGATATTGGCTATTATCCAGGCATACTGCAGAGTAAGAAGAATAAAAAAAAATCAGACAATACCTGGAAGTCCTGAGGCTTATTGGCCAGGGCTCTGTGCCTCTTACGACTGACACGGACAGGCTTATGGCCGGGTTTCCCAGGCTGGTTTGGTGAAACAGGAACTCCTGGACCTCCACCCTGGCCTCCTCCGTCCATGTCTGCCTCTCCTTCATCCCCCTCCTCACTGCCCGCTTTGGAGCAAACCACAAACATCATTTAAAATCAATACTCCAAACATGTTTTGTTGTCCCAGTTTCATTTGCATCCACAGTGAAAAGACAGAAAACGTAATGGCATTATTTAAGGACGGATATGAATTTGTTTGTTTGCTTGTCCTCCATTTCTGTCATATTGGAAAAGGCATTGTATATCATTATTTTTCGTGAGTTAACTTCTTACCACCGTCTACATGCGACATGTCTCCGTCGGATGGGTCGCTTGGGTTTGGAGTGGCACTCGGAGGTGGCTCGTACCCAATGAGCAAATTAATGGTCGCCTGAAAAAGAACATGTTTTCAATTTGAGTAGCATTACCAGATGCACATGACTAATGGTAAATATTATACGTCAAAGATGCATTAGCTGATATTCAGTTTTATCAAAGCATTTTTAAACATTTAACGGGGCATGGAATCTATTAAGGATGATGTATTCACCCCGACAGACTGTTGCTTCTCGTTGACCAAGGGCACGTTCTTGGATGGGAGGGACTTCACGTGACCGCTGGCCAAGTCTCTCAATGGGATCTTCGCAGAGCCAATAAATCTGAAAAGCAATAACATAAATATCCGTTTGGTGAAAATGAATTTAGTCACACATCAATGAATGGCTCTTTACCGCTGACAAAAAAAACAAACAATCACCCTTGTTTGAAGAGACAGAGAGAACGGCCTCACAGTCCGTGATGAACTGTTACCACATAATGGGATTGATAGTACGCTGATCACTGGGTGCTCCGCTTCAATGAAAGTTTCCACTTCTCCATTTCACTTCTCCACATACACTAATATTATGGGAAACCAGGCAACAACATCTACATTGTTACTTTGTCTAATGGGCAGAAAGTCATGTGTTTAATGTGATTAATAGCCACCAAGGCTTGCAACACCCTGGACATTTTCTAATACCATACCAAATCCAAACTTCCTGATTGGCTGCGGCTACAAATGGATGGTGTAAGTCCAGATACCCTCCTGAATGCAGGTTTCCTACTATAAAATCCACTTCGGCAGACTAATTTTGGCAAAAGAGCCATTTGGGAGCTTTTCTTGGATTTTCCAAGACGACAGATTATACACTTAGCTCCATGACGTGGACCGGCTGGTAACAACAAAGAAAAAAAAGTGTATGATGGAAACTAGAAAGATGGAACCCATTAACATGTACCACAGGCATGCGTGGTATTCTTTGTACCCACTTACAGGGTGGACCAACACAGAGGCAAAGAAAGAGGCTGGAGAACAGGCAGTCTTAAGTAAACAAAATGAGAACGGGCACATTCAGGATTATGTTCAGACTCTTTTCTTCTCTCATTTTCAGCGTCGATGATTACTTGACTGCACAGAGTTTTAAAACTGTGGGTTGTCCTTGGAAAACAGTGTCATATGAGGACGCCACCTGGTACGGTTGTACTGGTTTAGAAACTGTCCAGATTATATGTTTATGCACAACTCTCCTCAGGGGAAACAAACTGCCATATTTGTACTTTGTACTAAATTATTTGACTTTAAAGCCACGTGGGGGAAAAAAAGTGGTAATTAACTAACGCATTTTGCGCACTTTAAAACAAAGATAATGAAATACAAAACAAAACTTTGCCAAAGGAACTGAGCAGTCAACACTGCCAGCTAAGGGTATCTCGAATGCTCCACAAACCACTGTTTGGCTCCCTTTGAGTCAGATTCCTTTACTTGGATTTCCTGGATCATCGATGTGGGTGATAGTTGGCAACAAACATGTCCACAGTCAGCTTCATACTCTGTGTAAATATAATTTCTGTCTGAGCTTCTACTAGTCACTACAGATGCGCCAATGACGAGCCAGCGCAAGCTCTCTTATTCACCCCTCTCACGCGTTACCGGCAGTGCTCATGGAAAAACATTGAGTGCAGTCGTGGCTGAGGCAGACACCCCTCCACCCTCACTCCCTCCTCTTTATAGCTGCCTCAGAATGATTTATATTGTCCACAGTCACTGGAGTGACTCAGTGGAAATGTTATTGCAAGGTTCACCTTTTTGTCTGCAGTTCAGAAAGACAAAAGGACTCGCAATGTTTTGTAAGTGTGTGCCAAAAAAGAATCGAAAACGAAATTAATCAGAGTAATAGATAACATACAGTATATGCCTGTTAAAGTTTTCCGACAGGGAAATGGACTGGAAGAGGATTTTTTCCCTTTTAAGGCAACATTCCTGATAAAACCTGCTGCACTATTGTAAGGCTTGCAAAACACTTTCTTTACTCACACAGCAAGTCTTAACATGGCCACAGAGAGTCCTGTAGATATATGGCCAGCAAAGTTACAACATCATATTATACTCCCTTATAAAATGTCATAATCACTACTTTCAAGCACACTCTGATCGAGCAGAATATGAGTTTTAATACTGGTCGTTGGTGTGCAACTGCTATGAAGCAGGCAAAATTTATAGTCACAGTTCTACCTGCTCAAAAGGGTTTCCCTTTCAGTTATTACCGGCACTTATGGAATAACATGTCGTTTTGGGGGAGGAGGATTGAGGGAAGTGGCTGACTCAGGGGGCCTCCTCCACAAAGGCAGAAGTATGTTTAAGTGACCAGTAATTTGTCACACAGTGACAGAGAGAGGGCATGTTTTTATTCGCTCCACATCTGTCTGCTTTAACTTGACATGGGCTCGGCAAAGGACAGGTTTTTTTTAGCAGTATACACGTGGCTAAATAACACAAGTACGATGTGATATGTGCAAATACTCTCCATTTACATACTTGTCTTTTCCGATTGTTTCATAGTCTTTTACAACCACGCTGATGAATGAAGATGCATCCAGAGAAGAGCCTTTCAGATCAAATTCAAGCACCTGTAATTACAAGGAAGGGGCAGTTTCAATCAGTCGAGCACAAAGTAGTGTTTTGTCCCAGAAACGCTAAAGAAAGGTAACTGTATTTGTAGCTTGGGTGAGCAGTGAAACTTCTTTCAGAACCCCTACAAGTCCAGTTGCATTTCTTTAGTGTTTTTGGATATACCATGACCTGGATGACTCAGAACCTTCACAGACATAAAGTGATTTTAACTCTTTTTGCCGTAAACATATCAACGTGATGCAACTCCATTTAACTTTATTTCATCACTTACTTCATTCCAAACCGGATTTAGTTCACTGTCAACTGCTTTGGTTTTCTTCTTTTCGCCTGTAAGCACAATGACAGTGAATTACATCCACTGAAAACAATCAAGCCTCTTTCATCCAAAACTAAATTACTGCATCAAAAATTTTACAATCTGTTGCATAGGGAGACCTAAGGCTACGTTTTTTTTTTGTTTGTTTTTTGTTTTTTTAAATAATGCTAATAAATTAAATAAAGTTAAAGCCAGTTTGCAGACAGTGGGTTATTATGACCTTATAAGGATGTTCTCTTTGTTTATGAATCACTGCCAAACATTCAGCTCTGGGGAACAGCTGCATAAAATGTCACTGAACTGTAAGACTGATTAGCAAAACTATAAAATGACAAAGGATATTACAACTTAATAGAAACTGAAACACCGTATGCATGAACAGTCTGGCCGACAAAAAAACATAACAGAGCATACAAAGTTTCCCGAAGGGGGTAAAGAAAACAGTAATGATCACAGTAATGACATATTCTCACCTCTAAAGACAACAGCAGCTATTGGATCCGGGTTTCCAAGTTTCTTTTTGGGGATCCCATTAGCGGACTCAACAATGACCCGCAGCATGTTGATAAAGTTCAAATTTAATCAGTGTAAAGTCTCATAATCCGCAGAGGGAGAGGTCGTCCTCACAGAGGGAACTGAAACGCACTGATGTGGAGGTGGGGACCAGGGCAGCCTGAGCCACAGGAAGCAGCAGCCACTCAGAAGACTGAGATGGTGTTGAGCAAGAAAACGGACAAAGATGAAACGAAAAGAATCACATTTCTATATGCTTCATGTTCATAATTTTGTCTGATTTACTTGTGCAGTTCATTGAAGTTGATTCTTTCACAGTGCGGGCAGAAGAGCGAGTGTGTGTACTCGGCTCTTTTATAGTGCTACAGCGACACCAAGTGGTGATGTAAGCAATGTACTCACCGATTTCAAACAATTTATTTTATTTATTAAAAATTATTAAAAATAACAATATTTGGTTGAATTTCCCTTTAAATAAGGCCACATACATTAATAAGACAAAAACAACAAATATAAATAATTAAAACGTTGCTCCAGAGTCAGTGGTCGTTGAACGTTTTCGCGCTAAACTCCTTCTGTAACGGAATGTATTTGTATGCGTTAAACTAAAATACAGATTAACTATCGCAGCACAGAGATCTAACCTTACGAACTGATAAGGGCACCCCAAGGTAAAATATATTATGAATTATCTGCTCCAGATGGTGGTATAATAACTTCAATTAATTGAATCAACGTATATTTTAAGTTCAACGGTCATATTTCAATAGAGTAACGGTAACGGTAGCTTAGTGGTATCCCCAGCTAACACTAGCTACATTTTAGCTTGTTTAAAGTTGGTTAGCTAGCTTAGTTATCGTTGTTATTGGCGAACAAAACCACTGCAAAGTATGACTGACAGTAAACGTGTCTTTGGTGATAATATTATTAACTTTAAAAATCATAATAGTTTTAAATCCAGCATCCAGTGCCGTTTAAACCCTCGCTGTAGGAGGGAGTTCCAGCTAGTTAGCTTGTTAGCATTAGCCGATCGACACCCTTAAGGGAGTGTCAAAAAAAAAGAAGATGTAATTAAAAACGCTAAAATACCAATGATATGATGTTGCCAAGTGTATCTCACTTCTTGGTCGATATAGTTGGTATTCTGGAGCTTTCAGTCATTTTACATGGCCTTCGTCAGCTAATGGAGTTTGTCCAGTTATAAGAAACAGCTGTTTCAAGATGTGCAAGATATGTCACCCTATATGGTTGCCAACCGTCCCTTGAAAAACGGAATCGTCCCGTATTTACAAACAAAACTACGCGTCCCGTATTGAGCTGTCACGGGACGCACTTTGTCCCGTATTACCGTGAAAATAAACTAATACTGTGTAAAATATCAGTGGATTTAAGGAATAACCAGGCGACTTATATGAACATTTACGGTAAATTTATTCCCAGGCCGTCTCCTGCTCTGTGACCAATGAGCTGACAGCGGTAATCCCTCTCACCTCATTGGTCGAGGTACTGTTGATTGCGAATCCTGTATTAAAAATAAATTGTTGAAAAAAATTCTCCACGCTGGCCCTGCCAAAGTCTGGGATAGTGTTTATTTTTTATTTTTTTCATATTATTTAATTAACTTTATTAATATATTTTTCTCTTAATTATTAGTATTTTTCAGTTCTTATTAAAAGAAATACCAGAGTTAAAAGTTCAATAAATGCTTGTTCTCAAATCAATGAATAATCATCTCTAATAATCGTGATTATGATTCTTGCCATATCAAGCAGCCCTATTTTCTCATTTTCTGATTCTCCACCTAAATGAAAAAATCAAAAGACTGTTTTTCATGTGAGTCCAGTATGTTAATAGCTAGATTGTAGGATAACTGGCTTTGAAGCTATGTATCAGTTTGCTGCTAATGTAGCTAGCGCTAGGTCACCTAAATAAGAAAGACACAGATTCCCTGAAATGTCTGTGATTGGTGGGCAGGTGCAAATCTCCTGATGATATAGCTACACTTTCCCCCCAAGAAACAAGCAAATCTCGTTCTTGATTGGGTCTTTAAATTATGTCGTCAACAATTCTGATAACTTTCTGTCGTTTGAGCTGTCAAGTCGTCAGTCTGAGGTAAACTAGGCCGCCAAAAATGGATAAATGGCTAAAACGGATAGATTGCTCTTCCAGAGAGAGCTCAACTGCTACCACCGGTCAGGCTCACAGACATTTCTTTTTCTAGCTGCTACAAGTGCGTGAGAGTAGTGGGTACATGGCTGGAGGTCAAATGTCTGAAGGGGTACGGGGCTGTGAAAAGGTTGGGAACCACTGCCCTAAGGGGTATACAAGGCAGTGCCGCCTTTGCCGCATCTGGGCCATGTCCGGTTCACATGCCGTATGCCAGTGCCGACTGAACGCCACCTGTGCCGGCTTCAAGCCAGATCTGTGCCACATGTGGTCTGCTATGTGGGTATACCCACATAGCAGACCACATTACTATAACCACATTACTATAACCACATTACTATATATAATGCAGTTGCAATAACCCAGTCACATTATTTTTTTCTAGTGTTTGATTCACCTCTTATATAGTATATCAATAAATGTATTTATTGTTGTTAATGAATTGAGTGACATTACTATGTAAACCCTATTGTTGTTAATATAGGCCCATTTCTTTTCCTGTTGCTGTGTTCACAACTGGAAATAAACATGAATGCATTGTTTGTTTTTGACAGGGTTTGATTTGAAATGCCTTTAAGGAAGTGTTATTTCTTTTTTGTGATAGTCTTCTTGTAGTGTTTGTGAGCAGGTCACAGAGATGGCAGCCTCCAAATACAAGGCTTCCCTCAAGAAAAAGCTCCTCTCAGAGCACAAGGTGGTCGTCAGCACTCTGAAGAAGGAGAATGCCTATCTGAAGAAGAGTCTGGCCGAGCTGTCCCGTCAACATTCACAGCATAACAAGATAGTAGAGGTAACTCAGTCAAATGATCTGAGGTTTGTTTTTGGTATCAGTGCAACATGAGTCAGCTGTTTCTTTGTTTTTTGTACTTCTGTTTGCAGAGATTCTTCTCTCTTGAAACCATGAAGCTTGAGAGCTGTCAGCATCTTACAGCTAAAGATGAGAAATCTGCTTTGCTATTAGAGCAGCTGCAAATAAAAGAAGGGAACCCGACAGACAAAGTGAGTGTGATGAGTAAGAGAATGGTTTCAGGGTTTTCCAAAAGAATTAGAAGAAATTAAACAAGCTTCGGGCGGCACAGTGGCGAGGTGGTTAGCTACTGATGCCTCACAGTGAGAAAGTCCCGAGTTCAAATCCGTACTCTGTGATGTCAGGTCTATTGTAGTCCACTAGATGGCAGCAATTGTTTGTGAGACACAGTTTTCTTTTACATCCACATGACCGGTCCATCAAAAGATGACTGCGAGGAAAAGTGTTGTTCCCCTCCTCATTCAGAGCATTTCAAAGTCATTACAGTGACATTGTGAATTCTGCCACTCAGCTTTCTCTTTCCATTGTAGGAGTAAAATAAAAAGTTCATTTTTCTTGATCAGTTTCTTCAAATTTTCAAATGTGTAATGCTGTACTGTGTTTTCCGTCGTCAGGCTTTCACCAGCAATGTAGATGTGGCAGAGCTTCAGAGCAAACTCAGAGATGTAAGTGTGTTTTTTTTTGGTGATAGAGTTGGAAAAGATCTCTATTTCTAGATACGCTCAAGATATGTGCCCGTGTACAGTATACATGTCTGGCTCAGTGTTTGTACTCTGGAGCCACCCCCCGTGGCACGACTTTCTTTCTGTCTCTCTCTGTTATGTGCCTTTCATTCTTTTATTGAATCCCCCAAGGCCTTGGACAAGAACAGGCGGTGGCTGGAGTATGACCAGGAGAGAGAGGCCTATGTAAGGACGATTCTGGCCAGAATATTATGGCTTGAGAACGAGTTGAACGAAGCCAATCAGGCCCACTCACAGCAGCACAATGAGGACCATTCAGATGGTGAGGGACAGTGGGCAGCGGACATTCACCACTGGTGCGACAAGGGGCAACAGACTGTCACAACAAGATTTCTAAGATATCAAGACGGCCCCATAGTAGCCCTCTATTTGGCTGCACTTTAAAAATCTGGTGCACCCCTGTGTAAGGGTCTTTATTGTCCTCTTTCTTTTCACGCTAATTTTTTTTCTTTTTGTCATCACAGAGAAGGAGAGAATATTTCAGATACAAGAACACTATGAACAACTTTTACAGAAAGAAAAAGAAGACAAGCTGGAGGTGCTGAGGGAGCAAGCTAATGCGGCCTATCATAACCTGATAATCACTGAAAACTGGTATGTCTGCTCCAAAAAGACAAACAGCAGCACAGCAAGCCTGTGGAGTTCATATACAGGAATACTAAACATGATACTGCTGAGACGTGGCATTTGATGGAAAATTTACAGTAAAGTGAACAGTTGACTGTGCTAGTTCTTATAAAGTTAAGTTGGTTGACGTTACCTCTGGAGTTTCGCCCTTCTCTCTTGAAATGATTGTAAATCTCGATGGTCTAAAAAATCAAGCGCGCAGACATCAGATTTTGATTTTACATTAGGTGAGTCATGTAAGTTGTCCGTACTGTTTTCTCTGTAAAGTTAAATTCAGTACAGGGCGGCCGGTGTGTGAGTAGGAGGGTCTGGGGGGGGGGGGGGGGGGGGGGCAGCTTTGGGAAGGGAAGGAAGTGGTTATCTAGTTTACCCAGAATAGGTATAGAATGAAGCACAAATGCATCTGAAAAGTGCAGCGATAATCATATCTGAACTTTCACAGAGTACAGCCAGACTGAGCTGCTGCAGCTGTTCCCACAGCTGGAGTCTGTATACTGTTGTAGCTTGCCATTTTGAAAGAAGTAATGATCAATTAATGTAACATGTAAAGGGCCACATCATCTGTGTTAGTGTACAGTATTGCAGTGGACTAGTGAAACAACTGTTACAAATAAAAAATGTAAATGCTGAGGGGGAATGCTATCCTCCATTATTTTCCCACTTTGAATGGATAATATTCTTCAGTTTAGTGTTGGAAAACTCAGACTGTGGTCAACTGCATGACAGAAATGTTGTTGTGTAGGTACAAGAAAAGGGAGAAGGAGGTTGAGGAGCTCAGGCAGCAGCTGTGCACTGAAAGAATGAGTGGAAATAGTGCACAGGGAGACCAGGATTGCCCCGGGACTCAAGAGCAACAGCAGAGAGATGAGACCAAAGTCCTCCATGGCATGCTGGATGAGGAGAAGAGAAGATCAGCTAACTTTGAGTTGCAGGTGCATCTCAATTGAACCATTTCATATTATTTATTAATTGTGCCTTCATCATTTGAGGGAAAAAAGACTAAAAAAAAATGACACTACTCTCTTCTCAGGCAAATATGTTTCAAAGGTGTATGTTAAATCGACACCACGCAGACCAGGAAGAGATTGCAGACCTGAAGCGACAGGTATGCCATGCACACTCAAGCTGTTGTAGTACTAACTATAAATTTAAGGATGTTGCTGTTAATTATGGTCCAGATTAATAACACTATACAATAGATTGGCAGCTTGTTTTTTGTCTGTCCTTCTGTGACATTCCAAGACAGACGCATCCATTGCAACAGACACACCATACTCTCTTACCTCAGTTCCTTGCATCTGAAGCCAATGAGACATGCTTTATATATTGGTTTCATTGCAATGGCAATTTTTCAAATTTTAGATCAGGATTTCTTCACAAGACCTTGAGGATGTGAGGCACGATTGCTCGTATTTAAAGAAGCAAATGGTCAGAGTCCTGAAGAAGCTGCAAAAAACAAAAGACCATGTGAGAAAAGAATCAAAGGTTGGCATGAACAGAGCAAAGGACATGCTTAGTAGTTAGTGTCTCTGATGAATGTTGAAGCTGCATTATCTTGTATTTTTTGCACATCAAGCACATACGGAGCAACATCAGCAATCATTCATAGCTCTGTCTGTTTCCTGGTTGCTGCCCTGCCATTTCACTGAACATGGATTCCTGCTTGAAACAGCACTTAGAAGAGCAGAGTTGCATGCTGGAAAACCAAAACAAGTATCCAAAATAGACTAAAATGTTCCTTATAATCAAGAGGAACTGCAGAGTCACATGATAATTCTGATTGGAATTTTGTTGCTATAAAAAAATATATATTAATGCAGCTTTAAGTTGTGCCGGTTAAGAATGATGACCGTACTAGAAAAGCTTTTTCAGAGAGACTTCAGCGTAACTAATGGATGATTCCTTTTTATACTAGGGTGAACAGCAGGATCCCAGCTCATGTGAAGGGATGCGCCCTCCCTCCCGGCTCTCCTCTCCTCACAGCAGCGTGCTGAATGAAAGCATCCTGGAGTGCCCCAACTGTCAGGCCAAGTATCCAGCCAATGACTACAGAAAATTGATCAACCATCTAGAAACTTGTCTAGACTGAGCCAAGAACCTGTTATGTTAAAACCCTCTGTTTCTTTGACTCATAATGTGTGACTACACATGAAAGTTCTCACAATAAACCACAGTGCTGTGTTGTCAAGGATGTGGTTCTCTGTGTCCACGGGTGGCTGTATACTGATGCAGCTCGCAGTTTGAAAAAACTAAGGTGCTACTACTGTACCGTGTAAAGGATCACATCATCTGTGAGTGTTTTCCTAAAACTGGTAGTGTATTGTATTGCAGTGGACTAACGCAACAACTGTCTTAACTAATAAGAAATGTTAATAATGTGGGGGAACGTCACCCTACTTAATTTCCCGTGCAGAGTAAAGAAGAAATTTCCTCACAACTGTCTTAAGAATTTCCGTGAAATTTGTTTTGCAAACGTTTTACATGAATTTGGTTTTCCTTTAAAATAAAATTAGAATTAAAACAAAAAAAATGAAATTCAAGAATAAACAGCACAGTTCCCTGACTATATCGAGCACTATTACCAGAATATTTAGTTTTGTGTAGGGCTGTTTAGCAGAGGTTAGCATGCTCTCAGCCTGATATTAGATGGTATTCATGCTAAACATTAGCATATTAGCATTGGCACTGCATATATCCACCGTCGTCAGCATTTAGCCAACAGCACTGCTATATCTTAATCTATTAGACTGTCAGCTTTGAAAAAAAAAAATAAAAAAAGTGAACTTTTTGTGAACTTCTCCCAAATCAACTCTCATACTGTTCCAAACAGGTGAATAGCTGCTTGTGTAAGCTAATCCCTTTCCTGTGCTATTTAAGGACGTGGATTAGTATTGCTTGCTCATAATATGGGGAGTCACAGGTTTAAGCAGTAGCTGGGGGCTTTGAACTAGAGTGTGACACCAAAGGTTGACTCACGCTTAACACTTTAGAAGAAGATGCTAATATGGTTTAGACACCGCTTAAGTTGCTCCACTTTTCAAGAACCGTTTATATAGAAATGTCTTCATGGAAAGTCAGAATATGAGATTAGCCTGTCTGAGAGGCTGACTTAGACACAAAGAAGGGACGTTTCCCCGTGACGGAGAAAGGAAGACGTGTGACAGCAATCATTAGAAAGTAAATCTCCACTGTCTATTTCAAATCGCCTGTAATGTCAGCTCCAGTCATGTGTCATTCAACTGCAACTGGAAAAGAGCAAAAAATGAACTGTGAATAAAAGGGAGTGTTTCTAAAGACATGCGACATAGCAGCAAGGAATCAGAATAAATGTATGTTTAACTAAACAGTGATAGATGGAAGCGTAAAGGACATCTTATAATGTTTGACTTCCGTCCAGGTATCACACAAAGCAAACAGCATCCAAAAGGCTAGTCACCACCCTCCATCACTCCTCCTCCCTGTCTCTTGCATCACTTCATGCCTTATCAGCACCTGTTCCTCATTCACTTTTCTGGCGGACTACCTGAGAGGACAGAGTCAGCACCTGAGATCAAAATGTCTTTTCATCCCATGGATACAGACCCTCACACTCCCTTTCTCCACGTAGGAAACACCACTTATTTTTCTTTCTTCTCCGAGGTGAGCCAGTCAGATCATTTTTCCAGCACTATTGTCGAGACCCTGGCCATCACCGCGGTCTTCCTGACCTCTGTGGCTGCAAATGTGGGAGCTGCAGCCCTTGTGACTTTCGAACGCAAACCTCTGGCTAACAAGACCATCCTGACCCTCAACTTGTTCGTGGCTGATCTGCTGTTTGTCAGCATGATCCCACTGATTGTGGCAGTGCGTTGGACCGTGTCCTGGACGCTGGGGTACGCTGCCTGCCACACAGTGCTTTTCGTCACGTGTATGAGCGGCTGCGTCGCCATCACTACCCTGGCCTCCATCAGCGTGGAGAGGGTCCAGGCTATTCTCCGGCTTCAGACCGCACACACTCTAGACCCTAGGATGGTGACCGCCACCATCATCTTCATCTGGGCCTATTCCGCGCTCAGCACCTTACCCCTCAGTCTGTTCTTCACCGTGATGGAAGTGGACTTCCCTAATCGGGTATGAATGGTTTGATGAACTGAAAGAAATCTCCCCGCCGTTGATTCATGTCTTTTTTGTAAGCTTTCTGATTTCTCCACAGGATCTTGTGCACATCTGCACTCTCAAATGGCCCGACACGGCTGGAGAGATTGTGTGGAACGCGGCTTTCACTGCCTTGTGCTTCCTTCTGCCAGGACTCATAATTGTTGGGAGTTACAGCAAAATATTACAGGTGAGTTTATTGCAATCTTTGACAGAAAAAGACGGCAGGAAGTTAAGACAGATAATAAATGCATTGATGTTTAACCAAATGTTACTGTAAACAGCTGCAAATGAATGCTCATTTAAGAAACATTTTCCTTCAATTATTCATTCAGCAGGTTATACAATCTCATGTCCTGACATTAGTCTTTGTGCCTTCTGTGAATATTAGTCATTTCTCTGTCACTGTGGGAACAGAGATATGTATGCTTTTGTAATTACTGAAGCTGAAAATGGCTCCTGGGTGTGTTTGGATTCAGAGTTTCCACTATCAATTGTCAACATTGCGTTGGGCAACCAGTTCTACAAACGAGGACATAAGTCTGACACAGATAATAGAAAATGACTCTGATTTTAGCTCTAAGAAGATTCAATGGAGCCACGTTACATCATAGATGGTTTTATCATTTCGCTATTGTTCACGTGTTATGTATTAATATTTTTTGCAGATTGCTAAAAGTTGTAGACGAAGGCTTCGACCAAGACACAGTCGGCCTCCAGCCGGAGACTCCCCTGACTACCACGTCTCCCGCCAGGACATGAAGCTCTTCCGTACCATGCTGGTCTTGGTGCTCTCCTTCTTAATCATGTGGAGCCCGATTTTCATCGTCACCTTCCTCATACTGGTCAGGAACTTCCTGAGTCACCTGCACGTCTCCTCCACAATGTTCTTCTGGGTGGTAACGTTCACAATGGCCAATTCAGCGCTCAATCCCATCCTCTACTCAGTCCTCCAGTTGAAGAACAGCTGGCGTAAGCTCTGCTGTGGCTCTGTTGTTCAGCCGCTGACAAAAGGTCCTCGTGCCAGTGGCCGTGCGCCGAGGATAGATCCATGATTATCATTATAGTGACGTCAAATAGAGCATATTATATCTGCCAAATGCATGCAACACATGATCCACACTGGTGTAAGATTAAATATTTGCATCCTCGCTGCACTAAAAGCCTGGTACATGAAAAGCAGTGATTCCAGGAATTGATTGAGTGCTAACCTTTAAAACGATTACCTATGAGAAAACACGTTGAATATAATTCATTCAGTGAAAATCTATTCAGAATATTTGTAATGTTTAGTTAATACAGTCTACAACAATGTATCGTACTCGTTCAAATAATACACAGCACCCATTATTATTATTACCTGAAATGAGCTCATTTATAACAATCTGCTGTCTAAAAATGCTAATAAAAGGGATTTAGAATTGATGAATTGACCGTATTAATGATTTGGGGTATTTTTGGAAGAAAAAAACTTGCAGAGACTTTGCAATTTCTTATTTATTCTCTATTAAAAGACAAAACATGGAGGGTGCAGGAAGCTACCTCAGTCTGAACCATTCATCAAAGAAACATTTACTAAAAAAAAGTCTCCAGGTGTTGTACATTTTCCACTCAGAGAGAGAGAATTTTGTCCAAACAAGTGGGATACGTCGTCATGCTAGTAGGCTGTCAAATGACAGTATGTTCTGTCCCGCACTGTTTTGTATTATGTTTGAGTCAGTCAACTTCCAGAGTTGCCATCATAGGGCCTAAGTCAATAGGCCAATGCAAAATGATGTCACTGTAATTTCATCTGGAAGAAGAAAGACTTGAGTTTCATCGTCAGATCATGTTAACAAAAAGCAGTTTCCCAAACTCCAAACAGCATAAAACAACAACTTATTCCTGTCAGCAGCTAAATGTAACTTCCATAGAACAGATGAACACTGAGGCCCAGGAGGCCAGACCCATGATATGAACAAACTTCTTTCTTTCCAGCTGTAGCACTGCAGCAGGTGTTCCTGTATCATTATATTGCCTCTGTCACTGCTGGTTTTCTTGTTCAAACCTGGGCGCTCTGTTTGCTTTACATAAGCTGTGAATTAATTGTGTATTCTGTCCTCAAAGACAGTTGAACGCAGCTTTTATCACGTGACCAGTGGCTCCTCTGAACTTTGCACGGTGTTACTGTTATGGTATTATCCTTATCCTCTTCGAAACAAATGGAACAATTATGCGCAAATTATGCCCATAAAAAAATGTATTTGAATGTTACACCAGTTTACAGGGTGTATTCAAAGAAGAGAGAATATTGTGACTGAGTTTAGGCCCGGGGAGTATTGTTGAGCTTACCTTTTGCAAGTGTCATTGCTCAGCTCTCGTTACTTGTGACGGGATTTGCTTCGCTAAAATGACAAGTAGATGG
Organism: Chelon labrosus; assembly: GCF_963514085.1. NCBI lineage: Eukaryota > Metazoa > Chordata > Actinopteri > Mugiliformes > Mugilidae > Chelon > Chelon labrosus. The sequence continues at coordinate 14,658,937 of NC_140348.1, forward strand.
ATTTGCAAGTTAAGAAAGCTCAGGGGCTTTACAACACTTGCGTCACAGTCATTAGAGCCCCATGGGATCCCCTTACCCTGTAAGCCACACATTGCCTTCTGTTGCCTGGGAGAAAGTTGGAAGCGCTGCTTTGACTAGAGGGGAGCGCAAGAAATGTCTCAGTAGGATCTGCATCGCCACACATTCTGGACTCTTCCTCCATCCAGCTGCACCTGTGCCGAGGGGAGCATCTTTGCGCTGCTACAGAAGAAATCCTTCAACCAAACTTGGACAGAATGGCAGACAAAGACACTGTGGAGAAATTTCTGGACAACAACCCACAGTTTGCTAAGGAGTACTATGAAAAGAAAGTCAAGGCAGATGTGCTCGCTGCTGCCTTCAACAACCAGGTCCAGGTCAAAGACCCAGCCTCTTACAAGGATGTCTCCACCATCCAGGAGGCCGAGTTAATATTCGAGCTCGTAAAGGAGATGCAGGGAAGCAACCAGATGGAGAAAGCCCTGCATAAGATTCTCCAGAGGATCGCTCTCCTGATCCAGGCTGATCGGTGCAGCTACTTTGGATACAGGGCTCGTAACGGAACTCCGGAGCTGTCCACCATCCTCTTCAATGTGACACACAATTCATCATTCGAGAAAAATATAGTGAGCCCCAGTCTGGAGATTGTTTTCCCAACCGACATGGGGATTGTTGGATTCACGGCACACTCCAAGAAGCCTCAGATTATTCCTGATGTGAAGAAGGTGAGCAAATAAATAAATATAATTCAGCTTTAATGACACGTTTTGCTGTAGTGTGTCTCACATTTCTCATGCTGATTTGTAACTTAAATTGTAGTAAGTCTCATGCTGTGCCTTAGTCGTGTTGTCGGCGTGTGCACTTACCTTTAACAACTCTCCCTCGTTGTTTTCAGAATTCTCGTTTCAGTGACTTCGTGGATAAACAGACCAAATACACCACCAAATGCATGATCACCGCTCCCATCATGAACGGGAAGGAACCCATCGGGGTTGTCATGGCCCTCAACAAACAAGGCGCTGATGAATTCTCCAAGAGTGATCAAGAGGTGAGTGGACGCATTTCTGAGGAGAGATGTAAATACCGTGGATTGTTCCCGTAGATAAACTCACTCACTCAGACTTTGTTTGGCAGAGCTGAGAGATAGAAAATATACAACTGAGGCTGCTAAATCAATCCACTTTGACTGTTGTGTCCTTGAATGCTAAAATGGCCATTTTTAGCCCGAGCAGCTTCCTGTCTGTGACCTGTATATTTAGAAACCTGAGATGGCCATGGTTATGACAGCTCAACTTTTAATCCAGTTACAGAGGAGACGCTCAGAATTTTTTATTTTTTTTTATGGCCTCTGTGTGACTATGAGGTCAGTCAACTCAAATGAAGTGAACTGGTTTCAATTTATAAATACAGAAAGGGAACACTTGAATGCTCTTTCTCTCCAGCTCTTCAACAAATATGTGAACTTTGCTGCCGTGGTTGCCCTCCAAGCGCACACTGCTTACATGTGGGACATAGAGTCCAGAAAAAGCCAGGTGAAGATGATCCCTTTGCTTTCACAAAATAACAAAACAATATTTGGTGTTGTTGTGCGCCACCAGATGACACTGTGAGATTCTTGAGGTGACTGTTTTCTTTGCTGTAGGTGTTGCTGTGGTCCGCCAGCAAGGTTTTTGAAGAGCTGACGGATATTGAGAGGCAGTTTCACAAAGCCTTGTACACAGTGAGGACTTACATCAATTGTGAGAGATATTCTGTTGGACTTTTGGACATGACCAAAGAGAAGGTACATTTGGGAAGAAATGCCTTTAATCTAATCAGCGCCAACTATTCCATATGGCTACAGTGATATCTCTTGTGTTTATATATTCATTAATAACGGCGCAAGATGATTACTTCCAGGAATTCTTTGATGAGTGGGCAATCAAGCTCGGAGAACAGGAGCCATACAAGGGCCCCAAGACACCTGACGGCAGAGTGAGTCCCATGATTACTATTGTACAGTAACATTGTTCCTAATCTCTGCATTGGAGGAAATCTTAAAAATGCTCTTATTAACAGGAAATCAACTTCTACAAGATTATTGACTACCTGCTGGAGGACAAAGAGGAGATTAAAGTCATCCCGTAAGTGTCACACAGTGTCAAGTGTTTGATTAATCAGATGCTGAATGGTATAATCAGAGTTAATGACTCCTCTTCACACTCACAGAGGCCCTCCTGCAGACCACTGGGCTCTGGTCAGCGGACTCCCAGCGTATGTGGCTGAGAATGGATTTGTGAGTTCCACGTTTGTTCCACTATCTTATGTAAACGTTGAATAAAACAGCTCCCATTGAATGTGAATCATTAACACCGATCTGCCCGCCGTTCCCCAGATCTGCAACATGATGAACGCCCAAGGAGACGATTACTTTGCATTTCAGGTGAACCACTCTGTCAAACCTCTGACAAACGACCGCTCTAATCACCGTCAGTGTTTGTTTTTCACGTGTTGCAAAGCGCTGCCGTCAGTAACCCGGATGTTGGATTTGATTCGTGTGACAGAAAGAAGCGGTGGACGAGTCTGGATGGAAGATAAAGAATGTCCTCTCACTCCCTATTGTCAACAAGAAAGAAGAAATCGTCGGCGTTGCCACTTTTTACAATAGAAAAGATGGCAAACCTTTCGACGAGAACGATGAACAAATTACAGAAGTGAGCTTTTTCTTGCAGTTTAAGTGTCACGGCATTTCAAAAACTTCTTTATCTTAATGTATCTCATAGGAGCTAGTGTGTGGAAGAGCCTGTTAATCATTTACACTTATTTATGTATAACTCTGTGTCTCCAGGCTCTGACCCAGTTCCTTGGCTGGTCCACTCTGAACAGTGACACATACGACAAAGTGAACAGGACAGAGTGGAGGAAAGATGTTGCCCAGGAAGTGCTCATGTACCAGACAAGGGCCACACCAAATGATGTGCAGACTATTCTGGTACACTTCTACCCTGATTAACTGTTGACTGTTCCATCCAGACAGAAAACAGATCAATACATCAGGCCTCCTTTTAACTAATCTTTCCCCTCAGAACACTCAAGAGAAGTTTGGCTCTGCACCAGAGGACTGTGACCAGAAGGAGATGTACAAACTGCTGGTACGCACTGGGATTTGTCTATTATGTGTTCACTTGTCTTAGAGTCTAAATCACTGTGGACTAACCCGTGCTTGTTTGTGTTGCCGCCCTGTCCGTTCGGACCGCAACGTGCAGAGAGCCAACATCCCGGACGCCAAGAAAGTCGAGCTGCTTGAGTTCCACTTCAGTGACTTTCCCCTGTCACACTTTGACCTCGTCCAGTGTGGTATCCGCTGCTTCTTTGAGTTGGGGGTGGTGGAGAAGTTCAAAGTCCCGGCGGAGGTACAGTATAATCAGAAAACCTGTCAGTATTCACTGCACTGCTTTCCCCTGCTTTCCTGTTGAAGGCACCTTAAATAATTCATCCGTGACATAGCAAAGAATAATGGCAGCCTGTGTTTTGCCCCAAAGATCCTGACTCGATGGATGTACACTGTTCAAAAGGGATACCGTGACATCACCTACCACAACTGGAGGCACGGCTTCAATGTTGGACAAACCATGTTCACTCTGCTGCTCGTGAGTCGGATTCCTCATTTTCATATTTTTACTGCTTGCTCTTCTCTGAGGTTTAACAAGGGGGTTTCTTCTCTCCTCTCTTCTTACAGACAGGTAAACTGAAGGCGTATTACTCTGACCTCGAGGCCTTTGCCATGGTCGCTGCTGGATTCTGCCACGACATCGACCACAGAGGAACCAACAATCTCTACCAGACAAAGTAGGCTTCACGGTTTCACAGGAAATCTGTGCAATCCTACATCATAATATTATTTGAAAAAGGTGATTTATATTTTCCTGGCGGGCTCTTGTAGGAGCACATCCCCTCTGGCAAAACTGCACAGCTCCTCAGTAATGGAGAGACATCATCTTGAGTACAGTAAGAGTCTGATGGAGGATGAGGTACGTCCTTTTAAGGCTGTGGTTTAAATCATTTTTCATACTGTGCTTTATCCGGTCATATATTTTCTGAAAGGAACTTGGCAGCTGCCTTAACTTACTCCTCTGCTCTTGTTCACAGAACCTGAACATCTTCCAAAACCTTCAGAAGCGTCAGTTTGAAACTGTGCAGCATCTGTTTGAAGTTTGCATAATTGCCACTGATCTCGCCCTCTATTTCAAGTAAGGAATGTCGAGTGTTTTGTTTTTTTTTTTTTTTTTAATTCTTGTAAATGATCTTCTGTGAAAACGAGACCTGACAGCTCTCTTGTCTCTCAGGAAGAGAACAATGTTCCAGAAAATTGTAGATTCTGTGGAGACGATTCCAGACCAGAAAGAAAAGATCAGCTACATCTCCAACAACGCAACCAGGAAGGAGATTATCATGTAAATACGTTTTAGTAATACTTTTCTTATGTGACCTTTTCTATCGATTGTCTTTCAAAACATCCTTCACTGGTGCTGTGCTTTCTGCAGGGCCATGATGATGACTGCTTGTGACCTGTCAGCTATTACAAAGCCATGGGACGTTCAGAGCAAGGTGCGTTCCCTTCTTCAGACTTGTAACGTGATCACAAAACACAAATCGACATACACGCATCGTTTCTCATTGTCCCGTTGCTCCTAGGTTGCACTGATGGTGGCTGCAGAGTTCTGGGAGCAGGGAGACCTTGAGAGGACAGTTCTCGAGCAGCAGCCAATTGTAAGAGTTCTGCATGATGTTTTTTGTGAGCATATTCTGACTTTAAGTATTAGAGATAATCATCACCTCCTGTCTCTTTGTCTTTCAGCCAATGATGGACAGAAATCACGCTGATGAACTTCCCAAGATGCAATGTGGTTTCATTGACTTTGTTTGCTCCTTTGTGTACAAGGTATCAATATACTGTTTATCATTATTAGCAAACACAAGCATTGCTTTCTTTACAGTTATATTTTCTCCTGCAAATGTATTATCTTTAGTGTATGAACATGTGCACATGTATGTTTTTCTGTTGCGCGTTTCCAGGAGTTCGCTCGATTCCACAAAGAGATCACCCCCATGTTTGAGGGGCTGACCCAGAACAGGGCAGAGTGGAGAGCTCTCGCAGACGTCCACGAGGCCAAGATGAAGGCCATCGAAGATGAGAAGAAAAAGCTGGAGGGAAACGAAGGTGAGCGCTTAATTTGAGATTAATGCGAGATTATTGAATCCCTTAAAGCTCGCTCTGTGTTTTTGCTCTGTCCTCCGCCCCTCACTGTTCCTCTCATTCGTTCCTTTCACAGCTCAAGAAGGCGGGAAGTCAAAGACGTGTGTCATCTCCTAAAACAACGGGAACGCTAAAGCATTTATGGATTTGCATTTGTACAGTGTGTGTATGGGCATGTGTTCACAGATGAGGGAACTTTAATGTGCACAATCCCTAAATTATTATTTTTATATATTGTAATATTTAGGTCCTGTAAAGAAAGCACCATTACGTGCATGCAGTTTGTATGTAAAATAATTTTATTTAACTATTTATTATGTCTATAAGGATATTTAGCAACATTATTTGGCTTTGGGCATGGTATGAATAGAAGTATTACGAACTAATTCCCTTATTTTCTAGTTGGGAAAACTTCAAAAACTCCATTACCAGCTGCTTTTTTATTGCAGGCGGTGCTTTCAAAAGCATATGGGTGAGAGATTTAAGAAGCTTTGACGGAATTGGATTTAGTTATAAGCCAGCTCGAGCTCCAAGGCTTTCCATTTTAAGTCCCCTGCTTACATAAAGTATAAATACTGCCGCCCTGCTCATAAGTCAACGTGCCCAGAGTATGTATGGTATTTACAGGACGTGAAGGTGTCACGTGAAAACACGTGTGTAGCACGCAATGTCCTAAATCAGGAGACATGGCTTTGAAACAATATAATAATTAAGATGAAATTAAGTGTTTATGGCACGAGAGCTTTGAAAGTATAGCTTTGAATAAATAACAAATAATGTGCAATAGCATCATATGTAAGAAGATAAAGGATGTAAATAAAATATGTTTTCAAATCATGTCTGAATTGCGTGTTTTATATATTCTGCAAATTAGAATACTGGAACAAGGAAAGCTGTGATTACACAGATTTTTTTTAAGCTGCGGTTTGGATGTGATTGGAGATCCTACCTGCAACATGTGGATTATAAAGTAGAAAGAGTTTCTTGACGGTAGCTCGGAGTCCCATCGGCTCTATGACCACCCCCTGTGGTTCTCTGTGTAAAGTTTGTTTACAAATGAGATGAGCTAAAGAAGGATTTAGTTGACCAGGACCAACCAAACATCATCTTTCATTCAAGTGCTAATGAGCTTACAAGAGACCCGTGTCACCGATTTGGAGCTGGTCTCTGTTCGCTGGCTTCACACCAAATGTTTGCATCTTATATATTTGAGGACACTTTATTTACTTCCCAGGATGCATTTTTTTTCCAGCAGCCTGCCTTCCTGTGGGATCATTTGCTGTAGTGAATGTGCATTAATATTCATGTTCTTTGACCTTTGTGTGTTTGGCGCATATATTGACCTCAGGTGGGATTAGCAAATGTTGTGTTGTGTCATGTGAGGATATCCCCAGACAACAGAGGTAGGAAGTAACGAAGTGCAAATACTTCGTCACTGTACTTAAGAAAATTTTTCAGGTATCTGTAGTTTACTTAAGTATTTATTTTTCTGGCGACTTTTTACTTTTACTCCCTACATTTGTACACAAATATCTGTACTTGTGCCTGTGTACTTCTTCTACTGGGTTGAACAGGCAGCCTGTTGATTAGTTTAAGCTCTACTGCCACCTAGTGACTGGAGGCTTGTTAATCGTTCAAGCATCATTAAAGACTCTGAAAGTCCCCGCTGCTATCATTAGCTTTTTGAAAAAATAAAAAAAATTCAGATATGGCGTGGTTTCTGTTGCTATCATTAGCTTTTTGAAAAACAACATATTCAGATATGGCGTGGTTTCTGTTGCTATCATTAGCTTTTGGAGAAACAACAAATTCAGATATGATGTCGTTTCTGTTGCTATCATTAGCTTTTGGAGCATTTTTTGGAAGCCAGTTTACAACGTTAGCAATGCTGTGGGAACACATCATTATAGCTAACGCTATAGCTTGTTTAAAAACAACAACAACCCAATAACACTTAATTTATCATTAAAAATTATCCAGATGCACATGCAGGACCTCTGGTCAGTTCAGTCTAGATTCTGGTTCTGCTAGAACCTTTTTCATTTTGCAAAATTATCAACGGATGAATTGTTTCATTAATGGCAAAATCATTTTTACTTTTACTTAAGTAAATTTCAGAGCCTGTACTTTCTTACTTTTACTTGAGTGAAGGAGTTGAATCAGTACTTTTACGAGAGTATTATTTTACACAAGTATCCGTACTTTTACCTAAGTACAGAAAGTGAATACTTTTGCCACCTCTGCCAAACAAAGGAGGGATTATGCATTATTTCCTGTACAGCTGAGAATGCATGTGAGCAAAGTGATCATTTGTGATCTTTTGTTCCTTGAATTTTTGGAATTAAGACCTGATGACCTACAGCAATGTCTAAGCATTTACAATTGAGACATTTTTTTCAGCTAATATGTAGACAAGTGCATAACCCTAACCCGAATGCATTATTTATCCGCACTGACTGTGTGTCTGCCACAACAGATCCTCCGGACCAAACAAGTGGCTCGGGCAGGTGTTCATACAAGAACCAGAGAGCATCACTTACAAAAGCCCGGCAGTAACGTCACAGGGAGGTAAACCTGCTTTGAGGACTGACACCTTAAAGGACAATTCCGGCGCAAAATGAACCTGGGGTTAGTAACACATGTGTACCGAGTTCGACCATTCTCTGGTATTTGTTTTCATGCATTTTTTTTGTTAGTCAAATGTGACCAGTTTTCTTGCAAACCGCTAATTAGCGTATAACTGTCTGTTGCCGGAAGAAAGCACTGAGAGCATAGAGAAGCACTGAACGAAGAGAGTTCAGTTTCCCCAAGATGGCGCCCGCCTGGATATGCGAGCCAGACGCGAACGGCACTGTGTTCCTTTTTTAATAAACTGCCTGTATACTTGCAAAGTTCTCAATGCTTCGGTTTACATGTAGAGACCCTAGTTATGCTACCGTGTAAGTGTGGTGATATTGTGAGCCTTGTTAGTGGTATAGAAATAGCGATTTCTTTTTATGTGTAGGTGTGCCCCGAAGGCTAGCGTTATACGCTAATTAGCGGTTTGCAAGAAAACTGGTCACATTTGACTAACAAAACAAATGCATGAAAACAAATACCAGAGAACGGTCGAACTCGGTACACATGTGTTATTAACCCCAGGTTCACTTTGCGCCGGAATTGTCCTTTAAGACAGCAGGTCATGAGGTCAACCTGCACAACAAGCGTGCTTGTTAAGTTTGCACGTTAACAATAATGAAAACTACAACTAATTTAAATTTGAGTGAAGTTAAATGTGGATTTTGCTTTTTAAAAAAGGTGTTTCTCAAAAGAAAATGACATTTTAAAATCACAAACCTTTTCAAAGTCGAGGTAGAATATTTGAAAGAGATGAGAGCTCACTATCTGTGCACCTCCGACAGCGATTTGTCTTGGCTCCACATTTCCCTCTAGTGGAGAGGTCAGCTCATCAGTGCACATTTTGGCACGTCCAGTGTACAAAGACATGTAATATCTGCACGTGAAATAAACATTTGTCGTCAGAATAAGTGATCTTGAGGCGCAGAGGCATATCACTGAGGCCAGGCACTTCATATTAGTTGCAGAAAACTAGTCCCAAAATTCCATCAAATGGGAGAAACACTAGACTAACTGTGTTCATATGGCTGCCGGACAGTATGTGTTCTATTCTGGCGATGAATGGTGACATTTGTGAAGCATAGACACTACACATCATCCTTGAGCGCAACAGTAACAGCCAGTGTTCTCACTTTAGTCCGATATCTGCTTATGAAAAAATTAAATTGTTGCTTTACGTCTGTTCCAGCCTCTACATGATCACATTTTCCCTCCATAGAAGAAGAAGCTGTCTAAAAGCTTTGTTCCATCTCTCTTCCCTCTAAAGTAGTGGCACAGCACTATCCTACAGCCCGACCGTGCCCCTCTAAATGCGCTGCTTTCATCTTTTAAAAGGCGCAATTCTATTATCATGGTAAACAGACATTGGATATCAAATGGTGTAATCTCATCAGGGACATGGAGGCTGGAAGTCCAGAGAAGTATGCATTTATTTAGAAACCTTTTAAAAAGCCCCACACATGTTTCTTCCCAGAAGGGCCTGACGCATGCAGGCCTGCCAGGCACGGTGAGTAAACAAATTAATCTCACAACTCTGGAGGGATCTGAGAAATTACATGACGAAGAAGAACAAGACCATATAGGGCTCCCAGAGGACCCTGACGCACCAGTGTCTGGCACAGAAGAAGAGAACGCTGCAATAAAACTGTAAAGGATTTATTTAACAGCAGTAAAGAATTAAAAAAAGAAGGTCTGGTCCTTATTTGATGTGAAATAAACATGATGGCATGCAGGGGAGCAGAGATAACAAGATAAGGCTTTAACTTGTCCTTTGTGTTAGAGGGGGTTTGAAGGGGGATGGGGGCTCATCTGATTGAGGCAGAGCAGATGTCAGGGTGACAGGAGGGCTTCCCCACACCCCTCCATCACAGGTCAGAAACATTCTGCATCCTGCTGTCGCCATGGAAACCGCGCACGAACCAGGAAATAGTCCCCATAATGTGCATAATCCTGGGAATGCGGTAAACCACAAAGTTTATACGACGTTGGTGATAGTACACGCGTGCTTTGCAGTGTAAAGATTTCTGCAGGCAGTCGAACCAATCGTGCAGAACCCTGTTACTGTCATTGCGTTGTTTCTTTTTTTTTTTTTTTTTTTTTTTTGGAGGAGGGGGGAATTTTTTTTAGCGGATTTCCCACCCGCTTCCCGCATAGAAAGCTCGTGTGCGTCTGCGCCATAGACGGCACTCCGCTGGATCATGTCAGTGTTTCGCTTTCTCCAGCTGATTCACGAAAAATTGCACAATTCCGCTGCCTATTGGGCGGAATCCTGCAGGAGCTTGACACTGACAGAGTAACAATTGTGTGCCGAAATCATAGGCGTGGTTTTAGATGGAGATGCTCCTCCGTCTGCTCCCGCTGGGATTCCCACCTGCCCTTACGCCGCGTTTGTCATCTTGCCAGCTGGTATTATTCTGCTGAGCTTCGGACACTACGGTGGGCGTTTGATGAAGCTTCATCTTCGCCACTGAGGATATAGATTTGTGTGTGTGTGTGTGTGTGTGTGTCTGGGGTGTGGCGTAATTACACTGCGCGGGACGCCCGGTTTTAACACCTCCCGAGCGGCGGCGACGCACGGCACTTGGCGGAGATAAACAAGAGCGGACGGCGCGTCGCTTGGCCTCCAGGCAGCAGCAGTGGGAGAAGAACCACAGAGGAGACCCTGGTTCATGTGTAGGGCTGTTCGTCGCGCAAGTCGTGCCCACAGCGGTTCGCAGGAATGGAGAACACACGCAAGGCATCCAGCAGATCGCCCTGGATTGGCTTACTTGTGCTGGCGTCTGTTTTACTTTTAGTGGACAGCAAGAGAGCCAGGCAGCCTCGCTGTCCCTCATCATGTATATGTACCAAAGATAACGCGCTGTGCGAAAGAACGGGGCTGATCCCTCGCAGCTTTCCCTCCGATGTCACATCGCTGTAAGTCACATTTGTTATCGTTCTATAATAAAAATCCAAACCGGTGTTTTACATTACAAGACACATTGGTTTTCGTTGAGCCGCGTGGATAATCTGCTGCTGCTGCTGCTGCTGCTGCTGCTGCACAGTAATGCACATCCAAGGAAAAGACTGCAACAACTGTTCGCATGAGACAGTCTGTGCTGTGAAGCTAAACTGTTCGTGTGCGTTTGTCTGCTTTGTTTTTTTCCTCCCACAGATCATTCGTCAAGGCTGAATTCACTGAAATCCCGAAAGAGAGCTTCATCCACACGCCTGCCCTCCATCTCCTGTGAGAAATCTCTTCGGAGCTTTTTGTTCTTCTGCCTTTGTTGCATGCTGTCAGTCCCCAGTGAGCTGATCAACGCCATGTTTCATGTTCACACATTATTAAAAACAGAAGACAATGTTTGTTGCTATTTATTGGCCTGGGGGAGCTTAAGTATCCAAAAGCCATTTTGTGAAAATCACCCATGTCAATGATTTCCCTACATGCCTTTTCTCATCAATCTTAGTGTTTCTGTTGGGCATTCATCCAAGGAAAACGTTCTGTGCTTAATGAAAATCAGGTTTGGTTGCTGGATGAGATTTATTAATGGGGAATTCCTCCATTTCAAGAGGGAATCCCCTATACTCCTGCCCCATGTGGTGGGGTATTGACTGAGCCACTGTCCTTCAAAACAAACGTGTTACTGCAGGACTCCTCACAGAGCACCGATCATTGTCTTTCATGCTCTTGGTTTACTGGTGGGCCTTCGATCAAGTTTGTCATTATCCACTTGGAGACCCTGAATAATGACAAAAAACTAACTTGAGATCCTTCTACACAGCCTCTTTGCAGGAAACAACCTGGAATCTATAAACGAGGATGCTTTCCTCGGCCTTCCTCACCTAGAGTACCTGTGAGTAGATGATACACAAAATATCCTGGAAGCTTTCTTTTTTTCTAATAGACTGTCTCTTTTCTAATGCACTTACTCGACACCTCTTTCAGATTCATTGAAAACAACCTAATTAAATCGATATCACCAAATGCTTTCCGTGGACTGAAAACCTTAGTGCACCTGTAAGTACATTTATTTTTTTTTTTTTACTTCATTTGTAAAACTCCAGAGATATTATTCATGAAAAATCCCCCAGATGATTAGACGAGGATGATATTTGTGTTATTCAGATTTTGACTCTAACCACTGAGAGATAATCTAAAGAGGAATTTGCATTTGTAGTGTTGTAGTGTGTGCAGGTGCAGGCAAGCACTGTTCCAATAAACCGCTGACAACGTTTATTACGCAACTCGCATTGCCACATATTCATTTTTCCCGACACTGTGCAGCTGTTGATATGATTATACAGCAAATCCAGCCTATCCTGCCGTCGTCCACCTCCAGTTTAACCAAAAGCCTGTCATCTTTTCTTACAGATCTATTAAACTCTTTATTGATGTCAGCAAACCACAAGTAACATCATTTCTATTCATTCATTTAAGACAAGCCAGAATACACCTGGTCAGTCCAGAGATATCAAAAATGTGGCATGAGCATAATATGTCATGATATTTAAGGTAACAGAATTAATACGTCCAGCTTCTCGACAGCGAGGTGCTTTTCTTCTTCCTTTTTGTTGCCGAGACGGCCATAAAATGGCTGAGAGGGCAACGTTAAAAATAGCTTTATGTTTCCTCAAACTCACAATACGCTATGTTCCTGCTTTTGCTCTCCAGGGTGGCTATGTGTGCCCAAGCCCTTCAGCACGTATCTGTGTACCCCCACTGTAAAGAAATACCACATATGCACATCTACATTTAGATTAAAGAACAGGAAGTTTCTCTGATTAAAAAGAAAAAAAAGCAGAATACATGCAAGGTTAGAATTTAATAGTATGAGGAGGGAATGATAGCAGGAGCAGCACTTTGAATCAGTGATGAAACCAGAACAATAAGCTGTCTATGTCTTCCTCTTTGTCAGGAGCCTGGCCAACAATAATCTCGAGACGTTGCCCAAAGATTTGTTCAAGGGTCTCGAGGCCTTGACAAAAGTGTAAGTATAAATGTTGCATTAAACCCTGCATTAAAAAAATGTTAATGTAAATATTAATGCATTGACAATTACATAACACTGTACGTTAACCTGCAGTATACTGTATGCTACTGTTAACAATGAGCTTTTTGTACAGCCTTCTATATATAGCACACTGTATCATTATTCCTTTTCTGCCAAGGCTTGAAAAATGTGTGGGCAGCTGGTGCTTTTAACGCCATTAAAATCGCATGCGGCAGTCAGGATGAAGATAGTTCCCAATCTATCACCCGCTGAAGATATCCTGTTCTCCTTTATAGTCCCTCTTGATGTTAATGAGAGGGCAAGGAGTGAAGCTGCGAGGGCCAGGGAGCGAAGATCACACTTTTTAAAGAATTACATCCACTCCGAAAGCATTCCTCTGCAAGCATTTGATGTTTTGGAGGTTAGTTTGGTGTTTTCTTCTCCCTTCAGAGACTTGCGAGAGAACCAGTTCACCTGTGACTGTAAGCTGAAGTGGTTGGTGGAGTGGATCTACAGCACCAATGCCACCGTGGATCAGATTTTCTGCAAAGGCCCGGCCACGCTGCTGGACAAGAAGATCAACGACCTGGAGCCACAGTCCTTCGACTGCATCACAACAGGTGGAGCACAAAGCATGACAGAGTTAAATTTAACTTTGACTTCAAAGAGTAAGCAAAGCTTCTACGGACCTTTACATGCTATTTCAATCTTTGTTCCTCCCGCAGAGTTTGCTTCCTACCAGTCCCTGAAGTTTGAATCCATATCTGTGGAAGCGTTTTCCTTCAGGAACGACCAGTATGTGGTGTTCGCGCAGCCCTTCATTGGAAAGTGCAGCTTTCTAGAGTGGGATCATGTGGAAATGGTGTTCAGAAACTTTGACGACATTGACAGTAAGTAAAAGCCATTCAGATATAGCCTGAGGTTGTTGTGAATGAGCTGAGCGAGTTTGGAGGAGGAACCACTAGATGGAGACAAGGGTCTGAGAAAAAGAGAAAGCTGCATTTTTATTCTTTCGTTCTCTTCACCAGGCACATCCACAGTCATCTGCAAACCTCTGGTCATTGACAACCAGCTGTTTGTCATTGTGGCCCAGCTGTTTGGCGGCTCACACATCTACAAGCGTGACACCTCTGCTAACAAATTCATCAAGCTCCAAGGCATTGACATCCTGACAATCCGCAAACCAAACGATGTCGAGACGTTCCGCATCGACGGGGAATCCTTCTTCATCGTAGCCGATAGCTCCAAGGCCGGGTGCACCACCATCTACAAGTGGAACGGTAACGGCTTCTACTCCCATCAGTCCCTCCACCATTGGTACCGGGACACTGATGTAGAGTACATGGAGATCTCCTCCAAACCTCACCTGATCCTGTCCAGCACCTCCCAGAGGCCCGTCATCTACCAGTGGAACAAAAGCACCAAGGAGTTTGACAGACGCACCGACATCCCAGAGATGGAGGACGTTTATGCCGTGAAGCATTTCCAGGTCAAATCCGACCTTTTCATCTGCCTGACACGCTTCATTGGGGACTCCAAAGTGATGCGCTGGGACGGGGCCCTCTTTAGAGAATTGCAGACCATGCCCTCTCGTGGCTCCATGGTGTTCCAGCCCTTCGCCGTGGACAGGTGGCAGTATGCCATCCTGGGCAGCGATTACTCTTTCACCCAGGTGTACCGCTGGGACGCCAAGAAGGGCGAGTTTATCCGTTTCCAGGAGCTGAACATCCAGGCGCCGAGGGCCTTCTCTCCAGTATCCATAGATAACCGCCAGTTCCTTTTGGCCTCCAGTTTCAAAGGGAAAACTCAGATCTACGAGCACCTGGTCATTGATCTCAGTAATTGAGTGTGTTTTTCGCCTGATTGATTGGTTGTTTGGTTATTTCCTTGTTTAATGTGTCTAAAGAAGGCAGCAGCTAGTGCTAAACAACTCTGAAAGTGTTGATCCTAACTTGAGAAAGGCAGGCATTGCTCATACTCATTTTTAAATCTTCCATTGAAATCTGTGCACGACAAGTTTAAAGACCAGCCAAATATATTTGTCTATTTGACGCATGATGAGTTCAATGCATGCATCTCAAGTTAGGATTAGACCCAACACATTGTCAAGTCATTAATGCATGACCAGGGTCTTACACAGGCCGTCCCGTCCAGATTAATGCGAACGTCCATGCTCATTAATTCATGAAACCTAACACTGGCCAGTAAGCTTTTTGTTTTTCAGCCTTTCATGCCACTCAGCAATGTTTATACATTTGTAATCTCATATATTTATCTAGAGAGTAATAATACTATGGTACTTTTTAACCTATTAACATGTTTAACTGAACAAATCTGCCAAACTGAAATGTTTACACTTTTCTGTCTTTCCATTTGTATGATGAAAAGATTTGTAAATGAAGCTTTTGTAAGTTTAAGAGGGACCACGGCCGTTGAATACATTTGTTACAGATTTGAAATTATACATATAATTTAACAAAATATGCTGACAGAAATGTTTGAGATTTTACCAGTATATTCCTGCAGTTCACATTTTTATCATTAATGGTTTGTATAATGTTTAAAGTGTTCAAAATACTGTTTTTAAGAGCTGGGGGAACACTTTGGGGACTGAAAATTGAAGATATTGTTCATAATGCTTTACCTTTGGCTTACATGTATGCAGAATACATCCGTTGTGTCACAATTAGGACTAATATCATGCTATTTAGAGTCAATAAAGGTTTCATCTGAGCTCCCTACTGGTGCTGTGTAGCACAACGTGACTTCATCCTGCTCCTCAAAGCAAAACTACACACACAATAACTACTACGTCTGCTTCATTACGTTAGGGAAATCGTCTCAACGTCAGCCATGCGCTTATGACAGAGATGAAAAATAAAATAAATACAAACAAATAAAATCCTTTTTATTTTCTCCAACAAAGTGCACGCCTCAAATCTACAAAGCAGCACATTACAATGTAATGGAATAAATACAATAAAATCCGCTGAATTAAAAAAAGAAAAAAGGAAAAAAAAAAAAAACCACAAGCAAGGAGATACACAAGTACCTGCACAATCACACTGGTGGCAGGACCAAATCAGGCTCTTCAGAAAGGTTTGCTCTTTCGCCGTGACCGTTTGACTCGTCATGCATATTTATTCAGTCCTTTTGGATAAACACGTCCAGTCCGTCTCTTTCTAAAGTAGGCCAATTTAAACCCTGCTTCTTTTTTTTTTTTAATTCTTTTTTTTTTTTTTTTTTTTGAAATTGAGGACTACCAAACTAACATGAAAGAAATACAGGTACATACTTTCATGTTCATACACATCACCCTGGAAAACTTGTGCAATTGCAGCAGGGTCTCCAAATCTCCTACCTACTGCTGAGAGAAAATAAAGTGAACACATTTTCAGCTGTAACTGAAGTCACTACTCAAGTCTATGTGGTGCAACTTAGTGTTTTTTTTTCCATAGGCAAAAAAAAAATAAAAAGAACATAAAAGGCAAGGGACCACATCCCTTAATATTCCACAAAATAATTTAGTGCTCTTTAAATAAAATTAAAAACACTATTTTCATATGGTGGCTCTTAAAAAAGAAAAGAAAAAAAAAACTCACAGACCAAAAGAATAATGCTCTAAGAGACATTAATTATATTAGGAAAGAACTCAAATCCCATGAAAAAAAGACAGTATTGACAATAAAATTCTGTACAGAACGCAAAATCAATATACAATACAGTACCTGCAGATGTTATGCATACAGTACAATTCTCTTTTTACATAGTTTTAGTACGGGCTCCAGCCTGCTCTATATACTGACTTAACACAGGTGGAAAAGCGGCTATTTTAGCTTACAGTAATTTTAATGGTTATTCAGCGAGGAGAGTAGATCTTGGAGTAGGCGTTTAGAAAAAGAGACTGAAAACATTATTGCAGGATGGTCATTTTCAGTTGCATACTGCATACATGAATGTGTCCTCTGACATGGAGCAGCGGGCTGATGAGAGACAGAGGGCTGGACGGAAGAAAAAACAAAAGAAATGTAGGGTTAGCTGCTATCTCTCCGTCACAGAGGTTAAACCTTGCGATATCTCTCTTATCCACTACCCTGTACAGTACATTCGTGGCCAGTATTGCACGTTACCAGCCGAGTCCACCCTGATTCTGCGCGGTGAGGACCTTCAGTGCTGAATTTTGTCCTGTAAGTCGACACTAATCCAGTGATGAGATGAGACTGTAACCAGAGCTCACCAAAGCGTGACTGGGGACTCCATCTGCTGTCACAGTTTGAGCTCATTGGCAATTTTGCAGGCGATATTCTTAAAGGCGATGGACGTGCCCGATATCCTCTTGAAGCGCACGCCGTTGAGCGATAGGCGGGGCAGCTTGCACACCTCCATCTCCCATTGGACCAGATTGTCCTGGCGAGCGTCGCCGTGGACACAGAAGAGCAGGAAGCGTTCACGCTGCTCATAGTCGCAGCTGTTGGCGTCCAGGACTTTTCTGATCTCCCTCATCATCTCGGCGGGCTCCATGGAGGAGGTGGTCTTCATGCTCCAGGTAAAACGCAGAGAGCGAGGCTTCGAGTCCCGACTGCCGTCCTCCTTTGTTTCACCGGACGCACTCCTACAACGACGGGAGAAAAGGACGGACAGAGAGAAAGAGCAGGGAAAGACATTGAAGGAAGCAGAGGTTGGTTACAGTCTCCATGATGCACGTCTCAATCAAATTCTCACCTTGGTGTTTCTGTTCGGGCACTGGCTTCTCCTTCACTAGGCACCCTGAAATAAACCAGGATAGACTTGTTATTCCCATGAGCTGATGTCAACATGGGCCCCCCCACCCTCTACCAACACCACCCCATCATCACTGGACACAGAGTGGGTAGTCAGGCATCATGCCAGGAAAGAATCCACACTCCTGGGTATCAGGGTTCAGCACAAACTTACAGTACCTTTATAGCTCAAATTAACCAAATGCATCATCCCATGTATTGTACGCTACCTTTCCTTAATCCCCACTGATCTACAAAGTCTAAATCTTTGACTCTGACTCTGTGTTTGTTTTCTTTTCTCTTAAGCTCGACATGAAAGCTGGGGGAGAGTAAGGAGAGGAAAGCTAGCAACGTGAGCAGCAGATATTTGGTGCCTTAGTACTGGAAAAGCTGGTGAGCCAGAGTTGTGAAATATGTTGTAGAGGCAGTGGACACAAGGAAAGGAAATACACGGCATAACAAGGGTGTCAGTAGGCAAGGGTGTGGTGTCGTGGGCAAAGTACGCAAGGGGTTAAGGGAACAGGTCATTGTGGGCACAGAGAGGTTGGAACAGGTGCAGCAAGCGTTATGTTCTCCTACCTCCGGGTCGACCTGAAAGACAGAGCTCTATGCGGGGAGAAAAGGAGAGAAAGCTGTGAGCCTCTACCAGATAGGCCAGCGTGAAGGTGACACAAGGAGCTAACTGCTGGAGGAGGAGGGTCAGTGCTTTGCTTGTCATATTGACAGCAAAGAGTGTGGATATATAATAAGCATAAGGGACTGTGAAAAGTGCTGTAAAGAGACAGAGAGTATGTGATGCTTCCACTATTATCACTGCTGAAAGGTTTACATATGCTGCCTCTAAATGGGGTCACGTTGAGCGTTGGAGTCTGAAGTGGATGCTCAGTTGATACTGTGTAATTTAATATTAGATTATATTGAGGGAAAATGTTGATATTGCACATATTTACAACAATAAAATCTTTTAAAAATGTACTTTGTACGCATTTACTACACTGTTATCCAGCCATTAGCCAGGTAACTCACTAGCTCACATGTTCCACTTGAAGGCAGCGATAATCGGAGCATACTTTGTGACTCCTTGAATATATTTTATACTTGACCAGAGACACAAACCATGGGTGGTGTTTTATGCAGGAAAATAGATCATTATGCCTTTGCATTTCCTACATTCCTACGCTAGCTTTAACCTGCTATTATTAGCATCAGCTTGATAAACTGTTAGCCTCGGAGGCTTCCAGGGCAGCTGCCTAGCCGTGGCGTTGTCACAACTTACAGCCTCTGTCACCCCTTCGACGTCAAGCATTTCATGTACATGACATAACCTGTCAGTATCACAAGCTCACGATTTACATTTGAAGGCAGCATATGTTACTGTACATCTACAGGATTGACAGAGACTAAGAATATAACATTTTGTACTTGTTAGCGTAGCATTAGCCATTCTTTGTGAACATTTCAGCGCGTCCTCTACTTTCAGGGTGTCCTGTTTACGACTAAGTTCCCATCAAATTAAAATAGTGACCACAGTAAAGGAACACCCAGCATTGAACTTGTGAGCGTGTTAGCATTTAGCTCAAAATGTTCCTTTAGCTACTAACTAAATTCAGCCTCACAGCTAGCATGGCTAAAAACTTTTAGCCATGTTCTTTCTCAAGAGAAGTTTAAATATTAATAAAGTTTTCTAACAGTTTCCTTAAAAAACACAAGAAATGTTATTCAAGATGGCGCTGAAAACAGCAAACTCTATGTCTACTTCAAAACCCTCATAATTGTCTGCAAAGAGACATTTTTATTTTTAAATTTGTATTTCTGTTTGATTTAATCATTCGGACACTGACATATTTTTAAATTCTTATTCTTCTATGTTACATTTGTGGAGCAAACACCAGACACATTCTTTGTACACTTGCATACTTGGCTAACAAAACTGACGCTGATTCTGATTTAGTCACTTAGGCGTTACAAAGCAGCACAGTATTCTAGAGACATCATTAAGACCAAAACCACATGTTTGCAACTTCAACATGTTTTTCATAAAGCCTGAGACAATGGGAGTACTGTAACGGCTGAGTGAGAGAAGTGTCAAGAACAACTTAGCCCATTATTTGATAGAGTTTTTTCTCCACTGACCTGCGGACAAACTTCGAGGTGATCTTGCTGATGATCCCTGTGGACGTGCCCCGGCGTTGCTGTGCGAGAGCCCCCGTGTCGTGGGACAATGTGGGCGAAGCCGGGGGGCCGTTGTAGGTAGCGCTGCGGCGGTCTCTGAGCTGAGCTCCGTGAAAGGTGCTGCGGCTGGTGGTGCCACGGGGAAAGCGGTTCTTCTCCGGGGTGCTAATACTGTGTGCGGAGGGCGAGGTGGAGGGACCACGCGGAGAGGAGCTGCAACAGGAGTGAAAATTGTTGGAGACGATCATCTCGTGTCAGAAAATTCAGTACAGCAGCACACACGTTTGTAATTTCAGACTGTCTGGATCCAACGCTCACCTGGCTTTAAGCTCTGTGTTGTCATCAATGGGGGGCAGTGTGCTCTTTGAAGGGTGCCCTGATGATGACATGGACTTGGTGTGACGAGGTCGCGTAGAACTCATTGCAGTCGAAGGCGTGCTCCCTGAAACCTCAGTTAAACTAGGGACAGAAGGCAAGATGAAAATAAAATGTTGTGCCAAAACTTGTTATTTAGTAAAATCAGGTTGAAAAACACAAAACATGGACAGTTAAATCTCTTCCTGTGAATGTCTGCATTTACCTGCTGTCTTTGCCATTGGGAATAGCTGAATAGCGCTCAGTGGAAGATCGTTCACAAACATATGTGTTCCTGCGAGTCATTGAACCATTGGTCTGCTTGCGGTGGAAGACACACAAGAAAAACATTATGTATGTTACAGTGAAAAAATGTTAAGCAGCTTACTTCTTTAAATATGGATCATACTGGACCTATTCATTCATGTGTGTGTAGTGCATGTGCCCAGTTCCTCACCCCCACAGCACTCGTAGTTTTCTTCCTCTCCTGCACCCCGATTGGTGACGCGGGAACGTCTCCTTTTGACGTGCTGAGCTCTAGCCGGCGTGCTCCGTCCCACTCCTCCTTGTGGTCGCTTTCCACGCTCAGGGCCTGGCCGCGCTTCGTATACGACACGGCCGGCGGCACCGACGGACCCACTGGCCGGAACGCACATCAGAATAAGTTTAGATATATTCCACCAGAGACATTTTTACTTGTACGCCTCTAATTTCTGAGACCAGGCAAGGAGTCTTTGTTACAATAGCGTGAAGCAAAGCCACTCAAAGCCAGTATTTACATCCAGGCCGTCAGACATAATACACAGCAACAAACACTTTGGGTCATAAGTTGTACAGCTACAGTAGCCTAGGTGAGCATATACATTACGAAGCAATGCTGTTCCCTCCTCATGCTTTGAGTTGCTGCTCCTGAGGGAGCTGTAGGACAGCAGCCAGCCAGAAGATGGCGCCAGATACAATGGCCCCAACATGACATAGGAGGAAGCTACTACACAACCAGTGCAGAGTCACTTATTTGGGCTTTTAAATAGACTGTTTATGAAAATTAGACCACATCAAACAAAGAAAAATCAGTAAGTTTTATCAGCTATAATAGTTTAAGAAGAAGAAAACTTTGCAAAGCATAATTCAGCTCTATAAGAGAAAAAGTGGAGGGGGCAATGATGTTAAGTGTCTTGCTTAGAGAGACAGCAGATTCTGGTATCTGATCATTCGGTGAAAGAGAGTAACTTCCCCCTACACAACACACAGCCAGCAGCACTCTCAGAGCTGGGTAGGACGGTGTTACTTTACTTGGCTTCTCTACGACACCACCACCACCACCACCATCATCATCCCCACCATGATCACTGTAGCGGCGCTGCTTCTGATTGGCCGAGATGCTGCGCGTGACCTTGGGATGGGCGGGAGAAATGCTGGAGCTGTTGTTGATGTCGCTGGTCGGTCGCTGCCGCTGACCCAGGACGCTGTTAGTCAGAGGCTCGCTGCCCTCGAACTGCAACGCAAAGACACGCGGTGAGGGACGCGGGGTCAGGTGACGTGATCGCATTAAGCGGCGGCGGTGACATCAAAGAGGACGTGAGTCAAGTAAACTCACCTCTGGAGCTTTTCTGCCCAACAGCAGGTATGTTGCCATGACATCATTGTACTTCTGGCTCTGTAGACACTCTGTGATCTCATCTTTGGGGAAACCCATCGTCACCATGAGCTCTGATGGAGGACAGATGGCAGAGTTTGCATACTGTATGTATACTGGACGTCTATGAAACAATGACATCTACACACAAAGAGACACACCTATTCTGGATGAATCATTGAAGTCCGCCTCAGGCTCAATGTAAGGTTTGAGCTCCTCCTCGTCGTGACCCACGTTCATCCAGTGGTCTTTCATGATTTGCTAAAAAAGAAGCTACAGCATTAGGACTCACGTATGTACACTACAAATAGTTCAAACCCACTTTCAATGTCTAATCTTTAAATCATTAAGTTATCACATTGTCAATTATGCAACATGACAGTTGGGCAAAGGAAGCAACAAAGAAGAGGATGACAACAGCAAGATCAATTGTGGAGAAATCTTTACTATTGAACTTCAGTCTGGTTCTGAGTGCAGGGGAGGTATTGACTCGGGACACACTGAGTATGAATTCAACTGACAACTACATACTGTTTACAAAGGAGGAACCAAACTTGTGGCTTAATAAACGATGCAGAGAGAGTTCTTATAAAGCTTCAAATAAAATTAGTTTTATTATCTCTGAAAGCTTTCATCAAATAATTGTGTGAGACCGCTCTTTGATCTCACATGAGTAATGTTTCCCCATCTTCATCTGACAGGCTATAAATTGAAGTGTTCTGTTGCTTCATTATTAAACGCAGCAGCAATTACGCGCCTCGAGATGACGCACGCTCGCTCCGAAATCATTAGGACTGTCTGTTCCGACTGAGGGTCGACCGCTGCGCGAAACACTTCTGAACGGATGGGAAGCGGCTGCGGAAACGCACAAACACGCTAATACAGCTAATACCTCCAAACTGCCTCGTTTGACGGGGTTGAGCACGAGCAGCTTCTTCAGCAGGTTTTCACAGTCTGTGGACATGTAGAAAGGAATACGGTACTTTCCCCGCAGGACCCTCTCCCTCAGCTCCTGCACATCAAGTCACAGACAGACACACAGAAATGAGAAACAAAAAACTTCCAACAAAGTATTATTTATCTATTCAGGGCATTTGGAGGTGGCAGACCACGACGTAAACACAATTTGATCGATTGCATGATCAATGAGAACACTGATTTGTGCAGCTAAAGAGACGACAGACCTCTCAGCTCAGCCATGGACACGCATTAAAAATTGACCTGCCGCATTTGCTGAATCTTGGTGAATATTCACACAGTGATGCATAATTAAAGCATGAAAGATTAATGTCCACAGTTTCTCCTTCCAAACAACAGACACAGGAAATTCCACTCTTAACTCGGTTATACAAGTAGCCCAGTTCTGGGTTGATGCATGTGGACGTCCCAACACAGAATGTCCTTATACGTGCCGGGCCTTTACAAAACTTGATTAAAATACCACACAATCTTCATTTACTCTGTCTTTTGCTGTCCATAAAAATTTGGACTGAAATAGAATTACACCTTTGTTCTTATTTATATCGTCTGGTACTTTGTGCTTGATTCATTTATCCTTGCCCAGGAGCGTCCATGTGTTTTAAAGGAGCCGGGTTGTAAGATGTGAATTTCAATATGTCAAAAGTTGTTTTTCTGAACAACCACCTGCAAATAACTTCCGAAAAAAATGTGTAATGAAGAATTACGGAGGAGAGGGATCACAAGAGAAGATGTTGTCTGGTAACGCAATACTGTGCTAAACATGGCGATGAAACATGGTGATTAAACATGGTGATTAAACATGGTGATTAAACATGGGAGAGTTTTGTCTATTAAAGGTCAATGTTTCACAAGAGACATGCAATCTGACCATCTCATTATCAGTCACAGTTTCAACAGTTTGTTCAAGATCTATTTGCAATCTCCTACAGACAGTCCCCACCTTCAGGTTCTGTCCGTCAAAGGGCAGTGATCCGCTGACCAGTGTGTAGAGAATGACCCCGAGGCTCCAGACATCCACCTCTGGACCGTCGTACTTCTTCCCCTGGAAGAGTTCGGGAGCAGCGTACGGCGGGGAGCCGCAGAAAGTGTCCAGCTTACTGCCCACAGTGAACTCGTTGCTGAAGCCAAAGTCGGCTATCTTGATGTTCATGTCAGCGTCTAACAAAAGGTTCTCTGCCTGCGTAGGAGAAAGTAAAAAAACAACAACTTCATTCTAGGCAGTCCATCGAGAGAAATCTGATCAGACTGAGTTTAGATCCTCACCTTTAGATCCCTGTGTACTATCCTCCTCTGGTGACAATACTGCACTGCAGACACAATCTGAAACAAACGCACACACGTCATAAGGCACTACAGGCACAATTAGTTAAATGAGGCTATTAGTTTCAGACCACGCCCTGTGTCATTATATTTCCAACACTTACCTAAAGGCGTGTCTTACCCTCTTTCTGTGTTTGTCTACATTCACAAACCTCTCCCTCCCCATTTCATTACATTACAGGAACCGGGGAGGAGGCACCACGAGTCTCAGTTCCTCTTTGCTCTGCGTCTAAAGACCATCATCCATTTCCGCATTCCACCTCCCATCATCCCTCCATCTATTTCCCTCATTTTATACCAATGAACTTCCTTGTAACATTTAAGACGAGGTCTTTGTTGGTGAAGACAGAATTTATGCAGCACTATTAGCAACAGCAGTTTTCTACAGAAAGAAAAATTCACATGGGCACAAAGAGCAGGGCTTCAACTACTGTCACTGTTAATTTAAGTGGCAATTATTTCCTCAAATTAACCAACTAAGCAGCATTTTATCCGACAAACATTTCGTGTTTTATCTCAAACCGTGCAGCACAAAACACATTTTCGTGCTATTTATGGTGGTTCATTTATACTACTTTCCCCAATTTTGTCAATGCTTGATACGACTTAAGACACGATTTTCGAATAACTTGAATAAACCGCTCAAGTATCACTGACTTATTGTAATCTTTATCTGAGGTTTATGAACTGTGTGACTCATGCAAGGGAGTTTTGTCAAAGCCGAGTGTGTCCCAAGCGCTGCGTCCGTGCCACGCACAGTAAGCAGCTGCTATGACAGTCGACGTGGAAATCTCACTGACATACGCCAGAATAGCAACAACATCAATCAAACAGAAAACATGCTGTTCTTTGACAGAAGCCACCCACCTCCCTCCAGGAGCACGCTTGCACACGTTTACCTTTCTGCATTTGGAGCTGCGCTGTGACAAACACACAGACACACAGACACAGACTGCCCACACCGTGTCACACACAGTTCGTCTGAGTCATCAAACGGCATCATCAACCGATTTAAAAGTGGTTTATCGAGACGATCTTGCTTCATGGCACGTTAAATTAAATCGCAAAATTAGAAGTCTGTTCATTTTCAGGGCGTACGCAAGCAGGAGCGATGTGGCCGTAGGTGCCTTGCTGCTCTTGTTGCACCACTAGGTGTCAGAGCAGCGTCTGTAAGAAAGTTGTTCTGAACCCTCTGTTCTCTCTCAAGCCACGCTATCTGCGTTCCATCTCTCCTCTGCAGTCGATGACAAAGCTTGATCTTGCTGCATCCAGTCTCTCCTCTGAAAACAGTAATGGAATGACGACAGAGGTGCGAGCGCCGCGATACGGGTGACTCACCTGTCTGAACTTGGCCCTGGCCTCCTTCTCCTTCATTCTGCCATGAGCCACTAGATAGTCAAATACCTCTCCTGTAGGAGGAAAAACATACAGTCCTCCATAAGTTTATTCTCGTCATTTTAGATTAACTTATGCAGGGCGTATGCTTATTTAAAAAAAAAAAAAAAAAAAAAAAAAAACATCACACACTTAACGCTTTACTTACCACCACTGGCGTACTCCATCACCAAATAAAGTGTCTTGTCTGTTTCAATCACCTCGAACAATTTGACTGCACAAGAAGTCATGGGCAAAGAAAAGAGAGAAAAGTTATCAAGAGACCAAATGAGTTTTTAAATTAGAGATAGCTGGAGTGGTTAAACTCCACTGCTGCCTTCAAACTCGTATCCGAGTCAGGATAAAGTTTACGAATATGTCAGCTAGTATTAAGGTCTCTATGACAGCTGTATTTTTGAAATTGAAAACCAGAGAATGGGACATAAGATAAATACATCGATACATATTCTCTGAAACAACAAATAATGCAACACCTTACACGGTGTGTGTTTAACCGTTCATACTAATCCACCAAGCAGCTGCAGGTTCATGTTTAGACTTACCTATATTAGGATGGTTCAGTATCTTCATAATTCTGACTTCCCTGAAGAGCTGCAGAGACACAGAGGAACATTTAATGCACCCCAAATTACGTAAAGTAACATTACAAGCAATGATGCGCAGTTTAAATTGTGTTTCTGCTGAAGCACGGTTAGAAGACGTCATTTAGCACTGATTATTAGCAAGCTAAGTGAAGGGAATTGAGCCACAACAAACTTTAAAGTGTGTATACATACATCTGAAGCTGGATTACACCCTGCAGCAACATGAGAGGACCTGAGGATCATGGGGCTACTGTACTGTGTAAAGCGATATGACCGATGCAGTGACAACGCCGCACTAAACCCAGCCCTACACGGATAAGGAGCAGAGTTACAACTCCACTGACACGCTGCAGTCCAGCAAGCCGGGCCGGTCGGCCATCTAAACAGCCAGTCAGCAGCATCACGCACTGCCAGCCACTGCAGAGCAGCAGCACACAGGCTCACAGCCAGTTAGGCATCTGCTGCCAAATATAATCATCTTAGCATGAACATGCAAAAAAAAAAGATCCGCTCAAAATCACACTGATGCATCAGTACCGCAGTTCTAGAAAACTAAAATGTTTCCTTCTACTGCAAGTCTAAGAAAAAAAACGTAAAATGAAAGTCACATCTTCTAGTTCACTTCCTCTGAGCGCCACGTGTAACAACTGAGTTCAGATTCAGAGAGGAAAGCATTCAGGGTTATTTCATTTATTCATTCATCTTCTGTAACCGCTTGTTCCTGTGAAGGGTCGTGGGGGGGCTGGAGCATATCCCAGCTGTCATCGGGAGAGAGGCGGGGTACACCCTGGACAGGTCGCCAGTCTATCGCAGGGCTAACACGGAGAGACAGACAACCATTCACACTCACATGCACACCTACGGCCAATTTAGAATTACCAATTAACCTAAAGAGCATGTCTTTGGACAGTGGGAGGAAACCAGAGTACCCGGAGAGAAACCCACGCAGACACAGGGAGAACGTGTAAACTCCACAGAGAAAGGCCCCAGTATTCTGGGTTACAATCATTTAAAAAACGCGTCTCCTCAGTTTTGGCTGTGTATGTCAGACGAGCTCGTGCAGCCACCTAGAGGTGCTGTTGAATCATTTACATTCAGCTGATTTCCATTCGAGCTGTGCTGAGGCTGTGTCTGAGTGTTAAATTTCAACACTGGGATTTTGCACCCACAGAACTGCTACCTGAGACACAACACAGATTACACCATTTTAGGACTTTGATTTAGCAAAAATCTTATGAGCAGCGCCTGTATCTGAGAATTACTCAACATGTTAATACAGAGAAATCCAAAAAGGAGAGTTTACAGTACTCCGGTGTGTATGAATGTGCATATACCAGTGTGTCTGGGCAAGTTTTCTAATGGCCTTTTAGGTCTTACATAAGTGCGTGTTTCTAGGTCATCAAACATGGCCATTATACCAGTGTGAGCAGGCCCGACACTGTGGGACCTCTCAGCTACAGTCTGGTTCAACAACATGCAGGTACTCAGTCTCACTCTAATTCTTTCTTCTGTTCTCTGTCTCTACTTGCTCGCCTGCCTCACCTCTCTCGTGTCATTAGGCCCAAACACACACAGCGAGCGAGAAGCTGCTGCAGATGGCTGAAAGAATACGCCTTTTACACTGCTCTTCTTGTCAGAAAATTCCATAAAAACCAACAAAGACACTTCCTCCTAACAAGGCTGTGTGGCTAGAGCCGGGAAAAGATTGTTCCTCAGCGCCGCAGAGCTCCATTGTTGTCCAAAAACTATTAAAACCACATCAGTGAGCTACGCTTGGTGACATTTCCCTTAATTAAAATGAACACTGGCACTGTAGGTTAGTTTGAATCAAACCCACAACAACTGGTCCCACTGATCTGAAGCCTCACTGTGCTTTGAAAGTGCAATAATCTGCAGCTGAAAATACAGTCCAAAACAAATGCAGCGTATCCTCCAATGTGAGCAAATAAAATCTGTCTTAATCAACCAATTTTAAAGACTGGCTTCCACATTTAGAGAGAAATTATTGGTCTGGACAGAAAGGAAGCTATGTGATTTCACCAGCCAGCCTTATATTTTCAATAAGACTGTATTAAATGCACATAACAGGATGTTCAAGGGCAGAATATCTTTTGTACAAGCACAACAATGATGGAAAAGGTGAAAAAAATAGCTGATTCCTCTCAACAGGACTGTAGTTAACTACACCAATCATGCATAACGTTATGACTGCCTTCCTAATACTGTGTAGGTCTCTCTTGTGCCTCCAAAACAGTTTGGGCCTTCTGAGGGTGTCCTGTGATGTCTGGCAACTGGGGGCCTTTGGGTCCTATGGGTTGAGGGGAGGGGCCTCTGTGGATAATCCAACAGATATCTGATCAGTTTGGGATCTAGTGAATTTGGAGGCCAGGACAACACCGTGCGCTGGGTTTCATGTTTTTTGAGTTGTTCCTAAACCGTTTTTGTGTGTGTGCCTGTGTCAGGCTGTATCCTGCTGGGGATGACTGCTGTCATCAAGGAGTGTCATTGCTATGGGGTGGGGGTGCCTGGTTGTGTCTAGGTGGGTGCTACATGTCTAAGTAACATCCACACGAATCCCAGGTACAAATGTTTCCCAGCGGAACATTGTATTGTCACAATATGGTCAATGTTATTCACTTCTGTCATAATGTTGTGGCTGATCGGTGTATTTTAGTAGTTTAACTGTAATATCCTCTTTATCCAAAGATAGTGTGTGGTCCTCAAATTTCAGTGCAGGTTTAGAAAAATCATTTTAAATATGATATTTTAAAGGAGATCCCCATGGGACCATGTTCATCTCCACAAAAATGTTCTAGAGGGACTCAGAATAGTAAGCTGTGTAGCAAACTCTACTCCATATTCATCAGCTGCTGCATTGGCCTAAGAGGTTCCCCCATGGTAACAAAGTCAATTAGAGTGGAAACACACTGACACAATAACCAGAAGATGTCCTGTAGTACACAAGAATACACACATAAGCCACAGCCTCAGATATGCATCTATCCACACACGGTGTTTACTGCAGTCCAGACAGAAATCCTTCATTATTCTGGACAAGTTACGGACTGAAGACTCAATGCTTTATCTCGATCTCTCATCTCTTCTTCATTCCCTTTCTCTGACAGACTCTTTCTCTCTCTCGTTTGCATCATTGCCCTAAAGCCCCTCACATGGGAAGCATGCGTGCAGCCACTGGGAAACAAAAATTAGAACAAATCTGAGAAGGACGGTGGAAAACAACAACAACAAATACAGTGACAGTCAATACAAGCTCAATAGGGATGCGGCCACCATGGAGACTGTCGGGAGATAATGAGTTGGAGATCTTTGATCCAGTCTAGTATTAATATCAATAATATCTACTGGCACAACGCGGAGTCGATGCGTGTCATGAAGCAGATTTTAAGGTGGCTGTCGACAAGGTGAGTCAGTAGTTTGAGTAACCTTCCCATAGTGAAATGAATCAAGATATTGATTTGCTCTGATGTATTGAGACAGTGATTGTAAGAAAATGATTGTAA
Organism: Chelon labrosus; assembly: GCF_963514085.1. Taxonomy (NCBI): domain Eukaryota; kingdom Metazoa; phylum Chordata; class Actinopteri; order Mugiliformes; family Mugilidae; genus Chelon; species Chelon labrosus. Next base: position 14,688,503 of record NC_140348.1, read on the forward strand.
GAGCAGCCACCAAAACAAAATGTGAATAGCACACATGAAAACACAATGTTTCCATTGCGCCTGGATCTCAATTGTCTGTGCCAGTGACCTACTTCCAGTCACCTTGGGGCACCCAGTCTCCCAATCTAGCCTTAATTACAGCAGGGTCCCATGCAGAAGGAGCAGAACAGCAGATATCAGACTGAGAACACTTACAGGAACTGGCTGGACTATTTCAGTCACAGCAGCACAGCTGCTCATTCAACATGGAGATTATTGATAGGATGAGTAGCCTGGAAGCCTGCAAGCCCTCGTCCCTAATGGCTGAGTGCGTGTGTGCGTGTTTTCATGTGCACGAATAGTACTTCAAAACCCTATATCAGTAAATAACCACTGCTTGCTATTTGTCAAAGAAAGACAACGGGAGACAAACAGACTGTCTGACAGGGGGATCGAGAGCTTCGCTGACATTCAGACAAACTGTCCCAGCCGCGACTCCTGAGGGGCTCAAAATAACTCCCAAAAAAAAAAAAAAAGGCCCATCTCTTTGTCTCCACCGTTCTCTGCTTCTGCAAAGGCGTGTCACTTGTTATTCATTATCCACAGCACCAAGAGAAAACTTTAACTTTTTACTCAAAGCACTAAAAAATCACCACAAGCATGTAAAACCCGTGCATATCTTAGCAGCCTCGCCACTTGATTTGTGCTATGATTCACCTCGAACAACAGTGCCGTCTGTACAATCACATTCCGGTCGTCTGAGCAGGACCAAAGCAGCTCTGGCCCATAGGCTCGACATCACTTCATTGGCTAATGCAGAGTGGCAGGCGCAAGACAGATGTAAACAGCCGCCATTAAAGGAGCTTGACCCCATGGTGGGCCTTTCGCAACCGGCAGGAAATACACAAATGGAGTCACATTATGTTGTTGTGAACGTGCCCCTTACTGAATTAAAAAGCAGGAAAGATCACACAATAAATAAATAAGACAGTAAGATTTAAGTTTAGCACCGTGGCTCTCTGCCGTGTCAAGGAAAGAGAAATATTTATGGGAGAAGCTGCCAGTTGCTAACTTTCCTCTTTTCACTCTTTCAACCCTTTTTTTGCATCACAAACTAAAAGCTCCACCTTTTCCAAATACGAACGTGTGTAGCATTTTAACAGCACACCTTTTATTTTATTTTTTTTGTTTTTTTTAAGTTGCTCCGAAAAAGCACACCTAGCACATCTGATCAAATAACTTTTAACACTGACGCTGCTGAAGCAACGGCAAGAGGCGACTCTTATTTACAGATTAGAAAGAGGCAGGGAGCAGAGGGATGGTGGGATGAGCACAGTGTTTGCTCAGGGAAAGAGGGGATTAAAAAGAGGTCTATTTTAGGGCTAAAATGCCTAAAAACCATGACAACGTCAACATCCGTGACCGCAGATGACATGTGATGCATTTCCTGTGGCGAATCTGAGGAGGTGCTTTTGAAGCTCAACTGACCTCATTTCCTGCGAGATTGAAACCGCCACAAAGTCACACCACGGCCAATGGCCCATAAAGGAACAGAACAGAGGTTTATTCTAACCTCATGACTCACTCTGGCCTCTTCCAGCCTCTCTTGAAAATCAAATAATTGGAGGAAAGCATCATACTGATGAAAACAGGCATGAGAAAATAAGATTTAAAGGATGTAGATTGTATGGTTGACTCAATTTCTTATTTGTGATCTGAAATAAAATCTGAGAGGATGGAGAGGATTGTTTTGTGTTTACGAGGGAATTAATGGCTGCACACAGGTACGGGAATGTATGCATGTGTGTGAAATGCTGCCAGAACTGTGACTGAAACTCAAAATAACTGAGGCTCTGCCAGCATCAGCCTTCTGCATAAACCAAAAGATCTCCAGTGTTTGTCTGTATGTGTCATGCAGGCTTGTTAGTCTGTGTGTGTGGCTGCATAGGATCTGCCAGTGCGCTGGCTTTGCCCACAGTGCCAGATGGTGTGCCCACAGCCTGGCTCGTCTGAGACCATAAAAAAGGAGATCGGTGGCATTTTGACGGGCTAACATGAAAGAGTTGCCGTTAACAGAAAGTGGAGGAGTGATGTGGCCAAATCAGACACCTCAAACCTCGCTCACCCACACGGACGAACAGAATCATAAATAAAGAAAAAGCAGTACTATAACTGTCTCATTGTACAGGAAATGGCATGGGTGGTTCAATTCTTCTTCTCTCGGTTAAACCTGAGTACAAAATCCATTCCAGATCAGACACCAGATTGTTGGAAGCAGCAGACAAACACAGATAAGGAGCAGAACAAATAAATCAAACTCTGCACTTCATGAATGTAAAATGAGTGATTTGATACTTATGCCAGGTGTTTATGGCAGACTCCAGAAATGGCTTGCTTAGCTATCAAAGAGCCATGAAAATGTATACTGTGGTGTGATCAAATTCTTGTCCAGGAAGCTGTGCTGCAGGACTACAATGACCGCTATATGACTGACGTCAGAGGGAATGCCTTCTTAATGTTTTTATCCTTTTATTTGTGCTTTCCCAGGGCAAGGGTCACAGTGGGAACAGAGGGAGCAGCCCAAACAGCCTCGGGGAACGTAGTAAAATTCAGTCTCGACTTCTAAATGTGAAGTACGCCTCCAACGAGCAGACGCAGTAAAAAAATATGGAAGTAATGACCTCAGCAAGAAATACTGTAGACCAAAGTTCAAGATGGCGCAACTTTCTTTTCAGTTTTTATATTTAAAGTGAAGATTAAAATGGAGAGTAAAATGATCTACTGTCATTCCGTATATCCTCAAGCTTGTAATTTTAGCCATCTAATCTGATAAACAATAGCACAACAAACCCCAAACAGCAGCAAAGGGACACAGCGATCTTTGTTAGTCGTCCCAAATACTATTTGTCCAAGGTCAAAAGCAACCAAGGAAATGTATTAAGCTGTATGTTCCCCTTAATGTCTCCATGGTTGAGCTTTCACAAGGATAGCACAGGACACTCACTGAGTCAATGAGACAATCGATTCAATCCAGGATACGACTGCTGCATTATAAGACAAGCTTCTGCATTGCAGATGGCACATCTGTATACCATTACAGGAATCTATAGTACAGAGCAGAGAGGGCATTAAAATATATTGCTCCAGACAGATAAACAAGTCTTTACGCTTGTTGTAGATATACAAATATACACTACATCCAATAGATGTGCACATGCAAACACCAGCGATCAAATAAACCAATTAACTGCTCATCCTCCATTAAAACTATAAGACTTCTCCATATTGACCCTCTAAGGTCCACTGCAGCTGACATCTGAAAGGCCCACTGAATAATTGATCACAGAGGGCCTGATTGGGCCGCAGGCTCACATGATACATCTGCCCTGCGTCGTTCATCGCCAGGCAGCGGTCAACCCAACCCACTGGGCATGAAACCGCTCGTGACCTAGACAAGACCCGGAGGAGCGAAGTCACAGTCGGTTCATGTGCTGAATGTTAATGCTGCACACGACACATCTGAACGCTCGCTACCCCACTGTGTGCGCAGATTACAAACCGCACACAATGGGCCGTTAAACAAAAGAGCTCGCACAATGAAATTTATCTCAGTCAGATTAGACGGGACTGAGAGCTTGGAATTCTCCCAGCGTCTCCGCACTGATTGGCCAAATAGCTGCAGTCGGATCTCGTTAAGATCCAAGACAATTACAGATGTGTTTTGCTCGCGCAGAACAATGCCAGGGAACATAATCATAGCAGAAACGTCCAGATCGGCTAAACACTGTCACATTACACAATTATAATCCGCCCTGATCACTCTTTGAGTTCACTCAGCTCCATTCAGGCAGACGCAAGGTTGCAGACATTTTGGGAGGCTAATTGTCGTTATTATTTCGTCATTAAGGACGCTTGCAGGAGCAATATTCTCTCACCCCAGTGACTTGCAGCGAGATAGACGCCATCAAGACATCAACTGCTGACTCTGAGTAGGCGTGGTGCTGCTGCTTATAATGGTCCATTATTGGACTGAGTCATCAGTTGCTTAGCAATTTGGTCATCTTTTACAAAACAGCGGGAGTAAAACATTGGTGAACCATGCTACGATAATGTCATGACCAGGAAAACAATCCCTGACAGTCAGCTGAACACCTGATTTATTTTTAGATTCACAGTAGGTGATGCTGGCACGTATCGTAGCGGCGATCGCTCACCTGCCACCATGGTGTAATCCACCGTGAGGATTGTATGCAGATGGATGTGTCTTCATTTAATCAGCAGAAAGAGAAGGATTGGGACTCGGTAATCATCGAAACCCTTTGTTCTAATTAGTTGGACTGTTGGACGAGGGTAAGTGACAAACAGGCCGGCAAAGTAGGGTATTTTTAGCTCCATACTACAAACCAACAGAGTCAAGAGTGAAGGGGTGCAGCTGGAGATTAACGAAGCCTTGTGGTCTCTCCTGACTACATGTGATTACATTATGTAAAACAGCACATCCTGAGTTCAAAGAGCAGAGAAACAGAGCGGCGAAAAAAAACCCCTCAAGAATGACTCATGAAAGAGCCATGAACAAGACCTTGATTTCTCCCGGTGGCAATAAAACACCAACTCACCTTCTGTAGGCTGGTCGGATTCAGCTGGGTTTTGTCTATAATCTTCACCGCCACCTAAAGAGAGAAAAGACAGGAAGACAAAAAAGGTATGAGGAGGCTAAGGAGAGAGCAGGGTGTATATGCAAGCAGATGAAAGATGACCAAGATGTCTACAGATAATTTTGCATTTAGGTTTTGGATGTGCAGTGACAGCCTGTGTTAAATTGAAGTCTCCTCATTATTTCACTGCACTGCTTTGAGGTGTCTCTGTCAAAACATGGTCACAGCTGAATCAAGGCGTTCAGTCCGAACACACCTTAAAAGCTGGTCTGTTCATTTGTGAAAATTGATCAGCTGAGATAAATAAATAAATAAAAAAAGCAGGAATTGTTATTTTACTCTTGATGAATATACTGTAAAATAAACAAATGGGCTAAGAGACAGACTAGAAGCAGGCTGACTGAGTGGTTTAAGTAAACTGTGCGTGTGAGGTCAGGTTGGTGTTGTTGTGTGTGGCTCTGCAGGTCAGTGAGCTGCAGCTCTTGCGAGGCAACACTCTTCCATCCATCTCAATAATCACTGCAAAGTGCAAACCAAAGACCAGCTCTCCTCACTTTCTGAGAGCTCAGCAGCTTTTACAAAAACACGAGCCGAGGCATACTGCGGACTCACCAGTCAGCCCGTGCATTATGCTGATGAGTGATTGACGGAGCAGTTTTACAGGGTGATTAAACTGAAGTGCACACATGCAGCCTTTTGTCATTAGTTTCAGTTTTTGGTTCAGTAAAAAGGCCTACACATGAATACATGTGAATGTCAGTTTAACCAAAGGCAATGACCACAAGCCACAGTACAGAAAGCACACAACATACCACACCACAGGTATTTTGATGGTTGGTTGAATCAGGTCCTAGACCTCTACAGTCTGAGAGTGTTCAACCAACTGACCATGGTAAACATTTGGGTTCTTCTCTTTTGGTTCGTACTTTGTACCGACAGGAAGTCATTGTCTTACAAATGGAAAAGGAGGACCTACTATTAGATCTGGTGGTGTGAGCGCCTTGATGACATAAACGTAAATAAACAAAATCCTTTGTTCGCTAGTATTTGTGCTGCTTTTAAAATGTAAATCTGTTCGCAGTGTCATCTGAGCGTCGCCGAGTCGATATGGTTCACAAAAAAAATGGCCGCCGTCAGAAACGCGAGATGCTTAAATTCTGCAGTTGCACCTGTTGTAAAAGACAACGTAAGAACTTTAAAGGACAGTCAACAGCAATTAATGTATTTGTCACAAGGCATATGTCAAATAATTTGTTGCTCCTTTCTGTATCGGTTCAAACCAGCCTCATAATGAAATCCAAATGGCAAACTATTTACACTACTCTTTACTCACTTAATAAATCGGGACACAGTCAAACTAGAACAGCGACTGGCTGATATAACTGGCAGATTGAACCTCTTTGCACTTAAAAACCAGGTTAAGGATACCATACTCTTACTGTGACTTAGTGGTCACTGTAGTACTTCAGTACAAATCATACTCTAACCACAACAACCTCACTCATCTCTCTCCCTATATTTCCTATTAGGTTCTTGACCAAATAAAGAGCTCGCTAAAGTCCTATTAAGTATAACCTCTATGTCATCAGCGAATTCACAGAACTAGAAATTAACGTCAATGTGCTTCCCACAACATTTCATGGGACCCTGGCATTTTTTTTTATTTTTTTTTATTTTTTTTTAATACAGTTTATGACACATAAAATAAGAGCATGTGTTTTGTATCAGTCCGTCATTAAATTACCGTAATAACGTGCATATTGGATTTAGCGACAAATAGCAGCAGCATGTGCAGCACAAACAGGAATACCAGACAAAATGCTGCTGAGAAGTGGCTTTCTATGGACAAATGTATGTAAGATTAAAGACGGTATCAGCGAATAAATCAAAGTTATAGTAAATAGTAAACTTTAAATCTAATTTTGCTAGCTTGTGTTACGTCTGGAGTAGTTTCCTTCAGGTTTTGACCAACCCTTGTTAAGAGCCTAGTGGGCCGCCACAGTATTAACACTTTATGGCAAACACTGATGTCAATAATTCTTGCAGCCTTTTTCCATTCAGAAGCATATCATCTATTTCTAACATGCGTTACTGTGTATGTTCAACCGTTTGATAAAGCTCTGATACAACCTTGGCCGTTGACCTCTCCGCCGAGGGGAGAATCTGACTTTGGGTGACAGCGTAGCAGGATTAATTCAAATTTATTAAAACGGCATTACTGTGACTCTAGCCTTATGAGAGCTTAATAAGCATGCTTCAGTGGATGCAGACTCTGGCTCTAATCCCAAGCAGCCTGTGAAGGGGAAAACCAGAATGCAAATGCTGAGTCACGGCGGGGAGAGAGAATGCAGGTTATTCATCCCAAACAGGGTTTCCCTGAGACCTACAGTACAAGTTGCATTTAATTTCACCCAGAAGCTAAACTCTGTAATGACACCCGGGCAGCGGTGGTGGAAGGAACCAGCGGAGAGAAGCGAGAGCAAAGACTGCAAGAAGGCTGGCCGTGTGTAGAAACACGCAGTACGCAGGTGGTGTCTATTTGCAGCCTGTCTTAGGTGGGCAGGTGCACAGACGGCCTCACTCCCTTCCTCTCAGCTTCCTCTCGTCACAGACAAAACTCAGGTGGAGACATGAAATCTGTGTGTCTGTCAACGCATGCCGACAGGTGTTGGTGCCGTCCACGTGTCACTCCACTGCTCCACGATTCCCTTTCTATGAGTCAGGAGTTTCCATCACATTTCCTCTTAACATTTCCCATTTTTGATCTCGGATTTAGAGATTTGACGAGCGTGCGGACAGCATCACAAAGTACGCCGCACGAGAGTTTGTGCGCATGTGTTCCCTCTGATGGATTTGAGGGTGAATAATTCAGTTCCACAGCGACAGAAGGGCAACATGCATCACTGTTAATTATTCAGCGCATTCGTAACACAGGGGCCATATGCTCCTCACCGTATGCAGGTCTTGTGATAGTGTGCGCATATTAAACACGTGCATGTGAACATTCACACGGAGAGAGGAAACTTAGTCATAACATCGCTTGTTGCTCTGAAGTACTTTACATCTTCCTCTGTGCTTTGATTTCCCTTGGAGCTCTTTTTCTCACGAATACTTGGTCGCGAGCTCTGAGCGCTAAAGGGAACCGCTTTTATAGCACAAGGTCAAACCAGTGCAAAGAAACCGTGGTTGAAACGGGCAAGTAATATCCTATTATTGTCATTTGTGTGGCATAGAAGACTAAAGACACTGCACTACTTCTATGACTTGTTCCAGCTTCTTTATGTTGCCTTGAACTCCTTGAATAACATAACAGCTGTATGTTCATGTTTGCACAGCTTTGTTATCTTTGTCTTTATGTCTATATTTGGCTCTCTCAGTACATTTGCTCCCTGTATGTGAATTAACTGGGAGATTTAAAAAGAACAGAAAAAACAGAATTGCAATGGTTGTTTAATTGATCAATAAACGAATGTGCAAATGATTAATAGGCAACTATTTGGTTTTAATCCTCTGCTTACGTTGCTACAGTTGTATGTCAAAATTCAAGATTCAAGTCGTGTTTGCCACTTCCAAAGTATGTTAACAGCAGCATACGGAGATGTGTAAATCTGTTTCTCCTAGTCCCACTGTGCATCGATCTGGCATAACATTACGATCACCTTCCTAATATTGTGTAGGTCTTTCTTGTGCCTCCAACAGTTGCGACTCATAAGAGAATAGACATGGGCCTTCTGAGTGTGTCTTGTGGTGTGGTTAGTGGGGGCCTTTGGGTCCTATGGGTTGAGGGGAGGGGCCTCTGTGGATCATCCCATAGATACTTGATCAGTTTAAGATCTAGTGAATTTGGAGACCAGGTCAACACCTTGTGCTGTTTTTCATTTGAGTTGTTCCTAAACCGTTTTTGTGTGAGTGAGGCTGCATCCTGCTGGGTGTCATTGCTATGGGGTGGGGGGGCCCGGTCTGGTCTAGGTGGGTGGTACATGTCTAAGTAACATCCACATGAATGCCAGGACCAAACGTTTCCCAGTAAAACATTGTATTGACACAAGATGGTCAATGTTATTTCGTTTTAACCCATTCAGACCGGATCACGCATCTGTGCGTAGTTACCATTAAGGCCGGCAAACGCGTCTGTGTCTTTTTCGAGGCACATGGCCAATTATATGCACTGTGATTGGCTGAAATATTCTTGGGCGAGTGACAGAGATGCTTAGGGATTTTTTTTAAACTCATGTGACTAATAAAACGCTTTGTGATTGGTCGAAATAAGCCTACACGTGGAGTATGTTTTGGTCGAAATTTTTAAACACCGTGCTAGCGATCCGTCATGGCTGACTCAAGTGAAGGAAGTGATATTGACGAAGTAATTGAAAAAATAGATCTTTACTGATTTTCAAAAAAAATTTTTTTTTTAAAAATGCATTTGAAGATTATGCCCTAGCAAGTTAGTCAAGTTGAAAGCCAAAGAAGTAAGCTCGCAAATGCTTTTTATCTCATGTTTTTATCTGCTACAGAGCCTGAGAAATTAAGGTTTTAGTAAGCGTTGACATATTTTGAAAAACCTCAGGTTTTGAGAGGGGGTTTACAGAAGAGTATTTAGGCCTAAATGGGTTAATGTTGTGGCTGATCGGTGTATACAGACTATAACTACCTCTACTACTACTACCACACTATTTTTACTACTCTACGTACTTCTACTATAATATATTATTGAATGAAGAATGTTACTGACATGCATGTCACCTAGAATTAAAGCTAACTGAAGCAGCATGGGGCTTTTGATTCAATCCAATTTGTAGTTTTGTTGTCACCAAGTACAACTCCATGATGGTCAGATACTCTGTTGGTTTTACTCTTACGTCCATCACTGCGTAAAGTCGACTCCAACAATCTGACTGGCCCACGAGATCTTTGCTGGAGCATAATCACCTCTCAACATAATGACTCCAGACCAACTTTCCGCTACAAAACATTTGTGGGCAGGGGAGATTGGTCTGGCCTCAGATTTTGCCTCAGGATTTGGGGGGACTCCCATTTGGGGGACTCCCATAGTTCGTAGTGGGCTCAGCAGGTGAAAGAAAAAGAAATTGATAAAAATCATACATTGAGTTTGGTGTTATTATTAATAGGCAATACTGCCCAGGGATTTGATTATTTCCTGGTATCATATACAGAACAAATGATAAACTGACTGTTGATGATAAACCAGTCAACAGTTAATAACAAAATCGATTAGAAAAGTGTTTAATTGTAGCTCTTGTTAACATACTTTTGCTGACTAATACTTGTGTTATAATACTGATATTGAAATTTGAAAAATGGCGACGTCATTGCCCCTCAGTGTCGATTAAAGGGTTAAAGACCGGCTTCCAACCATGCGGCTGATCATTTATGCAAGTTTATGTGTGTTTGTGTCACCTTCCTCAGCACATAGAGGACAATTTGTCACCTAAAAATTGATGGCTGCTCTGTCTCGCGTCCTTTTTTTTTTTTTAGCTCCTTCTTTCATATTTCCAACAAACCTAAAGCTCTGTTTATCGTACCTATGAGGAAAATCTGAGATGGGAAGACATTTGCTAGGCTAAAGCTAAGATAGCATCTGTTTTAATGGCTTATGTTCTTTCCACCTGTTTTCTCTCTCGCTCTTTCACTCACTCTGACCCATGTCTTTGCATTCTGATGAGCCAGCAAAGGCTCTCGAGCACACAAAGCGGTGCCTGACCTTCTCCGCAAACACTGGGCGGCATACTTGATCGGCCTGTTTAACATTAGCATTAAAGGACAGCGGACGGATCAAACTGTTACCCCGTTAGACCCGAGATGATATATATGCCGCTGATACTCTGATATGACTTGGAAATCAGAGGATTACATGACACAAGCAGCCGAAGAGACGGGCAGGGGAGAACCTCTGAGGTGGATCAGGGCTGTCAGTGAGTGTTGTGGATCCTGATGAGTGAAAGACAGTGATCAGATCGCAGGTCATTGTTTTCTCCTTAGGGGAACGGGAGCTTTAATTACCGACACACCGCAGCGGGACGTCTATCACTCCGACAGGTCAGCAGTGTATGACTGGGTGTGTGAGAGAGAGAAAGAGAGAGAGAGAGAGAGAGAGACCTTGACCTGACCTGACTGGATAAACTAACATGGTCAACACTGGAGATCACTGACAATCACACAAATCCAGAAAGCTTTAACTCGGTGCAAACCTTATATACGATAAAGAAAATGAATACGGCGCCACCTCCTTTAAGTCACACTCCAGTTTTTTCTTGTGGATACATAAAACCATCTCAAACGAGAAATAACTACGCTTTGAATCTGAAATACCTTTAATGAAATAAACCTTCTTGCACTGAAACTATTCAACTCAACTTATAGAGACCAAAATATTTCAAATGCTTATCATAGTTTTCCATGATGCTAAGTTATATATATATCGGACTTTTAGATTTGCCAAATATAAAAATGTGAGCTTGTATTGATTAGTTGAGAAAAATCAACTGAATCACCAACAATAAAAGCAATAGTAAGCTCTGGCCTTGAGTCTTAGCATTCAGTGATGAAAGAGCCGGGCTGACGTAGCAGGTTTTAGCGTGAGGAATGGGTTATGAATGGAGAAAACAGGACACGATCTACAAACTACAGCCAATAACGCACCTCTCGTCCAGTCAGGATGTGCCGTGCCAGCTTCACTTTGGCAAAATTCCCCTTGCCGATGGTCTTGAGGAGGCGATAATTGCCAATGTGAGGTTGCTCCTCGGTGGAGGTGAAGGAGTTGCGACATCTTGGCAGGCTGTGACGACTCGCAGACTTTGTTGGAGGGGCTGGGGGTTCGACAAAGCCGTCCACCGACGAGTGCTGCAGGAAAAGCACACTTTTAGAGAACAGCACATATCTACGCAGGGAACTCTTGACTTACAGATGCGCTTATACTTTCATGTCCCTGAACTTTCTTAGCTTTTTGGTACACTCTGTAACTCCAGACTAACCTTTCCTCTTGCTACCCAGACTGCACTCCTAGAAACAATGCAGCAGTGTTGCAGTGGAGGTTGCTGTGTGCCAAAAAGGGGATATCCACTATGCAAACAGAGATGAACCCAAGAATTTGATCCAGTGTTTGTAAGACTGCATGTGTCCGAGCATGTGTGGCTAAATTTGCAGACACACACACACAAAACTACTCTGCCCAGTGGGGAACAGTGTTAGAGAGACTCGGGTTCCCTCCTCACCCTCTGTGACACCTTAACCTCCCAACCTATAGACATTATCATTCACCATGCAGGATTCAATAACAGAAGAAGACAATGAACTATTTTACTATGTACCTTTGAGGACAACCTACAAAAAATATGCAGTACAGAGGCACATTTGGTTACTTGCTCCAGAGCCACACAAATAACAAGCGTCCCTGTGATACGGCATGTGAAGGTGAATCAGGAACAGCTTGCTATAAGTACAACGCTGGCACGGGCTATGCGCAGTCTCCTCTGGTCTGCTTCCTCTCCTCTACAGCAGCTGCTGATGTCAGTCCAGGTCAGAGATCCCATGATCCTCTGCTCCTGAGCACCACACCCAGCTGGAGAATAAAGCCTTGGTCTGGTTACCCAGGCTCCCCTGCTCTCATTTCACCGAGGGAAACGTTACACCCTGCAGGGTGCGCATCACTTCGGCTAGCCTGCATCCTGACAGAGGGAGAGTTATGCTGTAAGCAGACATTCCCCAGTGTCACGGTGTGTGCACAGTGTGACAGAGAGAGGAGGCATTCAGATTGGACGCTAGTCTTGTTTGTTACGCACCAAAATACTCTTTTAGATTATAGACCAATCTATAGCTAGTGTCTCTCCTATGTTTGCAATGACTTTGGGTCATATCTGTAATATGATGAGCATTTAGAGACATATACGTTCACTTGGCTACAGAATGTCTACATTAACCAAGGATTAACCGGACATGGAAGTAGCTTGTTCCTGATTAATGCACAAAGTTTGTTTCACTCGCCCGTCCATTAGCCAGCAAACGGAGATGTTTCTCCTCGGGGGACGCAAACATAAAAATTAACACACACCTGTGCAGACACACATACATAGAAATAAGAAAGCCAAGAGGGAGCTGCTTCTATTTTCCTGCACTAAAAGCCACTTGTCTCTCTGAGTAATAAGCTGTTATGCAATGCAGTTCAGCTGCCAGTGGGCCCTGGGGCTGCATGCTGGAGTCGAACACAGGCAGGCGAGGCTGGCTGGCTACTGCCAGTGATGCTGAGGCAGTGCTTTAATAGCCACTGAGCAGTCTATGTCCATGTCTACGCGAGGGCAGCATTAGACAGACAGTTACATTAGCAGTCCTCTAAGCTGATGCATTACTGAACACTGCCAGATCAGTGTACAGTAATGCATCCGAGAATGACCTGAGAGCCCATATCATCCTATAAAGTTAGGGTTTGTTAAGTTATATAACTTGGCTGGAGAGGAAGTGCCTTTCCACATTTGAATTTCATCACTAGAAGGTGACAGGCCAGATGCTTTTAAGTGTAGAGTCGAGATAACAGTCTAAATGTGGGAAACAACCTAACCTTTTAAAAAAAAGCTTCCAGCTATTTCCAGTTTGTACTTGTACTAGTAATATAATGTAAGGCTGCTTCTGTTTCCAAGGGAAAAAAAAAAAAACACCCAGAGGAACCCAGATATGTCACAGCCTGTCAGCGTACATGCAGCAGTCCTTATTTGAACTGATCTCAGTAGAGGTATTACATTATCATGCTGGGCTCAGGGCGTGAGTGAGAAGGGAGTGGGTGCTCTGCTCGTTCATACATTCCTTCACACAGTGAATGAGAAACCTCCAGTCATTTTAGTCATTTCTGCTAATAAATGCACGTCTGTGTGCTGCTCCTGCTCATCAGTGTCGTGGCAGCAGAATGGTGAATAATAACCTCCCTCCTCCTCCTCCTCCTCCTCCTCCTCCCACTGAGCGTGCAGTTACAACAGGGCCCAATAGGTGATGGATGTCACATTGCGATGCTACCAAGCGTTGCAATTGAAAAGTAGGGCAACATCCTCCCCCACCCTCCCTAAATATTGACGTTGTGGACTAGAAAATACCCCCGGTCGCACGAGTGGAGCAACACCATCCTCCCTCGCAGGCCACACAGACAACAATCCCCGACGTTAACAATTCATTAAAGCCAGCATAGTACTGACGCAGTGCGTTGCTCGAGGATAACCTTGTTGTGCACAGAAACTGGGACGGACAAAGCCCAACTGCACTTATTATTATTCTAGGTTATTCTAGGCTCCATGCTTTCATTCACCGTCACCGGGAAGAAGAGAAAAGCCGGAGTGCTCATTGGTCGCGTCGCCCTGCAACACTGTAGCCCCGAGAAGCGCTGCCATTAACCTGCAAACCGACCAGTGCGCAAAACAACCTCATCCACGATTATTATTCCGTCCCCGCGTCCCCGGTACCGCGTCCCCGGCAAAGCGGCAACTTACGTTCTCGGTGTCACGCTCGTTCACCGTGGGCAATGGCGTTCTGGTCGACATCTTGTGTGTTTCGCAGGCCGCTCAGCGGTGCAGCGGGCTGGGCAGAGCAGAGCAGAGCAGACGCGGCGCGGTCCGTCGGGGGAGAGCGGTGCCTCCGTCCCTCTCTACATCCCCTGTAAACACCGCAAACAGCGGCCTTTTACCGCAGCATAGCGCGCACAGGGCCCGAGCCGACGCGCCAGATTTTCTTATTGGCTTTGTGCACTTCCTTTCAGGTAGGCTGGAGTCAGACAGAAAAGAAGGAAAGAGAGAGAGGGAGAGATAGAGCGAGAGAGGGAGAGAGAGAGGGGGGCAGGCGAGAGAGAGAGAGAGACAGAGAGAGAGGGGGGCAGGCCAGGAAGATGCGTCGGTAGCGGATGGGTCTGCGCAGCTCATCTCAAACCTCCCACCACCAGGAAGGATGGAGGGATCTCTCTCTCGCTCTCTCTCTCTCTCTCTCTCTCTCTCTCTCTCTCCCATACACAGTCTCTTTGTTTCCTCTTTATAGCTCATCATTCAAGTCACCAGAAAACAGTTAAGCACACAGTTGGACCAGTGTCTGCACACAGTCTGGCAAACCGCTACACACTAGGCTGCTGCATCCCCCGTGACTTAAACCCATACACAGAAATAATTCATCATCGTGCAACATGTTAAAGTGGTAAATAAAGGGCTCAGCTGCGACTTTAAAAACACAAATAAAACACCTTATTTTTTTGTTATTTATGCGTTTTGTTGGAGGTGTGAACTTCATCCGAGAGGAAATGTGCTCCCATAATTCAGTGATTTACTACGTCCTGTGGCGCTTGAACATGACAATGTGGTGAGCACTGTCCAGAGAGGCCTAGCTCAGGGATGAGGCCTGTGTCACGCCATAAACTGGACAGACTTTGCCATCTGTTGGACCCTAATAGCATTACACCCCTCTTTGTTCCTACAGTGTGGTAGTTTGCTTTTGTGGGTGAGAACTGTATCAGGATATGAAGAGCAGTCAGCTTCTTTGAGACATGTTTGGTGTTTTTCATCCATGAAATCGTCACCTGTTTTTTCTTTTTTTTTGGTTTTGTTTTGTTTTTCTGGGTGTGGTGATGCTGATCTAATAATCTGTACACTCGCACTTTGTCCACTAGGTGTCAGGGTGCCCCTGCTCACTCAGTATGTCCCACATGCTTGCAGTGGTTGACATGTGGAGCCCAAACAAATGCCATGCCACTGCTCATTTTTGTTTGCTCAGCTTCCATCCCCCTGCCTCGTGAGTCAGGAACGCGCACACACGTCTCACTGTGATGAGGAATAATCAGTGCAACGGGCATTAATGTCCATTGTCACATCTTCTTTGTCTACGCGGTGTTATTGTGGAATTCAGGCAGACGGTGCACCTTACTGGGTGTTACATGACTGATGGTTTGTCTCACGCAGCAGAGAGGCCCCGGCCGTAACAATGGACACAGCATGACACCACGTGTCACAATAACTGATGGATACAGGACCTGAAAGCCCCTGAGAACATTAGGTCTGTTTTTGTGGTTTTGAGGAA
Organism: Chelon labrosus; assembly: GCF_963514085.1. Lineage (NCBI taxonomy): Eukaryota > Metazoa > Chordata > Actinopteri > Mugiliformes > Mugilidae > Chelon > Chelon labrosus. Next base: position 14,704,192 of record NC_140348.1, read on the forward strand.
TCTGTAGTTTATTTTCCAGCAGCCACAGTTCCAGAAAGACCTCACCCATTCCCATCAACATTTCATTGAAAAATGTTTTGTCTTAATCATGTATTTTTTTTGTTAGAGATACAAGAGCAAAATGCAACAAGATAAGATGGTTCAGCAAAACAAAAGCGGTCCAACGCTGAATCTTGGCATGTAGATGGGCATTTTTGGAATTCTGCATCTGATCCCGGAGTGGATCGGATCCCAGCATAGCAGATCTTATCCTCTCTGAGCCCTAACAACTGGGACCAGCTAAATTATTCCAGCAAAACATGTTATCTTAATAGTGAAACATTTGGCTGTGTTTTAGTATCTATTTTAGACTTGAGTGTTAATTTACACACATACACAATGAAAGAAGTGGAACCTTTTCATACGATTGCCGGCGCTCACACATGTACATGTACCCTGAAAACAATCAATGCAACACAGTTTCTTCTTTGTACTGAGCTGAGGCCTGCAGTGCTGAAACATCCTCGGAGCACACCGGGATTTGCATTCTCTACCTGAGCTGCACTGCTGTGGAATGTAATGGGCACTGACACTGGTTTAATGAGTGCATGTACACCCAAGGCCAAATGCAATTACATGCTCTCACAGGCAACCATCAAAAAAGAAGGCAGCTGTTAACAGCCATTCATCGCGGATGGTCATGCAGTTAACTGTATTTGCAGGACAGGGGGTGAGAGGAAAAAGTAGAGAGACAGAGAAAGAGGAAGAGGGGGGGAGAGAGATTCTAAACTCATTATGAGAGAGATAGCCGAGTAGCATCTGTCAGCACTGGCAGTTTACCATATCTGCTTTTGCCTGACTCAATTTTGCCAGTGAGAGTCAAGCCATGCTCTCCGGTCGGTAGAAATGTTTGCACGCATCCTGCAGAAGTGTGGGAAATTACAGGAACAGCCTATTCAGGAAGGAGGATGTTTTGTGGAGTTTTGCATTCAGGCATTTAGCCCCAGTTTGTGCCTCTCGTGGATTACCAGACCCAAACGGGAATTTTTCTCAAAGACAGCGTGACCTGAGAAAATTCTTCAAATCATATCCATGAAGTATTAATTACATCTCTTTTTTAAAAAATTTCCAACACAATAAAAACATGAATACATAAGATGCATAATATTGCATCAATATAGACAAACAGAACAATGTATAAGTAAAAAAGGTACTCTAGATTTTCTTTTAATGATATCAGTGTCACTATCATGATCGTCACGGCAGAAATATCTTTCATATCAGATATTTTTCCTTCTCAAAACATTGGACTTTTAAGGTAGTGTTAAACAAAGATGAGGAACTCCCCATGGAAGCGTATTGATTTCACACACCTCCCTCTGTAGCTACAAAAGTCTTTACACAACTTTTATTCTCTTATGCAGTAGTACGACACCCCTAGACCTTGTAAACACACTTTAATGTGAGAAATAAAGGCAGAGGGCCTTTAAGAGGTTAAAACGGTCTTGTTGTGCTACAGACAGAATATTTTTCAACTTTGGTGGACTGTGGAAATATCTTAAGAACCGCAGTAAGTGGTGTTAAACCAAACTCTGGGTTTTTCCAAACATTGCAAAGTATAAATTTTTTTGGAAAAACAGCTCCCTATGCACAGTGACTCAGGTTTAATGCTAATAAATAACAAATGAAACACGGAGCGGGGTTTCCTCAAATTAAACTTCTGGTCTAGTTCATCTTGAAGGAGCATGTGCTGAGGCCTGTTTGGATAAATACAGTCCCTATAAGTTCCCTATTCAGAATTAAGATTTGCCCTAGCACGTGTTGTATTTCTAATCTCCACCCGTCAATTTTAGCCAAAAACACCCAAAAGTATTAGACGTGCAAAAAAAAAAAAAAAGGTCATCGGAAGACATTCCTGCTTTAGAAACCTGCTAACTGCACACCTTACAAGGCAGAGCTTGCACTCCGCTGTCTGCTCTGACAAGTCAATAAAACCCACTGGTATGCTGAACATTTTTGGAAGGCAAGATAGATATGAGGCTGCGGTGGAATTTGATCAGGCAGAGGGCCAGCCTTCTGTTCATTACAGAGCTTCCCAGCAGCAACACGCCCTCCCGGCGAGCACACCTCAACCTGAGGGAAAGTATTACCGACGGGCATGTCATGAGCCCGCGTGCCCACCCTTTAACCTCCGATGCATGCCTGTAGCACGCGTGCATGTGTTCACGCCCACACACGCTGCATTCACACACATCATGTATGGATTTCTCCCAAGTTGCACTGGGAGGGATGGTGGAAAATATGAAAAGACTTGAAAATTCAGGGCAGATGTCAAAAAAATGGGGCAGAGGAGATGGAAGTGGGTGTAAGTGAGAATCCGACATGGACGTGGCTGCTGTTGAACTGTGTCTTTTTGACATGTCTTGGTGAATTGTTTTCTACCACTCTCCTAATTCAGGGAGTTATTTGACTACTGAAATTTAAATCATCTGAGATATACTTGTTCCTATCCTTTAATGTATGAAGGGAAGGGTAGCATGTGTGTGAGCAGGCCCCCCTCTAAGAGTGACCTTCTCTTTAAGATTATCTCCCTTGAACTACTTCCTGATTTATCCTGACTTCGGACCAATCAGAGGCCACCAGACAGAGTCGCTCTGCATCACACCAGAATCAGTCAATAACACTTTGGATTCATATTAATGAATCAATTATCATCAATCTTATTGCAACTTATTTTCTTATTTCAAAGGCACGCAGGTATTTTCTTGTATCCTAGATGATTGCACCTGTGCTCAGGTCAAAGTGTAGAGGAGTTATGTTGGGAATCATGCGGGTTTACCGGATTATATGCACAATTAACTGTGATAATGGTGTTGGCTGTCCCGCCCTAAAGGGTGCAACAAAACATACAGGAGATCGAGTGGGATGTCCATCAGTCACAGTCTGTGAATGCCCACACAGTCTGGAGAAGAGGTCTAATAAGGCAAGTGAAATAAAAAAAATAAAAAAAAAACACCTGTGTGGGTGGACAATAGAGACTCTAATTGGTCATTTGCACCATTCAGAACACATGGCAGGGAAGCTACTCTTTGAGGAACGTTTGTTCTTCTCTGTACTTTCTTGCACCGTGTCGTTTTTCAATGTGCTATTCTTAATGTGAAAAGGTGTTTTAATTAGCCCTCCACCGTTTGCCTTTATCTTTCTTTTTCTCATCAATTTAAGTATGTGAACTTTCCTAAAACGTGTGCGCACTCAAGTGACTTGATAGGAGTAGGAAACACAATCCCTAACGATTCAGCACACACAGCAAAACATCAATACCCCTCTAAATAAAGAAACACAGAATTAGCTGTGGGCTAAAGTGCTGCCTTCCAGGTTCAAGCTATTTCCTCCTTTCACCCAGCAGCTAATAGAGCCGAGGTGAAACATAAACGTTTCCCTCTTATGAACTTATCATAAAAGGCAGCGCCATTTACTGTACTCGGAGATAATTATCGTCCTTGTATATCTTGTTTTCCCTTGTAATTATGTCATAATTCAAAGGCTTCCCTGGTGAGCTAAAAACGGGCCAGATACGTCATCATATAACAAACTCTTCTGTGAGGAGCGGGCCTATTAATTGTCAGGATATAATTACATTCACAACACCCTGAGGGCCCGTCTCGTTCAGTCATCTCAGAGTTACTGCTCCAAACTATAATTAGAGAATGTAATCACACAGGTATGGACCTCCAGGATTTATTTTTCAGCCCGACTGAAGGCTGATTGAAACGACATCCGTGGTTGGGTACCGGGCAGGGAGTGTTTACAAGCTGGCACGTGTTCAGCAGCCACATGCAGTGGCACCACGCGGCATACCACGCCGGCTCAAGTTCACAATTTACATACACAACATGCTCGCATGCATGAGTGCTCCTGCTCTTCTGTTTGACGTTCTTGTTAGGTGAGTGATTTCTTGAGTGGTGTGCATCTGCAGTGTGTGTGTGTGTGTGTGTGTGTGTGTGTGTGTGTGTGTGTGTGTCCCTGAGTGGTTGTGCCACCCTTGCAGGGCACTTGTTGCCAGTGTTAACAAGTGACCTCATCCCATCATCTCTTTCCGATCTCAAATGCCATCCAATAAACTAGTCATTTCTCACCTCTCCATGCACCCTCTCTCACCATTAAAACAGTGCTTGCCCCTCTCTCTAAAACACACTCTGAAAGAGCGAAGAGAACATGAAGTAACCGCGCACTGTGAAGAGATTTCCAAGTCAAAAGTACTTAATCGTTAAGTTTTAGCAATATCTTTGTGATTTGGTCCTGGGATGAGTAAACGTATGTAGCTCTGTTGCATCATAAACATCGGTGCAGCCCTCCCGTTTGTATGTTTAGCCTCACAAGCAGATTGGCTCCAAAGATGGCAGTGTCATGGATTAATATGGAATCATTCATGGTCTCCAGAGGGTGAACCCTGCTGATTTATCCTGTTAAATGTGTCAACTGGGGAGATTACCATGAATTTTTGGATAAACATTTAGTGTTCCCAGACGAAAAGGAGTTTAAAGATCCTTTCACTCCTTCTTCAGACGCCACTGATGGATGTAGTGCTGAGCAAAATGTTTTCAAGATGAACTGCTATCAGGCCCACACAGGATGAACTGCAGCAACGTTGGTGATCCTCTGACTTATCATTTATCAGTAGGTCATATCAACTCCCTCAGCTATTCTGATTATTATCAAGTGTTAGCATGCTAGCATACAAACTAATATGGTGACCATGCTAACCTTGTTACATCAAACGGATGTATAGTCACTGAGCGCTTTATTTTGGGAACATCCTACATAAGTAATGCTGGGTTGGGCCTACGTTTTGCTCTTAAACTGTCTCAGTTCTCTGTTGCATTGATTTCACAAGATGTTGGAAATATCCCTCTGAGATTCTGGTCCATGTTGACATGGAAGCATCACAAAATGTCTGCAGATGTGTCAGTGAATCTCCTGTTCAGTGACCTCCCAAAGGTGTTCGGCCGGATTCCTATCTGGTGATCACCGCGAAGTCCACCGCTCATGAAACCAGCTTTAGTTTTGGGTCAGTGTTGCGCAGGAAGTGGCCATTAAGAGCTTCTAAATCATGGCCATTAAGAGACGCACATGGTCAGCAACAATTCTCAGATTTGGCAGCGGCGTTCAAACCATGACTGATCGGTATTAAGAGGTCCAAATTGTGCCAAGAAACATTCTCCACACCATTACACCGACACCACAAGCCTGGACTGTTGACACAAGGCAGGTCGGCTCCACGGACTCATGCTGCTGACGCCAAATCCTGAGCCTACCATCTGCAGCCTCAGCAGAAATCCAGATTCATCTCTGCTTAATGTTAACAGTGCTCGACCATGTTATAAAATAGTAAGAAATCGAGTTAGTTATTGCATCACTGGAATATTGTACGTGGGAGATGACAGAGGATAAGAAACACTCAACTTACTGAACTTTCATGACTCTTTTCTTCGCTGTGATCCTCAGCCAGTGACTTGGGCTTTGATCTGTTCAATAAATCTAACGGTGATTAATGAAATGTCTAGCTATATACGAGGAGATTAAGTTAATTATCCACACTGTTAGCCTGAATGGAATATTAATCAGGAACAAGAACCCGAAAATGTTGCTCTTCTTATGAGGTTCAGCGCACGGTTGAGTCACAGAGAAAGTGGGTGAGCAGTGTTTTTCTCCTGGGAGTTGAATCACGCACGGACAGCAGAAACACACAGCTCCAACAAGAGGGGAGCTGAAGATGGGGTTAGGGGAACAATGACACATCATGTATCATCTTACACGTCCCTACGCTGCTCTGACTAAAGCTCTAGACGGCAGTATGATTGAGTAACAACTTACCATAAAACCACTCCCAACCAATTTCACATCTAAATATGATGCGTATGTGTGCGCAGGCCTCGCATTTGTCCCTCAGCACACATTGACTCAACATACAGTATTACTGCATCCCCTCTGGATCCCTTTAAACAAGATAGATATGATGGCTATGGCATCATGCTCACTGCATTTATCATTCTTAAACTCGGATGAAATCATCCTCGCGTTCTCCCCAAAGCATGGGAAGAGCAGCGGAGCATGTCATGTCATACATCTGCTGCTCTTTCCATCATAACGTACAGTACGTGAAGTCAGACCGTGTTGTCTCTGGTGCACGCACACTGCGAGTAGCGCCTCCAATGACACGTTTTCACACAGCTGGTTTTATTTTCTGTTAAAGATGTGGAAAAAATAGGACAACCTACCCCCCATTTATACATCATATTTTATTCAACAATATAACTTTTTTTTTTGCTCTTCAGAGTACAATCAATGTAAGATACATATGACAAAATATATTTTAAATAGAGGAGAATAAACATTAAGGCATCTCACTGAAGAAAGTTGACAGTTATGTCAGCATGAATGATTAGGTTAGTGTTACATTTTTGTGTTTATACCACTAAGGCACTATGGTATGATCACGGCTGAAACCACATGAACAAGTTTTAAGCGAGGATGGAGAACTTTCTACACTTGCGGAGTGGTGAGAACGTGGTTTTCAGCGCTGTGTGTCAACAATTAACAGTGTTTTTAGCAATAAGCCAGAGCAGACATGTGGACACATGAAAGGCGAAAGCAGGTAGTGAGAGATTTCTCATTCTGCCAAAAAAGTCTGGTGGCACTGTATTAACGCTTTAATAATCCCCCTGTGTTGCACATGAACCAGCTACGGGGCAAAACACTGTAATTATCTTTATCACGCAAGCTAGCCCGGTGCCCGTGTGACTTCCCGACTGGGACCGACATTACAAAGTCCAGCTGTTGCTCTCGGGAGGCTGGCTGTGGCACCGGCGAGCGGTCAACTCGCCAAGGTGTGTTCCGAAAGCTGTCATTTCCTGTACATGTTCTGGAGTTCAAAAATCTCTGTTACTGCCTCTGTGAGCGAAAGTTGTTCGGATGGCATCACAGAAACACATAAACAGCTCAACCACATCCACCAAACCGGGGGCAGAGAACAAGCTCACTCTTTCCCTTTCTCTCCCTCCGCGCTTCACACTTACATTTGCTTGCATGCATAAACAAAGCCAGTCACACACACACACACGCACACACACACTCATACACAAGTGTCCACACACAGATTTGTTACCTAGGTATGTACATGACTGAACTCCTGCGAGTAAAGTCAACGAGCATCAAGCTTGCCGTAATATAAAGTTTCTGTCAGCTCACGAGCTAATTCCCTCCCTTTACACTTTTGAACTGTTCCTGGACTTCTCTGGAAATTATTACTCATGAGGCAAACTATACAGAAACTTGCACAACTAGTGTGGCGCAGCAGAGCTAAACTCTAGTATTTATCAACGGAAGCTGTGATTTATAATGTCTGTCAGTTATCTTTGCATCAAAAGCTGCTCATACTTGTTTATGTGTCATGTACATTTATATAGATTATCTCTCTTTCTTATGAGGACGCACGCACAGGTCACTGTAAGCAGCTCTGGTCTGCGCGAAGTGATAAATGTAGGTACAGCTGCATCAAAAAAAATTAAAATTCCTCAAAGTTAGGAAGTGTGTCCACTAAGCCTCTTTTCCTGAGTGCCACTGCTCTGTTGCCAGTTGTTCAGGAAATTGCGAACAACCATTAGAAGGGAAAATGCTGCAGTTAGCAAATTTCTTCTTTCGGGCACCTCAGAAATGATTTAAAGACAAAAGATGTTTTATTAGGTTCTGGTCCTGGAGATCGGAACTGAAAACATCAATCTGCACCTCGATAGGAAAAAATGCCCAGTGGTCACATTATAGCAAGAGGTGGTCTGACATGAGCAAGCATATTGGTAAGTGCTGTGCTGCTGTTTGAGAGTGGGGCAGCCTATGTTATATGTTGTATGCATGTATTGTATGAACATGTAAATTACGCTGTTACAGGCACCTGCTGCGTTACACTGCTAAGTTTGCTGAACCGGATTAACGTGGGGCTGCTGGGAAACGCGACGCTCAGAACGCGTAGGGCCCCACTATGACGGTGAGCCGCAGCAGCGAGCTGGAGCGGTAGTTCATGGTCAGGTGGTGAGTGATCATCTCCAGGTCCACGACGTACTCTCTGGGGCCTGACAGAGGCTTGGTGAGCACCAGCATGGCACTCATGTTGTTGGAACGCTGCAAAAAAACAACATTCAGCACGTGAATAGGCATTTATGTCAACTATCAGATGGATTGGAGCAACATATTTTAGACAATCATGGTCCCAGAAGACGAATTCTGGTGAAAAGTACTAAGCACTATTAGCTAAGCAGATTGCAGCTAAAACTTTTTTTTAGCTTTTTATCCACAATAGTTGCTGTTCAGGCAAAAGAGCACCCAAATGTACGATACAGCACACAGGTTGATAGAGCAACTGCTGAGATTTACTGCCAATCTGAAGTTACAAAAGTCTGAGCAAACAACTCTGGGATCAAGTTAGACCATGGAAAGCAAAGCAAACGTAACACAAACAAGGGAAGAACACAAATGACATCAGGAAGAAGAAGAAAGGCGAGCCTATAAATACTTAGGGAACCGAATGATTAGACACAGACACAGGTGAAACTGATAAGAGCGCGGCACGCAATCGCAAGGGAGGCAAATACTGACACACGAGGGAACTGATACTTTCAAAAGAAAACAGGAAACGAACACACACAGGATAACCGAACTGAACAGATGACACTACAAAACCAAAAATACCATGAGTTTACCACAAGTGTAAGCTCTACATGAACAGCCCTCTCATGTGGTATTCACAGCCTCAGAAGAGGAAGTTCTCGATAAGGACAGAGTTCACGACATCCCATGTGTTCATGAGTTCCATTTGAAGGCAGCAACTATCGCCACCGGCAAATCCAAATGTTGACATTCCCATCAGCCTCAGCTGCTTTGTATTTCATGCTTATTAGCATGCTAGCCAGCTAAAAACTACGATTGTGAAAATGGTAAACACTGTCCCTGCTAAACATCAGCATGGCTGTACGGCCGACTCTCAGTCCAGGTTGCTAAAGAATATTTTGGCACATTTTGAGAGCATTACAACACTGCAACAGATTAGCATTTAATCTCCGCACATTACACCCTCAAGCATCTTTTCATCGACTTACCCGAAGGAAAAATTCTCCAGCCTCATTCCCAGATTTAATCCTGAAGGTGTTGTGTGTGTTAGCGTATATGTTGGTGGCCTGGATTTGGAAGATGTCCGCTGGCACAGTCCGGTCCGCCTGGATGCTCATGTATTTGTACACAATAGACGGTGGGAGACCCTGGCACTCAGTCGGAGACCGACAGATACAGCGACTGCAAACACAATCACGACAGTCTTTGTGAAACATCTTGTGTGGATAACAGTAAAACAAAAGAACTAATCATGTTTACTCACTTTTCAGAGGTCTGGGTGTAAGGCGCCTCGCAGGGGTTTCTGGGATAGCAGCGGAAGCCTCCGTAATAGTTCCAGCACATTTCATCATTTTGGCAGTTATGGGTCCCCGTCTCACACTCATTTATGTCTAGCGATTGGCACAGGGACAGAAAGAGAGAAACAAAGTACTGAAGGTTGCAAATAGCTGGATGACAAAGCTAGCATCCCCCACTTCCAAAACACACACGCGCTTCATGAAAAGGGGTATGTGAAAGCAGAGTCAAAGTCAAAGTTTTCAGTGTCAGAGCTGCATTTCCAGCGGCTGCAGAGGCGCAAGGAAACACAAGAGGGAATCCTGCAGATCTGTAGTCGAGGGAAGCCCCCGATACAAGCCTAACTCCAGCTCTTTCCCTGCACCGGAATGAAAATAGATCCATCAAACGTGCCCCAAACCACAGGACTATTTCTGGCACAGCAACCTGGATTCATCACCAAAATGTCTCTCTGACACAACAGGCCGGATTCATTGCTCCCCCTATAAAGAGTGCACCTGACTGAGAGGGAAAGGAAAAAATAACAGCCCTCTCTTTGAGCGAGAGCCGGACCTTCAAATAAATCCACTTCAAGAAACCAACATCATGCATATAAATTCACAGAGGTGGCTTAGCGGGGCAACACAAAGTTGCTGTGTTTGCATTGCCTAACCTCTGCATTCTTTCCATGACAGTTTTCAGTCCTGCTCAAGAGGCAGAATAGTGGATGATAGCAGGAACGACTTCTAAGAGTTATCATCATAGCGCTCGAGTGGAAGGGAGTGAGAGAAGAGGACTTGTTTGGGAGATTTGTCGGAGGATAAGAGATAAATAAATTAAACAAGGGAAATAAAAAAAAACATATTTATGGATGAAAAAGGGAGGAACGCAATACCTTGACACAACCTGTTTCCTTGGAGCTGATATCCCTGTGGACACTCACAGGAGTAACTTCCTGGGTTGTTAACACACTGATACTGACACATGTAGCTGGACAGGCTGCATTCATCGATGTCTGTACAGGAACCATGGAAACACAGATAATGATCAGAGAAAGGCGTTTTATATTGAGGAGCAGAAATGTGTTTATCTGCATTTATCTGCTACTGTACAACAGTGTATGTGAGAGTGTGTTCTCGCGTGCGCGTGCAGGTGTGTTCACCTTGGCAGGAGGTCATGTCGTCCGCCAGCTCGTAGCCGTGGTCGCACTGGCAGAGGAAGGAGCCGATGAGGTTGTAGCAGTGATGCTGACAGGGGCTCTCCAAATCACACTCATTCACATCTGGAACAAATGCAGATGTTATACGTACACATTGGACACAATGAGAAAGATAATACTCTCTTGTGGTTTTATGATCCAACCCGAAGTCGGATGGTGCAACCAACACACGAGCAGTCGATGAACAATCCAGCTTTGTCAAAGTTCTGGCATTTAGAAAACAAAAATAAAGCGAAACAGTGAAATGATTGTCCATGTCCGGTTTGGACCGAGGATGATTGGTTTGACCTTTGCGAGTCCATCTTGTGTGTTCACAAGATGGAGTTAAAAATGTTGTTGTCTCTCTCAAGGTATGATAATCAGATGATCACTTTTTTGGATGAGTTTAAAAGATTCCTTGTTCTCGCATTTGGACACGATAGAGCAGCTGTCCTGGTCTCTTGAATGTCCTTGTGTTCAACAAAGTTATATCACTGAAGATTATCAGCAGCTTTCAATGTGTTCTCTCAGTTTTACTTCAGATTAAAGTGGTTTAGATTGGTTTGTTTACCATCTTTATGATCCATCTCACTGATTTTTTCTTCACTGCCACAGCGCTGCAGGCTTAGATGTCAGCACATTGTGTGTTATACTGATGGACAGGAGCGACAGCCCGAGTGTCAATAAGAACTTATTTAGAATAAATCTGGACTCATACAATGAGCTGCAACTAAAATTATTTAAACTGACCCAACTATTTCCCACAGCTGTGTTTTGATTTCCAGCCTAAAGGTCAGAAGGAGGCAGAAATCCTAAAACAGTTGCACACCCTCAGCACAAACACACATCCACATGGCCGGGGGCCAGTCATGGGTTTTGATGGATTTCTAAATATGTTTCTGGAGATAAACAGCTCTCTATCACACACTCAATAACTTCCTTTGACCTCGGCAGGAGATTTGCTGCGTGGGTTCAGGTTTCATGGTCAATCTCATGATAGCTCTGAGCTTCCGTGGATTAAAGGCAACGTCTTGTTATGCTGTATTAAAGCGACTCTTTAAAAAATCTGCATCCCGAGAAATAGTGACACAAACACAGTGAGGGTTAACACCAGATTTTGGCGTGCGCTGCAAGAAATCACATCACTGAATGTTATGACTTTTAATGATCGTATTAGGTTTTATTAGGCATTCAAGTAACAGCAAGCAGCCAAATCTATTGAAAGTCAGTCTGGAAAGTGAACAGATTAGATGGATATCCACCCCAATATAAAATGACTAATGGGCTGTCTCTGAGTAACAAAGCATTGAGGCATAATGTTTGTATAATTTGACGCTGCACACACAAACACACCGCTCACACATGGCTTTTCATTGACTTACCAACACAGCTGTGGTTGTTGTTGGCCAACTTGTAACCCGCGTTACACTCGCAGTGGTACGAGCCCTGGTTGTTCACACACCTGTGCATGCAGTAGTGGGTCACGGCACACTCGTCTCTGTCTGCAGGTTGGAGGGAGTCGTGAGGAAGCGGGCGTTAAAGTTCACGGCAAAGAAGGAATTCTTTAAATGAGTCGCAGCCGTTTTTATCAGGCGATAAAGTGTGTTTAGTGTCACTGACCGACGCAGCGGTCTCCGCTCCTCTGGTAGCCGGCAGGACAGTGGCACGTATAGGAGCCTCTGGTGTTGGAGCACGTCTGTTCAGGCCCACAAGTGTGCTGGCCTGTTGCACATTCATCTATGTCTGCAATAACACAGACACACACACATCGACGCTGAGAGGAAGCTCCACCAAGTTGAAGCCTACTGTATGTGAGAACATATGGCAGACAAAGCAAAGCAACGTGTCTGGACTGTATGCGCTCTGTGATGTGTGAAGTCTTCTCCACAGACAGTAAAATCTGTGATCACTGACACCATCACATCGCACACATGAGCGTAAACACACATGTTCGCGCAGAAAGCGGGCGATTAAATAAAGGCGGCTTTTATCCAGCACCTCGGGCTGGGTGTGGATGGTGGGGGGGGGGGAGCGGTGGAGATCATATCTTTTGCTAACAGGACAGCTTTTTGAAGGGGTGAGTTTGTGTGCGAGTGTGTGTATAAAGGGGAGGGAGAACCAGCTCCACTGATAAGTCATGCGCTCCCTACCGTGACGCCTCGCTCTCCAAAGCAGACATCCATCAACCCGGAGGCAAACACATCCAAACACATTCACTTTCTATTTCTCACCCCGTAATTAATACGTTATGTAACATGATAAACAGTAGTTTAATGTGAGCACAAAAACATTAGTGCGGAGCTGAAAGTTTCAAACTCAAATTCCAAGTTTACATCCAGGATGTCTCGCATAAAATGGCACTGCGGTGTTAAGATGATGATGAGTTTGTGTGAACCCTCTCCAGTGCACATCAGTGAGCAGATTTTTTGTTTAATGTTGATCCTATAAACACATTCTCAGTTTTGGTTTGTTCTGAGCCAGAGCTTTTTTTAAAAAAATACTTTTTTCACTATAACCCCCCCCCCCCCCCCCCCCACACACACACACACGCATGCACTAAAAATATGCCAATAGTGTGCGCTCTCATCCCCCAGGCCCACCAGCAGTCCTCTTGGGTGGTCTGACACAACCCTTCATATGCAGACAGCCACTGGGCATCAGTTTAAGAACATGACAGACAGTTATCCTCGATACCACACACACGGGAAAGCAGAGGGTGCTATTACTGCATTGTAGTTTGGCACGTGTGCAGCCCAACAATAGTTATAAGAACCTGACTGGAGGGTAACTGGAAAACCTACAGCCTCTTCGCTCTTGATGACATGATTGTACTATTCCTCCTGGCAGGTTTTGGTCCAACCAATACACCTGAGACTTACTGTACAGGGTCAAATGTCTAAAATTGATAAATCAAACCAAATGATTCCAACTTCCTGCTGGATTTTGAGCTGACATTTCCCTAGAAATGCTTCCTGTGATGTGGTGTCAGCTGGAAAGGATCATGCTCTTGCCTGAGTGCCTCAAATGCCCCATATCCCAGTCCCACAGCCTCCACCATCGAGTGGGACCGGTGCCGGTGAGAAATTGGCTTGATTTTCTCCGTAAGGGGGCCACGAAACAAAAAGGCTGTCTCCGGTCTCTGAAGGAGAGAAAGGGAAGGAGGGAAAGAGAAGAGGGCTGAAATGTGCTCAGCTCTATGGGGGCGCTGCGATAGGATGAACTCAGTACATTAGGGACAAAAGCGGGGCTTATCTAAAGGTGAACCTCAGAGACAACAGGTGCAATTGGCATAAAGGGAGGAATGCTCAAACAAGGCTTGTTGCTCACTGACCCGCTAAGTAAAGGACAAAGATAAAAGCAGTGCTGTCCTGGAAAATCTGTGTTCTGATGTGGTTTTTAAAAGTATCTGGGAAAGTGCACCCGAAAAACAGAACAAAGCGCCAGGGAGAAACCAAACGCTTGGATTCCAGCGGTATCACACTCTGGGATAACGCTCCAGTTGCAACGGCTCAAAGGCTCCACAACGGGACTGTTTAAAAAGCACTGGTGCATTACAAGATGTCTGTCACTGTTGGTGCAGCATCCAGATTTAGCACTGCAGATACAGAATTTATTTTTGAGCATAGACAATGTAAAAGATGTAAGTAGCGTCTATGTCTGAAAGGTGAAGACAATACAGAAGTACATCAAACTACTGCTTGGTGCTGGTTCCAATAGAAGAATCGTCAGCTTCTATCATGAAATCAGCAATTTCTTTCCACAAGTAGTTTTCCTTTGAAAAGAATTCCACAATCAAGGTGACATTAGGCCCTAAAGAGTGGTATGTTTGGGGGCGTGCCTGGTTTAATTGACTGGTCTGAACTGACTGACCAGGATGCCTCATGTTTCAGATCAGATCCAATCCTCACCCCTCCCCAGCTCCTCCCTCTCAACACTGTCACTTCTTGCTGCAAAAAAAACAAGATGGCCCAAAGCCAAGCTCAAGGCTCAACTCAAATGGTAGTCCACAAACCAATGGGTGACGTCACTGTGGCTATACCGTACGTCTCTGACCTGTCTTAATGCAGATGATAGATTTCACACATGTGAACACAGAGCTTCGAGATCGGTTAATAATATCGTATTTTCAGGTTAACGTCGCCTGGCAGTGCGCTGGGATTTCCACTCCAAGTGTGCTGCAGTTTGAACCTGCAGAAAGTCGCTGTATCATAGTACAGCGACAGTACTGCATCGGCTAGCCTTGACAGGCTGCTACACAAACAAGCAAGGCTGCAGAAGAATAACAGGGCCATGTGTTTGTCAGAGCAATAATGGAAATAAAATCCTGTATATATACAGTACCAACAAAATGTCTGAATGAATGTCAACAAAATTACATAGAAGGGAGACAACAGTCAGAAGCCCAGATCAAGTCCCTGTGACTCATAACCACGCCTACTTACTGGAGGTATTTGGTGATTCATGTAGACTGGAAATGCCCTGCCTTCTGGCAGTATTGTAGATTCAGACAACAGATTTAGACTCTTGATTCCTGATGAAAAAAAACCCCTGCATTGATGCTATCACAGTGTCAACAAACAGAGAAATTAACTGTGATAGCAATTAAATGTTCAAGTTTTTGTGTCAGAAGCCTACGGGCTACGCTGATGACTGTGGGGTTGTGTGAGGTTTGAGTTAAATCCTGAACAACTGAGAGGATATTTTTCCAGATATTGGGAATAATAGAGTAATTTAAATCACTTTAATATGCTAACTTTCTAATTCAAAAGATTTCATGTCAGTCGATTAGGAGTTTTGGAACTGGCCTACACTGTCATTTCCTGCTGGACAGTCCTTTCATGTGAGCAGTTCTGTTCTTGGACTCGGTTGACACCAGCTCACAAAGGCAGCAGAGTTTGATCAAAGTTGCAGTTGACTTTGTTTAGACTTATTCATTGCTTGACTTGATCAGAGCATTTTGTCATGGCTTTGGTCGTTTTTGCCAACCAGCATTACGTCAGCGCATTTGGAAAGATTTTAGTGAAACATATCTGGCATGAGCCCAGCAGCATTTATGCCACTGTTGGGCAGTTTTGGGTTTTTTTCAGCTACATGAAAGCCTACATGAATCACCGAACAAGGTGTTACTGCTGCAGGGAACATAATCCAGCTGTATCTGGATCACGTTCCAGCACTCTGCTAAGCAAGGTGTACCAACCCTGAATGGATATAGAAAGAAGCATCTGCACATGGCTAACTGTAAATTGTTCAAATGTGAACAGTGTAGTTTCTATGAAATTCTGTACGTGGAAAATTCAGTCATCCTCGCTCTAAATAAAAGCATGTGTGCTGAAACGCAATCCAAAGATTCATTCACAGGAATATCTTGTGGTAACTGTTATTTTGTCACTAAACCTTTTAGAAGCTGCCAGTACAAAGTTCCACAGAAGTCTGTGCGTGGGTGGGTGGGAGGGGTGGGTAGGAGAGTATCCCACACTGGATGGATCCTAAGTCCTGTAAAGTCTCCACATGCTGTATAGTCCGTATAGTTTACACACTGATGTGTTGCATGTGGGGAGAAGTGATTCTTTATTTTTTTCTGAATTTATTTAACATGGCTTACAAGTTTCTTCCAAGTGCGGGCCTGCTGTTAACATCACAGGGAAAAGATAAGGCTGTCCAGCAGAAGAGTGGAAGATGTGGAAGGAAAGAATGAGCAGAAAGGGTGGAGGCTTTCTTTTCTTTTTTTTTTTCTTCAAAAAGGGCTTTTTAAGATTTGAAGTTAGATTTACGGCCGTGTGTGTGCATATGTGATGTCAGAGTTAAAAACTCCTTGCTTTTCAAGGAGATTAATTCTAAATGCCTTGTGGGAGCCGGGGGAGTAACGGGAATGGCGGCAGCTCAAAGAATGTGAGTGTGTGTACGGATGAGTGGGTGTGCGTGCATCAGGGGTCCGGTTTGAGGTGCTCATTAAATGGCCTTTTTTTTGCAGAGCAGCTAATGTTTTACAGAATGAAGTGATATACTATGAGAAGCTGCATGTATAGTACAGCGTGCAAGAGTTTTGGTGAAAGGACTATGTGTCCAAAACAAGGAATAAAAACAGTTTGGCCTGAATTCAGAACAATGTGTTATTTGCTCCGCATTTATTCTGACATGATAGAGCTTGTTGTAATTATCACTTGAGAGCATTTAGTCTTGTTTTCACTGAACCACTGCAATGGAAAAGCAGGAGCTGTTCCAAAGAACAGTTGGAGCCATCCTGGAGTTGGACACCATCTCTGTTTCCCTCTGATTATTGGATAATTCAATCTTTGGGAAAGCAGGGGGCAAGACGCGCGATGTTAATAGCCCATAAAATTTCACAACGTCAAATTTATCAGCGTGTCATGCGCCATCCCCCGAGCGCTAGCTTTTGCTTAACCTCAAACACCTTAACATCACCCCTCGCTGCACGGCGCGTTGTTTCATTTGTGTATAATTCTCTCTGCAATGCGGTGTGAAATGCAGCTATTGCTGGCTGGAGCACAACCCCAGGACGAATGGGAGTGGTAGTGTTTCCCTTTCAAAGCAAGTCCAAACACAAAGCAGATAAGAAATCAAACAATTCAAGACACTTGAATTTTATATTGCGTGTAGTTCCATCCGTATTAGGGCATGAAATATTTCCATTGCTATTTGCACCACTCCCAAGATTCCCCTCTCATCGCTCTCATTGTTCAGGAGCAACAGGAGTTTTAGTCATGCTGACACTTACTAACTGATTTGTGAGTTTGTTCCACACTCTTCTAAAGGTCGGGCAGAGTCTTGACGTTCTTGAAAATCCGTCCAGCGTGCCAGCTACATTCCCGGCTGATAATAATCCTTCCTGTTACTCTGAAAATGTTGGGAAAAAAAGAAGCAGCTCTCTTGCTATCCGGTACGAGAGAGATCAGTCACTCTGCCCACCTGATGTGCCAGTATCCAGGCTGCAGACGGCAACAGCTTTTAAAGAAAAAGTGAGGCATGGAAAGACTGAAAGCTCGCAAACATGGACACTGAAAACCATTTTGAAACAACAGTGTAACCATAAAGAAAAAGGGGAAAAAGTGCGAGAGTGCAAAATAGTGATTTATGGCAGCCTTGGTCCCTTTCCATCATGAGGCAAACGGAAAGATCAACACATGTACGCACATCAGAGGAGGAAGCAGCTGGCCGCGGGAAAGGCACCGACCTCTGGGACAATAATGACAACAACATTAAGCACTTACACCGCGGAGGCAAAGCTGCTTCCCCCCTTCGCTCCTCTCTGCCATTTTTGACGTGATGGCAGCGAGGAGCCAGTAGCAAACCGCAAGCAATAACAACACACTGTACAGCAACACTGCGCAGGCCAAAAGAAGGGCTGCCGGCACGATGGTTTGATTATATTCGCCGAGACTGAAACGCGCTCTGGCAGCGTGAGCAAGCTGATGATGCACTGTCACCGCGGTATGCTCATTAAAACACAGCATCGCTTCAGTATGTATTTTTAGATTCCACATGCCACTTCTGGATAATTACATCAGTTGTAGTTTCCCGAAATGTAAACGACAAGCCCCCGGTGAAAGTTCAGTCAGTAATTAAGAGAGAATTTGAATCTTGTTTACCGGCAGATGAGGGGTTGCGACATCAGGAGGCCTGCCAGCACAGTTTGCAGTTGTAAAGTGAGTTTGGACAGCCAGCAGTAGCGGCAATGTTGATTCACGACCACTTACTTTAAAACACGGTAGATGCTCGATGCGGATACTGGTATTAGCACCTAGTTTAAAAAAAATGCTAATGCTAATGATTTATCAGGTTATATGATTTAATTCACATTAGCACAAAATTAAAGGAAGATGATTGATGATGTTTTTATAATTCTGTATCTTTTACAGGTTTTGATCAGGATATATTACGGCTAACAAAAATGTAATGATACAGATGCGTGGAGATTTGTGATATGTCTGTGACTAGCTAAAAATCTGGGACCAGATAATATCAGCTGTTCAGCTCTAATCAGCTTCCTGTTGCAGTGAGATGTTGCATGTAAGAGCAGATGTGTGACTTTGATGAAGTTTTAATTGTCAAAATGCTCCGTGTGGCACCAGTGGGTATTATTTTTTTATATGTTTTAAAATGGATCACCAAGAAAAAGCCATGCCAGCGACTCTGTAAGGCCGTACTTGTTTATCGGCAGTGGTGTTTTGAGTTAAATGCTAACGCCAGCATGCTAGCATGTTTAAAAATTGTTACTTAAGGGTGACTTTCAGTGTCTGTACTAAATATGTCTTCGTTTTACACATTTTAAACTCTGTACCTATTACAAAAGGAGTAGTGGGCACACCTCTGCACACCCGGGGAACAGTTTGGGGGTCAAGAGTCTTGATGAAGGGCCATTCAAACGTGGATGATGACGGGAAAGAGATATTTGTCTATATAATCCCTCCTGAAATATGAACTAGTGGCAATTCACTCCAAGGCTCTCTAGCCACAGGCCATAGCTGTCTATCTCTTAAACAACAAAGTATGTGCATTTAAATAAACTGACATATCCAACACTCGACAGCATCTACAATTCAAAAGTCCAACGGTGCAACACTGGTTGTTACGGCTGAAGCTGCCGTCTAACAGGTGCAGTGAGCCGGCCAGCAAAATCACAAGGCACCGTGACGACTCCGTGTGAACTGATGCAGGACAGAGCAAATCATCAGTCTGAGAACAGGTGGAAGACGGGAGCTTAGCCGGTAATACGAGGGTTCATCAGGGACAAAGGTGTGCCTCAGGTGTCTTTTTGTTTGTGTAACTCTAAACACGGCGGGTCAGTTTTCATTAAACAGATGCCTTCCTCCTGCTTCCTCCAATAAAAATAGCAGCGTAATGTTTTAATTTAACATCCGGTGTGTGCTGTATCAAATTCACCCCAGTGTTGATAATTTCCTTCTCTGTAAAACAATTTTTTTTTTTAATCTGCTTTTCTTTGATGGAGGTTTGGGAGAAACAAACACTAACAGGATAACATCTGTAGGAATTTCCTGAAAACTGTCACGACTGTCTGAGTATCCTCACATCTTATTTACATTGTCTGGCAAAGGCCCGCGAGCGGAGCCTGCGTCTTCAAATGCAAATGTCAGAATGAGACAACAGCGAGCGGAACGGTAAAGTATTAACTGTAAAGGTCAAATCATGACGGCTGCTGGCAGAGTCATGTTGTGCTCTGCAACCGGCGGGCTCTCCCTCCTTGTTCTGCTCCCTGCATTCCTGCTCCTCACAGATCGATCCGATGCTTATCTGTCAAGGTGGTGAGTAATTCCTACCATCACAAAAGATGGGAGCAAACGGAAAAAACAACCACCGCTGACATTCCAGAGATATTCCTCCCAAGTGCATTGCATCTGTGTGGAAAAATGTTATTGCATGCGCTCGGCCTTGTTCGGAAAAGTACACAAGTTCTCTGTCACACAGGGCTTAACGGCCTTAATAGAACATACTTAGGAAAGATTTCCAGCCAGCGCAGGTGAAGAGCGTCCAGACATAGCTGAAATTAGTCAGGCATGTAGGTGGTAATGTGGCCCACACGACCTCAAGAAACCAGACAGGTAAACAGGAGTGGCATGTCCTTTCATGTCCCGTACTGCAGAGCATGAGTATCCAATTTAGACATGAAAAATAAATAGGCTGCAGCTAAAGTATGTAAACTCAAAACTTGTGAGAAGAATAACAGAACTCACAAAGTGTGCAACATGATCAGTGGCACACATTATATAATTCTTGCAAGTGACTAAAAAATACCGTTTGTGCTTCTAATATATGATGTTGTTCTCTCAGGAGTGTAAATGAGAATCATTAAAAGCTTTCACCCTTTCACCACGTCGTAATGACTGATTCCACTGCTTCTGATGGACAACCTTCATTTCTCCATGGAAGTGATCTCACCTCTGATGAAATTAAGAGGTAATACGCAAGACTACAACAAACCACTTGTGGGCCTCGGCCGGCGCACAGTGAGCATGTGTGTATATGTTTGGAGGGAGGGTGGAGGTCGTGGAAATGTGAGGCATCATTAAGCTGTCACATGTACAGTAAAGGTTCATAGTTTCTCCGCACGGCTACAGCGAGGCGCCAACTTCACCTACATGTCACTGCAACAACACGCGCCGATGGCTCCTGTTCACACTCAGTTTGAAGGGTGGTTTGTATTCCGTGGCTCGTTCTACTTGTAGAAGTATTTTTTTGTGTTAGAAACTATTTTCTTAACAATTTGATTTGTTCTGTGGAAAATTGGCCTGGGCTTTCGCAGCGCATTTAGCTGATCTCTCTACTATTCACCACACACTCAGCAGTAAGTCACCAAAACAACTCAGCAGCCGCACAACCCATGACGCTGGTGCAACCTGGCTTGGTCAGTGCTCCGGCACTTCTGCGGTTATTTAGTCAGTGTCAGCCTTTCATGTTCCCCTTTGCCCTACCTGACTCTGCACTCCAGGTTTCCTCCACAGAGTGGTGAGTTAGCAGGGAAGGAGCCTGATGTAAGCGCTATTTGATACCTTGAGGTTTCCCTCATTGAAAGTTAATGGGAATTCCTTTGCTAGCAAGATACGTAGCTGCACAGAACAGCCACTGTGGCACGAAGAGAGAGAAAAGACAATTCTGTGTCCAAGAACAATTGGCTCATTGTAGCGAGTTAAAGGTAATGACAGAGAGACCAGAGACTGATGTAAACAAAGATTATATCACTCTAACAGCAGAAATATACGCCCACATAACAGCACGAGACGCCTTGCCGTAAAAAGTGCAGTCATTTCAAAGCAATAACGCTGACAGCAACAGCCTATCTTTGTTTAGCCCATGCACGGAAACGGCACACCAGAGAATAAGTGTAATACCCATGCCAGGTCGCTTATGTGGTTACTTTAACTGATACGCTGCCATGTTTTACACCCTAATAAAACCTAATTGGGTTCCAATTCAGAGAAACACATAAAGAGCCTCACACATATCTTTGCCCCAGGTGTAAAATCAAATTTGTTACTTTCACTGGAGCTCTGTGACCGCAAACCTCACCGCACAGCCACTCACCACATGCCTCTGCCTACTGGCAAGAGCCGTTCCTTACCACTGAACACATGTACTGTACGGTAATGCATTTTCCCTTGCATTACATTTATAGAGCCACCCCACTGATGCCTCACAGACCAAGACAAAATCACAACCCAAAAGGTGTGAGGCGATATCAAAGACTCAAAGCAGCCGTGAAGGTTCCACACCAGTGTTCGTGTGAGACCACGAATTAATCTTTAAACCACGCCCCGATTCAGAAGATCAAAACGTCTTGCTCAAGATCACACCCACACAGTCTTGCGCAGCTACCAAAATCACAAAACCGAGTCGAGGCCCGTGGAATATCTACTGAAGGTGTAACAGGGTACATGTGATATTACAAAATCTGCTTGCTTTCCCCCCGAAGCCGAGCACTTCAACACCCAAAGCAATAAGAATTTTAGGACGAAGCTGAACTTTGGCCAAAAACATCACGCTGCGAGCAACCAAAGTGTTCAGAAAACATGACATCACAGCGAGAAAAACTGAGAGGCTTGCAACACATCTGGCAGCTACGCATAGTTGAGCTGTTGATGACTGTCAAACAGATGGATGAACAGTTCACCTTCGGAGCTCTGCTTATTGAGGCTCTAAAGTCGTTAGCAAGTAATTATCAAATGCCTACACAGCCCTGCAAGAGGTGCATTTTTTCTAGACAGGAGCACTGCACCGGGCCAAGAGCAACAGAAGCATACTACTGATATTCAGGAGATAAAAACTCTACTGCCAACATTCATGTCAGTACACAGAAGCCACTACAGAGAGGATCAGGTTGCAACCACTTTTTAGTATCTTTGATATTCTGGAAGATTTAAAAAGGTCTTCGCATGAGGTGAATGTGGCTGCCGTCTGTTTTGCAGTTCTAGATTTTATTTCATGGTCACACCTCTGGCCTTGCTGACAGAGGCCAATTTCTCTCTTGAGGGGCTTGTCAACACCACTTCCCGAGATAACTGTTTACACCATGTTTTATGTAAAGCAGTAAAATAAAAATGGGAGGCCAGCTTTTCGAGGTACTTCCTATCATGTCATATCTGAGAAGAGGGGGGGGAGAATTTTGTTGCGCTGTTGATCCTACCTCTGCAGACGTTCTGCTCGTCTGCGGTCAATCCGGGTGGACATCGCACGGTGGGGCCGGCCTGATTGCCCCTCTGCCCGCCTGAATTCACCCGCGTGTGAGTCTGAACCGGCGGGACAGGAGGGACTGGGTCTGGTAGTCGCGTCTGCTCGCCCTCTCTGCTGATGTAGATGACGGCGCTCTTGGGGAGGCAGAGGTAGCCACCATAGTGGTTGACACACTGCATGCCCCCCTTGCAGGCATCTTCCAACAAGGCACATTCGTCAATGTCTGACACGGGGAAAACAGAAAGAAAGGAAAAAAGAAAGAAAGAAAGATTGCACATTAAAACCGATGAAAACTGAAGTCAGAATTAAACTCACTAATCATGAAAAGCTGCACGAATACAGCAAGACACTTTGTCATTTCTCACCTCTGCACTGCTCTCTCACTCTGTCATACTCATACCCTTCTGTACACTGTAAAGAACATATATTAGTACAGATTTTAGTTTCCTTTCATGACAAGCAAGACATGCAAGAAATACAACATAACCCCCTTGTTCTCCATCACTGAGTAAAAACACTCAGCCTCGCGAACATGCCGGGCTGGAGACAGGAATCGCTAACTCACTGTGTAGGAGATGGGCTCCTCAGCCTCCTGGGAGAGAACATGTGTGAAAACCGCACAAAGGCACACGCAGATCCGCAGCATGTCGACCGAACCTCGGAGAAGCACTGTAACGAGATGCAGAGGGACCGAGTGGAGAGAGCGTGCAAGATCATTTTTTGTGCTTGACAAGCCTACATGTTTTAATACCAGTTATTACATCATTGATGGCATTGCTTAGCGAGTCCCAACATCTCCCGCTGCTGGCGTGATGTTTACGTTGGCACCGCTCCAGGTAAATCTGCGACTTCAACTAAGTGAAGTGTTTTTCTGCTGTTTTCTCCAAAAGGATTAGTGCGTAATACGCGTAAAGATCGTGCGTAAACATGTCCTCGTGTGCCAGTCAGGGTGAGGAAAATGAACGCGTTAGTCAGCCATGCAGACCTCCTGTTGATTAAAAATCTGTATCTGCACACTTCGGCGTCCGGCTTTACAAGCCATATGTTCTTGGTTCAGCTTTGTTCATCACAGACTCAGTTTCCTCATTGCTGACACTTGTTTCAGGACAACCGAAATACGACTACAACAGAAACGAAACAAGTGCCACGGACTGGAGATCTTTCCCTCCCTCGCTTGTTTCAACATAAACACTCACGGCTCCTTGTTGTTGGTTTAACAGTTATTTGACAACAACCCTTCATGCAATTGCTTTGTCATCCTGTGGCGCCTCGGCGACGTACCTGCAAGTACCTGCGGATATCCAACTCCCCTGGCGTGCTGAAGAAAACGTGCCCGGTTTAAGTGTTGTTGCAAAGCCGGATCTCCGCGAAGCTTTTTATCGTGCAGGCGGTGGAGTGGACGTTAGATGTTTGACGGAGTGCAAGCAGCACTTGTGATGAACATGCGGTTAGTGCAGTGTGACATACTTGGGGGGCGGTGTACCGGGGCAGGTTGAGCTCCGGGGTTTTCTCTCACCGGGGTGCAGTAAACGACCAGCAGGTTACAGTGGCTCCCTCTATAGACTGACGAGTAATGAGGGAGCGGGACCGTATCAGAAAATAGAGCATAGATGATCAGATTATTCTAAAACCATTTCTGCACTTGAAAATAATATTGTCATCAGTCAGAGGAGCCAAACTACACAGTGCGGTTGCAGGTGTACTTCTGATTTGGGGTCATGAGCAGTATCCTGATCTTGATCCTTAACTTTACTAAGCGATAAAACACGTATTACATTATTCATTTAAGTTTTATTAAAATCAGTGTCCTTACACAATCCCAATATTCCCTGAAAACCTTTTCCCCCATGATTTCAGTAGTTTTCTATGAGGGAAATAATAGTTATTCTCCTGAACATTAATAAAGGCCTACACCATTTCTGTACTTTAAAGATGAGCATCCATAACATCTGGGGTTGTAACATGCAGACCTTGCCATACTGCGAGACCTCAGCGTCTTTGTAAATGGACTGAGGGAGCAGCAGGTGGTAAAATCAAATCCTGTGTTGAAGGTCTCTGTCAGCGACCACTACATTAGTCTCTAATACATTTCACGGTGTTTACAAGATGCCTGCGCTTCAGGAACATCTGCTGGAATTGGCACGGCCTCCTGGATTTCCCATGGGTGAAGAGACAGCAAGTGATTGTGTGTACACGCATGTATGTGTGCCAGCAGCTTGCTGATATGAGTGGACTGAAATGGACTTGGCACCATCTCCTTTTCTGTCGGCCTTCCGACCTCTCCTCAGAGGGTGCGGACAAGAAGATAGCTGATAGATTCTGCATGGTGCAATATCCCCTTTTCAACTTTTCCAAAAAGCAAATTCTTTTCTTTCAATACACTAATCCTGTGTTTAGACATTAAGGAATTTAACTCATAATCAGTTATTAAAACTGAACATGTATAAGACAAGTTCTGGATATTTGTGACACGCAATCAACCTATGATATGACATGGAGGCAAAGTACAGAATAAAAAAGTACACAACTGTACAAACATACATGGATGACCCAAAAAATTAATGTGCAAAACACGTTTCTCTTCACTAAAAGTTTATTTTATTTGGCAAGCTATTCAACACATCAAAAAAAGCAGCGGCAGTGAGATAAAGCACTTGATTAATCAAAGCCATTTTGAAAGAGTTCATAGAGATGAATGGAAGATTTTATCCTAGAGTGATGAAAGAGAGGATGAGAGAATCCCCTGTGGGCCAATTCCTCACTGGAACCAAATTAGACAATGGTGCCTGCAAATCACACTAGTGAGGCTGAAGTGGGTGTGTCCCCTCATGGGTGCACGTGTAGGTGTGAGAAAGTCTCCACATGGATGTTACTGAAGTAAAAGCAGATGATCCTTCTCACACTGATGTAACGAGGCTTATCTGATGTAGTGCGCAAATTAAAGCAAAAATTCGTGCAAGGCAAACGTGCTAAAGATTGACCTCGAACGAACCGCGTGTCCCATTTGAATTTAAGTGAACAAGAGGGGAACATAATACTCCAGATAGCACAAACATACATTTAAATGTCAGAGTGATAGATTGGACCTTAGCTTAACATAAGTACCGCTCTGAGTTTCACAACCTCTCTGTGATCATTATTGCCTAATCCCCCAGCCCGCAATGGTGACTAATATAAGTGCATACACATTCATTCTGGGGTTACCATGCGGCAAGTGCGTGAAGAATATTGACCAGAACCTGTGTTTTCTTTTCTTTCTTTTTTTTTTTTGTTGCAGTTTTACAGTCCTAAGGAAAAACTTTCCTTAGAGCGAATACACTCATGAAGTACATTTTGAGCCAGTATTTCGTGACGTTTCTTTCGATGCTGAAGGCAATGCATCAGGTACTGTTGGCAATTGAGTATCAGCCAATCAGTTCCTGATGCAGTATCATCCACATCAGAAAGTTCTTCCTTCGCCCCAACATCAGTGCAGAGGCAACTGAAGCTGAATAATTTACAACACATCTAGGGTCTTTCTGCAATATGTGGCAAGAGGAGCGATACAAAAATAACCCAAATTCATAAAAACAAGCCCTTATTATTCTTTTCATTCTATGATAATACAATAGCCAATATTGTACAGTACACATCAGCGTAAGTCAAGATGGCAGCAGAAGCATCTGGAAACTGAATTCATGCAAATTCAAAATGGGCATGTATTATGAAAGAGCTGCAAGAGATGAGGCTGCACTTCAAAAGACTGTCGAAAAGAAATTTTTAAAAAGTGGGGAAGGGGGATGCGAGAGAAGGAAGAGCAGACAGAGAGGGTGTACGTGAAACGTGCTTGTGTAATTGCAGTGACATCTTCATTGAGACTCCTCCATCTCTTTCCTGCGCGCTCCAAAGGGCGTCGTTAACGCCGGTCGATGTGGAGAGCAGCCGAGGCGCTGTGTTTAGCATAATCCCAGAGGCCATTGTGAGAGCAGCTAGTGAACGACTCACAGTTGCCAGCTGAGATTTCACCAAAACACAGCAGCACACAAGGAGAAGGCGATGAGACAGGGAAATCAGAGGCAGAGGAGGGGTAAGAGTGGGGAAAGGACTCTGGCGAGAGACAGGACTAGTAGGAGTGATGGATATAAAAATCTGTATGTGCCGAATATTACATTACACAGCACGTGAAGAGTAATGCGTATGTGTATGAGAGTTGTGGTTATCAGTGCTGAGCGCGCAGCTTTCACAGCATCAAAGAGGTAAAGTGTGACTGGTGGACTGCACCTGTTGGCCCTTATTCAGGACTGTATTTCAATGATCGTCCCCTTTTTTCTTCTTTAAACCAATCGTTGACTGTTTTGACTTGGAACAGTCAGGCATAAAAAGATTAAGTGAAGCTGTCACATGGCAACATCTCCTCCATTGTGCATTGATTGTTACCTTAAGCTAGAGCGTGAAAGCCTCTTTGATCACAGGTTCAGGTAGGCAGACAGGTTCTGAGCCAGCCTTTGGTAAACAACGTGGTCTCCTCCTAACATACTGCGGAGAAGATGAATAGTGAAATGTGATGCTCAAACGCTGGCAAAGAATTCTTCCTCGTTATCATGTTAGTGATCTGGAGAGGGGAGATGAAACAAGGACACAGTTTTAAGGGTTAATTTTCGGGAACGTTAGACAAACTGCAGAATCTCTCCAGGTGATTGTGAGAATATAAAGCACCATCACAGTTGCCTGCAGAGATTACACAGTCAGCCTTCAGATTTCACACCCGTACCTTGTGTCTCCCTCTCACACATACACTGTGGTGGGTATGCGTTATATCTATAAGAGTCAATTGGCAGCAGATGGCTAACACCGATCGGGATAAAGACCGAGCCTTGACCCCCCCCCTCCCCACTGCTCCCTAAAAGGTCTCGTGTTACCATGGTGACTAGGCCAAGGCACGTGCCGGCCATTGTTGAGCCGTATCCTCCAGGGTCAGCCGCACACCCAGTTAGAGGTCAGATGTCACCCAGGCCTCTCCCGCAGGTCACCACTCACCAGCTTTCAGCCTTTGACCCCAACAAACACTGAAACAAATTGAGAAATGGGGGGAGAGGGCAGAAAGTGTGAGATGACAAAATTAAACATATTTACTCAACAACTGCCGGATCATATGGGTTCAGGGTATTTGCTGTGCTTTTGGCGTTTTAAGCAAGGATTAGCGGTGTGGTTCTGTGGGGGACATGTACAGTGTGCTGACATATTACAGTATGTCTCCCTCTTGTGGTGAAGTATGAGGCTTTGAAAATCTCACATTTTACATGGACTTGGTTCGAAGGGTGGCAGAATACGGGACACTTTGGTCGCCGTGTAGTTTAGACCATAACGACAATAACTTTAGGTTTAATTCTCATCCCTCTGTCTTTGTAAAGGTTTCCCTTCTACATCGGCACTGCACAACATCTCCTAAAGGATGCAGAAATCAAAAAGCATGTTTACTTTTTAAACCTTCAGGTGTGCTGGAGCATAACAAAACACAGACTTTTGTAATATATGTATGTGTGTAATACATCCACAGATTCATCAGGCTCATTCATTCATGATGCCGAGAGAAAAGCCTTGTGATTCAGCTTCATTATGTTCACTTAAGAAAACTCTATCCGACACGGCTTCACTGACCAACCCAGACACAGGTCCACATGCTTTTGGTAAGTGTTTCACTGAAGGTGCCATCTTTCCCATTGAGCCGGGATGTATGTTGGGCTATTCGGGTCATCGAGTTGCAAAGTGTTGCTCGGGCGTTGACAAAAGAAAAATCTTAAGTTTATTAAACGGAACAGGCTGACAGTCCACACTTTGTTAGGCAGTGAATGAACAGAGTGGTTTTGACAGGCCTAACCTCTTAAGCTTCGGGTCCCACTGTGCTCAGCACAGCTAGAGCTAAATGCCATCTGTCCCAACATCATGAGGCCCCCCAACCTGTCCCCCAACAGTTTAGCATAAAAATCATGCAGTACTGCTATTAAGAAAGAATTTAAGATCATCCTAATCATGTGACATCAAGTCTGTAAATTCAAACATTTACAAACTTAACCTCATGTCCAGTAAAGTTTTACTGTTCAGTAAAATGTTTTAAGGCGGCCCAGGTTAAAAGCTTTGCAAACAATGGTGCGTGTAATCCACTTAATTTGGTTTTCAAAAGATGTGTAAAAAATATCCTCTATGGATTATTAGGTTAGTCTTAAAAACTTTTGTAGTAATTTATTTTAAAATAAGTTTCTGACTCTAAAGTTAAATCATCTTGTGTTTTATTTCCTCCTCTGCTCTAGGGCGTCTTACAAGGCAATGAATATGGAGAGTGAGATAAAAAGAAAACACAGAAACAAGTCCTAACAAAATAAGTAATCTATTGGTTTTGTACAAATGCAACTCAAACCCCATATTTTCCAATTTTTCAGCTGTGGAATCAAAAGCAGTTCAGCCTCATGTTGGGTCAAGATCCTGCTGCACGTTACCGATCTTACACCGACACCCACAGATCGTTGTTTCTCCCACTACGACTCAAGGATACTTCAGATTCAGTTTTGAAGAATTTAGTTTCATGCTTTACTAACTTCCACGTCCAGCACTGAACAGTAAACTAATGAAATCACCATATGAATTGTCTGCTCTGTTAGCTGTCAGGTAATGTTAAGAGCAAGAAACAACCTCTGTGCCCTGTAGCAAATGTGAGTACTTTAGCACTTCATTAAGATCCTGGACCTTCAGTGTACAAGCAATTGTCCTCCTCTAACAAAAAGCCTGACGCATTGTATCAGTTGGAGGTAAATTTATCAAAGGAGGCCGATACAATGGACGGAGCAGACCAAATTATGAAACAGGTCTGTGAAGGGCCTCCTGCTGAGACATATTGTACTATTTGTTGATGGTCCAGTTTGGACTTGAATTACATGTGGTGACATTCAGATAGGAAATGGTAGAGAGATGCTGCTATACATGTACAAATGAGTCAGTACATGTGAGAGCAAGAGGAGCTGCATGGTGTGTGTGAAAGGATGTGGGCACTGGTGTATACGAAGTCATGCTGAGAAACAGAGGCAACCACATGGACCTCTTGGAGTTGCACATTAGCTAAAAACAATTGGGATCTACCATGAACTGATGTGACATGTGTATTTGTCCCAGCCTTTCCGTTAGGAGCCCTTCTGTAGAGGTGAAAGGGAAAAAAAACTGCACCGAGAAAGGGAGGGAAAGAGGCAGAAGGGTGAGGAGGGGGCACCACGAGGCCTGGCAGTGTAAAAGCCATCAAAGTGCAACAGTCCAGGCTGCATGTTGTCTCATGTAGTGCACCATTAAAGCCACGTCAAATATAACGACATTAAGAAAGAAGTATAATGTGTATGATGAAACAATATCTTTCTTTCATTGTTTCATAGATTAGTTGTTCAGTAAAAGCACATCTGGTCAACTGTTTGACTGGTGCATCTTCAGAAAATTCAACAACTCTTCTAATAAACCTTTTTAGCCATTTGAGTCGACGTTAAGGGAGAGTTTCAGTTTTTCTGCAATTAAAAAGAAAGATTTTTAAGTTTATTTTGTACAGAGAAAACAAGATATTTAAAGATCCCATTTCATAGATCCACTGAGAAAATAATAATCGGACTACCCAATAATAAGATTGCAGTAATCTTATCTATACGAACACAATGTGTGGGCATGCAAACACGTTTGGACTGTGGAGACCAGTTTTAGTGTGGCAGTCGTTCGGAATGAGACCGGCTGCCATTTAGCCTCTGCACTGCAGTCTCACATGAAATGGGCCGATGGTTCATCAGACTACCGACTGTCCCGGCCATATTTACATCCCATCTCAGTTATTGGATGCATAACTCTTCCACACATCTCTTCAATCTTACATCCCGACCCGCACACACATACACACACATACACACACATGCACAGACACAGAGGACTGACTACAATTATAATTTCATGTGCCCCACTGTATCAGCCACCCGAGCAATTTTCTGCCATTTAAATGTGAATTTATGTCTCATGTAAATGAGCGGGGAGTTGATTTAGGCCCATTGGACGACTGGCCTTTTCCCAGGGAGCGTTCTGTTATAGACCTTTGGTCATTTCAAGGTCTCCGCTCATCACCTTCATTTCATGCCGCAGCAGAACAACACCTAGTAAACGTCTCCCTGTACCTAAATTTCAGTATCATCACAATTACAATCTCCTCAAAGACTTTTCAAGTTCCCGAGAATTCAATGTAATCAATCCCGGTCATGTAATTATTTTCCTCATAAAATACGCCGTCACTGTGTGATATCAAACTCTCAACTACATCAAGCAGCTTTCCCCGTAAACTTGATCACTTCACTCATTGTATAAATGTAAATCAAAATGCAGAGTCATGTTAAAGCATCTGAATTTCTAAACACAGCCTCAGACTACGGGGATGCTTTAAACGTGCTCACCGCAACATGAACAAAAGGACTATCATATCGAATAATCTTTTTGTTTATGAAAGTATATTTTATGAATTTATCCATTTAATTATGGGTCTCTGTTCACTGTTTCATGAATAAGGGTAAAAAAAAAAGAAAGTTTATTTCTTTTAATGCCTGTTTTCAATCTTGAGGATTAAACCCTCGGCAAGAACACGTTGTAATTAAGTTCATGTTTCCAAGTTATTGGCTGTTTTATTGGCCACATCACAACGTAGCAAGCAGTAATATGTGACCTTTTTAAAGAGCATTTCTTGACAACCCGGCCATCCCATTACTTCAGTAACAACCCATCAGAGGGCAGGTTACTTTTTACATTCATCTGGAAGATAAAACCAGAGTATGTATCAGATTAGACACTTGTGCCCATACACAACACAAATAAACATTTAACGCCTGTAATAAATTTTCATGTGCTTCTATTACTCTGTTAGGTAGCCGAAATACTAATAAAAAGTTATTTCCACAGTTAAGAGAACGAACATACTGAACCAATATGAATAGTTTAGGGAGGCAGGGCGGTTTTTAACCTATTTAAGTGCTTGTGTATGGTGTAGCTTTTTACACACAGGTAAATCAGCTACTGTTATAGATGTGTAAAGGTGAAGTGAACCTTTCAGCTGGTCAAACTATGCAGGAAATACAAGACCTTGACCATATGATCGACTACCTGCTCTTATCACAACAATAACCAGTCCACCTGCAGCTTATCACAAGCGCACTTCAAAACCCTCCGTAATATTGCAAAATGCATGGCCCCAGCCTATGCTGCCTCATCTCTTATCCAAAACCCAAGGTCTTTACGCTCATCTGTCAAATACAGCTGGCTTATGCCCATAACATAGAGCAACGGTTAATTTGATGGCTTTCTGGCTTAGTTAAAAAAATAAATATGTTGAAATATATGTTAATTTCAAAAATAATTATAAAAAATATAGATAATATAAGTGAAGACAGTTTAAATATTGGCAATAGGCAAAGTTATAGGGCAAAGAAGAATGTGCATATTGATAATATTGGTCAAAAATACCGGGTAGCTCATGTGGGAAGGTGGAGTCAGTGCTCCTTAGGAACCGACATCAGGTGCATGCAGGGAAACCAGATGTCAAGCAGGAAAGGAGAAGCATTGTCTGCAAGCTAATAAAGGCCCATAGCAGCTACAGCTTTACTCGGACAGAGCAGGGGCAACATTATAATGTAAACAACTCATTCTTAAATTTTGTAAATTTCTCAGTTACATTGAAGCCACTGACATTACAGGCTACACCTTACGCTTATTTTACGTCAAAGTCTTTTAGAAACGGTGTATATGACTGACTGGCTGATTTAAAAGTTACGCCACGCAATTTCAACTCGCGTCATTAAAAGACACGGCAGGGCACAAATGTGTTGAATGATTTGCGGTGCAGGGTTAAGACAAAGTCCAGAAAAATGCCGTGTTGCAGGTAAAGTGCTGTGTAATTCCAGCCCAGGGAGAGGACTTAAGGGACCAGCGAAAGAGCAATGCAGCTCAGCGTGCATTTGTGATTGATGGTCTCTGTCTGTGCAATAGCTGACTGAGCAACATGTACATCTCTCTTATTCACACACTTAATGGCGTGCGCACATCCTATGGCGTGCTTAGTTGAACATATATGCACCACAACCTGCATATGTAATGTGTGCGTAGCGTGTTGTGTAAGGCACTACACATTGGGCCTATTTTAGTGGCTCGTTTGGCAAATTGACATATCATGATACTGCGACGTCTTGGTATGGAGTCTGACCTGGGATTGTAGTTGTGTGTCCTCCTTCCTGCTCTCTCACCCATCTTTTCTTATCTCCAATCCCCATGGTACACTGTTGAAAGAACAAAGAAGGAAAAAAAAAACTTTAACCTGCAAAATCTTAACACACGTGCACAACACAGTGTCGTACAATCTATGGATCAACAATGCTGCATTCTGTACGAGCATATTTCCACAAATCCTTGATCCTGTCACGTCTCTGTTGGCTGGTGCCAAGACATGTCTCGTCTGGCTGTTAGCCAGGCTGGGCTGGTCGCCACCACGGGCCCAGAAACCTAGCAGGCAGGCCTAGCTTAATGCTGACACATCGCTCACATCAGCCAGTGAGAGGAGACCTCAGGGAGATGCTGAAACATCAGCACAGCACCATTTCAGAAATACAAGGAGGGATACACGTGCTCATCTATGGAAAGGAGTGAAGAAATTGTCACGCTAATATTGAGGGACCTCATTTCAACAGCACCCCTTTTGAAGACTTGATACTTAAACGTGAGGCTGTGATAATGTGTGCTGGCTTCGAAACTGTGAATGTGGACTGGAAAGGCCACACCCCTTCGAATAAACCTCCCTAACATCATTCACATATAGCAATCATAAAACGTCAATTACAATTTTCCCCACAGAAAAAAACTGACCAAAAAAATATTCATATAACCCTTGTGAGCAGTCTGCATTAAAGATGTCGCGATAAAGAACGATAATCTACTCTACTCTAATCATACTGTATACAGTGGTACATAAGTGGTTTAATGTAGCATAAAAACACTGTTAGGACATTAATAACAACATATCTGATTCCCGTGATAACAAATTATTTTCGTCTTTACATATTTTCAGGATAAACTGACTGAGGAGCATCATCGTGCATAAAAGTGAAGACATTTATAAACGATAAACAGGATATTCTTCATAATGAATAGGGCAAAAATTGCAAAATAAATACTGTTATTGTGAGGGGAAGAACAGTACTAAAAACTGACACAGATACTCCACCTCTTCGTAATATCAATCTGATTTTCGTTCACACTTATACAGTTATAATGGCCGCCCTTTGTGCTTAGCAAGCCATGCAAATGAGATTGGCAGAAACGAGCATGTCATCGATATGTGCAGATATAACCAGGAGTGCCACTGATTGATGATTCAAACCTTCTCCCTATTGCCTTGTTTGTGACCTCTGACTTCTCAACCCTCGAGGGGTTAAACTTATTACCCTTTGACTCGTGTGACCTCTGCTTTGAAAGAGCTAGATTGAAGGATGACCAGAGCTTAGGTCCTATTGGCCGAAATCTGGCCAGAGGCCTGACCATCCAAACCCTACAGGGATGTGACCCTGGCCCTGCCACACGCTCTGTGGATAATACTATTAACAGGTCAATACAAGCCTAAAAAAGGGGGGAGAAAACACTGCTTTAACCTTAAGGATGAGCAGAAGAAAGGGATGAGGGGGGAGATGTTGTGGAAAGGACAGATTTGCAGGTTGGATTTAGAGGTTATTTGCCTGGTCTGTTTGAACAAATGGACACCAATTTGATTTGCAAACAGGGGCGCAATTACCTCACCTGGATGTATTTTGAAAAGCACTAACAATACGAGTTGGAACAGGCCTGAATATTTCAAAATTGTTGAATAATGTAACCGTACAGACTGTACAGTCATTATTGCGCCCTAAACAAACATACAAAAGCGAGAAAAGTGAGCCAAATGTGTTAGAAATTCTCCAAGTATTGATCGTACTAAACATCAGCAAAGAAAACAGAATTTTATCTTCGCCATCCCAGTAAAATCACACTAAAATGCAATATTTCAAATAACGTGAAATATGTAAAAATGTAAATTTAGAACAAATATAAGTTACTATTTTCTTTAGTATTGAAATAAAATGCCCATACTGAATATATTTTAAAGGATTTAAGGGACGAATGTCGCTTTACACTCCACCTCCATCTCCAGCATGAACAGAAGAGGGGTGTATTGGGTGTTTGCCAGTACACCACGTTACATGCAAGACATGTGCTCTCTCTCACACCCATCCACACTGTCCAGGATAATTCGCCATTTTTGCTGCCATCATCCTTATTTCTCCCCTACCAAATCATGAAATGGGGTTTGGCCTTTGACCAATTAAGCCTGTTCACGGTAATCTACTTTTTTTATGATGAATCAACAAAAAAATATGCAGCAATTCACAACTTGGCTAATAGTTTCCTATGTCAAATAATACTGGGTAATGCGGAAAAAAAACTCATCTCCAACTCTTTCAGTCTCCATCATCATTATCGCACCTAAAAAATAAGACTGAAAGCCTAAACCCAAACATCATGAATACGCATATTGAGGGTGTACACAGGGCATACATAATGCGCTTTGTCTCCCCCCCCACCCTCAAGAGTTGAGTGCCAATAAACATAATAAAATCCAAGACTAAATAATGCAACAAGCAGCCAAAGCCATGACCCCTACAAAATTTATTTTGAAAAACACATTACGGGATAATAAAATACAACCGAGATAAACCAGATGTAGCTAATAGAACCCACTCTGCTAAACTTATCAGACCTGCGGCTACAGTAGAGCTTGTAAACAACCTTACTAGCACGCATTTGGTCTTCCACAAGCGCACATGCAATCTCCCACATACACATTAGCAGCAGAGGCTCACGGATTACTCTGAAACGCGGAGAGAGGAAATTTTGGGACGAAGAAAGAGAAACACAAAGTAAACTGAACGAAAATGATCATAAAAAATACAGGAAGGAGAATGAAACTAAATCAAATACTACCTCCGGAAGCATCCTTGTCATGAGAAGGGTGGGACACCTGCAGAACCTTGCATGGTCTTATCCAGAGCTCTTCAGCGACTGCTCCCTCACAGAGCAGAGTGTGTGTATGAGCCAGAGAGAGAGAGTGTGTGTGTGTCGGTGGCTGAGGGAGGGGATCCTACCGTCCTACCCCTCCTCCTTAGGACTGTGCCTCCTTAACAGGATGGAGGGGTAGGTGGGGCCACTGCAATAAAGCAAACACACACACACACACACATACACACACACACACACACACACATATCTTTCTATGGTTGTTATGTCCTCGCTCTTTCCCGCCTCCACACTTCCATCTTTCTGTCTCTCTCCAAGACTTGCTCTCTCCCTCCTTCCCTTGCAGACTTGCTCTCGTTTCTCTTGCCTCGTGCTTCAATCTGAATCTCGGTCTGTCTGCCAGGCTCTTACACTCTCCCTCTACCTTTCATCTCCCACCCCTCTCCCCTGTCCGCTCCTCTCTCACTGTATCGTAATATTAACACGCTCTCATTAATCTGGAGGGTAGAGGGACATATGCTGTTTCTGGCTGGTGGTCCACAACCTGCTAAACTCCCGGTGTGTGTGTGTGTTGTGTGTGTGTGTGTGTCCCGTTGGTGTTTAGTCTCATAATACTACGGCGCTAAGATTAAGCGGGACAGTCAGAGAGCATGGTGTATTGGAGAGATGAAAAAGAGAGGAAGGAGGGACAGCAGGGCGATCAACAACAGCAAAGCACACTTTTTAAACCCTTTATAGTTCTACGCCCTCTGGTTCTCGGTGCCACCGCCACCTTCATTCATCCGGCCACCTAACACAAAACCCCATCTGATTCAGGGAGTAGCCATCCCTACATAAATCATTCTCTTATTCCATTGGCCACACATTACATTCAAAGTATTGATTTTCTCCCCCCTGCTGCAGCACTGATTGCAAGGAAACCCTGCACACTGGTCACAAACAGGAAGTGGAAAAACAAACCGCGGGTGTGTTTCGATTGACCACAATGGCGGACTCCGAGCTTTGGTCACAACACTAAAGAGGGGAAAACATGTGCTTTTCTGCACACAAAATGGAAGAGTAAATGTAGCAAAAAAAAAAATACAAAGGTCTGTATTAACATTTTGGTAAAACACAAGGACCTAATCAGTAAAATGTAACAAGAAGTTCAAAGCGATTTGCAGCCACATTATCGTCAAAACAATCCAGGAAGCGTCAGTAGAAACCATTACATACATCTGTATTTTAACATATCCAAATTGGATATCAGTCCGCAAGAGATCAAGTTTAGCTGTAGTTCATAAGCGAATATAAATGAAACCCTTTTGTTTTAAATGAACCACTGTCCTTAGATTAAAACTGACCATCAGAGGAGCAAACGCTGCCGTTTCCATGACAGCACAGCTGAGGATACTTTGAACTCTGACCTTATACTCCTGCCTGTGCTCTGAAGCGGTGACCAATCCAAGGGGTCAATCAAGAAGTAGGTCAGCAGGGGTCAAATGGTAATGGCTCCTCTCTGGTTACGCAACCGCACCGTATCAACCACCTCCAAATAGCATCTGAGCAATTTCTCATCCTAATCAGAGGAGTGCACCTTACCAGAGGTACAGGATGCTGCCCATGTATCATCAGATTGTCTAAAAACCAATGTGGAAGACAAAAAAGCAGAATATAAACCTACACTAATCTACGGTACAAGGATGTATTAATATCAAACTTCAATTTCAGGACATATCAAAGTTGCTCCTAATTGGCCTTCATTATTTTACAACACACTACAACTTGGAATTGACAAAGAGGGCAGTGAGCATGACTCTTGTTTTCATTGGGAAAATGAGCAGTGAATGTAATAATGTCTGAAGCTACTTCACTGCAAAGCCTGGGTATGTAGTAGCACAGAAGCACCAGAAGCAGCATAATATTTACAACCAGTATTTTTCCTGTAAGATGCATTTGCAGGTATACTGGATGCCAGGGATGAGTCAGCACAAAATATTGGGGT
Organism: Chelon labrosus; assembly: GCF_963514085.1. Taxonomy (NCBI): domain Eukaryota; kingdom Metazoa; phylum Chordata; class Actinopteri; order Mugiliformes; family Mugilidae; genus Chelon; species Chelon labrosus. The sequence goes on from NC_140348.1 coordinate 14,742,066, forward strand.
AATGACAGATGCTTACGACGAAAGGGTCACATCCATCAGTAGTGATGTAGGGCAACTGCTAAAACTACTGGATTTTTCCATGAAGAAACGCAGTTAAAAACACATCTTGAGAGACAGAGGGGTTGATCTTTAAGAAAGGATGACACCGTCTTTGGGTAGAGAAACTGGGTTGGAAGAGAAGGGGGAAAAGACAGATGAAGGGGTGGAGGGACTGATCAGAGGGGTGCCAGACACAAAGAGGCCAGGCCATGGCCGGTGGCACGCGATGGGCAGATTAACCAGCGTTTCCTCCCCTAACTGAAGCATTAGGACACCTGACTGAGTCCCGCCAATGGCAGCCAGCCAAGGATTTGTAGGGGGGAGAGAGAGAAGCTGGGGCTCGCCTTTCAACACTCGGGCTCTTCAACAACACAAAGAGGGGTGGTGGTGATGCTCGTGGGGGGGAAAAAATGGGGGGAGATGGGCTGGTGGCTTGGAGTTGGGAGGGGGCTACAAGCCTTACCCCTCACCATCTGCTGCCCAGGCTAAGTGAGGACAGGGGTAGGGCCAGAGTGCGGGGTGGAGTATTTGAGCGCGTGCACAGAGAATACACGTGTATCTGTGTGCACGCACCTGTTAGTGTCAGTGGGTGGGTGGGTGAGTGGAATGGCAGATGGACAGGGCATACTCCTGGCACTGAAGCTTCAATGTTAGTTAAGGAGTATCCCCCTTCCCCCACATTCCTAACCCCTGCTACCTAATGCCCAGTGCCAGCCAATTCTTTATGTTTTGCTCAGTTTGATTAAGACATCCACGATTAGAGACATTTTGAGCGGGGCGTGAGGGCGTGTGTGAACCGCTTATCCGTGAGGATGTTTACTGTAATTAACGCCAAACAGACGCAGGTCCTTTTGCCCTCATGCTATTTTGTGGCAACTCCTTTTCCAACATTGAAGACACTTTTGTTAAACAAAGCTGAAACTGGAAATGCCCCTGCAACTGTAGACACACACACACACACCTATGATGCTCCAAACAAGCTGCACCCATTCACACTTTGTCATGCTGCATTTAACAATTCCCCCCAGTGCAGTTTGCTTTTATTCACCCACACACTCTATGACTGAGCTGTTTATTTCCCCCCTGTTTGGAAAAAAAAAAAAAAAAAAAAGGGGGTCAGAGCAGTAGACAGTTCGGTCTTGCTGAGCAGTAATCTGAAAATGCCTGTAATCCTCCATACAGAGCCCTTCTGGAGACTGGCGTTGCAGTGTGGAGAGGTGTAGCCTCGTCTCAGTTTAGCAGCCATGTGTCTGACCAAGCCTGACACGCAACCAGAGCCTTACAGCTGCCAGGACACACACTGAGAGATGAGGCACAGTAAAGCTGCCCCGGTCACTCACTGGAATAATTATGCCATTTTTTTTTTTTTTGCCCTATACAATGCAGAGTGAGTGCAGGTCACTGAACTTATTCAGTTCAGTGTTTTTGAACAAGTGGCATAGATGCGAGCCAATGAAATCACTGGTTTGTGATCATGCTATTATAAATTCAGGTAAATAGTCATGGGCTTGTATTTATATAGCACTTTCTACCTTAACGGTACGGAAACAGTCACAATGCCACATCTACCCATTCGCTCACACACTGAGAGCCACTCCGGGTTCAGTGTCTTGCAAAGTACATCAATAAGTAAGGCTGCAGTTTGCCTAAAAAACACACATTTTTAATACGAGATGAACACACACTATACCCAAGCTCACTGGAAACAACTTCAAAACACCATTAGAGTATTAGATTTTATTTGGGTGACATTCGTTTTTAGTGAGAATAGTTGAATTTTCCCAAGGGATTTCTGTAACGATGAAGTGACAATGACGCTCCTGAAATAATAAATTAATTAGCACATTATTTACTAAAATGCGTATGAGAAGAAGCTCTTGACGCTTCATGGGGCGTTTGCATGCACCACCTACAGTCTTGAACTTGCCTTGGGTTCAGGGTGGAGAGCACATGTCTCACTGACTGCCCCGTCGCTCTTCTTGCACACTGTACGTCCCAACTGCACTTCCAGGATGTAGTTTACTCCAGCGACTATCTGCAGAGAAATATCCATACTAAGCACCGTTTATGTTGATGTTTGTGACCCGTGTGATAAGTTTTACCTGTATTTTGGCCGATGTTATTTTCATAACTTTGTAGGCAAACTGTTCCTCTGCGTTGGCTTTGTTGAACTCGACCACAGCAAACTGTGCTGCCGTTAAAACCCGACTGCTGTTCACGGGGACGTCCAGAGGCTCGCCAGTCATCACTTGTCCGGCGGTTAGAAAGCGACCGGTGGCCGAAGCACCGACAATTAAACACAACCAGACAAACATCCTGAGCCCAGCAAGTTGTTTCTAAGAAGCTAAAGGCAGCTGTCGGTTCTTAAGAGCTAACTTCGAGCCCGGGTTTAAGCACGGTGGCTGTACGCACACCTGTGTCCTGTTAGAACATGAAGGTTCGAAGAAGAACTTCAGTGTTGCACGGCAACCGCGTTGCTAGGCTGCCGTGAAGCTGGTGCCGCTGGCGGAAAACAGTCCATTATTGATAAAATACACAACATTAAAACTATGGGAGTAACGCACATTTATTAATGAAGACAAATACAGAAACTTTCCACATTCCACAGTGACCTCTCTGGGCATACATGAACAGTAATACATTTTGAATTAAAAAACAGAGATACTTGATTGTTACTTTCACCGCCCTGATCAACACACAAAAAATACACAACTATCTAAACATACCTGTAAATAAACAAGGGGGGGAAATGACAGGTGTGGATTCTCTTAAACAACTGTCACTGTCGATAGTCACACAATAAAACTGAATGGAGGTGTACAATCGATGTGTGACAACAGATTTTGGCCGTTTCAATTTCTAGTTAGTCATCATTATAAAAAAAAAAAGAAACTGCTTCATGAGTAGTATTCTGAAGCATTTTGGGATAATGCTAGTCAAAAGTAATCTTCCCAGGATGTTGAATGTGTCTTGAAATAGTAATATCTAAGAGCACTGCTGAAAAACATTTGAGTTTGCGAGAGAAATTAGTTTCAAGGTTGTTACGCTGACTGCCATATCTGATAAGAAAACAGCACATCGGCCAGCCTGCAAAACAGCCTTTTGGGAAAATACTGTTTTCAAATCCAAACATGAAGACAGATGAGAGCAGTCTTACAAATTTCCACTCGTCACTGAACAGGGCCTCTGCCTAATATTACATCAGTTCTTCTATTGCATTTTTTTTTTTTTCATTTGTACTCTGTATTTAACTATTTGTACATATCTGGCATTAAACACTGGTCCTTTATCATTGAAAAAAATATATTTCCACTAGGGTAGTGATAAACACCATTGTACACTTTTTGATTCTCAAAAAATGTATATTTTATTTAGAATACACTTCTAAATAAATAAGAACTAAGATTTTAACATTTATCTGTGATTATTATGATTGTGAATGGCCCATCACTGTATGTGTGATCAAGAAAAAAAAGGTATGTTATTCATTCATGCTATATTATGGGTTTAAACTGCAGATACTGTGTCTTTGTAACCTCATTGTATAATATATTGTGGGTTCTGTGTTGCAGACAAATGTCGACGTCTTCGACTCATACTGATGAGAGAATATTTCCTCCAGGGAGCATTGATGGCCAAAGCATGGTGCTGCCGGATGAGGAAATGGTCCCTTGAAGATATTGAGGAAAATGGGGATTAGTGCAAAGAAAGCAAGTGCAGAGTTTGTATTTTTAAAGTTGGAGATGTTGTCATAGTCGACCCCATATTTAAAGGCATGACACGAAAGGTAATTCTTTGTTATACTGTCGTGGTAAACTGCCTATAAAGCATGGTAATCCAAACTCTTGAGACAGTGTGTATTGTGGGTGGAAGGCAGCATACTGAAGGTGGGTGCAGGTTTTTGTTTTTTGTTTTCCTTCACAGTAGGAACGAATCTCTTCAAGGCCAGCATGGACAGGAGGAATGACAGTAGTAGTGTTGCAACTGAATATTATATTTCTTATTATTATATTAATCTTCTGCTTAATTTCATCATCATCATTTATTTTATCATCTTATCTGTCTCATGCCAGAAAATTGTAAAAAGATTCATCACATGCTCCCAGTGCCTTACACAGCATGTTTGAATTTCTTATATGGTTTAACATTTCAAAGATATTATGTTTACTCTTATACACCAAGAAGACTATGATGCAAGCTTGTTAAATGGATTAGACAATTATTTACTTATCACATCGCATGTAGATTTGTCTGATCCTACAGACACAACCAATTACAACGTTATACACCTCAGCTTAATTTAAGCATTTAGAACCTGAAATTAGTCTCCTGAGATACCATGTCATTCTGAATCACAGGCAAGTATCAGCTGATGCACAGTATACACGTGTATCTGATTAACATCTCTATTTATTTTTAGGATGCTGCCATTTGCCATGTAACATATGTGGGCACATGTTTTTGACTAATGCCAGGTTTCTTAACAGCAGTGAGAGCACAATACACATGAGGAGTGAGGGGGAAGAAGGTTTCAGAGGGTCAAATAAATAGGAGATTCTGCTTCTTGATTCAGGCTTTTAGAATTAGAAATTCAACATCTTCTCCAACCATCAAGGCATCTGTCTATTTAAAAATCAGTGGCAGAGATGACAAATGGCTATTGATCAATGACCGCTCCATGCAAAAGATCATATATTTAAGGAAAAGCAGCAGTTTAATACTGTATGCACAGAATTGTATGTTGAAATCTAGCATCGTTTATTTATTTTCACATATGTATTGAGCACAATGTATTTAAGCCAGTATATTAATAGTACTCAGTAGGAACAATAATCCCTGTGTCATCATCATAATACTGAAGCATTATTGTGGATGCATTGCCATGTAATTAATTTTTAGGTTTATGTATTTTTTAGCTGGTTAAATAACGCATCATGTTACACTGACAGTCACAAACGATTATACGTTTTTATGCAACAAAAAAACCCATAAAATATAAAGCAGAGTAAAATATAGCAACAATATTTGCTTTTGAAATTTAAAGGAGTAAAAACAGAAGTGTGGCACAACGAGTTGCACTGTTTTACTGAACCAAACTAGCCACAAATGCAGCTACCTCTTTATTTAACGACTCTGTTGAGATATTTAAACTTTTATTATAAGTGACAACTCACGGCACAAGCGACTAGATGCTGGACATGCGTTTTAAACCATTATTCGTTAACTGTCACTTCTTAAACTAAGAAGACACAACACATACCGAGGTAAGACGGACAACACACCGGCAGCTAAACACACTATTCTTCTTTATTGAGCTTAGTTGTTTATTTACAGTTTTTGACGGCAGTCGGCAAACAGCACGTGCTGCAGTATCGCCCCCTATAGACCCGGAGTGTGAACAGCTTTACCTTAAACCAATGTGCTGTTGTGAATATGATTCCGAAATCTCTCCACAATTATTTTTTTTTCTTTATGATACAAAATACACATGTTGAAGTATTGGCATGCTTAACATAAACGTTTTATTACCACAACAAGTAATTATTATTATTACTAATAATATATAATTAACCTCTATTTTTGCAGCAAAAATGCATAAACTATAGAGTGAGTAGCCTATAGTCTGTGAAAGGAAACTGAATTGGGATGTGGCGTTCAGCCAAAGGAAAAACATAAAATATATTTAATCACCATAGTAGGTTGATAAAAATCTAATAATAATAACAACAACCGTTGCTGTTGCTTATGTGAAGGGTGGAAATATGGTCATCAAATGATTAAAATATACAACAAGCTTATGTCGGAAATATGAACTTGTTTTAGTGTATTTTTAAATACTATATCTGAGTTTATAAAATGGACAAGTCCATAGTGTGTTATTTAGAGCACAAATGCAATAAGAAACGGGAGGGTGTGTCATCCATTTGCTGACATTGTGTCAATGAAGGATATTTTTTACAGACATGTTTCAAAAGCTGCGTGTGCAAAATAAAACAAAACCTCAATCAAAAGGTGCATTTGCATTGTGTTGCAATGATCTAATAATACCTTACTATTGTTCTTTTTATTTCAAAGAGAAAATCAAAAACATTAAGCAAATGGAAATAATATATTTTTATTTAAAAACCAAAGTATAAACCACACTACACTTTTAAAAAGCCTATTTTCTCCTTTGTACAGATCATTTTAGTGTTGAACAGGCTTTTAATTTTTTTTTTAAATGGCCACATGTGAACAAACAATCATCACAAACACAGGGAAACCAATCAACTGGAAAAATCAGGTTTCATAAATACTTCTGTTCCTGCGCAAACGTAATAGCTTGTTTTCAGTCAAACAGCATTTGATATGCATTTGATAATATCTGTCTATATACCAAAAGAGCTCAGTTTTGGTCTGAATCTACACAAAAAAATAGTTTGAAAAACAAAGTTACTCATCACCATGACAGCTCCATAAGAGCGAAACACATCCAACAAATTATGCTTAAAACCAATCCCTTGGACAATGAAGGAATGTAGTGCTGGTTTCTTTTTTTTCCCCGGCTGGCAAAACCGATACATAAAAAACAAATGTGAAAAATAATATCACCCAGAAGTGAAAGACTTGGATTAAGCTACACATTAGTTTCTGAATCCACTTCTAAATAGTCTTTATGTAACTTTCAGTCTTCTCAAGACACAATTGCCTGCTCACAAACCTACAAGGAGTGTTTTGGCACAGAATCTTGCTGCATTATTTGTAGTATGATATGTGCTCTGCATTAAATAAGCGATTCCAAACACTACCTGGGCCGTGAGACTTGTGCTGATATAAAAAAGTTGCAAAACGCAAACCACCATCGCTTCAATCAACCGTGTCATATTTCCAAAATATACAACTGTTGTTCATATTTAAATATACCATAGCCATTCACGAAAAAAACACAATCCAGCTGTTTTGTTTTTTTTTGTCTTAGGTTAGTAAAAGTATCTTCACTCCATCGCAAGGATAGTCGCACCTGAGGTACCAATTAGCACATCCTTCAGAATCATTCAAGCTCATTCAGTAAACAGAGAAATGTGCACCTGGATCAGTCCTAAATTTTTCCTCCCTTCTTTTCGATCTTGTAGCCTTGACAGCAGCGTGGCCACGCAACATATCTGTCAACTCTAACCTCTGAAATGAAAGATATTTCTCTTTTACTTTAAGGTCTGTGGGATAAATAAAGCTCATCTTATCTTAATGTACATACGCTTCTTCCTTCATAGTACACGAACAGGCTACCTCTACAACTACGCTGGTTTCCGTTGTCTGGATATCATTAGACGCCAATTACTATGCTGAATATAAAACCCCGGCCGGGCTCTCAGTTCCCTTTGATTCCCTTGTTCCGTAAATCTGTGGCATGCTCCGTGTGCAGGATGCTGGGCAAATGGCAAAAAGCAGCCCCTTAAAATGAAAAAGTAAAATGACAGAATGTAGAATCGTCCTATTTTAAGGTAGTTTGTTGCTCAATAAAGTTTCTGCTGCAGAGGAGATAATAATGTCACTCTGTCAGCTTGCGTAAAGGTACAACCCTCAAACAGAAGAGGGAAAAAAAGACCATTAAAAAATATTTACCACAAATTTCCGTAGCTTATCTGCTTTGTTGGTATGCACAAGGGGATGGAGGAGATGTGCAACAGGATTTAAAGTATTTAGTGTAGATACCTGTCTGTACAAATGGGTGGAAATATATTAGGCATGTATGTGAACGGTGCTCTGGTGCAATAAGATTAACTTTTAAAAAAAAAAAAATAGGAATGTTGACAGATATGTTAGGTATTGCCACACTGCTCCAGCTGGATTGTGATGAAGGGGAAACCCCTGCTTTGTACACATGACTCCATATTCAATCAGTATAAACCATTGTGTGTCCCTACAAGGTATTATTCCCAGGGCCGAAGAGAGCTGCCAGGCCCAGCGCTTCACTGTCCTTTACATCCTTGTCTTGCTTCGGCTTTTTAAAGAGCGATGGAAGATTCCGGATATGAACTTCTTTCCTGAACTGCTGGCACAGAGCTTTCTGTTGGCAGGGGACAGGGAGAGCAGGAGAGGTTAAACAGAGCAATCCAAGACCTACAAGAAAGAATTTTATTAGACTGTACTGCCCTGTAGGGCTGCTGCACTTTTTTTTTTTTTTGCTGCCGCCCAGGACAGAGATTTACAACGCAGCCAGAATCAGACTGCTGAGTAATGATTTAGGCCAGTGTGTCTGGTCACTTCTGATGAGCTGTCGGCAGTGAGACATACTAGAGAAGCACTGCCCTCTAGTGGTTAAAATGTGGCATTACCCCAACTGTTCCTGCAATGAGCTTCTTGAACTGTTCTTTCCTCTTCTTTTCTCCAATCTTTTGGGAACCCTTCTGGGTGCCGGGGTCCATGAGCCTCTGATCATACTGGTCTAGAGTCTCCATGTTGATGTTCGGGATCTGGGTCATCACTGTTTTTAACTCCATGTAGCGAGGCCGCTAACAAAGATGGACACAAAGGTAGATGCACATACTCAGGAATTAGATTTAAAAAAAACAAAGATAAAACAAAATCAAACTCCCTCGATAGCTGATGAGTTATTTTTCATGCAAAAATCTTATATATACGCTAACTACAACTTCACTAATGCAATAATTATAGCTGATTTCTTTGTATATACTAGTAAAATCTACATATCTGGGTCTCTAAGTTAAATAATAATTGCAATCTGTGTAATCCTTAACAAAAACAGTTGTCCAAAGAGACTTCTCTTCTTCTATAGAAGGAAAACTGACAAAATAAAAGAACAGAAATGGCAGGGGTGACCGCCATAAGGCTCACCAGGTTTTCATAGATGAGCATCGCCAGTTGAGAGAGCGTAGAGTTGCAGACCTCGTGCTGGCCATGAACCTGTAGGCCCCTGAGAACACTGGTGTAGAACCACGTGACGGCTTCGGGAAGGAGATTACCTCCTACGACCTGTAGAAACAGAGAATAGAAGTGGGAAGAAAACTTTAGAAATATTTGGAAATTTAAGACACTTCTTAAAGTTAACCTTTCAAGTCATAGTGGGTATCAGTTTAAACAGTTCATTAGGAAGGCCACGCATGTTAAAGATGAAAGAAGTACCAAGCATAAATTAAAGTACATGAGAAGATTATGTTCGTACATACTACATATTGTGGCTTTACATTTGTGCCATGAATAGGAATGACGAAGTGATCATTGGATGTAGATTCAAGAAAGCCTGGACTTCACTGTCAGTCCATTGCTCCATCTTTTGTTCCAGTTTCTGGGGCTAGTCCCAAGAGTTTATATTGTTTAAACTTTAAAGTTTTTTTTAAAAAAACCATCTGTGCTGCACCTACATCTTCAACCAACCAATATACTCACATTTGGACCAAACACTCCACACTGACGTCACTCCTCATGCTGCAAGACTACGCATCCTGACAGCTAAACAGAATCTATAAACTCTGTTCTAAGATCTACAGTCATTCTAACTTCCTGTAGTGTGGATGGAAAAAAAAGGCAACAGTTATAGCAACTATAAACACTGTAATATCCTCATTACCGTAAGTGTATTTATGAACTTCACTGCTTTATGAACTTCCAAGATACTTTGTATAATAAAATTCTGAAACTACATCCACTGAAATTGGTATTTAAAGCCAGGTGATTCACACTTTCTTAATGTCAACAAGCCCATTAAAGGATGAACATTAACAACGAGTCCATCGCTGCCAACAAGTATTTCCTGTGTGTCCTGAAGCAGCTCCATTGTTGCCCCACAACTATTTAAAGCAGAGTGAATGAGTGTAATGAAGCAGCTTTTGTTAAGCAACAATGAAAACGCACTCTAGCTCAAGTCTTTCCCACAGCACTGTAAACGGCAACTGTGAAACTCAGAGAGTAGCTCCCAACAAACACACCGTTGACTCGCGTGTCACAAACGTCAAAGGATTTTCATCGTCAGTATGAAGAAATGTCTGTGGTGCCGACAGAAAAGCTGATTTTGTGAGCTGAAAGTACAGAAAAAGAATCCAGGCTTATATTAATGTGTTGCAGTACCTGTCGCAGAAGTGTCCAGCAGACCATGGAAGCAGTGCGATGACAGTTACTGGTGTCCTTCCACGACAATGAGGTGAAAGACAGGGTCAAAAGGGACATGTAGATGGTCTGGAAAAAGAAAAAGGGGGTCATTAGGTTTATATACGGCCTTTAATGTGACATCTGCTGAAGGTTATGTGTGACGCTTCTTGGGCTGACCTCGTGTTTCATCAGGCATTTTCCCAGCTCAGTCAGCTCCTCTGTGGGCTGTGAAGGAGACGCCGCCTGTACCGAATCCATCATCATGTCTTCGTCTGAGATGGCGCATTTCAAACTCTTGTTAGATTTGAACCAAACAGACAATCACGACATCGATTCACATTTTGTAATTCGACTCTTACCGTCATTTTCCTCTTTATTTGCTGCAGGTTCCGGCAATTTTCTGGAGATGCAGCTAACAGCTAAAAAGGAATGAAGATGAAAAGTGTTAGGATTCTATAATAACTTCATTTCCCACTTTACCCCCAGCACTGGAGGAAAAGCTGATTGGGCAGCTGTGTGCTACATCCTGAAAATCTCATATCTTTTTTTTTTTTAGTGGCTTCTCAAAACAGAACAATAGAAACAAACACAACAGCCGTGAATACCAGATGCTAATTCGACATAGATAAGGGCTGACCTTGTTGTCTATTTTAGCAGCTGTTGTGTAAGTTAAATTCGGCATCTCACTGTGAGACTACAGCGTACACCCACAGGAGCCAAGCTGTTATTTGAGCCCTTTGTGACATTTTTTTGTTCTTGAAACAGTGTTATAAAGCACATCTGGACGGAGGTCGTTTTCATATTATAAACTGCGCTTTAAAGACTTAATGTAGCCCGAGTGTGAAAATAAAGTCAAGCTTACACAGCTCACAGCTGCACACACTGCAAGTTCCTGGTGTCAGGTTCATTTATATATATATTTTTTTTCATTAACTTTACCAGGCCTCTGGTAGAATAAACTCAAACATGAGCTGGCCAATCACCCATTACAAATCCTACTAGAAGGAACGGGGCATCAGTTCTACCTAGGAATAACTGCTGATATTTACACTTTCCTAAAGTGTTTTTATCTTGTGCAGCTGGTACCATACGACATTAGATGGATTAAGTGCATTAGATTAAGTGCATTAGATGGATTAATAAGCCCTTAGCTTCCCGTTACAGTGAGTTTAAACAAGGACATTAATATTGCAATCCCAAAGCAACTGAAACATCTTTGTAGTGAATATAACTTACGTTGGGAATAAATATTTTATCTTTGATCAGTATGCAAGCCAACAAATTGTCAGTCACACAGTATTCATTGCGATGCTACTTAACACACTTCCTTCACTGACAGGGACTCAACTACATCCATTTACTTTTACATTAGGCTATAGATGGGACAATAATTTTTGGGTAATGTATTACTCATTCATTCATTCATCCTTTTGTCCTGTGAAGGGTTGCGGGGGGGCTGGAGCCTATCCCAGCTGTCATCGGGCAAGAGTAATGCATTACTTTTAAATCAAATCAAGTGTGTATTTATCTGATGTCGTAGTACACCTGAGTACAATACACTGTATATGAATGGAAGCGTAAACAGGTAGTACTCACTGAGAAGGTCCAGCACCTCCCTGGTCACCAGCCGCACCAGCTGCTCCTCCAACATCTCCTGCGTCACCTGGCTCTCCTGACACACCACCTCCTCCTCCTCCTCTTCACCACTAAAAACACAACAAACAGGTTCCCAGTGAATCCACATGTCTAGCTTGTACTGTAAGATTAACAAAAAGCAGTAAATTGTGGTTTGCATTTGGGGTAATGTGTGATTTGCGTAAGCTTGGCCATTCAATCAATATGATACACACACAAAGACAAAGACACAAACACTACACTGAACGTACTTGATAGACGTCCTCTGGTTGATGACCTGCCACTTGACATTGAGTCTCTGTAGTATGGAGCAGAAGACGAACGACCATTGTAAACAAAAACAGTTGCGGTTATTAACGTGAAGAGTGTTTCTAATTTTTTAGATTAATGATTAAGACCAGGATGAGTGGAGATCCTGACCTGCAGCATGTAGGCGAACAGAGGGCCAAGTAGAGGGCAGATTAGACTGTCATAGAACTCCTGAGGACACGACTGCACGAACGGCTTCAGAAACAAACGTATAATTGTCAAGGAAATTCAGCGTTAAAGGAGCAGCTAAGCTTTGTTAATGTAATGAGTACAGGAAGAAGATCTTGAAGACAAATCATTTCATTGCTGACTGAAGCACGCCAACAGAGAAACCTGGTAAATCAAATGAAGCAAAGGTAAATAAGGATATGAATGATTGGGCGAAGTCTGTGGTCAGGCATGTGGTCGAGGGAGACAAAAGCAGAGCCCACTATTCCTTCAGCCAGTCTCTCAATGGTGTAGAATTCTCGCTGCAGGCACACAACTGCATTTCCCAAGATATGGAAGCTGCAGAAGTAAAGAGAGCAGAGGTGGAGGCAAATCAGCATGTGAGGTCTAAACAACAAAAAATAATGGAAAAATGATCAACCACGACAAAATAGTTCTCACCAGTTGTCAAATAACGCGCTGAAAAATCCCTGCATGCGCTCTCGGTTGCTTCTATACACAGGCAAGTCATAAATATCCAGAACATGCTGAGACAGACCTGGATGAAGGACATATTGAAAAGGTTAACCAGTCTTTTTCAGATGTGTGCACACTGTGACCAGAAACCATGTGCAGGAAGCTCCTCCTACCGAGAACAACTTTTTTTTCTGCATCCATCAAATCGTGGGCTCTGGAGAAGGTCTCACTGAGACGAGCCATGTTCTCTGGCAAGAACAGACTGTTGTGAGTTCTGCAGTGCGGGGGGGAAAAACAACACCCACTGGTCTTTAATCTGTACATTAGTATGATAAAATAGATGAATACAAGAACAAGTACAATGTCAGCTCATAGGTGTACCTGATTAATGTGAGAAGGTTGGGCAGCAAGAGCACAAACTGGGCAGTGCAGGGGTTTCTGTAGATGGGAGTGCCAGCAGGAGTGTAGCCCACCACGAAGGCACCAGCCTTAGCTTCCTCCAGGTCCGCAGGCCAGCGTGTCCGCTTCACCACCGCCAATATGGCAAACATACAGAAGCTCAGCTGGAGGAAGAAAAGGGATAAAGAGTTAAATGCAGCAACTGTAGCTGACAACAAGCAATATCTACCTGCTTTGTTGGTCAATCATGCATTTTGATGCATACTGGAATTTCTCAAAAACTATTAAGCAGATTGCCTTGAAATTTACTCAATGGGTAAATAATTGATCCAGTAATTCAATTTATTCTTGAAACACTATAGACATTCACATCAGTTGCAGTTGTGCTGAGGCCGATGGGTTCAGTGTCAATTGGTAAATTGACTCCACAGACGAACCAGAGTGCCTCCGAACTTGAAATGTGAGCTTTAGCAAAATCTCTGTCACTGGCAGATAATCCATATTAATTTACAAAAGTAATACTGGATGTATGTTCACAGATAATACTGTATATCTTACCCTTAGAGCTCACATTGTAACTCATTTTTCACATATAAACTTACTCTCCCCCTGTTAAGGCCTGCTGTGTCTGCATCCATGTCTTTAATTTGCTCACTGGCCACCTGATCAGCTCCGACAAAAGACAGGAACGTGGCAGGGTCTGACAGCACACTGAAACACAAGCAAGAGAGAATACAATTATTTGTCAAGACTTTAAAATACACCAGGTACAGTTTGAGGGAAATAATTCAAACTCACAGCCGCATCTCGTCTGAGGTCCAGTCTGCAATCACAGCGGCCATCAGTTCATCTAGAAAAGCCTTCTGCTTTTCAAAGTCTTTGAACTGGTTACTGATGAGAACCAGAGCTTCTATCAGGGAACATTTTTCCATGAGGGTCAGCGTGGCTTCGCTCGATAGCATCTTCTTCACGTGGTTGTAAAACATGTCAAAGCAAGGCTGTAGAGGAAATAAATAAAATGTACCCATGGCTCTCATCAGCATGGTGTACTTCAGGTGGACCTTTTGCACATTTATGTGATGATATATCACTTTAACTAGATGAAAAGACCATTACCAAGATAAACTGTGGGTAATCCCGGCAAATTTTTATGATGGACGAACAGGCGTGCCTCCTCACGTTCTTTACAGCTCGAGTCCGAGGGGCCTGTAAACATCAGTTGGAAAATTTTTATTTTTTTTATTCCGACTATGAAGGTTGAAGAAAAACGACAATATCTGGTTCAGTGGAGGCAACTTACTTTGTTGTCCTGATTGATGTCATAAGTGATGTCTTTGAATAGCTGTGGGGATAAAACAAATCACCAGTTACTAAATGAAACTGTTCACAAGAGCAATTTAACACAGAGCCTTTCAAACTGCATTCAGAAAAGTGGAACGGGTTTCAGAATATTCCAGTCAGAACAAAAAATGCCTCATGTAATAACCTGAATCGGAATCGACTGACTTGAGTGGAAGGAGTTTTCAATGAGAGGAGTGGTGTAAACCTTTTAACAGCTGAGTGAGAAAACATTAAGGCTTAATAAGCATGTAAATTCCTGATCTGATCACTTCTGGGTGGAATAAATACATTCTTTCTGTATACATTTACAGTGAACACCAGGTGAAGCGACAAGTTGGTAGGAGGGAAAGAAATACGGAGGTAGTAATACAACAACTTGTTCAAACAAGTGCTTCAAAAGATGAAAGAAGCAGGAGTCACTGTGGGCAGTGCCATTGAAAAGGTAGATCCATTTAATTCATCTTTTGTTACTGAACAAAATCAGTGTTGTCAAAGTTAAGGGAAGAAAATGTTAGATTTCCAGCAGATTCAATGCTCAACAGGCGGTAGCACCACTTGTTACTATTTATCGTGCATATAAACTATTCATTTCAAATTAACTGAGGACAAATTGTCCACATAAACATGGACTTGCGATTTGAACATAATTCAAGATTTACAACCAATAAGAGAAATGTGCACAAACTATCCAAGACAAACTGAATCACAATATCAAACATCATGAACTGCTTAATATTCCCATTATGCATTTCCCTACGTCTTCTGTGGCAGATATACAAACACTGACTAATACTGACCTTATAGAGAACCTGCGGCACGAAGTGTGGTCTGTGTATGACAAATGGGAAGAGGGCAGAGATGTTGGTGAGCACGCAGGACAAGATGAGCGGATCTTTGGTTTCGTAGTTCAGCACGGCCTGCAGCAGCTCCATGCTCTGATCTACTGGCAGCTTCTACACAGAGGGAGGGCCAACCTTTACGTTAGTATAAGATCTTTATGCAAGTTGTTTGGATCTGTAACGACAAATTGATTCTCTTACCTCCTCTCCCAGACTTCTGAAAATCTGTGAGACCACACACTCCATGAAGACTGTCATTGCGTCCCATTTGACCACTGATGGAGACATGAGGGAACACAGCCCCTCTGCGCTCTTAGCTAGAGAGGAGCAAAGTAAGAGGTGAAGTTCAATCATTGCATATAAATATTCACAACTATTAATTATTTCCACATTTCAGCTAACCACATACACCACTCATTTGCATAAATCAAGCAGAGGACCAAAACCGCTTAAAAAGGCATCAATTATTCACTCGGTGGACTACATACAAATACTTACATGTTGTATCACCAGGATCAATTGGACTGGCAATCTGATACTGTAACCATTCTGCTGCTATCTGAAAAGCCTCCAGAGGAACAAGGCGACAAGCGTGCCTCAAAACCTCTCCCTGCTGTGCTCGAAAAGCTGTGGAGTATGAAAACACACCATGAAGAAAGACCATGAAGGCATAAAGTACCGACTGTGACTGAAGTGAATCTGAATCTGTGACACTTACCGTTAAAGAAAGAGTTGAAGTCCTCATCACTGTCAAAGTCCACACGAGAGTACACACAACTTGGGTTATCATCTCTGGATGGAAACCCAACCTGGAGAGGGTAAAACATTTATTAACACCCAGATTGGCTTTCATTCACTCTGAAATACATCTCTGACACCACTGTCTCACCTTGACTAGATTGGTCATGCATGCTCTCATGAACTTGATGGCCATCTCCACAACGACCATGTCTTTTGACAGAATCTCATGTCTGAACAAAGCTCCCCATGTCGCCTGCGTGGATGACTTTAAAAACTGCAGGAAAGAGGAGGGGAAACCACAAGAGAAGGATTCGTATTCCTCGTGTACTACTCACACACAATGGAATTTGGATGACATACCTTGGAGTTAACTCCACCGAGAAATTATTGTCACCTCACCTGACTGGAATGTGTAGTGAAAGCTAAAAATGCTGCCATGTACTTGCTGAGATTTGCAGGTACCTCAACCTCTACATCTGAGCCCTGCGGAAAGAACGTTTTATTCCACCACTGATCAAGTCTGGACTGTTAAAAATTGCTGCTGTTATTTTATATAACATTCATGTGTGAATACAAGGATCATGCATGGTCAGAGTAGGACAAACTCACCACTAACGAGCAGAGCTGCCCTCCAAGAGCGCACAAGACCTGACAGAGCCTCTTCAGGAAGACGTAACGCCGCTCCACCACCTCCACCTCTCTGAAGGTGTAACACAGAGGGGATGTAATTCACAGCCAGGTGTACTAAACAAACATCTGTCTTTGAGTTCCTAAATTAGGCACATATATGTATCAAACTATTTACCGTGATTCTGAGGATTTCTTACATATTGCCAGTCCATCAGCTGACCTGCAAAAGACACACAAACCATTTTTAATAGAGATAGAATAGTCTCAAGTTTGTATAGAGTGGTGAAAGAGAGAATCAGTTGCACTCACTGGGCTGCGGAAAGGATGTAATCGATGGCCACGTCGTCAAACAGCAGCATGAACGGCTTCCTCTCCTCCAGCTTACCCTGTGGCAAAATGAGCACAAAAACCTTTCAAGCTTGTCGTTGAGCATCTTATTGCATTATATAATGATGACAGGCTGATGGTGGATATGATTTTCCTTGCGAAGACATCAGGAACTATCCAGAGATGGTTTGACTAATTAACTAATATATATATATATGCTGACTAAAGTGGTCACAAATGTGCAAGGCATTTAAGACCAATCAATGACAACTAAGCCATAGCCTCTCAGTTAAAAACGAGCTAAAGTAAGTGGCCAGATGGTGGCGCTATAAATCTAGAACACTACTCAGCTGCACCAATTTCCCCCTTATAAACTAAATCTAATAAAAATAACGATGGGTATGGTGCTTTTAGTATATCATACACTTCTAATTATTTTACAACTTGAGACCAGTTAAGTGGACATAAAACATTTGCAGATATCGAGTCTTTCAGGTGTTCCCTGCAACTCACCTTCCGGCTCATAGCAATAAGGAGACACTCCGCTGCCTCCAGCTGCAGCTCCGGTTCACTCAGCAGCAGACACAGCATCTCCAGCATGTGACAGTTTCCGGAGGTAACGTGCACAAGAGACACCCAGTCGATGTAGCCTGCGAGCGTGTTTAGAGTAACCACAGCGACCCGGCAGTGAGCTCTGGCCTGTGTGTGCAGAAAAATGACAAAAAGACTGAGGAGTTTGTGATGATGGAGTAGTCAAAGTAATTCGTTAGATGTTCTTTTGAGAGCAGAGATGCAGTGACGTTTTCTTACCTGACGTTCATGTCCAGGTAACCCTTTCTGGATTAAAACGAAAAACACACAAAAATTAGCCAATATCCACTTTGAGCAATTAAAATGATAACAGTTAAGACCCCACTGACCAGTTTACGATAGTCCTCCACATTAATTTGCAGTATGGCCATCATGAAACTGAAGATGCTTTCCATGTTTTGTGTGAGTGTCTGCTGGATGTCCCTGCGCCGCTGAGTGGGCAGCGTCTGGAAGGTGATCACATCCTCCGCCAGCCGCAAAAGGATCAACATGACCAGCTCAGTCTGTGCCTCCTATCACATGGACAAGTGAATTTCAGTTTGCTTGAATTGATTAAAAATGTCTGTAACAGAAGTTTTAAAGGGGTGCTGCATCTTTTGTCTAATAAAAAGTGCCTGTAAAAGTCAAGAACTGAGTTTGTGCTGATAAAATAACAAAGCAGAAAATATATTATTCAGGTCAGTAGTTAAAAGATGACGACATGTAACAGTGGTCAGATCTACATGATGAAGTCACATGAGAATGACTAAGGCTCCACTGGGACTTATTTGCATGTGAGTTGTTACACAAATGATATTCAGTCTAAATCCATGCTGACTGAGGAAACAAGTGATATGCAGTGACATACAAGTTACTCACCCCTTGGCCAGTGAGCGTCTCCATCTCTTTCAGCATATCTGGCCAATGTTGGGGCCATTCTCTCTTTATCATTTCTACTACAATTCGTGACAGGACGTCTTTGATGTGGCTCTCCTCCTCCAGGATAGAATGAGTACCCTGAAAAATCAGCAGCAGCAGTTGTCAGATAAGTGTCTCTGACTGTGACAGAAAGACAAGTCTTTTACTTAAAACTATAAAACCTATTTAGTGCCACACTTACATTGGACAACAGCTGCATGGAGCACTCCTTCAGCTGGACTTTCTCTTGTTGTTGCATGTTGTTCCATCGAAACCTGCAAGGGAAAAGAAGCTTTCTGTCAAATACTCATCTTTTATCACGTACATTTTTGTTTTATTTTATTTAAATGTAGCTACTCACTTGATGACGTGCTCCAGGATTTGCAAACCAAAGTGTCTCACTACAGCTGGCTGGGCTTTGTCGGCTAGTTGTAAGCCACATGGAACGCATAAGGAGCTTGTCTCTTTAAACTCTTCACAAAACTGTTGAGAAACACAAACACTGTTATTTCACAGACAAATTGATCGACTAAACGTCATGCGATTTTAAAAACAACTCCTCATATTTCCGTATACATATGTGTCCAACAGCTAACTCAGAAACATTACAATAAATAGTGGAATAGCATAAAGCTAACTAATTAGCTAGCTATTAAAGATCAGTCAAACGTTGCCCTTGGCAACGTATCGTCAGTTGGCCTCATTAAATTGTTTTTTATGTTCCACAAACCTCCACATGACTAATAGTACTGAACCAGATGTTAACTTTTGTATGAATGGATGAACGCGAGTCGACAGTGGCTGTAGATATGAGGTGATAATCATGAACACCCGGCTAGCTCTAAAAACATATGGCCATCATAACTGCACATTCTAGCTAACGTTAGCTAAAGTCAACGAACCATTGCTAGGACACAACTGATTAATGATTATTATTTATTCGGCGACACATACACGTTATTCTTTCACAACAGCACCATTACATGTCAAGCTGGGCTAACTAGCAGCTAGCTAGCAGCCCAAAACGATGCTACCTTTAGGGCCTCCAGTCGGTAAATTTGGCTTGTTTCTGCGTCCATGATCACATTCACAGCTTTCACAAGCTGATCACACATGGCAGCCACCTGGTCGGCCATAACTTCAGGTAGCGACTGGCACACTGTTAAGAAGAAAGCGACTTGCTCCCTTATGCAAAGCACCTGCACTACAGAGAGCTGCGTACGCGTAGGGAGGTACCGGTTTCAACGTGCACAGAACGTGCTGCTGCTGCTGGCAGGGTTGAACCTGCGACTCGCCGTCGAGTGGGAATTCTGGGAGTTGTAGTCGAATAGTAGTTTTCTTGAAAGATAGTCTTTGTGTTAAAAACTACGTCACAGTTTAAAAGTGACTCCACTGTGAATTCAATTAACATCATATTAAAAGGTAAACGATACAACTGAATGCCACCGTACTGTTTTGTGAAGCACAAAAGGGACCGCCGAGAAATATTTACCTATCTTTACACAGAAAGAAGACTCTTGATTGTGTCCACCAACACTTACAATGAAAATACTATACAAATATCTAAACTTGAGTATAGTTACTCTTGCGAAATGCGAACATATCCTTTAAGATGTCATAGAAATGTTGCAGGCATTGCATGTACTTTAGTAATTGTAGAAGCTCCTCACAAAAACCCCACTTGAAACGTGAAGGAAGTCAGTTATTTATTTGAAAAGTCATAAATGAATTGTGGACCCTGTCAATCAGTTGCTGTACATGAGAAAACTGCCATGACCTCTTACTACTACATTACTACATGATCCATCTAGATGGATAGATAGATAGATAGATGGATAGATAGATAGATAGATAGATAGATAGATAGATAGATAGATAGATACTTTATTTACCCAGAGGAAAATTCGGTATACTACTTTTACTTCGGTATGCTGCTAAACTTTGTTATCAAGTTGAATTCTGTTGCTTTAGAGACTCTAGGTAAACTAATTAGCTTTTAAGTAACTCCAAGGGGTGCTGTTTCATATTTACACAGGACAGGTCCGGCCGGTGGGCGGGGGCTCTGTGCTTTGTGCTCCAGAAGGAGGCGGAGCTTGAATTCCAGAGTGGAATGAGTTTCCTCCCGCTACGTCACTCTGGGATAGGCAGCGAGCTAACGAGCAACGCTGTCAGTCAACGGGGTTTCGAGCTGATTACCTTCGCTTCCTCCGGTAAGTAAACCCTGGCAAAGAACCTAAAATAATATCCGAACTGATTAGAATTTGTTTTATTAATCTCTTACTCACCTAACGCCGTAGTTTTTGTGGTGCCTCGCGCTCACAAGTAGCCGTTATAAAGTTCTAAAAGCGATGCTCACACAACTACAACGGAAACTTTTGTCGTGAAGGCCTTGTTATTTGTAGCAACAGGTCCACGACACAGCTTCTTTATTAACATTAGTCTGGTGTGTTTTTTGATATGTTTTAGTCGAGTTTATAAAAATAAGGTGTGTTTTTTTTTTTTTTTTTGTTATGCAGGACGGGAGCCCGAAGCAGGAGAAAGTAGCCTTGCCTGTCGTGGGGTTTAGGCTCTGGGATTAAAGTGATCGCCAGTTCCACCGCTTTCGTCGAAACAGCCAGCGGGGATTCATGCTGTGTTGCGTTAGCTAAATGCGGTACGAAGCTAAAATGATGCCGGTGAGTTTGTTTTACCTACACGGGTACAAGTTTTAACGTTGTCTAGTAGCGTAATATGGTCTGTTGTCGACATTTCGTCGCCGCACAAACCCCGCAATGCCACCATTGTGAATTAGGAGGGCATTTAAATTGACGTGGCAACTTGACGCGGTTACCATTACCATGTCAACACAGGCTGCAGTTGTGAAGTTTAATAGTTAAGTGTGATCGGTGCTTGTGCTTATACTGTAATCTGTTCGCTTCATGGGACATTGAGCACGTTGTTTTACATATAAACAAGGAGTTACGTGTGTCATAATGCCTTGTTATATGGAAATATCCAGTGGGGACCTATACACATTCTCATTAACTTAACGGGATTTATTTGTTCCTTCTACTCAGTTGTGCACTTTGTTAGTTTATACGCATCCATACTGCTCAGTATACACAACAAGCAGGAGGCACCTGCCAAATCTTGCTGGCAGTGGGCTGAACCTCAGCTCTGGATTCCTGCCATGTCATCACCATCATCTTCATCATCATCAGAGGTCTATTGCTTTTGCTGCAGTGCAATGCTCTATCTCTCAGCACTTCTTTGATGAGTGTAGTAGAGAGTACAGTGGGCAGCGGTGTGTGCCTGCATGTGCAGAGAAATAACCTTCCCAACAAATGGAAGTAGTGACTAATGCAGTTTTACTCTGCTGTTTTGACTTTGACTGGTGAAGGAATGACATTCAAAGAATTCATGGCCGGATAGGAGATTAGTTAACAGGCTTCATTTCTAAATCTAAATCTTAACTTCATGAAGGTTATGGTATTCAGTGTTTGTTTAAATTAACAAAGAGCAAGTTGTTTTTTTTATTTTGAAAGCTGCTGTTTGTAGTACTATTGTATTGTGTTGCACCCACACATGTTTCTGTTATTTTGACAACCTCCCTCTGGACAGTGGTCATGGCCAAATAACATAAACTTATGTGTGTTTAATTCAGTACAAAATCAATCATACAGTTGAGTCAGCACATTTTTCTCAGTTTCAACATAAACTGAACATCACAGCTGTCACAAAATCAACTGTCAGCTGTCACAGGATTGTTACACTGGAATGTTTTATTTTTCACTTGTCAAATGAGTGTATACTTACTAGATTACTAAATTTATACGGCTTGTTTTGAAGATGGCTTCACAATTATATAGAGCAGAGAAAAGCATCATATTTTAAAAGCTGAACAGCATTTTGGCTTAATAACGTGGCCGAAAAGACTAATCTGCTGTCAAAATAGTTTTCAGTTTATTTTCTGCTGCTCCCCCTAATTGCATAATAAACTGCGTCTTACTGTGTCTTTCAGCAGCAATATTCAGTTTAAATAGGATACTAAATATTCCCTTTGTGTCTTCAGCAAAGGATTATATGAGCCCACACGCTGTACGACACAAAGTTACAATTTGTTTTACATTCATAGCCTATAGAAAGTTCAGTAAAATGCTCTGTACACGTAAGCTCAGGTTCACCCAATACTGCCCATCTGCTGTCTTCAGACCTGTGCTTCTAGTGAAAGAGCTTAATCAGTTAATTAATCATCTTAGCAGTTCAGACGGAGTCGCGTTTGGACGACTTCTGTCTGGTGCGTGACCACAGTCTAGCTCCTGCCACCTCGTCATTTGTTATCATCAAGCTCGGTTCTTGTACAGAATCTTTACCGGCCACCTGAGTAATCGCCCCCCTTTTGCTCTATTTCTGTCACCTCAGAATATATATATCTGTGAATGTGTTTGAATGAGATACAGCTCCTGGTGTTTGCCTGATAAACACAAAGTGGCCTCTGTATGGCCATGTCTGATGAGAGGTATTGTCTTATAAATTACACCAATAGCCCGTGACCCTGCTTGTCCAGGGCAGGGGCTGGGGCTGGGGGGGGGGGGGGGGGGGGGTAGTCAGAATGTAGTGTCATAATTGCTGGCTGGGATTGTAAATAGGGGGTCACTGTTTTCTGAACACAATGAGCTGCAGGGACTCTTTAGCAGCGTGTCGTGGAGAGCACATTGTGTGTGCTTGTGCTGTGGCAGCCGCCTGATAAGGGATGCTCACCCTCCACTGAACCATAGCATTGTATATCTCATTTACTCCTGATTTACTATTATTTCTACTAAAACCAGCCTTTTGTTCTGTAGACACTTATTAATGACACATTAAAGAATGAATCCTCGCCGGGTTCATTAGGCCATATATCTAATCTAATTGTATTTTATTTTTTTGTCAAGATAAACTGTGTTCAATGGGGCTATTGTGGCAACACAGAAACAGCCGAAACCGATCTAGAGAAAACGTGCCTGGGGAAAGGTTTCAGTATGATTTTGGTTTTCAAATGTTACAGCCACACATTCCACATCACTTCCTCATGCCTCTCCCATGATACATGCGGCTTGCTTGCGGTGTAGATTTGCAGGAAGATATATCTTTCTTATGTGGCCTGTTGCTTGGTTTTGCATTCTATGACCGCACACACATTTGTACAAGGTCTTGGGTCACGCCACAACAAATCTTACTGTTGCAGGACTTTGTGGTGGCGTTATGACGGTGGGAAGCTTGATTTTTTGCTGTGTGTGTCAACAGAAACTCGAGTCGTCTTTCTCAGGGGCCACCACAGGTTTTGTGTTTACTCTGTGGGAGAGTTGTGGTGGTTACATAAGTACCCAGTCACAGAAGTGATGGACAAGGACATTCAAGTGCCATGGTTTGACTTTTATCTCAAGAAGAGGAGCTATCAGGATGGGTGTATCAGCAGCAGTATAAAAAAAATATAGTAGGCTTGTAATTACACTTTGGTTCCGAGAATTTGAGTTGGACACAGGACATTTTTCATCGCAGAGGAAGAAATACTTTCTGAAGTAAAATGGAAAATCCTGTAAATAGTTGAAAGCTTAACTTAGCCCTTTGTTTACAATCAGTAATCTTATCAAGTGGCTGAATTTTAATACCAGAGTGCCATTGTTTCAGTCTGGTCTCTGATAAGAATTACACTACAGCCATCTGAGCTGCCATACACTTACAACTCTGGAATAGTGAGTGGTTTGCCTTAGTGAGACTTAAAGTGATGCGATTCCAGAAAGACCCGCTTTCACACAGTGAAGACATTGTGTCAGCATTGTTTAAGGTTGAGCTACTAGCCTACTGTCCACAAGGGGCACAGAGGTCATGTGGGACTTAGGTTAAGTAAGGAATCAAAAGTTCCTTTTGTGCAATCATGGCTGCAGCTCCGCCCTATTTCAAGAGCCGCAATGATAAGGAAAATTTGTCTGACAATAAGACAGCAATGGCTTTTTAAAAACAGGACATTTGCATGTCAATACAGACAATCCTGTGTGGGGCATATGTATCCTCACTTATCAGTTTATTAGGTACACTAGTGAAAACCAGTGCTTTCTAATATAACAGTCCTGTATTAAATCTTAAACTTTATGAAGGTTATGGTATTGGCATTTGTTTAAAACAACAGAGGACTGTTTATTCAACTGTCTTTTCATTTTGGAGGCTGTGGTTTGTCATTGAACTGTAGTGTGTTGTAAAGAATCCCGTGTCTATTATTTTGACAGTTCTATTTTAGGCTACACAACAGAAATACTGGTCTGTTTAATTCAAAACCATTTAACAACACTGCAAACTACATCCTCTATTATCTTATCACCTTTCTTATGTTGTTTCAATGTAAACTGAACCTTATAGCAGCCATGCAGTATGTAGGTAATGGCATTACCTGCTGGGACCATCAGGCTTCTCTGGAACAGAGGGAGTGCATTAGTAGGTGAAATCTTCTTACGTAACTATAACCATAAACTTTAAAGCTCTGACAAGATATTAAATGTGTTACTTGTTAATATTTTACCCACCTGAGGAGTTGGTTGAATGAGTGTGTGAGGCGATAGGTTGTTCATTTGTGTAATACAACGGAGCTTACAAGCTGAATGAGCGTTGGTGTTTGAACAGTATTTCATGTCATTAATCTTTTACAACTACAAAGATGATATGTTTCAGTTTTGTCAAATAAAATATGCACCAAATATATTTAATTAGAAAGAAGCAAAGATTCTTGTACAGAAGATGCGGTATTTGAATGGCTGTTCGTTTTATTGACATTTAAGCATTCATAGTCCATATTTATGTGCTACTGGTAAAGTGTTCCACAGTTTCAGGGGAATTTTGTGGAACAAGTTTTATACCCCAGTCCTGCCGTGGAAAGGGCTTTTGTACTCTGCCTCCTACAGTCATTCAGTCCCCTGCTTATCCGAGGTCTCTTTTGCATATGACAGATTAAACAACACAAAGACATCATTCAGTGCACATTTTTTTTTAGGAAGCCAATTAGTGTGCCACATTTTGAAGCGCTACCTCTTGCTTATTAGTTTCCCACATGTAAAAAAGGGGTTATAAGAGAATTTTGCATACATTCCCACACTGCTACTGTTCCTTTGCTTATGCAGCTCTTTTAGTAATTTAAGGCTGCGTATATTTTGTGTAAAGGCAGAAAGTAGAACTGCCAAGCTCCTGTCTCAGAACAGCTTCATCCGGCAGTAAAATGGACTTGGAAAAAAGGATACATCCTCTGCCTTCTGGTTAATTTTGACTCTCATTTCCTTTATCTCACAGATAAGCACAAAATAGGAACTGTCTCATTACGTAGACCAGGAATGGAAAAGTATCGCAAGAGAGCAGATTATGAAGTGATAGGCTAAGTACTGCAGTGCAGACAGAGAGAAGAGGGTGTCCTTATTGAGGAGTCACAGACTGCTGCAGCTTCAATGTGTTGTAAAAGCTGCTGGGTTTTTTTTTTCTGAATGCTGCAGCTGAATGAAGCTACTGTGAGTTTCCATTCCCCGTGCGTTTTGCTGTTTGTTACCCCTGACCCTTTTCTCCCTCACCCCTCATCCCCCTAATGCAGCACAGAAAAATAGGAAAAGAGTGAAAGAGAGACGATGAGAAATATTGTATATAGCCAACAGGGAGTTTCTGCTGCCTTGTCTTTTTGAAAGACTGCTGTGCTGGATCTGTGTCAACTCTTGAAGCCGTTACGGAGACCCAAGGAGCACAAACAGGAAGACGCTGCTGCAGTGTCTTACAAACCTGTTGTAATTAGATTCAGAGGTGACTCTGTCAACAAGACCTAGTTGACTCATTCGCTTACCACAGCAATATCTTTAATTGAAAGTGTGTGTGTGTGTGTGTGTGGACAGAAGGCCCAGGTAAAGACCCCTCAGGCATGGTTGAAGATACAGACCCTGTTATCTGCTGCTGCTGTCACCTTGCCACACACTGTCCAC
Organism: Chelon labrosus; assembly: GCF_963514085.1. NCBI lineage: Eukaryota > Metazoa > Chordata > Actinopteri > Mugiliformes > Mugilidae > Chelon > Chelon labrosus. The sequence goes on from NC_140348.1 coordinate 14,768,491, forward strand.
TTTCCCCAGCTGTTCCTTTCCCCCCTAGGCATTAAAAGACATGTCGTGCACAAGTGGTAGTCAATTTCAGTGTATTATATCAAGCCTGTGTGACGTTCTACCTTATTTGTTGTGACTACATTCATTCTCCTCCAAGGACCTTGTGCTGGTTTATCTTTGGATAATAGGTTTCCCAAAATTTGTGTAATTTTAACAAAATTACTTTCAAAATATCTGTAATTAATTTTTATGGTATTTGCTGTTTTATCAGCAGTAAGTTGTAGTCCTTTCTCACCGGGACTGTGTGACAATTTCTTTTGTCATGTCTATTTTCTACTACTTACTACAGAGAAAAGTTACCTTTTCTCCATACAGTTGACCTTGAAGTAAGAAATGCCATGGTCGAGCTTTTATATTGGCTGATCCACATCCCCAGCAGCTAATCCTTCTCAGCCTTTGAGACAAACTAATTTTAAGCGGCAAAACTATCAAGCTGGTTTGGACTTGAGTGAGTGTGTGAGTGTGTACTTCATATTAAACGTTTGATTATCAACCTAGGAGATAGAGAGCCGAAGTCCCGCGCCCTCTACTTCCGGGTTATGGGACCTATCTTTCGAAAAAATATGAACGGCAGTCTATGGCGAACGACAAATTATTTTCTGGTCCCGATCGACTTGTGCCTTGGATTATACATATGTTGTTTTTCAGAATAAAAAATGATTTTACATGTCAAGAATGTCACAGTTTGTCGCAAGATAGTTAAGTAAAACGCTATGGAAAATACGTAATTAAACGAACTACAAGTCCCGCATGCTGGCGCGTACAGAACCGACGAAAACTCCCTTCGTGTAACTACAGCTCTCGACATGACCCGATTTATAATGATTTTCACCTCGTTTGATGCTTCTGCCTTCGTCCTGGAAGAAGACGGTAAAGCTCAACAAGGAGACAGCCATAGTTCTCTAGTGACGTACATTGTTCGAGACGAGAGATGTAGTTCACTGAGCGATCTCATACAAAACCTAATGTTGTTCAGTTTATTTGCGTCAAATAATTTATCTCTTGACGTGAAAAAATATATTTTAAATTCACACACATCATATGTGAAATTCATGCCACAATTCGAACGGGACCAAAAAATAATTATGATCTCTCCATAGACTGCCGTTCATATTTTTTCGAAAGATAGGTCCCATGACCTGGAAGTAGGGGGGCGGGACTTCGGCTCTCTATTGTTTAGTTATTTAGATTCCTTCATTTTGACGGAGGGATTTGTATATATTTGAGCATATTTAGATCCTTAAAAAAAACTTCAAACCATATATATGAAGCCAAAATAGATACACAGGCAAATGTAAGATCTTAAAAAGATGGAAACCATTTGGATCAAAACGAACTACTTGTTGACTTGCCGTTACATGTCAGAGCGACGTGTGATTGTCACAGAGGACGTCGGCAAAGATATTTCATTCGACCCAAACTAAGATAAAGAATTATCTCAGTTGTTGCTGTAGGTGTTTTTACTTTTACTGATATGAATTGTCTTTGACAACATGGTCTTTCATTTGGTAATTATTCTGATAGTGTAGAGTAATTCCATTATAGCAAATCCCTTGTCATTCGTCTATTATTGGAAATGGGGAAACTGCAGTGGTATACAGATTTGATCACTCTTAACTCAATATGTGGCCAATTGCATTTGGACAATGATCTTGAGAGAGCAGTGCACTAGGGGAGACGGTGGTAATTCAAGGTGGGACACAAGGATTTATATGCTTTTAGGACTTTTTTGAAGGAGCCTTATCAAATGATCCTTCTTCTAATTTGATTTTCCTTCAGCCTGTCCGAACACATTTGCATCAAAACAACAAATGCCTTCGAACAGCTCTGTACGCCGGTCTGTTGCTGGATGCTACGTGCATTGTACGTAATCTGAGCGATCAGCGGGAGTGCCACACACACACACACACACCAACACAGCATTCCTTTCTGTAATTGACTACGGGTACAGTGCTGATATTTAAACTCAAGTCAGAGTCCTCTGTGTAAACGACTAGAGAAGCTTCAAGAGCCTGTTCAAGTCTGCAATCAATGTCATCTCCCTTATTGCCCCTCTGGCTTTTAATGGGAGAAGTGATCCAAATTACACTGCAATGGGCAAAATCAGCATCTCAAGACTTTATAGCTGACATCTTCAGTATACAGTATTACAGAGAATAGCTTGGCACCTCCACCTCCCCGCAGCATATTTAACGTCATACGGGATAGAATCACCAGTTTCCATACAATAACCCAGATCAGCACTGTTACTGTATGTCTCTTTGTTTTGTCAAGTCTCTCAGGCCTTTTCAACAGGCCGGGTCAAGCACTGCCAGCTGCAGTCACTCTCCTACTCTTAGATGTGTTCTTATTACGGTGTGCTTTGTCTGAGGGTTTGATGTTGCTGCCTTTCATCTCTCACAGAAACACAGTTGTGTTTGCATTATAGTGTCTCGGACAGACGGTCTTAATGTTTGTATAACTGACCCCAAGACTGTCGTAACCTTTTTGTATTTGAACACCTTCAACCAGACACTGAAGATGTAAATCTGATAATAAAAGCAAGGATCTCTGTACTGTTTTACTCTTCTCTAGCTGCACCGCATGCTACTGCATTTAAGCTTACTATTGTCATACTGAGCCAGTAGACTGTTAAAAGGCTATATTTTTATATAGCGGATTAACTTAATCCCTGAGATATGGCCCCAGTGACCTGGCCTTATAGCTGCTCTGCTGTGAGAATATTTTCAGTGCAGACTACAGTATTAGTTACCACATTTCTTTGGATTGGCCAAATGTCAGTTTGCATTTCTGACCTCTGACAACCAGCCCCCAAACCCTGGGAGTCGGATATGGTTGATGCTATGATGGAATTAGAAATCTATCAGTATAACAATGAGCCACAGCAGGAGAGGCAGCTTGTCCCCTTCTCCTTCCCCAGGGCGATCTCTTCGCCCAGTCTCAGGTAGGAAAGAAGTGCAATTCAGCAGCTGCTCCTCTCATCCACTTTATATCTGAAAGGCAGGAGAAGCGTAGCACATTACTTTTGTCATATACAGTGTGAATTGGTACTACTCAGCTCCCTGACTGTTTAAGGCTACCTAAAGCCAATACTTTCTAGTGACCTGTTAAACTACTTTTTTTTTTTTTACAATGGACCTATTAGTCTGTTATTGAGCTGTTTAATTTTACCTGCTGTTGAATCCATGAATATTTAACAAACTCGCAATTTGTCTTGCTGAGTCAAAACAGCGTGTACACTTCATCCAGCTAGCAGAGGCTCTGCAGCATTGTTGTGCGTCACGGAGTAAACAACATATAATAGTTTTAAATGCATTCCCTAATCTTGTTTTCTATTTTTTTTTAAGTTTCTTAAGCAATATGAGAATGAAACTTGTCCTTGTTAAATCGATAATGTGTATATAGCACATGTGTGCAATAACATAAGCCACAAGCAGTGACCATATGCGCTAGGTGGATGAAGGTCAGCAGCAAACTGCTAACTCATCTAGATGGATGCTCGGACTGGGTAGTGGTGGCCTTGGATCATTAACTTTAGTGCTGAAGAGAATTGGCTTTTAGTGTAGGCATTGCCACCCCCAAGACTATATCCCCCTCCCATCAATGATTCTGTCTTTTCTTTCCGTCCTCTCTTTGACTCTCCAAATATTAACGGGGTCATTTGAATGTCCTACATTTCTGGGCAGATGTGATGATGTCAGCTACTGTGTGCTGATCTCTGAATGGCTTTTCTGGCTCTGCCAAAGGCAGACTACATGAAGGCAATGCCAGTTAAGGTTTTTTTTTTAATTACCGGTGATGGCGGTGTCATTTGTTATGGTAAGTGGTTTTAGTCAAGTTGCCAACTACAAGACAAACTAAAACTATTGGCACGAAGAAGAGAAAGGTCTTGATTTCAGCTTTGTTCTACATGGTGGTCTTCCTCCACAGAGCTGTTAGGTTAGGAAACAGGGGCAATGTCTGTTTACAGCTTTCGATGCTGTAGATTACTGGCAAGGATGACTCACCCCTGATTCGCTCTGTTGATGGGATGTTTAATTTGCATCCCAATGGAACAGACCTGTTGAGTAAGGTCTTCTGAGTCAGACCACTATCCCTCGCTTCCACCCTCGCTTCGTCACCGTGAAAAAACAAACCGTCCCCGGTTGTGTATAAGAAGATATTCAAAGGGAACATGTCACCTGCCCAATCACACAGAAAGCTTCATTTGAAGAAGAAAAGGGGGGGATAAAGCCACTTATCTTAAGGCTGCTGCACTTTTGCTCAGTGCTCCCCACAGTGAAAAAGCAACTGAGATACTTTTGTTTCTACACCATGGCTGCAGCTGCTCAACCCCCTCAAGCTCTTTGTGCTTGTGACCCTAATGACCTGATGTTCCCACCGTGGACCCTGTAGCCACAGCCATTCACGGTAGCTCAGAATAGAAAAACCAGACAGCCTGACCCGGAGGTTCAGGGCATGTATATCAATACTATTCTGATAATTATACAGTACTCGGGTTATTCTAGGTCTTGGACTCCTGCTTTTCAGTTTTTCCAGCGTTGAAGTCGCCATGAAGGCATTACGCTGTGCCAAAACCTGGCGTTGTAACAAACTCAGTAAGTTCAAATGATGCCATTCCCTAGGACGTTGGTTTTATTACGGCCTTATCTAAGTTCTTACTCATGTTCTGTCGTCAGATTACAGATGATGAGCATGTTGCGACACTGCTCCTAGCCGCATATCTTTTTATGATTACACATAAAAACAGTTATTTTCACATTTAGGGTTTATTACGTTTTTAATTTGACTGTCAAGACTTTGTCAGTTTAATGTCTCGTGCGTGTTGGGAGACAGGTAAAACAAATAATATACTGTATAAATATTGATTTAGTAGGTAGGCAATCATGTGATGGGAATGTCTACATTTGCGTTCCTGTCTGACAGACAGCTCAGTTTTCAGTGTTGTTTTTTCCCTGATAAGCTGAAGGCGTTCACATTCCATCTCTATCAGGGGCAGCTTCTTTGAGATTGCACATTTCTTTTCAGGCTGTTGTAAGGCCAGTCTCTAATATCTGTCAGTCGCACACCGACATACAAATCCAGGAGTCCTCAGTGGTCTGCTCCTTCGGGAGTGGTGGCAGGGGTATTTAGTGAGTGTGTGTTTGGACAGAGGGATATCTCACAGTGGTGACAGCAGTAGTTAGCAGATATATGGTGTTGGATGAAATGGGATTCTTGGAGCTGACCTGATTTGTCTGTTGACACAGAGGAATGAGGCCTGGGAAACAGATCCTGCTATCAGTGAAGCACACATATACACAAACACACTGAACCGTAGGGAAATGAGACGCCAATTACGGAGAATTATGATGTTCACGCTGCAACTCCACCAGGATAATCTACCTTGTGTTCTTGTTTAACTTTAATCTATCTAATCTAGTCGGCTATCTTCTCCTGTGGTCCCGCAGATGTTCCTGACTGTGTACCTCAGTAACAATGACCAGCATTTTACTGAGGTTCCCGTTACCCCAGAGACGCTGTGCCGAGATGTGGTGGAGTTGTGCAAGGAGCCGGGGGAAACGGATTGCCACCTGTCTGAGATGTGGCGTGGATCTGGTGAGTGACATTGCCAGGTGTACCAGGTGTTATCTCTATCCATGTACATACCTTTCAGAACATGCAATCTTCAGTCACATGCTGTATTGACAAAATATCCCGAGGGACGGGAGTCAGTGTGTGGCTTCCTCCTTTTATTTAGGAAGGAATTGTTTTTCTGAAGTAGACCATACGTGGAGATTAGCTGTGTGGTCATCTGCTTGGTGATTCCGGTTTGAAGGGCTTATCTCTTTTCAGTCTGCAATGCAAATTAAGTAGAGCCCATAATCCCTGTAACATCTTTCAGGTGCGAGGTTGGGGAGGTTGGGGAAGTGGGGATTGCGATTTCGTGCCTGCTGTATTTTTTCGAGTCGAGAAGCATTCAAAATCAGAACTCAAGGAGTCAGGATTCATAGCTGTTTCCATGGTGATGCTGCCATAAGAGTGATGGAAGTGCCAATTATTGTGTTTGAGTACTTCCACAAGTAGTCTGAGAAAAGATTGCTAAATACTGAAAAGATTGTCTCATTTGGCAGCTGTACACTGCAGGCCACTTTTGACTCTCCTTGAATACTAAATAGCGACATCTTATGACAAATTTAGATATAGAGTCTGTTATAATCATTATATTGTTGTACATACAGATGTATTTTGCAATTCTGCCATTAATGTGAAGAGAGCAATTTTATTTACTTCAACATGACGTTAATGTGTCAGTCAATTTGTGTAATGTAATTAAATGGAGTTATGTCTGTTGAAGAGAAAATGTCTGAAGAATAATTGTGTTCTTCTACTCGGTGCCAGCCAGACGTCTTAGTTGCTTTGCCTGAAGTTGCTGTTGAGAAAGACGAACCGCATTAATCACCGTTCACTGTAGGTTAGACAGGATTCACAAAGAAAACAGCACATGCACACCTGACCGACATTGGTGCGGTCACACCCTGTATATTAAAAATGTTTCGATATTCAGTTTATGGGTGTGTTTTAACAACATCCCTGAGCGTGGATCTCTTACTTTGTCCTCCGTCTGCAGAGCGAGCTGTAGGTGAGGGGGAGAGGATGCTGGATGTGCTCCAACGATGGGGACAGCACAGGGCCGAAGTGCGCTTCTTTCTGCGTCACAACCGAGCCCCTAGCAGAGAATCGGGTAAGTGTCGGTGTGCAATACACAGCCCAATCGAACATTAGTACAACAGATAACACAATAGAGCAAGGGTTTCTATGGTCACTTGACTCACATGATTGGGCGATGGTTGTCCTCAGAGAAAAGACATTTGACACCAACATAGCAAACTCCAGAGATTCCTGCAGCCTTTAAATATGTACACACTAACACCATTAAAGACATTTTACATTAACAGCCTGTTTAAAGCTGATATTGAACCAAACCACCTCTCATGTTTTATCTACCGACGTTTGGAACTGGCAAGACTATCTTTATCCAGGAAAGGGTTTTATATTAGCGCAGGCCTTATTTAGCTTTACTGTTGGAGGCCGGGCTGAATGTAAGGTGTCCCAGTCACGACGTCATAAGCCTGTTACTTTTCTGTTTTCTTAGGAACACAGAAAAGTCTAGTATTTTGGTCGTGTGCTATCCTCTCAGCCCCCAGTTGTGTAACTAAGCCCTTTTACCCCTCTCAGCTTGAGTCTGGCCCGGGGATTAGATGGCTGTTTTCCTTTCCTGTCATCTTAGCGTGCTGTTGTTTTCCTGCACTGTTAGCTTAGCTCTGCTCACACTTTTCAACACTGTCCTGTATTACCTTATTCTATTACAGTATTTTTGTTAAAGGCAGGTGCATTCGGTTTTCTGTGTCTGTGGTGTTCATATTAGTAAAGAGAATAATGATTTCACTCAGTCCTACCCACCATAGTAAGCAGTCATTTTCAGCTTTGCTTGATGGTGTGCAGGCATTTTCTTTTTAATCAGGTCAGAGGATAAAATTCATTCTAGCTAAGTAACCTCTCACTTAATGTCAGCTATTAAGCTTAGCATGGTTTTATGTTCATACTCGCACTTATCCAGTATATATTTAACATGTATGCTGTATGTCAGAGGGTACCTAACACCATTATGAAAGCTAAAGGGCATGATCTTGGGCCAGTGCTTTAAGTATAGGTTTCTGGATTGCCAGACGCCGTCCCCCAAGTAAATGATGCAAGGTTGGACATAAGTTCATGTACACAGAGCACGCTCACAGTTGTGGACCCACCCACAGACGATTATGTATTACGTTAAATCCTGAGATTATTCCAAGTCACAAAGAGCACTGATCCCATTTGTTTCCCATAGGAGTAAAGATCATTCAGCACTAGCCACTCTGTGTTTTTCTAGCTTTCTACTGTTGTACACTCTCCCCTGCAGAAAGTCCAGAGATACCTGTGCACCTAAGCGTGTACGTTTATTTGTCAGATACACTGACAGGGAAAAAAAGCAAAGGGGAGATACAGTCATCTGTCACAGCTGTCTGTGAAGGTCAATAATTTGCTGTTTCTTTGTTTGGTCTAAAATGGGCTGTAGGAGCCATGAAGGTGTTTATTATTATTAGTATCATATATCATTGATTATTATGAGATGTTAAGTAATATGATTTAACAGTTTATTTGGGTTACTTGGGTTTTTATATTTTGTTACTTTTTTGTTGTTTATTTTCATATCACAGTAATTGGGGGCGGTAACATTTAGTTAATTTAAGACAGGTGCACGGGCGGAAGTAGAGAGAGAGAGAGAGGGTGAGTTACTGGGAGGCCGTATTTCTCGTTGACCGCTGTTTAAGTTTGTTTTCCCTGAGTTTGCTTTGAGTGCTCTGGATCCTTTTTCTTTTCTTCACTTTGAGCACGTTATGATTAAGTTGTACAATCCCACTTCTTCAATAAACCCGTCAAACGCATTCTTGGATCTCAGCGGATACTTTGTTTGTACAGCGCGTCAGACGATCAGCTAACACCCATACCTTAGCCTCTCAGCGACTGCTTTGCTTTTGGATACTAGTCGCTACATTTTGTCAACGAGAAACGGCATTGGGAAAGCAACTGCGGACATTTCAAGGATCAAATGGGAGAAAGGATCTTCGGAGATAAAGGAAGGAAGACTGCACTGACTTTCATTATGCCATAGCCTCGGACGACGCACTCAAAAGCCAGGTAGGCTTGCTGGTGTTTATGCGCATTAAGCTGTACTCAGATTGGAAGGAATGCGGCACGCATAAGCTGTTGTTTGTCCATTGGGGACATTATTGGATTGAACACCGTTTGAGTTGGTCATCGATCGCTGGCATTGATTGTGTGGATTCGGTGCTGTAATATCTCCATGCTACGTTGAATCTCCGCTTTGTCTCTTCGAAATTGCCGCTGCTCTACTAATGTGCGTGACGTTTATGGATCTGTGGATGTGTTTGGATGCACTGTAGCCTACCTCCATGCTCCGTTAAATCTCCGCTTTGTCTCTTTGAAATTGCCGCTGCTCTGCTATGTGCGTAACGCTCTTTGTACTTGTTGAAGTTTCTGGATGCACATGTATTGAGAAGTAACTGGAAAAAAGAAAGAAAATGAGTCAAAAGAGTGTTGTTTCAAATTCTGAAATGGAAAGTGGGAAAAGGCAATCTAAGCCCACAGCAAAGGCTTTGGCAAACAAAATCGAAGAGCTTCAAAATGAAAGAAGAAAGAGTGTGAATAAAATGAAAGGGTTCATACCACAAATTAAAACATTCATGAAAAATAAGGAAAATGTTTCACAAGTACAATCTCTTCTGGAGAGTTTAATTGATCAGAGTGGAAATGCCACCAAGTCACATGACATGCTGATTCCTTTACTCCCTGAGGAGCAACAGAAGATCCATAATGAATGGTTTTCTAGCATTAGGACCTATAGCAACACATTTCAAAGGTGTGTTGAGCAGTGGTTGATTGAGCCAGATGAATTGTTTCAAACTGATTCTGGTGAAATGAATGAACAGGTGCTTCCTCCAATATCCGATGAAACTCAACAACAGGCTGCCTCCATCATTGATGCAGAGGATCTGCAAGACAATGTAAAACCAAATGACAGTGTTTCAAATGTGGGAAGCAGGGTGTCCAAATCACGAAACTCTGCCACAGGAAGAGAGTCTGTTGCTTCCAGTATTTCTTCTGCACGTCTCAAAGCAGAGGCTGACTTGGCAGCTTTAAGGACAAGACAAAAAATATTAAAAGATATACATGAACTGGAAGAGGAGGAGGAACGGCTGCGTAAAAGGAAGGAGCAACTTAAATTGGATGAGGAAATTGCAGCAAACATGGCAAAACTGGATGTGCTCAAGTCTCGAAGCATCTTGAGTGAGAGAACCTCTGTATCAAAGCGCTCAGATGGAATGAACTCCTATCTGGCAAAAGGACAAAAATTGACCCTCAGTGCTAAAGCAAAGTCATTTGTACCACAAAGGTCACAACATGGAAACAACCATGCTTACCTGGATGCAGGAACAAGACCTAAGGAAAGAAATTCATCTCAGTTAATTCATTCACATAGATCCAACTTGTATGCAGTGAATCACAGTACTCTAGAAGGGATGCAAATGCAAGATGGAAATGCCTTAAATATTGGTCCAAATGAAGATCAAAGCAATATGTTTGGCATTATGAGCAAACAAAATGAGATAACATCACTGTTGGTGCAACAGCAGTGCCTTTCATCTTTGCCTAAGAGGGAGATACCAATCTTTGACGGTGATCCACTAAAATATCATGCGTTTGTGAAGGCCTTCGAGAACGGTGTGGAGAAGAACACTGCAAATCACAGTGACAGACTGTATTTCCTGGAGCAGCACACAAGGGGCCACCCTAAGGAATTGATCAGAAGTTGCCAGCATATGGAGTCTGAGAGAGGATATGCTAAAGCAAAAGTGTTGTTAAAGGAGCAGTTTGGAAATGAGCAGAGGATTTCATACGCATACATGGAAAAAGCTCTTTCATGGCCGTCAATCAAGAATGAAGATGCAAAAGCTCTTCGTGATTATAGCCTTTTTCTCAGAAGTTGCTGTAATGTTATGGAAGAGGTGCAATATATGCATGAACTGGATATACCTGCTAACATGCTAACCATCATAAAAAAGTTGCCCTACAAATTCCGAGACAAGTGGCGTTCCGCAGCCTGTGAACTACAGGATAGGCGCAGCCAGAGGGCTACATTCATTGACCTCACAACTTTCATAGAGAAGCAAGTACGGGTTCTAACTGACCCAGTGTTTGGAAACATACAGGACGCTCCATCATTGATGACTAATAGAGGAGCGAACAAGCCTAATCCACAAACTCGTTCTGGAATTAAGGGAACCAGCTTTGCCACCACTGTAGCTCCTGTGATCCACAAAACTCAGCCTGGAACTAAAGGAAAGGAGCATATGGAGTCTGCAAGGAGGACATGCATCTGTTGTGGAGAAGGACATGCTTTGGATTTGTGTCCACAGTTGGGGAAGAAGGCACAGAAAGAGAAGATAAGCTTCTTAAGAGAGAAGGGAGTCTGTTTTGGCTGTTTATGCATTGGACACATGAGCAAAGTTTGCAGAAAACGGATTTCCTGTGCAAAATGTGGTCTGAAACATCCAACTGTTCTTCACATTCCACAAAAAGAAAAGGACAAGGATCCGGACCAAGCTGAGAGGAAATCAGAGGTGTCCGTCAACAGCGCCCTGATGTCAAGTGGGCTTACAGGGGCTGGTGATCGCGACTGCAAACTTCCAATAGTTCCAGTGCAAGTTAAGTCCAAGAAGGGCAATACGATTGTCACCACCTATGCTTTCTTGGACCCAGGGAGTACGGCTGTGTTCTGTACAGAGGCTCTAAGGGAAAAACTTAATATTCCAGGAAAGAAGGTCCATATTCTCCTACGGACGATGGGCCAAGAGAAAGTGGTGAGCAGCCATGTGGTGCCAGGACTGGAAGTGGCTGGCTTGACTGGGGAGCATTTCTGTGAGCTGCCCAAGGCTTACACGCAAACACATATGCCTGTTCACAAGAGAAACATTCCAAAACAGGGTGATATTCAGAAATGGCCTTATTTGAAGCATGTTCACTTGCCTGAGATTGATGCAGGGATTGAGCTGTTAATTGGGACAAATGTCTCTAAAGCCTTGGAACCCTTGCAAGTGATTCGCAGTGTAGCAGATGGACCCTATGCAATCAGAACAATGCTGGGCTGGACGGTGAATGGGCCGCTGAGTGAAGACAGTGGCGGTGAGCAGCCAGAGTTAACCGTGAACAGAGTTTCAGTTGTAACTTTGGACGAACTTTGGCAGCAGCAGTTTAAGACAGACTTCCCTGAATGCAGTGTGGAGGAACAGCCTGGCATGTCAAGAGAGGAACAAAAGTTCATGGAGCTGGTTACAAGTTCAGCAAAACAGGTCAATGGTCATTATCAGATCAACCTGCCATTGAGGGATAAGGACGTTAGAATGCCAAATAATAGGAAAATCATTGAGCAGCGTGCCTTACATCTGAAGAAGAGGCTTCAGAAGGATTCCTCATTTCATGCTGACTATAAGGCCTTCATGGAAGATCTTGTTGTCAAAGGCTATGCTGAAAGGGTACCTGAAGAGGATTTGGAACGTAATGATGGCAGGGTTTGGTACATCCCGCATCAAGGCGTTTACCATCCTACGAAGAGGAAAATCAGGGTTGTTTTTGACTGTGGAGCAAGTTTCCAAGGAACATCACTTAATGCTCAACTCTTACAGGGCCCAGACCTCACAAGTTCACTGATTGGTGTGATGAGCAGGTTCAGGAAGGAACCAGTGGTCATCATGGCGGACGTGGAGGCGATGTTTCACCAGGTGAAGGTACCACCAGAGGATGCTGACTTCTTGAGATTCCTTTGGTGGCCTGCTGGAGACTTAAGTCAAGATCATGTGGACTTCAGGATGCTGGTGCATCTCTTTGGGGCAACATCCTCTCCCAGTTGTGCCAATTTTGCCCTCAGGAAATGCGCAGAGGACAATAAAGAACAATTCAGCGAGGAAGCAATGGATAAAGTCTTGCATAGCTTTTACGTGGATGACTGCCTGGTATCTGTGGCTTCAGAGGAGAAAGCTGTGTCTCTTTATCATGAGCTCATTGCAATCTGTGCTAAAGGTGGGTTTCGACTCACGAAGTGGATAAGCAACAGGCGTGATGTCTTAAATGCAATACCTGAAGAGCACAGAGCCAAAGACATGAAAATGTTGAATATGGACCAAGATTTGCCACCCATGGAGAGAGTGCTTGGTGTGGAGTGGTGCATTCAGTCTGATACTTTTAAGTTCAAGATTGTTGTTAAGGATAGACCACTCACTAGGAGAGGAATTCTCTCTATGGTTAGCTCCATCTATGACCCTCTTGGGATTGTGAGTCCTGTTGTCTTGTCTGCCAAGAAGATCTTAAGGGATCTGTGCAGGAGAGCGCTTGGCTGGGACGATGTCATACCCCAGACCGTGGCTCAGGAGTGGACAAGTTGGCTGGATGAACTCTGTCATTTGGAGAAATGTAACATCATGAGGAGTCTGAAACCGTCAGACTTTGGGGAAGTGACTACAGCGCAATTACATCATTTCTGTGATGCAAGCGAGGATGGCTATGGAGCAGTGACTTACCTGTTGTCACGAAATGCACAATCACAGGTGCACAGTGCTTTTGTCATGGGAAAGGCAAGGGTGGCACCATTGAAACCTGCTACCATCCCCAGAATGGAGCTCATCGCTGCCACCATGGCCAGTCGCATCGACATCTTGTGGAGAAAAGAGCTGCACATGCAACTTCAAGACTCTGTGTTTTGGACTGACAGCACTTCGGTGCTCAAATACATCAGGAATGAGACATCCAGGTTCAGAGTCTTTGTTGCCAACAGAGTCACAGAAATTCGCAAGGTTTCACAACCCTCTCAGTGGAGGTATGTTGGAACAGCAAGTAATCCAGCCGATGTCGCCTCCAGGGGTGTGAAAGGTGATGCATTTCTCAAGCATGCAACGTGGGTGTCAGGGCCTCGTTTTCTCCTTCAACCAGAGGATGAGTGGCCTGTCAACCCCGAGGATATTCATCGACTAACAGAAGATGACCCTGAGGTCAAGAAGGAAACCACAGTGAATGCTGTAGAGGCCAGTGAGGAGGCTGATGCAGTATCTCGCATGATCCACCACTTCAGCTCTTGGATTCGTCTGAGAAAGTCTGTAGCCTGGATCTTGAGATTCAAAACTTGGCTCTCATCTCTCTGTCAGAAGAGGAGACAGTTGAATATGACTCTTGCACAATCAGGATTGGATGAAGAACAACAGCGACGTTCATTGGAGAGGGATATGGAAACATTCAAGAGAAAGAGACTTTCAAGTTGCCTGTCTTTGGAGGAGTTGGAGAAATCGGAGTTGGAGATCATCAAGTTCAGCCAAAGGAGAAGGTTTCCAGAAGAATTCGCCATGCTGGAAAAAGGCATAAGTGTCAAGGCTCACAGTCACATCCACACACTCTGCCCACTATTGGAAGATGGGGTTCTGAGGGTTGGTGGCCGGCTCAGCAGGTCATCTATGCCAGCGGAAGCTAAGCATCCCATGATACTGGCAAAAGATTTGCATATCTCGACCCTTTTGCTGAGACACGTCCATCAAGAAGTGGGACATAGTGGGCGAAACCACATGTTGTCCAAGCTGCGTGAGAAATACTGGATCTTAGGAGCTAGTACAGCCATAAGGAGTGTTCTGTCAAAGTGTGTGAGCTGTCGACGTTTGAATGCTCAGCCAGTGTCTCAGCTAATGGCAGACTTACCATCTGAAAGGGTGACTCCAGATGAACCTCCATTTACTCGGGTAGGAGTAGACTACTTTGGACCTTTCGAGGTGAGGAGCAGAAGAAGTGTCGTGAAGAGGTATGGAGTAATTTTTACCTGCATGGCCATAAGAGCAATCCACATTGAAGTGGCACCTTCTCTCGACACCGATGCCTTCATAAATGCTCTCAGACGCTTTATAGCAAGACGTGGTCAAGTACGGGAATTGCGCTCAGATAATGGGACGAATTTCAGGGGAGCAGAACAAGAACTGAAAACATCAATTGAGCAGTGGAATCAGATGCAGATTAATGATGTCCTCCTTCAGAAAGGGATAAAATGGACTTTTAATCCCCCAGCTGGCAGCCATCATGGTGGTTCTTGGGAGAGGTTGATTCGATCAGTCCGCAAAGTCCTCAACTCCACCTTGAATGTGCAAAGTTTGGATGAAGAAGGACTTCACACCGTTCTCTGTGAAGTGGAAGCCATTATCAATAGCCGACCGATAACGAAAGCTTCCATGGATCCTCACGACCTGGAAGCATTGACACCTAATCACCTGCTGCTTTTGAAGTCATTACCATCTTTCCCACCAGGAGTTTTCCAGGAAGCTGACATGTACGCACGCAGGCGATGGAAGCAGGTCCAGTATATGTCAGACCTTTTCTGGAAGAGATGGGTTAAGGAGTACTTACCTCAATTGCAGGAGCGGCAGAGATGGTCAGGAGCGAAGCGAAACCTTGTTCCCGGAGATCTGGTGCTTATAGTGGACAGCACAGCGCCTCGTAATTCCTGGGTCGTAGGACGAGTTCTGCAAACCTTTCCGGACCGAAGGGGCTTTGTGCGTCAGGTGCGCATCAAGACCAAGAGTAGTTGCCTGAACCGGCCTATAACCAAGGTATGTCTGCTGCAGGAAGCCGATCCTGGAGGTGGGGCGGCTGCTACAGATGACAAGGCCTAGACCTCTGACTAGACATCTGACTTAACTTTGACGCTTGACTAATAGTGACTGTGGTGAACACAGATCACAGGGCTATGTGCTGGTAACCTCTGGCCCTACCGACTGACTTTTTTCAGGATCATGAAGACGGAAGAAGAAGAAGAATGTAATGTGATTATGTATTCTGTTTAGTTTAATTATTTCATGATTCCTATTGTGGGTAATTATTAGATAATAGCTTAATAATTAGGGGCTGGTGTGTAGGAGCCATGAAGGTGTTTATTATTATTAGTATCATATATCATTGATTATTATGAGATGTTAAGTAATATGATTTAACAGTTTATTTGGGTTACTTGGGTTTTTATATTTTGTTACTTTTTTGTTGTTTATTTTCATATCACAGTAATTGGGGGCGGTAACATTTAGTTAATTTAAGACAGGTGCACGGGCGGAAGTAGAGAGAGAGAGAGAGGGTGAGTTACTGGGAGGCCGTATTTCTCGTTGACCGCTGTTTAAGTTTGTTTTCCCTGAGTTTGCTTTGAGTGCTCTGGATCCTTTTTCTTTTCTTCACTTTGAGCACGTTATGATTAAGTTGTACAATCCCACTTCTTCAATAAACCCGTCAAACGCATTCTTGGATCTCAGCGGATACTTTGTTTGTACAGCGCGTCAGACGATCAGCTAACACCCATACCTTAGCCTCTCAGCGACTGCTTTGCTTTTGGATACTAGTCGCTACATGGGCTAAAACGTCACGTTCGGCAGTAGGTTGCGATGTCTGATGAATTCTTCGTTCATGTTGTTTACTCAGGAGGGTCAAGAGGCCCAGAGCCGAAGAGAAACGGAGTAAAAGGTCCCCCAGACAGAAGGATGGAGAATGGGGTACGTTCTTAACTTCTCTCTAGACAAATATTTGAAATATTATACATACAATATAGTACAGTATAGTTATTTCTTAAATCACAAAAAGGCATACATTGGTCCTCTTTGGAGGTTTGAGTATGAAGGTAAATAGAGTCTGACTGATGAAAATGCCCAAAGCTTAACAACACAGTGTTTTTTTTTTCTTTTGTCTCTTGTTCCTCTTTTTATTCCTGCACAGGTGGCGACACCCCGGATGGACATGACGCTGGCCGAGCTTCAAGAGATGGCTGCCAGACAGCAGCAACAGATAGAAGCTCAACAACAACTCCTCGCTTCTAAGGTACATGAATAAGTGCAAGATGAAAGAATAGATGGGGTTCAGTCGATAGATCAGTGGATACAAGGGATGAAGGGGTCAAGTGGTGGAAATGAAAGTAAAAGCCAGAAATATAATGGAGAAGACTAGAAAGGGGTTGTTATAAGAACGTGGGGAGTTGATAAACAAAGCAAAAGGTACAACTCTAGTGCACTTACAGAAAAGACAAGACAGAGAGTGTGTGTGAAAGCTGTAATAGACAGGAAGATGAGTAGTGAATTGCTGCAGGTGTAGTGTTTATAATTTGAGAAGCCTGAGACAGCTTACTGCCTTGGGTTCTCACTGTGCAGAGCTCATATGGTATTTGAAGATTGCTTGTCTCTCGCTCAGGATTTGTTTCCCACTTCGCCTGGGATTTACTGGTGACAGTGAGAGACATTTGACAGAAAACAGGGGTGATATAATGAAATATCTGAGTGAGCATATTCCTTCCTATGCATGTTTGACTTTTGCTGAGGCTTCTTAAAAGGTTTCCGTTCTGCTGATCTAGAGCTATATACTGTATTAAGTTAACTTAAAAAGCCAAACTGGTGACTTTCTCCTCGTTTCCCCCCTTAAATATGCCTCACAAGCTGCAACCTATGTCCTTGAGCTTCTTTAGCATTCAGTTCTAAGCACAGTGTATTGCCGAGAACGTAGCACGCCAAGGAATTTGACTTCCAAGCAGTCAAGTACACTTGCTTACACGTCAAGTAAACAAACAGGAATTACAGTCAGCACACATCACCTGAACAGATCCGGACTGAGGCTGTGTTGTGCTCATCTTGGGGCCTGTTTAATAGCACTGTCGGGTTTATGGCACAGTGTGCCATAATTCAAGAGTGACAATTGATTTTGAAAGTCCACACAATGTTTTTTCAATCCTTGTTTAACCAACCAGTGTTTGCATAAAATGTATTCATGCTCAAAGAAACAGGAAAAGGAAGAAATTTTATTCTTAAAACAGGCAACAGCCCTCGTACCGGTAGGCTGCAAACTACTCTCACTAGACTACATAGCACAGAGCCTTGCATGAGGATGTTTGGACATTAGCTGTTGAGAAAGAGCATACTCAGCCATAGATAATCCATGAATGGACATTAACAGGTTTGTCTTTGTTTAATTATATTAGTTAATTTTACTTTATGCTTCCATTCTCCCCTTTTGTCTGCAGGAGCAGCGGCTGCGCTACTTGAAGCAGCAAGAGCAGCGTCAGCAGCAGCAAGCCTCTGAGCAGGAGAAGCTCCAACGCCTCAGAGAGAACATTGAGAACCAGGAAACTCGTCTCAAGAAGGTCCGGGCCCTCAAGGGCCAGGTGGAGCAGAAACGCCTCAGCAATGGCAAACTGGGTGAGCTCAATGACTTTGTAAACTCCCCAAAGAATGCTACCTACTGTTGCATGACTTTCTTTCTTCAGTATATTTTTTTTATCACATTCCTCATTATTATTGTCACACCCTTTCTCTCAATTTCAGTGGAGGAGATAGAGCAAATGAATAACCTGTTCCAGCAGAAGCAGAGAGAACTAGTAATGGCTGCTTCCAAGGTGGAGGAGCTCAGCCGACAGCTGGAATTGCTCAAAAATGGCAAAATGGAGAATTTCCATGACAACCAGAGCTCGGTGGCTGAGCTAGACCGCCTCTACAAGGAGCTACAGGTGTGCAGATGTAAACTACATTCCAAAGATATTATTTTAAATGTGCACAGAGAATAACTCCTCTTTCCTCTTTTTTTGCCAACTGCTTTGGCGGTCAGCTGAGGAACAAGCTCAATCAGGATCAAAACTCAAAGCTGCAACACCAGAGGGAGAGTCTGAATAAGCGCAACCTTGAGGTGGCTGCAATGGACAAACGGATCAGTGAGCTCCGAGATCGGCTGTGGAAGAAAAAGGCAGCCCTGCATCAGAAAGAAAACTTGCCTGTGAGTATAATCACCCCACACCAAAATAAAAACACTGGTGTAGCCTTAATTGACATTTCAGCTCTAACAGTTTGTCAGGATACCAATATTTCTATCTACCGCTATCTTATAGACATGCTTTTGATCAGATCTCCCCCTAGTGGCCCTATAATGAGAACTGTGTGTATTTCTCTTTATGCCCGTAAGTTTCAGATCCCCTGGCGTTCATTCAAAGTTGCTGTCCTCTGCTTAATAAAATAATATTTGGCCCCCAACTCTAAGGAATCACTTCATATCGTTTTTTTTTCCATTCTTTTATCTTCTTTCTTAGATAGGCAGTGGGAATGGATGTTCTGATCGTATAGCAGAGCTATATGTGAGTGTACACTCCCACCTCTTTGTTTTGCTATGTTTTCAGTCCCATTTGGCAGGAACAAGTCCTGAAGATGGGAGAGGAGTAATGAGTGTGGACAGACATCAGAGACAGGCAGGAATGTCAGAAGCGATGTTATCTTGTCTGCTTGCACGCTTGACATAAACAAAAGTAGAATAACCAGTTTTTGCCAGTTTTGGCCAAACAAACATGTTACTAAAGTCTTTGGCTTTTTAAACACATTCTACTCTTTGGTATTAATTATTTATTTATAGTTTAAACGACAGGGACAGATACAGTACACACAGATAAACTGAGAACTGTGAGGTTAAAACTGTGGTGAAAGGAAATGAAAGTGAGTACAGTTAAGATGCCATAAAGCTAGATATGACTGAATACGGGAGGGTAAACGTTTAAAATAAAAAAATCAGCCATGAGTACTTGTTAATGGGTGTTATGGTTTTGTATCTGAGCTCTCTCCCTGCTCCTCTCTCACCTTTCCAGGATTTGTTTTGTACAGAGGTTGCCATGGGACTGTAAACACGCGTCAACAGACAAGCATATGAAACATGAGGAGGATAAATTAACATGTTCACTGCTTGAGGTTACATGCTTGTGTCGCTACAACAAGGTTGCGAGGCTGGCCTAACATATTACCTTATCATCCTGATTAGATGAAGTATCATGTTATGCTTTAATCTCTTTAAATAACATGCGCCATTTAATTTCCCGCAGTCCACTTCCTTTCAGACCATTTTATTGGCTTTCATTATTATCTTTATTTTTTTATACAATTAAAATTTAACCTTCTTTCATAATAATGCTGAAATGTTTCAGTGGTCTTGATACAAAAATATTTTCACGAGAACATCCAGAATTTACAAGATCTAAAGTGGCCTATAAATTAGGACATAAATAATAAATGATTGAACATGTCCTTCCACTGCTCTTCAAGAAGTCTTTTTAGATAAATGAGCAACTTGCTCTCTACTTTAAAGCACCCCGACTTCTCTTTTAATATCCCCCTGATATATAATAAAGTCGTGCACAGAAAGGTGTTTGCGTGTGTGTGTGTGTTTTAGAGATGAAGTTCTGAATAGGCCTTAGTGAGGAGGTGATTTACCCACACCCTGCCTAGAATCATAATGAGTGAGCCTTTTTCACTCCAGTACAAAGACACACTCCATCCAAGCTGCTCTCTCCTTCAACCAAACAGCAAGTGTCCAGCTGACATCACCCAACAAACACGTATAACCATATTGACTGGAGAGAGGTAGTCTGAGAGCTGCCAGCAGAGAGTCACCCCGCACCATCTTAGTCACATTTTCTGGAAACACTGAGAAAAGGCTTATACTAGATTGGAAAGGGGAGGATTATTTGGTATTTTGAACTTCTGTTGCATGTTTGTGCTTTTGTTTTCTCAAGAATGGCTATCCTGTTAAAGAGAGGGCTTCAAAAGACACTCATCTTCAGGTAACTAAACTAGTACTGGAAATGCACATATCCATCTGTTTGTTTTCTAATTATACCTGTTACTTCAGATTCCATTTTTTTTTTCATTTGCTTTTTGCGAAGTGCACCATGTGCACTTTCACTTAAATGACAGATTGTTATATTGCCATCAGCTGAGGATAAGTGTTAAGTTCTAAGAATTTAAGACAAGTTTATAGCAAAAGTTAATCTAGGCTAGGCTAGGAGTAAATGAGCTGAATGTATTGTCTTTAAACTTCATAATTTCTCAAATTAAAACTCATACTTTTGTTGTTGTATTGTCTGTGGGGATGTTAGATTGCCTGTGCATTTATCTCGGTTCCACTAATATACCCCAGTACATTGAAACATGCAACTTCATGCAAAAGAATAAAATAAGAATGTGTAAATATTTGTTAAATCTCAAATCATCAATGGTTTTGCACTGTAGTAATGGCGATGGCTTAGAAAGTGACCAAATACCAGTGTGTGTAGTTTAAGTCTAGACTCATAAGCTGGAAATGTTGGTCTGTCATTCCAGTATTTTGGCCCAGAGTTAAATAGTATATGTTTTTTCATTCGTGGATAGTTTTTGTATTTGTGGCCTTTTAAAGACAGTTGTTGCTCGTACAGAACAAATTCTAAATGCTCGTATCCCTTGTTCTGTCATCAAGCCTGACCAGCGGGTGTACAGCTTTCATCTTATGACAGTACACTTCAAAAACATGCGTGATTTGTCTCACTGAAATAACTGTTCTTCTAGCACCACCCACAGGACAAAAAATGAAGAAGACAGCTTTGCAAATCTTTGAACACTTCCATGCTTTCCATGTGATTTCAGTAAAACATGTCCTGATTCGGAGTCACCCACTGGCCATATTTTATAATTTATCCAACTAGTAGAAATTATCTAAGTATATTATAGTTACCTCATGATATTTCATCCAACATTTATATTTAGTTGTTATGTGAAATTTTAGAGATTTTGTAAATGTTCATTTTTGTTTATTAGTATTAATCATATTAGCATTCTCTCAAACTCCACAGTCTTGGTTACTGTTTAGTCATCTGTATGTTGTCATTGCTGCTCTAACGCCGTTATTTTTTCCCGTCTCCTTATTTTTCACTGTTTAGCTGCCCTCTGAAGGCCAAGCTGGACAGCAGTCTGGTCCGTCTCGTGTGGCTGCGGTCGGCCCATACATCCAGTCGTCCACGATGCCCCGGGGCCAAGTGAGACACGATCTGCTTGTAAAACCAGCATACCCAGACGGCACTGCCACCCTACCAGCCCACGATCCACAGAGCAAGGCCGGGACAGGTGAGCAAACGGAGACAGCACCCGTCTACAGCCTTTCACCTCTCAAATCAGGCCAATGACTCAGATCTCTGCTGGTGCTGACTTGGCAGCAGCACGGCACTTGTATCGTTTCACATATAATTTAGTCAGCTAAATTTGGCATATGCTGAATCTGCAATAGTTCACTCAGCAATGTCAGTAAAATCGCTAAGCCTAAGTTTTCATATCACAAATATATAAAGGAATTACAGTTCAAGAGTTCACTGTGTTTATTGTGTATTTTGTCACTGTCCTGCCTCCAGCAGGAGCAGCGGAGTCTGGGACACCTGCTGCTTGCGATGTCATGTTGAGCTCAGAAGGTAGCTAGTTACCTCCTGGGTGGTGTGTTGTGCCCTAGCATTGTGGAGTTTGAATATCACAGTCTTTTTTCCAGTCTTCTGATGTTTTTGCAAAAAAACTAATAATGTTTGCAGTGAAATCTCTATTTTTATTGCTGTTGTGTGTCTCTTAGTGCTTTTCTTCATATAAGCTCACACTTTCCTACGTTTGAAGGGAGCTATTTAAACCTAAGGAAATTAGGAGATGTATCAAGTAACGCTAATTGTTGGTACCCTAACTAATGAAAATCAGATATTGCTTTTGAATTGGGGTTCAACAGAATAATTTTAAAAATCAAACTAATGAAGCTGCTCCAGCTGTCTCAGGTTTGAAGGTGCCTTCTCCAGACCGCATGTTTCAGCTCCTTCCGCCGATGTTCGGTCAATAGGATTTAGATCAGGGCTCATGGAAGGCCACTTCAGAATAGTCCAGTGTTTTGTCCTTAGCTATTCTTCGGTGATTTTGACTATGAATTTTGGGTCATTATCCTGTTGGAGGACACATGACCTACGACTGAGACCAAGCTTTCTGACACTGAGCAGCACATTTTGCTCCAGAATGCCTTGATAGTTTTGAGATTGCACTGTACACTGCACAGATTCAAAACCCCCTGCGTTAGATGCATCTGTCCAAAGGACATTCTCCCAGAAGCTTAGTGGCTTGTGAATATGTATTTAGGCAATTTCCAACCCAACATTGAAGTCCTCCTCTGTCGTCTTACATTAAGTCCACTTTGACTCAAACTCAGCGACGCATGGTCCGATCTGACGCTGATGTACCTTGACGTTGGAGTTCACCCTTAATCTCTCTGGAAGTTGTTCTGTGCTCTTTGGTTCGTATTCGTGTTATTCATCTCTTCAGCTTGTCATTAGTTTTCCTCTTGCAGCCATGTCCAGGCAGGTTGGCTACAGTCCCGTGGATCTTAAACGTCTGAATAATATGAGCAACTAACCGTAGTCACATATCGCTTGTCTATAATTTCCTTTCTAATATCCTGAGACAACTCTCTCCTTAACTTTCTGTGGTCCATGTTCAGTGTGGTGCACGCCATGATACCAAACAGCACAGTGATTACTTTTCACTCTTTAAATAGCCAGACTGACTAATTACAAGTTTGAAGACATCTGTGATGCTAATTACAGGACACACCTTAGTTTGTGTCCCTGTTTTCAAATGATCTTCAATCTTTTCTAGGAGTACGATCATTTTTGGTCCAGGCCAGTTTCATTAGTTTTTTTTTTGTTTTGTTTTGTGTTTGTTTTAATTAATCTGTTGAACCACAATTTGATTTCTGACATTGGTTAATTTTCAGTGAATGTTTATTTCTTATTACTTTTGTTAGTTTTAAGTTATTTGAGTGGCCACCGTGAGTTTTTCTTTCTTTAATGTAAGGGTACCAACAGTTTTGTCCACATTTATAGAGAGAGAAATATGACCATAAATATAGGGTTTAGGTGTAACTATTACACGTGGTACAGAGTAAAGTCTTGTTGCATGGCTTGTGTATCCACTGCATGTAGAGGTGACAGTCTGGCCAAACCAATAATAGACCTTTTAAATATCTTAATTTTTCCATCCTCCATACTGTAATTCTTTCTCACATACACCATCTCTGAGTTGCTCATTTAGCTTTAAATCTCTCCTTCTGTGAATAGTGGGTCAGCAGCGTGCTTTGTGTAATTAAAAATGTATTATCTGACACTAATATCAGTCATTACAAAACAACTGCAGAAGGGATCCCCCCCATCCCTTGTCCATCTCTAACCTTCTCATAATCCCTTGTTAACATGTTTTAAAGCAATTCCACATACAGGAAGGAATATTAACAGGCTTTCCGCAGTCTGTCATGTTATTGCATGAAATTATTTCTGCTGAGTTGATTGCAATATGGAAAGAAGAGAGGCAGGGATGGGCGGGGAATCTGAGGAATCTGCTCTAACTATACACTCATTCCCAGTGTCTCTCCATCAGGAACGTTATGCATAGGATCAGTTAGGCTCCTTGGGGTTATACTGGTCTCTGTATGCCCCCTCGGGGGGGCCCCTACATGGGCCCAACCAACATCATGTCTAGAGAGATCTGGAGCTTTAAGGCTACTTTGTTTTTCTTGTCTTTCGAATGCATCTTCCTCAGAAGCCATGTTCTTGTTTAAGCCTCTGAAAGAGCTGCGGGCTAAGAGAAAAGGTACACACTTGTGTTTTTGTGTGTTTGTGCGCTTCTCGGTCGCTTGGATTCATTTTCCATGACCGTTATCTTTACTGAAAGAGGTAAAAAGATCAGTTTTTATCATTTCCTAGCAAGGAATTTTGGTCCTGTTTGCTTGTTTTGCTGCTGTTTGCTAAAGCGTGTTGTTAAGCTTTCTCCTCAGTTCCGTTTCTGCAGCTCTAAGTGGGTCAGTTGGAACAAACACATAACCTTTAGTTGAACTGACATGCTGTACGGACTGTGACCAACCCAATCTGATCTTTTCTGTAAAACATGTGTGTTTGTTATGGCATTTGTACATTTAACTACAGTCAGTGGGATGAAAATCATCATGTTTTCACCATCTTTGATGCGGTGCTAATTATGCTAGTGGCAGAAGACACATGCTTTTGTGGCTCATCTGACTGTGGATGTCAGCAGACATGCATGGCCACTGGCTGGATCATAGTCAGTCACCCAGAAAAACAAACGATAAACAAAGATGAATAAAAATGCTTCACAGTCTACATTTTTTTCACATATTCTTAATGGGCTGTGCTGTGTGACGTGTCTATGCAACACTAAGCTCTGTGGACTTAGTGTTTATCTAGTTAATAAAAACTAAAGCTGGTTCCCACGCTGTGTGTTGATGCTTCATTTTATCTGCTTTTCTTTATAAATGCTTATGCTACACTGGCATTTAAACTTCTGTTATACTTTGCTGGTCCCACAGGCCTTCAGCCATCAAAGCTGGCAGACTGGAGCTCTTCAGGTCCAGAATCTAACACCAACGGCCATGGTCCTGCCTCAACTCTGCCACGAATGTCCTCTCAATCCAACTCTAACACAGAACAAGGTAAGATACATGTACACTCACAAACAACACATACAGCCTTCCCATAGAAAGTGAACTTCACTCCCCGCCTGTTACTCTGAAAACTCTAGCTGTAGATAAAGCAGAACAAAGGCTCCAAAGGGGCTTTTGTTCTGTCTTTTTATAGAATCAAACCGTATCTAAACATGTGACGAAACTGTTTTTTTTTTTACCTCTGCATGTGCTCTTGGGTTAGATGAGTCAGAACTGAAGAGAGACAGGAAAGTGCGTCCATTTTCCATGTTTGAGCCAACCGAGGCTCCTGCTACCTCCCTCCGCAAAAACCAGAGCAGCGACGACCTGGTCAGGGATGCTCAGGTGAGAAGGAATAAAAACACACTCTATCATTAACATCATCACATGAAAAGAAATTCTCAGGAGATGTGTTTATTGCCAGGAGAAATTAACCCAAGCTTATAATTTGCTGTTTTTCTCCTTTCTTGACTCAGTCTGCTCCCAAGGCTCCGGTCAAGGTGCCTCCCCCTGTTCCCACCAAACCGAAAGGCCCTAGTGTTGTGCCCTATGGCAAACCGGGTTTCAACACAGGCACCTTCCCTAAAGCCAAGCCCCACAGTCAGCAGCCGCCAGCTGCCCAGGGCCGCAGCCCTCTCACACCCTCACAGAGCCAGACACTCCCACTACCCTCCAAACAGGACACTCCACCTGCAGCTACGGTACGACCCTTCACCCCAGAGCTGCCCTCCTCCAAAGATGCCAACCTGAGTAAGCCACAGACCTTAGCTGCCAGCTCCATTTACTCCATGTACACACAGCAGCCTGGCTCAGGGAAGCCCTTCCAGCCTGGTCCGCAGAGTGCTCTCAACAGAGCCCAATCCCGCACCAATGGATTTGTCAGTGGTAAGAATATCAATGTTGACTTTTTTAATTTAGTGACTCTACAATGCTGACAATTGAATTCTTGTTTAGGTTCCATAGTAGTCGTTTCATAAACATATTCTGTCTGTGATTGTGTGGACGCTTACTTGATTTAACCTACATTTACACAAACAAAACCATTTCAGTTTTTTCTCCTGTAGTTAGTTTTGTTTTACTTTGTCTCCAAGTTCAAAGATAAATTATCTGAACATTTTTCCAACTCCGTTCATAATCAATATAGTGGTATATATTCTGTATCAGTGTTTGTTTGCAGCAATAATTACTAATAAATAGAAAAAGGTTGGTGCTAGATTGGTACTACAGGTTTTATTTACAGCTGTAACTGGTAAAACTCCCAGGTGGGTTCAGTCAAGTGAGACTGTTAAATACAATCTTCAGTGCTTAATTAGCTCAGTGATTTTCATTTCATTGTGTTGTGTTAAGAGCTGCGGTAATAAGGCTCCATCTTCTAATTATCACACCATGATGCTTTGTGTTTTTGTCAGTCGTAATTAGTTTTGCACGTTTTATAAAATAATTTCATTACACTGACAAGTTAAAATCAAAGGCAGCAGGGAGAACAGCACTGAAATTAAACATAATTTCTGTCGTCTTTATCCTTGTTTCCTGTTTTTTGTTCTAGTGTATGGTAAACCAGTGATTCCAGGTGGAGGCTCCCAATACCTAGAGAACCCGTACCTAGACCGCCGCTCCCCTGGCCCAGAATATGAAACTGACCACAATGGAGCCAACAATGTGGGGCCCAGTCCATCCGAGGGTCCCCACCCAGAAACGGAGCGTATCCCACGACCCCTCAGCCCTACCAAGCTGCTCCCCTTCATTTCCAACCCCTATAGGCATCAGAGTGATGGAGACCTGGAAGCGCTAAGGAAGAAGCTCTACAATGCGCCAAGGCCCCTGAAGAAACGCAGCTCCATCACTGAACCCGAGGGTCCTGCGGGGCCCAACATTCAGAAACTCCTCTATCAGAAAACCACACTGGCAGCTATGGAAACTGTAACCACACCAACCACTCCCACTTTTGCTGGAGAAGCAGAAAAGACACCAGATTCTTCTGCAGGACCAAGTGGTCCAAGCCCTTTCAATGGTTCAGAAAACCATGCATCCGAGACAGGACAGACTCTGGAGGGAGGACAACTCCCATCCCACATCCCAGGTTCTAATATCCCTGTCCCGGCCTCTGCCGAACTGCCCAAACCACATTCAGCCATACCAGAGAGTGAGGAAATTGTGCCCCCTCCTCCGCCAACCCACCCAGCCCCCAGACCAGAAGATGCCAATTTCCCACTGCCACCCCCTCCTGGCCCAGAGGACACAATGCCCAACCTGCCTCCTCCACCTCCAGAAGGCTTCCTGGAAGAGTTCCCCCCTTACCCACCACCTCCGTACCCCAGTGGAGCGGAACAGGACAGCTTGGGAGAAGACACCTTCAACATGAAGGCACCTGAGGTCACTGGACAGGTCACTCTTCCACCGGTATGAAACCCCATCTGAAATATCTCAATTACATTCACCACGTGGCTCTAAGCTGTTTATAAGGCTGTTACTTAGACTCATTTAAGTGACCCGGGTCACTTAGTTCACAGTAGATGTTAAAATCTCTTCACATGTTTGTTTCACAGAAGCATGTCATGAGTTACAGTTTTTGTACATTGTAATTCTTAACAACCTTCACGTCCACAGCAGTGACCTGGTCTGATGTTATATAATTGAATAATCCCTGTCAAGCACGGCTATTGTTTCTGGAGAAAATGGGTCTTATTCTGCTTATTCTAAGCTGATACCCCCTTAGGCGCATTGAAAATAAACACCAAGAACACCGTTGTTCTTAAGCCCTTAGTGAAACTCCTTAAGCGGTTTTGGTGGTGAGGTAGCAGGTTTTATAAGAACCCTATAAGAACAAACCAGTGGGAAATCGGTGTTATGACCCATTTTCCCCCCTGGCCTCCCCCCTTTTGTGGTCTTCATTTAGAAACTAAAGACCTTTCTTTTACTTCACTGGACAGTATTTGCTCCTAATCAGGTTGCATAATCATGGTTTTAGAGGAGTTTCTAAGAGTTTGTGCACACAAACCGGATTAGCAAGGCACTAAGAGGTTGAAAAACAAGTCCTCTGCTAGAGGTCTAGACGGAGCACAGTTGAGAGTGGACGCTTCAGCAGGACGGTCTTAAGGCTCGAGCAGATGTACAATTTTCTTCTCCGTTATAATGGACGTTTAAGATCATTTTAGTGATGTGCAATTATAATTGTGTCTTCAGGGAAAGAGAACCAATTTGC
Organism: Chelon labrosus; assembly: GCF_963514085.1. Taxonomy (NCBI): domain Eukaryota; kingdom Metazoa; phylum Chordata; class Actinopteri; order Mugiliformes; family Mugilidae; genus Chelon; species Chelon labrosus. The sequence continues at coordinate 14,796,680 of NC_140348.1, forward strand.
GCAAGACTGGCTCCGAACGCATCGATCACAGCATGAGAGTGAAGTTCAACCCACTGGCTCTACTGCTGGACTCCTCTCTGGAGGGAGAATTCGACCTGGTCCAGAGGATCATCTATGAAGTAAGACATTTGCTTTCTATTATATTACTTGTTATTATTTGGTTTCTTTGTCGTTTGTTCTTCTGTGCAAGTAATCTACCGTGCTATCATAGAAGTCCCAGTTAAAAGTATTTAAAAGTAGTCACTACATTTCCCTATTTGCTAATGTTAAGATGAAGTTTTTACCAAGTCTGTCTCCCTTCACCTCTTCTGTTCAATCACAGGTGGAGGATCCCAGTCTGCCCAACGATGAAGGCATCACTGCTCTACACAACGCTGTCTGTGCTGGCCATACAGACATTGTGAAGTTTTTGGTCCAGTTCGGTGTCAACGTCAATGCTGCTGACAGTGACGGCTGGTAAGTTCACTGCTGGCTTGGTTTTCAACTTGAATAAGAACAATATTCTGCTGTATGAGAAATATGAATACCTGACTCTGATCAAAAGTTAATCTTAATATTTCTCTCTCCGGTTTAATTTAGGACGCCTCTTCACTGTGCTGCATCCTGCAACAATGTACAAGTGTGCAAGTTCCTGGTGGAGTCTGGTGCAGCAGTGTTTGCCATGACTTACAGCGACATGCAAACAGCAGCAGATAAATGTGAAGAAATGGAAGAGGGTTATACCCAGTGCTCTCAGTTCCTTTATGGTCAGTAAAAACTACTTGCTGTTGTTCCTTTATCTGTTTTTATCCTCTTGTTTGTGTTTGTTGCGTCAGTGACATAATTATTTTCTGTGGGGTGTCTTTCCTCAGGTGTGCAAGAGAAGATGGGTATCATGAACAGGGGCGTGGTGTACGGTCTGTGGGACTACCCCGGTGAAAACCCTGATGAACTCTCTTTCCGCGAGGGAGACTGCATGACCATCATCCGCCGAGAAGACGAAGAGGAGGTCGAGTGGTGGTGGGCGCGCATGGGTGACACCGAGGGTTACATCCCCCGCAACTTGTTAGGGGTGAGTTATGAGTCACTGCCGCTGTAATGATTTATTTTACGTAGGAGCATTCATGTATAAATGTGCGGCACTGACGTGTGCTCTTGTTCTCTCTAACAGCTCTACCCCAGAATAAAACCAAGACAGAGAACCCTGGCTTAAACGCAAGGATCCTTGCACATTTCTACACAAAAAAAAAAAACGCACACAGGCTTTAACAGACGGGGGGAGAAAAGGACATTGCTGAAATGAAGACAAACAAACAGACCAAACAATATGAAGGAAAAACTACTTCTGGCACTTTTCTGTATACATCAGAAGGATTCTCCCTCACTTATTTTTCTTGGCCACGCTGTGTACTGTGTATTTAAGACACTAATGGCCTTGTTTTCCTTTACTCCATTGTTTATATTGTTTTTCTAATTAGTGTCTGAAACTATTTCTAAAGTGACAGAAGCTCTAATGATGGGATGTAAATGGGACAAGCAGTATTTTTTATCCCTAGAAAGTGATTTTTACACTTTTGAGTAGTCATTTAAAACGTTGCTGTCTGGGATGCTGGTTATTTTCTAAAACACTACATGGAGCTCCAGATCGCATGAAGTGAATGAGCTGATGATGATGATGATGATGATGATGGTTTTGAAATGCTGTTTCCATGACAATCTTTGGGGGCTTGTTTCTCATCATCCTTGTTGAGTGACCGGTCCTCTTTACAACTGCACTGGAGGTGTAAAGTCTCCGTGACCGTCACTGCTCTGGATAAACAAAATGAAATGACCGGTGGGAATAATGGTGACGAAGCTTTCGATTGATCTATTGCTGTTCATTCTGTGGTCAATGATACCCAGAAGGCCAGGCTGCTCTCCTGCACTGGCACGTGGTTGAGATGCCATAGATACTGTGTATACATGTATTTCTGTCACAAAATCTAGTGTAATGTGACCGTAGGACTTATAACGTTATGAAAACCGACTTTCAAACTCTTTAAGAGGCCCTCCGACCTAGACGGAGGCGCCGTGCAGTATGAATTTCAATATATTTTATTACAACCATTCCATGACAGTGCAGCAATATAACAAGGCAATACCAGAAACCTTGACTTTTTTGTAGTAACCACTTAGAGGTAACCCACTATGTTGTCATATCATGTCTTCAATGCAAAAGAAATCTAAATCAAAAAAAGATGAAACCCAAAACTCATCACTTATCTGTCAATGCAGATGTATTTATTTTTGTTACTTTTTTCTTTAGCCCTTGTGTCAGAACTATAACCACAAGTGTACTGTAGTATTTCAAACATTTACAATAAAATACTTTTTACTAAGTGAATCTATTCTTGTTGTTCCTTGTAGTATTAGTATTACTATATTGCTTCATAGTAACAAATGTTTTAATACCTCTGGACTAAACTACACCAAAAACATATCTTTTATTCAGTTGTTGCAGTATGTTAGCTGCCCTCTGCTGGACAGAAGGTGAATCTTTATCCTGCTGGAACACAAATATATACTCACTTGTCAGTTAATGGGGTACGCTAGTAAAACAATTTAAATCTTTATGAAGATTATGTTATTCAGCATTTGTCTAAAATAGCTGAGAGAGCTGCTGATTCAACTGTGTTGTGCTGTTTCAACGTGAACTTAACATTATAATAGTCACAAAGGGGGATCTAGTGCAGGACTGTTAGTATTGTACTATTGTACCTAATCATGTGACAAGTGAATGTACAGACTGCAGCTTCCTGTTTGCACAATAATTAAAGAAGATGTTGGTTTGTTTTATTAGATCACTGTGTAATTGTGTGTCGTTTGAGAAAGAAGCTGACTTCCATTCAACGTTATATTAATTTTTATAACTGCTAGGCATGTTGGTTTTTGTTTTTATCATACTCTTGTCTTAGTTTACCGTGTTTGCATGCTGACATCTGCAAACTGGCACTAAAGACAAAGTACACTTGAGGCTGACGTGATAATTTTGCAGGAAGCAATTTGAATTATAACCTCACTATAGAGGCCCTGTTACTCCCAGTGGTCTATTCAGTCTTGGCTACACATGTCACTTCTTGGTGGTGTTAGAGGAAAGAAGATCAATAAATTAGGATTCACCTTCAGAATTCCCGACTTTTGTATTAGTATAATATGATGCAACTTCCTCAAATAGCACAGCTTACACTTAGATCAAGATGCCTGTTGAACGAAAACTTCTTCTATTGTGCGCTGTCCACAGGTCTCTCCCTCTCTCTAATTGAATGGGAGAGCAGGTGAGTCAGGAAAATCCACAGCACAGTTTCTTTGGGTACCGCTGTTGCCAGGGTAACCAGCTATAATGGCTCTCTTTCCTCCTCCATTGAGCTTCAGTGAAGTTCCTCTGTGGTGTTCATTGGTGAGCTCCACTGGGTAAATGGAGCTGAATGTTGGAGACAAAATCCGTGTACCGCACAATTCCCCCGCCTATCTGTAATAAGGAGCTGAAATAAGAGGCTGAATTCAACGTCAACACTGCCCAGTGAACATGACTAACTACATTCATAATTAATGCCTACATTCATAATGGATTATATGAGAGAGGCAGTCACTCGTGGTGTGGCGGATAGCTCCTGTTCTTTCCTTTCATAATCGGGGCTGTTGTCGATCTCCACGGTACACTTTCTGTTTTTATGAGCGCTCTGTAACTCCTGCAGGGTGCATGCGCACAGATCAAGGTCTGAAGTGTTTACTGCTGCCTTGTGCAGTGTAATAACTGAAGTCACATGTTCTGCATCCCTTCAGGGGATTTTATCTCATTGGGTTTGTGCATCTCTGGGAAAAGGAACATGGAAGAGTGAACCAGCTCCTTCATTAAGAGTTACGCTTCTGTGTGCACAACATCCATATTTACCGATCTGAAAGATTTGCCGTGCCATGAAGCTCATCTTAGAATGCAAACATCTTTTTTTTTTTTTTCTTACCTAATGGTCTGAACATGAGAGAGATAGGCGGATAGACAAACAAACAGACAGACAGACAGATGGATATATAGATAGATATGCTTTATTGTCTGTCCCAAATGGCAAATAGAGACACAAGGAAGAGGCGAAGAGACAGATGAGGAGCTGCATGCTCAATTATGTCTGCATGCCTGAATGCAGACTGCAGTGACATCTTCAGTTTATCTTTCCACCGTCTTCTGCAAGCCCTCAGTAAATCAGCTGATACGGATCTTTAAGTCTGTACTGACTTAATTATTCAAGAGGCTGTGCAATTGGAAAACTTAATTATGCCGTCAAAGTATACCAGTAGACAGTATAAATTAGAATATGTGATCACAGCTGGTGGGTGGTTTCACTTCTTGAGCATTAAAGGCTTCATAAATAAAACTAAAACCTCTTTATCCATTAGTTTAGTTGCATAAGTTTTAAAATTTAATGTAAAACAGCTATAATCAGTGTTTTTATGTTAACAACTGATCACATTACTGCTTATAGATGAAAAGAGTTGTCTGCCAGTGATAAACTCTCAAGCTCCACTCAGCTCCACAGAGCTTTTGTGGCACCTTTCAGCTCAGTGTCTGTATCGCTCTCATACCACTAGAGCAAGAGTTTTTGTACGTTCCTTTTGTGTCTTTTCTCTCCTCCCTCGTATGCATTGTGGTGCAGCTGTTGATTGACCCTGATGAAGACCACAAGCAGAAACATGTCAGTCTAATAAAGGCACTTCTACCTGTGCTGCCCTCCCCCCATGCTGCAGCAGGTGACAGGGTGCACCTGATGCCACTTGCTCATCAAGGGAGGAAGTATAAAGGCTGAGACCCTTTATACTGCCGGAGTGAGTGTTATATATCTTTGATGCATAGTTTTTCATTAAGTCTTCTGCTTTAATTTTATTGTGGGAAGATTTATTTGTTCATCTTTCATTGTCTTTCTTATGGATGCTACTTTTTCCCTTGTCCCTTCTTATGGTGAGGTTCCTGACTCCTTATTTTTAATTGTCGCTTTCCTCATCCCAATACCTCATGGGGTAAATGAAAACTTTACTCAAAACCTTACAGTGTTATGATCAGCATTATAAGGGCCAAAAGAGTTTTATTTTGCTTCTAATGTTTGTTTTTGGAAGACATTTGGAAGGCTTTTTGGCACACTGGCGAGGTGGTTAGCACTGATGCCTCACAGCGAGAAGGTCCCGGGTTCGAATCCATGGGCTGACTGGGCCTTTCTGTGTGGAGTTTGCATGTTCTCCCTGTGTCTGCGTGGGTTCTCTCTGGGTACTCCAGCTTCCTCCCACCTTCCAAAGACATGCTCATTAGGTTAATTGGTGAATCTAAATTGGCCGTAGGTGTGAATGTGAGTGTGAATGGTTGTCTGTCTCTCTGTGTTAGCCCGGCGATAGGCTGGCGACCTGTGCACCTCTCGCCCGATGACGGCTGGGACAGGCTCCAGCAGACCCCGCAACCCGTAACACGAATAAGCGGGTATAGAAGATGAATGAATGTTTGGGGCATGTCTGATGCATCCACAGGAGGTCATGTTCAAAAATAGATTTTAGTGATATGAGCAAAATGTTTTGGCTCCAGACTCTACCCTGAGTATTGCATTGATAACCAGTGTTTCATAGCTTTAAATTATTATCCTTTAATCGGATTACAGAGAAGACTAAGTACCATTAAAATGCAGAGTGTTGACTTGATTGAATCATTTCTCTTTTGCCGGGAGAAACCAAATAAGATGGAGATAAAATGCTCTGAATGCTGCACTTATTGATAGAAAGACCTGAAACACGCCTTCTGGATAAATGGTAATTTTATATTTACCATCAGCTTAGAAGGCTGTGGAAAACAAAGAAACATCTATTTGGATTCTAGTGTATTAGAAACATTTACTGTCATTTTCTCACATTATTTTCTGGTGCATTCATGGGTAGCGTTTTTCTTTAATCTTGGGTTATCAAGAAAATAAGCCAATTTAAAACCAACATTTTAAAGCTTTAAAAGCAATATTTTTGACTGAATTACAAAGTAGAGTAAACACCCCTAAGTGTTTAGTTGATTTAATCTTTTTCTCTTTAGTCAGGAGAAACCAAAACCTGGTTTCAGTCATTAATCAAGAGCCAGATTAAAGACTGGCACTAAATATTATGAAAATATACAGTGTGTAAATAATTCAGAGTTTTGTTTGAGGGATTTTTAATTTAGTTTTTAATGGGTTTGTAAGTTAAAAAGTTACTAATTGTAAAATATTCATATATTTTTTGTTATAATCTGTTGCCTGTAATTCCTTTCGTCCACGCTAGGTGTCAGTGTGACGCCACCCTGCGGCATTGAATGGGACAGGTTGCTTTATGTTGCCCACCTTTTTCACTTCACCTCTTCACTGCGACTCCCCCCTCATGCAGCACCTCATAACACGTCTGGAAAACAAAACAAAAAAATAAACTATGAGACAACGAACCAGGAGGAGTCTCATCGTGAAATAATAATAAACCGGTGAGGAGAATGGGAAGAAAAGAAGACAGCCTCATTCAGAGATTGGTGGAGAGGAGGGGAAAAAAGTGATCGTCGTGGGAGGGCGGGCCACCTGTGACAGCAGAGGAGTGGAGGAGCTCCTTTGCCACTGTTAGTACTGCGTGCGCCTCTCAGTCCGTGGGTGTTTGTATGTTTGAGAGTGTGCACAGGCGTTTAAAGTCCAGCTGGATTATCTCGAGCACGAGGAAACGTCTTTATTTTATTTTTTCCGGGAATTTGTCCGAGAATTCAGGTAAGACACTAAACACCACACGACTTCTGCTTAGAAACTACAATATCTACAACAAAATACCTATTATTTATTGAGAAATTAGAGATTTTAATTTGTTAAAACGCGTAATATTCTGCCTCTTAATCCCACAGATTATTACTAAATACTAATTATGAAATTATTTTATAAGGTTTTCTTTTTATATTTGTGTAATGTTCTCTTTACACTCTAAGAAAACCATGTCATGTTCCTGAGTTGTGTACCTGTCCATTTCAAACAGGTGTAAGAGATCACAAGCTGTAATCACTGACACCATAAGTGTGCGTAAATTAGGATAGTCTCTATACTGAGATCACACAGTGTCAGATTATATAAATATATATGTCTTCATCGTTACTGCATTGATGCGTTTTAACTGGTCTCATTCTGCACCGGTGGCGTGACTTTCAGCAGCAGCAGAGATGAGGAGGAAGCAATTCATATGGAAATGGCATGGCAATATCACAGCCCTGATTAGAGTGAATGAAGCTGGAGCTGCTTTAAAGAGCATGACTGATCTTTAAAAAGAGGAGTGACCGGCCATCCCCTGTCAGTGAGGATGTGATCTAATCATTAGGCCTGTGGAGAAACACATCCAGTCAGCCTGTTTATCTATACAAATTCAGAGGCAAATGTACAATTCATAAAGATGTGCCAATATAACTCGAAGTGTGTTACTGTTGTGTAGCGTCTTTGATGTTATTTTATTTCATCAAATTATTCAAATCGCAGCTTATCCTGGTTTTCAACTCCTACATTATTCAGATGTTTTCCGGTCATTTATTATCTGACCTCAGCTTTTCATTCAGAGTAACTCGGTATTCTGCTGCCGACTCTTGTTTTGGATTCAGCACAGTCCAAAAGGGCAAGTCACGATAAAGCTTCATGAAAACAGGAAGTGTGGAGTGAAGTCACCGGGCTCTATCAATAACAAGGCCACTGGTTTCTTTTAGGATTTTAGTGTCTTGGCTCCATTTACTCATCAGCTATATCTTGTATTATCATCAGATTCCACGTGTACGATTTGTAGTCAGATGTATGTATCTATGACAGATGTATGTTTATCGTGTTCCTCCTCTCCTCTCTCTTCTCTCTCTTTTCTGTCTCTACCCGGCCGGCCTTAGGCAGATGGGTCCCTCCACATGAGCTGAAAGGTTCTGCTCAAGGTTTCTTCCTGTTAAAGGGGAGCTTTTCCTTGCCACTGTTGCCTTCAGGCTTGCTCTGGGGGTTTCAGGCCGCGTCTTGAGACCATTTGTGTTGTTATTGACGCTATAAAATTGAATTGAAAAATGACTCATGAACACTGCAAACATACTACATGTTCTATGCGTGTATAATATATGTTTCCATGTACTTCTGTTCCTTTGAGGTGTATTTTTACTATTGTGAGGCCTGTTTGTTCATCTGTTGCATGCCTGTCAGTCCTGGAAGGGTGATTCATCCTCCTCTGTTGTTCATGACATTTCTCCACTTTTACTGTAAGAGATTTTCTTCTATTATAGTTTTTTTAGTGGGGCTTTCTCATAAAATCTCCTCAGTATTGAGGGTTTAAAAGCCGTTTTATCATATAAACTGTGAATAAAGGCCTCACTTTAATTAAGAGACTATGCTTTAAGACCTTTCTTGTTAAGAGAACTAAATTGTTCTAGTATTCGGGCTTCCACTTCAGCCTAAATGCTAAAACAGAAGAGAGAGATTCTCGCAAATACACTCTGCAATTATAAATGACAACAAACAGAATACACAGCTTTATCCTTGTTGTATTGTCAGAGTAACTCCAGTGTGAAAAGTTGGTAAAGAGCCCAGTGTTCCATTCACAAAGCGACTGTACAAAGTGTAACGCTACAATCCTGCGAACAAACAGAGATCAGTTCACTTGGCTTCCCTTTGTCCGTCTGTGAAACAAGAGTGTTTTAAAGCGCTCTGTCTTTAGTTGAAGCGCAGTTCAATGGCTTTGACTGTAATTCTTTCTACCATTTATAGATATCAAACTCAAAAAAAAATAACAGAGAGAGAGAGTTGCGAGTCTTTTGGGACAGGCGTTTGTGTGTGTTGATGGCGCTGTCACCGCCGTGCTCCAATCTCCTCTATTGAGGCAGGTTCATAGACACTTTATAATTGCCTGATAGAATCCATTTCCGTGAATGAATGTCATGGGACAGAGAGCCGGCATTGAGATCAGGAGGAAGACAGATTAGAAAAGGTTAGGTCGTGAGTGGGAGAGCCGCTGTGATTTCCTCTGGGTCCATCTCATGTTATTTTCTGTGTCTCTCTTTCTACATTTTGTCAAAGTTTTGACTTGGGTGCTCAGTGGCCAATTAACAACTGAAAGCTTCTGCATTCGGGGGGGTTCAAAGGGTACTCAGTGCAAGTCAGGAATAATTGATTTTAGATGATTTGGGAATGTGACAATCACCGACTCTTTCTCTGCTCTGCTGGACCTTCCGTCCGTATTATACCTCCTCGCTTGGCATCTTCTCTTTCATATTTTTCTTTATTGTCATCTCGCAGTTTCATTTCCATGTGAATAGACCCCGTCTTCCTCTTAAGATTAAAAGAGCACATCAGGACCAATGTGGCTGGCTGACAGAGAGGATTTAGACCATGACAGGGCCTTTGAGTGATTCGCCGTGCATGAATCAGATACATGACTAATAAAGAGCCTCTCCTCTGGCACCTTTAAAGTGGCGTTAGACGAGAGTGGGAGGGCGCCTGACACACCCTCACAGAGTTCAGCCGGCCCTATGAGAGGCAGCACATCCTCAAAGAGAATATGCAGCTGAAATAATTGGTGTCCCCAAAGTGGATTTTGCATTTCTGTGAGCATGATGGGGACATGAAGCCGTATAAAAAGTTAGTGCAAATGTAGCTTTTACCCAAAGGGTGAGCGCTTAGACATTTTTCTGACCACCTAGAAGATTAAGTTTTTACATATCCAAACCCTTCGCCCCTGGTTTAAATTTACTCCACTACAGTAGATATATCTCCTTCCAGATACTTGAAATCCATCACTGTGAAGATTTAGTTTTACTTTAAAGTCAAACTTACTTCTTGTCAAAGTAATGAATCTCCCGTCAGGCACTGTGTTTTTCATATCTTTAATTTCCAGTGTATTCTGGGAAAGTTTGACATGCAAGACTCAAGAGCCGGCTGCCGGGAATTAATCACTTTAGTGCAGATAACTAAGTCAGTCTATCTGTTTCTTATTTTTGCGTTTTATCACAGAAATAACCGTCAAATTAAAGTTAAACAAAAAAAAGCAAGAAGTGACTCTTTTCCAGGAAGTAAACTTGTTGTTATAACCTGACAACATAACCTGTAGCTACAACACTTTCTGGCATCTTTCCCAACGCAGATTTCTTTTTAAAACTGCCCCGACCAGGAGGCCATTACACCTTCAGTTTTATTAAAATAAATAAAAAGTAATAAATGTCCCATCTAAGGTATTAGCTGTCTCACCTTTATTTAACCTGCTGTACGTCTACCATAGGTTTCCCATCGCTCTGTTGAGTTAATATCCCGGGAAGCCAACCAAAACCTGCTGTTTGTTTTGGAAAATGTCCAACAATATTCACTGAACGTGATTCATGAAAGGGCTGAAACATTCGACAGTTCTTTTAAAATGTTTAAAAAGAAGAATAAGAGTAAAGAAACACACATGTCCTGTGGGTGTAACACTATACTGTATGTGTCAGCGTATAACTGGAGCCTGTGATCTCCGGCCTCATCATTACCACCAACTGCTACAATCACAGTCTTTCTCTTGTCCACACCTGCATGCTGCTGCCTTCATCCGTGACACTGTGCAACACTCAAGCTAGCCGTTGTCATGGCGTCAACCCTGAGGGACTGCCGGGACTCTCTCTGAGAGTGCAGTCATGGACACTTGTGCTAATGGCTTCACCTTTCTGCCTTCTGTGCTTTTTTTTTTGTTTTGTTTTTTTTTTGTGCGTAAATAGATTTGTGCGTGTGTGCTCGTTATAGAAGGAACAAGCCGAGCTCTTTAGGGTGCTGCAGGCATGCTTTGTTTGATGGAAAGCACTAAAGAGTGTGACTGTTTACATTTGGATCTGGGAAAGCAGCTTGAAAGTGTGTGTGTGTGTGTGTTAAAGAGAGTAAGAGAAAGAGAGATGTCAACATTCCTCCAAATAAAGCTGAATAAGGTCGGGTGATGCTCCACAGAGTCGGTGTGTGCACTGGTGCACCTCTGTCACCATCGCTCCCTTCATTCCTCCAAAAGAGGGCCTTATTCTGCCGGAGCAACATTTGCATTCATATCACGACACACTTCTCATATATGATCGTGTTTCTTTCCACCCCGTGGATCTGGTTCCTCTCAGGCACATGTGCTGTTTGAGCTGGTTTCGCACCTTATCGATCTGGATTGCTCCACATCGCAGTTTAATCCTCGAGTGTTTGCTCGCTGTATCGGCACGTAGCTCTGTTTGACAGTCATTGTTTGGTTAATGATATTTTCGGTCTGGTGTTTAGACTCGGCAGCTGCTGCTCGCACACTGCAGACTGCCAGACGTGTGGAGTCAGCCCGTTCTCGCAGAGCGCCGTCGATCTACAAAAGCCCTCCAATGTTTTATTGAGTGTATGCACTTTGTATCTCTTTCATATCTGTGTCGTCATCCTCATGAAGCCCTCCACATCAGCTGGTTTAATGTGTTTGAACTCGGCGGCTCAACTTCACCTTCACTTTCAACTTCTCCTCTGACTTCAGCCACATGTGCCCACATGTTAGTCACTTTGTTTTTCGTCCTACGGCAGATGTGATTAACAACACCCTTGTCTTTGTGTGTTTTGTGTTTTCAGGTTTCTTCAGTCATCTGTGAAGGAGTTTGTCTGTCAGTGTGTGTGTGTCGGGGGGAGTGTGTGCAGAAGTGTACGTGAGTCACAGGGTGAATATGTCAGCGTGAATGCCTTTGTATACATCCTGGTCGGAGAGTGTTTGTCCCATGACGCGCTCGGCGGAGATGCGGGGAGCTCGATCCTTTGCGGTGCAGCTGCCGGTGCTGCTCTACCTGTGTGTGGCGGCGGCCGGCTACCCGTTCAGAACGCCCCTGGACCTGGACGTGACTCCGCGTGTCACCGTGTTGAGCGGCGGTAAGGACGCACATGACTCCGTTTGTTTCAATATGTTCTCAAATCTGGGATTTTTCCCTCAAACACTCAAACTATTTCTTATTTAAATACCTGAAGATCACTCAATATTTGTGTAGTTATTTTCTCTCTTTCTCTCTCTGTGCTACTGCAGCCACTGTCTTCTTTCTGTATCTTGTATTCTTTCATGTCCGTCTTCTCCCTCACCTAACCTCAACCTTCATTATCTCCTGAAACACCTCTCATCTCTTTCCCCACAGCTCTCTTTTCACTCCTACCAGTGTGTGCATGCTGATTTTAAACACTAGCTCGCTCGCCTCTTCTGTTTTTTTTTTTTTAATCGAGCCGTGATTATTATTTACCTACCTTGTGAGTGATGGCATGTAGCATGAGGTGCTGAGGAGAAAGAGGCAGATGAGCGAAGCGCTTACACTCGGATCCCTACGGAGCATCCTCGGAGTCTGACGCCACTGTAGGTAGTTGAAAAGCACAGTAACCATGACAACTGTTGTACTATGGCGCAAGACGGTCGTATACAGTATTTTTCTTTAATGCGTGTGTGGGGAAGTGTGCATCCCTTTAGCTGCTCTGCTTTATCTGAACCTGGACTTTATTTGCAGACGTGTGAAAGACATTTTCTCATGTCTCCAAAAAAATTTGCTTCTTCATCTACTTGGAGAACAAAATCCCGTCTCTACTGTCTCTTTTTCTAAACCCTTGTCTTTTCTTCTTACACTGATTATCCATCTTTTTATTTTCCCACTTACTCTTGTTGATTTGAACCTCCCCTTGATACCTTTATCTCAGTTTCTGTAAATCATGAGTTAATGCTCCATCCAGCCCACAGGTCCTCCTACACAGCTCACATCCATGTCTGCCGTCCCATCACTCTCCCGCCCACCTCTAACTTTCCATCTCTCTACCTTTGCACGTAAGCTCTGTCTTTTGACCTTATTTTTCTTTGTCGTTTTGCACCTGGACACAATTGTGCTTGCCCTCACTTTGTTTTCCTTCACCTCTCGCCTTTGTTTCTTTTGCTTGCCTCTTCCAGATGAGAAGACTTCGTTACGTAAATGTTCCTCTAACCCTTGTAATCTCTGTGTTCCTTAGCAACCTCAAGGCAAAGCCTCCAAACCTGTGTGGGGTAGAGAAATTGCACGAGGTTGCACACGCACAGTCAAACACATGGGTTTTCATCTTAATGCAACTTTGCTTTTTTTTTTACCCCCATTGATAAAAATGTCAAGGGCGGTAAGCTGTTAAAGATTGTTAATTTTGAAGAATTTAAACTTTTAGAGCGGCTGAAGGCGAAGGGAAAGGCGCTGGTTGTTAAAATGAACACAAACTGAAAACACATCTAAACACGCTGTCAGGTGTTTGGAGAGCATGTCGACAGTCGGCAGGCTTTTTTTTTTATAGTCAGTACCGTTTGCACGTCAGTATACCCTGAACCGTAAACAAGGACTGACGCTTGAGTTTGTGTGTAAGGCTGTCACGTCACAGTCCAGTGCCTTGAGGTTCATTGAGTGTGTGCGCATGCTTGGGTGTGTGTGTGTCCCTGAACACAGTGTACTGTGCTGATCAGCTGAGGTCTCTGAGTGTTTGCTCAGTAAATAGTATCATCTGGGCTCCTCTTACTGCCTCTTACTACCTCTTACTCGCTCACACCTTTTCTCTCCCTATAGACTCTTACTTTTTCTAGCATGATCTTGTAAGATGAGGCCAAAATGTGCTTTGGGATGTTATTTCATTGTAATATAGCCCAGATAAATCTCCCATTGCTGCGTCACTCTCTTAGATAAGTTGCTTTGTGTTACTTGGCTCCAGCTGTCAGGCCCTCTCTCACACACACACACACACACACACCCACACACACACACACACACACACACACAGAGGGTATTGTGCATCCTAATGCTTAGATTACACCAGGGAAATCTAGGCATTCTCTCTGCATTGTGTTCGCCCACAATGACACACTCATATCATCTAGGAAAAGTTAACGTTCGGAAAATCCCTCACAGGTAAGACACTTTATTCCTCTTTCAGTGAATGAAGGAAACAAGTAGACACCTGATCACACAGGGGCAGGTTAGGATTGAGCTGACTGCAGCTGCAGAAGGGAGCAGAGTGGATTGTGTTTTCGCAGAAGCTGATAGGAATCTTAATGACAGCTTAGCTGATAACCGTGCAGTTTTCAGGAGGACCTGGATTGGCTGAGGAAGCAGGAAGTCTGACACCTCTGTGCTCATTGATATTCATGGTAATTGGGTTGCTGTGGCGTTTCCGTGGCCTAATTGCTGTCAAAACTCCACCGCAGTAGTTAAACCTGCTCAGTCACCTCAGATATTTTAATTAGACATTGCGCTACAACATAGCTGTGCATCACCGTGGTGGCTGAAATACACACACACACACACACGTCATGTTTACCCAACAGCTGAGTGGACTCTTGATAGATCGTATGTCTAGAACTTATAGAACTCTCCAGCATAGCATGACTGCTGAGAGCGGCTTTATAACATGTTTTGTTAGCGTGTGTGCGGGCGATGTACAGTATGTCTCTACGTCGAGTGTTTGTGTGACTGAACCTCATTAGTATCGTGTCCTGTCAAACAGATGCATCCCAATATAGCTTGGAGAACTGGCTGGTGGACATATAAAGCATAGAGACCTTGAACCGCAGAAATCCACGGAAAGAAGTGGAAGGTTGTAAATCTCATCTTGTAAACTGTGTAGGATAAGAAGCATCATTTGCGATCAGTGCTGCCATTTAAAAGCAAAGAAAATCCTTGTATGTTTAGGTACGCTAGTGGTGTGACTCTGTAGTTTGTTGGTCAGTTTGTGTTGATCCAAACTGAACTTTCTTGTGGCACCGCTGTGAGGTTTGTATTTTTTGCAGATCTACTGTCTGGAATTTTTGTAAACACAGTCATGATGCTAGTTTTGGGTTAAATGTGTTCCCCTCAGGATGATTCTGAACTTCAGTGACTTCTAACTATTTCACATAATTAGTCCAGTGCTCTGGCTTATTTCTCATATTACAGTTACTGCAATTACTGCTAGTAAGCAAAGTTATCATGCTAATAGGCTAACCTAAGGTGATGGCCACAGTAAACACAAGCCGAAACCTGTGGGAGTGAAACATGAACATTCTCCAAAAGTGAGTCAATCCCTTGTGGACCTCCCTTTTAAAATGCCGGACTTTACAGCAGAAATAAACAAGTTTTTATAGCTTTATAGCTTTCTCCATGTATGGCTGTGGATGACTTTTATATAACTGAATTGTTTAAATTATATCAAGTCTTGCATAAAAAGAGGTGGCGTCTCAGGTTATTATCTGTCTACTTTCCTGAGCTTCACGTCTCTGGCCACTTTGAATTACACCTGGAGTTAGGTGGAGTCGGGCGCTGACAAGATGGCGTCCGTCACAGCCACCACACTGAGCTTAAAAAGAGATCTGCTAAAATCTCATGGGTGACTTCATGATGGGGTTTTGTCCCACTTTCTTTGCAGTCAGTGGGTGAACATCATTTTAGCATATTGCTCGTTAGCTTTAGCATTTTGCTCAAAGCAAAGTTGTGCTAAACAAAGACACTTGCAGTAACTCTCTGTTCTCTAATGTTTTATGGACAAAACAATTGATCAGTCAAGAAGCTACTGCTGTCACATTAGTCAGTAGTGAAGAAAATATTTCACCAGTCATAAGAATTTAACCAATCAATCATTTGAGCTCTGAGAATAAAAGAAAGGAAACACAAAAACAATAGTCGTATTGTTCTTTGTGTTTTCAGTTTTGTTTCTGAATCAACACAGGGAGGTGTGAGTCCCCGTAAAGAGATTTTCTGCTCTGCCATGACACAATAGCGAAGAAGAACACATTTTCCTCCTCGCAGTCTAAAAAAAGAAGCTCACATTTGAAAGGAAGTCCCTCTGAATCAAAGAACGAGGCCTTCTCACCACTTTGCACCCACCTTCGAAAAGCACACAGTTAGAAATCCTTCATAGGAGATGAAATTCTGCTTCGCCCTTTATTGTCGTACTGTCAGGTTTGATTGAGAAAGCTCTCGCTCTCGAGCTTTTAACACGCCGCAGCCCGATGCCTGTGACTTTCTAAAGGCATTTAGGGAGATGTATTCCTCCATGAATATCCGCTGGTGTAGATTTTTTCCGTACTTTTTATTTTTTTATTTTTGTTCATTGGATGTACACACTACATTCAGGGTTAAAATGAATACAACTGCTTTACTGGAGTATATCAGATAATACTATGCCTGTTTTTTGTTTTGTTTTTTAAAAGTCTTATTTATGAATTGTTCCCATAGCAACCATAATCAATAGCAACTGTAGACGGTCTTTCTGCTGAGATATGACCAGGTGGTGATGTTAGGGTTGTGTGTGTAGCCATATGAAGTAGAATCTGGCTGTTTCAACCCTCGCTACTGAAATTTTGAAAGAACGATACAGAGTTGTCGTCATTGCTTTTTTTTAATTGTCTCCCATGGATTTTAAGTTTGTCATCCATTGTATGGCCAATTATACTGGATATATTTTCTGCTGATAAAGAGCATGCACGGCATACCAGTGTCTGTGATGTATCTTTAAGGCCATTAGGAGCTTTTTTGCATAAATGTAAGTCGCAGAGGCATCGTCAGAGTGTTACAGAGGGTCACCTACATTAATAACTAATCCTCTCCTCTCCTCTCCTAGCACTCCAGGGCTGCAGGCGTTTCCATTCCTCTGCAGTCGACTACAGCACCATGTATCTGGAGGCTGACAGTGAGCGTCTCTACGTCGGGGCCCGGGGGGCTGCGTTCGCTCTCAATGCCTCTGACATCTCAGCCAGCTCCGCTCTCACTGTGAGTTTGTTTGTTTCCGTGCTGCTGCATGTTGTGTAGCCTCCGCCGCCACGTCTTTAAATCAACCACGGCTTCATTTGCATTACAGGAACCTTTTGAGGCAACAACATTTCATTTTGAGGCAAAAAGAATTTATTCCCCTGTCAGTCTCGGTGTGTTTGTGGTTGTATTATTTTTAACACAGTAAGTCACAGATACAAACACAGGAGCATTGAGCTGCATGAATTCATGTATGAGTGGGAAAAAAGTTATGCACCACCCTAACTTTAAATATATACAGAATTTATATTAGCATCATCAGCATATGTTAACACTGAAATAGTTTATTAATGCACAAAGGTTCATAAAGTGCTCCTCAGTCCAGTGTTGCAAGTGTTTACCATACTCATTAAACTCAGACTTGAAGAACTCTACATGCTCATTATTTTACACACATTTCTTTAGGGTATATGAAGATTTTTAGACTGTCGTCTAAAGTGCAAGTTTGTGACCCAGTTTTTTATTCTGCTAATGGCCAGAGTTCATTCAGTCCTTTGCACTAAATGTGGCTAGCCTTATTAGTTACCTCCATTATGCACAGACCTAAAATGTTCCTCATGGTCTTCTTCTCCTTGTGTTGCTGAAGGCCAAGCTGCAGGGAGAGATGAAATAGAAAAAGAAAGAAGTGTAACTCTGATAACACATTACTCAGCTCCAGTTGATGTCATGGCAACAAATGCTGAAATCAAAAAAGACCATGACTTGACCATAACTATCTACCACCTCAGCTAAAAACTCGTCGTTCTGTTTTAAGGTGTATTGTTAGCGGTGTAGGATAAAGTCATCAAAGGTGACAGTTCTTTTAGCATCAATAGAAACTGACAAGTGTTTTCCACGTGTCCCGCTTTTTTTGTCACTTGGTGACAACCCTACCTGACATTAAGCTGTTGTGCTTCTTATGTTAATACAACAGTGCTGAGCTTCATATGGCATTACTGCCGGTGCGTGTTCTTTGTTACATAAGAGTTTCGAGAAAAAAACACATGCTGGTGTTCTGTAACGCTGTAAATGCTCATGATAAAATTCCTAATACGTGAATTATTAAAGAAAAAACAGATAGAACCGTCTGTCTATCTGCTCTCAGATCGTTGGATCTATGTGAGTCAGTGATATGAAACTCTTTATATCTTGCTGTATGTTGTTTGGCGTGTTATAGATTGAGTGGGAAGCCTCCTCCGAGCAAAAACGTCAGTGCCTGCTCAAGGGAAAAGACAATAAGGTAGGCATTTAGTTGTTCGCTCTCTGTGCTTCCTTTTCATCTTCTCGTGCTTCTCTCCTATGTATTGGACTCCCTCAACGTGATTAATTTTTCTCTCTTTCTCCTCAACTTTCAGACGGAGTGTTTTAATCATATCCGCTTCCTCCAGAGGTTCAACTCCACCCATCTCTACATGTGTGGTACTCATGCCTTCAGACCGCTCTGTGCATATATAGTATGTCCATGCATAGCACTTACATTTATTTTTTTCAATGGCATTGCAAGTCCAGTCTGTTTGCATGCTGCATGTACTGAAAACAATTTAAGATCTGGAGATTTGAGCATAGTTTATTTTACTATGAAGATAAATGCTTTAACCTTGTTACTTAATCGGCTTTTCCTTATAGGAGGAAAGTAGGTTTGCGATGTCGTCTCAGCCTGAAGAAGGCAGAGAGAAATGTCCATACGGCCCAACAACGGGTTACACTGCCCTTATTATAGGTAAGCAAGTCAAAACAATTACCTGTCACTTTCAGAGTTTTATTTGGCAACTGAATGACTTTATAAATTGTTTCTCCTCCAGACCAGCAGATGTATACGGCTTCCCAGTACGAGTTTAGGAGTTTTCCAGATATACGCCGCAACTCTCCGTCTCCCATGCTGAAGACAGAAGATGCTCCCACGCGCTGGCTGAATGGTGAGTTAATCTCCTGATATGATCTCCTTTTAAAGCGTGTTCAGGTGGTAGGATTGTACAAGTGGACAGAGGCTTGGTCCGACAACCGTGTAACATTAGGTCAAGCTTCTTTATCTACAAACATCTGCTTTGCTGCATGACACTCTGTATCTTACACATTGCCTCAGCTCCAGTGGATCAATAACGCATTATCACAGCACCTGCACTTTGATACAGACTGATACAGGCTTCCAAGAACTTAATCACTTTGTTCATTTACAAACTGAATAATAGATACAGAGTATGTGGTACAAAGAAATATTCCTAAATAAATGCTAAAGCGTAGAAATCTGTGTGTATACGGGACGTGCTATAATATCTGTGGTGACAATTAGACTGTGTGTGGTGTATGTGAGTCACATTGGAAGGTGGACGTACTAGAGTCTAAATGGCTGTTGGCAAGAAAAAGCTTCTCAACGCCTTGAGCCACGAGGCTGGATCAGTCCTCAGCTCGGCAAATCTTTATTTGTCAAAATCTTAATTTACCATTTGATATGATGCAGGCAGGTGGTTCAGTGGTTAACACTGCTGCCTAACAGCAGGTTCAAACCTGCTGACCAGCGGGGGCCTCTCTGTGTGGAGTTTGCATGTTCTGCCTGTGTGGGTTTTTCTCCCCCACTACCATGACATGCCTGCAAGTTTCTGAATTGTCTGTAGGTGTGCATACGAATAGTTGTTTGATGGTTCTGTGATAAACTGAGAAGAGGCCGCCTGGGCCCCTCTACAGGATAAGCTGTAATGGATGGATGAATATGAAATACAGGAGTTTTTACATTGAAAATCCAAGACATTTCAGAGCCTTTTTACATCTGGGAGCTTTTATTTTGAAAATCTGACATACACTAAGTCAGATGAAGTTATAAAGACTTTATATTCTAGTGCTGACGTAATGTCCATGTTAGCATGCTCGCATTAGCACTTAATTAACCTGACAGAACCACGTATATATCTGCAGAGTCTTGTAGATCCTCTTTGTGTTCAATTAATTAAAAAAACTGGCTACAGGTCGACAAGTACAATAATAGCAGATAAGAGCATATACATTACCATCCTTCATGGTATTCAAGGTTCATGCCAGGAGACTGCATGAATGTAAACACAGTCAGTAGTTAAGTGCTTCACACGAGGTGAAAAAGTGGTTTCATACAACAAGAAAAAAAAAAAACTTAGCATCAGTCGAGTCGGTTCATCTCTTTCTTCCCCTTGCAGAGGCGAACTTTGTGGGGTCAGCTCTCGTGAAGGAGAGTTTGGGCAGCAGCACTGGTGATGACGATAAGATCTATTTCTTCTTCACCGAGCGGAGCGAGGAACAGACGACGACCTACAGCCACAGCAGGGTGGCACGAGTAGCTCGGGTTTGTAAGGTGAGTACAGATTAAAAAGGAGATGCGGGAGATACAGCGATCAGGCACAACATTATGGCTATTGTGTAGGTCTCCCTCGTGCCTCCAAAACAGTTCTGACTCGTCACGGAATAGATATGCTGCCATCAAGGAGTGTCATTGCTATGGGGTGGGGGTGCCTGGTAGCAGAACACTGAATTGTCACAAGATGGTCAATGTTACTTACTTCTCCTGTCAGTGGTTTTAATGTTGTGGCTGATCCTCGTATTTTGCAGCTGGGAGTGAAAGCTCGTATCAGGCTAACTTGAGTGAAGCCTGAGTTGATGCTAGGAGAGGGTACTGTAATAGATGAGGGGCTGGATGGGGAATGCATTTGGAACAAGGCCCCGGTGTAATTAGGGGAGCAGACTGTGTAGCTGATGAATTGGTTGAAGCGTCAGTGTAGCTCAGAGTGAGGGGGATGGATGACTGCAGGTGAGACGCAGACTGCTCAGTAACCTCATCTGCCTAAAATGTGAACGATTTACATTTCATGCCGCTCAGAAAGGAGTTAAAGATGACAACAGCCAGCTGTACAGCCTTCCAACCCTCAGCTCCCTTA
Organism: Chelon labrosus; assembly: GCF_963514085.1. Lineage (NCBI taxonomy): Eukaryota > Metazoa > Chordata > Actinopteri > Mugiliformes > Mugilidae > Chelon > Chelon labrosus. Next base: position 14,817,341 of record NC_140348.1, read on the forward strand.
AAATGAAGTCAGCTCTCTCCTTGAAAGCATGTCAGCATATTGTTTTTTCATCTTAATCGAATTGCCTCGAGGCGGCAAGGCATTTGCCACAAGCTGAATACATTTAAAAGTTAAAATCAAAAGGCAGTCTGTTGTATTTCCTGTGTCCTTTTGCACTGTGAACTTGTCAGAACTTTTCTATCGTGACTGGGATTTGAGATGTGTCACATCCAGTTAGAAACTTTCTCTCTGTTTACCGAGGATGAACGCATAAACAAACCTGCAGATTACCTATGGCAAACATCGACCTTATTAAATACATCATTATTGCTTCCCCTTGCCATCTGTTGTGCTCTTCAGGAGATTTACATCCACACTGAGCCGAGTGTTCAATCTGTTTATCGTTTTATTCAGGCCCTTACCTCGTGTGACCCTGTCTTCTCCCTCCTGCCCCTCCTTCTCTCCTTTCTCCTCCACCTGGCCTCCCTCAGGGGGACAGGGGAGGCCACTTAACTCTCCAGAAACGGTGGACGTCCTTCCTCAAGACCAGGCTGACGTGCTCTCTGCCCGAGTATGACTTCCACTTCAACATGCTGCGCAGCGTGTTCGCCATGCCTGGCAAGACGCCGCAGGGCATGCTCTTCTACGGCATCTTTGGCCTGGAGTGGTGAGTGGAGAGAAATTGTGTGCTGTCAAGATCTCCGGCTGACGGATGGCTTTGAGGATGCAAATGTAAACGAATGAGGCCAAGAAGAAAGGCAGCGATCGATAGATTGAGACAATCGAAGGAGACAGGAAGGGGTTAGATGAAAGGGAGGGGAGAAACAAAGCCCCTCTTATCCAAATGATGTGAAAAGAAATTGGCTGGAGGAGTTTTGCAGAGATTTGAGAAGAGAATACTAATTAAAAATCCTTGCTGATTTAGCAAAACTTGTAATTACTGTCATGGTAACAGCAAGTAGTGTAATGTATAGTGTTAGTAAACTTGATTAATAATAACTATTGGCACAGTACAGTTGGTTTCTTCTTCAGCCTCCCACCTGTAACTCTTCAACCAACTGGTGGTTGCTTCGGAAAATGATTTAAAATGATTAATTGAAGGAAAATGCCAAGAAGCTCTTCATTACCTCATATTTTGATCAAACAGTCACGGTTTGCTAAAGTCAGGGACAAACGCAATTTATTATCTGAAGCTGCTTCTCAGTAAAAACCGCGCCGGTGCTCTTCTTGTTTTTTCATTATTTTTAATCTAAAGCCGCAGCAGGAGGAAACGTGCATAAGCAGTGGCTCAGATCGGCTCTCGCATGCTGTAAAGAAAGCAAACAGTGGGGCTGTTATCAGTGTGATAAAATCACACAGGATTACGTGCATGGAGTCCCTCGTGCCCGTGATAGGAATCTGTTTCGTGTGTATGGGGCTGCTGGTATTTGGCATCGTTGTGCAGAAAAACAACAACAGAGAAATCCTTACTGAATGTAAATAAAATACATGAGTATTGCAGAAACGCTTGGATTAGTCATATTGAAAATGTACTTTCTACTCATACGCATCAACAGAGAACTGAATGTAAAATGTTTTGTGGTGGAGAAATCATAAAGAAATGATTGTCCTTAGTATTTTTCTGTTATGTTGGGATGCTTCTCTCCAGCTCCTCTTCCCATCAGTTCCTACTACGCTTCTCTGAACCCCTTTAGTTCTCTCCTCCTTCTAATCGGCTTCGTACTCCCCTCTCTCCTGTGCATTCCTCCCATTTATCTCTTTCCATCGTTTCGACAAGGTGAGCCACTGATCTACTGTACTTCTACTGCTGTCGCTATGGCAACCCTGGGTTTACTGCTGTTATTGTTCGTGGTTCGCGTTCTGGTCTTTCTCACTGTGTGAGTTGATGTCTTTAGGAAAAACGTGAAGGCATCTGCGGTGTGTCGGTTCTCTCTGTCTGAAGTCCAAGACGCCTTTCAAGGACCCTACATGGAGAACCAGGACTCTGGCTCCAAGTGGAAGGAATACACTGGAAAGATCCCTGACCCACGACCTGGAACGGTAAACACACATTAGCGCAGAGGCGACGCTGCTTACGCAAACATAAAATGAAGCACAAAAATATAGAGAAGATGAAGCTGATTCAGAATGATGACGCATAAAAAGAGGCAGTGCAAGAGAAGATAGCGGGGAAACGATAGAGAGGATGAACAGCGGCTTCAAGGATGAGGCTCAAGACACAACCAGCTTATGTCACTGAAACCCATTTCCATGGTGATTAACTCTTAGCTCGTAGCTTTGCCGACAATGGCTTAGAGCAGCAGCCAGGGCCAAGGCCTCGTTAGCAGGACCAGACATCATCCATTGCAGTGTCACGTCACTGCTTCGCAGGACCTAATTTTAACTAACTATTCAACGGAAAGGAGAAGCGGTCAAGGGTTTTAACTCGGGAGCGTGAAAGCCTCTTAGAGGAGTTGGCTGAAGTCATTGGAAAAGGACAAAGAGAGGAGGAAAGTTGTCGCCTCAGTCAGGTGCAGAGAGAGCTGAGTCGCCTGCATGTCAGCACAAGCCAGCTGCTGAGCTCACACTGCCTCATTGTAATCTAAGTGAAAAGTAAATTTTTCCCTAGACGTAGCCTTGCATTTTCCTCGCATCCCTTCATTTTTCCAGTAAATTGTCTCCCTAAGCCTCTCATGACGTCCTCTCGTCATCGAGTATTGGCCAGAAATCTCTCTTTTCCCACATCGCGCCTTCTTACTTGCTCATCATCCCTGATTTATTATTTTTTTTTTCCTCCTACAGTGTATAACTGATGCTCTGAGGGCCAGGGACATAAACGTCTCCACGTCCTTGCCTGATGATGTCCTGGATTTTGTCAGGAGACATCCTCTGATGTCCCAGCAGGTCCAACCTTTAGACAGGCGGCCCCTTTTGTTCAGAAGGACCACAGACTACACACACATGGCCGTACACATGATGCAGGGATTGGATGACCAAACATACCATGTATTATACATGGGCACAGGTGTGTATCAATTTATATCAGGCATTAACTGTGCAAGCAACTTGTTAAAGATCTTGTAGCTTGTGTTTTCCATTTGTTCCCCTATATAAAAATCCAAGAGTTTTGTTTTGTTCAGATTTGTTCCACCATTAGGGTTAGATAAGATTAGTCGTTTTAGATGCAAACTAGCTCTCAATAGACCAGAACAATACACATTGTTTAGTGCGCACATATCTGCATGTCACTACCAAAGTTTTGCTCCTATACACACTAAAAACCTGCCAGCAGCACACTCAAGTGTGAAAATAAAATGATCTGATGCGCACATTGACCCTGACGCCGTCCAAATCCACATCCACGCAAAATATATTCATTTGCAACCCGCCCAAACACATTATTTTCACCTATTCAGATACCCACACACGATCACACGTTATCTTTATTTCTCATTGTTGGATTCATGGAAGCATCGGGGTATGATAACACCACTCTGGATGAGCCTGGTTTTTAATGAATAACATTTAGTTTAAAAATTCTGCAAAATGTTTTTCCACAAAATTGATGTTTCTCCTTTTTCTTTGTCACCCAGATGAAGGCTGGTTGCACAAAGCCGTAGATGTCGGAGGTCAGCTGCACATCATTGAAGAGCTTCAACTGTTTGAAGAACCACAGCCTGTTAACAACCTAGTGATATCTGACAAACAGGTAACATGTCTGACAATCGCGTACGCAGACATTTATTTTAGCTCTGCACTGCAGCACCGAAACCTTCCCTTGTTCCCTACAGATGAGCGTGTACGTGGGCTCTCGATCGGGCGTAGTCCAGCTGCCGCTCTCTACCTGCGGCAGATACACTTCCTGCTACGACTGCATCTTCGCCAGGGACCCTCACTGCGCCTGGAGCGGAGTGCAGTGTGTGGATGTCATGACACACGCAAACAGGTGGGTGTCGAATTGTGTCCGCGTGTTTGGATCAGGCGATTAAAGAGCTCCAGGTGCCCTTTTGTGTGTTTGATTTGAGTGTCACTGTGTCCTGTCACAGTGTCAGCCCACAGGACTGTTGTGCAATCACGGTGCTGGCAGAAACCCTGATGTTGGCTGTGATAGTAAACATGCAAGCTGTTTACTTTAAGTGTACTGATTAATGTGAAGAGATACACTTACCTGTAAGATATAAAGAGATCAGAATACAGCAAGCTTGAAATTGGAAAGAATTGAAATCTCAGTATATGTATAATCTTTTTTGTTACAGCGACTTGTGTTTATTCTTTATACTCGTGTGACTATTGTTATGTTTTCTCCTTCCTCGCAGATCCACTTTAATCCAGGACATCCAGCGCGGCAGCACGGGATGCGAGCACACACAAAACGGTACGCAGAAATCTCATCTGCTGCTGCGTAAAGAAACTTTCTTTTAACGCATGAAAGGGAGATTAAAAATAGAGAATGCTAGGAAGAACTCGAAAGATGCATAGTTGTCGTCAGATGGCATGAAGGCCTCTTTGAAAGTTGATTATGCGCACTGTGTTGGCAAAATCCTCTCCTCCCTTCTTTAATCACATTTTTTTTCATCTCTGGAGAGAAATCTGTTTGATATTCAAGGCAGGCAAATGCCTTCTCTCACTTCTCAGTTTCAGTCTGATAAAATGTAGCATCTTCTGCCTCTTCGTTCTCCCTCCGTTCAAGGCAGTGTGAAGGCAGGAATTAAAAGATCTGTATTTGCAGGTCGTGGCTCAACAACGTTGCCCCGCCCCTGTTAAAGATTTAAGATTAACATATGAAATGAGTCAGAGACTGTTTAGCATTTTCATGTGACGTTGAACTTTTCCTTTAATGCTCATCGTTGTGTTTCAGGTGTCCACCAGCGGAGCCGCTCTGTGCGGGTGGGTGATGACGTGCTGCTGCAGTGTGAGCTCAGCTCCAACCTGGCGTCGCCTCTCTGGACTCTGGACGGCAGCGAGGTGCAGGGCTACGACCTCAACTCTGGCTTCAGGACCGGCACCGACGGCCTGTTGATCATCGAGGCCCGCCAGGAGCAGAGCGGTCTGTACACCTGCCACTCCGTTGAGAACAATATCAAGGTCGCCGTCGTTACCTACAACGTGACCATCCGCCTGGACCTGCCTGTTGCCCCACCTGTTGAGCCAACTAGGGAGCCTTACAGCACCACCTTAACAGCACCCTCCTCTGAGAAGCCCCTACCACCACTGCAGGCTCCTCTCCTCCCCCACTCTGAGCTACTCTCCCCCAGGAACATGGAGGCCATGTACCTGTCCCTCATCACCATCCTCGGAGGCCTGTGTGTGGTCCTCGCCGTGGTGCTCGTTTACGTTGGCTTCTGTTTGCGAGTGGGAAACAGAGGGAAGTACTCTATACGTGCCGCAGCTGCAGCCTACCCGAGCAGCAAGAGGCCAAACAAAAACAGGAAGCACAGAAACTCCTCCCACATGGAGCTGAAGACGATCTCCAGTCACTGTAATGGCAATGGCGTTTGTAATGGAGTTGCAAAGCTGCATAACGGCGACATCCAGGACGGAGGCTTCCTACAAATAGTGCCCGGTGAGGGTCACACTTCCCCCAACAAGGAACCTCCACCTCCAGCCCCACCTCTTCCTCCCACACCTCAGCTTTCCTCTCCAGAGTGCAACTTCCCCAACGGTCTCTCAGCCACGTTGCCCAGCGTCCTGAGGAGGATGAACGGGAACAGCTATGTTCTGCTGAGGCAGAGTGATTCTGTAAACACGTCGCCACTCTGCTATTCCTTCGCAGACGAGCTCAACAAGATCTTGGAGAAGAGAAAGCACACTCTGCTGCTGCCCAGGCCTGATGAGAGCTCTGTGTAGAGATGTAGCTCCCCCTGTAGTGGGCGGACTGCTGTTCTTACCTGGTGCCTGTCACATGACTCATCATTGTTGTGGACTAAAACAATGAAAGAGCCTCATCATTATATACTTTTTTTTGGGATTTAAGTCCACACTCAGACATTCCTGCTTCTGTAACTTTTGTCAACATGATTTCCCAAATCCCCCAACACGTAACAAATCCGAGAGAACTTAAATCTACCTCACCTCAACACTGCCCAGTAGGACATGTGCAATCAGACTGTAGTCTGGTCCGAGTATCACGGCCAGGATAGCAGCCACGGAAAGATCTCTGACCCACAAAGCACAAAGCAGACTTGAACGAGGAGTGGAGCTGCATGATAATATAAATACATGTGAAGAGGCGATTCAGACCGGAGGGCAGCTAGCCAAAGTTTGTTTGCACTGACAAGTGCACAGATGGCCTATGCATTTTTAAAACATGACATTCTCTCGCTATAAATATGGAGAGAGGCGGACGTGGCGAGCGAGGGAATGTGGTTTGCAGTGTTTTCGCTTTTAAAACTGGCTTTAACCAATTGCAATAACCAACACGAAATAATAAACAGAAACTCATGATGGCACACAGCAGCCATCGGTGGGACATGGTGAACTAATCATTATTTAATATTACTATGAATCCTAAAATAACTTAACTATTATATTGTTTTACTTTAATGAATTAACATATTAACAGTTTATTCAATTATACTGATAACTTTCTATGTGTTACAATTGGTTGGTAAGCACAAATATGCATTACTATACTGAAGCTAATCAAAGTATATTGAAGTCACATGTTGGCTTTTATAATTATGTTTCAACCTGTGTCTACTAATTCCTATAAGTGAATAATACTTGAACATACATTTACGTAAATATTCCTATCATGTACCAAGTTGAGAAAATATAATATAAAGGGAAACTATTATTTTATATACTTAAATAACTGAGAAAAGAGCTTAAATAGTGATTATTTCACCAAGTTCCGACACACAAATGTTGGATATTTGACAGTATTATTGATTTTAATGCACTTTAAACACCAGTTTTAAAGTGCTTTGTGAAAGTTAATGGACATCTGCAATCAGAGGACCAGAGGAAGTTTTTGGCCGTTTCTCAGCGTGAAGAGCTGCAGCAGTGGAGGCCACAGCTGTGCCTGCTGGACCTTGTTTGACAAGGCAGATCAGAGGAAAAACACTAACTGTGTCTGAGCTGAGCCTGAATCCACCGCTGAGCGACGCCCTCCGTGAGACCGCAGCGCAGAGCAACAGACTGTGGAGCGCAGCGTTGGGCGAAAGATTTCAAGGTTAATAGTTTTTATATCTTACCAACGCATCTCCTACGCAGGCAGTTTGCCAAACAAGCACTTAAAGATATGGATCATGGCGTTGGAGCTCGCTGCTTGACTGAGAGTGCAGTGTTTTCTTAGAATCTGCTGATTTTACGTCCGCTCGTATGCTAACAGCTTGTTGATCTGACAGCTGGGTTGTTAATAATTTGTGGAAAGGTTTAGGTTCAGAGATTTCTAAGTGAAAACATCTGGTTCAGTCTCATTCGCACATACACTGTGTCACCTCAGGCCAATTTACAGTGTGACAGAATGATTCATTCATTAGACGAAGCAGCCGAGGGAGATATTAAAACAAACTTAAAAATATGACTATTATTTTCTGTCTGTTAATGGGGAAATTATTTGTTGCAGCTCTATGGTTTTAACTTGCATCACATATTTTGGCATTACCGCGTCTCACACTCCATCTGTTTTATTTTCCATATTAATCTGCCCACTGCTGCATCACACTGTTGTTCTTCTGTCAGAGCGCAGCATTAATTAAACACTCATCCAATGACAAGGTTGACCTCACTGGAGAAGGAGAGTGAGTTAGAAATCCCCCCAGATATATTCCAAGCTACCAATTATTTTCCTCGTACTCTTGGGTTTACCCCGCCGCACACACACACACACACACACACACAGTATACACGAAACCTTGACAAACATATGTATAGCAGTCGCACATAGACTACCTTGTGTAATCGCACATTTGAATTCTGCGAGCCTGCAATGTCAGGGTGTGAGATTCTGTACGTGCCCGCCGTGTTTCGCAAAGCTCCAAGAGCCAAGATTTCCAGTCAGTGGCACTGATCAAAGACATGAAAGGAGACGGATATAGCTGCTCACTTCACACATTAAAAGCCTTCATTAAAGCCTTTTGACCTATTTTAAAACACAAGGTGAACACAACACCAGTTATCTGCAGTTTACTTTGCAAATGCGTCAAATCAGTGCTGCTCTAATGGAGACACATTGCTGACATCTGAATATTTTTCTTTCTCTCTCTCTGCTATTTGCAGGTCTGATGAGCTCAGGTCAGTTTGAATCCATCTTAATTTCATTCCCGGGTACACCGTCCTCCAACCAGAAGGCTGGCTGCAAAGATGTTCTTTTAATGAGCGGTGAAATAAAACTCGCCCTCGTTAGTGGACGGCAGAGCCAGAAGCGAGTCTCTGCACCGCCAGCTCTGCCCCGCCACAACTGGAATGAAAATTAGTGGCTGCAGTGTCTCAGCCAGCAACGTTTGTTTTTCAGACGGCAGCTCTTCGTGCGCAGAGAGCGTCCTCACGTCTGTTTGACGCAAACTTAACAACTGAACACGTAATGACATTTTTTTCCCCCCTATTTGCTGCATGAATTGTGTTTCAACTGTTTCAGTCAATGAAAGGACAGCTCATTTTAATGTTAATGAAAAAGTGCTATTGCTGATGTTTGAAAAAAAAAATAAAAAATGCTTTGTGAGCCAATTTTATTGCAAATCCAAGAAGAATTTTCCTGAAGGAAGGAAAAATGGGGCGTATTTATTTTATAATTTTGTACATTGTTTCTTTTGGAAATTATTGTCAATGTTAAAGTGCCACTTGTGAGACGCTCTGACAGATCGGACGGTCACAATTTGCCTGTATTGCACAAGATGTGATGAGTAGAAGCACGGTAGCCAAAAAGCATGCAGAGGCTGCACCAGCACCGCAGAAATGAATCTTTCTAACCCACTAATGGGAGGAAAAATACACTAAATGACACATAACCCTCACCATATTCCAATAAGGGATTGTTGGCTTTTTTTGTAGCTGTAATGTTCACATAATAGTTCTGATCTCTGTTTGCATGTTTCACCATGCTTTTGTACACAGCAAATAAAATGCTTTTACTAAACTAACACTAAGTGTAATAGGGCACTGGATTCCTTCACATTTCAGTCATGATGAATTCAAATAAAACTTTGTACTTTAAACACTTCGCCTCCTCACTTTTGTTTGTGTGTATTTACAGAGAGATGAAACAAATCTTCCCCCTGTCAAAAAGCATTGGAAAAGAGCCCTCTTATTTGATATGAAGGAGGAAGCACAGGGTAAATATTGTCACTGCAAGAAAAACAAGGCGTCTGCTTTGTAACTGGAAGGTGGCCCAAGTTCCTGCAGCACGGCACAGACTGGTATGGAAAATTTTGATGTCCCAGGACTGATTCGGAGCCAAGAAGACAGCGTTGATGACAAATCCTGAACATACCGTGCATGTCCTGTATCCTGTGAACACATTAAAGGAGCAAACGTGCCCTCACTGGATGCAGGTTTTATAAAAGACCAGCAGCTCTTTACGTTCAATCTAAGCCTTTTGAACTTATCTTTCAGCAATGGCACAGTCGATAAGTGCCAACAAACAGATTTTTCCACCATCCAGATGACCTTTTGTCATGTTTCAGAGTGAGAGGGCAACACCCAGCTTTCAGACAATAACTCTGTTGTTGTTATATCTTAACCAGCAGCTCAACAAACCAACCACAAATAGGTCGACCGTGTCATTCACACAGTGCTGTGTGTAAGAGTGCCAAGTACCTGCGGTGCGTACAGCTTGACATGTGATTAACAAACTGCCATGGTTAGTGTGTAATGCTGTCGTGGATTAAGCAACAGGAAGAGCCTGTTCTGCTTGTGAATGCCCGACTGGAAGACTTTCATTTTGTTCGCCCAATATGTGCAGCTTAAATAAAAAGTAGCAGCTCTGCTGAGATTTGTGAAGTCACACACAACATAATAAGTTATATTTTAGGTCTAATGCAGCTTTAGTTGTCGAATGAATGCAGACAGGCTTAACGGGAGAGGTGGATCTGCAGAGGAAGTGATTTCCAACCTCTGGGTCAGGACCCGTATCAGAGGTCATGTGGAGGAGTCATGAGATGACCACGAGAGAGGGAAGCAGACTAAACGTGATTCTGATGCACAATTAGGTTAATTTATTTTTAAAGATATTTGGTACGGAGCTTTTTGGTAGCTTTGCACGGCACTAGGAATGAAAGCATCGATCCAGAATTAAATATTTCAGCAGCTACTCAATGAATCAGACTTTGACTTTGTAGAAACATTCACGTTTTCTAGAAGGTCGATCCTACAACAGATTTTTAGTTTGGTTGGAATGAGATAGAAATCTGTGTCACACAATAAAACTGACTTATCAAGAATATCTGAAAACTAGTATTAATTAAGAGGCGGCCTAATTAAATATTATAATGCCAACATGAAGTACACACAAAGACTGAAATGTCTGCCACACTGATTAGAGCTGTTTTGCTGGTATTCAGACAAACCGACTGTGATTTCTCTGCTCTCTGTAACGCGCTCCATCTCTTAGAAATAACCCGTCAGGTATCTTAATCTGACATTAAAACATCGATTCTATTCCTGGACTGATTTGCACCTCAGAGGACGTGATTTCAACAGATGTGCTTTTTTTTTTTCTTTGAAAGCTGTAGATATTTGATAAATATCACCCTGGGAGAGAGCGCGAGGGATGAAAGGGCTTCCAGTGATAGACGAGGACAAAAAATAGATTTTTAGCTTGAAAACATCAGTCATATATCAAGGTAACCGTCAGAGCAGAAAGCGCGGAGAGGTGGAGGAATCATATCGGCGCTTTGGATGAGTCCCACTGTTCTTGTTCTACTTTTTTTTTTGTTTCTCTTCCTCTTAGTTCATTCATTTGTTCTAAATTCTTATCTAAATGTGAGCAGCAGGGCTTTTGTGTTTGTCTGAGCGGGTTGGATAGACAAGAAAGACACACCCAAAGAAATCACAGTTGAATCAGGGAAGAGGACACATACAGTAGCTCGCTTTTGCAACAAGGGAAACCAAAGAAATGAAAAATATGAAACATTCTTCAAGGTTTGATAGCTTATATATGACTCAGCTTTTGCTCCTCTACTCATCGACCCACCTCGTCTAAATTATCCATCTCTCTCTACTTGTTCTGATTATTTGCTGCCCATGTAATATTGGAAATACTAGACAGACAGAGCTATGTTATATTAGGGTTTTGACTGTAATAGGCTCTGGAGCCTCAGTGAAGCACAGTGTAGACAACGCTGCTGTGTGTGTGTCGACTAAATACTTCTCTACATCCACAAAACCGATTATTAAGTCTCTTTATTTAGTAGATTTAATGAAAACACTGATGGTGCTCAGAGTAAACTGTCATGTCTCTGTTCACTCCCTGTGTAGCTAACAATAATCCACATAAACATGCCCCTAATAATGCTTTATGCACTCTGAAATGGTTTTTGTGGGTGTCGCCATTATAAAAAGCCTTTCTGTTGACAATGGCAAGTGTGTCATGCTGCACTTTTCTTCCCCAAAACAAGCAGATACTGTTGCTGGTTCACACCAACAAGCAGCTCCTCTATGGCCTCCTCCTCCTCCTCCTACTCCTCCTCCTCCTCCCGGACCAGTTTGACGCCACGCGTCTCTGCTGTCACACACTCTACGCTCACATATCAATCAGCTCTTTATCTGCTTCTACCACTTCACCCATCTGGCTCATTGCCTGTCTGTCACATGGCTATCAAAGGCAGACAGGTTGACGTTGGCAGATATACCTGATAAACCTGCAGAGAGTTGCAAATTTTAATCTGAAAGCCCTGTGACAAACTGGGTTAATAATAGGCGATTAAAATGATTGCTCAATTGCAAACTGGCATTAAAAGCTTATTGGATATACTGAAATGTGAGCTGGGCTGACTAAACCACTTCTGGCTTTAATAGCAGTTTAATAGCTGCCAAATTGGGGATTTTTCTTGACAGCAGCCAAACAAAATCAACACAAAGGGAGCCTTTTTGAAACATTTAAAGATGCCTTGTGGTTTATGCAGCAGCGGAGGAGGAAGCAATAGAGGGAAAATCATGTTGTAGCTGCCAGGTAGGACGCAGACACACCCAGGTGACTGTGTCCTCCTGACACGTCACCTGGACGATCAGTTTCTCCCACAGTCACGCTGCATTCTCACCCACTCACAGTGGTGAGTGTTGCAATTTCTTCTGAGAAAACGCTGTCACTCCAGCTAGATGTTTTGATAGCAGCTCGATTGAGTTTCACTCGAAACTTTCTATCTAATCACCAAAACTGCATCCTAGATATGACGTTGTTTGTCCTCTTCTCTTCGCCGAATGATAGTTATACAGATTTAACCAAACACAAAGGCTGCTGCTGCACAGCCAGGTAATGTGTGCTCATGTAGATGTAAAGAGGATCCTCACAGACAAGCAGCTGATGAGGCAAATATCCTGGGGCAGCGGAGACAAAATGTCTGATCTTTACCCTTTGGACTTTTGAAATATTGACAGTGTGTAAACCAGCTCAGGGTACATGTCTGTGGTGTCTTTGATGTTTAACACCGGACCAACAGAAAACACTGCTTGTTTAAAAATGATTAAAAAAAATGACTGTGTGCTCTTCCCATGTGTTTCAGTAATTAATGTGTTTATTTTGTGTGTATTGCTCTGGGCGGACTGGACTGCCTTACTCACTGGACTCTGAGCTCACCGGCTGACACGTTCTACTCTCACTCGTGTGGTGCCACCTAGTGATTTTCTCCTCTCAGTGATGTCAACTGCACTGTGTGCTGTTTACCACTGGAGGTCACAGACAGTCTGCTAATAGAAAAATCTCCATATCTGTTCCGCTGCAGCCACAATAAACACAACATACCAAGATGTATTTTCCTGTTGGCTGGAGCTATGCCACACTATAATACAATGAATTAGTATCAACAATGTGGCTGTGAGTCATCCAGATCATGATGGATGGGACAGGACACCACCCAGGTTAATCTAAACTAATTCCTCTGAAATGTAGGTTAGTGGTGGGTCTTTAACAGACCTGCTGGGACTGGCAAACTGAGCAATTGTTTGAGGCCCCTGGAAAAAAAATAATAAGAGAATGGGGGCCCCAGGTGGCTACCTTTAAATCTATGAAGGCCCTACAGTGTATCGATAACCCCTTAGTGTGCCCCTTCTGTCTACCCTATAACATATTTCTCTAGTTTGAACTGCCTCAGTACATACATTTTTGCCTGGGACAACCCAGTCATATGAGTTTAAAGTGTATAATATGGACAGATTTAAAAAACTTAAACTCCCCTTCAATTTAATTTAGAACTGAAGAAGACGCGTGGATAAGAGTTGAAACACTTTTTTTTTTTTTGTTTTGTTTTTTAATATAAACAATGTGCTTTTTTTTTTTAACTATAAAGCTTTAAATTACAACATGCTGATGACATTTAGACTGCAGCAGTGGGATAAGCTCTCTATATGTTTGATGCACAGACAGCCTTTAAGAAGTGATCTATTTCTTAACTCAAATGGACATCGAAAGGTTTCAGAGTGTCACAGACACATCTGAACAGTTTTTCTTTGATTGACTCCCGTTGTAGCTACTGCCCTTTAAAACAAACACAACTCACATCCAAAGGGAATAGCGAGTCGAAGGCTGACCTTGACCCCCGAAAACCTGGCATCAATCCTTCATGTCAGCAAGCACCCAAGACCTGATGAATGTGTTACTGAACGAGGGCAAGGCCGAATTCCTGCCAGCTCCAGAGGCGCTGTTCCATGGCTGACCATGACCCCCAACCTTCCTGTGCAAAAACAAAGTTCCCCCGATCAAATCCAAGCACAGTTTCAACATAAAACAGATTACTGTCCCGGTGGCACACTTAGATTTGAATAGATATCACTCACACACACCAAACACAGAATTCCCTCAGTCTATAAAGAATCACGTACACCAGCAGCTAAGAGTCAAGCAAGCACATTTTGATTATAGCCCAAATACCTTGTGCCACTTTTACAGCTGAGGCTATGTGATTCCGTTGAGCTGCAGTCAGCGTCGTGACAACTGCATTATAAAAATGAATTCACAGTAAAATGGTGACGCAAGTGCTGGAAGAAGAGTTCAGATTCAAAATACAACAAGGCTCTGCAGCAAGTAAAAGCCCTGAAATATGACCTTAAATGAAGTAGCATCCCACACTTAACTAGGTAACCCCCCCGATCCCTTGCTTTTCTTTGCTTTCTGGTCCCTCTTTCATGATAGTTACAAGGGACTCAAGGAGCCAGAACTTCCTCAGTCGAACCCCCACCCTGACTGTCACTTATCTTCCATGTCTGCATTCAACCTCACCCATCCCTTCCCTCCGACCCCTCTCATCCCTTCATCAATTTCCCTTGTGTCTTATTATAATTATTTGTATACAAATGCCACGGATCATGTACAGACATAGATACATGTATAAATCAGGTGAACATGTGCATGCTGTAGAAAGAAGGTCTTTTTCTAGGACATGTAAAGTATATGTACAGGTTCCTATTTCTACTGGGTCACTTTAGTTTTTTCCTTTAGGGCAGCAATCAGTGAAGGTAGCCTATATCTTATCTTAGTAATGGCAGCTTTCAGAAAACAGCTTTCAAATGTTTTAAGAGTATATGTAATCTATATTTCAAATGATATTTGAGCTTGTGTATGACGTTCAAAATTAGAATCTGCTACTACCTACAGTTGTCAAACATGTGGTCCAGTTGAAGAATAACATATCTAAAAATGGCCCTAGAGTACTTGAGTAAATGTCCTTGGTTGTCTTCCAGCACTGAGGAGCACACGTGAAGTCAGCAAACTGAACATCTGTTACAACAATATCTATAAAAGCATCAGCCAACACAAGCTGCAGGTCACACGAGGCCCGGCGGAGTGTTTTGATCAGAGCAAGGTTTTGTTTAACTGCTTTTTAATTCAACTTTGAATGGTAACTTGTAAGCGGAAGGCTGTTTAATTTCTACTTTCAAAAGATAGCTTTCATTTGATTGTGTGCGTTGGCTGAAGGCCCCGTCAGCAGAGGACAACAAAGAGGACAGCTGCACAGAGAAGTTCTTACCGGCAGAAGGAGAGACTGTAAGGAAACAGCGTTGTAGATAAATTAATTAGCAATACAGCTTAACCTCATTTGCAGCCTTGCACAGCCACAGGCAGAAATCAGCAACTGTAGGAGAAGTCAGATTGGCGGCTGGTTAACTAACTAGAAACACTCCTTTGTTGGATACGACACCCTCCGTGCATAAATATGACCTCACACCCAGAATATTAAATCACCTTCAAACTGATGTCAGTGTAACACAAAAACTAGACGCACATTGAATGTGTCTTGAGGGCCCAGCTACTGTTTCAATGTGTGTGAAACACAATCAACGGCAGGACGGAAAGGCAATTTCAGGCTTCAGTGACGAGAACACTTGTCTGTATTTCAGTGTCATTCTTGTTTAAGGTGGATGGAGGAGTCAGATGTGTGTGTGGGTGTGGGTGTGTGTGTGTGCATGTGTGGACCTGTGTGTCTCATTTCTGCTGACTTACACCATTTCCTACGTCTTCCCGTCAATTTGTGCGTCCATTTATTGGGAACACATGTTGCCAGCGCTGTCTGTGCATCAATACGCTGTCAAATTATTTCACCGGAGCGATCTTTGCTGCTGACAGTTATTGCCGCTTTTGCATAACCCTGATGGTGGGTGGAGGGCACGCTGACCTGACAGAGTGTCTTCTTCATGTGTCACATTTGCATTTATTTGCAAGGGTTCATTTACCAATTTACTTGTTTAAATGTCCTTGATTGGCAAGAAGAACAAAAATGAACCGTACTAACTCAAAAAATAAGACAATAATAAAGATCTAGAACACTTTTCACTAGGCCAAGGTGGAGCCTCGAGATTTATTTAATCTTAAGGCATTTATTATTTTGGTCATTCCAAACCAACTTACCCTTTTCTTCTTCTTGAAAGTATTCATGTATAAACTCCTAGGCCAATAAACATTGCCTAATTTTTGTAGCTTGGTCCTCTGAGCTCATTTTAATCCTTGTTAAAAAATCTTTGTTTTCCAAGTCTCATCAATACTTTCTTTTTCTCTGGACTGGGTTGAAATGTGTACCAAACTTCTAAAAACAAACATCTTATTCACTTCTTTATTTTTTATTTTTTTGCAGGACCACCTATAAATTTGGTTGCAAGAAAGTGAAAACTAGTGACGATATTAATTCTTCAAAAGTATAGATTCTTCATCATGTGCTTTGTCCATTTAATTACTATAAAACTTCCAGCAGCATGAATTAACTGAATGCACCCTTGGAGTTTATGTGATATTCAGACGATTTAAACTCATTCCAGTGAAAAATTAAGAATTTATGAGGCTTACTGTAAAACACTGTGCAAAAATGATTACATTTAGCCCTGAGAGCAACATACCGTAAAACTACAAAGGCATTTGGAGGAGAACTTTAAGATCTTTGTAAGACAACTTAACTATTTTAAGCTACAAGCTGTGAACTGAAGTGACCGTTTAGTTTATCATGTGTTCTAGTGGAGCATTCACATTTCAGTTGAATTCATAATATATCCTGAGTCGAAAACACATTAAATACCAAGGCTATTTAGATTCTTCTTTAAAGCCAGGGCTGTATCCACAGAGGATCTTAGGATCCTAAATGGCAGTAAAAGGTCAGAACCATGAGTTTCCGCTTGAGAGCGTTTCACAAAGCGACAGAGAACAACTTCTAGAAACAAAGAACGGTATAGCTTCGAGACGGGCGGGTGGCGGTCGACTGTTGCTGCGGATGACATCATGTGACAAGAATGGACTCGCTAAGTAAAGAAGACGGGAGCTGGCTCTTCATGATGCACAAAACCAGGAAAGCGCCCGGTCAACATGGTGCTCGCTGCCGCCCACCCCCTCTTGTCCCGAATCCTGTGCTGATCAACTGGCTCCAATCTCCATTCAGATCTTAAACAGATTCCTGCAGCATTGTGAAGTTCCTTCTAACGCTCCACCAGCATCCTGGTCCTCAAAAACATACCAGCGCTGGACTGAATTACTGCAGGTTTCCTACTGTATATAGCAACGTATCCTGTCTCATGTGATTTGTATTTTCCCTGTGTTGTTTTGATTAATTATAAGGCATATAATCCATCACATTTCTGAATGATGTATTAGAAATCTTTGGAAAGAGGATCCTGTTGTTGCTGCTCCGTTTTTTAATCAAAAGGACATGCAAATGTATTCTCTAAAGAAGAAGAAAGAGGGCATGAGAGCAGGCAGTAGCCAAAGTTGAAAATGCTAGGTCACTTTTTATTGCTGTTTGTCAAAATAAAATGACTGTTCTCTTGAAGTAACAGACGGAGCAGGAGGCTGCTCCAGCTCCGGTCACAAACTGAGACATTAACTATTCAGAAACAGTGAAATTTGTCACACTGTGCGTCAAGAGAGCAGGGAGGACGACCCAAACGGTGGTGCGATGGAGCGATACAGGAGGGAAACAATAAACGCAAAGTAGGACTCAGGAGTGTTTTGGCCCTTTGTGTATGTAATAAATGTCATACTGTGAATTTTACCAGGCCTGTTGGATCAACTGGATGTTTTCTGAGATTCAGATTCAGATCACATACAGCAAACTCATTCATTCATTCATCTTCTGTAACCGCTTGTCATGTGAAGGGTCATGGGGGGCTGGAGCCTATCCCAGCCACAGCAAATTCAGATAGATGCACTTCACTTGCACATGAAGTGCAATGCAATAAATACAGTCGTGTTTAAATCTGAACTGTGTTCAGTGGTGATTAAATTCCAACATTAGGTAAAGCGCAAACTCAATAAGCTGTGTGATGTGGTCAAAGGCTGCAGACCAAACAAGTGAGCTGAGTTGGGAGTCACTTTGGTTCATGTAATCACTTTTTTTGTTTTAATATCACAGAGAATTAGACAGAAACATGTAAAACACTGTCAGTGTCTTCCTGGGGTTAGCAACAAACACGCATGCTAGAGTAAAAGCAGTAGACTTGAAAATATATGCTGTATGTTGTACATAGATATGGATTCTGTATGTGTGTCAGTGTTTGTGCATACTTGCATTAGGTTGTGTTATTGCGACATAACTCTGCTTACAGAGTCACACTGTGGGAACCTGATTCCTATTTTGGGGACAAAATGCAAGTTGCTGTCAAATAAATCATTAAATATGTGTGTAAGTGTTGGGCAGGTAGTCGTTATAGTTAAATCCCAAAGAAATAAAAGTAAGTTAATGTTATGTCCTCTGACTCTTTTATGTCCTCTGACTCTTTCGGGAATGCTAAGTTTGTCCGTCCCAACAAATTTTTGAGGGCTAAAACCTGTTAAGACTTGAATTTAGGCTAAAGGTTACAATTAGGTTGGGGTTAGGCTCTTAACTGAGATGGTTAGGGTTATGCTGAGAGGCTAGGAAACGCATTATGTCTATGGAAAGTCCTTTCAAAGATAGAAACACAATTTTGCATGTGTGTGTGCGTATCCTCTGTAAGACAGAGATGTTTAATTGAGTAAGAGGATCCAGCTCCAATCCTGGATTAATATCCCAATGGACTATCTGAGAGGCAACCGAGGGGTTTGACCCATTTACACTCACACAACGCAGCATCACAGAGACAAAAGTACCCAAAACTGCTGCATAAAAATGATGAGGAAACCTGCGTGGGTGCCACTGCTTTGGTGACTGATTAATAGAAACAACAGTGGCAGGTGTCCAGTCAGCAGGGAGCACTTAATGACTTGTTACCTTGACTTCAGGCTCAGTGATGCATGTTCCTGTAAACATTCTGCATTGCAGCAGTCGGGTCCATCCAAACCCCTCCCTCCCTCCACCCCCTTCATCATCATCATCAATACCTGGTTGAATAACCGATGATGCAGTTAGTGAGCTGGCTAATGGGAACAAGCATCGTGCTTCACTGGAGATCCATCTATTTTTATGAGAAAAGGAAGCGAGACGCTATCAGCTCTAATCACCTGGATCTGTGGGGAGGTCTCACGTTACGCGGCTCAGATTAAACATCGAGGGAGGAAAGTGCAAACAAGCAGCTTGACAAGAAATGTCCGGAAACTCCTCTAAAAGTCATATTTCTGAGGCTCTGCCATCATGTTTGTTGCTCTGAAAGTGAAGGTCAGACTGTCTCCAGGGTTGATATTAGTGCAGTTCTGGACTTTACAGCACAACAGAGACTTTTTCTTCTCTTTCCTTCCTGTATTCCCTTCGTTCTTTCCTTCCTTCCTGATTAGGGCCGGTGTAAGTTTTAATGGTGTTTAGTGTTTGTTATGAGCCCAGGGTCGACCCAGGGGCTCCAGTTAAAGCACAAGTATGTAGTTTTTCACACTCCCAGTGCTTCTCGCGCAGACCCCGTGTGGAATATGAAACACGATGAAGATGAAATGATGCAGTCATCCGGGGAGGCCACTTGGAGCCTTCAGCAGAGGAAAATAGTTGTAAGGTTGCGGGGTTCGGTGAAGGACATGGGAGGAGCACAACAAGCTTGTTTTCAGCAAATTCTTCTCCGTTGTGCTGGGGAAATTAGAGGAAACATGCAGAGCTCAACAAGAAGGGGGATTTTCTTCTTTTCTTTTTACAAAGAGCAGAGATCAAGGGGCTGAATTCCAACCAAAATCAAATAATCCCTAAATTATTGAATGATGTTGTGTGATTGAGGTTGATTGACCTCAAATTATATCCAGATTTCCCTTTTGGATGCCAATAAGAAATAATTGAGGACAGAAGACTAAAATCTCCCTTCATTCCTTTCCAACCCTTGTTTCTGCATCCAGACCCACCCCTCTCCTTCCTTTGCAAATGCTAATCTCTTATGTAATACGGTTCATACACACACACACACACACGCACACACACATGCTTTGAATTATATTTCAGGCCCTCACTGTAATAACAATTCAATATTATTATAGCCTTCTGCGATTAAATAGAGCAGCCCCGACCGACCCTGAGCCGGAGAAAAATAACGACGGCCTCGCTGTCTTCCGAAGCCTCTGGGACAAACTCCTGGTCTTTACTTTTCAATGGCAAAACACCGGCTGTTCAGATCATACCGTGGGCGCAAACACAAACTAAAAAGAGAAAAATGGAGTTGTTAAAAAAAAAATAAACAGAGGGGGTCAGTGAGAAGACGATGGATGGGGAGCAGGGTGTATAGACTCTAAAAGCAGATGCTCCCTTGACTGGTCCCGTCTCCCCACATTAGTGAAGTGCACTCTCTTTCCTCCTCTTCCGTCCCCGTCTCTCCACCGGCCTCTCCCATGTACCTCCTCGCTTAAAAGGAATCTATCAGCGCCTTTTCATCTCTCTGATGCTACTTTCATTTTGCTCAAAGCCGTCCGGAAACATTTGAAGAATAATCTGTAAAGGATATCAGTTGTCTGGTTGATGAAATATCATCCATGTAAATACAGGTAGTGATTATCTAGACATTAATTAATTGGAGAATATATTTTTTTGACAGCCATGGTCAGGTATGATCCATAAATATATAAAATTTCTTGTTGAAGAGAAGGGTTTATGCTAGATTCCTCCCTTTTTAAAGGCCGTCTCCACTCCCTGTCATTACAGCACAAACACATATTAAGACGCACTGTGCTCATCCTTTTACAGTGACAAACAAAGAAGCGGTGCATGACTCATAAGGTGTTGTTCTGAGTTCAAGGATTTTGCACAAACAACATTTATAGCTCCGGTTCTGACACGCTGTAGCATTAGCAGGGCAGACACCGTATAGACGGCTGTCTGTGTGTGTTCCCAGGATCCCGGGACAGTCACGCTGTTAGCATCACCCCAGCCAACGCAAACATTTTTACAGCTGCTGTTTTAAACTAAGACCCCTGTGCTCTGTTTTCCACACACTAAACACACCAAACGTCCTTCCAGGTCTTCTTTGTGTGTTCACACGTGTCACTGAGAAAAAAAGGTGAGGCGATAATTTAAGAGATGTGTCGGCCCGAAGCAAAGTCCTTGACCTGTTTTGATATTAGAAACATGCTTGATGTCACGGCAGGAAGCAATATCTCACCCGCTCTCAACGTGTCACTGTTCAACCTCCAGTGTTCTCAAGTACACATCCTGTAACTGCGCCAATGTATTGTAAAGACTTTCAGGTCATGAGACTGTAAATCTAAAACAAAGACGTATTCGAAGGCAACTGGACCTTTGTTTGAATTTTCCTGAAGACATTTCACCACTCATCCAAGTGGCTCATTCAGTTTTAAATGACTGGTGGAGAGTTTAGGATTTCAAATGGAACATACATCGATCAGGCATAACATTATGACAACCTGCCTAATATTGTGTAGGTCTCTCTTGTGCCTCCAAAACAGTTCTGACTCATTAGAGAATGAACATGGGCGTTCTGAGGGAGTCCTGTGGGTGTTGCTAGTGTGGGCCTTTGGGTCCTTTGGGTCCTATGGGTTGAGGGGAAGGACCCCTGTGGATCAGGCTTGTTCCAGTGCATCCCACAGATGCTTGATCAGTTTGGGATCTAGTGAATTTGGAGGCCAGGTCAACACCTTGTGCTGTTCTTCATGTTTTTTTTTTGAGTTGTTCCTAAACTGTTTTTGTGTGTGTCCCTGTGTCAGGCTGCATCCTGCTGGGGATGGCTGCTGCCATCAAGGTGTGTCATTGCTATGGGGTGGGGGTGTCTGGTCTGGTCTAGGTGGGTGGTACATGTCTAAGTAACATCCACATGAATGCCAGGTCCAAACGTTTCCCAGTAGAACTTCACTTGTGTCATAATGTTATGCCTGATCGGTGTGTCCACCTGAAACTCACATGACTAGGGTCTCTTAAAGACACAATTCAGACCAGAATGTTGTTCAGATTAAGTTAGGTGGTGTCCTATTTTCCCTATTAACAGTTTTCTCTGTAACACGTATTGCAAGGAAAGGGAGGACCTGAGTGCAGGACACAGTCAGGAGGGGCAGGAAGAGCCACTCAAAGTCAATTTAATAATGACTTACTAAAATGTAGAACAAGAGGTGCTGCAGAGGTAAGCGGGTAATCCAAATCCAACAAAAGGTGAAATCCAATCAAAACAGAAACAGGGTAATCCAAAGTGAAAGCAAAAACCGAGGCACACAGAATCAGGGGAAACAGGCAGGATGGTGAAAGACAGGGCTGCATGCTGTATAACATACCAGGGATAATGGGTTAACGAGACAGAGGTGAAAAAACACACAAGCAAAACAGGTGAGAGTGATCACAGGAGTGGGAAAGGACAAAGACAGGAAGGAAAAACTGGATAACAAAAACATACCAAAACACAATATCATGATATCCAGACTTAAGAGGTGAGTTTATGAAACTTTTTGGGACCGTTATTAAGACCGTGTTGTAAGAAGCGGATATGTTATGTCTCTGTCCATCTTCCCTGTTCACGGAGGGGTTTTACAATTCGAAATAGACGGCTTCCTTTATTCCCCTTACAAATCATTTGTCTTCTCTGTCTAAAATGTTGACTTTGTCATCCTCAAAAGAATGTCCCTCGTCCTCAGATGTAGGTGGACCGCTGAGTCCTGACCTGACCTGTTCTGAGCGATGTGTTTGTGAAATGCTTGTTTTATTTCTACAATGCCTGTGCATTCCTCAGAGCATTCAGCCACATAGACTACGTTTCTCTGTTTTGGCCCTTGTTGTAAACAAGTTTCTGCCTCGGTGTGTTGCTGCACATGGATGCAGTGTTTATTGAAAATGGACGGATTTATAATAAGATGCAGGTGAATGAGGAAGTTAAAGGTCTGGAGTTGAATGCATTTGGTTCTTATTCGGGCATTTTAAAGGTCAGTGGACTTGGAGGCCGACAAGGTCGCTGAGCCACAAAATGCTTTTGTTCGCGAAGTGCCGCGGGCGATGAACAAAAAGTTATTACGAGGCAGTCAGAGTGTAAAAGCACAACTGCTTGGCTGAGTGTTGTGTAACATTAATAGTTTTCTCCAGTGTTCTCATTCATCAGTTCACAAATGTGCAGTAATCTCATCTTTAACCTGAAGGGATGGGGCAGATTTACACAACATGACAGTGCGCTGCCTGCAGCCTTTGCCTGACTAAAATAACCATCTGCACTGAAGTCTCTTGGACACGTGCAGCATAATTCACTGGCTCTCACTACTAACTACGAACAGAGACACATGCACGCTCTAATCTGGGTCAGCACTCTCACTGTACTACGAGAGCACATCATTGTATCATTTCACATAAAACAATACAAACTACAGCTTTTTGTGTTTGCACAACATGGCTGTCTTCATCGGCTCGCATGTTTTCATGTTTTTGCGAGTGCATCTATGTGTGTGAGTACTTGTGACACCGGTGACATTTATGAACACTCCATAAGGAAAGGTTAGGTTATTCATTCTCTGTTTGCCCGCTATGTATGTGAGTTGAGAACAAACACATCCAGGAGGCTGCAACTCCCTCAGCAGCGCTCTACAGTGTGCGCGGTGCTGCATTGTGTATCTGAGAGGACACAGTGCATGCAGAGGTGTGGGAGGAGAATAAATCTTGCATAAGCATCTGAGATTAGGATGCTGTTGTGTGAGACACTGCAGCAACTTTGGGGCTCAAATATCTATGGGCTCCTAAACGCGAGTTTGCCTCTTGCATCCATGATCATAAACTTGTAGTGTCGTGTTTGTGAAAAGGATATAATTCCACTAAACCTCAGACCTGGCTTCTCATTTCACACACAGAAAAATGTTTAACCTGCAAACTAAAAGCCCTTATTCTGACTCAAATTCAGCCCGTCCGAATATGTCTGTGACAGTTCCTTTGACGTGCGCTCACTGGTTTATCCCATATCAATAATGCAGGATTATAATTCCTCCCCTTTGAAGTGGCTGTTCAAATAATCCAGGGAGGATTGCTCCTGGCATCCCATTTTCAGCTCAGCAAGAAAAAAAAAAAAAGTGGAGTAAAAAGAGAAAAAAAACCTGAATCTGGAGGTTGAAGCTGGGAGGAAGCGTGAAGCTGCTGGAGGTAGTTAGCTTTAACCTCGCTGCCTGGAAAACGTGCTCGGCGGCGATTAGTGTGTTCGCATCACGAGGGGATGCAGAATGAAGAGGTTTTTTTGACGGGGCGTGACATAAAAGAAATGTTTGTGTTGGCGCTGTCATTTATGAGCTGTAGTGTCCACATGTCGGGTTGGGGAAGCAGTAGTGATGCAGAAAAACCTCTTTCCGCTTACCAAGCTATTGTTAACAGGGATACAAGAGTTGAATCTCTTTTTATGATCTTTAAATGTATAAATGTTGAAAGAAATTATTGGGGGTTGATTGTAACTGATGGTTTTCTATGCTTTTAGTTGAACTTCAACATTGTGTCACATCATTTATGGTTAACCAACCAGCAAACTACAAAACAGATGTGTATTTTAAGATGGGACCTTTTTAAATAGGAAAGACAGCATACTTCCTTATATTAATTTTAAATCCCTTTTTAGCTTTTACTCAAGATACAGTGGAACTTTTCTGGTCAGGAAAACTAAATTCATGCATGTATTCATATATTTAGGGTGCATGACTATAAAAAGTCAGATTTCATTTTGTGCAGTCATACGTAAAGCGTGTTATTACATACTGTATTTCATGAGTATAATTATATATTTCCTGCATGCAGGGGTTTTGTGGAGGTCAGAGTTCAGCTACAGTGCCAGTGACGCAGGGGGTGGGTGAACATATGGGATGTTAATTAGAATGTATGAAAGTGCATCAGGATGGGGGAATCAAATGAAGATCAAAGCGGTGGCTGGCCACCGAATAAATTGCCAATGAGGGGGTTTTGTTGCACAGACGTAGTCCTAATGAGTAGAATAGCGGCATTAAAAAATCATCTTCAGAGCGTGGCTTGAGTGAGTTTTCACTGCCATATGCCCCGCCTGCCACGGCAGCAGCAAAGTATTTCACAGAATTAGACAGAAACTGAGCTGTCATGACGGTTTACAAGACCAACCTTGACAGCAAAGAGATGAGAGGCTCCGAACAGACAGCGGTATCAAAACAGAGATGAAGCTGTTTTTTGCCCCAGTTCTCTGCTTCCCAGACGCGCAGATTCTGCTTGTAGACAAAGAATTCAAAATTGGATGAGCTCGCAGCCTCAGACCGCAGAGTGGAATCTGAGGGAATAAAGTGTTTCATGCTACGCTGCTTCTCTCCTGCTTCGACCATTATAGAAATATGTAAATAAACCCCCGCATACAACAGTGCTGGCCGTGCAGGAAAACTCTAATTGGGGACATGACAAAGATGTCACAGTGCTTGATGAATTTTTAAAGGGCCGAAACAAAAGACAATGGCATTATTCAAAATCCCCTGTTGTTGATGTTGTTTTTTTGTTTTGTTTTGTTTGGCAGATTGGCCTTGGATGCACTTTTGAGCTTCATTGTTTATTGAACAGCTAAAATTCATCCACTTGGCAATTGACTGATAAACAATTTATGAGTCGTTACACACAAAGGTTGGACCAGTAAAATGCGCTGCATGTTGTAACTGAAGAAAACAGAAAGATGTTTTTGTTTTTCAGGTTGATGTGAAGGATTTTAAAAGCGCTACTGGAAGCTCTTTGATATTTCAGAATGCTTTCGAGGCCGAGTCTGGAGCTCTTGTCAGGTGTCTGCTGTAGGATGAAGACCCCGAGGGGACAGAGCATGTGTGAGTCATATGATCTCTAGCTTTCGGCCTTCACACAGACCGACCAAAGTGGCCTGGAAACAAAGGCTTGCAGTGTATTATTTCTGCCAAGGCATGACTGTGAGGAATTCTCCATCAATCTGTTTCATCTTGTTTCATGAAGCTTTTTCAAACCATGTGTGCAACTTGTCGGTTGTTTGTCAGAGTCCCCCCCTGCTGGGACCCCCGTGCCTGTTCTCAACATATCAGAGGCGCTGGGAGGCGTAGTGTACTTTAAGGCGGCATGAATATTGTTGCACACATGTATTTTACTATAGCTGCTGATCAAGGAGACGAGAACTCAGTTGATGTCAGAAGCCTGTTGTTACATCATGTTGGTGCAAAACCTCAACGTGCACTGCTGAATCAATGTCTGGAAGGCTTTCATATCTGCTCGAACTCATAATTGGTCTGAACAAGAAGAAAGATCTAAGAGAACATATAATATCGATAGTAACTTGCTAATGTCTGTCTATCTCAGTTGAGTGTGTGAGCTTTAACATACACCTGCGACTGACCAGAATATTATTAGTTTTGCAGGTTAATTCTTGCAAACTAGAAATTTCAGTTTTTATGGTCCATCCTGACATGAATGTTATCATGTGACACCCTCTGGCCTTTACATTTAAGGAAGGCAGTGGGGTAATGCGTGTGTGATGTAAGCTACCGAGTGTATGTTATGGGAAGTTGTCTCAAGGGGAAGTGTGCGAGCGCTAGCAGCATGAGGCTGCAGTTGCTGCAGTTTATCTCCACGGGGTAGAAGTGTTTACATACCACGAAGCGTCTGGATTCTTTTATTAATGCTGAGCAGCTAACCAGATGCAGGCTACTACTTTTACTGTTCTGAGTCATGAAATAAAAGGCCTGCTTGACAGTGTCTCTCTCCTTCTTTCTCCTCCTTCACTATTGACTTTGCTCAGATGTCAACTAAGCTACAGTGAAGCCGCTAAAGTCTAAAAACCAGAGGTGTCCCTATTACGTTACGGGTCAGCAGATCTGAGAAGGCAAAACACCTCAGTACATCCAGTAGTTCAAATCTCCAATAGCAGCTTGACTTAAAACTGTTTTTTTACATCCATTGTTGTAGTCTAGAGGAGTGATTGGGGTTTATCCTCTGGGGACCATGAATATAGGTACAAAAAGCACTGTTATTAAGGCATTTCACTTACAAGAAAACACATTTCGTGGTGATGCTGGGATAAGAGGATGTCAAGTACTGACTGCTCTCCACTAATCCTCTGGGGAGCATGAATACACAACAAATTGAAGGCGATTTTATCCAAAAACTGTCATATCTATCTCAGTCTGGATTCACAATGAATGTGGACTGAATGACTATCATCCATGTATATAAGAAAAACAGCACAAACAGGCCTTTTCTTAGTGTTCACGAGCAACATCCACCTCCAAGTGATTGTGAAATAAACAGACTTGCACAACCTTCACGGGCTGCCAAGGGCAAGGACCTTTTTGTGGTTACACAAAGCACAAACAGTCACGCACACTGCTGCAAAATACACATACTGAGTAGAAAAACTCACATTGGTGATGCAGGAAAAATAAGTGATACTACAAACATACAACCCAGAAAATATTGGACTCTAATCTTCTGCAGTTAAACTCAATTGTCTGAAAATACAAAAAAAAAAAAAAGAAATCTCTGTGCACCACGGTCTAATGAAGTGGACTAAGATGGGAACCCAGTGGGGATAAGGAGAGGCTGCAGCACATTTGCACGTTTCATTTCAGCTGGAAATAATATTAGCATCGCAGGGCTGGCGAGGCCTGAAGTTGAATCGAACCATGGAGATGATTTAAAGGAGAAAGGTACTGAGGACAAGAAGGGCTTTGGTGGTGAATGGGGTGTGTGGAGGTTGAGATGGAGCTAATAAAGTGCGGCGGATACAAGAGGGGATGAGGAAGGGAGGTTGTTAGATGGATCGGGATTAAAGGGTGGGTGACAATCGGAAAGGAAAGATGAGCGGGAGGAGGGGAATCGGGGCAGAAAAGGCGGAGGAGGAGGCGGAGGAGAAGCTGAAGTGGGGGATATGTACTTGGCGTAGGTACAGGAAATAAATTGGTATGTTGTTTGCAGAGGAGAAGAGGTCAGTTGGAGTTCAGCAGTGACAAGTCCCTGAATATCTTTCTGCTCAAACACAGGATGGTGTTGTGCAGACTGCAGTGCAATAAAACACGTTGAAAGTAAAGGTTTCTATGATAAAAATATGAAATATTGGGCAGACTTTTGTGTCCACTTGTTCTTTTTTAGTTTCTTTTGATGACAATACTGTAAATAAATAGTGAAGTCACACAAAAACACACAGCTTCACTGCAGAAGAATCCACATTAATGAGCTCTTTAATGCCACAGAGACTCATAAAATATTCTCCAAAGAAGAAAAAGACGCAACATAAAACACTTTTCTTGTATTTTAGATGCACTTTCCAACTTAACAAGTGAACCAGCACAACAGACCTCACAGTAAATGAGGATAGATTGAGAAGCAAGGACATTACAATACATTCTTGGCGCATTAATGCCTCTGGGCTGAAAAGGCTCTCCTCATTTTCTTGATAGTAATAGAAATTCAATTATTATTACAGAATAAATTTCCCTGGAAACTGCAACTAGTTATACACAAAATGCAAGAATATGTATCTGAGACGGATGCTCAAACAGAGATTTTTTTTACACCTGAAGACCTCGTGGACATCAATCCATATGTTCTTCCAACAAATTAGGTCATTCAGGCGTTCCTGCGGCTCCTCTTTCATGGATGAATCAGGCAGGTGGCGGTCTATTGTGGTGAGAAGAGAAGACCCTAGATTGTGTTTCCAGGATGTGTGGGTGGACGGAGGGTATGGGCGGGAGTCCCTCCACCCGAGAGTTCAAAGAGCTCACCTGTAACCACCTGACTAACATGTTTTCGATGTTCCACATCATCGAGCTTATAGATGTTAAAATTATATAGTATACTCTGCTTTTGTTCTGCAATGCATCTGTTAGATTCCAGTTTGCACGCGATTGGACTTTGCAAGGACGGCAAAGGGACCCCAGGTGAATATAGGAACAGTCTGCAAATCAAAATCCAAGACTGTGGTTCCAACTTAGAGAATGAGAACAGGTGAATTCTGTCTCTTCTCTAAATTTAGCTTTTCAAACTCAAGCTTTTCAGTCAAGTAAAGTCATAACTTGGAGACAAGCTTACGGAATTGGTTTTACAAGCCATGCATTTAGCATTTTCTTATTAATATAATTACAATTAAATACATTTTTTTCTACACATATGAAATTTTAAATTAATTTTTGAGAGTTTATAAAAAAAACTGTCAACCTTTTCATTGTTAAATTTGCATTTACATTTTTACATACTCTTGGGTGATATCTCAGAATCAGAATCAGAATCAGCTTTAATGGCCAAGTATGTGCACATACAGGGAACTTGACTCCGGTAACTTTGCTCTCTTGTACATAAACACACGGAACTTAAATAAGTGAAAGAAAAATAAAATAAAATAAAATAAATCTCAATCTGTACACATAAAATATAGAATAAGAGCAGATATACACACCAAACCAGGGAAAAACAGCAACAAGTACTAGCACAGTACCGTGGCGTCCGTCCGCGGCGTCATCTTGGATCTAAGATAATATCTGATGGGGTCATTTTAAAAAATGAGGGAAATGACGGATGGTTGTAAATGTAGTTTTAAAATTCTAGTGGGGAAATAATACAACTGCTACAAAACACAAAATAAAAAAGATCCCCCTTTAAAATTCTGCAAAACCTACAGTCAAATATGCTTACACAAAGAAAAAAGTGCATGTACAAGGGCTCTGTTCTTCTTCTTCTGTTAAACTCTAAATGATACCATTAAATCCACTTCTCTTCTTGGTGATTTACCCTGAGAGTCAGAAAATGAACCCTCTTAAAAGACCCAAGTGGCCTGAACAGGATGCGTAAACGCGGTGTGCACTCTAAACACAATCCATCTTGTTAGAAATGACCTCATCGGTTGTCGCAGCCCCCCCTTTGCGGAGCCCTTGCCCTTCCCTCCCCTGTCCTAAACCCTTTTCTGTTGTGGATCAGTAGTCGAGCCCCTGCTGCTGGAGCAGAGAGTGAGCCCGCCTCGCAGAGCACTAGACCGGGCTCTGCCGGTGACAGTACCAAACACACTAAGAGAGAGAAGCAGCCGCGGATCAGCAGCAGACAGACAGACATGCAGAGCTGCTGTGGACCGGACGGGTTTGGGAAAAGGAGCAGAGCTTAACCACTCAGAGTCAGGAAGAGTCGTTTTTTTTCTGTTGTTGTTGACGTTTCTGAAAAGTTGTGTGTGCTCTTAAAGAGCGGCCGGATACACTCGAGACATTTACTGGTGGAAGAAATACTGCCGTACAGGCTCGTTGTTTAAGGTGAGTGGATAACGCAGCGCGCAACAGTGATTTACTACATGTTTCTTGCAGTATTTTAACAAGAGCGAACTTTGTAAAGCTTTCCTTTTATGCATCTGAGCTGGAACAGGAGTAAAGTATTTGTTGATGTGAGAATTTTCCTTCATAAACAGCTTTTTGTTTGTCAAAATGTTTTGATAGTGCGAAGTTGCTTGGTTGGTTGAGAGTTGCGTTTGAGTGCGCATGGCTTACTCTAAGTGCGTGATTAATTGATGATTAGTAGTTTGATTCGTCTGAGGGATTGAAGTACTTGAGCACTGTCTGTGGTTTATTCGACTGATTGCATTGATTTCAGTTTTTGAAAACAGTTCATGCAGATTTTTGTTTTGTGTGTGTGTGATGAATTCAGTTGTTTTTTTCCTCAATAGCTGGAATGTGGTGTGTGCGTAAAAAGAGTGAATGGATGTGAGACGCCAGAGGATGAGCACTGCTCTGTTATCTCCATCCAGCTGTTTCAGTGAATGGGGCACATGCAGCTGGCACACACACACACACAACTGCATTTGCTTGTTTTCTTTTTATTATGTTCTCTCTCTCTTTTGATATCATCAGCTGGTTTGTATGATACAGGGAGAAATAAGAGGATGAAGGGAATAAGATGAAAAGGAAAGGTCACGCTAAGAGAGAGAGAGAAAAAGAGACTTAATGTCCATTTGTTTTATGCTCCCAAGGCCTGCTTTAATTTATGGATTGGTTTTGAGTTGAATTGGAAACACCCATGGTCTGATTGGACCATAAATAATCCCCACAGGGGCAGAAATAAATGCTGAAGGAGCAGCATGCCGGAGATTCTCTCCATCTCTTTCTCATCTGTGGTCAACTCCCTGCGGATGATTGATGGGTTTGGATGTCATGTTGTCACAGCTATAAGATGTAAGCTGAATGCCAACATTAAAACGGGACGGCCGCACTCGAATGCATGCTGCAGATGTGAATTTGCAAATGCTCCGTCCACTCCTGCACAGAGGACACATGCTAGCATGCCAACTCCATGATGTTGGCGCTCAAGCATCATGCCATCTCACTGGGAGACCCTATATCATCCTGCGCTGTCACCACAGCACGGCACAGGCTTACAGAAGAGGGAGAGGGGGGAGTTAGTGGTGGTGGTGGTGGTGGGAGGTGATAACCAAGCTGTCGCGCCATCAGGATTGGAGCGGTTAAAGAGGCGGACGGAGTGGAGGTAGGGGAGGGGGGCATGATGCTGAGGGATCATTTTTATCACATGGCTTCTTCACAGGACGAGAGGCCCTGAGGGGGGTGACGTATGAGCTGAGTGAGAACATGGCCAAAGTCATGGTCAATGTGCATGTTCTCCTCCTCAATCCTTTTTTTTAAAAACATGATTATTATATTTCTTCATTGTGTCTGCATTAAGTTAACAGATAAGTGTGAACACAGTTCAAAACGGCTGGTTGCAAAGCTGATGCACAACTCAAAGATGCTGAAACGTGAAAAGACGCCCCTTACTGTTGAAAACGTAGCAGCTCCTTATGCAGCTTAATTTGCTAATTAGATAATGTGAGACAGAAATAACACGTACATGTAGCGCACACGGGCCACATCTGCGCCCTCAGGAGCACTCTTACATAACCAGTGCAGGAAAATCCCCCGTGAAGCAGCATACATACATTACGTCCCACATTAAAAGGATGCATCGAAAGAGAGAAATCTGATCCACACCTGTGAGGCTCAATTAGCAGAACGCCTCAGCAGCCACGTGGGAGCGAGGCGATGACATGACATTATTTAAATTTGCTGCAGCGGTGGTGATATCATTGGGAGTGATTAAAAACATGCAAGCAGCCTGTCAGCATATTTAATTCGCCGTCGCCCGTCTTGATGTCGCGCAGACCCCAAAAGCCTTGCACAACAGCAACCGCACGGTCCTGCTCTTATTACTGAACTGTGTCTGAGAGAAAACAGGAAGTGTCTTCACCCCCTAACTGGGCTTTCATGAGAAAAGTCTTCTGTGTGGATGGAATTCCTCCGAGGGAGTCGTGTACTCAAAGGAGCTCAACAGATTCTTGGTTTTTGTCTTTCGTCTCACCCATGTAACCCATTTCAAGTCTTAAATTACATGTCAGATGCACAAGTAAGTTTGATGTTATGCTCTAGTTCAGTGTCTAGTGTGTGTGTGGTTTTGTTTTCCCAATATGGTTTGTGGGAGTAATGTTGTCTCAAAGATTCCGATTCCTCTCAGCTGTGATGTTTCTAACGCGTCATTGAGATTTTCCGTCAGAGTTTCTCACCGTCAGCCCATTAAAACGAGACGGGAGCGAGAGCACAGCAGGGGACGGACAAGCTGTCAGTCAGACTCGCAGATACACACAACCACACACACACACACACACACAAACACAAAGACTGCCCTTGTGTGTGAAACTGTAATTAGTAGCTGCCTGGGTTTGCAGTGACCTTTCCTTTCTGCTTTGAAAGGTTTATTCGGGGGCTGTAAGTGCAGCAACATCAGTAATGGCTCTGCTTACACAGGCCGTCCGTGCACTTTTAAAGTCGCTCCCTGAGATCTTAATCGTCAGGTTAATTATTTGCAACATTTTGAACTCGTCTCCTTGTTGTGGATCTGTCACGGTTCATGCAAAGCGGACTCACAAAAAAGGCTGGCAAACGAAAGAGAGTTCTCAAGAGTCGTTTGAGATGAAGCGCTCATGTGGTTCATGTGTAAATGCTTGTCACCGACTTGCATTCCAGAGATTTTACTGTGGTCAGAAATAAGCAAAGCAACATGGATGGTTCCTCATGTAGAAGACACTCAGAGGAGAAGAGGAGAGGCTTCTTTTGGTTCATTTCCAGTGATCAGTCATCTCTTTCATGCAGACTGCTTTCAGATTTTAGCATTTTATAGTTTCTTCTTCATCCAAAACAGATTTGAAGAGCATAGACACTGTTGATCATAAACACTGTACGGTAAGCCAACACTTATCTGAGCTCATCCACACACATATGTCTTATTGTTTTATACATTTCATACGCCAGGAGAAATTAGTAATTAAATCACATTTATTTTTAATTTGATTTTCAGCACTGCAGTGTTTTTTCTCTTTGCATCGTGTCTTCATTTGAGTTCGTTCTCCTTGTCGGATCACAAAGCAAGTGCAGATTTCTGTTTCTGCTCTCGAGCACTGAACACTTAACTGTTCTCAAATTACATTATAGATTAAAAAAAAAAACTTTTTAATACGCCCAACTATGAATCCATAATATCATTTCATTTCCTCATTAAATATTTAAAGACATCTGAGGATTTTTTTTCCCCCCACTGTTTAATTTGATTTTGGGAACTTTTGAGTTAGTGTTCAGTCACGGTCAAACATTAATCCTCATAGTAGCAGTACACTGTGAAATGTTTTAACAACTGACTTTGGATCAGAAAATCCTGTGGTGACTGTTTCTTGTAAACAGTGCAGTGAGAATCTCAGCCTTTAATCCCTCTCTCTGCAAATCCGTTCTTGTTTTCACTATTTTTTTTATTATTTTGTCTTTTGGTGCATTGCAAAAATGAATTTACATTTCTGAACATGTGTATGATAACAGAGAAAAGCAGGTAACCTATTGTGTCTACAGTGCTCTTTAAAAGAATCAGATCTTTGTATGTCACATACGTACTGCAGTTTTCTCTTCCTTTTTTTCCCACTTAACACTTTTCAGACTGTATAATTATGAACAGAGAACATTTCATTAGGTGAATGATTGTGGCAGAGACCATTATTAACTATAATTACCAGATCTGTTCAGTGCAATCAAACTCAAATATAGTAATCAAAGAAAGAAAGGATGGAGGAAGAAAGGATTTTTTTCTTAAAAAGGAAGATTTTTTTAAAACTCCAAATAGCTGACATTTGTCAAGTCCTGAATATTTGCAGACGCTTTAATCATCAAGCTACGGGCGGTCAGGTCAGACCTGCGGGCTGGGTGAACGGGTACTCCAGTGATTTAGTATTATGAAGCTGTGGGACTTGTTTATAAAAGATAAGCAGCAAAGATATGCTGACGTATAGTCTCTGGTATAGGTCACGTACGGAAACACTAGATCCTTGAATTCCCCTCTTCCTTCCTGCTTTGCTACTCAGTGTCATTTAATTAGACCCTTTCTGCCTGGTAAATGCCAAGCGCTCAGGCCCAGTTCGAGATAACCCTGATGACATTACTCAGGTTATTTTTGCAGACCTGAGAGTGCTCCCTTCAGCATAAGACAAATGTTTTCACAGGCACAGTGAATGAGTACACTGACCTTCTGCCACTTTAGGCTTGAGAATATGGTCGCATCAACTGAGGAGTTGCAGGAGGTCACAGAGAGGCATCTGTGGCTGCACAGACTGGGATGAACCACTCCTGCTGTGGCCCTGTCTCAGCTTGTCATTACCTCCTTTGATTTTTACTCAGCAGTAACCATAAAATGCCCCAAAAACTGCCTGTCTATTATCGTGCTCGTATAGAAACGTTTTCAGCGTGGAGGGAGACTCAAAATGTGGTTGTTGTTTTTTGTTTTTTTTTTTGTCAGTAGACTGCAGTTCAATTAAATTGGAATCTGAGATGGCAAGCGGAGATGGGCTCTGAAAGCCCTCGCAGTCTGTAAGAAGAGTCGGAATCGATGCGTAGCGGAGTAGGTCTGGGTGTAATGGACATTAGCGGGCAGAGCTCTGGCACAGATCACATTAGAACCAGGAGTGCCGAAGTCTGCCAAGTGACCCAAACATCCATTAGCAGACCAATCAAACTGTGTTTGCTCAACACTCTATGTCTACGTTCAAACCGCTCCAGAGATACAGTGGAGACGCTTCTGTTAGTCACCAAATTTAAAGTTTGATGTCCTCGTTATATTACAGTGCGAGAAAGGTCTCTGTTAATATCAGCCATGAATGCAGCAGCTGTCCTTTGTGTCATCATCACACGCTGAAGCGGTTTTCATCCGTCTGAGCACAACACCGCCGCTCTCCCTTTCTCTTTCCGAAGAGAAGGTAAAGTGGCCTCATACGTCTGGAGGTGTCACTTCACTGCTGTCAGGAGGTTGATGTATGAGGACCAAAATGGCCAGTGCTGAAACAGCAGACCACACACACACACACACACACACACACACACACACAGAAACACATAAACACAGGATTGATGGATGACACGAGTATTAGGGCCAGAGCGGAGGCTCATTGCCCGGTGGCAGATTTCGGTAGCTCCGGAGGTGATGACCTCCACCTGCGACAATTACATGTTTTTATTGGTAGCAATCTTGTCTCTGTGAGAAAACGCACTCTGGTTTCTTAAGGTTGTTGATGTCTTCTGTCTTGAAATCACAAAAGAAATCCTCTGTCAGTGCTGAGCTGCTTACGTGAGTAACAAAGCTCCACGACTTTACAAGTGTGCAGCCATTGATTAAGTCGCTGGTTAATTTGCCTCTATTGGAAACCTGATTTGTGCAAGCAAGGGAAACAGTGAATTATTGATCTGGTCCATCAGTCCCTGCAGGTGTGGTTCAGCTGTGTGACTTTTAGAGGAGACTCTGAGATATGATTTTGTGGACAAAACCACATGTTCTTTTCTCAGAACCCTTTCTGTCGAACTGAATCATTGCGTTTTTCATTGTGTTACAGTGAGACACCTCTGAGCTAATAACATAAGCAGAGATCTGTTGACACCCAGTTGTTTGGACATGTGTTGGATTTATAGATTAGATTTCCTCCGCACTCTTGGCCAGCTTCTCCCCCCTGTGTGTTTGTGTTTTTGCTCGGCGGAGTGAAGCCAGCTTGGAGGATGCATCTGCCAGATGACCCCTCTGCGCCCCACCCCCTTCCTGCATCAGCTGAGTAGCTCGAGTAAGCTGTGGTCGGCTTGTCTCGTTGCAGTGGAGAGGAGAGGAAGTTGGGTCGGCCTGGGAAGTATTAACCATGAGAAAAATGTCATGAACCCAGTGTGCATACTGTATCTCTTCGGTGTAACCTTGGGATCAATGCCTCTTTGTTTTAATTGGTGACAGCTGTCTCTCCCTCATGCATCCATCCTCTTTCTTTCTCACACACACACACACATGTTGAGCCCTCGTGTTCCCAGAATTCTTCCGGGAACTTCTGGGATCTTGTCCCAAATCTCAGTAACGCAACTCCCACCGCCCTCTCGTCGGAGCCAGTGCTCATCCCTCAGTTTACGAAGCTGTCCCGTCACAAGTGAATTGCCAGGACTCAGCTGGCCTGGAAGTTCTCCGGCACTTATGAAACGTTTGGCAGATTTTAAACATACTTGGGGTTCGTGGAGCGATGCCGTCGGTTCGTTCTGGATCAGTTTCATCATGGCCAGGCTGAGCTGAAACCTGGTGGTGTTGTCTGCCTTTGTGTCACGGCGTCTTTGTCCGCTCTGCATTATCCTGCCGAGAATTGGTTATGGAGGATTGGGTCCATCTGCTAAATGAGATTTCTTGGAAACAAGAGACGGATAAAAAAGAATAAGGACGGGGTTTTTCTTGTGGCTGATCTGCAATAAAGTAAAAACCAAGTCCTCAGCATGAGACATATACTGTGTGTGTGTGGGACTCGGTGTGTGTGTCCAGTTGAATTTTAAATGTACTGTATTTAACAATGAGTCCAGTCTTTCTTTCTTTCTTTCTTTCTTTGACGTGCACGCGTCCTCAAGCCTCCCTCCGCTTCCCTCTGCGATTCGACATTCAAAAGATGTATTGTTCAAGTAAGCCTTTGATATTCATATTATTATTATTAACAGGCAGGATCAGCGTGGAGCTCACTGTGTTTGGGGTCTCGGTGACTCAACCCCCTCTGTCCCAGGTCCCAGACTGATGGCAGACAGAAGTAGGTCAAAGTTTAGTGGAGCGTCCTGTCTGAGCATGGATTGGAGAGGTGGAGGGGGGTTAAAGGGCACTGTTGGTGCCAAGGACCTCCTTCCTACAGACTGAGGGCCTCTCTGTTTAGTATCAAAACACACCACAGTAGTTTTAACTATTTAAAAGGTTGCAGCTTCAATACTTACACCGGATTGCTAAGTTGTCAGACTTAGTTGTGAGTTTACCGAATCACAGTTATATTGATAAAAAAAATAATCAAGAAAATATGTAAATGATGACGTAAAGCTGGACATTTTACATCTTTTCTTGATTATTTTTCTGTGATGTCTCCCTGAGAAACTGTAGTTTGTGGCACGTTTGACTTCATTTCTCACACCTGGAGGTTCGGTGGTTTCCTGTGCAGCAGAGCACTCACCACATGTATCAGTGACACTTTAAACTTTCCAGTATTTGCATTTAATATCAGTTGGGCAGTTCTGTTAAAATGTGGGCTCGCAGTTTTAAAACCTGAACTATCCTTTTTTTTTATATTCACACAGCATAGTGTGACTTTTAATTTATGACTGCGCTTCATTTATATATTCACACATATATACATACAAGTACAGAGCGGTGCTGAACTCTTATATTTCCATGCGTGAGAGGATCTGATTTATGTGCTTTATTACTGGTATGAAGTCTGACATTAATAAGCTGACTCCGCTGGTCACGTTGACCCTTGTGAGCGAAGCATACCTCTACAGATTAGGGTGTCTGCGAGACTGAGTTTAGGAGAGGTCAGAAGGTTTGGTTGGAGTTAAGAAGAGTGGAGCTGGAGAGGAGAGAGTAATGATTTCAAAACCAAAGTATTGTATCGTAATATTTGACACCGTAGCTTCAGGTTTAAGACACAAATTTCTGTAAACATCTTGAATGTTTACAGTTGTTAGTGAAGATTTTTGAGTAGGAATCAACCCTTTTGTTTCTTTTCTTGCTGTCCTGGTTGAACTTTGTCATGTGGGTGAATTTGAAAATCTGTTATCATTGATGTGAGTGTAAAGTTTTTTTTTTCTTTTTTTCCGG
Source organism: Chelon labrosus (assembly GCF_963514085.1). Taxonomy (NCBI): domain Eukaryota; kingdom Metazoa; phylum Chordata; class Actinopteri; order Mugiliformes; family Mugilidae; genus Chelon; species Chelon labrosus. The sequence goes on from NC_140348.1 coordinate 14,855,380, forward strand.
GGTCATCTCCACAATTAGACCATGAATTATATAATTGCTTATCACCTGTGTCTCAAACTTACGTTCATTGTCAGCACAGCCACGATTCGCTGGTGTGTGGAGTTTAAAATGGAGCTCTGCTTCGCTGTCAAAGATCAAACGGATAGATTAAGGTGGAGACGGGGCGGTTTGGAGGAGCAGCGGCGGCGGCAGATGCGGGGATGAACGGATGAAATGAGGCCAGTGTCATCCTGTCTCATTTACTATGCAGGGTTGGGAGGGGATTAGCCTCACTTACATAACTCAATCTCCCCCATCTCCCCCCTTAACTAGCCTATCTCCCCCTGCACCCCCCCATTCTGAGATCACAAGAGTGATGTTGGCCTATTTGTTATTCAATTGATTTATTTTTTTTTGTCTCTTCAAGACAAAAAATGGAGACGGAAGGAAGATGAAAATAGTGAGATCACAAGGTGGAGAGATGATGAAGAGAGCAATAAAGGAAAATAGAAAACAAAAAAAAAAAAACAGCTGTGGTAATAAAGGCCTGGAGATAAATCAAAAGAAAAAGAGGAAATAGGAGGAAAAAAAGGGGATGGGGGTGGATGAGATGGTCTATTTATAGTTTATCCCTTCTGTTGGGTTAGATCGCCTGGCCCTGTGCAGCACAGCTCAGCATCCATGTCAGTCCTCATGTCAGTCTCCATTAGCTCCATACACACACATGACCTTTGCCACTGGAGCAAGAGTAAAAGAAAATTACACACAAAGACAGATGTAGCTGTGTGTGTTTGAGGTGCTCGAGGTATCTGACGTAAACACGGGTTAAACTGTGTGCCGCTTGACTTCTGAGACCTTTAGAGAGCTTCACACAGAATCACGTGACGACTTCTTGGTTTAAGGAGTAAATGAATCGCATCATGTCCCGTGTCCTTCAACTTTTCATTCTCAGATCAGATTTGCATTGGGCGCTTCCTTCTTTTTTTCGTCCTCTCTTTCATACGTGCAGCTGCGGGCACATGTGCTGGTCTTGTTTCACCGAGAAGCAGGTTCACTCACCTCGGTCTAACTGTGGGCTTCCCTTCTGGCTGACTCGAACAACATCAGTGCACTTGTTTATTGTACCAGCTGCAGGCAAATGCACACACACAAGCTTACATTTATATGACTGAACTGAGTCACAGCCTTCCAGTGTTTAGATTTAAACTATATATAGATGTTCGGTATCTCTGCAAGTATAACTTTATTTGCAGATTCAGTGCTGGATTCATTTTTATGAATCCGCTCTGCTGCACCAAAACGAGATTTAATTTCTAACATTACGTCAGTATCATACAGTCTGACACTGACCATTTATATTTGCCTGTGTCTTTGCCGAGAACGAGTCTAAAACCAAATGGGTTTCATTTTAATAATCAGTCTACTATGTGAAGTTATTAACTGCAGACCGAAGGCTGTGAGAACTGGCCGACTACTGTATAAGTTCCTGGATGAATCATAAGACAGTCTCTGGGTTGCACAGGACCTCGTTTGTTTCTGCTGTGTCTGCCCCTGGCTTCCCCTGCACCAATAACACACTTACTGTGGCCGAGGCAGTGGACACACATAAATGCAAGCATTCACAACATGTGCAGGCGTCTGCAGACTGACTGATAATATACGCTCATGCTTGCATTTTCACTCCTTCCACATCCTGTAGCGCTTGAGACAAATATTACCATTTGATTTTCCTTTAAAAAAGTGTTTTTCTTCATTAATGGACAGATAGTCAAACATTACAGAAATTAACATCTATCCGTTTTCTGTAGATGACGTGCAGCCTGACAGCCGCAGCAGTTGTGCTATTTGCATTTCGGCAGACTCTGCATTTCAGTTCAATGCACGGTTAAAGTGCAGTCAGATGCTGACAGGTGCTTGAGCGTGTTTCTGAGAAATATGTGCTGATCGCTTGTCTGGCAGAGCCCCCCACACCCCCTTGCCAGCAGCAGCTTTGGCATGCTCACTATGTTCCCTCTGCTTTGAGCTGTAAGAAAAAGGAAATCTGAGCACAGAAATGTGTTTGAAGTAACATCAGGAAAGCCAGAGACGAGGAGGCTGAGAATAATAGGAGAGGAGACAAAGTATATGAATGAAAAGAGATGATCCACATCCTCCAGACAGACAAATTGTTGCAGCAGCAGTGGCAGGCTGATAGAGCTGGAAACAGACAAAAGCCAAGACAAAGCTTTTCGCTCGGGTTGTGGTTTAAGCACTGAAAAGGAAATTGTTCCTGCAGTCTTTGTTAATTTTCCCCCTGCTCACTTTATTTCCTCTGTGTATTCACCTTTTGCTCCTCCCGCTCACGTCCCACTGTTTCCCCACAGAAGACCCTCATTAGTCACCAGCTGTCCGCAGACATGCAAGCTCACCATTTTTTCGAGTTAAGATTTTCATAGCAGAGGTTGATAGCGTGCAGCTGTGGCCGAACATCAGCTGCTCCTCTTAGATCGGTTACAGAGATTGGTCTTTAGTCTTTGCTGTTGCCGCTGCTGATCTACTGATCACATGCCATCTAATCTAATCCAGCCACCCGAGGAACACGGATCTTATAGAGGAACATGACAGCCTTGAAAGGGAGAGAGAGATGGAGAAAAGAGCGTCAGAGCAGGAGGGTATCTGTTCACTGTTTCACTTCAGGGAGGATTTGCACGTGATGGAGTCAGAACAGGCCAAAGAATTAGTGTATAGAAGAGTTTTGTGTTTTCTTTGTTCCAGCTTTCTTTAAACATCTTGCAACATTACAGATTTATCATTTAAAACGACCAATAGTAATAATAATAATAAATAAATCAATAAAGAAGTCTCAGTGGTCATTCTGATATAGATAGGTATGCACCATAAGCTCTCTGTAGTTCTTCCACAGCTGTCTTCTGGTTTTCAATTTTTTCTTCAAGGTGTCCATGGCAGGATAAAGGTGAATCTGATGATTTAATTAATTAAGACAAAGCAGAAAGGTCCCAGTTTGGCGCAGGTGTTTCCCTTCGGTCCGAGTATAAAAATGAGTTTCGAGCAGAAAAGCCAGACTTAGAGAGGCTGCCCTCTAGTGGAGAGTATCAGCTCTACACTGAGCCTGCCTGAGCTCCCTGATCAGAAGTGAAGTGCAAACTAACAGGACTGGAGTTTAATATATGCAGCAGATAGATCTATCAGATCAGAACGGGCGAACACAGTCCCAATTGTTTTGTTCTTAACCTATAAGATGAATGTCCCTCATTAATCATGGCCATTTGTCTTCAGTTGTAAGTCTAGAGGTCAGTGATTAAACCTTGTTCTCTGTAACGTAGCCAACTCTCTCTCTCTCTCTCTCTCTCTCTCTTTCTCCCCCTCTCTCTTCTCCTCCCTCACTCAGAGGATCAGAGAGGGAGGGTTGCGTTTCGTCGCTGCTCTGCTCTGCTTTTTTTTTCGTGGCTCTGATGTTGTCTGCCACCAAATCCCAGCTGAATAAAAGTCAGAAATTGAAGCAGCAAATCATGTTTTATGTATGTGTGCTTACACAATGAAAGCAGGCTGGAAAGTGGGCCAAGCACCACACAGGGCATATTATGGTAACAAAGCAGCTTTCCACTTTCTTGGAAAAACGAGAGCGGCAGCCGCCAACGTGCCGGGCACGGACTATGATACGAGCGTCTGGCTAATGACGGAGAAAATAGAGAGACGGATTCATAGAAATTGCATTACCTGATTGCTTTATTCCTGGGAAGTGCTTTATTATTCTCATTGATTCGGTTCTGGTGTAGAAACTCTGCTGTTGACTTGTCGGCTCCATTATTTATTGCAAACACTGGAGTGTGATTAATATGACAACACTTTTCAGGCCTTATCAAAGCAAAACTACATCTTAAATGTTTTTTATTATATCAGACTAGGGCTGCAACTATTGTTTATTTTCTTCAACTCCTCTCGACTGGGTATTATTGGCTGCATTTACAGGGATACTAGTATCCCATTTATACTTTAACAACCTCAGTCTGAACAGACTGGACTGATTTATAAGGCCTTTTATATCTGATTGAGAGCGGTGATGTAAACCTTTGATAGTTAGTAGGAAAACTAATACAAAGCTCCTAAAAGCCATTTCATGAATGTATTATTTCTCCACACGACACCCCACGTGTGGTAAACGTCAAGTGAAACGATGTGTTTCCAGAAGGGACAGATGCATGGAAATGGCAAAATAATGTGTTTAAAAATACAAGAATGAGGCGGGTAGCGCTGTTAAAAATGTGGTTTTACTGTATCTCAATCATCTTCTAGTGAAAGATTTCAGTGTTGTAAGAAAAGTTGGAATTAAAAACTTAACAGATTCAGGCGTTAGGGTTATGTACACCTCGAAAAAGTCCTATCCTGATTTAGGTTTTGAGGCATATATATCTTATGACTTGAAAAATGAGTCAGTTTTCAGTTCCATATTTGGTTATTACGTGCAAAATTGATAATCGCTAACAAGACTAGCCAGATTTTCATTTAATGTGTTTTTGGATCAGTGTGATGAAGCTTGCGACATGATTTTTGTGCCATGTGTGTTTTGACTAGATAAAAACAGATTGCCATATAACTACTAACATTACTTATACTTTGATGTTGGTGACATTCTGGCTCCATTGCCGCCCGAAGAAGCGTCTAATGTGTATATTTAAGGAGTGAGTTCAACACTTCACATCCTTGTTCTAGTCTGCAAGAGTCACCTTGGCACCGATTTAGCCACGCCTTTCGTGTGACGGCAGCCACTTCTCCCTGCACCCTCCTTTACTCTGCCTTCAACGGCGATTCCTCAACGGAAATGAGGAGGCACAACGGAGACCCGAAGTAACTTGATAAATATAATGTGAAAACCCCTGTGATTAACCAAATGAGCCCAAGGCAGCCGGAAACACAAGCTGCGTAACCTTAATGGCACCCTCAGCTAGGAGTTAATACCGCAGCACCCTTTGGGGCTGCAACCCTGAATCACAGTGTCATTGTCCTGACGTGAAGTGTCGGCCCTGCAGTGAGGACATATGCTGCTATTGCGATGTAATCTATCCACCAGTGATCTAAAGGATTTATAATCTCTATTTAATCTGCACCCATGGGTCTCCATCAGCTCATCATACAGAGTGAGATCTCATCTCCCGATTGAAGAGTGCATGGAGTGGAGGTTTGATGTACGTGTGTTTCTGCATGCAGGACTGTGTGTGCGTGTGTTTATGAGCTCTGCATAGATCATTATAGCATCATGGGTCATGTCTTTTCGCTCTGCGGTAGGTTTTATGGAAATTAAAAGTCAGGATGGGTCAGATCTATGTACTCATGTGCTTACACATAAAAGTCCAGTACACACAAATTAAATTCTCCATATCTCTCACATCTGTGACGTTTATGTCTGCAAGAAAAAGAAACAGTGGGTGGAGCGTCTGAATAAACATAACCCCCACCCTGTTATCCGACCAATTTCACCCCCAGCCTGACCTTTGTGTCCCTCTGGGAAGGCCTTGACTCCCCTGTTAGGTCAGACCTCCCTGCTCCCTCACAGCCCCCACCTCACTATGCTCCACGGTGTTCATAGTAACAGCCACAAGGCACGTCGCCATTAAACCAGGCCTCAAACGGCACAATAATCATCTAATGGCAAAAATCCCAGATCCTGATTGGCACTTTAATCAGTCGTACCTCTCCGCCTAAAGCCTAACTGACCTCCAGGTTTCGTGGAAATCCGTTCATTTCATGTTTGTTCCTCACTGACGCTGTTGGAGCTTTAGCAGCATCGAGGCCGTAAAGAAACTTAAACGTAACGTCAGTAATTATTTTAATTTTAACTTGGTCTTTTTGTCAGAAAAGAAAAAATATATATATCATATTGATTTAGAAGGATTGTGTTATATTTTCTAATTAAAATGAGCCTTTTTTCACTCTCTTTGCATAATGATGGTGATGATGATCCCTCTGCCTTAATAATCTGAAATGTCAGTCAAATATAAATGCATATACTGTGTCTTACGTTTATCTTATTTAGGTTTTCATCCACTGTTGATCCAACTTTGACCGGAATAGTTGATTTTCTTTGAAGCCTACAAAGAAATATACACAGATCAGCGATCGAGTGAGGCTGAAAACATTTGGTCAAAAAGTGCTACATGATAGATGAATCTATCCAGTCTGATGAATAAAGAAACACTCTCTGGTCGGCCTCTGTTATCTTGAATGTATTTATTCTGGGTCGAAGAAACAGACATCTATTCCCTCTTCTATCAGCCTGTTGGGGAAAATTGGAGTCAGGACAAGGTCATGGTTCGTATCATCGATCTGAATTACACATTTCAGTAAGAACAGTTTACAATAAGCACATACAATCTTACTGACTGGATAGCCTGAATCTCCTTACAAGATTGCAACAACTCTTATACATTAAATGACTTAACAATATGCATATACACTGATCAGCCACAACATTATGACTTTATGAATATTGTGTAGGTCTCTCTTGTGCCTCCAAAACAGTTGCGACTCATCAGAGGATAGACATGGGTGTCCTGTGGTGTCTGGCAACATAATGTTGTTAGTGGGGGCCTTTGGGTCCTATGGGTTGAGGGGAGGGGCCTCTATGGATCAGGCTTGTTCCAGTTCATCCCACAGATACTTGATTAGTTTGGGATCTAGTGAATCTCGAGGCCAGGGCAACACCTCGTGCTGTTTTCCATGTTTTTTTGAGTTGTTCCTTTTGTGTGTTTGCCTGTGTCAGGCTGCATCCTGCTGGGGATGACATGCTACATGTCTAAGTAACATCCACATCAATGTCAGGTCCAAGAGTTTCCCAGGAGAACATTGTATTGTCACAAGATGGTCAATGTTGTTCACTTCTCCGGTCAGTGGTTTTAATGTTGTGGCTGATCAGTGTAAAACTCCAGCTGACGCAATATGCCTTGATAAAAGTATGAAAATCTGCCGGTTTCACCGTCCACGTTCTTACAGTCTGTCCGTTCGTGACAACCGCTGTGAAAGAGCGCAGTCAGCATCAGTTTCTGGTTCCTGAAAGCAGCTCTGGAGCTCAGCCTGGCAGCCGGGTGATGTGGCAGGACTGACCCCTGCACTGGGACACAGGGGCCAAAATCAATATCCGTATCGTATCACTTATCAGACTGTAACGAACTGACTGGTTACCTCATTGGCTGCCTGTGTCTGAGTGGAAGGGAGGAAGCAAAGATAAAGAAGGAGCTGGATCACAAGATTTAAAAAGTACAAATGAAAAACAAATATGGAAAAATGGAAAATGTATTATCATTTTGGGTAAGGATGAGAAAACTGTCAAGTGTACAAACAATAGAGCTGATGTTTTTGTTATTGGACACCAGGGGGAGGCAGTACTGATGCAACCAAATCTTGACCAAATCTTCTGGGACCACAGTATTCACAGAATGTGCAGAAAATGCACGAAGGCATTCACTGCTTACTTCACGGATCTGAATAAGTCGAATAAATTTTGATAAAATACTAAAATCAATATGTCACCAAGATCCATTGTTCATTTTCTTTTATAATTTTCTCCTCCCTTTTTCTCCTGTCTTGTTTGTATGAGCTGCAGTGAAGTTACTGTTGCTTCTGCACAAAAATTGTTCTGAGGCAGGGTTTTCAAAGACTTTGGTAATAATGTGATAATCAGCTTTTAGATTATATATCCAGCACCTGCACAAACCTGCAGTCTTGACTATGTTAAGCAGAACTCATCAAGTCTGCGTACCAAATCACTGCGCTCCATTCCCTCTATTAGAAAGGAAAATGCCTTGCGGGAGAATTCAGCTTTTTACGAGGATATTTTACTGGGTGAATTCAGCACGGAGCATAAGTCTCAGAGCAGTGCAGACATTCAGCAGAGCTCAGATGCTTGGACTCCAAAGAGCTTTATAGCAGGTTTCAGCTCACAGTTTAGCTTGAGTGCTTTAGTTCAGTCTCATCACTCTTACTGTGACGTTTTCAGCAGCATTGCCGCTGCTGAGCTGAAAAAAGACCCACTGTACACCAGCATCCAAGCCTCAAATGGTGGAGTGCCGCAGTTGGCGACTAGTTTAGCAAATAATGGCAATGTAAGTGGTTTAAAAATTGGCGTAGCTTAGACTAAACTGCATATTTGCTTTGTGTTTTCCATCAGGGCAAAGTGCAAGGAACAAATCTCTGAGAGAGAAGTGAGGTCCTGGGATGAGAGGTCTCTGCCACTTCCCTGTCTCCCCCAGGCCTCCCGGAGGAGTACGCTGGGCAACACACTGAGGTAAAGAAGCACACAAAGAACAAAATAAAACCCTCTCCGCAGACAAACCCCTTCTCTGATGATGCTGACCTTCAATATTTGCTGACTCAAGCATCCCCCGCTCCTCCTACCGCTCCTCGTTCCTTCTCTCTTTCTCACCCTCCCTCGCAGCCTGTGCCGCTGATCAATGGACTGACTTGGTGTGGGCTCAGTTTAGGCTGACCTGCTGTGGTCACTTTGTCACACAGACATGCACACATTTATGGAAACAGGGCTCTCAGCCTCTTTGAAGCGTCCGGTTGGGGATTAGTTTTGGAGATGGATAGCAGTTGGAGTGTGAGACGTAGGGGGGGAGGAGCAGGGGTCGAGGGGTCAGAAATTTGCGGCCCGAGCCGGTGTCGTTCCATACGGCAGCCGAATGCCTCACATAAGGCAGGAAAGACCGTCTGTTTACTTAAATTAGATTTTCTTACCCAGCAAACCTAATTTTCTCCGCACTGCACCTTTTTTCTTAAATGCACATATGCAAGAGTCTGTTACACAAGTCTGCAACATGTTTTGTTTGTGTCATATTCCAGCCAAGAGCGGTCACATAACACTGAATCCTGACACGAACACCTTATCTTTTCCATCAGCTCAAGGCCTCGCAGTAAAGGGCAGTGTTTGTAAGATATGTGGTGTGATAATAATGTGTGGCCAACATAGCAGCAGCTGTCTTCCTCTCTTCTTTCCACCGTATCCATTACAGATCTGCTGTCTGCTCTGCCTTTCCGTCTTTCCTCCAGTCCAGCTTTGTCTGTCCCGGCCCAGCTGTCCCCGTCCTTCATTATCTGTCCCACAATGATACTCACCACCTGTGTTGGAAGGTCACTTTCAAAATACAGCGTTTTAGTATAAGTCTTCTTCCAAGTTAAAGCTGCATTAATCTGTATCTTAATCGAATGAATGAGTCGATGTACTGTCATGTTAGGTTAGTACCTGCACAGGATTATCACCAACACTGACGCTTTTCTCATGTCTGCGGAATTTTCTTTCCATTTGTTTCGGTTTAAAAGTTTCAAACTCAAACATTTGAGTCCTGGCTGGCAACATCTGTAGTCACTGGTGGTAACAGCTCACAGATTTCTGCGTGCAGAAAAACAAGCTGTTGTTGTTTTTTATTACAGAGCAATAATTGGCCCTTTCCATCGTTCTGTGAGCAACCGTGATCTGATTTTGTGCCGCACACGTCATGAGTCTGTGAACAGCAGGGCACGACGAAAGGAATTGGTTACCTCTGCTGAGGAGATGGATGAGCGCAGCCTGTCATCTGCAGCTCTTTTTGCATTAATCCTTGCGATGTTTCAAACTGATCTGCTGTTAAAAGAAATGCCCAAAAAGGCGGAAGCATTTTCGATTAACGCTAGCGGCAAGTGCTAAGCTCACTGACAGAACACGTCGCTTTTCCTGTTAGTACATCGTAATCAAACTCGTGTTTTGCCTTTTAAATACTTTTTATGTCATGCTGCAGCAGTAGGAACTACTGTACTGTCTGATGATGATTTAATATTCTGTCTTTCATTTTCATATATTGAGATTAAATACTTAGTAATTAATACATCATTTATTCTACGAAAGGCACCAAAGATACCCAGTTCATTCATTAATTTGTTCATTCATTCGCTGTAACCACTTGTCCTCTGGAGGGTCGCAAGGCGGTTGGAGCCTATCGCCAGTCTATCGCAGGGCTAACACAGAGAGACAGACGACCATTCACACTCACACCTACGGCCAATTTAGAATCACCAATTAACCTAACCAGCATGTCTTTGGACGGTGGGAGGAAGCCGGAGTACCCGGAGAGAACCCACGCAGACACAGGCAGAACATGCAAACTCCACACAGAAGGCCCCACTAGAACAATGGATTCAAACCCAGAACCTTCTTGCTGTGAGGCATCAGTGCTAACCACCACTCCACTGTGCTGCCCACTTAACAGACATTTTAAGGCACAAGTTCAGCACAATGACTTGTGTCTGGTAGTTAATGGATAAATAAACAGCATTTATCTGTTGTGAAACCTGGGTCAAAAGTCTTGCTCCATATTGGTTCACACAGTCTTGGAACACATGTCTTCATTTATGACATTCACTGCACCAGAATAAAAATCCACAACATTGCACTGATGTTTAACTTCTTAATAAGTAATTGTTAGTAACTTAAATTATTTGTGGTTTCAGCCTCTCTTAGTTTTCTCACAGGTCGCTCTCCGTGCCGACTCATGGAGGTCTGACATGTTCCACCCAGTTCATGCACTCCCACTGCAGGTTATTATTACCTGTTCAGAGGACGAAATAGAAACTCTTGCTGACTCACACGCACTCAGTGTCGCACACGTGTACACGGCCGAAAAGCTTTCTGGTGTTGTGTTTTCAGCCTGGAGAGGTGGGCCGTGCTAATGGCAGTAGAGTGCCAAGTCAGAGAGCAGAAGTGAACTCTCCCTTCTCTTGTTAAACCACCGTGGGACTCATAGGGAGGTACGGGGAAGTTCCAGTAAAGACAGGGAGGACACACACACACACAAAGACTATCCAGCATTACTCAGTACTCCTACTGGTTTTCCATGGCAGCACATAACAATAAACCAAGAGCAGTGAGTGCTGTGTACCACACAACACAGCAGTTTGTGTGAGCTGTAAATAAATTAACGCTGAAACAGAATTATTGATTTATTTAATTATGAGTTGATGGAAGTATAATGTAACTAATGAACTGTCTTGATCAATTAAGTTTGAGTTATGCTTGACTTATTTACTGTGGTATGCTGACGTACTCAAAATAACAGTGCCTTTATATTATCGTGGTTGCCACCTTAGTTTATTAATTCACTAAAACCTCAAATTTCACTTAAAGACACAAATTTTGACCTCATGGTGGCGCTGTAGGAAATTAGGGCATCACCAAAGTCACCGGGATTCATTGTGTGTTCATATTATCTACAAAAGTTAATGGAAATCTAGTTGTCGACCCGTTATTAGAGGTCCCGCATAGCTTCAACTCAAGAGATGATGAGTCCAAAGGTTTGACCATCTCACCGCTAGTCTAATCAGCTGGTTCACTGATGATAAAAATAATCCTCATTAGCATACTTTTTCCTCCACCATCCCCTCGCCCCCAAAACATCGCTTATCCCGTGTGACTCTCCTTTATATCACCTGCAAAATAATACGCACGCTGGCTTTCATGTGCATAATAGATCGGGACGACCACAACGATGTGCAGAAACATGTTATGTAATTTACCCCATTCCTCCCTCTGTAGCAGCTGCCCTTGATGTAGTCAGTGTTGTTTGATAATTGCACAATTGTGTGTGTGACTGCATTGTTATTTAGCCGGGATCTGATGCTGAAACCTGAGGTGTTCCCTTTGATGCTCGTGGGTCATTCTGCTGGCACATCCTCCGGATAGTATTTCCAAAAATGTTCATCTGATGCAGGATTTTGTTGATGCAGAAGAGTATGTGTGAACGGGAAGGGGTAGATGAAGCTCAGGCTAAAAAGAGAAGGGGGAGGAGAGAGAGGGAGAGATGAGAGGAGTGTGTGTGTGTGTGTGTTAAAAGAGAGAAACTAGAGGCAGAGGGGCTGGCAGACAAAAGTGGGAGAAGGGAGGGAGGAATGAGGAGGAGGAGGAGAAGGGGGAGGCGGTGCTAAGGCAGACAGCAGGGAAGGAAAGCTGAGAAGAGGAACAGTGGAGGGAAGTGAGAAGAGAGAGGAGGACAGGACAAGAAAATAAGGGGGCTTTCATTTGAAAATCCTCTTGTCAGGATATGAAGTCCTGTAGCAGAGCAGGAGGAAGCTGGAACACTAGAGAGAAGAGGTAGACAACAGGAAGAAGCTGGAGAAACAAGGACAACCTGAGCCGACACTGAGCGGAGTGAATTTTTTTTTTTTTTAGAAATTTCTTTTTTCCACAAGAGACAAGTGGAGGCAGCGATGCAGGGCTCTCATTGGGGTGAGTGTGGAGGGAGAAGGAGAGCGTGTGCTGCTGCATGTGTCTGCATAAGCGTTGGTGAAACATGAATGCACGTTTGTCTTAAATTCTCCAAACTCAGCCTTTTTCTTTTTTTATACCCCCACTTTCTCTTCCAGTTTGACTTTGTTTACTGGAATGTAAATTTGCTTTGAGGAGGAAAAAACCTTCTATGTGAGAGCACCTTGAGTCAGTGTGAAAACATTTATGAGGGTGTCAATTGTGGAAATTACTTTCAAAGTTGCTTGGCAGGCTCATTTACGCAGAAAAACGCTGACGTTAACGCAGCTGGAGAGTAGTTTAGTAAAACAAAAGTTGATGATGACTTCTAACATCTGAATCACAAAGGACGATTTAAGGCGACTGGAGGATTCAGTCAGCTGACCGGCACTAGCTTGGGTTTGTTTTGTTAGCTGCTCTGAAAGAGTTTTATGCTGAGAAACGGAACTGGTAGCCTGGATGTGTTGAGGTTGGATGATGAGTTTCTGGTGGTGTCTGAGCCCAGATTTCCTAATCCTGACCCCGGGTAATCTGCTCATTACAGACTGTTGGGGTATTGATTTGAAATTTCAGCCTTCAGAAAAGCTGTTCCACCCTCAGGACAGTTGGAAGAGGAAGGAGGAGGAGGAGGGTGTTATTCAATCTGTCTGAACACACACAGAAGATAAGAAAGACCATGAGGCAGCATATCGGCTTCTACCAAAGCGCACAATAAGGCTGCATCTCAGAAGTGTGACCCGCACAAAACATGTTTCTTTCCAGTGAACTCCAAGGGAATCTTTGTTTCTTTTGATGATGAAGCATTCTGGGAAACAGAGGCTGCTCCTGTTCCTCTTACGTCTTCCCTGCGCATGTAATTACAAGTCTTCTTGTGCGCCCCGGGCCACATATTGTAGTTTCTCATCAAGTTTGTTTTGGCCCGACAGTGATGTGTCAGCAGATATGTTTATAGACAGCACTCAAAGGGCCGTCTGTTCACTCCACTCTTTGTAGTATCTGTCTGTTTGACCGTGTCATGTTAAGGTTTCATTTGAGAGCACACAGAAGAAGGCTGTAATTACCCAGACTGGAGTTTGGCAGGGTTTGGGCGAGTGACGTTTCACTCTATAAATGCACAAACGTTGACGTTTAGGCTTGAGGGGTGAGGTGGAGAGTCGGGGGGGAGAGAGAGAGAGATGGAGAAGATGGGGTTACCTCATCTGCTATGAACAAAACAAATGAGGTAAATGTGTGTCACATGTTGCAGGTTACATACGTAACCCTTTCCAGGGGTGTTGACTCATGCTTCCTGTGTGTGTACATTCTGTGTTCAAAGGTAGTAAAGGTAAAAACACATGTCTTCTCTCTTCCATTTTAGTTTCAGATCCAGTTTCAGTTTGATAAAATACTTGGATTTGCTCTGTGCCCAACAAACAGCGTAGCTAATTTATCATTCACAAACCCTTAGGTAGCCTCTTCAGTCACAACCTGGTACAACCACTAACTTGACTAAGCACAGAAGTAGCATCTTAATCTGCTACCCCTCTGTGACCTGCAGCAGTGCGAGGATTGGGTGCACCGTGCATGTAGATGTAGAAGAAAGACCATAGCTGCTTCCTGAATGACAGCAGGATTAATATTATTTCCTATGTGCTATTTTTATTTCTGCAGCCGTAGCAGAGCCCTCCAGTGAGGAGTTGTTTTGCCTTGCAGCAGTACAACAGAATATGTGGCGAAGGTCTCTGTGGTGTAGGTGTGATCCCGAGTGGGTGAAAGTGGTAACGTCTTCATCAAAAAAGATTAGATGAAGGCTTCCAAAGGATTCAGACTCTATTCCCGCTTCCCATCCTCCGCCCCATTCTTTTCCAGCGATCTCGTTGAGCTAAATCTCATTCCAGGTGTTTATGTAAAGCCTCTAGTTTAGCTGAACGGTGGAACTCTGAAGGAGGGAGACTGCGAAAAGAGAGAGACAGAAGCACAGGAAGACGGAGAGACGGCGAGAGATTAGAAGTCGGCCTGGCTTCTCTTCAGTTTGCTGAATGCGTATTTTCCACGCCAGTCCGTCCCCCCTTCCATCTTTCTCGAGTTTACAGCGGCACGGACACTCTGTCTGAATACGTCTGCACATGTGCTTCTTTGCCATGTCAGATATTTTCTCAGATGAGTGGAAGTGAATTCTCCATTGAGGCTGGCACAGTGAAAGTGAGGCGTTGCTGCTTATGTAATAGCTGCTGTGGAACTCATTTGCCTGGCTGATTTTAGTAGCACTCGTGTGCGTGTTTTCTATTCTGCTTCGGCTATGATCACTCTTGACACACAAAAGCTGTGACACCTTTAGTGAAATGTTAAAAAGCAAGCGAGCCATTTTAGGTGTTGTGGCCTACTTTTCCTCCGATGTTCGTAACGCAAACTGCTCTGCTTCAGTAAAAAGTCAGTGCTCCTACTTGGCTCTGCCTCACATTGTGGGTCACGTTGTCAGTTAAAGTGTGGCTGCTTTCAGTGCAAGATAACAGGCCTTTTCTCTCTGCTCTCTGCCCTCTGTTAAACTGAAACAATGGCCCTCCGCTGTTCATACAGCCAAAGCAGCAGGAGGGGAAGGAAGGAAAGTTTAGGAGGGAAAACTTTACTCTTCTCTCTTCTGTCGGGACAATGAGAAGTCAGACCAGCCGTAGCTCTAGGATCTACCAAAATGTGCTCCATTAAACATAATGCCTATAGTTAAATAAGAAATCTTAGCCGCCACTGAGTACTATTTTAATTCCAAGTGAAAGAGTTAAGCTTGATCCTGTCATTGATCCTGACAAACAGTAGTCCACTGGCCAGACTAATCCCTCTGTCTCTACCACCGGCATTCTTGGTATTTCCAGTGTCTGTGAATCTGACCACTGACCACTGCTGGATAAGTTTCAGTGGCTGGAAAACCTCCTGGAAAATTCAACAATCGGAGCCATCTTTGCCTTTTTCTCACATACCTCAGTTTCCTCCAGTGCCAGCTGACTGTAGCGCTGTTAAAGGCTCCTCAGTCATTTTTGATGCCAATTGAAACGAGTCCACAAAGCCAACAGCGTGAAGAATTCATAATCTTTTTGACTTTGCGTATGTCCCGGTCGTTCCTGATTTAACCAGAAATCGTCTGATCAATATATGTATAACGTTGTCATGAGTGAGATGTAGAAGTGCTGGTGGACTGAATAATTAGTCAGAAAAAGAGACATAAGAGACGGGAGGAGTGGAGGAAGCAACTAAATGTATATGTGCATCCATATAGAGCACATATGCTGCATATAGGCGTGATACAAACTAGAGTACATGATACTTGGTGGTGCATGATGCATGAGACTGTTTATAGATGGAGCCATCATTCACAGAATTAACTGCAGAAAAGCTTAGTGGTTATACAGTGTGCTCATAAAGTTATGAAGAATGAACAGTAGCACAGAGACAGACTAGATGCTAAGCTAAGCTAACCCAATGCTGGCAGTAGTAGCTTGTTATGAAACCTTTTCTTCTCAAAATAATTCACAGCTTCCTTTAATTTCTTCAATGCTTCAGAAATTTGGCCACTTTTGACAATGGAAATTTTGTAAGTTTGAATTTATTTGGAAAGCAAACTAGAAGAAACTAGTGTTTTTTCGTCAAATGAAACACAGAAGAACATTCATGTGACAGCTTTACGTTTAATGTATGCAGTTTAGTCTTACGCTGTGGCGAAGCTTGACATTTTGTCAGGTCTACTTGGACAAAATGAGCCGTTTTACTTAGTTTTACTAAAGTTTTTTTTGTTTGTTAGCATCTGGGCTTCAGACTCTCACGTCCGAATTGATGCCAGATGCTTTGAGATGCTAAAGAGCCAACCTGTCCGCTGTCAGACTGTCACACACCGACTCATTCACCTTTTCACTCCCCCTCTTTCTTCCTCCCCTTTCCCACTCCTCCCGCCTTTCTATCTCATTTTGCCCCGCACATGAAAAATGTGGGCCTCCGCTGCCATGGAAACGCCTCCAAACAGAGCGAGAGGCGAAAGTCTGCAACAGCAACAAGTTGGTTGTAAAAGAAGAGAAAAAGGGGGGGGGGACTGGATTAAGGGAGGACCTGTTGCCAATTACTCCTGCACAGACATTTTTTAGAAACCTTATTTCTCCGTTTGTTTCACCGCAGCAAAAAAAAAAAGAAAAGAAAAAAAAAACTGGTTAATGAAGTCAGAGCTCTGCAGCAGCCTGTCCAAAGATACAATGTCAACCATGCTACTTTGCCAAAGAGGACAATATCTCCCCGGCTTGAGTGAAAAGAGATTTGGCACTAGGTTAATGAGAGCTGAGGACGTTTGCATGCATTCAGCAACACACTGAAAGACGTTAAAGCCGAGCCATGTGGGGGAAGGTGACAGTGAGCGACCACTCAGACAGACAGTCACTGTGCAGGAATGGAGGCAGAAAATAACCCTCAGGTCTTTTGGCAAAACATTAAAAGGCTGCTCTCGTTTTACAGTGGAGTCGGCTGACTTCATTACAATACCATTTTCTTGGCTGTTTGATGTTTTATTGCGGAGTTTCTTTAAGTGGATGCGTGACAAATAAATGTGTGAGTAGATGAGGTGTGGACCGATTGCCTTGCTGAGGTATTGTGTGTGTCAGTGTGCCGCTGCCTTGTCCGTACTTGTGGATTTCCTTTTGTGAGCAGCCATCGAGGATCATTGTGACTCACCTTGCCTGTTGATTTACTCTCCATCTACTTTGGATCGCTGGTATCAGGATTAATCTTGGCCACCCAGGCTCTGTATACGAAAGTGGCAAATTTTCTACGGGTTTGGACAAGCTCTTAACTTTATACTCTTCGGCATTTCAGAAAGTATTTGCTGAAACTCTACTGTGCAGTGACCACCCATCAAAGCGGAGGAAACATTATACAGAGGCATTTTTTAGGAATGGTTCTTATTACCACTTGCATACTGATACTTCTGCCCTCGCCTGTACACTTTTATTCTTTCCACCTGTTGCTCCCATCTTCACACTGGCTTCGCCTTTGGTTAGTCACGCTGCGGTGTTGCACTTAAGTAGCGGGCAGAGGAAAATCTAGCCGCGTAGACCGGCGAGCGGCGGGTTGAATGAAAGGGGGAGGGTGGAAAAGAAAGAGTGACAGGAGAGCAGTGGGGGAAAAAAAAATCCAACACAGGAAAGAAGGAAAGGAGGATATGGGGAGGGACAAAGATGAAAATAAGGAGGAACAGGAAAGAGGTTGAAAGTAGAGGAAGGAGGTGGAAGACCAGGAATCGGGAAGGTGTCACATTTACCAGTGGTTTAACAGTAGTTTTCTTCTTCTTCTTTTTTTAACAACAGATTAAACTTCTAGTCTCACCACAGCTGTCATCAGTGAAAAAGCTCACAGCGCTTAACAGCAGACAGATCAAGTTAATGACCAGCTGGAGATACTAGCGGATAATTTGTCAGTTATCTAGCTCAGCTTGTTGGTGGAGACAGTGATAAAAGGGAATAAATGTGCTTTATATTCATCAGGAGGAATGCATCAGGTTGATTTGATGCAGAAAATACTACTGCACAATAGTTCACAGTCATTTATCAAATAAAAATGACAAACGTAAGCTCTACTTTGCTAGTTAGCACATAATCCGAGTTTAAACTTCCACACAGCTATCTGCAACAACAACATGCACTCATATACTAACCTGGTTTTACAAGACCGGGGAAGCTTCAGCTTGGTTTTGTTTTCACCATGATATCCTACATTGACTGAAACTCCTGCAAATACAACAATAGTCAAAGTGTAGATTTCACTTCATTTAACTCTTGTCTTTTATGGCTCTAATACCAGAAAGGGAGAAATGTGGAGGAAACCCCCTTTAAGTTGGCATTTGGTTTGGTTATGATATCTATAAGGTGCTCAGACCCCTGCGTCTGTGCTTGCCAAATAACGATCAAACAGGATTATAGATGCTTGGGCCTTGTTGGTCGTCTTTTTGGACTACCTGTTATTGGAAAATCCCCTTAAACCCCATCCGTCACCCCCACCCTGCCTGCCTTTGTGTCTTCGCCCCTGAACCCGCTTCTTTTCTTCCTTGTTCTCACTTTTCTGTCCTGAGCCCAGCAGTGTCTCCGGAACAGCTCAGAGGTTGCGTGTGATTGCGAGGGGCGATTTGCTGCTGCAGAATAATGGGCTTCCTCTCCTGGGCAACACAGGCGCTTTTAACAGACTTATCATAACGGGATTATTTCCCAGTCACCGAACCTACCTCTGGATCTTGTTATAAAGCTACCTGGGAACTTCTTTCTTCTGTCAATCTTGTTCTTACTCATCTTGGGCCAGTTGGTACCATGTGGAGGGTAAACTCTCATAACCACTCGGTTTATTTCCAGTTCCTGTTGGAAGCAGAAAAGCTGCCTTTAAGCGATTCAGCATCATTTAATAGTTTTATAGCGTCAGGATGCGGTGTGAAGTGCCCCTGTGTTGACCCCATAATAGCTGGCAACAACACTATTGGAGTTTATTTTTGCACATCGAATCAAATGCCTCACGAGAGAAACGGCTCATGAAAGACTATCAGAATGATTTCAGGCACTTGAGATGTTTTCTATTTTTAGTGGCGACGACTGTTTTTTCTCTGCCAGTCTTGTGCTGCTGACAGCAGAGGAGGCTGCATGTAATGAGGAAGGTGGAGGAAGCGGTGAGGGCGGATGGAGGGAGAGTAAAACTATTTTCACTTTCTCAGAGGAATGCAATCAAGAAGAGGAGTTGAAGAGGGTTTCGGTGCCTTTTTGAAACGGCCAGCGAGCAACATCAGAGGAGGAAATTAGCTTTTGAGATTTGTTGCCTGAGTAGCCAGAACAAAACCCCTCCCTCGGAGGTCACAGGGGTGGGAGGATAGAATCAGACCTGCTGCCCTCCACTCATCAGGGGGTCGCAGGGTGAGGGCTTGGGGGGTCACGGTTGACGGTCGCAGAGGGTTGTTAATTCTATTATCCCTGCCTGAGAGGTCCTTGTCAGGGCTGGGGGCGAAGAGGAGGCGGGGCCGGCCGCATAAAAGGTGAAAGGAGGTTGTGAGGCGTGATTATTTTGGCATGGGAAGTGATCACATACCACACATATCTTTATCTC
The DNA here is from genome assembly GCF_963514085.1 of Chelon labrosus. NCBI lineage: Eukaryota > Metazoa > Chordata > Actinopteri > Mugiliformes > Mugilidae > Chelon > Chelon labrosus. Next base: position 14,874,713 of record NC_140348.1, read on the forward strand.
CTTGACTCATGTGTACTCACAAAGTCTGTCTCTTTTCTTTAACTTCCCGTCACTCCCTGCCACGTACCCGCAGACAAGTTCAGTTTAGTCAGTATGGAGTGAACTGGCAGAAACTGAATCACCGTGCTGACTGATCATTAACAAATAACTGTCCCGACCAAGACAGAGTTTGTAATATATTAGCGTGTGATGTCTAATCTCTCCTGGTGGCTTACCAGATTCATTTCACATGTACATACCCGTGAATACATTGTTCTACCAACAGAAGTAAAAGCTTAGAGCCACGCGCAAATGAGGATGATGTGGACTTGCAGACAGTGTCTCCTTTAAGGCATAAAAAGGTTTCTCATCTCCTCACACCTCGACAGTCACTACCTGTAGCAGTGTTGGTCGCTGGATTAAACATCCTCCCCTGAAAGCATTCCAGTTTCATAACAGGTTTTCAGCTGAAGAGATGAGACAATAAATCAGGATACTTCTGTTAGTCTTTGTATAAAATACATAGTTTAACACCTGAATGCCTTCTATTTTAATATCTTATCTAAAGTGTTTGCATATGTTGTGAGATATATTTTAGAGGACTAGTACTGATGTGCACCTTGATGCATCCATTTTGCGTGAATGGAGGTCTATGCAGATGCCCTGCACGTCTATGATTGTCAGTCTGTATGATTGTGTTAGTCCTGGCAGACTGCAGCCACAGCACCAAAGGATTATTCCACTTGGCCAGACGGGTTTGAGCCTGGCACGACAGGCTGAGGATACGTGTCCCCTCTGTGTCCCCTGAGCAGCCAACACTGATAATACTATCTGCAAACGGGAGACTTAATCTGCTGCCACGTATTGTGTTAATAACACGGTTCTCTGCCTAAAAATAGTGCAGCAACCGAGTGAGGCTTTTTAATAGGTGTGAGCGTCGCGATGAGGAACCAGAGAAGTGCCTACAGTTCAAACCCCTGGAGAAGAAACACACCGGCGACTGGTTTACAGGTTCAAACTAGGACATTCAGGAAAATCACAGCAGCTGCAGATGGTGATGACTGTGACTCAACCCCTCTCCCTCTGTCTGTATTGTCCTCAGTCTTTAGTAAATCCATCCTCTGTTTTTCTCTTCCTGTTTTGTTAATGACATCAGCACTGGAGATATATAAGGGATGTACAGCTCATACAGTTATGTGAATGACAACAGGCCTAAAATAAGTTGAAAGGAGGATTAATTATAATACGTTTGTATGTAAAGTAATGTAACATTCGTTTGTTTAGTTATTTTAATAAGAACAATTTGAGGATAATGTGTTTTTGTTTTTTTTGTTGTCACCCTGCACGCTGGAAATTACGGTTCATGTAGACATTAAAGCCTATTACATTTACAGAGGGGAAGGTTTTACGTCACCTAGCCTGTTGGCACGCTAAGCGACGTGAATTGCAATACCAGGAGTCCCTTACCCCCAGCTGCCAGCTTGCTTTTTATTTGTGGCATTTATTTCCTGCATGACGTGTTACTCTTTTCATTGGATTTTGTTCAGTTGGGTATTTTATTAAGTACCTTAGATAGTCTGCATTGGTAACAAATGGCAAGCAATAAATTAAACAAAACTGAACCAATCCCCTTACTTATTACTTACAGTTGAATTAATTTTGGACATGGACGGAAGGTACAGTAACTGACCGTCTTTGTGAAAATCATGTGGATATGTCCAAATATTAGCAAAAAATAACTGCGAGGATCTAATGAAGTGTCTCACTTTGCTCACTGTCCCAGCTGTATCCCCCTCTCGAAATAGTTAATCAGAATATCCTGACACAATGGAGGAAAACACTGGTTTTGCTCAGAACGTGCATGCTTCCGTATATCTTCCGTTAATCCCCCGACGTTTCAGTCAAGCGACGTCTCTCCATGCAATATTTAGAATATTTAGAATTTATTTTCCAGAGGTTGTCAGTTTTCATCATATCGTCTCTTTATGTGCGTCCGTGTGGCTTCAGTCCATCCTGCTGTAGTTTCATTGGTTTCCCTACTGTGCAACTCGATGCGGCAGTTTTCGTTGTGTTCGAGTGCCAGCTGGCTTTGTGCATCGTGGGATTTCATGCTAAATGTATTTCAGTATAAAGCACATAAGTTATTTTTTGTAGGACTGTATTACATTTTAGGAGTCCATACGTTTTGTGGTAGTGTCCTCAGCAGCTTGGAGGATTAGGAATATACTGTCTTTTGAATGTTAAATGAAAAACCCTGTATAAGTACTGGTCACCTAGAGTATGAATTTATAATTTTGTCTTTATTTCCTCTCTCATCAGAGTGTGTGGTGTGTCTGACGCCGTCAGGCTGCCATGGCTTTGGTTCAGGCACTACCTGTGACCGTGAGTGACCACCCCAACCCAGGTCTCGACGTCCAGCAGTGCCGGCCACTATCATCCCACTCACCCTCCGCTCCTTGCTCTGTCACCTGTGGGCCCTGTAGCTCCGACACAGCCATGGGTTCTGTCAGCAGTCTCATATCAGGCCGGACCTACCAGGAGAGACACTGCAGGGCTGCCAGCGAATACACCACCAAGCCACGGCGCTCCACGCCAGCCACCAGCTGTTTCCGGCTCCAGGATAATACCCTCCGCAGTGGGAGCTCCCTCGAGCAGCTGCTGGTTATCAGCAACCAAACGCAGCCTCAGGCCCAAGTTCTGCCTCCTCCACTGCCCACCAAGAAGCAACCCCGGCCTGGAAAGTCATCTGGAACAGCTGGGAGTGGATCGGTTGCTGGGGCAGTAGGTGGTGCCGCTAATGGGAACTTTGGGTATGTGAGTGATGAGCTGGTGGTTGGAGATTGGAACGACAACCTGGTGCTGACAGCTGCAAGCCCCTGCAGTGACTCGGAGGACCAAAGGGACAACAGGGCTCAGAACGGAAATATTGGTGGACCTCCTCCCAAACTCATCCCAGTGTCCGGACAGTTGGAGAAGGTAAGGAGGAGACTATAGAGGTTTAAATAGAAAAATCAGTCAGGTATTTTGGTGCAGATATTATGTTTGCAGAGAAATAATAAGAACCAGCTTGTGCTAAATGCCAAAAGTGTGTTTACAGCAAAGTGTAAAGTTCTATTCTTGTACTTTCTTTGAATTCATGGTGATTGTTTTAAGGTTTGAAAACTTTTCCATATAAAGTTTTATTTGGTTGAAAGCTCTTTAAAAAGCTATTAATTATTTATTTTTTCTTAAACATCCTCCACACACCTCTTTACAGGCTGTAATTATGATTCACTTGAGTTTAATTTTTTGTACGTGACACACAATGTGGTGTTGAAAGCAGAAATACTATCTCACAGGAAATCTTTGATACCTTATACCTTTTTTTTTTTTCCTGCTCTCCCTTGACTACATACCGTAGCATATCTGCGGCCTGCATGGACGTGTTTTACAGCAGATTATCTCAGCTGTCTAACTGGGTATTTATTTCCATCGATCCAGAGGGAAGCTTAATCACTGGCCTGACAGGCTCAGATGGATCATTTGACGGCTTCTCACCTTGCAGGCACATCATGATCAGTGCCGGAACTCACTTACGTCCAGTGACGTATTTAGTGAACCCTGAGGAAGATCATTAAGAAAATGCTTACAGTACAAAAGAAGCTTTCTCCCTCCCGTGTCTTTGTCTCCTCCTCCGCTCTCCTCTGTCCTCTTTGTTTCTGTGCCCTTTAATCAGATTTTCTGTCCTCTCCTCTTTCACTTCTCCTTCTCTTGCCTGTCTATCTATTACGATAGGAGTATCATTAAAAAAATTGCTTAATGAAGCTCATGAATATCAATTAAACCAAATCAAACTTATCACAGCCTTGTGGGGTGACCGGCCAGCATTTCACTCACCCCTGTCTAATGAGTTTTATTCAGCAGTTGTTAATTAGCACAGCTTGACTTTTTTATTATTTTGTACTTTCAGAACATGGAGAAAGTGCTGATCCGTCCTACAGCGTTCAAACCTGTTGTGCCCAAGAATCGCCACTCTGTGCAGTATCTGTCGCCGCGGCCAGGGGGCGGCGGCCTGTCAGAGAGCCAGGCCAGCCTCAACCTCCTGCTGCCTCTCGGAGGATCCAATTGTGCCAACAGCACAAACGTTAACGGTGGATGCAGCAGTTCCGGCTCTGAAGTGAAGCGCAACTCCTACAGCAGTGGTCGAAATGCTCGGAGCAGTCAGTCCTGCTCCATGTCAGATTCAGGGAGGAACTCCCTCTCCAGCCTCCCTACACATAGCAGCACAGGCTACAGTTTGGCCCCCAGTGAGGGCTCCAGCTCCGGCTCTGGTTCCGGGGGCCAGCTGGAGCCTGTGTCAGGCCTGGGTAGAACCACTACCAGTGTAAGTGGGAGCCATGGTCACAGTAACTCAGACAGTGGACGATCCTCATCCAGCAAGAGCACAGGCTCAGGTTCGATAAGTGGGCGCGGGCAGCCCCTGTCGGACAGCGGGTCCTGTGGCCACTCGCCGCCACCTGTGGAGGGCTACGAAACGGTGGTGAGGGAGCTGGAGGAGAAGCTGAGGGAACGAGACCTGGAGCTCCAGCAGCTCAGAGAAAATCTGGATGAGAATGAAGCTGCCATCTGCCAGGTGAGGGAGTTCACCCCACCACACAGACAAAACGCCAAATAAACAAGTTTGTGTGGCGGTAATAGAGATGAAGAATTAACGTCCGACCTCTCACATGTGCTTTGAAAGGTGTACGAAGAAAAGCAGCGTCGCTGTGAAAGAGAGATGGAGGAGCTTAGACAGAGCTGTGCCACGAAGATGAAGCAGACCTCTCAGAAGGCTCAAAGATCACAGCAAGTGCTACAGTTACAGGTATGAAACATATTTAAAAAGCCTTTTAAGAAAGCAAATATAATTCAGTAAAGCCATATTATCATGCATATCTCAAATAACATACAATTTTGTAACGGACGCATCTTTTTGGTCCACTTGCTGATAATGTGTCTACTGGTTCTCTCTTTGAGCATGTGTGTCTTATTTAAGACTGGCATATCTGTTTTAGTATGTAAAATGGGTTGTGGCATCTCTGTGTGTTGTCAGGTATTTCAACTACAGCAAGAGAAGAAGAAGCTGCAGGAGGACTTCTCCTCTCTGTTGCAGGACAGAGAGACACTGGAAAGGAGGTGTGCCACCATCCAGAGGGAGCAGACTCAGCTGGGGCCACGTCTGGAAGAGACAAAGTGGGAGGTGGGTGAGATTCAAACTTTGAAGATTAGGGTGCAGTGCAATGATTATGTCTACTGACTGTAACCATTTCTTTTGTTCTTCAGGTGTGTCAGAAGTCAGGAGAAATCTCCCTCTTGAAGCAGCAGCTGAAGGAGCTCCAGTCAGAGCTCAGCCAGAAAGCAGGAGACATAGTAGTCTTGAAGGCACAGCTAAGAGAAGCTCGTTCTGAGCTGCAAGCAAGCCAGATGCGATCCCAAGAGGCCCAGACTGCCCTTCGCACGCGATCTCTGGAGCTGGAAGTCTGCGAGAACGAACTTCAGAGGCGCAAAAGTGAAGCCGAGCTGCTCCGAGAGAAAATGGGCCGCTTGGAAGACGAGTCGTCTCGGCTCCGTGACACTTTATCCAATCACAGTGGACCCTCTCTAAATTCAACTATGAAGGGGCAATGCATGAGCATTTCCATCCAACAGGGTAGAGGTGTGGCGGTGAGGGGCGGTCCCAGCCCCTCTGTGTACCGCGATGGAGAGGAGACTCACCTGGTGTGGGGGGGAGAGAGCGACGAAGCTAAGGCACAGAGGCAGAATGCAGAAACATTGTTGGGACTCAGGCAACAGGTACAAGCTTGCTTTGTATTTGTTTGTTGAGTTTTATTTAAAGGCCCATCTAGAGACATTGTCATAAATGCTCTATTCAAGAATATAACATAACATATCCCTCTAAACTCTACACACTGGTCCTTTAATGAAGGCTTTACGGTGGAGTATGTTTGCAAATCATCTTTCACGACTTAATGGGTACATTTTCTGTTTTTCTCAGGTGGATAGGCTGAAGGCTGAGCTCATGTACGAGAGGAGGACTAGTGAGGAGCAACTGTCACGGTTTGAGGATGAGCGGATGGTTTGGCAGGAGGAGAAGGAGAAGGTAAAAATCACCTTGATGACTGACTTTTTATTAGTTTCATTCATTGTTGAGATATGTTTTAAAGCTTAATCTAACCGTCCTTGCTGATTGCCTCCATACTCTTCCACCCTCAACTCAGGTAATCCGCTACCAGAAGCAGCTGCAGCAGAACTACATCCTGATGTACCGGCGCAACCGCGATCTGGAGCGAGTGATGAGGGAGCTGAGTCTGGAGCTAGAGAACAGGGACATGGAGGACTATGAGGTCCACAGTGGTAGCAATGACATCCACTTTGAGGAAATCACTGCCACAGAAATCTAAACCCACACACGCAACAATAATCTTGTGCACACAAACATGAAAACAGAAACCAAACTTTGAACTCCGAGCCAAATACTGCACTATCTTCAAAATGGCTTTACCTGGACCACTGAGCAAGCACTCACTCGTCACTGTCAAAAAGGGAGATCTCCCAAAGGTGCATTCTTACTTCTTGCTTACAGAGATGTACTCCAATAAATCCTCATAAGATGTCTCCCAAGGCGCCTTTAATGGGATTTATTTCACCACAAAGCCAGCACAAAGACTTCTCTCCTTTTGTGGGAGCAAAAGCAGCAAGAAAAAGTTTCCTTCTCAGACCACGTTGAAATCAGGGTATTGAAAATCGATTGGAACTTAATGCAAAAAAAAATCTTTACCACACGCAGAGCAATCTGGTCAAATCACAGTTACAACTTTTTATTGGTAGCACACAAGGTTAAACACCCAGCCACCAGCAAGACAGCAGTCTAATTGATCATCACCAACACTGGCTGTTAATACCGACCTCGATCCACATCCGAACTCTGCTCATTGGCGACTCAAACAACCACTGGACCAGTCCTCCATCTCCAAATGTCACTATTAACATCTGCTGTTTGTCTCTTATAGTTCAGAGTGTCGAGCTTTCGTTGCAAAAGTCTTGACGGTGTGCAGACGAATGTATTGTGAGGAATCACTCCGCAGACATGCAGTATAAATGGCAACGAAAGAATCTGCTCGCCGTGAGAAACACGGGATAATTTTTGCACAACTTTTCGATCTGTTTTTTGTCTGGGATACTGCAGTTTTTTGTTTTTTTTGGTTCAAATCATTAATCTCACACAGACTCATTTTGATTCTTGGCCCGCATACATGTGGACATCCTACTCTGCCGTTTCCCGGGCCGCAGAGGACACAGAAACCAATCGCTCAAAGGAAATGCTTTATTTGAACTCCGCTCATGTTTTCCAGACCACCAACAGCCCCGCCGCTTCACTCGATCAATGTGTCAAGCCGTTCAGACAATGTGGCGAGCTCTGACATAAACATTTATATTATTTAGCACTAGGTAGCAGACTGTAGCATGGCAGATATTACCGGGAGACTGCTGATTCCCCCTCTTTCTTTTTTTCGTCTTCATGTCTGCTCTCTTTCTGCTTCTTACTCAACTATTTTTATAGCACCTCAGCGGTTGGTCAACTAAAAATAGAGCATATTTTCAGTATTACAGTTTGTTTTGGAGATTTAAGCCAGTGTTTGAACTGTAGGCATGCTTGTTCAGAGTTTCCGTTTATTCCCCTCCACTCCCACTCTTTTTGTAGCTCTTGGCAAACCAAAGCCAAATAACACTTTTAAAGTCTTCCTAGTCCCCCCACCCCACAGAGACTGTAAACTTCACTGACTGCTATACAGGTAGTGTGACTGGCATGTCTGCATGTCTGTGTTGAATGAGATTTCAGAACGAGCTGGTTCAGGTAACGGTGAGATGAGTAGATGCAGTAGCTCCAGCGCTGAGTGTGCTCCGGGGGCAGGTTGAGGCCCTGAATATAAACCAGTGAGGAGCATGTTAAGATTTGAAGCCGTGGGGTTTTCTTAACGGCATATGCAGGGCTGTGTATGACACTGAGCATGGCGGTAATGGGCTGCTGAGAACTTTTATTTTGCAAAAGAGTCTATATCGAGGGATAATAGTCAAATGGAAATCTATGTAATGGAGGAGATGTTGTATATTTTTCTATATATAGCACCCGAAGATATTTTGTTGTAGTACTGGTATAACTGTGAGTTAATGTATATCGCATACCAATATATTTCAAATGATGGATCAATTAAAAATGGAGGCAGCAGCTTAGAAGGAGTGCACCTAATACTGTAATGCATGAAAATTTAATGTTTACATTATATAATCTGTGTGTGGAAAATGTTCTAATGACCAAACTTTGCAGGTGACGAATACCGAAGGGAAGCTTTTTACTTTAGGCTCAGTTTCGACCTGTTGTCTCTCCATTTCAATTGATCTTTCACTTGATTGTCAGTATCATACTATCACACCGATTCATGTCGTCATCGTTGGGTTTTGCCTTTCATTTATAAATGCATGAGATATATACCAGTTTGAGAGACTTCTTCGTTAAGTTGAGGTCAGACTTGATGCAAGCCAAGAAAGTGTTATGTTTCCTATGCTCGGAAACTCGGCTGAGTCGGATTGGGTGGATATTTTGCATGACAACACCACATTAGCTGTGGTTTGTGAGATTATAAAAGTCTGAAATGTGCATAGACTGTTACGGTAAAGCCATGGGAAGAGACTTAAAGTGGAACACTCACTCTGCTAACCAGACATAGACTGTTACTTACTCACCACATATTAAGCACAGGTCTTGCGAAACAAACTGACTCACTCACCAATGGTGTGCATCTTGGATGTCCGTTACTCTTGTCATATCTCGGTTCTCTTCGTTTTCTTTGTAAATATGTAAAACACTAAATAGTATAACAGAGTGACATTGTCTTTTATTTAGACAAAAATATCTATTTCAAATGTAGCCACTGTGACTAGACCAAAGCAACGTAGCACATTTCTTCATTTTTTTTTGTGGCATTCTCTTTCATCCTTTTCGTTTGTTTACGTTGTGTCTTCATTAACTCATACTGTATGTAGTTGTCCATGTATATTTGTATGTGTACATTTCTTGTACAAATGACTGTGTTTTTAATTAAAGAACAAGTTGTCACACCTTAAAGTGGCTGTTGATTGTTTACCTGAAACATGTATCCAAAGTAGTTAGTAGTAATACCATTGACATAGACTTTCATCTTTAAAATTTAATAGCATGCCAGGATATAAACTATTCACCTTGAGGTTTTTTTTTTAGTGCTTATTCAACCAAGATTTAGTAACATTTCATCATGGTTTGCAGAAGTAAGGCACTATGCACACTACATTCTCCGTATATCTCCTCTACCCTGCTTTGATTCAAACTGTGCCACTGGCATCCATGTCCCGCTTTGCTCACTGACATGTTTTTCCAGCTCCTCCACATGTCTGCATAAGCTCTGTCTATAGCGTGGTGTAATTAAGCCTCTAAAGTGGCGGATTGCTCCAGAAGCACAAGCACTTCTGCCAGAAAAATACAGCACAAAAAAATACTGACCAGCAAATTGTAATAATCCCCCCTGACATCCTCTAAACCCAAACTATCAGTTTTGACATAATACAGGGGTTTAATCTGGGTATAAATCTATAAATCTCATAGTGCAGGCTAGGATAATCTCCCTCTGGCGGGGCTGCGGGGCCGAGATGCTCCAAGTAAAAAGTGCAGACCACTGGTTCCGCGGTCGGGCCGTGCTAACAGGTCACGGTGAGGTTGCCACGTGTTGGAGCAGTGGCACAATTTCAACCAAGAAGGAGTTCATGAACCACATAATCTTTTCATAAAACACCATAAAATATCTGGGCTTCATCCTACATGTCATTGTAGCAAAAATGATTTATAAGAATATTTATCTTGATAAATATAATACTAAAATATATGAGTCTAAAAAACTGTAAGTGTCTGACATATTTAATTGTAAGTCTCCTCTCTATCGTGAACGGGGCTCTACCTGTCCCATGTTTCTTCTCCTTGGGTGAATCCTGCAGTTTATTCAGTCCCACAGGAGGTTTTGTTGTCCTTCATGCCCGGGTAGCAATCTTACTGTGAGGCACACAAAGTTTAGTCAGCGGTTCTCTTGGGGCTGGTGGAGGTGGAAGGGACCTTAGGGACCTTGACCACAAAAACCATCGGGTCTTTGGCTTTGTTGCTGAACGCACGGCGAATCACGTCCACAGCGTGTAGATGAGTCACTCCGTGCAGAGATTCTCCGTCCACGGACAGCAGCTCATATCCTGCCTGCAGAGACACAAGTAAATGGGTAATATGACCATGAAAACCCACAGATTAAGATTTAATATTGTTTATATACAATGATTATTTTTGTTTTTGTATGTTTGCATCCCTCTATATCCTTCTGCAGCAGTCTGTACAGACCGTTTCCATAAATCTGCAGCGATTGTGTCCTTTAGTGAGAACATAATTTATGCCACAGTGAATTGGGGCTCTCCCATTACTTTATTATATTAACACTGAAGGCTGTCACTAGTGCACATATAAAGTTTCCCCTTCAGCACAAGGTTATTGGAAAAAAGAACATGCACTGAGACAACCACATACACACACAGCTAGGGCCGTTTGCTCGCTGTTTCCTGCAGGATGCGAACAAGAGAGTGGCAAATCTTTGGAGCCCCGAGGAGAGGAACTTCCTCTGATGTCATCTGCGTTTGCCAAGGATGCACCTGCCTAATGTGCTCAACCTCAGCGAAGGTTAGAAACACATAACACAGAAACACACAAGGCCGATGGCCATTGTTGTATCTCCACCTATCATGTCGTTTTTTCCTTTCCCCTTTCCTTTCCAGTCATTTGACACAAATAGATTATGTTCCTCTTCATTCTTTACCAACCGAGTCTATGTAGCATATAGGAGGAGGTTGAACCTCTGCTGCCTCGTGTTTGTCCTGGCAGGTTTTCTTATGGCTCACTAGACAGTCTGATATTCACCAGTGACCTTAAAGCCTTCCGTGCGAGCAGTATCAAAAGATTTAGATCCATTTAACCAAAGAGGAGATTAAAAACTGCTTTTCATTTTTGAAAAGTAATTTATCTGAATTAAATAGATCACACCATAATCTGTCCCATCCTCTTTACGGCCATTTATGGAGAGCATTTAGGAGGTTCCCTCGTCTCTCTCCAGTGGACATCATGGCCCAAAATTAACATGGCCTGTAAAGATTAGCACCACTTGCATGGGAGGATGTGTGCCCACATAAATTCAACTGTAGCAGATGTAGAGAGAACCACTGCCTCTCTGTTAGTTATTGCACGCTCTTTTAAATCTAATAGGATCTCGACAAGATGAGTTGTTCCGCTATGTGCTCTGTTAATGTGCTAACTTTTGCTAATTAGCACTAATCATGAGGTACAGCTGAAGGGAATGTCCTTATTAACTAAGCTGTCACACACATTTACTTTGCCCTGTCAGACAGCTGGTTAAATGCAAAGAGGCTTGTGTTCGTATTTCTGCTGGTAAAGGCAGATAATAGAGTCTGACAAACTTTCTGTACACATGACCTATAAACATGATATATTCACAAAACCACATTCTTCAGTAGTTAGCCCACGGAGCCTAAGCCTGAGCTGCCCTGGTATCACTTCCCTCTGCAGAGTAGCATGGGGGAGATAGCCACGGAGCTGATATGGGAAAGCATAAACAACAGATAGCACTAGGGTGCAAGCAAGTATTCGTATATCTGTGTCTGGGCCACCTGAACAGCTATTCTAGCCACAATAGCAGCATGAAAATGGATGGCGGTGTCACTGTGCTGCTCCAGACTATAATATCTCAACAGTCATTAGATTAACTATCTGGTTCAGTCACACATAGATCCATCAAGAAAAATCCTCCAACCTCTGGCAATCCCCTGACTTTTCTTCTAGCACCTCCATGTGGTTGATATTTGTGATTTTTAGGAAAATTTCTCAACAGCTATTGAACGGATTGCCATTAAATACCATTAACCATTAAGTTTTTATTTGATTTAATTTATATAGCGTCAACAACAAATACAAATTGTCTCAAGAAGCTTTAGAGAACTTGAGACTCCTGACAGTTCCCTGCAGACGTTCATGTTCCCTTCTGACTGCGTGTTTGTAATTATTCTGATGGTCCTCAGACCTTTGGCACCACCATCAGGTCTAATCCTTAATTTGTCCAAAACAAAGAGCTGCACTTTCTGTTTTGCTAATTCATCAGCATACTAACTTAGATCAACATGTCAGCGTTCTTATTATCAGCGTACAGTCAGAGTGTAGCTTCACAGAGCTGCTAATATTTCTCTAAACCTTTGGCCGGTCTCTCTTTGTTTTACTCTGGGTTTTACACTCCCCTTGTATCCTGATTTAATTTCCATCTCATTCATTCCTGACACTTTTTTTTAATTGCATGTTGGTTGTTTTGAGATAAGTCATGTGTTTCTGCACCGCACGGAGAAAATGTGAGCACAGGCATCCGTGCATAACCATAAATTTGAAATGCTGAGCAGATACTGGATCCCTCCGATGTTTGACACTCTAATCAGGCATTATTAGACGTGAGTAGTATTGTCAGTCGATAGCTCGCCATTAGGAAACACGAAGTGTCCCACAAACACACATGTGCAGCTTAGAAATCAACTATTCCACGTCTGCTTCCTTAACTTTCAACACCCACTTAACACACACACGTCTATTCATTAGTCTTAATGCGAGTGGTGTTATTGGAATTAGCCTGTGGTTAACGCTAGTGAACGACTGTGTGTGCTTCATGTGTGTTTAAGTGAACCAGGCCACAGACTGACTGTTAAGTTACTGTGCAATATATTAGCAATACATTAGCAGACCAGCACCCATGTACCTCATCAATAATGGAGGGGATGAGCTACTTGAGATGGCTCTCCACTCGTCTCTTCTCCACTCCTCACTGCACAGCTTCAAACTCTCCGTCATAGACACGCTCACTTATAGCAACAACAACTCATAAGCACAGGACAGAGGGCTGACAGGTACTTACAATACACACATGATGGACGTCTGCTTTAGAATCAGGCCGTGATAAAGTCCCTTCTCCGGATTTATGATTGGCAGATGTTGTTAACGTGTTTGCTACCTTTTTCTCAGACTTCAAGGCTGATCGTTTTTTTATGCCCGCTAAAACATTGATGTGTTTTTGGATGCTCACCTTCAGAGCCTCATTCGTAGATGCAGCTCCTCCTGGGAAGATTTTCTCAATTTTTATCATGGGCTGAACCCTAGACTCCATACCTCCAGAGATACTAATACCTGTAAACACAGAGGGAAATAACACATTTTAACACGAGGGATTGCTTTCCTTTTGCATCACACCCCTGTGTTATAACAAGTCCCTTTGGTCTTCTTTAGCCGAGAGCATTTAACTCTTTCAAATGGTTTTTAGTTTGGTAGTAAGTGATGCCCTGACCTCTACTGGTGGACAGATACTCGTAAGAAAAAACTATACTCAAAACTATACTCAACTCAACTGAAAAACTAAAGTATTTCAGTTGAGGCACTAACTGGGAAAACTTTAAGTTAAACTTTAAGTTACCTAGTGACTGCTTGGCCTTGGAGATGGTCAAAGTGGCGATTTCATACTCCTCCGATGGCAGAGTTTCTCTTCTTTTCTCTCCATTTTGTGAATGTCCATTTACCTGCTGACTACTCCCTCTACCTGTCGATGGGCTCTTCTCTCTCTGGGGATCAAATACATCAGCCAGAGGCGTTCTCCCTCTCCGCTGTGAAGGAACATGTACGCTGACCTCTGTGTAGCCCTCTTGCCTGCTCTGTCTGTTGTAAACGCTGTCAGGACTCCCCTCTCTTCTTGCTCTCCCGTGGCCATTCCTCACAGGCGACCTCCCTCGTTCAGGAGCCACATCCCCCCGGTCCGACACGGACAATAAAGAGACCTCGTCATACCGAGACGCGCCGTTCTCTTTTCTGTTCGGGGAGCGATGTAGTTGGCGCCCATGCTGGGTGCTGTATGGGGATTCTGTGAGGAGGAAACTGTGTGTGGGCGAGGGGCTCGGAGAACGGGAGCGCACAGTGGAGGACGCATAGCTGTCCACAGGTACATCCAGCAGAGGGGTGAAGGCACGGGATGGTGTAAGATGGCCTGACTGGTGGCTGGACAAACGCAGTCTGTACAACTCCTCAATCAGCTGACGCTCGCGCTGTGTGTCATGGACCAGCTGGAGGTGGAATCCACCCCTGTAGTCTGGATAAACATAGAGACAAACAGCTGAGCTTTAACCCAGCAGGGTACAGACAATAAAAATAAAAGTTTCATACACTGGATATAGAGTAAATACAGTGATGTGAGGGGTCCTCCACCAGTTTAGACGTGCATTCCTATAATAATGTAGGGATAGGGTTAGTAGTCAGTAGTGGAGGGTTTAAAAATGAGTGCAACCTCAATGCAACTCAATCTGGGTCGGAGATTTGGGTGTGTTACACTAGCAGCAGCATTGAGTGACGACCTGTCAGCTTCCTTTTGCTTTCATAACATTGACCTTTCGACCCCTGACCAGTCACCTTAGAAAATGGGAGGTCTGAAGTGAGATTATATTGACTGTGTCTCGATGAGGTGAATGCTCAAAGCGTCTTTGTATTGTTGGAGTGTCACAAGCGGCAGTGCAGTCCCTTCTGTAAGCCTCAGAGATGTAACTCAAACCTCTGCTTCAGCACGGGCACAGGGAACCTGAGACATTGTGTGCATGGTAGTGTGTGTGTGTGTGTGTGTGTGTGTGTGTGTGTGTGTGTGTGTGTGTGTGTGTGTGTGTGTGTGTGTGTGTTTTAGATGAAGGTGGGCAGTGAGTCGGTATGTGTGACAGGATATGGTGAGTGTGGGCTGTGTGTTTCATTTTGACAATATAAGTATGAGACGAGGCAGGAAATAAGTGAGATGAGGCAGGAAAGAAGTGAGGTGAGGGAGGGAAAGTAGAGGCAAAAGGTGAGAAGTTTCAACCCTGGGTGTGTCTAATATTCCTGTGAAATAAAAGAAAGGTCATAAAAGGATCCATGTACCTGGGATAGGGGTGATGAGGTGACGTCGAGGTGTTCCACTGCGAGGGGAACGCAGAGCTGGAGATCGCACTGAAAAGAAACAAACAACCAACATTATCTTACCCAGTTTTCCAAACATCTTTTTTTATGCTGTCATACTTGTAATACGTATTTATTCAAAGATTAATGGATTAAGAATTCTTAAAAAGTGATCCAGTCCTCCACTTACTAGAGCGACTCTTGAGAATATCATACGCCTCCAGCTCAAAAGGCATTACCATGCTGTCAAAGCGAGCCAGCTCAGTGGTAGGTATCAGCATTCTGCAGACGATATAATTGGGCAGATCTACCAACATCCAAATGAACATATACAGTAAGTATGCACACAAAACAGCATCATGATCTGTTTGTCACCTTATTTCTCTGAGAAGTAGCAGTTTCTCTGGCCTGTCCAAGATTGCCAGAAGGGGACGCACTAAATCCTCAATGCCGGTGTCAGACAAAAACTGAGGGAAAGATTTAATAGGTGCACAAATGAGAGAAATAAGAACCTGACTGTTTACTTGCCATACGGAGATCTACTAATGATTTTGTGTGAGTTTTGACCAAAAACAAAGGTGTGATGTTTGAAAGAAATGTGCATTTACGGTAAAAGGCAGTGGATCTAATAAAAGACAGCATCCAGAAGATGTGCATTTCCAGAATTATACTTGGGTCCTTGTTATGCTGCATGTATATTAAATATTCACTCATCCACTACAGTTTGTCTGTCCTTGGTGTTTAATTACTGTATTAACGAGTAAGTCACACTGTGCTCTAGGCTGACTCGAAATCCTCTGGAGTGAGACAAAGGGCAGGGCAAAGGAGCTGGAATCGTCTGACTGTAAGATGGCTCAAGTCAGATAAAAGGATGAGACAACGGCTGATATTTGACCCTAATCATGAATGACGGGCTAAATCAGTCTTTTGTCGCAGCTGCTGCCAGACACATCTATCACAAAAGGACACTCTGACACACAGGGAGCAATACTGTACACTTGAGCCTGAAAATGTTCATTCCCACATAAACATGGCACACACACAGAAGTCTTTTGGGATCAAAGAACTCACCCGCCGACAGTGTCTCATCACAGCTGCCACCTCATCCTGGCCGAGCAGCTTCTTCGCCATGTCCTCCACATGCTGCAGGGTCTCGAGTCGGGGCAGCGGGCTGCCAGCACGGGATTCCCTCGGGGAGGTCAAGAGCTGGAAAGGACGACCCCGCTCCTTATCTGAGGAATAACAGAAAAGCGAGAATATGAAGAAGAAAACATGCAGATGAGTTTTTGAAATGGGTGAAGTTAGTCTGTCATGTACAAGTGCATAGAGGACACCATAAATATATATATAAATATAAATAAATAAATAAAAATCCCTTTTTAACAACCAAGATTTTTATAGTCGTTGTTGAAAAGAACTTGAATTAACTGAGTTTTGCTGATGAGTAAGCTGTCATTTTATCCTGTTGTGTAAAATAAAACGCAACATAGAGAGATCACCTCACTAGGCCAGCTGGTCTGAGCAATATGTCCCAAAATCTTTCTAGCAGGGCTGCGCCAAAAGCAGAATCATCTCACAAATCTGTCTGATATTTGGACAAATCCTATTCTGTATTGCTAACTTATGAATCCCCAAGAAGAGGAAACAGCTCTTGGACTCTGTCACAACTTCACCATGATCTAAAAACAGGACAATGCTGTCATGGTTTAGTTTCTTGCATTTCTGTTTACTGTATTTTGTTAACTTCTTGGATGTTTACAGTCATGGTTTAGTGTAGTTTTTCTGTTTTCTGTTTCCCCTTTTCATTTTGTTAAGTTCTTGATTTCCTGTTATGTGTTACTCCCTGTGTTTTCCTTTTGATTAGGTCATTGCTTTCTCCTTGTGTTGTCTTGATTTGTGTCACCTGTGTCTCGTCACCCCTCTGTTCCTCAAGTGTATTTATAGCCCTTCCCCTTTGTTCCTTGTCGTGTCATACTGTTTTCTATGCCATGTTCGTGTCTTTCACAGTCATACTTTTTCCTTGTCTTGTTCATGTATTCATAGTGTTGTTTTTTTTGAATATCCTGCCTCGTCTGCAGCGCTTTTGGTTTGCGTCAGTTTTGTCTTTTTTTTTATTAAAACCCTACTCCTGCCTCAGTCCTCCAAGTCCTGCATTTGGGTCCAACCACCCTTACCCCGCAACCCTTCCTGACAAATGCGTATTTTGCTTAGCCTGGTCCAAACCCTCTCAGTATTTGCCTGCATCTCAGATTCATCATCATTACATGGGGTGAAACAAAATTCAGCCAAAGCCCGTAGGCTGTATTTCATTTTGTGGAATGGAGAATGTGAAAGAAAGAAAAAAGTGACCCTCACCTTTGTCAGCGTGCCGAGATTCTGACTTGGAGCGACTCTTCTCTTTACGGTCTTTCTTAAACAACAGGTTGACAAAGGTTTTGGAGCGCTGCAGGTTGGATTTTCCCTCTGTCGATCTCTTCTCACTCTGTTGCTTCTTCTTCTTCTGTCTGTCCTCTAAAGATGAAAAAAAAATAGGAAAAAATGAGTCTCTCTGAACAATCAACTGAAGACTTTTGCATCAGTAAATTATGCAAACAGTTTTAATTAGAGCTAACCAACCATTTTCTCAGCAGTTATTTCTTGTTCACGCAACAATCTTTCACAAGTTGTGCCGAAACATCTGTGCACAGTGTTGAAAACCTAATTCATTAGCCTTTGTTCTGCTCCGTGCTTAACTATTAGCCAGTGACACAGGGTGATACACACTCTTCGCTATGAGCGCAGACCGCTCATTTCTCTTCCAGTCAGCTCCTCTGTTCACCGCAGTAAATCTGCCACTGTGGAAAGTAACACAGTAGTACTGATGAATAGCAGCTACACCAACCTGAACACCCCCCCCCCCCCCCCCCCCCCCCATCAATTGAGAGCATTACACTGAAGTATCCCTGCTTATATAACAAATGCCCAATCAGCCCCAAGCTTTGCCCCGAGCACCCCTGCCGGATCCTGGAGGAATGAGTGAGCTGGACAAATTGAAAAGGAAAGGCTAATAACTCAATAGCGCAGGCAAAGCTTGAATGGATATTTCTCCATATGCTTGTTCTGATTCATTTCTCACAGGGGTGTAACAAGTTGGAAAGTAAAGGGCAATAATTAATCACGGGTCTGCCTCAGTGTTGTGCTTGTGTACAAATTCTGTCTGGAGCTTAAATCAGCCGTGTGGATGTTCCCGTTTACTTCCTGGAATGATAGAGAGATGAGGGGTCATTAAAATGACGCATGCCTGCAGAAAGAGCTCTGAAGAGGTTTGAGAGTGGATCTCATTACCATAAGGTCATCGTCTGATTGTTGCAGGGCTACTAACCGTGTCATGATTTTGGAACGGTTGATTTCTCCACTGAGACGGCGGATGATGCTGACACTATGATAAACAACCACAGTACACAGTACAGCCTGACTGGATTTATGAGGCCAGTTTTAAATCTGATAATGATACAACAACTGATCATGACAGATCTGTCTACTACCATCCAGACTGAAATATCCTCTGGCAGAAACCACTGGTATGTACACCAATCAGCCACAACATTAAAACCACTGACAGTAGAAGTGAATAACATTGACCATCTTGTGACAATACAATGTTCTGCTGGGAAACTTTTGGAAGTGACATTCGTGTGGATGTTACTTAAACATGTACCACCCACCTAGACCAGACCAGGCCCCCCCACCCCATAGCAATGACACTCCCAGCAGGATGCAGCCTGACACAGACACACACACATAAACGGTTTAGGAACAACTCAAAAAAAACATGAAAAACAGCACAAGGTGTTAACCTGGCCTCCAAATTCCCTAGATCCCAAACTGATCAAGTATCTGTGGGATGCACTGGAACAAGCCTGATCCACAGAGGCTCCTCTCCTCAACCCACAGAACCCAAAGGCCCCCACTAACAACATCCTGTTGCCAGACACCACAGGGCACCCTCAGAAGGCCCATGTCCATTCTCTGATGAGTCACAACTGTTTTGGATGCACAAGGGAGACCTACACAATATTATTAGTCATGATGTTGTGGCTGATCAGTGTATATGCATATTGTTAAGTCATTTAATGTATAAGAGTTGTTGCAATCTTGTAAGAAGGTTCAGGCTATCCAGTCAGTAGGATTGTATGTGCTTATTGTAAACTGTCCTTACTGA
Organism: Chelon labrosus; assembly: GCF_963514085.1. NCBI lineage: Eukaryota > Metazoa > Chordata > Actinopteri > Mugiliformes > Mugilidae > Chelon > Chelon labrosus. Next base: position 14,893,984 of record NC_140348.1, read on the forward strand.
AATGTGTAATTCAGATCGATGATATGAACCATGACCTTGTTCTGAATGCATTTTCCCCCAACAGGCTGATAGAAGAGGGAATAGATGTCTGTTTCTTCGACCCAGAATAAATACATTCAAGATAACAGAGGCTGGCCAGAGAGTGTTTCTTTATTCATCAGACTGGATAGATTCATCATCTAGCACTTTTTGACCAAATGTTTTCAGCCTCACTTGTGCTTTCTGTTTACCAGAGAAGCACTGGTTATGTTTAGACAGCACAGAACTGAAAACAGATGTAATGAAATGTTATTAGTTTATGCCCAAATATTCAAAAAATAATTTCTTAACTCAGACTAATTTTTGTTCCCTTACATGCTACCTCCATATGATTTAAAATCTTACTTTAACTAATTCTAAACACTTCCTGGACATTTTGCAGTTACAAAACAAACGTAACTAACAATTAATAATACATCTAAGTTGATGGAGCAGCCTTAAATCTACAGTTTCACTCGCCAGGGCAGATCTCACCTGACACAGTGATGTGGCTCTGGGAACGTCTGATTGGCTTCCGTGGTTTGCTCAGGGCCATAAGTGCCGCCGTCTTAGGTGAGTGTTTCTCGACTTCCTGTTCCCCCGATGACAGAGTCCTCGTCCGCCCGCGTCCTCCTTCTCTGGCTCCTCCCATCTCCCTCTGCCCTTCCCCTTTCCCATGTATGACTGTGTCCTTCAGCAGCACCGTAGCGCCAAAAGTCCGGCTGGTCTCTGCTGTGACCTGCCTCTCAGGGTGTGACCCGTTAGGTGATGGGTGGTCTTGGTAGTTTGGTGCTTGGGGGTCAGTCTGTATGGCCGTGTCAGCAGTTCTCTCAGAGCTTCTTGGACGTCGGGAGAGGTCCTCTGTGGAGATGGCGATGTCTACCATCTCAGAGCCAAAGATAGGAGGGAAAAGGACCTGGGAAAGGCCACTGAGGGAGCTGAGAGGAGTGCTGGAGGACAACGAGGAGGCAGAAGAGTTGGAGTCTGAACCCTGAGAAGATGGTGGAGGGACCCCGTTGGCTACTGTAGAAAACAATGTAAAATTAATGAATGTTTAAAACAATACTCTCAAAGTGCAGTACCTCATGCAACTTTCCAACCGTGATATACAGTATACAAGCACAACATACACATATGCTTGGTACACCGTGGATAACATTTGCACAGGAAGCTGCACTTATTTTCTACAGTCTGCTTTGTTTGGATGAAAACCTGTCTGCCTTCAGATCCTGATAATCCTGTAAGCTCTATGGAGACTGGAGACAGAACAAGAAGCAGGAGTTCTTCTGTTTCTGTTTTTCTAATGAAACTCCAAAATAACTTCGCATCTTGACCCAGATGTCAGGTCATGCTCTCTTCCAGATGACTGAGCTGCCTTTGAGCACGCTGAATTAATCCCTGGCTGAGTTCAAAAGTACACATATCAAACTGGAAAAAACAGAGAGATGGAGTTCTGCTTAGAAACTGAATGACGGGGTTTTAGTGTGAGCAGACTACACTTGGCCAATGTTCCACTTTTTGAAGGTTTCCAAGTAAAGTCCCAACATGTGGCTTTTGTAAATGGAGATGAGACAAATGATCATTATTTTGTCTTTATGTGCATTTTTTTCTTTCTTTCCTCATCTTAAACATTATGTGGCTTGTGTAAATTCATATTTTGTACTAAACATTTTTTATGTAATCAACATACGTTTGTCGAGCCAGCCATATTCTGCCACCATCTCCTTAAAGGCGGGGTATCTTCCGGCTTCCTGTTGAAGTGCAAAAAAAATGTTCAGCAGGAACATGAAACAGTCAGCCTGATCATAGAGAGACATTCAGAAAAGTCTCTAGGCCTCTTGAGTGATAGCTTGACAACTTTGTCCATTTACATACGAGCTTATTGTTAATATGTGATTTGTGTGCAAACGTGACATCACAATAACACTGTTGACATATTAATGGTTAAAACTAATTCCCTCAAAACATGGGTGTCATCCAAAGGGGCTTTTTTGACAAACAGAGAACCACTTCCTGGCATTTCAATAAAGCATAGTTCACAACCTCAAATTAACCCACTGGCTCACCTCATTGACTCATCATCATGAGTGGACATGTCCTAAACCAGTGAAAACACACAAAATGGAGAAGTGGGTTGGAAGAGTGTGGAACTGGCTCTGAAATCAAAATATGTTGGTTTGCTACGGGGTGACTGAGTTTGAGTTGTTCCTAAACTTCTTTGCGATTCATTTTCTGGGCTCTCTGAATGTACCAAATGAATCGCAATATTTGCAATAATCAGAGAAGTAATTAATCAGGACAAAGTGGACAAGATAAGTTGGCAACATATAGCTTCAACCTGCTGACGTCAGGCCTCTATTTTTTTAAATAAAACATTTATGTTATTTATATAGGCAGTGTCACTAATTAACATAAGATGAAGGGCCCTGATGGTTTACAAAGGTTTAGAAAAAGTCATAAATGAAAAGGAATTAAGATATTGTCTATTATAAGGGATTGTCTCACTGACACACAGCTTGAGGTCAAAGGGATAAGACTCAAGATTTAGCTCCACAAAAGCCTTTGATGCCCAGGTGTGTGTTTAAGAACTAAAATTAATCCTCCCTCCACTATGTGTGTCTCTGATCCATAACTGGGTCTATTACAGGACAGAGGGAAGGCATGAAATTGGGCTTTCTGTTGATTATAACCTGATCCCAGACCGCCTTTGAATAATGAACGTCGTCCCTGGCTGTTTTTCACACGTGGAACCTGAGATCAGAGGAGTAAAATGAGCATGCAGCGATGCTGGCGAACTAAGAGGGCGCACATATGCACACCCGGGCACGCTGCGACACACATGCTCCCATTCATACTCACATACACACTATTCCTTTATATGAACGATGCAGGTTAAGTGGCCGCGGCCTTGTACACATGCATGCACACACGGATAGACATGAGAAATTCAAGGGCTGTAAGCCAGCTGTCAGCTCCGCTGTGCAGGCTCACTGAGAAGAGCTGGTGTTGTTTAACAAGCTCAAACATTATTTTGTCAGCATTCAAAGCTCTAATCAGCCGTTACATGTAACGCTGAGCAAATGACTAAAACTGCACTTCAAATGCATAAAGGAATAAGGGAATACTTTTCTGAAATCCAACCTTAAGCAACTGATTTCTAGTTATACAACAAACTGTGTTCAGACATTGAGCAGCATCAATATTTTTTTTATTTGTGTGTTTCTGTCTACAAGAAGTCCAAAATGAAACTGCTTTTAGCTCTGATTTGTTCTCCTCCAACAACTAAAGGAAATATTTGTCTCCTTAGCCAAAACATCCACACAAATTGCAGGTCATAACACAGATGAAAATAATAAGCTCAGAGAGGCTAAAACATGTCTCTCACCCTGATGGTCAGCATGATGTGGGTGTGGCTCTTCAGTACCTCCACCGCGTTGCTATGGGTGATGTCATCAAAGCTCACCCCATTGGCGGCGAGGATCTGATCGCCCATTTTGATGCCATGCTGTTCAGCAAGCCCACCGGGGTCCAACCTGGTGACAGACACAAACTCAGAGGTGTGAATGAGAAAACTGAGGAGGTTTTGTCTGGATTATTTTATTGATAAAACAGATTTATTTCGTTTTGATACCGAATCCTTTGGTACTTCTGCCAAACTCATTATTGTGTATGTTTTAATTGTTTCCATGTTTGCGTTATTCCCACTGAAATCACAAGAACAGAGCTGTTTCATTAAGGCCTGGCTGCTTTGATCTAATACTGAAACAGAAGGAAAAAAAATAACTTGAAATGTGATTATGATGAGATGTTTAATTAATGTGGTATCTCTAACTCTTTCTAGCTCAAGGACACTAGCTGAGTCTGTTTAAACTGGGTTCTGCTATAAGCACATACCACAGCACCCTGCTGCTCAAATGGGTTTACAAAACCCATATAACATCGTTTATGTGACGCTGATGGCCTCCTTGGGTCAAAACAAGCATTAACTGAACATGTTTCACTCTGGAGTTTTGTGTTCATACTTAGAAACATAAATCCCCAGTCCAAACTCTTTGCCTCCTCTGATGTTGAACCCCAGACAGTAGTCGTCAGATGTGGTGAAGAGATGTACGATCCTGCGGAGAGCACTGTCCGTACTGGCCTCTGACGGTGTGCGACCGCTCTCCTCCACCACCATCCGCCGGTGAATCAGATCCACCCTACACACACGTAGGCACATGTGAATGCACAATGCTTTCGCTTTCCCTGCAGAAGTCAAGCCTGTCAGTATCTTTTAATCAAATAGCCATAAAGGTCATAGCGGTAATCCATCCACTGCTGCCACATGAAACCAAGATACAGTATATCCCAAAAGAAAGATAATCAGTGTGAGCTACAGTCAAGTGGCAAGACAAAACAAAACAAGAGTCATGCAAAGGTCAGTGGGTAGTAACAAGGTAGTAGTCTCTACTTTACATAATGATATATCCAGCAACAAGTTCATAGTCATACTATACAGCTGGTGTTTGGTAAAGATGTTTATTTACTATAGAGTATTTAACTACAGGTGCAGGACATCATTTTGGTTATATTCCAGCTTCACTGAGTCGATTGGCCTCACCATGTGGTCTTCTCCTTGGAGTAGCGGATGCCGGGAATCTTGCCCACCCTTCTCACCACCATCCTCAGCCTGTTGTTGCCTGTCAGGACCTTCACAGCACTGCTCATGGTGATGCTCTCCAGGCTGACACCATTCACCTCCACCAGCTTATCTCCCACAGTCAGCCCAGCCTGCGCTGCAGACACAAGTGGAACTCAGCACAGTAAACAAGCGTGAATGTCACATGTAGACAAAAGACCACAAGCATACTAAAAAAAAAAAAAATGATAGACAGGATGATGAAACACACACACTTCCTCCTAACCTGCAGAGCTGTCATCTTCCACCTTGCTGACAAAGATACCGAGGCCATGTTCAGAGCCCCCACGGACGCTGAAACCCAGACGCCCATCTGGACTCTTGTCTACAGTCACTGTGTGGATGTCTTCACAGTCGTCTCCTCCTGCAAACACGACCACAAAACTCTCTGACATGAAAGGTCGGCACAGTCTGACAGCCAACTGTTGACAAGGGTTGTAGTGTTCACGAGAAAATAAATCATTTAATTTCCATTTAAGTTAAGTACTGAAACATTAGTAGGTTTTCAGATATTTTGCACTAATATCTAACACCTATAAACATGGCAACAACATGTCACCTTTTCAAAATTTGAAATCTTAATCTAACTAAACTAGTGATTTGTTCTATAACAGCTGATTTAGTCATCAATTGTGAGAGGCCTATGCTGTCAGAGACACTGTCTCTGTTACCATAGTAACATGGTACTGTTATTGTGTTCAGTCCTCACCATCAACAGGTGCATTGATGAGAATGACCCTGCCCATTGGCGATGAGGACCTGTGTCTGTGGCGCTGCTGTTTCTTCAGCATGTAGCGCGTGGTGCTGTGGGAACCCCCATTATGGCCTCCGCTGTTTAAGTGGGGGTGCCCTCCTCCATTTGTCATCTCCCTCCTGGCAGGGGAGTGAGAGGAGTGAGCCATGGTGTGTGTCTGGAAACTCTTCCCACAGTCATCCAGGCAGGAGGATATCTGGAGCCGGCTGTCAGGGCGGAAGAGGTGCAGCAAGGAGTTCGGGGAGAGTTGAAAGTAGGGTGGAGAACCAGACTATTTTAGCTTCGCTCGTCCAAACTGAATTATAAGATACTGGTGTTAGTCCTCACCGGACCAGGCAATTTACACTTCTGATGGTAACATCTCTAAACTCTCTAAGCTGGGGCCACACGGCTAAATAACCACACTACATACTCATTTACAAAACGTGACAAAACATAGTGCTCCATGACTGAACAGCAGACTTTTTAACTGCCTTAGTCCCATAATCCAAAAAAAAACCCCAAACGTTAAAGAAATTGATATAATCCACTGGTTTCCCTTGCAGCCTCTGAATCCATGTCGGTAGAGTCCACAATGCCTCGTTCCTCCTGCTTCAACTGAGAGGCTGTGCCTGTCTGCCGAGAAGTCAGTAGTGCATGGTGATTCCTCTCGGGTCATGTTTAATTAAATGGATATCTGTTGTGGGAAGAATATGCTGCGATGAGTAATGTGGGCTCAGAGTTTGCAGATGAGATCATAAAGCCTGCTCCACAACATAGGATTAAAACGCAACACAACAAAAAATACTGTCTCTCTCTTTAACTTACGTAAACATAAGTATCTCATTGAAGTCGGTGTTTTTCTATTAATCAGCACCATGGACAGCGACAGTAAGATCCTATTATGTACATAAACAATTAGTCTAATTGCGGCTACACATTATATTCCATACAAATTAAACTTTTTTCTTTTTTTTTTTCATTGCATTGCTATAAATAACAGCGACATCTGCAAAAGCAGTCCACAGCAGCTAACTTAATCTAAATTTATACCTGTTGATTCCTTGACATGTTGCCATGAGGTAACTGTAACATCGTGGCATTGTGCGTAAAATAACAAAGCATTACCTGCTGTGTCCATGTTGTGCTGGGTGAGCTCACCGGTCCGCCTCCCTGACGCATTAACGGACACCTCCGCAGTATTAGTGCCACCTCATTTGTTCTCCAGGTGACCACTATTGTCTTAAGCCTTTTACATAAGCCCCCGCAGCTGTGCAGCCATTAGAGATGATTAAGCGCACTAATTACACAAACGTTAGGTAAGAATCACCCGAGTGTTTTGCACATCGTCCCCTGGTAAACATTGTTATTAATGTGTTAATGAAGTCCATATTTTTCTGGTAAAGCTGCAGAGATGGCAAAAAAAGCGGATCTTCCTGTCTGCATTCACGGAGCCGGTGAGATGGGTAAATAACCCCACCCGGTGGCCAGAGTCGTCACATCACAGCGTGCGTGCAGATCTGACTTAATCCCTATTGATCAGTCATATTAATAACAGTCAACACACTGCGGCTGAACCAGTAACCTTGTTTGTACAGACGCATTGCTGCAGCTTTTAGCCGAGTGGTTTGAATTTTATTATAGTATATTGTCTCCCGGTTCAGGACATGCCAGCAGGCAGAAATTACAGCAATCATGTTATAAACTGAACGTTGAACAGAACTGTATGTATTATAGTTTTCAGATTAGTTTGGCTGGGTAATTTCTGGTTCTTAGACTTCACACTTAGATAGACTACAAGGGAAATTTTCATGACTGCTGCATATTTGCATACACACAGTTCATAATCTATTACACGCAATGATAATATATTTTTCCCTGGCAATTGCAGTCACATTGCAGTCACAGTACACCATGTCTCATTTATAGCTCATTTATACCCAAACTACAAGTATTCCTCAAAACTTATAACTGCTGGGCCGGTTTACAACTTTTACAAATTCTTAAAAACACAAAGCGTACTTGAGAAAGTCAGCTGTTTGTTAACCAATCATGTGCAGCCAGACTCAGACGCCCAGGGGTTTCCAGCAATGAATGGTCTCTGTGACGAACACCGCCCCCGGTGTTTCACCGCACGGTGCTGCCTTCACGGACCTCCCAGGAGACTTGTTTGTTTTTTAATCGAATTATTATTGGCACTGATTTCACTGAGTTTGCGTTCGATTTATCACATCGTTTGGCATTGCATTGTTTAATCAATGATTTTATGTTTTAGTAATGCACTCTGCATTTTTATAACAGCATATACGAGAACGCGATTCACATTTCCTTTCTATTTGAAATGCGATGTAGTTGTATTTTACGACACTCCAAAGAGTACAGGAAGGCAGCATAGTTCCACCCGGTGGTGCTGTGATATTGAGAGGTCATACATTTTCTAAAAACACAGAAATCAGAGCAGGTACGTTTTGTTGCCGAGTAACCGCACTCATTTCCTTAATTTCTAAATCACATAGTTATGGTTTGCTCCGTTTTAAATTGCTCCCTTGCAGCGCTAACTGACGCGCTAGCATCATTGTTAGCATCTGAACTACCTGGCTAGCTGACTGACTGACGTTAGCTTACAAAGTGGTTTGTTTATATGACACACAAACTGATTATTTTACTGTCAATCTTAACATCTGCATTCCTGAGAATTCAGGTTGCTTTAAATGCTGTGTGTGACCATCTCCAAACTTCATTGTGCGAGTTTCAGCGCTATCATCGGCTAACTTGCTAGCTAGCTTATTGGCTACACTGGTTAGCCACCGGCTTGGTGACAGGAACCAGCGTGTCGTGACTCCCCCCACCCCACCCCACCCCATCTGTCACTGTCACGCTGTTTCTCTGATCATCTGCTTAGAAAGTGACTCATGTTTCCTGACTAATTAGACGTTTTGACTGTCGTGTATTTGAGGATAACAACAGCTACCATGTGCATTTATCTGAGTCGTGTCCTTGAATCGACGATATCAGCTGTTATCTCGATGTTGTAGGTCCTGGAGTTATTTCCTTTATCTATTTGCAGCCTGCAGATTTTTTACCAAAGGTCGTTACGGCCTTGGCATGGCAAGAAAGACATTTGTCTGTACACTGTTGTGCTGCCACGCTGTTTTATTTATTTATGGCCTTGTTATGGCTTAAGCACTGTTGGAACTACTACAGAAAACATTATGGGAGTGATTCATGAAAACACAAATTATTAGTTGATGATTAATTACATTATCATTATAAAACAGGTTTGATGATAACAGTTGCCAACAATTGAAAGTATGAGACTCTGTAGGTATTGGGAAACTGTGGTGTGGATGTGTCGACAATTTCCTGAGTTGTGATCATACTCACCGAACAGAGTATTGATTGTGGAAATCATCTTTAATTTTACTCCCCAAATAGTGGTTTATGACACCACAGAGACTGATCGACGCTTTTGTTTTACTTTATCTTGTGCTCACAGCCATAGCCGGGACAAGATAGTTTGGGCTATGGCATCTGTTTTCTAAGAATACACAAACTGAGAAGACAATTGCGTTATAGTTTTAGCATTTGGTCCATCAGCAAAAGCAGCTAGGACTTTTCATGAAACATAAACTGCGTCATCTAAATTTGAGAAAGTAAGGCGGAGCTGGACGTAAACCTGGTCAAATGGTGTTGTTGTACTGGTTGTACCAGGTGGACTGGGCGGTGTGGTGGGGGATGGGTCCTCACCTTGTGGCTCTGTACTGCAGCACAGCTTTTCAGGGAGCACAGACGTGGGCTTGACTCCGCTGTTAACGTTTTTAATATAGCGATTTTACCCGTATATTATCTGGGAATCTGAACATCTCCTTCATGTAAATAGAAAAGAGTATTAAAAGCGTTCCCTCTGTCATTGTTTCTCTTAAATACTCCCAAAGTTGTACTCTTCTGTCTACGTACTGTATCTCTCAGTGTGTACTAATTAGAAATGTCCCCTATTGAAAAGCCAGGATGTCTGGAGAGCTGTCCCTCAGCATAAACATCAAGGAGCCAAGATGGGACCAAGGCACATTCATGGGGCGCGCCAAGCACTTCTTCATGGTCACAGATCCCAAGAATGTCCTGCTGTCGTCTGAGACTCTGGAGGAGGCCAGAGTGACAGTGGAGAACTACAGGTAGAGTGGATGAAGTCGTGGTATAAATGATCATATCAGCAAAGCATTGATGATGTGGATAGGTGTTCAGTTTGCAGTCTGCGATTATTTGTTATTAAATACAACACGCCTCTGCCGTTCTGACTGTTTCAGAGCCGGGGTCGTGAAGCCAGGCCTGACAGAGGATGAGCTCTGGAGGGCGAAGTACGTCTACGACTCTGCCTTCCACCCTGACACCGGGGAGAAGATGTTTGTGATTGGTCGGATGTCTGCTCAGGTGCCAATGAACATGTCCATCACAGGCTGCATGCTCACCTTCTACAGGTACAGCGGAGGTTTGAAAACATGATTCACGTCATTCTAAGCAGCAAAATTAACAACATTTCAAAACTAAAAGAATGAAATATGAGTGTGTAATCCGACAAAGTGATGAGTGAGTTTGATACAGTTTCTATGTGGCTATAAAGTCAGCTTTAATGCAGCATACAGCCGCGTGTAAAAATAGAACACTTAATCCCTGCAGAGTGAAAATCCTCTTAAAAAATAAAAAAAATGTCACTCCCTCTGCTGGATACTGATAAATCATTATGCGCCGACCTTTTGATAAGCCTGTGAATCAGCAAATTGATCAGCAACAAAAAGATAACCTTATCAAATTTACATTTTATATGATTTAATGGTGATAGATATTAAAATAAAAATTATCAGATCACAGATTTGACCTCGATCATATTTAACAGCCAATCACATGGTGAAAATTGGAACTATATGATATACAATCTGAAATAAAACTAAATGAAATGAAAGTGACCTGCAGTTGGTATTCCAAAAATAATCAGGGTGAAATGACAGAACAAAGGATTGAGAATTTATTTCACTATTAATTCAGATAAGGTCCATAAATGAATTAGAAAATAATAAAAAAAAAACATAAAAGCAAAATTAAGACAGTTTGGATCAATATAAACACCACATGCATATCCTGTAATCTAGGACTCAGTTTATACTGTATACATCTGCAAGGATGCAGTTTGCACACGTGCAAAGTCTGTGGAATATTTATACATATATCTATATATGTCCATTTGTGTATTATTTCATATTGCTTTTATTTATTTAATATTTAACTCTTGGACGTCTATATTTTGCATCATTGCAGTTTTGCTACCGGTGGCTGTCTGTCACAGTGGTGGTGTTTTTGTTTGTTTTAACACCACCACTTGATGGCATCAAAGTCTGAAATTTCAAACTCGTAGCTTTAAATTCTAAAACTGTCTCGCGTAATAAAGATGTCTAATGTAGATTAGATGTCAGAGGAAAAGAAAGTGAGAAGTGTATAGATAATGCATCTAATACTTGTGTACTTCCCGTCCTTAGAGAGGTATTAAAACACCACATTAAAGAGAAGGATTTATGTCTAAACAAACACGATGACGATTAAGGGATCAGGATATTTAAGAGAAATATGTTTCTCTTTCTAACAACAAGGCCTGAGGATGTGTACCTGTGTTTTTTACGCTCTACTTTGTGTGACTGGTTGGGCATAACTGCTGAGTCACACAGATGTCTTGATCTTTATCTTGATCTTATGCGTGTGAACTTTAATCAGAACGACTGGGTTGACTGATTATGTAAATCATTGGAGGCTGTGTTGAGTGTAAAATAAGTAGTGATTTGAAGGTACAGGCAAAGTGCACATAAATGTCTAATCTGTGCACAGTTTTGAGTGAATGCACCTGCTTTTCGGGGTTTTCATTTCTGTAAATGGTTTGCTATAACACTGTTTATGTTATCATCAGACTCTTCTGCTGCGTTACGAATAGTGCCACATGCACAGCGTGAAGCCTCACTTCCTCAAACACGCTGCTGTTGCTCCTTCTTGTCTGCAGGACTACTCCGGCAGTGGTGTTCTGGCAGTGGGTCAACCAGTCCTTCAACGCTGTCGTCAACTACACCAACCGCAGCGGAGACGCCCCCATGACCGTGAAGTAGGGAAGACTTCTCACTTCCACCTCCACTCTAGATCATTCCTGTCCTCCCTCTAAACTAGTGTCTGTGAGGAGCGGCTGTCCTCTCCCTCGCAGCGGTATTACGTTCCACTTTTAAGCATGTTCGGCCTCACGTCACCATGAACTCATGCTGACACAGATTCTGTGCTCCCAGTTGATGTCAGGTCAACATGCATTTGTTTGGATCGTGCAAAATGCATCCTCCAGATGCTGCAGAAATGCATCACATGCATGCATTCATGAAGGACTAGAAGGATTGCATTTACAACATGTTTATTTCTGGATTGAGCATGTAATGGAGGATGTTACAGCCTCTTGTTCTGTTTTATTATTATTTGTGAGGGTGTTTCTTTTGCATATTCATTCATAACTCAACATTACCTGTGTAACTTGGATGTGTTCCATCGTAATTTGCCTAGTAGACTGTCTGCTGCGGTCTTACTGTTATATTTTTAGAGGGGGGAAATATTGAAAAAGGAAGTGGGCGCTCAGTGTGTTATGTGTGTCTAAAGCATCTGTCTTCCCCTGCAGCCAGCTCGGCGTAGCCTACGTTAGTGCTACTACTGGAGCCGTAGTCACTGCCCTGGGACTCAAGTCTCTAGCTTCGGTAAATACCCATGGCTCACACAGACAACGTAAAACTGTAACTCTGATTCAGACGCACTAATCTGAGATTCAACGTCAATGGTCTGAACGTGTCTCCGCAGCGTCTCCCTCCCATCGTCAGCCGCTTTGTCCCCTTCGCTGCCGTGGCTGCTGCGAACTGTATCAACATTCCCTTCATGAGACAGAGGTCGGGATCACTGTAACATTTATCACTCGGGGGCTTTTATAAACGTTGGCAACAGCTACAGATTCTTTACGTGACTTGTGTTTTTTTTCCTTCTGCCAGGGAGCTGAAGTACGGTATCCCTGTGACGGATGAGAATGGAAACAGGTTAGGAGAGTCTGCCAGTGCTGCTAAACAGGCCATCGTGCAAGTGGTGGTGTCCAGAATCGGCATGGCCGTGCCTGCAATGGGTAATGTCAGCTTTGTATACGCTGCTTTATTAAGGCAAATAGATTAAATATCTTTTTTTTTTTTTTTTAAATAGAGTGTAGTGATTTACCTACGGAGATTGTTCATCTGTTCGTGACTTGCTCAGAAACATAATGGAGTATTTAATACATGAAACAGTCTTTCTTAGAATTTGGCGTAGGTGAAAGGTTTACCATCACCTCCCACCTATACTAAATGAAAAACTGATTCTTCGCTGTCTCATCCTGTACGTCAACAGTGAATTCTCACCCTCAAGCGCTCATCTCTCACCTCTGACGTGTGAAATTATTTTTTTTTCTTTTGTGGCTAATGAAGCCGAAGACCTTCTCTGACTTGTCTTTTTTTTAATGTTCTGTTTTACAGCCATCCCCCCTGTTATAATGAACGCTCTAGAGAAAAGAGCTTTTATGAAGGTAAGCAGACTGCTGCATTCATGAGCGCTTGTTTTTCCCGTCGGTGGATTTAGTGGGTGTGGGAGTCTGAGAAGACCTGCCACATTCCACACGTTAACACATGCATTCAGTGTTTGTGTAGACAAATATGTCAGCTATGCCGTTTGTGCAACTGTTATTGTAGATGTGTCTTATTTGATTTCTTTCTTTCACTGTAGCGGTTCCCGATTCTAAATGCTCCGGTCCAGGTGGGACTCGTGGGTCTATGGTAAGTGAAGCACACTTTCACAGTTGAAATGTATAAGATTGTATGAAACTCTATTCTAAGCACTTAAACACCTTAAACAAATCTCTTGTTGTCAGCCTGGTGTTTGCCACTCCTCTGTGCTGCGCCCTGTTCCCTCAGAAAAGGTACAAACTTTCACCTCATCCTTGCATTATACATGAAGTGTTACATAACAGCCTTTCAGTCATGCTCAACCATCTCTCTGCAGCTCTATGAGTGTGAGCGGGTTGGAGGCGGACCTGCAGGAGAGGATACGACAGAGCAGCCCTCACACCACCACCGTTTACTTCAACAAGGGCCTGTAGGAGCGGCCGACACATCTCCATGCCTGCGCACAAAACACTCACACACACACTCATATATATATATATATAAACACACAGGTCTGTTATCCTGTGGGCACAAGTGGGAGGGTAAAAATGAAATATATTTATGGAATATTCTGTAGTTGGTTGTGTGGAATTTGACTGCATGGAGCTGCTCTAACGGCAGAAGATTATTTGAAAAGGGGATTCACTGAAGGGAAAACACTCTGAGAGGGAAGATTACTGGCAGTTCTCTCTGTATATAGATGACACTCCTTAGAGAAGAAAAACTGACTACTATTATTTTTATCATTATTATTACTGTGTTGTGTATTTTCTGTCTTCCGCCGGTCAAAACTGCATCTTCATGCAGTTCATGACAGTTACTGATTTGTGTTCGACTCACCTTGCATTTCGCGTTGCGCTCATCTTCATGCCCTGACAATAGTGTTTGCTATTCCAGTTTAAAATGAGTGCTTGTAAATGGGTGTCATTTCTTCTGAATGTAATGGAATCTTTTTGTGTTTGTTTTGTTTTTTGCCTTGTGTTCCCGCTCTTTCCAATACCTGCTTAGTTAGCTCAGTCACGTTATTTTATGGAGAAGTATTTCACACTGCTCGTGGTTGGTTAAAACTGTTGCCACCACTTAGCTGTCATCTACCATGCAGTTGCACCAAAAAAAAAAGAAAAAAAAGAATGTTAAGTAGCTCTAAATAGTGTAACTTGTGATGAATAAGTTCCTGTTTTGTTGTACTCTTAACAACCAGTGCAGCTTCTTACTCTCCTCGACTCTCCTTTAAGTGCCCCTTCGTATTCGTAGACCAGCTATAAAGGTGCTAAAAGGGGAACATTAAGTGACATATGTTTAAATCATACTGAAAAAGCACAGCACATTTAATAAGTACACACTAATGAGTGTTTTTAATCGGCACAAATGTGCTGCGGCATCTTGTTTTTAATTGACTGTTCGGTGGTTTTTGGTGTTTGGTGGTTGTGTTCGTTGGAGACGGATATATTGTGTGTACATGTTGCTAAGATGAGGGAGGGAGGGCGAAACTCACGCCGTTATCTGATCTCATATTCTGATCTGAATGAAGTGAGAACTGCCGGATTGGTCAAAACAAAAGGAGATTGTCTGCTTTCAGTTCTTTAGATTTGGAGATGCTTGGTGTTTATTTGCTCGAGCCATTGATTTCCACATTGTACCAAATGAAAGTAGTAGATGTCGTGCGACAAAGTCAAAATACTAAAGGCTTACGTGTAGGTGGGTGTGCTGCTTTGTTAAGGTGGAGAGTTTGAGCACCTCTGAACAAATTAATTCACATTGTCAACCGTACTTTCCGAAATGTCCAGTGTGGTTGGGTAGTGATGGTGGTGTACGTGAGGAAACCTTAGCTACATTTATCTCAGTGTCGTTTGTCGAAATAATATAAAAGCAAGTATATTTTTCTTGCATATATTTATAGATATTGTATGGAGCACATATGCATGAGGGATTTTAGAGATTTTATTTTGTGCCTCAGTGTGTGATTCCACCAGATGGCCCCATATATGCACTGGAAAAGCTGCTTGTGTTGCAGGAGTGTGATTTATTGCAAAAGAGAAAGTGCTCCTCTTGCTTTAGGGCTAACAAGTTCTCAAATTAAAGGCATGCTCCTTTAATCGGACCTGTCTCGGCACAGAGGACGGAGTCACCAACAAAGACTCAATGTTTGTGTGGAGTGACGTTTTGTGTTTGTTGGTTTAAAATAAAATGTACCCTACAGTAAGATTGTAGAAGCGACTGTCATGTAAATGCATCTCATCTGAGTTCAGCTCATGTTTCTGATGTTTGTAGCTGTACAATAATTCATTTAAAGTAAACCGATTGTGGGATCTAAGGGACTGTAGCACATTTTTATGAATGACCGTCTGCACGGACAGAAATACACAGTTGATTGTGCGTGATCCTAAAATCAGTTCATTCAAGAGGACGTTTGGAAAATATCACGACCTGAAGATCATTTCTGTACCTTCATCTGCTCCTTTACTCCGTTTTATTTTAAAGAGATTTAACCCTTGTACGTCTCGGTCATGTTATCAAATCCCGACACGTGATCTCATTCACTGCAGGACAGTGTCTCAGACTCTGATTCACTACTCTATACCAATGTATGAAGTGCTTGCGGTCGTCAGTGAAGAGATTCTGTGTGCAACATGTGCTGATGATAGTTGTTTTCCTGCTGAGGGTGAAACTGCACTATTTAACCTTTGCTGTGCTGCTGTAGGAGCTAGTTGGATTTGTGTTGCTTTAAAAGTGTATTTTGTTTATTATTCATTCATGTGTCTGCAGCTTTCATCATTCATAACCAAGTCACTTCTGTTATTTTTTTCCTTTGTGTTTTTCTGTTGTTGGAGTGGTGGCACCGAAACGTCTAGAACAAAACTCGCAGCTTGCGACTGTACTGTACCACCATAAAACATCGTACACATAGATCCCAGCCAAAGATGAGACGGGGATGAGATGTAAAAGATCGAGGAGAAGATGAAGGAGCGTTTTTGATTTTGTTTCAGCTTTAGCATGTGGACCTTTTCTTTGCGAGACATGTTACAGTTTAAGTGGTCCGTTCAACACTCTTCTTTACACCAAAATTTTAAATTTATCGCAACGCACATTTCATTTAAATGCCATAGATTTTACTGACATTACATTCTTCTACTGCATACTGAAGGCACAAATGTAAAGACGATCTATGTAACTGTTACACTCCATGAATGTTTTGGTTATTTCATGTGTGCACAACTTACATATGTGTACACCTGTCAGTATTGGTGCCCAGTGTTTTCTCCCTCCGTTTTGTATTGTTTTGAAATATATTTCCTCGATGTGAAATGTATTGTATACGCAGAGCAATAGAATAAAATGTCTATGTCCAACCCTGTCTGCTTAGTGCATTAATATAAAACACTGTTATATATATTATCACAGAGTTTAGAATATACTGATCAGCCGTAAGATTAAAACCACCAAAATGTGCACTGATTAACAGTGATAATCTCGTTACAGTGTAATGTTCTACCTCGGAAACCATCTCGACAGATCTGGTTTCACTATCTAAGTTCTAAAATAAGTCTACACTCTCCAGCCAATCAGCATTCAGCGTAACGATTAACCCTGTTTTGTGGCCTATTTGTCTCAGAGAGCCGGGTTTTGCCACAAGTCAAAGACCAACAAAAACACATAAGGGCACAGTGGAGATATAGTGACGAGGTCTTTATTTGTTCATCTGCAACTAATGAGCAGGTACATTCAAGTTTCTCTCACACACACATAAATTCAAGCAACTCCTGCATCAAAGCACCTCGGCAACGAGCCTCAACGTGACGACAGCAGTCCCATGCTGCGTGTGTTTGTTCATCTAACCTGCTCCTCTCAGCGCCGAGTTTAGAGTCAAGTTGTCATTATCACACACACAAACCACGGACTCTCGTCTGTCACGTTGGAGGCCAGTTCATGGTGTCTGATCAGGGGAAGCAAATGAAACGCTACTAAAAATGTACCACTAACAGACATATATTACCATATAATTATAATCAAATGTCAGATCCAGCCTTTAGAAGACATGCGTGGTTTTCTAATGGACAGATTTCTAAGTTTAATAGCTGATGTACCTGAATGAAAATGCTGCCTTTTAAGTCCCTTACTTTTTCATACCCGTGTCAAATGTCTAGTTGGTTGGTGCCTGCAGAGGTAAAGAGGAATAATCCGTGATCTAAAAGTGCTCTAATGACATTGACTTCGCTCAATTGTCATAACTAACTGCAAATAATTATTGTGCAAAAGACAGAGGTATATTGTGATGTTTGACAAAATCTATATATTAGCTATAGTTCATTAACAGACTGCAACTCAAGGTGTCAAGTTTTGAACTCATGCAGTGTACCTGCTTTTTGTCTCATGCTACAATACAATTATTTCACTGGTACAATTTTCTTAATGGCCTCAAGGACGTCAGCCGTGTCCACTTTATCGCCGAATTGCTTCTCACGGTGCTCCAGGAGAATACCCTGCAAAACAAAACGAGAAATCAATTAACAGTGAATCGAAAAACCACCACAGGACCAAATCTGTCTGTGCGGCTCAGATGTTTGCTGGGTTACCTGGTCCCCTGCTCCGATGACATACACTCCCCCCAGGATAAAGCCCTCTCCGTTCATGTTGCCCTGGTAACCGGACCTCCAGGCCCGTATGAAGTTCTGCCACACTCCCAGGCGAATGAAGCCCAGACCCCCCATCTTCCTCTGCAGCGGGCCGTAGAAATGTTTCTACAACCACACAGTTTACTTTTAGGCAGCCGCATCAAAGGAAATGTAACACGCAGATTATCACTTATTTAGAAATTACACCGCTGCAGCTGCAGCTGCTAACCTTTTCATCTACATAGATGTCCCCAGCGAAGTGCGGTCTGAAGTCCTGGATCTCTGTGCCGACGTTTTCTTTCACCACGGCGACCAGAGGGACCCCGAGCTCTTCCAGCTGGGGCTTCAGAGAGGACAGCTCGGAAGCCTCCTACAGAGAGATGAAATCATATCGGTGAAAAAATGTAACTCACATGCACTAAGAGTTCAGTAGAGCAGCCTCTACTGTCATATTCGGGAATTTTTGATATCACCTCTCTGCACAAAAATCATCCGGGTCGTCGTACGGCCATGACCACAGCCCCGTTCTTCTCCCACAGGCTCTTTGCTTTGATGGCCTTGTCATCTGCAGACAAAATAAGGAGAAAACTCACTACAACAAGTCTCCAGCCAGACATGTTGGTGATAAAATAAAAGTCACACAGATTTTATGAGTTCAATAAAGTGTGAAAGATAAAAGGTACAGCCTTCAAACAGCAGAAAATGCTGATGGCCACGTGGAACATTTGTATGAAATAAGTCCACCTTCAGCCCCTTTACAGTGATATAATCTGTAATACCAGCAGATTTTAAAAAGCTGCTTTTCTTTAAGCACTACACAAAACCTCATTCACTGCATGTACAATGCATGCAAATATGCATCAGTAAAGAAAACTACACATGGCTGATTCTGATGGCGATGCAACCTTAATCTTTCTCTTTAAGTGTTAAACAGTTGCTGGTGTTAAAAGGAACAGGTGACACTATTAAACAGCAGAAAGCCTAAGTACCTCCTGTAGTGGAGCGCAGGTCAGCGTCTTCAAGGTATTCCAGCGATGCACTCGCAGATTTAGGAAGACACAGATCAGTGTTGGCCAAGAAAATCCCAGCCAGCGCAGCTCCAACCGCACCCAGACCCAGTGACCATAGACCCATATCAAACAGCTCCACGTCCAACCCGGACCCAGCGGACAACACTGCAGCAGAACAACACAAAAGCATGATGTGCGACAGCACCCACATAACCCGAAGGCAAATTTTGTTAGCATGTTTGAAAGCAAAGTATGTCTCTCTATCTTATCTTTTACACAAGGGGAACTCAAATCTCTCTGACGCCAAGAGACCCACAGGACCCGACATGCCCACTGAGCGTGCCACCGTTAGCCAGCATAGCCTCCCACTTTACTCTAATCTCAACCTCGCTCATGGGATTAAAAACATCACATACAAACATACGTTAGCTAATCCTGAGACCAGCTGCCATGTTTCTTGACGAGGACAAACAGTTAATTACTGTTTGTATAGTTTACTGTGTTTTCATTTTCAGAAAATCAATCATTTAACAATAAAACTAACAATTATTTTACAATTTTTCAATTAATCTGGTGATTATTTTCTTTAGTGGTGTGGATAATAAAATGTTACGAGATATCTGTTTTGAGATCTCTTATTGATAAGACTAAGGTACTATGTTTTCCATCATAGAAAGCTAATTTTGTTTTTTTTAACTTTTAAAAAAGAGTTGCTAACTCTACTGACAGCGCTAATTTCCTATCTTTTCTCAGTGTCCTGGGTCATTCAAGCAGAAAGCAGGTGGAAACCGGGGAATCATTGCAAACGAGGCACAACTAAGAATGTTACCACAACAAACTGCACATTTGTCAAAAGTTGTGACAGGGAACAACTAATTATGTAGGTAGCTATGTAAGTCCTTGCCTGAAGCGATCTTGTTTGGGTAAGGACTGGCTTGGGCTTTGCTTTGATGAAACTGAGCAGTCTGGGTTCTTAGAAACTGTGGCTTGGCTGTGGTGGAGGGCTGGCTGCTCGTGGCAGAGCTCCTCTGAGAGAGACCACGGCAGCGCAGGGGAAGTCTCCAGCTCACAGCTGTCGAACATCTAGATACCGCCAGCATCGGAGTAAACTCTCACCCTCTGACTACACTTCAAGATTTCACTGGAAGACACAAAACACAAGTCTCTTCTAAGCGTGTTAAACCATGCCACGCCACGGAGTGTTAAAAACAGCACCTCTGATAAAAACCTTAAAAGGGAGTCTGGTTTTACCACAATCTAATTAAAGCATTATGTTTACCGTTATACCAGTTAACCGAGTTTAATTTAAGATTACAAGAAGAAATGTATTTCTGCTTCAAACTGGACAGTGTGGCTCATTAAAACTGAAATACAATAAAAGCACGAAGGTCCTTATTTTAATAATGTAACTTCCCCATTTGCAAATACACTTCCTATCGTTGTACTTTTAGCTCTCTTGCGTGTAACAATATTAGAATAACGTTATGAAAGATGACATAAGAAATATGCCAGTTTGCAATGTGCTGCACTGCTCTAGTTTATCTGTGTACATCGCTTCAAAGTAAAAATGTCATATACTAACTTGTCTTTGTCGCCGGAGTGTGAATAAATGCTTTCTCTCCTGTGATTTAGCTCATCCAGTCTGAAACTATGAGTCACCCAAATGCATCCGAGTTTCGAAATTTATAACTCAACAAAGGACTGAAAAAAAAAGGAAAGAAAAAAAAAAAATCTACGGTAACAGCTGCAGCCAATAGAGACAGACACACACGCCTGCAGCACAAGGAAGAGTCTGGATTTCTCGAACACTTCTGCATCTGAGTGTGAGGGAGCTGTCAACAACAAGACATCAAATGTGATGTAGTGTTGCACGTTACTTGCAAACAATAGAACTGCTATATTGCACATTTTATTTTATTAATGAGATGCCTGGATGAAGCTACGACAAATATAACGACAAAGTAACAAGGCAGATTTATTATTTCTGTACTCAAATATTTTAATTTGAGGCTACCTATTTTTTTAACCAAATTTTAGAGGAAAGTGCTTTATATTTTGCACCTCACTACATTTATTTGACAGTAAATAGCTACTTTCAGTATTAGGATACAAAACAAATGCAGATATATAATATTAAGTAGTAAAAGTTGGCCAAGTCCAGCTACACCACTGAAATACTGCACATATATTAATGCATCATCATTGAAATATATAGTACATATTGGATATTAATAAAGAAATAAATATTCGGTTCATTGTTCATTGTTTCGGTGTTTTTATAATTATTATCCGCCACACCAAACTCTACTTGCACCTGCCATTAATGTGAATACTGTGTTGACATTTAACCTATTTACGAAACAAATGGCCATGATAGCAAATTATACTAATGATGACCTTGGTTACATTCATGAAAACTTTAAGGGCTGTAATGTGTCAATTTGAGAGACAGTTTAAGCACGATCAACTAGATAATAAAGTCACACTTTCAGTGTCCTACAAAGTTGCGGGGGGGTTTGTCCCGCACGGACGTCTGCGTCGTAGCAAACGCTCGATTTTGTTAGCATTTATTAGCATAGCGCATAAGGTTAGGTCTGCCTTAGTGTGTCTAACACTAAAGCTAACGAGTCGTATTAATGCATGTACTCGTTTTAGACGTTGTCGCTGTGATAATAGCTAATAAAGTCGTTTTGTAATAAATGTTAACTCACCACAATCAATGAAGCCTCAAGAAACGCCTCTACGATTGAATCAACGATCTTCTGCGCAGGCGTACTAGCCGATTCTGAGCGCAGGGAAACTAATCGAGCAAGACTGATGAGATTTGAATTTATGATTACCCTGAAATGTAAGGAGCAAGACAAAAAGGAGCGAGATTCGTTGACAGGTAAAAGCAAGAAAAGCTGGTTTATGGGTTTATTGATAACAGTTAACAAGCATTTCATTACTTTAACGATTTATTTTCCTTCATCATGCCATGCCAAAGTTAGGATTTGTGTGCTGTGTAGCATCAGAGCTGTTCTCTCGGCAGAGTTTAGAAACATATCGTCATTAAAACACACAGACTAACCATCACACAAACATGCAGGCAGAAGGACAATAAACAGTTAACATTTTAACCATATTTCATAACATATGTAAGCAAATTGTGGATGCAGCCAAGATTAAATTAAATTCATGCAGTTGCAACGTGAGTAGAGCATGATATGGCTTAGACTACAGACATGCAAGTAGAAACATGCATGCAACCAGTTACATAATGCCACACACACACACAAAAAAAGTCCTCTCATCATTCTTCGAGATCTATCTTCTTCTGTCCTCTCGCATTTTGTGTGCTGCTCTGAGTACTGCCAACATATTCACTTTATCTCCAAATTCCTTCTCACGGTGTTCCAGTAGAATACCCTGGTGGAAAATCCCCGTCAGTTGTGGCACAAGGAAACATCCAGACACACTTTTCATACAATATTTACACTGTCATTTGCACCCTACCTTATCTCCTGGGCTAATGACAAAGACTCCTCCCAGGACCAAACCTTCACCTCTCACGCTCCACCTGTAGCCCCTCCGGTAGGCCCTCCAAATGTTCCTCCACACACCAATACGCAGAAACATGGAGAGACACATCCACCTCTGTTGAGGGCCGTAGAATTTTCTCTATGAATGTAACATAAAAGTAGTTTATTGGCTTAATCTGTTTAACCCTCAATGTTTTAGTGAATAACTTATAGCCTTGTGTCTGGGACGATTTTGCAAAACCAGACCTGCTGATCCACGTAGATCTTCCCAGAGAAGTACTTCTTGAAGCAGTCCAACTCCTTGCCAAGGTTTTCTTTCACCACTGCAAAGAGAGGCACTTCAAGGTCCTGCAGCTGGGACTTCAGAGAGGAAAGCTCAGCAGCCTCCTATAGAAGGAAGGACAGCAAATCAAATAGCATGAATGAAAGTTGAACAGTTCACTCTACACACACAGACAATGCCACTTCATACCTCTCTGCACAATAATCATCCAGGTCGCCGTACAACCATGACCACAGCACCAGTCTTCTCCCACAGACTTTTGGCCTTGTGTCGCTCATGGACTAAAAGAGATAGTGGAGCGTTATTAAATCTAAAAGTTTCAGTCCTATTCTTTTAAACAAATGCTTCATTTAATGATGAGTGTTTGACATACTCAGACACACAAAGCGAGTTATGTGCTAAAGCTATG
This sequence comes from Chelon labrosus, assembly GCF_963514085.1. Classification (NCBI taxonomy): domain Eukaryota; kingdom Metazoa; phylum Chordata; class Actinopteri; order Mugiliformes; family Mugilidae; genus Chelon; species Chelon labrosus. The sequence goes on from NC_140348.1 coordinate 14,916,997, forward strand.
TTAATCTAACTCAATTATAAGAGGTTTAGATGGATTAGAGGATAGCTTTGCAATTTTGACAATTTTTTGTGACATAATCATTCTTCCTGTTCCTACCGGCCGTTACGAGATCTCCTCTTAATACACTTCCAAAAAATGGGGGACACAACATGCGGTCATTGTTCTATTGTTCTAACACAAACCAGAGAACTTCATGCTTAAAACTCGTGCTGCAAGTTAATTTGTTCAGTTTATTTCAGTTATCGGACTCACCGCCTCCAGTCGTCTTCAGCTCCGTTTCCCCCAGCATGCCTAGGTTGGCCCATGCTGGCTTGGTCTGGAACCAGTCTGTGATGGAGCTGATAAGCTCTGCAACAAACAGGCTCACTGCCTTCAGGACTGTGGTCACAGTCGCCATGGTCAGGCCTCAGGCCAACTCCAGAGAAAACATGCACACACATAAAGTTTCAGACATGTTTCTGCTTTACAACCTTGTTTTTAACTTATCTGTTAGCATGGCTATTATCTTAAATTATAGTTTTATTTTTACACTCATGCATACTAATCAGAATAATCAACATATTTGACATTAAGGTTACGTAAAAAATGTTATATTACATAGAAAGCAAGAATGCACTCTTCCTTGTGACCTCTTTCCCTCATCGGGATGATCAGATTAAAAACATGCATTAATTCTGTATATTAACAAAAGGAAAATACCAGTAAAATCAAATAAGTTTGTTATTTTGTGACTCAATATTTAACTCAACAAAAAAACGTACTCACCAGACCAGCCTCGCTGCTCAATGTGGAGAAATCGGATGTTTTCAAGCAGCCCCTTAAGCCCTCTAAACTCAGATCAGGCCAATCACAGGGAAAGCCTTGCTTATGTGAACGAAACATGACAGGAATTTTTCAAAGACCTCTGAGAAACAAGGCTGAGCTGAATTCTCAGTGCCAGGTTCAGCATGGTGCAGAGTCAACTCCTCATCAAACAGCAGCCCAGCCTCAGCTATGTAATTGCATTCTTGGATATTTCTTTAATCAGTTATGTTGCCTTAAATACATTCAAGCTCCATTAATATAAGGAATAGTGTCTCGAATCCAACTTTTTAGATGGATATCAACATATAATTGTCTGTGTCCTGATTTTTAATAATGAACTTGATTTTAGCTGTCTTAATATATTTATATTAATTGCTGGAATATGCAGTGGAGTTCATAATAAATATGTCTTTCTGAAATTTAGCTTTTTGTTTGCCAGCAGAACGAGGAACAACCATAAAGTAGATGAAGAGACCCTGAGATGAGGTTCCAGCTGTCATGGCTCAGAGCAAGACTGACTCCTGCTGGAGGTTAGTGACATTAGAGAACAAACACGCCAAAGTTGTCAGTTGTTCAGGTTGCATATAACTAAATGTATAATTATTTTATTATTTTATTCATTTGAGCTGATCAATTTCTTTCTAAACTGATCTATATGAAATTGATGGTAAAATCAGTGTGTGAGACAACTTCAAGACAGTGTTTCCATTTACAGCTGCCCCAGTACAATGCACTACACATAGACTTTTCAGTTTATGTTTAAGTTCTTATTGAATAATGCTGTTAATTGCAGCAGCCCTAAAATAAATCCTACTTTTCTGACAACAGTGCTGTTGTGCTGAGCTTGAATTTTGTGGTATCGAGGCCATTTTGTGGTCTTTTATCGGATGCTTTGTTTGAATTATTGTGTTGTTGTTGTTTTTTTTCAAACCATTTACACTCAGAAGGATTTTCTACAGTTTTCTACAGCGCAAAGGACTGCATATAAGACTACAGATTGTAGCATTATCTCTGTGAAGATTCATCCAGGTCATGGTATCCAAAAGACAAAGTAAAAGCAAAGGCAGCTGGAATTGCTGTGCTTTCTTGTAGACGTCTTCAACAGATTGTTGTTACGTTCCTTTTATTTCAGGGTCACAGTATTTTATTTATAACAACCTTTCTGTCTCCATTTTATGATAATTTTTACAACCACCAGCAGTGGCGATAGCAACTTTATTAGAGGGGCCATTGATAAAAACAGAGTCCGGTGCCGTAAAGGGGGAGTGTGTGTGAAGGAGCTAAAGGTCCATTACCCCTCAGTCCTTGTCAGATTTTTATTGTTCCTTAATTAATATAATATATTTTTTTCCGCTGCCTATCATTGACAAAATAGGCAATGTGAAGACATTGTCTTGGTCCTGCATAATATCTGTGAGGAAAGAGCAGTGCTAGAGAGATATAGTGGTAATATTTCACTCATTGGTGGCGGCTGCACAGAGGAATGTGCTGAGGGTCCAAAATGGGCTGGAATAGAGACGGGATAGGATGACACTTCTCGAGCCCAGCTGCTACTCTCCCTCTGGCTTTTCTGCTCAGCCATATGCTGGGTTGCCTGTCCGCCTGGATGTTAGTCTTTGTTCATTTCAAGCCATCTACTATGAAATATAATAGATGACATATGGCCACCCTTAACAAAAACATGCACAGCCTCAATACATGAAATGTATATTAATGAGAGGTTTGGGGTTGTTTTCCTGCTTGTGTTCTCATATACAAACAGGCACACATGCAAACGCAAATGCAGAACAATCTTGTCTCAGACCAACACTGCTCTAGTGGGGAGTGTGTGTGACCAGCAGCCAATCACAGCTGGAGATTTGCACCCCTCCTCCTGCGTGGCGTTCCCGCTCACAGACATTGGTTGACATGTCAAATTCTCATTGTGCGAACGAGGCCAATCAGACAGCGAAGAGGGCATTAGTAAAAGGACAGGGAGCGGGATAGTGATTACTGACCGAGTTAATCTGAGAAGAGAGATCTGCTGTTGAACCCGTTTCAAGCATGCCTGAATGATGGCACAGATTCTATGTGAAGTGAACTTATAAACTTTAAAGTACTGTCTGACGATGCTGTAAACAGTTTTCAGGCCTAAGATTCAGATAAATACAAACAGGAAGAAACCAGCAAAGGCTGTAAAACATAGAACAACACTGATAAGAAGACCTATCTTTAAACGTATATAAAACTATTTCTATGACAGGCTAGATTTATTATCTACTATTTATTGACATGTTACTCATTACATAACAAGTTGTACACCCTAATCGTCCCTCACTCTTTCAACCATGCAATAAAAGTTCTCATCTGGCAAGATCCAACTTATTCTGCCTGTCATCCAGATGAAACTGGTTGGAAACCAGACAAGCTCATAGAGCGGAGAGGAAAGCTACACAGGTAAACTATGTGTCCTTGAACTTGGGGAAAGGCAAACAGGTGTTAACAGGCACTGGGGCCACCAGGCATTTATCTCATCCTGTTCTGTCAAGTTTGAGTCTGACTGAACCTCAAAGCGACCCAGAAACGCAAATTTTAAATTGAAGCGCACTGGGGTTCAGCGTGACACACACTTCATGTAGCCAGTCAGATAGAAGGAGGATACACTGTCATGTGGCCTGCTTTTGTTAAACTGATTTGGGATTGGTTATGTTGGCATACATGATGTGTTGAAAATAGACAATGATGTGTGAAATAGGTTGGTCATCAAAATAAATGGGTGAAGATTTTATACATACTACTCTTGCAGCAACATAGACGTCATCAGGTTTTTCTCATTGTGCTCTTCATCTTCTGAGCGGATCAGCAGCCCTGTAGATGAAGGGTCGCGGGTCAGTAGGTTTCGTGAATCCACTGCTTCATACTGACTAAGTAAACTGGGAAGTGTGACAGCAGTAACCTACACTTTAGAATTCATATCAAACATTTCCTTCCTCTCCTTCAATCAGTTCAGTCATTGCTGACTCACGTGTAGTGGACATACACCTCGTAACTACACAGTAGAAGACAATCTGTGTTGTTCACCCCAAAATGTAAATTAGCCAGGTTTATTACAGTTTATTTGGAGTTGGGCTTGAAACCCAGAGAAGACACAAAATGATCCTCGCTGTTAATCGTGTCTTTGCAATCTTTTCTTTAATGGGAGATCATGCACATTACTAGCAGGTGCAGAGGTAGTGGAAACCTACATTCAACAAACAAAAATGTTTGCACAATTACTCCAAACCACAGATTTGTTTAAATACAGGGATGCTGATCAAACTGGGATTTCAATGTGGTCTTTTTATCTATCTATCTATCTATATATAGCTGTGTGTGTGTGTGTGTGTGTTTGGGCTGCCAATATGGAAAAAAACAAGTCATAACACATATTGATCCTTTTCATGTTTCAAGCTGACGTGCTGCCAAAACTCAGATAGCCGTTATCTTCCGACATGTACCGGGACAATCTTGTTGGTGCTGAAAAAAAATATTTTCCCAGTCAGTCATTAACAAGTGCTTAGAGGCAAACCAACCAAACTCATAGTTCACGTGTGCACACGTAACAAATGTGGTGCCTGTAAGTGTTTCAACCCCAGCAAAGCTGGTCCAGCCAAAACAAACAGAGGTGTATCATCCAGAGGTCACTCCCTGTGCCAGACTGTAGACGGGGTCCATGCTCTCTCTTTGGCATCAGGCAGGAATTTCATGCCTTCTCTAGTTGAAGCTAGTTCATGTTTGTTACATTGAACCATCAGACCTCTGACATCTGTCTCCCCATAGACACCTGTGTCTCTTTTCCATAATACATGCCTGGTATTTTTCAAGTATTGAGTATGTATTTTACATTTTTGAATATGCTGTCACTGTCCCACAGTGCAGGGAAAGAAAGGGGAGGGGAAGTGAAATGAAAACAATTTATTTATTTTATCTGATTATTACTGTTAATCAATTACTTTTGGTTAATTATTTCAGCATGGCACTATAACACCACTGGGCAATGTGTGAAAGGGCATTACTACAGGTCTTTCCTTCCTGCTGCTGTGAGTTTGTTCAACCAAGCCTGCTCCCAGCAGACCACAATCGTATAGCTACTGTTGTATTAATTTGCTATTTTTGTATTTATTTAATCTTTACTTTTTATGCTGCTGTAACAATAAAACTGTGGGATAAATTAAAGGATTATCTGTCTGTTGAAGGATTATTCATTTCAACAGTTTATTATCCTTAGCTAATTATTTACGTTTACTTGGAGCTGGCTTTATTTCAATTCATAACGTTTAGTTCGCAGGCATTGTCTCAATTTACCTTTAGCTAGCAACATGTACCTCTACTGGTTACTTTTAGCTATTACGTTAACTCTTGGTCCATTTTCTTTAGCTAAATATTTATGTTTACTTTCAGGTAATTTGCAATATTTCAAGTTATTCCTTTAACCTAGCTATATTATTTCAACTGTTTACTTTTAGTTAGCAACAATTAGGTTAACTGGTTACTTTTAACAAGTATTACTTCTACTTTTGCCTTTAGCTAATTGTTTATGTTTACTTTAAGCTAATTAGCATTATTTCGAGTTGTTACCTTTAGTTGGTTGGTACTTTTTTTTAGCTAGCTGCTGCTAATTAAATTGGTTACTTTTTTCTAACATTAGTCCACATCTTTATTCACAATCCTTAGCCTGTTATATTTACTTTTAGTTCATTAGCATCATTTCAAGTTGTTACTTTGACCTAGCTAGCATTATTTAAACAGTTTACTTTTAGCTAGCCAGTGCATCTTTAGCTAGTTAGCAGTATTTCAGCAGTTTATCCATTATCTTAAGCTAACTATTTTTATTTTTAGCTAATTAGAACCTTTATTTCAAGTAAGTAGTAGTAACCATTATCTCAACTGGTTACTTTTCTCTATCATTATTTCAATTATTTAACCATTATATTTTGGCTAACTAGTATTATTTCAAATTATTAGGTAGCTTTTAGGCAGCTAGAAATATTTCAGCAGTTTACATTTAGCTAGCTAAAGTTAGCTCAAGGGGTTGCACTTAGCTAGCATTATTTCAAACCTTTATCTTGTCTTTAACTAATTTTGTAAATTTGCTTTTTGCCCATAAGTGCTATTTTGATATTGTAAGTAAAAGCTTGTATTATGTCAATTGACAATTAACTGTCAACTGTTTTAGCCAGCTAGCATTTTGTCCACTGTTTCGCCTTTATCCTTTTCAACTGGTCACTTTTAGCTTTCAGACTTTAGCATTATTTTATATTTTTGTGCTTTGGATAATTATTTCAGCTGTTGGAACTCACTTTTAGATATCTAGCAATGCTCTATTACTTTAATCTGTATTTTTAACAGTGACATTTTGCTTTGAGCTGGTTAATTTGCTTTTAACTGTTGAAACGTCTCTGCTGGCCTTCTGACTAGATTTCCTTCTATATGATCTACTATGTATTATTATATTATTAAGATTTTGTCTGAATATCTCACAACAAAGGATGATTTTTTGGCTTGAATAGTCTTTTGGATAAATGTCTGATTTGCAGGGAAAGCCCTCGGAAGTGTTTTTATGTCCCACCCAGCAAACTCTTAGATTTGTTTGCATATATGACATGTAGTTCAGATATCTGTTCAATATATCACTTGGTTTTGCTTTATATTGATTATTCCTGCAGATCAGTTGTTATTAATGTCTTTCTGAAAAAAGCACAGTCTACCAAAAGAAATGTAACTGTAGTTTTACAAATACTACAAAAGTAAAATGGAACATGGTATCTCAAAATTCAAACTAGACTTTCTGTAAAACTTGGTGTAAAATTAGTTATACAATCACTGCTCGCAGAAGTCAATGTAGCTTTTTGTTCTTCTGGTCAAATCTGCTTTACATTAACCTTAAATCAGTCAGGAAGAGAGTAATTTTATTTACTACAGAGAGCTAGTTAAAATTCTCATCTCATTTCACTGGGCCAACTCAACACCAACTGAAATTAGAGCCAGATGAGGGAAAGATGGAGAGAAAGGGTTTGTCCCTCTGCACCATCTACGCTCCAGTAAAGAGTGATTTGTTTATCTCTCACTGTGTGCAGAGCTTGTATACCCATGAAAAGGTACAGAATCTGTGTCTATGTTGTTGACTGCCCCATTGTTTCTCCAGGTGTGTGTTTGTGCATGCACATACATTATGCTTGTGTGTGCGTGTATGTTTGTGAGCAACACTTGCACAAACAGTCCTATGCAGGCCCCGATTTTCTGCACAAACACAGGCACAGTGACTCACCTGAAAGGCCATGAGATATCTGAGAGACACATCTTCATTATTTGATCTTGTCCCAGGAAATGGCTTGAAATTTTCTGCAGTTGTGTTCAGAGACCAGAGCCTCAGGCAGGGACTTGGATGGAAAGCAGCATTCAGACAACAGATGACTGTCTGCTCTAAACTTAATTACTGGACGCGAGTGAAAGTAGCTAATTAAATTGAACTGTACTGAAGTACAACTTTACAATATTTTTATTTCTTTTTTCCATGCATTGTCAATTTAAGTTGTCTCATGTTCTAAAGGGAAATATTGTTTCTCTGCAGCATTAATTTCTGTTTGCAAGAAAAGATTAAACAGACAGAACGTGGTTAAAATCAGCCAATCATAGTGGAATAAAGTTATTTGTTACTACTACAGATTCACTACTGACGCAGATATAAAACAGTGAAGTGCTCATACAATAACAGTGCATTAAACCATCTGTGTACCAAATTATTTTGTGATTTGTGTATTCAGTCATGGCTACTGAAGTTGATGAGACAACTTACTGGACACCAATGATTAAGGTGTTTTTATTTTTTCTTGCCATTATGGAACATATGTCATATGTCATTCACACATTTTAGGGCTGCAACTAAACATTATTTTCATTATCTGTTAATCTGACTGTTATATCTGAGGAATCATCTGGTTTATAAAACAATAGGGAACAGTCAAAAATAGCAAAATGTCCCCAAAGCTTCAGGGCCCTAAAATATTTGACTTACACCTTTAATACTGTACTTGTCTAAATGTACTAGGTTACTTTTCAGACCCACAGTAATAAAATACACCAGTAAAAGCAACAAAGAACCTGAAACCATCGAATGTTTGTTATTTTTTCTTGAAAAACAATATGGATTTATCATCAATAAGTGAAGATTAAATTTCCTTTAATCTATTTAAAATGATGAAATGTTGCAAAGCTACATATTCTGTGATCATTTGTAATTGTTTTGAATCCACTGTCTTCTTTCACCACGGTAGTAATTGCATCATTTTGCCTTTGACAACAACTACCTTTCCCTCTCTTTCTCTGTGCATAGGTTGCCACAACCTGTCCCTGTCCCAGCACACAGAGCTGTCCCACCGGTGTGATGGGGGCAGGGGGAAGCCCCTATTTGACACGCTCATGCTTCATACTCAGGAAACGTCACACCATGAAGCAGAGCGCTCAAAGCAGGTGATAACTATAAACACACACTCTAGCATCATGCTGTACACAAGGGGTTAACAAGCAGTTTCTGTGAGCTGAAATGCCCACCCATCATCCACTCCCCGCTGGAATGGACTGTCCCATGGATTCACATGACGTGTGTGTGTATGCGTGTGTGTGTTTATGTGTGTGTGTTTATGCGTGTGTGCGTGCGCGTGTGTGTTCCCTTAGCCATATATATTGGGCCATGTGGACACAGACGTGGAGTTTTGTAGGACCGACTTTGCAGGCTCGCTTTCTTCTTTTCCCTAGTGAAGAGAACCAGCCGGAATATAAAGCCGCCCCCAGATCTGCCTGGACTGCTCGTTGCTGGGAATTGAGGAAACTGACCCTGTAGACAAAATGAGTGATACGCTGAATGACGGCTCTTTCATGTTCACCTCGGAGTCCGTAGGAGAGGGACATCCAGGTGAGTCTTCAGTGAACTGTAGCTACCTGTGTACACACTGAAATCTATAAAAAATGTGTAAATAACACTCTAAACTGTTTCTAAAACTTTATTTTGACCTTTTTCTTACTATACAAAACATGCATATAAGTAATCTGCATGCAAGTTGGGCTATATGTCAAAAATAACTCCACAGAGCTGCATATTTACTCTCCGAGCATGGTTGGTATTCCATTCACAGCAACATGTGTTTACTGCCCCTCACTCTCACTTATGGCCTGCAGGAGGTTAATGTGTGTGTGACAGGCTGGTGTAAGACTGGTATAAGATTGCACTCTGAAGGAAGAAAACAGGGGGCAGAGTGACATGCTGGTTCTGGGACACATTTTGGCTTTTGTGTTCAAATAGGGACATGTTGATCTAAGGGGCATGCTAATTGCTGCCACAGAACAATGATGATTGAATAAAACTAAAGACATGTTCTTTACACATAAATTATCAACTGATAATGAGTCACAAAATATTAAAACATATTTAAGCCATGTACGGTTATGTTATAATATGTTGTCTGTGAAGATTCTCAGTCATCCAGGTCATGGTATATCCAAGAAAGCGTTTAAAGAAAGGCAACTGGACTCGTAGAGTTTTTTTGAGAAGACGTTTCACCACCCATCCGAAAGTCCAGTTGCCTTTCTTTAAACGCTTTCTTGGTTATAATATGTTAAAAAGTGGTTATAAAGTGTTTATATTTGTTTAAAATAAATGATTGCAAAATAAATCTTCAAGTGTTTTCCAGATGTTCTATGCACACATGAAGAAGCTTGTCTAACTTTAACCAAATGGCAAAAGTTAAAGTGTACTCTGTCCTGGACGCTGCTGCCTTTCGACCCTCCACCCCCGTCAGTGTGTTGCAATCCTTTCACAAATATGTAACCTTACAAAGTCCCTGCGCTGAATCGATAATCAGTAAATGCGGCGGAGTAAACCTGTTGTGCAGCCTCACAGATAATGACAGAACATGACCTCATTAAAGTTTCTATTAAAGTTTTTTGAAGAAAAGTTTTTTCATGATTTTTATGATTGGGGCTGTTTAAAATCTCTTAGGTCTTAAAAAAAAAAACTAATCACATTCATAGGAGCAGAGGAGCAAACCAAACTCTCTTCCGTACAATCATGTAAAATTGCTATCAACATATGTCTAATTCAGTGGCGAAGAGCCATGTTGACAGTTGGATCTTTCACTTTATTGTTTATGACAGTCCACATGTGATTTCCAGATGCTTTTCCCACACGTCACTGTGATGTTGTGTTTATCCATTTATTTATTTGGGTGTGCAGCCTATCAGCCTATATGAAGCCAGGTTTCAGTGATAAACTTTACTCACTCTTTTTTGTACATTCACAGAGGTGCCTGTGGCCTTGGCAGAATGCAGCAGCACACACCTTCTGATTTGATAACACACACCGAGGTCTGGGCTGTTCCCACTGATAGTGGCCAGCTTTTGCTGCTAGTCAGACATGTCAGACACATAGATCTGCAGCTGCAGAATGGAAACTGTAAAGATTAAAAAAAAAAATTATTATTTTGGCCATACAGCACAATGTTTTGAAAGGGTCTATATTTTGAGCTCCTCCATGTAACCACAGGATGATGCTGTGTCTGATGTAACATGTGTATTGCATTGCTTCAGCGGGGTGCCAGAGAAAGATGAATGGGGTGGCTTGTGAGGCATTGTCCTGCTGCTCCACTCAAACGTACAGAACTGGGTCCATTATTCTTCCGGCTGAAAATATAAGCTTGTAGCCTTTCAGAGAAATACATGGAAGCATGGACACCCAAACTAACACCTTTTTGTGTAATATTATGAGAACAGCAGGGATATAAAAAGTTTTAGGAGTACTGTCTCAAAAGTTAATTTCTGCCTAATGGACGGGCCTGGAAATGCACTACTCTTTAGTTTTGAATCTAACGTTTTTGCTTAATGCTTCTTGCTTCTCCGCAGACAAGATCTGTGACCAGATCAGTGATGCCGTCCTGGACGCACACCTGAAGCAGGACCCTGATGCCAAAGTGGCCTGTGGTGAGCAATCTAAAATCCAGATCATGTGATTTTTATTTATGTATTCATTTTTTTAATCACGGAGAAACAGAAAAGAATAAGTTTGTCTATAATCTCATGAGGTCATCTTCTTTATCATCGACTTATTCCTTTAAATAGTATGTAAGGCAAAGGGCAACGTGAAGTCAGTTTAGTTTAGAGTGTAAACAAACTAAATATCAGTATCAGTACTGATTGTCACAAGATGACAACTGGTGGGACGGCTGACGACAGCAGTCAGGCTTATCATGGCATTGCACCAGTGATCGATGTCTAATATAATGTGTGGGTTGTGTTGACAGAGACGGTGTGTAAGACTGGCATGGTGTTGCTCTGTGGAGAGATCACGTCTCGGGCCAATGTGGACTATCAGAAGGTGGTGAGGGACACCATCAAACACATCGGCTACGACAACTCCGACAAAGGTCAGAGCGTAACACGCAACACAAACAGAGGCCATATGTGCTCCCCGGCTTTTAGTCTTTACGGTCTCTCCTTAACTGTCATCCCGCAGGTTTTGACTATAAGACGTGTAACGTGCTGGTGGCTCTGGAGCAGCAGAGTCCGGACATTGCTCAGGGAGTCCATGTTGACAGACAGGAGGAGGACATTGGAGCGGGAGACCAGGTAGGTCTGTTGCAACAGAAAAAATGTGTCCTTTGGCTCATGTTGGCTTGAAGGCTGAGTGACACTGACAGAAATCGAACATAGAGTTTGCGTGACTCAATACGACCACGTTAACGAACAGCTAAAGACAACATCTGGGGCAATGCTACTGGGAAAGCATGTTGATACCAATTATACATGTCCTTTTTTAATCAGATAGATATTAGTGCTCTCTTGTTGTAAATGGTTGAGGTGGAGCTCATTTTAACTGCTTTACATCCATTTAGTTAGGTTAGGTTTCCAACCTAGGGGTGCATCCATTTTAAAGAGTGACAACAATGATTTTACATCTTTGAGCTTTACACTGAGACATTTGGAAATTAAACCTTTCCTTGATTGAACTGCTAACAACTCAAAGATATCTTGAACATAACTTTTCTTTGAGATTGAGAGACAGATTTGAGATTAAAGTGCATTGTTGCCCTCTGAACTGTATTAGAGTAACGTATAAAGTAGCATAAGCACCTCAAAATTGTATTTGAATAAATAAGAGCATTTCAATCCATAGCACCATTAAAACATGTTAAACAAAACTTGATGGATTAGGTTCTTCTTATAAATCTAATCTCAAACAATTATGTTATTTTACTTATATAGATAGATTTTCTGATTTCTGTTCTTGTTCTCTGACTCTCTCTCTTTCCTCTGCAGGGTCTTATGTTCGGCTATGCCACCGATGAGACCGAGGAGTGCATGCCTCTCACCATCGTCTTGGCTCACAAACTCAACTCAAAGATGGCCGAACTCAGACGCACTGGCGTCATCCCCTGGCTGCGTCCTGACTCTAAAACTCAGGTGCGCATTTCTTTTCGACTCCCGAAACAGGAACCGCGCAGGAGTCCTTCTGTGAATCGGCTGATTGTTTCCACACTGGACGTCTTCCAAGAGATTATTTTGGTGCAAGCGCGCAAAATCGGATCAACAGAGGCTGAGATAAAGCTGTCTGTACTGAAATAATAGACTTTTGGCTGATTTTGAGGCAGTTAGCTGCTGACTGCAGCGCTGTGATACACAGCGTCCGATGCCTCTGTGTTTCAGGTCAGGTTGCAGGTTGTTAGAACATCAGAGTAGGCTAACAGTAGCTTCATAGATCACAAGATACTGCAGATATAACCACTTTTTTTCTGTGATAAAATAAGATGTCAGGCCAAAAGTTATTCAAGTCAAAGGTCTGTAAATTCAATACTGCAGTGTCCGTGTCAGAAAATGTAATGAGTGAGAATCGTTTCTCCCGCAGGTGACAGTGCATTACGAGCAGAAGGATGGAGCTGTGATCCCCAAGAGAGTCCACACTATTGTGGTCTCTGTCCAGCACGATGACTGTATCACTCTGGAGGAGCAGCAGAGGGTCCTTAAGGAGAAGGTACAGCCTTGTAAACACACCTAGCCCGACTTAGAAGGGTTGTTAGAAGGGAAATGAAATCAGAAGTTTGGTGATAATGCTGAATCCTGTCCATCAGGTGATTGACACTGTGGTTCCTGCTAAATATCTGGATGATAAAACCGTCTACCACCTCCAGCCAAGTGGTCGCTTCGTCATTGGAGGACCCCAGGTGACCATCGCATACAAACTGCTACTTTACTTAGAAAGGAAAAAAATGATTTTTTGCTCATCTTCCCATTTTTTTATTTATTTTTTTTTTGCCCAACAGGGTGATGCTGGGGTGACGGGTAGGAAGATCATTGTAGACACATATGGAGGTTGGGGAGCTCACGGCGGTGGAGCTTTCTCTGGCAAAGACTTCTCAAAGGTCGACCGCTCTGCTGCCTACGCTGCTCGCTGGGTCGCCAAGTCTCTGGTCAAAGCTAAACTGTGCAGAAGAGTTCTGGTTCAGGTGAGCATCTGGCTTCACCCTTTAACCTGTCCAACCATGTGGACGGTCTAAATGTGTGCATAGATGACCAGTGGTCTCCACGTCCGGATGTGTTACAGGTGTCTTATGCCATTGGAGTGGCCCATCCTTTGTCCATCTCCTTGTTCACCTACGGTTCCTCAAAGAAAACAGAGTCAGAACTGCTCCAGATTGTCAACAAGAACTTTGATCTGCGGCCAGGAGTCATTGTCAGGTAAACACACAAATGTGACACATGTGACGAAACAGACTGATTCTTATTAAGACACTGTCTTTAGAGTCTTCAGTTATTCTGAAGGGGGATGTTTTTGTTTGTAGAAAATGTTTCATTCATTGATCAGCAACTGAAATAGGATGATTGATCGCTTGTTTATACCAAATGTAGTAAATGAAAAATCCTCATTTCAAAGACAAATAACGCAGACTCACAAACTGCATTGAAGAAGTGAATGCAGCAACACTGATGTGACCAACTGGTCTGAACATGTGACGCTGATAGAGGGCCGAGTGGTGGCTCTGAATCTGTTCACTCTCAAACAGTAGCAACCATAATTTACAACTGGAACATGTTTCTGTTTTGAAGAAGACTTTAAACCAGCAACAGAGACCATAAAGGCATCAAGAAAATGTTTACTGAGATGATAAACTAAGTGAGAAGAAAGGACATTTTCTCTTCTTTTCAAATAGACTGAGTCACGCAGTCAGTGGAGTCGCCCTCTGCCGGTCACTATAAGTAATGCATGTTAAAAAAAAATGCTGTCCTCTGTATTTTTGGATTCTCCTACTGCCCTACAACAAAGTTGCACACAGAGTGGCTTTAATATGGTGTCCTACATACTGCATCTATCAACATTTACATATTGTATCGGCATATCGCATGCACCAGAGCCATACACGTTTCTTCTCTGATACAAACGAATAACAACCATTCACATGCACAAATTTAGTGTCATACACTCCTGCGAAAACCCAAACAGGAGAACATGCAAACAACCTGGCCACAAAATTCAAATCTCCAACCATTTTTTGCTGATAAATGTTCGTCGAATAAAGTGCTGCAATTAGTTTGTCCGCAGTTATGTGAATATTCGACATACACAAATAAAAAGGGATAACCAGCCTGGACAAGACTCACCTCTGATGTTGAATTTCTTCTGTTTCCTCCTCAGGGAACTGAACCTGAAGAGGCCGATCTACCAGCAGACAGCCTCTTATGGCCACTTTGGTCGACCAGAGTTTACTTGGGAGATCCCCAAAAAGCTTGTCGTCTAAATACTCCCGCCCGCCTGTCCTGATCCCTGCCCGGAGGCCGGACAAGACGGTGCTTCACGGGCAATAACTGCCAGCTCCATCCACTGATAGGACATTGTTAATAGGAAGAACTAAAGCCAGAGTCAGGGAGAGATAAGTCAGCTTTAAAGAGGTGAGAAGATAATTATAAGCTAGAGTGGTTGTATCCAGCGTACATATGATGGGACAGTCTCCCAATGAGAAGAGAGACATCGCAGGGGACATCTCACTATTTAATCTTTTTCTTTTTCCTTGTCTACAATAGGTCCGGTTATTGGTGCTATAAAAATGTACAAACATTAGTCAAAGATCTTTGCCACTAATGAAAAGGAACAGCGCAGCAAATCAAAATACTCTGAACATACACCACTAGAGGTAGAGGAGTGTTTTACCTCAAAGCTGTTAATGTAGTTTTACGTGAAACGTCAGCGCTTCATTTAGTAAAAGTGCTACTGATAACAGTAAGTGTTTCATCATCTTATTAATGTCAGGAGTGGAATAATTACTCAACCAAAGGTTTGGTTTTAGGAGATCTTTTCATCATGACTGTAAAATGCATTTTTCCTCCCCCTCCCTCCCGAGTCTTATTAAGTAATGTGTGCCACAGGAAGCTGTTTGCACTATTACAGTCACCATTACGCAAGAAGACAGGTCATTAAACGTGGGGAGAGTTCTGATCTCTGATGCATCAAATATGTTACAGTCAGATGTGAAATGCCCTGCAGGTGCATGTGTTCGTACTGCTCTTCTTTTCTGTCATCCTTTCATTACATATTCTTTAACCTGCAGGCCCGCTGCTGTAAATGTGGCTCACTTCATCAAGTAATTAGAAATCTGAAACTTGACTTATAGTGAAGACGCGTTTCATGGATCACATATGTCCTAAAGTTGCAATGTTCTGATCGACCTTGTTGCAGATGCTAGTTTCCTCTCATTTTATAACCTGCTCTTTCTATATCTTTTATGAGATAATTTGTTAATTTCTAACTCAGTGTGAAATGAAAGATTGAAATATCTCAGACTGTTGTCTAGTTACGCTGCAGCTCTATCTTTTAGACTCTTAAAACATGGATTTAGAGTTAAAAAAGGGAGTGTTTATTAAAAAATATATATATAGGGCATTTAGAAAATTTAATTCAGAGTCAGGTTTAGTGATAGAGTATTCAATTTTATCTTCCTGAAACACTTTGTGTTGGTGCTGAGAGAGTACTACCAGTTAAAACATAATGCCTGTAGAGGTTCAGGACTTCTGTGGTCAGTGGTAACCACCCTCTGCTATTCATCTACAGCCGATGATGTTTTTGTAATAGAGGTTTTGCTCTATTTGTTATCTATCGGTGTCTTCTACTGTCAGCTTTGTTGGCAGAGAAACTGGATGATGTAAATAATTAAACAATAAAAAAAATAAGCTTTTTTTTTTTTTACAGTTTTTATTTATTGAACATTAATGCATACGTGTATACAATCATTTGACTTTTCATCAAAATAGAATTTACAACCTAAACCTCTTTGGTTTTTCTTTATCAAAACAACATATAAGGCACAGCGAGCTTTCTGCCATTCAACTGAGATATCAGGCTTACAGGTTAGTTTGTCAGAATGCTCTCACCAATGATCTACTGATTGCATAAACAAGCTCAATCCTCTTGCAGATATTTAACCACATGTGCGTGAGCAGCATAAGCATTCTCACAAGCTAACACTGCAGGAACTGCTTGTTTCTTTTTAAGTTTTTAAGTGACGAACGAAAAATACTCTCTTATATCACAGCTAACCATCAGCCTGACAAATGTGAAAAATCAGCTGCACCTACGCTACACAAAAACCAATATACACAACAAATCCTCAATATAAACTCCACTGGAACAAAGACAACAGAAGGCAGAAGCAAACGGTCTGCGTTGAATCAAATAATGCAGCTGGTGTAACAATTTCCTGAGTGCAAATATCAGACAGATCCATGAACGAGAAAGAGAAGGGAAGGATGTCTGAAAGGCAATTTAAAAAATGTTAGTCTGACTGAAAGGTTTCTCAAAATGTAACATTTTTTTATAGTGTTCAACTGGAAACTGATCATTTTTTACTGAAATTACAAAGTTTGTTGGATGACGAGCAACAGGCGTTACGTTTGTAAGAAGAGTGCATATTGTAAATAGTGTATAGGTAGAACTGAAATCAGAAGCTCTTGCTTTACTTAAAAAATTGAAAAATAAATGCAGATTTGACCTTAAGCTGAACATTATTGGTCAAGTTCAAGTAAAAAAAACATGCTCATCTGTGAGTTGAATGCCACATGTGATGCAATAAGCTGTCTGACCAGTAGAGAGAAGCAAGTGATCAGTGGTGCGGCTGGCGTTGTTCTCAGCTCGTTCCACAATCTTCTCCAAGTCAGTCTTGTTGAACGTATACATTCAAGTCTGATACATTTCAGTCCATTTGGAGCAGATTGTAAAACTGTGTTTTGAAGAATTTACAGTTAAAAACACTTTTACCCGGAATACTGGCACCAAGAAAACCCTCAGCCTAACATGTGTCCAGCTCAGTGATTGACCCCATGTCTCATCTTATTGCTTTCATTTACACATAATCACAGCTAAAAGAGGAAAACGAGAGGATAAGGCCTTTTTGTGTTTTAGCACCGATGTCACAGGCAAACTAACATTTGGCACATACTGTACAGTAACACAGAGACGAGACAGAGCTTTGTCAGTCAGTCGTGTCTTACATTACAAATCCCTCCTTTTCCCTTTATCCCACTACAACAGCTAGACATGCTGGAAAAAAACACCCATTATGTAGAGATCTGAGCTTTGGAGAAAAGGCAACAAGAGCTCATTCTCCTCTTCACTGATGGTGACTAATAAGATGCAGACCTCCGTCCAAAGAACCTGAAAACACGTGTGATGCCTCGTCACTAAACTCAATAAACCAGAGCTCTGGCTTGCATTAGCTGGTTGGGCCTCTGGATACCCTCACATCTCATTTGTATTCTTTAGATTTACTACATCGCTCTTATTTTCAAGAATCACTTATAAAGTTTGAATTTATGAGGCACTAGCTTTAGTGTATGTTCTGTTTGCAGTTCAAATAAAGATATGACATATCACTCAAAGCACCCACACACAAAAGACAGAGCTGTGTGTCTGTGAGATACTCTAAAAATATTGTTAGGCTTACGTGCGTGGCACATTTTAAAGCTGTATTAAGCAGTCTTTGACCACAAAACAAACAGGCAGAGGCTGTTAAAACTAACACCAGGCTACAGCAGCACACAGTATCCTCCTAATGCCCACCTGAAAGTATTTACTTTGTTTTCAGCCTCGGTCAGTCAACTCTGGGTCTTCAGCTTTACCTTTATCTTTGGCCCGGGAAGTGATACAGAGTCAAGAACGCAGACTGAACAAGTAAAACGGATAAAAGCAGCTGAAATGTGTAAGAGCGGGGTGTCTTGGGAGCTTATAATAACAGAAATAATGCTTAATGGAGGTTTAAATGATTGTAAAATGCAGATTTCTGACCGTTCTGTCCTAAGGACTGACTACTACATTTATGTAGGATCATCCATTCTCTGGTGGGAAACGAGCCACTGGTCTTTCCTGACCACTCTAATACTGTCAGCAAGGCTGTCCAGCAGCCTTCACTTCTGTACGTAGACTGAAAGCATCATGGCAGTCACTTAAGAGGAAATGTTCCAAGGCCACACACGGAGGCAGGTCACAGGACCTCAGACGCTACATTTTCTTGATTTGATTAACAAAATACTCGCTGGTCGCTGACAACAGGACTGAGGGAATTTGGGTTGTCCAACGTGCAAAATGCAAACAAGTTCTTTGGAGCACAACACAAACTGAGCTCTCCTCTGTGGCAGCAGATATAAAGTACGCCCGCCCTGAAGTGAGGGGTCGCTGCGCTGGCCTGGATCATTTCAAAGCTTCAGACGAGTGTGGCTGGAAATGACCTCATTCAACAGCCAGAGTTTGAAAGGAATAAACAAGGCAACATGTGTGGCATCGAGACATGCTAGCAGGCTACAGTATGGACATGTTTTCATGTGGATGTGGTTGTGAGTGTGGACCGGGGCCTCCCAGTGCTCCCAGAGTTCCCAGAGCGTCCATCTTGTGCTCTCTGCCAGCCGGTCCCAGGGACCCTCCTCTAGCCAGCACCACCATGGTATCTCCTGACATGCTGGAAAACTCAAAGGCAAATGTCCCGTAAAACAGCATGATGATGACGCAGAACACCCATTCAAAGATGGCCGAGGCGTGTTGCAGTACGAAGCTCTCCTGACAGAAAAACACACCACCTGGAAACAGGGTTAAGGAAAAGAACGGCAGAACAGTGCGACACTTAAAGCTGGCTATATATGACTAACAGAAGAAGAGTACAAAATTCAGGAACTGTGTCTATGGTGATGAAAGGACTCAAGGTAATCACTGCACCCTGACACGGAAATAACTAAACATCCATTAAACTGCATACTTTTAGTTTTACCCTTTGTCTTTTGTCTGGATCAAGCTAAAGCTAAAACAACATATAACACTTAAATCAGTGAGTTTTTTTGGAGTTATTAGCAAGTGGACTTTGTTATCTTCATACAGACTGAGTCGGGCTAGTCGTGTTCAAATGTTTCCAGTCTTAATGCTAAGCTAACTAGCAGCAGACTGTGGCTTAACTGTATAGACACGGGTGGAACTGAACCAGGAGTCTGTTGTTTTTAGCCTGACTTTGTTTCACCATGTCACATCCAGAAGAGCCCTTTGGGGGCCTCTACCAGTGAAACCTGTGTCATATGATAAGACAGGATGTGATGATGTTGTGAGGTGTCCAGGATGTGGCAGCAGTTTTTATCAACTAGATGAGGTATCTAGATGAGATAAAATGGTAAAGCTAAAAATATCAGTCTAAGATTAAAGGTTTCTCAAGTGTTCAGCTGGATTTAGTTGTGTCAGTATCATGCAGCCTGAATGTGACGTAAGAAAATAAACATATCTAGCAAAACTATCCCTTTAAACCATTTCCATAAAAGGCTTCACGGCACAGAGTGACGCAAAACAGATCTAATGTTTGACAGCATGCCCTCCATCTATCTTTGAATCATGCACAGCTGTAATAAAAAAAAAAAGTCCAATGAAAACAAAAGTAACGATCTGACATCGAACACTGGAGAAAAACAGCTCCTCTGTGTCTCTGTCCTTATTCTTAGCTGGCATTACAACACACTATGTAAAGCATTTGACACCCTCGAAGTCTGCCATCTGTTAGTGGCTGGAGAGGATACTGAGCACCAAGGCTACCAAGGCCAGCAGGGTCATGCAGAGCCGGAGGTGGGCCAAGTTGTACTCCCCCTGGGTCTTGGCCAGTCGGTAGGTCAGCGCCGACTGCAGGCACACAAACAGCATACTGGTAGGGAAGGCGATGCCCGCTCCGACATAGTGGAGGACTTTGGCATTATCCACCTGTCATAGAGGAGAGGGGGAAACAGGGGCAACATTGAAATGTGTAAAGGAAACAAAGGAAAACACCACGTGGGAACGATCAGAAGGGGGCACCATCAGCCAGGTACTGGGTCAGATCATTTAATGTTGTGTAACGCTCTGTTTGAAGCCTCTTTTTTAGGCAAGAAGGAAAAGAAGAAGAAGAAGAAGAAGCGAGAAAAGAGGAGACGACAGCAGGCTACACAACAGAGGGCCTCCTTTCCCCTGCTGGTCACAAGAAGAAACAATACACAAAAGAGCTGCTCGGGAGCATGTGACTGGAGCTCCCACTGAACGGTTCACACTGACACATACACACACACACACACACACGCACACACACACACACACACACACACAGAGCTCAGATGTACTGATCTGAACAGATAAGACATTCAATGGTGCGTTAACCGAAGCTAGAAACACATTTAATGACCAGGCTAATTTAGACAGATGAAAAAGAGTTGCGTTTCCCGGCTAATGTTAAACCGTTAAAGCCTGTTTAGAGCAACAATGTCCCTCTGCTCCACATAATTCTCAGGGATCATTAGAGCAATAGCCCAGAAGTTATTTAGTTTTGGCTTCTAAGCCAAGTACATACTGAACATTCTTGAGCAGTGGGCTAATCCTCAAAGTGTCAAAGTAACATTTCCAGACTACATGTACATACAGCTCAGATGAATCATGTGACATCTGCTGAGCTGGACGTAAAGAATCAAAGCGTACACAATTTTCCTGGTATCAGTTATAAAAATAAAAAATAAAAAAAGGCTGTTTTGTTTAGAGTGAGAACCTTACACCGTAAACATGATGTTACAACATCCTGTTTCTTTTTTACTGCATCACCTCTGTTTATAGTTACTACATCACATTGGCAAAGCAGAGGGTCTGAGTGCTGCCAATCTGTTACTCACTTAGAGATCGTAATAATGAAACTCACATATGCACAAACAAGAGACCACATGCTCTCCCTGGCTTATTTTTCATTTGGTTCTAACTTGAGCAGCTTCTCCTTTAGAGCCGCAACAGGTAACCGATTACTATTTTGATTATCAGGGGATATTATTTCATCTGGACTAAAGGGGTAGTTTTCAAGTTTTTATTACTCTTATCGACACAGCGTGGGAAATGGTGCTTGCTTTATGCAAATATTTGTCATTATCGTAGCAAAGATCAATGACAAATACTGGCCAGAATATTCTCCAAAATAACCATGTAGGGGCTGGATGACCCCTACATGGTTGGTCTGCCTTTGGCGAGGGGGAGGAGGGCTCTCTGTATCAGCTGTGTGCTGGACCAAGTGAGTGGTATTTGAGACTCAACGTACTCGGATGGTAATTCAGTTCAAGTTGACAGTAAATGCAAATTACTTTGGTCTGGTCAAGAGAACCACCTGACAGTATCCCTTTCCGCTCAAGGAGGTTTGACACGACGTTAAAGCTGTACGGATTCCCGATTTTCCACAACACGGTTTGGACAGAGGATCATAATTACAGAACGAGCGTGCATGTGTTAATCGCACATTTAAAAGATCTGCAGCATTTAAAGGAATGTTTGTTTTAACTTATCATGTTAGCTTTGGCAGCCTTAATTTTGATAAATAAAAAGTTTCAGCTTATCAATTTTAATGCTCAGAACTCCACGGCGGACGTACTTCAAGGACGAGTGAAAGACATGTTTTTACAACTATATCAGCTTAATCAATAGCTGCATTAAGTGTCTGTTGCAGATTTAATCCATACATTGCACAATGTTCTGTATGGCTTCCCTGACTTCACACACCGAGCTCATACTTCTGAGAATAATCTTCAAGTAATTGTGTGCACAGTGACGTTAATCTGGATATGAGTGCCTCATTGAAACACCATCTAAAATAAGTAGTTTTACTGTGTGCTGCATTTTAAAAACAATGCTTTTGAATGATTGTGTATTGCAGTGACGCAGGGTGTGCAGGTCGATGAGGAGCGTGGGGATGTACACGTTGGAACAAGTCGGACTGATCAGATTTTTGTCAGCTTCGGTTTTCATTTACTGTTAGCAGTACTGAAGGAGGTAAAACGAAACTCTGTTGACTTTCAGCTGTTACAACACACCTGTACGAAACACCTGCCAAAGGTGTCGTCACCACCAGTTACAAAAAGTCTTTCAGCAAGCTCTGAAAACCTGATTAAACAAAGCTTAAGCAAACAAGATGAAGAGTTTTAATTAGAGAGGTTTTTAGCCGCTTTGTTGCTTTTAGACAGAGCTAGGCTAAGCTCTGCTTGATCTTCTCATCTGTCACTCAGCAAGAAGGTAGTCCTCCATAGTCTTTCCGTCCTCTTCCTGAAGGTTTTTGACCAATCAGTGAAATACTCATGGGCCTCAGTGTAGCAGCAACGTGTGTCTCCATCATCTATTTATGTGCTTCTCTGCCCAAACTGTCAGAGCGCCTGACAGGAAAAGCCCCATAGACCACACCACCACAGCTGTGCTGCCAAAGCCTTATGTAACACACTATAAACTATGAACTGAAGCCGTTGATCCTGATGAGTGTGTATCGGTTCAGGCGTGGTCTGTCAGACTCCTGTTCTGTCAACTTGTTTGTGGAGTTTGCCTGTGGATATTGAATACACGTGTTTTTGAAACTAAGGATTTCCATTATTTCATGTCGCCCCCACAGCGCCCTTTACAATGTGTGTGCCTTCTCTGCTTTGCATCCCACTGGAATTTCCCCGACTTTAAGAGACGGCAGTCTGCAGGGATCGGGCTCATGATTGGTTATAGATGGGGCCTCAGCTACACACACCCTGTCTGCCCAGCTCCTCTCCGTGCATAGCCAGACTTGATGACTCACTTCCCCCTGGCTCTTCCCGTAAATTTCCTCCCAGTTCTGCAGAGCTAAATCTTAGGAGGAGTAGCGGGTACAGACAACCTTTTTGCACTTTCATACATAAACTGCCACATCTGGTCCCCACACACCCTCTCTTGTCTTTGCCACAGTGACCTTCAGGCATACATAGTTTAGTAATGCTGAAAGCATTTAGCTAAGAAACCTTCTCATCTCTACCACACCTGACAAACAGAATCACTCACATGAAGGAGACCTGGCCATTCGGTAAGTGCCTCTCCTGATTAGCCACAACATTATGACTACCTGGTCATAATCACTGGTCAAGTGGATTTCACTGATCATTTGGTCATGGCCACAAACAGTGGGTGAAATTTGAGCGATTTTGGAAAGGCGACAACTTGTGATGGCTCGGCGACTGGGTCAGAGCTTCTCCAAAACTACAGCTCTTTCTGTAGGAAGTCTGAAGAGGTCAGTATCTATCAAAAGTGGACCGAGGAAGGAAAAGCACTCAACAGGCGACAAGGTCATTGGTGGCCAAGTCTCAATGATTCTGGGAAGAAGGAAAGCCGGTGGAGATAAGGTGACGCTTTTGGCAATGTTCTGCTGGGAAACCTTGGGTCCTGCAATTCATGTGGATGTTACACTGACATGAACTACCTACCTACCTATCTATCTATACATTGTTGCAGACCATGTACACCTTTTCCCCTTTTCTTTTACATGAGACTGCCATGCTTATCTTGAGAACACATGGCACCAGGATGCAAGGCACACCCTCTTGGAGCTGCCATGGTGTAGGGTTTATTCTACAACAATGTTCAGATGGTGATACATATCAAGGTAACATCTACATAAATGCCAGGACGCAGGTTTGAGAGAAGAACTTGAGAACATAATGAGAACATCAATGATATTCACATCACAGACTGGTGGTTTTAAATTCTATTATTATGAAATATCTGCAATCACTTGCCCTCGATGTACAAAACATCTTTAACAACGGTTTGTGAAGGTTCCCAGTCGTCCAGGTTTTTCTGGACATCTTTATCAAATGTATCACAAGCAAACAGCCAGAGAATAAAACATTGTGCCAAGATGTTTAGGCAGAATAAAATACAATCAAATACTTAAAGCTTCATGACAGGTTTCAGGTGAAGAAACCCTAACAGACAGACATTATTTTTCTTTA
Organism: Chelon labrosus; assembly: GCF_963514085.1. Classification (NCBI taxonomy): domain Eukaryota; kingdom Metazoa; phylum Chordata; class Actinopteri; order Mugiliformes; family Mugilidae; genus Chelon; species Chelon labrosus. The sequence continues at coordinate 14,941,111 of NC_140348.1, forward strand.
TATCAAAGCATGTTTTCATTCATTCATCTTCTGTACCCGCTTGTTCCCGTTAAGGGTCGCGGGGGCATGTTTTCATACTAAATAGAAACCTTTACCACGGCATTTTTCTTGGAAACAAAAACTGAAGGAGTAAGTTCATAAGTTCCTATTATTTCCCACCAAAAGTCAGCTATTTCGAAATCTTTCTAAACTCAAAGGTCAACACCACTTTGGCTACTAGATTTCACAGAGGTGTTCAGCCTTTCATCACCCCAAGCTTTTCTAGAAACATCACAAGGACCTCTCAGAACTGTATCCATTTCAACAAAGAAGAAACACAGTCGTCACTTCAGAGGAAATTACAATGACTTACATTTATTTCCCGGAGAACTACACTAACCACTACCTGCCAAAACAAACCCCTACGTTAAGCTACATCCTAAAATGTAAAAATAAAAATATGCAAGCGTGTTCCAAAATAAGAAGTGGGTCCCCACAACGTGACTGTGTTGAAAGATTTATATCTCAATAACAATATGTGTGTTATGCAAGTTGAACACACACACACAGCGTAGGCGTCCATCCAGGGATCCAAATATTTAAACTTCAAGTACAAATATCTGCAGATAAGTATTTCAAGCTGGGTTCTGTATTTGAACATGAAACTAATAGAAAGAGCGGCACTGTGTCTGTGAATGTAGAATATATTTACTCTGAACTACGAGGTGAGTGATAAGAAAAGTGACATTAGAGCAGAAAGCAGAAGCAAAAAAAAAAAAAACGGGAAGTCATTTAAACAGACCTGAATATCATTGAGACATTCCAGTAAAATTAGGGTCCGTTCAGCGTCACAGCTAACGGTTACTTTCACGAACAATACATCTGTGTGTGACTGTCTTTATTAAAGGTTTGGTTCATTAAACATCGAATTACACTGATTATATCCTTCAAATCCAATAAATATTCAACTTAATATGTTTTAAGACCTTAAAAAGGAGCAATACAGGAGCTTTTTTGTGACATTTTGCACGAAAAAGAAATATAACTTTTTAATAGTTCAGCTTTATATTTCATAATGATGTTTTACAATCACGGTCAGGGTCTCTCACTCTCTCATATGCAATAAACTGTTTGTCACCGAGTTTGTTTTACTGTGCGAGTAAACTAAAACACCGTACCTGGAAGTTGCCCACCATGATGAGTCCGGCGGCACAGATCCAGCCTGTGGAAAGACTCGCAGTGTTGAGAACACAGTTTTGATGCTTCTCAATGACGTGGGCATAGCGGAGCAGCACAATCGCCATAACTATGGAAAAAAAGAGAGAGAGAGAGAAAGTCAGCTATTCACGTAAACTGCGTTTTAAAATCAGTGTACCAGTGGAAGAGTAGAGCGCCCTAAGAAAGAAGGAGAGGTTTAATTTTGCTTATTTTGGAGGAGAACCATGCACTGTGCCTGGCTTCGCTCACACACCTCACTTAGCCAAGAAACACAAGAACGTCTTGGAAGGTGATTGAGAATAACAGGAACTCACAAATTTTCTAACAAGTGCCCATATGAGAGGCAGGAACTGGCGGGAAAGTGAGAACGATACACGATGGTGGGGGTTGGTCCAAGTCTTGCATAAGATTAAAAGGTGAAGGGAAACGGAGTACAGTATACGGGACAGATGAGGGCTGATGTGCTAATGGGCTCTGACTGGGTGCATTGTCAATGCCCTGAGGAGCTGACCCCCGCCTGGTTTCTCTTTGTTAGCTCCCCTCGGCTGCTGCTTGATGAAGGTTGACTGGGTTTGGTGAAAGCCAGGCACAGGGGGTAAGTGGAAAAGAGGAGGCTGAGAGAATAAGAGGGGACAAGGAGCCCCTCGTGGCTCGACCTGCACCTCAGATATTGTCTCGGAGTCGAAACAGTTGTGTTAATCTCTGCATAAGAGGCTCAGTGCTGCCAAAAGAGAATAAAAACACAGAGAGGAAAACTCTAACACTGAAAAGCATTGTTCCTTCCAGTCAAGGACATGTTGCGGTCTGTGTCTCAATGACTTGTCAAATTTCATAACTTGGTGACAACGTTAGTGTGACACAATATCTGTCATTTATTCTAGGAACGTTCTTGTTTTCATAGAAACATTTTGTGCTGTAGTAAGCAGTAAACCACTTATCTGCCAGGTGTTTACTGTTATTAGTCGAGAAGCTGAAGCTATATTAAGAGTACATTAGAATTACAAATATCCATTTCAAATTTTCAAAATGCTCAGAACTCCACGACGGACGTGCGTCAAGGACGAGTGAGAGGCATGTTTTTTTTACAACTACATCAGCTTAATCAATAGCTGCATTAAGTGTTTGTTGCAGATTTAATCCATACATTGCACAATGTTCAACGAAATTTGAACATGTTGGGACAAATCACCACAACACAAGGTTCAACAAGTTAAAGTTCACTGTTACAGCAACCCACGCGCATACAACATTAAACTGGAAGTGTGTTCCACATAATGCATAGCTGGCAATATTTGACAAAAATAACTTCCAGTTAAAAACCAAGTGGCCACTGCTAAGCCAATGCTTACACTGATCAGCCACAACATTAAAGCCACTGACAGTAGAAGTAAATAACATTGACCGTTTGCTGGGAAACTTTTAGACCTGGCATTCATGTGGATGTTACTTAGACATGTACCACCCACCTAGACCAGACCAGGCACCCCCACCACATAGCAATGACACTACTTGATGGCATGAGCCGTCTCCAGCAGGACGCAGCCTGATACAGACATACACAAAAAACGGTTTATGAACAACTAAAAAAACATGAAGAACAGCACAAGGTGTTGACCTGGCCTCCAAATTCACTAGATCCCAAACTGTACTTGTGTGGGATGCAGAGGCCCCTCCCCTCAACCCATAGGACCCAAGGCCCCCACTAACAACATCCTGTTGCCAGACACCACAGGACACCCTCAGAAGGCCTATGTCCGTTATCTGATGAGTCACAACTGTTTTGGAGGCACAAGGGAGACCTACACAATATTAGGAAGGTGGTCATAATGTTATGCCTGATCAGTGTACATGTTGAAGCTGCAGTTCCTCAGATAACTACTTGAGGATGGATACAAAAGCGGCTCAATCCTTATGGACGTCTATGGTAAAACATTTTTTTACATTTTTATATGATTAGCCCATTTAAATTGTATCAAAGTTATGCATAACGTAAGGTGTGGTCGCTTTCAGGGACAGGTGGGTGCTCTCACAGGTTGCTGGCTGTCTGCTTAGGCGTTGCCCACTCGCCTCATCTCCACTCACGCCCCACCTCTTCGCCCATTTTGGGATTAGCTCAGTTCAGAACCACTGTTCCGGAACGTTAATCCTATCCTAATCTTTATGTAAAGAAAACAGATTTCATGGCTCTTCTTTCGTCAGCATCAGCCCAGAGTTAATATTCTTTGGTACTAGTTTATACATTTGAGACACACAATGTTTTTTTTAAATGCTGAATATGATTTTTGGAAATACTAGAATCAACTGTAATCTGAATCCACTTTGAGAAAGACACATAGACAGGAAATGTAAACAAATGTATTACAGATGTATGTCTAGGTGTGTCTAGTTGAAGATAATGTACTAATAACAATTATGTAATGTTAAAAAAAAAAGAAGTTGTAATTCCTCTAGCGTTACCGTGTGGGTGTGTATTTGTGTTTGTGTGAGCTTCCTGCACTTTCCTCAGCACAGAAATTATCTTGGCAAAGTCATTTCAGTTACAGTCATGGAAAAACTAACAGCAGTGTCTCCAGGCTCGGAAACAATCGTGTTGTTGTTTTCTTACAGCTCCTTTTTAAAACGGAGGACAAACTGTACTGCTGAAGGGACAAGACCGTGAACTGTAGTTTATTTCATTAGATTACAGCATCCCAGTCTCCCGGCTGCAGACTGGCTGGCTGTGGCTGTTTTTAATGTTTCGACAAAATGACTATTTCATCATAACAAATGAGCATGTTTAAACCTGCTGGCATTTAGCAGTTAGCATAAAAGGATGAAAGCTAAGTCTGAAGGTTGCAGACAAGAGAGAACATTTTCCCGTTTTCTCTCTACAAGCACATCCATGTTTCTTCCGCATTTCTCGTTCATTTTGAGGCCTTTTTTTGGTTCATGGTTGATGAGTAAGCAGTGTGGCCGACCTTCACCTGGCCTCAGAAGGTTAGGACAAGTTGCTGTCTGACAGCTCAACAATAGGAATACTTTTAGATAAACATGCCATGCCACAGTCTCTAACACGGCCCCAGCTGTAGTCACCTTCTACACCGCTGCCCTTCCCAGTTTTTACTCCTTTTTTCCTCTGAAGTCAGGAAGCCCAAGGGAGGAAGTACAGTGCTGACACACACTGTTGCATACACACCACAGCTACTCTTCTCTGTCAAGTCACGTTGCAACAACGTGGACAAACTGTAATGCATGTATGACCCTGTTGTCTCAAGCACAGACATGCTCTTGAATTCACACAACCCGGATATGGATCAACACTAAAACTACAAGTGTGTACTCCCGCAAGAAAAGTCACACCAGTCACACCACACCTCACAGTAAAACAAATCCCGCCGTCCTCACAAGGGGATATGTTTCAACCCAAACAACCGGCTGCAATTTCTCCCACAGGAGGCATGCGGAGAAAGACTATGTGCATTGTCTTTAAAACGGTGTGTGTGTGTGTGTGTGTGTGTGTGTACACTGGCAGAAAAATGGGAACTGGGATAAAAGAGAGAGACGAAATCTGAGGCAATATACAGTTCACCGAGTCCATGTTATCCCAGTCAGTAGTGACACCCTGAGCCAACTGTAGCTGGCACAATCTTCCAAGTAAGACACAAATCAATAGGCTAACAAGCTAAGCACAGATTATTTACAATAGTCTGTTGTACAGCTACATTCCACATCAACTTAACCTACTTTTGTAGAGCCATAATAACTTGCATTACAACCAGTATTAACACATATGGGTTCAGACTGAGTGGATGGTGAAGGATAAAACACCTAAGTCAGTGAGATTAAATGCTGCAGCCTCCGAAGGTGGTTTGGATGTTACTAGACTTAGATTTAAATATTATGCAGTTATCACTTTGCTATAATTACAATGACACACAACAGTGTCACTGTAGCACAATTTGTCCAACCAAGAGCAGTGGAAAGTAGATCACAATTTATCTAATAGGAAGAATTTCTGTAGGTTACATGTAGGACTTCATCTATTAATTACATATTATTGGTAAATATGATGATGACTTTTGTGGAAATTTTAAAGCTGCAAAAATTTCCATTGACATTTTTACTTGACTAAACTGATCATCGAAATTGTTGTTAATTACTTCAGTATCACAGAGAGACAAACAAACCATTCACACTCACCTGCACACACATAATTTAAAAACGCCAATTAACCTAACATGCAAGGAAGCTGGAGCATCTGGAGAAACCCCAATGGTGGCACAAGCGGAACATACACACCACTGCAGCACCGCGCCACACAACCCTAAACCAGATGTTGCTATTCCGTTATGTTTCATACTGATTGTGTGAGGAGTTGTTGTCTTTGTAGATAAGCATGATGCTCTACAGAGATACAACAGAATTACATGAACAGTCATCACGGTTGAGCAATAGATCCAGTGGTAGAGACGGTTCAGGATGCAATAGCTCGGTTGCTACATTATTTGGTTGCCTCATAACTGAATTGATTTTTTTGAACTGCATTTTTTTTTTCTGAGCATAATCAGTTCCCAACAGAGTGACCCCAGGCAAACCTTCCGCCGCGGGCCGGTCTCCAGGCTGGCATTGTTCTGCATTTTAATTAAAAGTACAAATCAAAGTCCAGTGCTTAGACTTTCTCTCTTTCCCTTACATCTACACAGTGTCGACACACTGACCTACTGCGGTTCAGAGGTCATGGTTGGTTAACAGAACTGGTCAAACACACTGAACTTTCACTACCGCCTGAGCAGACTTCACACCGAGATGCAACAGTCTGGTTTCTACCCTCAAGAACAGCGCACCATATGTAGTCTCTCCCCAGATAAAACAATGCTGAAAGCCTTTTCTACTCTCGTCACAGGCAAAAGCAAGAGACGATATTTGGTAAAGCTTAAATAGCTGGTGGGTGCATGGGTAAAAACAATGCAAAGAAAAACACCCCTTTTTTCCCCTTTTTCTACATGTGCACACACATACACACATATAACAAGCCACAGTCTAACCCACAGCTGGGAAACATTAACTTCATCAGGGTATTCAGAACCACCAGTGAATGCAGGGCAACAGCACGTGTAGACTCACAAAGGACATGCAGACCAGAAAATGGGAGCTCGTTCTCTTCTTTTATATATCACGCATGTTTTCCTTTCCATTCGTCCATAATTCTGTGTGTGAGAATACTCTGAAGCAAAGTTTGTTTCCCTCCAAAATTACCACATGCAGGGTTTTCACTGAGTCTTAGTTGATGCGGTTGTACTGTACTGGTATTACTGACTGTAGGGACAGAAATACGCAGTTATATTACCCTCTTTAACCCTCCTCATAAAAGGCCATAAAGTAAAACAGTTGATTTTAGTAGGGTTGGATAAGTATGATCTAAGCAGGTGTTCATGTAGTCAATGTGAGTGTAATGTCCACTGAGGTGACGGATGAGTGTGTCCTCATCTGTGTGTGTGCACACGATGCCTTACCCATGAATGAGCCTGTGCTGCAGATAAGGCTGAAGAAGCAGCTCTCGGGAGGAAGAGTCCCACATTTACTGCAAGAATAGGTACACAGAAATAAACCAGTGAAATCAAGAATACACACAACAGTACCAATAATTCCCTTCCTCTTGTCTACACTCGGAAATATGGATGCATTTCTGCTCGTGGAACCATGCCTCCTCACATCCTGTCCTCACTGCATAGTGCCTCTCTTCTAGGAATGGGAAATGTTTGTAGGAGGGGAAGCCAGGAGACAGTCAACACTGGCTGTCTATGCCCAAGCTCCTGCTGCCTATAAAGCCTTCTCAGCTGACTACAATCACGCACACATTCTTCAGCACAAAGATGAAACTGTAAAATTCTTCTTAATGACTTAAAAATGTGCATTTCCTCCCACTTCAACTGATTAAACTGCTCTACCAGGGCTGCATTATTTATGATTACCTTTTGCAAAAGAGGGTTAGAGTTATGTGTTGCTGCCTATTAACAGTATTTATGTGCGACAACGGGCCATTAATGTTGAAAGCTCAGTGGGCCACAAAGCTAAACAAAGGAGCAGGAGTGTCTTGACTTCCTCCCAAACGTAAACCGACTCCTCTGTGTGTGTGTGTTTACATGGTTGAGTTGTGTTTTGGATCTGAACTGCCACCGTGGCAGGCAGGATATTTCAGCCACAAGTTATTTTCAGAATGTGCACTGCACACGCGGACGCACACACAGGAGAGCTGCCTCCTTCAAGCTCACTCGCTTTTTATCAACAATGTGCCGACAGGGGTCACGTAAAACAATGGGACACTGTTCCTGTTTTTAAATCGGCAGACACAGAGAGGCAGAGGAGAGATAGGATTGGGTGGTTCAGGGCAGGAATCTCGCTGACCTGATGAGAGGTACATTGTCTAGCGTGCAGCACAAGGATGGCCCGCTCTGCAGATACAGCTCTTCTTCACATGACTGGTTGTAGAGCCTGGGACACCAAAGACACGAACATGGCAGTGCAAATGGTAAATGTTAAAAAAAAAATACACTAATGGAGCAAAATCACATTTATTCACAGTAGTATTTTTGTTCAACTGTCATTTTGTTGTAGCTCAACGAGGCTTTATCTTGTTTGTTTTTTTGGATCTTGTTAAGGACTGATTACATGAGTGCGTAGGGATCAGCAGAGGTATGATGACGAAGCACAAGTACAGGATATATTAAGCAACATACCAGTTATCCACAGGGCAGACGTGCTGGTTATAGAGGGCCATGGCGTACCTAAAAAGGAAACAGTACGATTAGCCAAAATGACAGGCAACAATTTTGGTATGCAGTATCTTGATATTACTGCGACACCAGATCTGTCACATAAGAGGGGCACATCAAGACAGCAAGGAAGCAGAATATTAGTGAACAGAAGAAAGCAAAACAAGTGTAAGCAGGTAATTATCTGTCATGTCTTACATAATGCCTATTATCTATATTTGTAGTGTAGCTGATTTTGTTCAGTGATGGCCACCGAGAATTAAGTTTCAATTTTACAAACAAAATATCATATTTTGCAACTAGGAGTCAACGTTATCACTGACCTTCACAACTAGTCTACCCACTGGTCCAAATCTGTTAACCCTGTGGCACCAACTGATTTGACATTTGACCGTTTCTTATTACTATATCAGGAACTCAGAGGGTCAAAGAGAGAAAATACTGGTGTGTGTGTGTTGGTCTAACTCATACGACTACTACTGAACTCTATTTGCAGAGTTTATTTAGTCAGGTCACTGACCAGCCACATTGCCAGAGAGGTCAACGACCACAGGATCAAAACATAGAGAGTATATCCCACAAACTCAAGACCCAAAATGCTTGATAGGGCTTTCAGCATACATAAGTAACCGAATTAAACATTTAACACTGAACAAAAATAAAAGCTCTGGGCGTGTCATTTGTTTTCATCTCTTCAATAAGGCTACAATGATCACTGGTCGACAAACAATTAACCCTAACCCATTTCAATAAACCAAACAGTTTTCACCAAACAGGCAATTTTCTTTAACTCAGTAAAAAAGCTGCACTGAAGAGACAAATTTGCTTCTTCCACTGAGTGGGTTGTTTGGGCTGATGAAGCATCAGTCAACGTCTCACTTTGAGGTATTTCTGTCTTGGGGCGTAAATGCGAGGCCCCTGGTTATTCCTCACCATCAAAATGAGCAGCTCCACCGCGTCTGCTCTGTTCACACATGTCGGAGTCTTATGGAGCAGCACGCAGTATGTACAAAAATGAGCCAAATATGCAGACACTAGTACATTTGATTGCTGGCTGCACTGCTCAATATGAAGAGCAGAGGAAAAAACATTGGGACAATCTGGTTTGTGAGGTGTTCACATAAGTCACGCCATGTTGTTCAAGTCAACTGTAATAATCATATACAATTTTGCATGATTATTTCAGTCACGTTTCTAGGTCATTGCAAGAGGGTGAAAGGGACGTGCAGGATTCAATTGTCACATTATAACCATGTTATTCACACAGTGACAAAAACAGTACACCTGCGACAAACACGAGAAGAGATCCAGAGTCAGACCCCAAGACTATTTGTCCTCATTTCTGAAAGCAGTTACAGTTCAGTCAAAGGTTAAGCACCAACTACGAATGTTTCCGGGGTCGATATGATTGATATAATGTAAATCTGGGACTGACAAGGGGCTGTCAACACGTGGTTCAATGACTGAAGGTGAGCATAATGCTCTTTGAATCACCACACACTGAATGTCATATAAGCCAGATGGCACCTAAGCTGTTGTAAAGAGTCCTGCTCCCTAGCATACTGCAGTGAGTGAACCCACTGAGTGTGAGCAGAATAAGGCTCTCAGGTAGAACTCCAGCTTTCAACACTTTAACACCAGTAAAATGACACCAACAAGGCAAAGACTAAATAATTTCGCGCAAAATATAGAGGAATACCACGGGACCTAATTTTGAAATATATAGGTAAAGAAATAATAGCAAACTGAAGTTGAATTTTCCATAACTTCTTAGGCACATTCTGAAGATTTGGTCAGCTTCCAGTGCTAAAATAGCATCAGCGAAGCTCTGGGACATTTCAAAATAAAGTGGACTGTTTTAGCTGCATGTGAAACTAAACCAGTGTTGATTATGTGTTCAGAGGAGGCTAAGTAATAATAGGTTTGTTTATATAATTAGCCTCCTATAGCTCAGCAGTAGCTGTAAACTTTAATAGCATGCCTATGAGCAAAGTAACAGACCATGTTGTTTCGTTTTGTTTTGTTCTTTAATTTAGGAATGAACAAGGACTGCCTAGGAAAGACTTCCATGGAAAAATCTTACAGTAAAAATTCCCAGCAGTGCAAAAATAGCTCCACCACAGGCGAGATGCAATAACTATGAATGAATTTGGGCATAATGGGCTCGACTCCAGTTGCTGGGTGGTTACTGAGGCACATAAACTATTTTTGTTTTTACACTCAAAGCAAAATATGTACTTAAAAAACAATTTCATATCGAAACGACAAAAAGAACTGGGTATGATAGAGACAGTTCACTGAACTCATAAAAGGCCAGCAAAAGAATCTAAGCCAAGACTCGTGGGTGGGCACAAGCCCAGCTCCACCAACCTTCGTACACTGTAAATGGAGACCAGATGCTTAGTGAAAATTCTGCTTACGCTCTCTACTACCCCTTCCAATATTTACCTTACTCCCACCTAGTCACCCACACTGAAAAGGAGGAGTTATGCAACATGGCACATCCTTTGACATTCCTCTGGTCTGGAAAAAGACCCTTGACTGCTCTTAGAAACAAGGCACCCTTGTCAAGGTAACGGGAAGGAAATGTGTTTAAAGGGACTTCCAGTCAACAAAGTTTGGCATCGTAACTCGAGATCGACTTTCCACCTCAGAAACAAATGCCAGCACTGGAAAGAAAAGCGCCACGCTAGGACCAATTTTCAACTCCATGTTCTCAAAATCAGCATGTGTCTATAGTACATTTAAACCTGTGCACCTGGATAAACATGCCTGATTGGGCTGTGGCAGCAGCCATGTTCAGAGACACTAATTGGCATACAGGGTCTCAGCTTTGGCATCTGATTAGACTGGTTAGTCCCCACAGAATTCATCAGTGATGTAGCACGTAGCCTATATACAAGCCACGGCAATTTGAAATGGGGACATCTGTCTCTCTCTTCCCTTGGGGTTTGCATTCCTCCTCCCAAAGTAATAACAGAACAGAGAAGAGAGCTGTCAGTCCAAGTATAACCAGGAGGTACTCATTCTTTTCTCACCAATACATCTGCTCTGCTCAGATCCTGTCCTGCCGATAATTACGCTGCGCTGCAAACTGCCATGTCTCACTTATGAGAGCAGGGTGATCATTTCAGATCCTTTCTGGAGAGTGTTAATCCACATGCAATTGCCATGGCTCCCAGGAATTCAGGATAAATATGCAGTGTTACTCTCTTGAAGGCCGGAGAACCTGACGTATCCAAGTGTTTTGCTTTCAATGTAAACGGCAGATTTGCAATTTGTTAGAATACAGATTAAATATCACTCCATGGATTGTATTCTATGAGACAGATCATTTACAAAAAACGTCGTTTTGATTATGAATACATTTTGTCATTCTGGAAACATGCTGATACAGATGCAAATATCCATATAATACACTCTCAATGCACTACAGAGTGCATTTGAAAATAAGATTATGCGGCTATGCAAGCAGAACATGCACTAACTTGCCAGTTCATTAGGTGTACGTAACAGTCCTGCACCAAATGTGCCTTCATGACTTTTACAATGTTCAGTTTATGCTGAAGAAGCGTAACGAAAAACAGTAATTCAACTGTATTAAACTGTATTAACATAAAAATGCTCCTGTTATTTAGCTTAACCCGCAGACTAAAATGGGATTGTCAAAATAATAGAAACATGTGTTGGTACAGCACAACACAAATGAATAGTACTACGGCTCTCGCTGTTATTTTAACCTAATGAATACCAAAATCTTCATGAAGCTGATATTTAGTGCATGAATGTTATATTATAATGCATCTGTTGCAACAACACGTGTACATAATGAACTGGCAAGTGAATATATCTGATATTGTTTCAGTTCTGCTTTGTGTATCAGCAATTCTATGAGGGGGAAAAGATTGCAATATGTTTAAAATTTGTTTAAAATAAGCAATGTGAATGAACATCGCGAAATAAAATAAAACTGAGCATCACTGTTGATGCTGCCCACAATTTTACAATTTCAGTCTGAGTTTACTTTAAGACATGCCTGTTTTTACACCATACAGCGCTACTATATGTATCCTATAGTTTGTTTGTTTTTTGCTTTAAAAGAAGAGGAGAATCACTTACACAACCCATATCCCAGTGATGGTCAGGACTGGGAGGCTAACAGGCAGTATCATCCAGAGAGACATCTTTCAGCACCTTGAACAGCCCCTTTCTTCTTTTTCCTCTTCGGCCAGCCGAGCGATATCTGCTCAAGTAACATTTAACTGAGTGTGGGTGACATTTGCATTGCCACCGACTGATTCATTTTCCTGAAGACGGCGGACGGGTGGACAGGACAGATGTGTCCTTGTAGCTGGTGAATGAGAGGAGAGGAAGTAAGTAAGAATCAAAATCATATGTAGTTATAGCAAACTGTAGTCCGGGGTGTGATTCTCAAAGCAACTTGACGCACAGGCGACTCTGCAGATAAAATCATGTACAATTATCACTTCATGGTGTTTTGTTAAGTTTTAATGTTGTTGTTTTTTCTAGAGGCTGGAGCCGTATTGCTGCACAGGACTGATAATGATTCATTTTATTTTAGCGAAGATTAATTAATTATTGCCTGCTAGTTTGCTAGTCAGTCAGGTTTTCTTCTCACCTTTACGTTTCAAGCTAGCAACACCGACGAGCATCAAAAGCAAATCTGTCTACTCACCTTCTGCCTCTCTCTGTTAGCTAGCAAGTTTTTCCCAGTTTTTTTTTTTTTTGTGTGGAAACTTTGAGTACGCCGACGTGTCCCACCACAACTCAGGTCAACTACAATCTACGTAGCCTTACTTAAATAATAACTCCTATTATTTTTTCCCAAAGCTTTCGAGGTCCAGGTTAGCTGTTGTTGTCGCTTTTAATTGAGCGGGGGGAGGTTTTCTCTAACAGCGGTCTGGGTCGCTGCATCTCCGCCACGAGACACTCAACAGTATCCAGCTGTTGGCCCCGCCCCCAACCCGCGAGTGGCGGAGAAAGGCAAAAGGCGGGTTCGTTTTTACTGTACTCAGACTTTTATTTTATAATTAAAAATTACTCAGTTCGCAGTTTAAAGACACAAAACACAATAACCGTTCAACGTGTTGCAGCGTTTCTTTAAAACATCTCAAACAAACCCATGTTTCACGTCTATTACCCTGGAAACCAAATTACTTAGAACGTAGGTGTTTCCTAGCAACGCGACTGATTACTGTCAACATTAAAACGGCTCTTGATATTCTGAAGCAACTTCCGGTGGACTTTTCTTCTTTCAGGAGATTTTCTTCTGCTACTGTAATGGCAAACAAAACGACTTCATTAAAGTCAACAGAAGCTATACTTGTCTGTGCGTGGCAGAGAGAGAGAGAGAGAGAGAGTGATAACAAAGAATTAAACTTGTTTCTGCTGCCCTCTGCAGCTTTAATTTATTACTATTTGTCTACATGCGTCCCTGAAGAGATGCTGGTTAGATATCTATCTATCTATCTAAATCCTCCTTCATGAAATTTATGGTATTTGTTTAAAATAAATAACTGAGAGAGCTGTTGTTTTAACTGTGTTTTCATTAAGGAGGTTGCAATTTGTAGCGCTACAGACCCCACAGACACATGTCTCAATTATTTTGACAATCCCATTTTAGTCAGTGGGCATGGCTAAATAACAGAAATGAGATTGTGTTTATTCCAATACAGTTTCACAGCACCGCAAACTACATCCTCCAAAATGAACATAAAATGCAATTACCACCTTTCTGATGCTGTTTCAACACAAACGGATAATTATAACAGTTATAAAGGGGGATTAAGTATAGGACTGTTAAATGACTTTGCATTAGTTCCCCAGTTCATTGGTTTAATAAATCGGCAAATAAGTGTAGATCTTATTTCTGGGAATGAAAAATAACTTAGAACATCTTTTATTATCATTGCAGAACACAGATTGTACAGTGCGACAAGATTTTGTTTTCAACTCTGCAAGATACTCACTATAAACAGTAAATATGTAATATAAATATGAGTATAAATATGAATATGCCCATGGAATATAATTTATTTGCCACTGTCTTATGTTTATAACTAAAATAAAATATGTTGGGTCAAAACAGTATTAAGTGACTAATAAACTAATATCAGCGTGAACAACAATAACTCAGTTTAGAGGCAACTATCTTGTAAATTCATATTTAAAAATATCAAATAAATCAGCAACAACTTGGGAGTTTTTTAAACTGCAATTTTATTTTACACATTACATCATATCAGTGTAAATATAACATGCTTTGACATAATAATGAAAAATATAGAAAATATCAAGAAAATAATTACTTACTTACAATTACTTATATTATTGCATCTTAATTTCCCCCAAAATTTTAATCAGTGTTCACAAGAATCATACAGTTTTTCAAACATTAAGTAAAAAGATAAGATGTAGGAAAATATAAACGAAACAAGAATTGATCAAATTGCTGTCTAATGAAGCAAATTACTTGCACTATGGCATCTCTACTACAGTTTTATATTCGTACCAAAGCCCCACACACTGAATGCAGGGTACAGGGGCTCTGTAAACGTAGTCTGGATTCTGTGCAGGAGACGCATGCCATCAGAGACGCTGTAAAATGCAAGTGTTCCTGCTGCATGATCCAAGTAGACGCCAATGCGAGGTGACGGCGGAGCTGGGATGTCTTTGCTTTTGTTGTTGTGCACAAAGGAGAATTTGGAGTCAGAGCAGTACAAACTCCAGGACTTGTCATTCCAGCCCAGGCTGCACTCATTGCTATTTCCTTTACGCCGGATTCCCCTGTAGGTGACGCCCACATCTATCTCTGTTCCCTTCCAGTCCACCTCCCAGTAACAGCGACTCCCAGTCACACTGTCCCTGCACAACACCTGGAAGTGGAAATTAAAAGACAAAGCTTGTTTGAGTAATACGATTCATAAACTAATGTAATATCTCTATTACTTCACATGACAGTAAGATCTTACCTGTTGCCAGTGGTCAAATCGGTCTGGGTGTTCAGGGTAGTTCTTTGGGTCGTTCTTCATTGTGGCTGTTCTGTTCCCCTCAGAAAGATAAAGGTTGGGGTGGATAGTGTTGACATCCAGAATCAACTGGGCTGCATCTGGACACAGCAGAAAAATATTAAATATGTGTGCTCTTTGTGCTATTTGAATATCTCATATCTATTACTTCTATGTAAATCAAACGTGTCAGATAATTTGCCTAGTATGAGGTAAGTTGTTTCTGCGAGGCTGTGGTGTTTTTTGATCAACTAAACATTTACTTTGCTATTATCTTACACATAAGTTATTATTAGTCATTACTCAATACTTCATGGTTAAAGTTAGTTCTCCAGAAAAATTTGATTTGTCAGTCTGCTTATTGAAACTCTGAAGTAAAATTAGCAACAACTGTGTTTGCTTCAGTAGTACATACTGTAAAAAGTTTGGTTTTCACCAAACCAGTTCTGCAAGGGCCATACCTTCACTGCAAGTTTCACTCATTTCACCACATTATCATTCCATTGTGTACCACAGAGATATTCTTTGTACATGAGACTATGACTTGCCTTTTTTAAAGCCTAGATATTACCAGATGGAATATGAGTAATGTCTGTTACCACATAGCCCTGTCAGGCCGGTGCTAAAGGGAAAAATTTATCTAATAACTCACATTTCATGAAATCCTCTCTTGTCCTCGGCTCTTCTCGTGTCCTCGGCTCGTCTCGTGTCCTCGGCTCATCTCGTGTCCTTGGCTCTTCCCTCAAAATTGATTCTCTCCTTGTCTTTGGCTCTTCTTGTGTAATGTAGACTTCCTTCACTATAAAAACCAACATAAAATGTGACAGCATGAGCAACAGACGTCTAAAAAAAATATCAGTTTCTGAAAGGAATCCCTTTGCGAGAGAGACCTCGGTGCTATTTGAGAGGAAGAAAGACAAATCTGTTCACCTGTTCCTGAGATTTTGCTCATTTCTGTCTTGCTGACTTCTTCTACTTGTAATTTCAGTGCAGCAATGGCCCTCTTGGTTGAATCAAAGGAGTAATAGGGAGCGACGCTGATGTTGTTGAGGTCTTCATATCCTGAGGGCCCTGACAGAGACTGCCAGCTCTGGTAAAAACAAGAAGTTGAATATGAGAGAAATTCCCCTGAAGACATTTGACTTTTACACCATACATGGTCTTATTGGCGTTCTCAGTGCAGCTCAGACTCACCTGTAGGAAGTGTATGTGATCATCGGTGCGTGAGAGCTTCTCCAGGTCAGTGTGTCTCTTCCTCAGCAGCGTGACCTCTTCCTCCAGCCGGTCTAAGAGTATCTCGGCCCGGGTCACAGTTGTCTTTTCATGGGAGAGAACCATCTCCTTGACTTCAATGTACTTCCTCTCTATGGAACGCAGAAGCTCAGTGAAGACACGCTCGTTCTCCTCTAGGACCATTTGAGCAGAGTGCTGATGACATAAGAAGAGAGTTTGTTAAAATGAAAGCAGTCACTATTCAAACCACAAAAATAGGTTTAATGCCTTGTTTTTAGCCTCATGCTATGCTTTAGGTTGTAGTGTGACTTGAGTAAGAGAGTTTTATACTTACTTTAACTGAGTCAACAGCTTGTCGGAGATCTTGCCACTTTTTAATTCTTTGGTCAATCCTATGCTGGGATTTGTGTAGAGTAGCACCAAGTTGTTTCTGTAGAGGAAATGTTGAAATTATTAATTAATGATAACCGTGCAGATAAGTTATTTGCTATATTCAAAGTACTGAAGGACTGTTTTAACAACTCACTTGTTTCTCAGTCCTCTCCGTTCCAGCAGGGACAATGTCGTGGTGCTTGTGTTCGTCCATCATGCACAAAACGCAGACAGATGTCTCATCAGTGCGACAAAAGGCCTCCAGCAGCTTGTCGTGCTGTGCACAGATCTTCTCCCTCATCTGGCCCGTCGCCTTGACCAGTTTGTGCTTCATCAGGGCAGGGTAGTCATAGTGAGACTGGAGGTGAGTATCACAGTAAGATGCCAGACACACCAAGCAGGACTTCTCAGCCTTCTGTTTATTCGTTGTGCAGAAGTCACACAGGACATCTCCATGTTTGGCGTGGGTCCTGGGCTGGCTCCGACTGGTGGACCGACGAGATTTCTCCAAGCTGCTATTTCTGTCTAAATCCAACGTGGCAGGGTGGGACATTCTGTTATTAGGAGATTAAAAAATATATCCAGTAGAAATAATAGTAAAATTAAAATCCACAAGTGATATTAGTCAATGTGTTAAGAACAAAAAAAACAACAAAACAAACAAAAATTGTCAGGATGAGGTATCGACAGAGAAAATTAGTTCCTGAAGTTAACAGCTTGAGCGAAACTACAAGACTGACGTTGTGCATGACAGAATGTTTGCTATGAGGTGTACTCTCACAGTAGAACCAGTATTCCTGGTTGGACGCTTAATTGTAAAGGGATGGGTGTGAGTGCCGGAAACAAAGAGGGTTGAAACAAAGGAGAGTAAAAGATTAAACTACCACAAAAAAAAAGGAGTCTATACAGGCAAACTTCATAATTAAAAGTTTTAAACTTACTACTAGCTTGATTGACCAGCTATATCGAAATTGGTAGTTTGTTTTAAGGTAACAGTATCTGCTGCCCACACGACCAGGCATTGACCAGCACCGGCAGTGGGAAAACAGCATCATCTTGTGGGACTAACTCATTACTGCACAAAATACTACTCCATCTGCAAAGTCTGTATCTATCTTTCAAATACTTTTAGAACTGCAGAGCATCTAGCTGCCAATTCACCTTAAAGCTGTAATTGCTAAACCTATAAATGTTATTATTCATGATATGATTTGAACACTGTAGGAATCTACATTAGTAATCTTATATATATATAAAAAAAAACTAGCACCACTTTACATTTAAAATTCAGAGAATCAGACATAATGAATGCAGAGTGCATGTGTGTCCTTGAATGACCTTCCCAGCCCAGCAGAAGATCTAAAGAAAGATCTGGAGGGACATGTTAAACCTCAACCTCAACCTCAACCATAATCAGACTTTGAAAATCTGTGACAATTACCGCTGGATCTGTTTTGGTGGCTTGTTGTGACTTACTGTGGAAGTTTATTTTTCCATCATTTGTGTTCATCCTGCTCGAGTGAGTCGTATAAATAAACTGTTTTGTTAAGTAATTGTTTGCAGTGTGTCATTATTTGACTCATTGTTTGTGGCTGAAATGCTGTGGACTGAAAAGACTACAATGGAAATGTACTCACTTGCCAGGTCATTTGGGTACACTAGTGAATACAACAGTGTTGTAATATAACAGTCCTGCACAAAATTTGACTTTAATGAAGGCTATGGTATTCAGCGTGTGTTTAAAGCTATTGAGCGAGCTGCTGATTCAGCTGTGTTTTTATTTTGAGGTTGTAGTTTGTAGTATTATTGAATCGTTTCTTTTATTTTGACAATCCAATTTTAGTCAGTGGACAAGGCTAAGTAACAGAAACATTTTAGTTTAATTCGATATTCAACAGCACCACAAATATCCTCCAAAGTGATCATATAGTTTAATTACCACATTTTTGACGCTGTTTAAATATAAAAATTAACATTAAAACATCCATGAAAGGGGATTTCGTGCAGGAAGGAATTAGAATACGTTGGCTTTCACTTTTCAGTGTAATAAATAGGCAAGCGGCTTCAGCTTTATCTTCTGTCTGTGGTGCAGTGTCGGCTCCCAACCTGCAGGGGGCGATAGCGGTTTCCGTGCTGCATTGAAATGACAATGGTTGCTTTCGCTAAAGTGCGTCGGTCGTCCAACGTTGGCGCCAGATGAGCTGTGGCGCCAGCTACACACAGGCAGTGAGAGAGGAAGACACACACAGCAGTTTGACGAGGCTCACTACAGCTTGCAAAGCCCTTCTCAACCCGGAGTTTAAAGCATACAAACGATCATCTCTTTTTTTTTCTCCTCTCCCTTCAGCAATCAAAAAAGTAAAAGGACAGAAAGGTGGGTGTGTGTATGCGAGGTTTGATGCATTTACAACCGACGTGATCTTTTACTACTGGTGATTGATTGATTGATCGTTTAAAATTCATCTTACTCTATCATGAATAGTAGCAGCGGTGAGGCAGAGGGACGCCTGTGTTCAGGTGACTATGATCTTAGTTATTATTATAGTAGTGGTGTGGGTTTTCTATTTGGTGGCTCCAGTTCGGAACTTTGTGAAGGAAAAATACAGGCCTTAACTCGCACTGGTTGTGGCATTATGTTCTGTTGGAAAAGCAGCAAAGCACAGGAGCACACTAGTAAAATTGTGTTTTTCTGCCTTGAAATGCATCCGTGCTATTATTTTTTTTTAATCATGTTTGATGTAGAATCGGTTCATCCGTATTTCTTTTATCTAGTTTTGTCTTTGCATGCGAGACCAGTCTTAACATGGTCGGATGGGCGGTTTAGGGAAGCTTCCGCTCCAATGTTTTACTATCTACAGCCTCCTACTAAACTGGAGAGCTGGCTGTAGCTGTGCTAGCAAACTGGATTAGCTGGCTTGTTAGCTTGGCATCATGGCTATGTAGCCCGCACTGCTAATACAGTCTGGGCTGGATAGCTGCTAACATCAGCAAGGCCGCCATTGGAGTCGTGTGTGCGGTTCGTCGGGAGCTGCCGCAGTAAAGGAGGGCTTTATGTCTGTAGCCAACAGTCCCCGCGTCCTCTCAAACAGCATATAAATAACGTGCTTGCTCGTCTTTTTGTTCTGCTAGTGTGTTTAAAACAGCATCTGCCGTGGGATCTGTGTCTTGAGAGTGCTCCAGTGTAAGTAAAACGCGTCCTTTCCCGGGCTTTTCGCATAGCGATCGTCGCTTTCATGGTTAGCCATCTTTGTTCAAGCTAGCCAACTCCTGGTGGGGAATTACGGTGTGGCTCTTAGCTTGCTAACAAACTTGCCGTTAGCCTGCAACGCCGTTTTTTGTGTGACATCGTTGCTACACGTTAAAAGCGAAATTTGAGATTATAGCCACGGATTCGCATGCACACGGGGCTACGCTTTGTGATTACACGGTCACGGCTTCGGGTGTAGCTCTAATTCAATATGTTTTGAATGGCGGAAGCTAACGTGGCTCACGTTAGCTAGCGGCAGCCATCTTAGGCGAGAGCGTAATCTTGGCTAGCTGGAAGTGCTGGTGTGGCACAACAAGATGGCCTGTTAATACTCGCACAAGGAGAGTTTCCGCGTCGGTCGTTGTCTCAAATTGCGCCGAATTGTTTAATTCGACTATCGGTGTTATTGTAAGTATCTAAAAGGGTTTAAAACCCTCACTACGATTATTCTGGTGTTGGTTTTACCGTGAAGCTAGTTAGCGGGCTAAATCGTGAACACATTAGCGGCTAACACAATGCTGTTTTGTCGTTAACCAGTCCCCCACCGACCATAGCCAGCTAACTAGCGGCTATGAAGGCTATTTGTAGCTGTTATGGAGGGCTAGCAATCAACACTGGGATGTTTAATAACAAAACCTTGCGGCTGTGATGCCTCAACGCATTTTAATGCGTGTTTAATAATTATACGTCGAATTGCGCACATAAGCTAGTGGTGTAGGCCTGTCAGGGTTTGACTTGCGGATTAAGCCAGAATTGGGAGCTTGATTAGGACGCGTTTCGCTTTGATTTTATCAATCGTGTTAGCTAGTGAAGCTCCTCTTGTGCGCTAACTTAGCTAGCAAATTGATCATTTAGCTTTCTAAGTTGTATTGAAAACATTTTTGAGAGATTTGGTTTAGTTTTAAAGAGTTCATTTTATCACTCCAGGCCCACTTTATTTGGTGTGCATAATGAATACTTATGCACACAAAGCATAAGCAAACTGAGGTGTTGGATATAAAGAACATACGCCAGTGGGTGTGCAGAGTAACTTAAATCTAATCTAATATTAAGAGCTGCCTTTGTTTCACTAATCACCTGTTAAACTGATAAACTAATGACCAACCTTGTGCTTTTTGTAGTTGTTGGAGGTTATAGATTATTGTCCTGCTCCCAGGGACACTGTGGCTAACTTGAGTTGAACAGGCTTTCCTATTGGAATTAATATTTGCTCAGATGACAATTGACTATCGACACCATAAGATACTACATAGAAAAGTTAAAGATTAAAAAAAAAGCCTCACACATTAAACCTATTCAACAGAAAGCACGACTGCCTGGTTCAGTATAAATTATCCTCACTCGTCTTTAAATGTAGAACTGGAAGCATTTTAAATTGATCACATGAATGTGATGCACTAGGCTGAAATATTTATATATAGAAAGTGACGCAATACGATACTGTAGCCACGTTAAAATTGTTTTATTTGACTGTAGAAATGAGCAAATCTGGTTATGTGCTAAGGGGTAACGAATCATAATGCAAGATTGGGTACCCATCTATCGTATGCAGTGAAAATTTTTGACTCAAAAAAAAGGAGTGGTGAAAACAAAACTTGCCTTAGGTGTTCACATAAATAAATTTTATTAGATTTATAAGATGACAGGGCATGCACTTTCTTCATTAAGTGGCATCATCCCAGAACAATAATCTCAACAAATAAATGAAAATGAGTCAAGGTGCTGGGGGTAATTTCTTTCTCTTCTTCTTGTGCAGGTCTGCTTACCGACAAAAGCACCAGCGCGACGCCGCACAAAACAAAGCGAAGCACCCCCGATTCTTTCTTAAGTCCTCGTCCGGCCAGAAAACGGAGGTCGTGGGGCTGGAGTGTGTGCTCATGGCCGAGTCAGAGACTGAATGTGACACACCCGGCCTTGACACACTTGGGTCGGAGTGTGTCATAGCCCACAGCCATGTCGACCTTCACTATGGAGCAGAAACGGAGATCATGACAGAGGAAAAGCGTGGATTAGAGCTGGAGATCCATGGCACAGACTTAAAGATCCAGGGACTGGGAACGGACCTCGGAGCTGTAGCCTGCGTCGATGCAATTGTAGCCGAGACAGACCATGATTACATTAAGGTGGAACATGGCGAGATGCACTGTTTCACAGGAGCAGAAATCAAGACGACGGGGAACGAGGCTCTGCTGGGAGAGGTGCTGCTTAAGACAGAAAGTGAGCATGTGGTTAAAGTGGAGTCTGACCATGGTGGGGAGTTGACAGTGGAGTCTGAGAATGGTGTAATCATACATGAAGCTCATGGTCTGCAATGCAATGAGTGTGGGGAGATTTTTGGCAGCATAGCAGATCTTCACCAACACTTTGAGATCCACAAGGACCTCAATCCATACATCTGTGTTCACTGTGGAGAGAGTTTCGCTGTGGAAGCCAGCCTCAAGCAGCACATGAAAATTCACATGAAAGAAAAGCCCTATGTTCCCCCTGGAGTTGAGATCATGGGCAAAGATGTTATTGATGCCTTCAGCCTTAAGTCTCATCAGATGATTCATTTGCCAGACAAGCCCCACCGATGCTCGGAGTGCGGTAAGAGCTTTGCAGCAGCCATCACCCTTAGAGAACACATGAAGATGCATTCAGAGGACAAGCCCTACAAGTGCACTCAGTGTAGGAAGAGCTTTGTCCGCAGAAGGCATCTGAAAAAGCATCAGGAGGTACACGCACGGGAGAAGCCATATACCTGCGGCCAGTGTGGCAAAGGCTTTGCTACAACTTCCAACCTGAAGCAGCACCAGAAGACCCACGCCGCAGTTGTGCTCGGAGACAAACCCCACCGATGCGCACAGTGTGGAAAGTGTTTTGCGGCTGCTGCCACTCTGAGAGAACACCAGAGGATCCACTCGGGTGAAAAGCCGTACAAGTGCAACATGTGCAGGAAGAGTTTTGTCCGCAAACGCCATCTGAAGAAGCACCAGCAGGTCCACGCCGGCGGGAAGCCCTACACCTGCAGACATTGCAACAAGGGCTTCAATCACTCCTCTTCTCTCTCTCGCCACCACAAGACCCACCTGCAGAACCCAGTGTTTTCCCCACCACAGCCAGGGAAAACCTTGTCCTACGGCACTCCTCCAAAACAGAGGGTGCACCAGCAGGGAGACAAGCCCTACATGTGCCACCACTGCGATAAGGGCTTCAATCATTCCTCTTCCCTGTCGCGGCACCAAAGAGTCCACTCAGAGGGAAAGAGTTACACCTGTGGTCACTGTGGCAAACGATTCAATCACTCCTCCTCACTTGCTAGGCACCAGAGAGTCCACTTGGAGAACAAACAGCAACAGCAGCAGCAGCCGCCACCACCACAGCCGCAACCGCAGCAGTACACCACCATCCCCACAGGGAAGGGATTCCCTAACAACGCCTTCCCGAAACAACGCATCCTGTCTGTTGAAAAACCCTACAGGTGCTCCCAGTGCGGCAAAGGCTTTAACCATTCGTCGTCCCTCTCCAGACATCACAGGATCCATGTGGATCAGTGAGCACCCTCTCCTGCCCTCACATGGGATCCCACACAAGCGCACACATCTCTGCTCTCCCCTCGTTTCTGTTCTATCAGTGGTCCCTTCATCAATATCACCACACCACAGGAAACATGAGGCCAACTTCTATAGGAAAGCGGTCAGGACATTTACCATGTTGAAGCGGAGCAGCTGAGAAGGAATGGACAGTAACACACAAGTCTTCAAAAAGGAAATGGCTTGGCCTGAAGGACAGTGCAACCTATAATTCAGAGTTGAACCCGGGGCTCAGTTTAAAGAGGGTTTAACAATACATTGTGAAGGAGTCTATTCTTGTTTGTGATTGTACTTCACATGCTCCAGGACCTGTTTTGAACACTTTTAAAGGAAAAAAAAAAAAATGTGATTTGAAGATCTACATGCTAAAATTGTTACCTGGGGAGGGGTAAATATGCTATGCCCTCTGGTTAGTGTTTTTGATAGAAGAATTCAGTTAATGTACCTTCAGGTGGGCACAAGCGCTTTTCAGCTGCAACTTTATTCAACGCTACCAACACAATTGGTGAACAAAAACTTGTAGTTATTTTTCTTTTCACTCACAAGACCCATGTGAAGCAAATATTAAAAAAATAATCCAGTGTAAATAATTGATTTTCTTTTATATATATGTATAGGTGACTAGTGTGCTGTTCCAAAAGATTACATTTTTGATAGTAAGATCCACTTTGTCTCCACCTTTTTTTTTTTTTTTTTTTTTTTTTTTTTTTTTCCTTCGCCTTTTTGAATTTAATTTGTTTTAAGTGTTGGAGATGAAACATGTTGCAGGTGTACTCATGCAGTTTGAAATTGGGCTCGGTCACTCATGAGTTGTCTTGTAAATTTCTGAGGTTGTTTATTCTTTTGTATGTCTTGCGATGGTTTAGTGCTGCTGCATAGACTGTACAGAGAGCAATACTGGCTGACACCCTGGGGTTATTATGACATGCAATTTAGCCATAAAGAAGTGCATAACCGGAAATAAAAACCTACTTGGGTAGCATATTACAACAAGACCCGTGTCCTAATTATTTACTGAGCTGTCTCCTCCGTACTCAAACGTACACAAGATGCAACATCACACTATTGCTTTGGAGACTAATTACCTGTGTATAGAATATAGGTAACTAATTTTGATCTGCAAACAATTTGAACTAAAAAAGAGAAAAAAAGGTTGTGTATACTAAAACAAAAACTACATGAGGTAATCTCACTTTTACAAGATATTTCCGAAGTCTAATGGATTGCGTTCTATTTACTGTTATGTGTAAAATATCTTTTACAAACTGATGTATTTTTTTAGATATGGCTTGGGTTATATGAAAGGGAATGAGAGAGATACAGCTTTTATGAGAGTGAACATTTTTGGTGAGCAATATTTTCCTTTTTATTTGATAACAATTGTGCTTCAAACTGTAGCATAGGTTTCTTCCTTGTGTTAGATAGGTGCCTTATTGCATGCTATGTAGAAATGTATGCCGAGCTGTTAATTGAGAAAAAAAAAGTTAGGGTTTTCAGGAGTCTTTTGTTCATATTCATACTAACTTTACCCTACGTTTTAATTTGTCACTGATTCCTGTTGCTTTTTTCTTTTTTTGCTTTCGTGTATATTACCATGTGTTTACACTGTTACGACCATATTGTCTATTTTTTCTCCCCTTCATTTTATTTTATTTTTTTTTGTCAATGGCCTCATTGTAGAGAGAAAAATTGTAAAAGATCCATATAGACTTCTCTTAAGGGCGAATCCTGTAACACCTCTTCCCAATTTCTGAGTGGCACATATATGGATAAATAAAGGTTGTTGACTCTCTTGTGGTGTTCAGTCAATGAAGAAGCGGTCAGCCTCACAGATAAGCCTATACTTTTATTGGGATAATCTATATTTTACGAGTGCTGTATAATGGCAACAATAGATGTGATCTGTGGTCCATGCAGTTTCACAGATTATCCACATGGTGTCATCCTACCATTGACCAAAGCAGGGTGATGCCAGATGTGGAGCTGCTTCTAATCCTCCGGTGTTTTACAGCAGCTTTAATAGGACCCTTATCCTTCCTACAGCTGGAACATTTTAAACTTCACCAAAACCGAATCAGTCTGCAGGAGTAGGAGCAGCCCCGTTAAAAGTGTAATTTCATCTAGAGGAGGGAAAACTCTTGGGAATTGCCTGCGACCTGTGCAAAACCATCAACATAAGGTCTCCCACACGTTCGGTTTACATTCTTTCACAGCTGGAGGTCGACTTTAGTAGAGGCAGACGTTCAAGGCTGGCATCCACTGTCACTGTAACCTTCAGAAATAAAGAGGTTATCAGCCTTCCTGGTGCAGAGAGAAGCTCTGGTTTGTATCACTGATATTTACACTGGGCTGTTCTGCACACCGAGACACCTACCCATCTGGGAAAGCTTAGGTTTTTAATGAAATCTAGTGTTTGGTTTGAGTAATATCCACACATATATAATGAAGATAAATTTCCCGCTGGATAAAAAGTGGTCATGGCCACTAATAATAGAAAATCTAGACATTATTTACATAATTTATAAGGAGCAATACCAAGACAAGAAAAGGCACTTTGGTGACATACACTTTTATTTGCAGTAGCTGCTACATGACAAGAAAAAAAATTAAATGCTATCACTTATCTGTTATTGACATTTTAACTAATGTAGTAAAAGAAAACTACATAACCACATAAAAGGCAGTCGATACACCATGCACCATTTAACAGCACACGCCCAAGGTAATCTATAAATGGATAAATCATGACGTATTGACATATTTTGTATTTATTTACAAAAAGGAAAATATACACTGTACATCTGTACACAGGCCCCTGTTGTAATATGAGGAGGTAAGCAACCATTACTGGATATATTTGGGAGATTCAAGCACAGTTTTGGCCTTTTCATGCCATGAGTTGTGTGAAGAGATGTGGCATCTCCATCAGACAGCTTCAGGCCTGCTATACATTCATGACAGGAGTTAGCTGCAGCAGTGAGCTCTGTGGTCGGATGGCATTGCTCTTCGAATGTATTTTCTCCAGGTTTTGTAAGAAGCCTCTTCTCTTGAGACCTTCCAGTATGACGGTGTTGCTGGAGGCCAGGCTGACACGGGTCCTGCAGGGGGGGGCAAAACCAAAACACACCATTTGAATGACACGTTCGTTCGCTCCGTCTTCCTACCTGCACACCAGGGTGCACAGCGAGTTCAATGTCAGAGAAGAAGTCTTTTCTTCCTCTTTGATTATAACATGAGGGCTTAAGTGCTGCGCAGCAATTACGCATAATTATCAGAAATGACTCCCTGCTGTCCAAATACTGGATGCTATAATTGGCCACAAGGTGTTTGTTCAGCTTTATTGCAATTTACCTTAAAAGAAAAAAACACAACTTTGGAGTAAGGCCAACCACAGGCCTGAAACCTAAAGGTTAACTAACCACAGTACAGTGTTTATTTTCCCTCCAGATATGTGGGAGAAACAGTCTGGTGTGGGCCCACAGCAGGACAGATAAGACATTAGCTTGAAATGTGCAAACTAGTAAAAACACTGACCCTAAGAAGATGTGCATCTGGGCTATTGGGCATAAGGAGCTTTCATTTTTATCTGCGTAAAAGCTATCAGCTGTCAGCTCTCTTAGTAACTTCAGCAACAATGAGAAGACTCCCGTGGTCTCAGTGTGTGAAAATAGAATATCACAGTTTCTAACGTAGACGACTAGTCACTCACCGAGGAGAATCTATACCACTGTCTCCCGTGATGCTCTGGTTCTCTCCTATTTCCACCGTCTCCCCCATCTCTGCCCCTCTGCCTCCACTGGGCACGCTCAGAACTGCTCTGTGGGTCTGAGGAACACCCTTCTCCTCAAACTCTTCCTCCTGCACTTCCTCCGCCTCCACCGGCCAGTGAGCGGACTCGCCGTCACCCTCGTCGGCTGACTTCCGCACGGTCTCCGTGTCTGAGTCTATCTCACTAGTCTGGCAGTAGTCAAAGATGCTACCGTCTGCAACTTCACAGTCGAGGTTAGCCTCGTGCAGTCTCTCCCCTTGGATCAATGTGCCTCGTCTGGGGCTGGATTCACTTTGGGTGCTCTGATGGGGATGATGGAGTCTCCAGCTGGTCTCCCCTTTGATGGGGCTGAGGGAAGCTTCCCTCTGGGTTGCTGGGGGAATCATATCTTTGAAAGTGCTGCCCACTGAGTCTTGAACTAAGCCGACTTGTGTTTGGTGAAAGTTAGATTTGTAGTAGTGACCGTGGGATTCCTGATAGTGCGTAGATACTACACCTACACCTGTGCGGTAGTCATTTGCAGCATCAATAATCTCCTCCTCGTTCAGGCACAATGAGCTGCAGGCATCGTCATCCTCTTGCTCGGCTGCTCTCTGATAGAGCCTATAGTCGTCCTCTATGAAGCCATCAGTGTCTGTTATTAAAGGAGTGCTGTCAGGTGTCAGCTCCAGCCGTTCTCCCTGTCTCGTGGCCCTTTGCTCTCTATTACAAGTAGTGACGACTCTCTTTTCCTGTTGGTCCAGGGAGGCTGTGGTGTCAGAGAGGTCTTCAGATCTCTGGACATCATCTCTTTGAGCGTTGGCGAGTCTGAGGGAGTGTTTCCACTGTAAAGACGGCTTGTGCCAGGGCAGATTTGAGTTGTTTATGACAGGCTCATATGGATGAGTAGGGACAATGGGATTAGTATTGGAGTATTGCTGGATATTAGCAAGATTGTTATCTGTATTTTGAATGTGGTCTGGTACACCACTGTACTCATGTGCATCCTGAAAAGGCCCATTTCTGCCCTCTCTCTCCTTGCCGTTTGCCTCCCTCTGATGTCGGACCTTGTCATCTATCCGGAGTGTACTGCTCTGCGGATAGGCTGAGCTGTAGTCCAGTGGAAGCTCTCTGTTGGGCTTCACGTCAGGTTGGGGCAGATGATCGGCAGTCAAGTCCCTCTCTTGGGCACAGTCATACCTGTCCTCAGATGTGGGGAATTTCACTGCCTTCTCTCCATCTGCTGCCATCACTTTGGCTCGATGCGGGTCCCAGGACTTCGAGCGGTGACTCGTTCGTTCCTTTCTCCCGGGCCCCGGAGCTTTGCCCTCTTTCGCCTCTCGCCTTCTATGCTCTCGTGTTCCGGGAATTACGCTCTCGGCTTCTTTGATTGGATGAGTCTGGAAAGGGTTTTCAATGCGTTTCTTATAAAGAGATTTTCCCTCAACAGTTCCACCTTCTTCCACTTGATCTGGTTCATCAACAGGGATTTCCCCTCTGAGCCGAGTAGGGATCAAATCCTCCCCCTCTGGATAATTGTCAGCACATATGGGAGCCTTACTCTTAACCCTCTCCCTTTCCTTCTGCTTCTCCCTGGAAGAATGGGTCCTCCGCTTGCTGCGAGACGTCTTCTGTGCAGACCTTTTTCCTGCCGCTGCCTTAGATGAGTGATGATGCCTGGGTTTTGAAAACGCTAGTATCTCAGTAGACATTCCCTTGTCAACACCCTTATCGTCTTTATCGAGACCCTTGTCCAACACTCTTTCTATGCCCCTTTCCTTTCTCTCCTCCATCTTCTTCATTAGGACAGTGTGCCGTGTCAAGTTGTCCACAGTCAGTTCGGGGTTGATGCGTTTGATGATAGCATGCTCCAGGTCCCGGGGTAAGTTGTTCATGTCATCCTCGTCTCTGACGGGCCACTCTTCTGGAGGAAACTGGCCTGAAAATGATGCATACTCCTTCTTTGGCTTCTCCTTTTTACCTGCATTCCGGCGAAACAGACTGAGACCAAACTTCCTCCCCGGTTTGCTCTCTTTACGGCCAGTGGCGTTGGTAGTGGCTGTTGTTTTGCTGATTTCGCTCGCCTGACAATCTGCCGCTGTAGAGGTGGACTGATGCTGCACAGTCGGTTTGTGGTCCAACGGCCGGGGCCACTTTAAGCTCTTGCCTGTGCATTCACTTAAGGACACAGACACTGAATGCTGGTCTGGGACGGTGGAGGGAGGGACAGTGCCTGTTGCAGTAGTGGAGGCGATATTAGAGGAAATCTGGAGAGGGCCGAAACAGCTGCAAGACTTGCAATGGGCCACTGGGAGCGTTTGAGGGGTCTCAGCACAGATATCGTTGCTCAGCAGGTAAGTAACGGGAGGAGGCAAAGGAGGGTCATCTCCTGAACCGGACGCCCACCAGTTCTTTTCTCGGACCATGTTATTGGTGATGAAATAGGTCTGAGGCGTGACGATGAAGTAGCCCTCGCCTGTGTGGTAAATCTTGCGCTCCTTGATCAGAGTGCCTAGAGCATTGTAAAGGATGTCCTGGGTGGGGATGGTTATCCCTGAGACACAAAAAAAGGGAAATGGTGTTAAAGACAAAGAGAAAGAAAGGGATTTTAAAATGTTTGGGAAACATGCTTATTCCTTTCTTTTGGGGACTTAGTTAAGAAGACCACCACTCTCACCACATGTAAAGCTACTACCAGCAGCTATTTAGCTTGTCCTAGAACAAATACTAGAAACAGTTTTTCTTGCTCTCCATAATGAACACCTCTTACATCCCCAATAATACAATTTTTCTTGCTTGTTTGTTTAATTTGAGGAAAAAGAGGATTACTGTGTGTTGCAGAGAGTTCCATGGAAGTTACTACATTTGGCCAAGAAATAGCCTGGCCAATAAATGTCAGTTTTTAAACAAATTAAACAAATGAGATGCATTAAGTCAACTAATGAGGTTAAGAGGTGCTGGTAGGCGGATTTTATTGCTTAAACAGAGCCAGGACAGCTGTTTTCCAGCCATTTTTGCTAAACTAAGCCAACTTTCTGACAGCTATACCTTTAATATTTAACAGACAGATGTGAGAGTGTTATCAATCTTCTTTGACTTACTCTCTCACCAGAAAGCTATAAGCACATTTGCCAGAATGTCATGCTATTCCTTTAACAAGCAGCCTGAGGCAGTATTTTATGGATTACCTGGATGGGCTTTGCTCATTTGGTTGACAAGTGCTTCCTGGCTGACGGTGATTTGGGAGGAGTTCATGTCTGAGATGACCGAGCACAACACCTCAGCCAAGGGAATGAACTGGGACTGGGGAACTGGGGACATCTGCACCGGGGACAGGTCACCTGAAACACACATCAGCAGATGACAGGGTGAAACAGGTGGTAGATATAAACACACCTGGGTCAGAGAGGTCTCTTCCTGACTCGTGCTGCCAACAAAAACAACTCATAGTACTAGAGTTGACATTCCTATCCTAACCACCTTCTAAATCATGACCGAAGTGGTCTATTTATGTGAGTTATATGAACCATGCCTGACTGCTTTTGAAATTCCATCAGTGCTGGGACAGACCACAGAATTCCATTACTCCCACAGAAATGACCACAGGTCTGCCTGCTGGGCAGCTCAGATATCCTGCCCCCCATATCACACAGCACTACACGTCTAAGAGCTGCCCTTAGACAAACACGTTACTGAAAGTGAGAGAGACCAAGAAAAAGGACAGAGACAGTCTTGGAAACATTCGTCTCTGTAAAAACAGTATGAATGTCATTCTGTACACGTGTACCCCACAACACAATCCCACTGATCTACAGGACTCCGCCGGCTGACAGTCTTCCTCTGACACACAAACAAACTGTGGGAGCACATTAGACAGAAGCCGCAGAGTTTTTAAATCATAAAACTAAGCTGCTTTTTAAGCTCACCAGACATTTTAGAAACATTTCAGTTCAGTATCAAAAACAATCATGAGTTTCACACATGGGAGACCTAATTGAAGCAACATGCGGCGGTTAAGTTGCTTCAGGCAAACAGAATATTTTTGTGCGAAGAGTGTAGCGAAGAAAAATAATAGAAGAGGACTTCAAAACTGAATGCAGACTGGGACACAGAATAACTGATGACCTCACTGGGTGACATGAAAGTCTCTAATTTGGTCAATGTGTTCGAGAGACAAGAGGCAATTTATAGTACCAATATAACTGGAATTCCTGGAAGGAAAGAAGCTAAATTTTCAATAAAGATGTCTCTTCCGGCCATTAAAGATGCAAAATATTGAGTACTGATGCAGGAGCCTACACACGACGACTGTGTTTATGGACATTTTACTTTACGTAATTACTTTAGGTAATTAGTTTCAGGTCTAAGATATATGGGGTTTGTTGCTGGACGTAGAACGCTTGAGTACAAATATTTAAAAAAAACATGCGTGTAACCTTTAACAAAGGCCATCTAAAATAGTGACATACTAACAATACCGTCTGATTTCTGGACCAATTCTTCAAAAGAATATACTCATGTAAAGAGCACAAAGAGTGACATTTACTACTGAGATTCCACTGCTGATGAATGATTAGCATCTGGGCTGGGTTACCACAAACACAAACCCTCCTCCCGTGAACAGCCGAGACAAGGGCATGGACATAACCTTACGCACAGAGCTGGAAAATTGGTTTTAGTTAATCAGCTACACCACATTAATCAACGAGTGGGGGGAAAAAAATGGAAGAGATCCCAAAAATCCATCACAAAACGAGACCCGAGTATAAACGTGTGCAAAACTGCCACACACATACACGTGTAATTAAAATCAGATACATAACCAGCTGAAACCTTTTTCCCCGCACACACGATTTCAAATTTCCAGTTGTGCTGATGACAACGCTTGGTGTATAAATCTGTGAATTCAGACTTAAGCTTGACCATGTGGCGTGTGTGCAACTGCGAGTGATTCTCCCGTCAGCTTGAGGGCATTCAGCGAAAACGCTGCCAAGCTCACACTCGACGTAAACTAAACATTTACAGCCCTCACACTTGAACCACTCGTGTCAGAGGCGGGGAAAATAAACAACTAATCAAATACCTGCCAGTGTGAAGCATGACAGAACACACGCGCGTACTGACAGATCCGGGCAAGTCTAGGACGAGTTTGATAAGAAACATGTAATTACTTTTATATTTTTGGTTCTGCACATGTGCACCGTGACCTCAGATAGCGTTGCCATATTTGACTGATAAAAATCAGCCCAATCAGAGTTTAAAATATGCGCAAATGCCATGAATGTAGTCCAAATGCATTCATGCGTGTAGATATAAAATGTAAGTTTAAATATGAGAATAATTGAGATAAAGCTTCACATCTTCACAAAAGACCAGATAAGGATTAAAATAGTGGAAAAACGTCGACTTTAGCCTAAAACTGACAACTGTGATCAGACTAATTCAAAAAGAGAAGAACGCTCAATTTATTGGAATAATGATAGCTGGAAATGGTTCAAATGGAACAAAAAACTAATAAATGAAAAGTTGCCTCAAAGATGTTAATTTCTCAATAGAAAGTATTAATCACAACGCAACTGACTCTGCACTTCAGTTAACCTGTAAATATTCTTATCGTTACTATGGAATATGTCAAGTAAAGTCAGTACAAATTACGGCACAGACAGCCGAGTTAAGGCTGATAAGATTCCTTCTTTAAATGAAACATCTGCCTTCCCCCAGACGAGACGAGACGTTAATCTGACCGAGTGCATATCTCAATAGCTGTCTCCCTGGGCAGTGAATTAGTGCTGTCGACTTAACTCCCCATTGTTGTCAACTTCCTATAGGAATGCCTGGCAGGCTGTCCACATAGCAACCACTTAAAGCCACAGACAACAGTCAAAAGGTCAGCATGGATATAACAGGGTCAGAGGAGCGGAAGACAAATAATTTATCACAGGGAATCAATAAACTAATGCTTCTCTGTGCACGGAGGTAATTTTGTTAGACCGAGTGTTATCCTCTGACTGTGTCCTGGTTCGGAGCAGGATATCCTGTCAGACACATGATCTGTCCTCTAAAAAACACGACTAGGTCCGAGCAACAACATGTTTCCCTCATGTCATTCAGTTAAATCTGTTTGGACGGGATGTAACAATGTAGGTGTGAGACAGGACAAAAAGAAAAAAAATACACCTGTAGCAGTTTATTTGTGGGAAAAACTTGGGTGTAATGCAAGGATTAGTGTTTATTGAGTCTAACATTAGCAGGCGTGACCGTCTGAGAGGTTCACTGTTGTTACCATCTTCTCTCCAGGGGGAAACGGACCTCTGTGTTCCTGTAATCCAAGACCGGGCCACCGACATTACACCCTTTGTCATACACAGCATGAATACCCAGCTGGGCGCCATGGCAACCGAACCCTGTGCCACAAGGGCGAGGGAGGGAAAAGGCAGGAGACGAGACTTGTGTTGAGGCAAGTTAGAGGGAGTGGCAGTTCAACACAGCCCAATAAAGAGGCACTTGAATAGCACAGGTTAGTTCCACTCAAGCAATGTGCAATGACTTCTGAAATGCGAGCACGTCCTACCCAAACTCTTTAAAAAAAAAAGAAAAAAGAACTGTATATAATATTGAGTTTCATTATGGCAAGTGTCATATTCAGTGTTTTATTGCTCCAGGGAATAAAAGTCATGATATCACCACATCTGCTGCACAGATTTCTTCATGCATAGCCCTAATAATATGGAAGTATAACAATAAAGTAAAGCAATGACCTAAATCTTATTATTTTAGTAGTGTTCACCACAGCACTAATATACAGTGAGAAGCCCATGCTTTGCTTCACACCCGGTTGCAGAGCTAAAAACACACATTTCTTCCCATGTCATAAAGTTTCCATGTGAGAATATACTGCTGCCAGGGGGATAAAATGAAAAAAATGTCTGAGGCTGAGTGTTCACATTGCGGAGATGACTGACAGAGACCTTCTCTCCTCTATCTCCTCTGAGATGTTGTTGCCTGCTGACACTGATCAATGCCACATGTATTCACATGGCTGTGTTGTCAGCAAGCCTCAGAGCCGCATGAGTCCCATTTCATACATGATTTCATTACCTTCAGTCTCCTGGAAGAAAACACTGACACACCAATAACACCATACAGTATACTAACCATCCGCTGCACTACTGAAGATCCTTACTATACACCGATCAAGCATAACATTATGACCACCTTCCTAATATTGTGTAGGTCTCCCTTGTGCCTCCAAAACAGCTGTGACTCATCAGAGAATGGACATGGGCCTTCTGAGGGTGTCCTGTGGTGTCTGGCACCAGAATGTTGTTAGTGGGGGGCCTTTGGGTCCTATGGGTTGAGGGGAGGGGCCTCTGTGGATCAGGCTTGTTCCAGTGCATCCAACAGATACTTCATCAGTTCGGGATCTAGTGAAATTGGAGGTGAGGTCAACACCTTGTGCCGTTTTTCATGTTTTTTTTTATTTGTTCCTAAACCGTTTGTGTGTGTGTCTGTGTCAGGCTGCATCCTGCTGGGGATGGCTGCTGCCACCAAGGATTGTCATTGCTTTGGGGTGGGGGTGCCTGGTCTGATCTGGGTGGGTGGTACATGCCTGAGTAACATCCACATGAATGCCAGGTCCAAAAGTTTCCCAGCAGAACATTGTATTGCAACAAGATGGTTAATGTTATTTATTTCTCCTGTCAGTGGTCATAATGTTGTGCCTGATCGGTGACTCTCTTGCAATCTCTTAATGATTTTTCCTGTTTTTTTTAAGACCTGCAGTTTCACAAAGACCAGAACTGTTTTTATGACTTAATTGGATAGGACATAATGTTACACTAACATTAGGCATTTAAAGGCCAGACGTACCCGTTAACCTTTATGACACTCACCTCGCCTTCATGTTCAAACATGTTGTATATGTTGTTCTGTATACAATAAATGAGACGAGGCTTAGCTTTGATCACAAACATGCCCTCAGACGAGCGACCACACACATATTCAGGGACGCTTGTATATCATTTTACATTTCAACCATTTGGCTGGCATTCCTAACATTTTATTTGCAAACAAGTTCTGCACAAGAGCAATAATCCATAATCACTACCAGCACTCGATAAAAGAAAACATGTGATACAAAAAAAATAGGTTTTAATTTGCGTAAAGTACAGCAAATTTCCTGTAAGTTTTACCACATTGCACATTCATTTAAATCGTTGTCTGTTATGCTGCATGCTTATTAGCCTCACTGTTTGGGGGGTGGGTGCTCTAGAGATGGGAAAGTTTATTAGATCAGCACTTTGGACTACACGGGAATATCTCAACTGCAATTAGACGTGAGATAAAAACCTACAGATTTCAGGGCGATCCTCAAGCATCACCTGATATTTTAAACTTTCAGTAAAATTTCTAGCATGTTACCATTGTTAGCTCAGTGCTCTGCCTCACAGCAATTGGCTGTAAACCTGAGTGCACAAACCAATCACCCTAAAGTGATAGAGAGGCGATATGGGAGTGACCCGGTTGCTCTGATTCCAACACTTATAGACTCTCACCATCTATAGATTTATACACACCAGAAACCAAACCAATAAAAAAAAAAAAAAAAAGCTGCACAACTCGCGTCTGAATAGAGTTCTTGGCCGTTCCACTTCGTGCAATTGCAGGTAAAATCTGACCAAAATATCACCCCACTCACGCCCCCCTCGAGAAACCCATACTCACAGACACACACCATCTTATCTCATCCTGCTATCGTCTAATCTTCCGGGCTCCAGTAAGCAAACAGGCTAATCTTCTCTCTCCCTCATTAAGGACACACTGCATGGCATTCAACATGAACTTGAGGCCTGCCCAAACTGCAAAGTCCCTCCCCGTCTCCCTTCGGCTGAGACCTTGCGAAGGACACGCTTCAGTGAATCTGCAGGCTGTACATGCGCCATTTAAGTGTCTGGTGAGACAATGTCAAACATTCATACAGTCAGATTTAGTGTAATGGGAAGAGATGCCAGCTGTAATTTATACTGTAAGTGGCTCCCGTGACCCCGCCCTCCCCTTCCTATATGTGTGTGTCTCACTTTTTAAAGGCGCTTTATGTTTACGTGTCTTCCACTCCCATAGAACAGACCAGTGTGGGCGTTGCAGTTAAATGGCCCAATAAACTGAGTGAAAAGATCCCTTCACAGAGCAATCACAGCCCAACTGTCTCAGGAACAAAACCATACCCAGTGTAACAACACTGCGCTCTCCTGTCCTTAAACTTACCCTGAAACACTAACATTAAATTAAAATGTTTGCAAGGAGCATCTGCACATGACTTTGTGTAGTCAATTAAAAATACGTCAATAAGCAATAAAACGCAGAAACAGAGCATCTGGTCTTTTTCACGGCTTTATTGACTGATTCCCAACAATAAAACCAGCATTTCAGCCTTAGCCATTGTGGGTAAATATTTAATCTGGCTCACTGATGGTTCAGCATCTCAGAGTGCAGGTGTTAAATATTAAGTGAGGCGCTGAGGTGGGAGTAAAATTTTACTGTGCACTCTTTGCGATCAGTGCTTTGGATAATTTGTTTGCTGGTATCTTAACATGTGAATTTGGACCAGTCGTCGCTGACTTTTGAATGCTGCGTCCAAAAGTAAAGAGCCAAGGAGCTGATAGAGACAAAAAGCCACAACACCAAGACTAAAGACCATTCATGAGCTAAAACTGCGGGCAGTGACGAGAAACACAGGCTGGGTTTGTGTTGACCCACATCGCCATAGAAACCTTTGCTGTGGCAATGACCTGCCACATGCAATACAAAGCCAAAGAAAAAGAAGAAACAGCCCCAGAAGTGTAGCATGGGTATCTATAAACCAGCTATAGCCTTGAGACTAGCTCTGCCAAAAGAGCCCTTTGACATTTAATGTATGTTGGCAAGAAAGCATAAACAGACTGTGACTAAGCTTCTCAGAGTTTAAACCATCCACGCTCACATAGTTGGTCACTACAGACCTTGGCTGCAAAACCCAGCAGCTGTAATGCCATTAAATAATGTTTTTACCATCTGATTCATTGTAAGAACAATTAGAAATGTGATCTAATCGTCTTTAAATGACCTGGCACTGAATATGAAACAGGAAACACACCTAACCAGGTGTTGAACAGACGATCCCTAATGATGTGAAGGTAGACGAGACAGTATTTCATAGCAAAGACGTCCTCTATGTAACATGATGGTTATGCCAGGAGACATATTCAAAAACACAAATGAACCTACAGTTTATGTCCCCATCTTTTAACTCCTTAGGTCATACCTCTTCAGACTTAGTGGACCACACCCGAACATATCTGGTTCTCGTCTTCTTTCATGAACATGAACATTATCCCAGAGTCTGCCAGAGCCATTTTGTGCTCCAAGGTACTTTTGTTCTTTAATGATCATGATTATTTTTTAACATTTCCACTGGAATCCCTGCCATGTATAGAAACTAGTCTTTGAAAAGTTCACATCAGCTTGATTCCAGCCCAGCTCTAATGTGGTTAAGGCTAAACCATTCATCTAAATAGAGGATGCTCCACTGAAAAAATACTCTGGAGATTACTGATAAACTTTAAGGAAGACTTTAAAGAATAAATATTTAAAAATAAGTGTGGTTAAAATGTTTTAATTCAGATTAAATTTGTATTAGAAACTGGCCTGAAAAGCTCAAGTTTGATTATGGTAACATGAACTTATCAGGTGATTTGTTGCTCCCGATATCCTGGCTGAACTCTTTCTTCACCTCTTTCAAAACTGATTAAACAATTACTAGTTATGGCTGTCGGCAATCAAAGCATAAAACGTAGAAGCCTCGATTTACTACAGCCGTAATAGAGCCAAATACCCTACTGACTCTAAACTTATCTGAATTAGAACCTGCACGATATCAAGATCAACAGCATTCCCAACAGGCACTTCTGTTCAAAGACTTCACTGTAAAATGTGATAGATGGAGAAGAATAAATAAACTTACATTAGATCACTTTTTAACTGCTTTGAATTATGAGGTGGCTTAAAAAAAGGGATTATTAATATGACAGATTTAGTAAATGACTGACATCTTTTTCATGTAAGTCAAGAAGAAATCTGGCCACGTCTTTGCACAGATGTTCTGCCGAACCATCTGACTGGCTTACCTTCAAAGTAAATTCACTTCCTCAATGACGAATGCTAAATCATAAAAGAAATTTATAACTCCTGCTGAACCAATGGTAATAAAACCAGGAAGCAAAATGGCAGTT
Source organism: Chelon labrosus (assembly GCF_963514085.1). Classification (NCBI taxonomy): domain Eukaryota; kingdom Metazoa; phylum Chordata; class Actinopteri; order Mugiliformes; family Mugilidae; genus Chelon; species Chelon labrosus. The sequence goes on from NC_140348.1 coordinate 14,979,527, forward strand.
CATTAAATAATACTATCTAATGTTTTTATTTATAGCAGCACTGAAAGACGCAGATGTCTGCAAATGTTCTCCCACTGGAAATAAAAAACAGGAAATCCCTTTGTTTTTCCAAAAGGTAGCCCCTCGGCACGTCTCCAAAATATCTTCGTCCAGTAAAATTCCTACAGTCATGAGTACTGTGAGTGACAAAAAAACAACAACATGAAGCTAATCTGTTTGTTGATCCTTCACTAGCAGCTGATTCAGTCAATGATTCATCGATGTTGGTTTCACAACTTCATTCCTGACTTCTAACAGTGTCCTCTCTATAGTGTTTTTTTCATGTGTCACAAATGGTGTTCCCCAAGGTTCAACCTTAGGCCCGTCTCGCTTTAAACACTTGTACAGAACAGTTCTGTGCATCTTTTTGACCTTTGAACTCTTTCAGAGACGATGAAACTACGACATTTTACTTTTGTATTAGCCACAGAGTTCAAAAAAGTTACTGGAATCTAGTTCCTCTAGTTCTGTCTTAATGAAGGATCATGCATTTTTATCTCTGTCCGCCCATGTGTCATCTCCCCACAGACACCCTACTAGCAAAAGATATATATACTGTATACACAATCGAACACAGTTTCCAGCAGATCCACACCCATTAATCAGGAATGATAGCAGTTGATGGTTACAGATTAAACCCATTTCCTCCTGTGTAACTGAGCTCAAGGTGAAGCAGATTCCCTGTGTTTATTATCCCAGTATTTAGTGCAGAGCTCCTGCCAGTCTCTGCGACGTCGTGATCCATCCCTTTTTAATGCCATACAGCTGGTCAGCACACGTCTGTGCCGTGGTTCTTGAAAGTATCTTTCACTCTTGAAACACAAAACCTTGCTATCACAGAATCACTGCATTTATCACCACTAAATGAAGCACGGAAAACACCCTGTCAGGAATCTGAAGAGTAATAGTAATACCAAATTTAATGCAATTCAGTCTGATTTCTGTGTCAACCCATTTGTCCGACCAGAGAGTGAATTACGAAGTCTCATGAGGGAAACACAAGAGGCCGCTGACATGGTGTATAAGCTGGGGGATGAAGAGGAAACTCCTCAACTGTTATTGTTGGCAACGGTCTACTCCACCGCTACGGGTGAGCCCAGTGTTTGGGTCGATACAGAGGCTGATACGCCTGATTCACACTGGGGGTGAGCTTCCTGCTCAATGGGAAAGGATGTGTCTAACAAATGATGTGCAGAGAGGCTTGCACGCACACACGCACAGTCTGGGGTCACATCCAAGAATAAAGGTCAGGGCTTTGTCATATCTGAACCGTGGGTTAAGACGTTTTTTTTTTTAAAAAAAGCTCAGGAAATGGGGAAAAAAAAGAGACTGATAAATGCAGAGACTCAATCCTGGCACTGAAACAGTAAAAGATAATAAGGACGCTTGTATAAGACTGCAGCCTAATTATCTTATACCAACAATGCAATCTGAAAAGTGTCCTAAAGCTGCACATGAATCACTGAGGCTACTTTCCTTTCCATAAGTAAAGCCTTTCATGGTACAATTCAATGCATCTCCACTCAAGCGTATATTTATAGAAATAAATGAATTCAGGTTCTTTAATCTACCAAACCAACGCTGAAGTCAGACACAAGGACCGCCACACGAGCCGATAAGTATATAGTTTCCTTTAAATAACATTCCCCCTCTGTTTTTTGTGAGAACACAATCACGGACATGATACAGAGCTTGAAAAAACAACACCACATATTTTGAGTAAAAGCGAAATGTCAGGGGAGCAGAAGCGTAATTTTTCCTATTGTTTGAGGGCAGCTCAGATAATCTCACACAAATGGTCGCCTATGACGCCCCCCCCCCCCCCCCTTCGCATTTTCTTTAACCAGAAATAACTTAAAGACAAAAACTTTCACAAATCACAAGCGTATGTCCCCCATAAAGACGCGTGCATGTTGCTGTACTGCAGGAGACTTAAACTGCTGTCAGGAGCTGTGTGGAGCTTAAAACATGAAGTTTTAAGGATGAAAACAGGACTGAAATATGCTTTAGCGAGCAAGTAATAATACATTTTAAATTTAAATCACTAGCTGCAAGTAATAAAACGCGGCTGAGGTAGTCAGCTACAAGTGAACAGCTAAAACTGCAAAATGCATTGAATAAACAGTAGCAGTAGTAGCAGCTTGGATGCAAACGTGAGCAAAGAAACCTTGTAAACATAAAACCAGTGAACGAAGAACACCTGGGTACTGTATTGATGTATGTTTCCCTGTTTGCCTTCTAAAAACCCTCTGAAGCTAAATGACCTCGAGGTGGCTTGTTAGCGAGGAGGTTGTAACCTTTGACCCGTGCTGCTTAGTTAGGACAGGGTGGGCCATTTAAACCCGGTAGGGCCCGGCAAGGGGGTGTCACGGTTAATAAGCTAACATCTGGAAGAGTTATGACCATTAGTGGAGCGCTTTGAGACTTTGACTAAATACCCTCATGAAAGGAGACACCCCCTGTGTGAAAATACAACACTTTCAAGTGAAGAGTAAAGAGCAGAAAAGCGGCTCGCTGCGCTGCGAGCTCAGGAAATGATCTCAAGAGTAAATGAAGCATTTCAGGAATGCCTCACCACCTCATGGTATGGCGAGCTAAATGAAACATACCATTTAAAAAAGAAGTGCAGCGTGCAGCCATGCCCCGATGCTCCAGAGATGAAGGCGTACAGTTTGCTGGAGAAGTGTTTTCCATGGCGAAAGTGAGAAGTCTCATTCAGGTCCATGTTCAAAGAGGACAAGGACAGTTTACAGGGGTTGGTTGTAGGAAGGATACAGGACACCTCATTACACATCAGTGGCGGACTACATATAAATGTTTCAGCTCGTAGCTGCGCGCTCATCCTGTTGCAGAGACAATGATGACACTCAATAATGCACAACCAGCTAACGGTCATTATGAAGCCTCTGGTTTCAGTGGAAGAGCATGGGTGGTTCTTCTGTAAGCATTTGAGGTAATTCTGAGGCTTTTTATTTGCGGCCATGTTGTTTTCATGTACAAAAAGAATTTAAAATCAGATAAAGGAATTCAGTTTCTGGCAGAGCGTTAGATGAGATAGACTTTCTGTCCACTGAAAAAAGAAGGAAGAGCGAGGAGGAGCTAGCCTGAGCTTGGTAAAGTGGAAAAATATGCATACAAGCGCTTAGAAATTTTAATTGAAATTTGTTTGTTTATGCTGGACAGAGTTATCTGGACCTGCTTTAAGTCTTTATTCAACTCTAAGCTAAACATATTCGACCTCTAGGTCCATACACAAAGGCATGACAGAAGTAATAAATCTTATCATCTAACTCTCACCTAGTAAGAGAATAAAACAAACCAAAAAACTCTCCCATTCATTTTGGACGACACACTGATTACTGCAAGTCAACCATGCTGCCATGGTGAAACAAAACTGAAATAAAGTTGGCCTCTTTGAAAGAACAGGATTAGTCGACTGTCATGTGGATTAATTGATTCTGTTGGTGTTTTAAGTCTGTATATGGAGTTAAATGAGGTGATTGGGCAAAGACAGACCAAGCTCAAAGTTGGCTAGCGTCGGGTCGTAGGTCATCATCCGTGGCTCTGGTATTGGTGATGTGTCCTGCACCATTGGCACAAATCAGACCCCTATTAACGGCAAAACAACAAAGTTTAAAGAGTAGACTCTAAGCTAATAGTAGCTCTCCTTGTTTCCCATTTTGAATAATGAATCCAGACTACTGCCACCTGGTGTCCAGAGTCAATTCACACAGGGGCTGAACGTGCATGCCAGCTGGCCGTTGGCTGTAGTTCTTGAGGTGTGTTCAAGTGCAACTTTTTGGCCTAGACACAGACGACGTGACGCGACATCACAGTTGGTCCTCGTTGCTGGAAGTTCTTTGATGTTGGTTTGGTGCATCTGTACTTATATAATGTATGGTTTCTATGAGCAAACAGCAGCACTTCCTGTAGGACGTCCTGTTTAAAAGTAAATAAACTCAAACATGGTTTACTGTAAAACCAAATCTACATCTGATTATCAACAGTAACTAAATGAAGGAACAACTTCAGAGTAAAAGAAGAAGAATGAGAAATATCCAGTTGACATTCAGGAGTTGAAGCGCAGGGGTCAACCCCAGTATCATTGGGGGCCCATTCCCACAATGATAACATCGAAGCCTGTTCATATTAACTTCTCAGTCTGTCTGTTTACGTCGGCCTAACCTCACCACAATCCCCTTCTTCCATCAGCCGCCTCCTGCTCACCCCCGGCCCCGCATATCTCCGCGGCTGACGGGCCCACAAGACCGATCTGTCTTCAGACTGTTAGCACCGATTCCCAGTCTTGAGGAGTTAGCACAAATGAACGTAAGTGGAGGAGTCTGTTTGCTCGGACACTTTGTTATGACATCTACGGATCGCTCTTCAGTTATTAAACACTGTTAACTTACTTTAGCCACATCTGGTTAGTTTCAGCTAATATTAAATTAGCCCTTTAACTCTCCCTTAAAAAAACTGCTCACGGCAGCAAACCAACCTTGCTCTGACCTGCGAAAGGAAATAGGTCTGTTTGAAATTCACTATAGCCCATAACTCATAACATTTCTGTTTTCTAGATGACACTTTTATATCAGGACAATGTCAAGGCCTTAAGTCCTCACGCCTGATATCAATCCTGGAGTCTGACTTGCTCAGTCCCACGCTGGCCATGAAACGGAGGGACATTAATCCTGGAAGCAGAATAGCGGCTGCGGCCGGCAGCCAGTGGTTCAGTGATTCACTGCTGACCTGTTCTCAGCGAGAAGGCAGTAAACCAGGCTCTGACAGCCTGCCAGAGCTGATTTCCATACAAATTGCTGCCGTGAGAGGTGAAGGATTTGTTAAGGAGGAGAAGGAGGTGACATGTCCACACATAGACGTGTTTGCTTACAAGTTTCTGGCGTGAAGCTCAAGCACAAGGAGTCTGTTGCGACACTGAAGGCCGTCATGCGTCCGGCTGTGAGCTCATACTTGTCTGTGTACACCTTTGGGTAGACGGCGTGCATAATAATAAGCTCCGCATCACCTTTGGCCCATATGCTGTATGTTTGTGTACCGAGTTGGGAGCTCAGGGCCAGAAACTGTCTCACAGCAGGACGGTGTGTCAGCCTCCACCTCCCCCTCCTCTGTCACTCCACGCCCTCCTGGGGTCTCCCTCTGTGTGGTCTCTTCCTCTCCTCCACATTCCTCCATTTACTCGTCTGTGCGCTGCTCAATCTGGCGGAGCTGACGGACTCATACAAAGTCAGCAGGTAGACGGCGGCACGGCACACATCCAGACAAAACAAACTACTGGAAAGACATTAAAACAGGGGCACGGCTGCTGCACCAAATGGCAACTCGGAGCCCAAAGTATGTGTCGCTGGGATATTGTTTGAACAACAACAACAACCTGCCACTTCGAGATTTGGAAAAAGAAAAACACATCTTAAACTCCTGCAGCCTGTAGTTTCTGGATTTAATTGTGTACTTTATAACCCCACACATGTATTTTCAACAAAGCGCGGCTTTAAAGTATGGGGAAAAAAATGTGAATAATCCCTCGTGTATCTTAAGAATACTGTCATTAGGTCTGAAGCCCACACAAGGTTGTCATTTTCCCCGGCAGCCGGTGCAAGTCATACATTTACATCCTATGAGATCATGATATAGGCTGCCATTTCATCCCTATTGTTCCTGCACAGCTCCACATGTGCTGCTTTAAAACACAGCCGGAGAAGGGGAGCAATTAACAGTAATTACGTGGAGCTTTGTTAACAATCATAGGCAAACATATCAGTGTGTAGACAACAAAGGGAGGCTGATTGGTGGAGCAGTCCTCACAAACATCAAGCCATCTAAACAGACTCGGCAACACAAATGTGGTCTCTTCACAGATTATGCCAGGCTGTGCACATGGAAAATCCTGCCAGTCGTTTAGGTATGTGAAAAGATATCACTTTCTCAGACTTTTTCTCTTTCAAAGCCCCTGATTTGAGCAGAAAGATACTGAAATGCAACTACTATTTATTACTTAAGCAATCCGATTAAACTAAACTCCAATGTCCAATTGAAATCCCAAGGAGAAGGAAGAGGGGTGCTAAAGTCTTTAAAGTTTTATGGCTTTCACACACTTCTCTCAGTGTTGTTAACAAATGTTGACTCCACTACAGTGTCCCATAAAAGAAAAAAACAACACCTTGTGCTGTTACATGGCTGTAGTAGCTGTTCACTGCTGTCACCAAATCTAATTTGAATTGCAAACATCACGCTGAACACTGCTATATTCAGCTTGAGATGCATTTAGAAAGCTGCTTCACGTTGGTTTCTAATATCACTGGTGACAGTTCATTGATGAAATGAAAGTTACCTACCGACAGCCTTGATGATGAATCCCTTTGGAGACCTCAGAGCCCTGCGCATCCACGCTTCTCTCACCACCTCCAGGTTGTTTGCGTTCCCTTGAATGAAAAGCACCATGTTCTCCATCCATCCCTGAAAGTACACCTCGGCTATGGCCTTGACGAGCCTCTTATTCCAGAAACTGCGCAAGTTCTGCGCTTTGAAGTCCGTAAAAATCTCCTGACCACTTGTAGTATTGGCGTTGAATTTCCCTCCGCCGGCGCGTAAACTCTCCTCATCCGGGCCGAAGACCACGGCGAGCGACGCCGCGGAGAGTTGGACGAGCCGCTGCTGCTGAGACATTTCTTACGCCTTTTATCGGCTCCAAGGGGGAATTGTCATGCTAGTAATGAAAAATCACTTGCTAAAAGACAAGTCTCCCATCTAAATCTCCAAATAGACGCAGGGGTTTGCCACGCATTCCTCCAGTGCGCGTCTCAATCGTGCAGTGAGTGAGCCAGAGGCGCAGACGACTGGTTTCTCTCGGCTTCCAGGGAAACGAGTGACGGTGGCAGAGAGGAGGAGGAGGAGGGCTCATCAGTCTGCTGCTGCTGCTGCCGGGACACAGGTGGACCTCCCACCACACTCTTCACAGGTGTGTGTGTTTTGTCAATGAAAGTGAATCAGATTTTGACAGGATGCTCAGAAGGTTCAAAGATGAACATACCTACTCTCTGTTTTTTCTTGCAATCCTTTAAAGAGATCAAACATGAACGTCTGCTATACTGAACATGAATTTATGAAGGTGGTGCTTTGCTCAGGGGCACATTTGAACACATTTGTTCACATGTCATCAAACAAAATGTGAGGTTTCCATAAAAATATTCAAATCAAATATTGGAATAAATATAAAGCTGTTGTAGTTGTAAAGTAAAGTTGTAACACAAACACAAATCCTGTCCAGCAACGTTCATATCTATCCTCACTGCAAGTGAGTCAAAAACAAATAAATACATTTAGTACTTTGTGCGGCGAAAGGGTGATCTCATGAGAAAAATCATAATGTTTTCATTTCACAACAGTGACTTAGCAAGAGAAAATGCACAATAAAAGTGCACAAGCCTCAGCCACAGGGAACATTTGCCACTGAAATGAGAACCATTCCCTACTGTGCTCTCAAAAAGAGGTTCCCCATTAGGCCTGGTTTTTACTGACGCTGGAGCAGGCAGAGTCTGCAGCTCAGACACCTCATATATCACGGCCTCAGAGGGCCCGTGGCTTCAGATTCAGGAGCACTCAGGCCCCTGAAAGGCCGCAGGGCCAGTCTGCCTCAGTGTGGTATTAGGGCTCATGCGGGAACAGGATATTACGCTTCCTCTGTACATGAAAAGAACACATCACCTCGGCCTGCGCAGTGTGAATTATGTGCAGTCCATCCTGGAGAAGCAGAGTTAGTGAAACTGGAGGGCGGGAGAGAAAACGTGCAACGATTGTTTGTGAGATTTAAGTGAAGAGGTTTTGATAATAATTTCAGACATGTCCAGTCCATTGAATCAGGTGAAACACACATATCTATTTAAATACTAGTGGAAAGCCACGGAAACAGGAAGTATTTGGTTGAGATGTTTAACATAGTGAAAGTCTAACTGAGACTACATTGATCGACTGTCGGGAAACCTGTAAACAGCTACTAAGTTCTAGTAATAATTTAAACACGATGAAAAGAAAAGGAAGGAAGGAAGTCAAATTAACTATAATCTGCATGTTTGTTGCAGGGAGGCAAACAAAACTTTTATTTATTTACAAGAAAAGTCCACAAGCAGCTTTAGAGGATACTCAAAGAAACCCGTGTCACAGTATATTATATCATTTGAGAAATCTTCCCTTCAACATCTGTCCTAGTTAGTGAGTTAAACCAATTCATTAAACTTAAAAGGTAAATATTATGAGTTAAACAGCTGATTGAAGGAATGACCAATGACTGAAAGCTCATGAGAAAGTTAAATGAGAGTGTAACCCCCCCATACACACACATACACACACAATAATACTAAGAGAATATAGTTGTTTGATTTGATTTTGTTAATTGTGAACAGATCCCCTTGTTTTCGTTCTTTGTGCAAAACTATCTTCTAGTGGTGGTTTTATTTCGTGGCCAGATCTGAGATAGAAAAAATTGAAAATCCATTCACAACAACAGTAATTCCCCAAAAAGCAAAATATTTCCTTTAGTAATTGGTATTTTTCTGTAATTATTTATCACCTTTGAATGGCTTTTGTTCATTTTTTTCTGAAAATACCACAAGACAAACACGTGTGGTATAAACACATGTATAGTACAAACACACAAAAACAGTTTTGGTATTGTTTGCATTACATGGAAGGCTGAAGAAATGCTATCATTGTTTGATACTGCTAACTTCCTCCAGATAAAAATTTTGGCACGCACATTGTTTAATCTGAGCGCGGACACAATGGGACCTGACCCGCCGGCCGGACCCGCATTTCAAATCTGAGGGCTCTTTCTTCCAAATGTTTAGTCTGCTGGTGGGACTGATTATCAAGAAGCAAAGTTCACCGAGTTACCATAATGACATCAAATTATGCACTCCGACCCCTGATTTTCAATTAGCATACACATGTCTCCCTCTTGCTGTGCACTGAAGCAATTTCAAAGTGGTATCAGGTGTCTCTGAAGGGCCAGCGACCTTCACGTGATCGCAGTGTATATTTTGAATATGATAATTTCAGTGAACCGCAATCCTGAACCTAAAGTTTGTGTCTTCACATACAAACTAAAACATCTGGTCCTGCTAAAAGAGCCCGGCTCTGGGGACATTTTCTGACTGAAACAACCCCAGAAGGCTTCCCCTTAACCTCCGTGCCAAGAATAAATATGACCCAAATCATCCTAAAACCTCCTGCACATGTGCCAATATGTAAAACGTCTGCAACCTCTGCTTTTATAAGACTTACGTGTGCTTTTAGAGGGCATGTCACCTCTTTGTTAGGGTTAGAGTGGCCATGAGGTATTTAGCTGTAACAAAGAGAAAACTGAAGGGTCAGTTTTACATCACATGGTGGAAGTCAAAGTTCACTAAAGGGCGACGTGTAGACCATTTGTCCAGTAACATTTTAAAGAGAGTGCCATGAACACAGAAGATATTTAATGGAAGTGATCGACAAAAACCCCTGTACCCATGTTAATACGACATGTTTTTAGATCCCATTTGAGCTCTGTCATGAAATACACGTTTCTCAATTTAAAAGATTCAAGTTAAGAAAGGTTAAAGATAGTAAAGTACCTTTTAGTTTTGTGTGAAAGCTCTCAGTGAACTACTGCTGCCTTCAAATGGAACTTGTGAATTTGTGAATCAAAAAAAAAAAGAGTGAATGGAGCAAATGGACTTGCTTAAAGATGTTTCAGTACACATCTAAGTAGCTCCTTCAGTTCTAAAGGACTGGTGGAGTCAGGGTTTAAACAGGAACATCTGTGGGTTTTGAATGACAAGGATCTGTTATTGACCATATACTTACCTGTAGTTAGAGGAAACTGTTTTAATTCCCTTTCGAGGATCTGGTATCTGTTACTTGTACTACTGTCTCACAGCAGGACACACTGTTGGCTATACTATGGCTGAGAACCTTCACAGACATATTGTCAATTTGTGGTGACATAAAAAGCACATATATAAAATGTTTGGTGTTCAGTTGCTGACATCAAGTGAGAACACCAGGGCAAGGAAGGTTTTGGCATCTAGAAGCCACTGAGTTTAGCAAGCTGCTAACAGTTTAGCAAGCTAACAGCCAGGTAACTTAATGTAGGAAATGAAAAGGTGCAATGAAAGGATGAGGCTGTTGGAAATATTAACATCCACTTCCATCATTTCTAAAAACGTCTGCAAGCATGTTACAGTTCATGAACTCAAACATCACATATGGCTGTAACACCAAAGGCAGCATACATCTTGTGTCTGTTGCAATATTTGTAACCAACATATCCGTCACTGTGGCACACTCCAGCACGCATCTAGCTAGCCAGCTAGCTAGCTAACTTGCTGATTAGGCTACTTCTTAAACTGACACACATCATGTGTAATTTGTTGCACAGTCGTCCAAACATAACAAAAAATAAATATTTGTCTCTGTCCGTTGACTACCGTAGCAAACGTCTGCCATTTTACTTTTAGCTTAGTTTAGAATAAAGACTCAAAACAAGTAAAAACATTGGTTGCTACGCATTAAAAGCCATCTATCAGCAGGGAAGTTTAGGCTAGTTGTTTGACCTTGTTATTAAGCTAGGCTAACTGGTGGCTTGCTGTGGCATCGCTTTAACTTAACGCACAAAGCCCAAGTTTTGTAAGAACAAAGCATTATTGTTGAGCTAACTGTTTAGCTAAAGCTCTTAATGCATTCATGTGTTCCTCAAATGATCTCATTCCCGGTGGTTTTATCAACTTTCATGTGCTTTTAACTCAGAATGTGGAAACAACTTGGATGCAAACAAACACAATATGCTAAATTTACTTTGCTCAACAATTTAAACAACATGCTGATAGAAGTTTCCAGTGTTTGTGTGACAACAAGGAGCAAAGAAGCCAGACGAGGGGAGACATAGCGTCATTGATTTCACATGAAACGCGCATGAAAGACGTCTGTATCTGCTTAAGAGTGTGACGTAGGAGGCCTTGGAGAGTTTGACGAACAACTGGCATTTGACAAAACTGTAACGTTCATTTAATTTTCTCCATTTGTCCAAATATTCCAACATCACATGAACAGACACGAATGTCAAAGCTTATTTAGCAAAAACACTGGAGCAGGCAGAAACAGACAGCTTGGCCCTATCCAGATAAAACAAGATGTGTCAGCTAATTTAAAGACATTGGTATGTGGCGTCAGTGTGTTTTACAGAACCTCCTGATGGGAAGTTAGATGCCAGGGTTCGAGTTCATGAATGCGTTTTCTTGGATCTAAAATATAATTCCTTCATCAATCCTGCTTGTTAAGTTCTTCTTTTAAAGCCTGTCTTTTAATCTTTATGCCTGAGTGAACATGTCCCAGCATCAGTCACGGTACTCTGTTATTACAATTTCATTATTTCAGCGCTCTGCCATCATCACGGAGATCAAAGGAAGACCAGGCTGGTTTGCATTCAGCCTCTGCAGCCTATATTGACGTTGAAGTCCGTAATGTATGCATGCTTGAGTGCTTTGGAGCACAAATCAATGCACATCTTAAGTGAAACCTGCAGGACTGAGTCACTTCACAGAGTCAGCAGGCAGTCAGACAAACATAATGATAGTGGGGTCGCCATAAAACATGATTACTTAAGTCAGGACTATAATTGAGTCATGTTGTTTTAATAAGTCTAGGACCAAGAGGGAATCCAGCAAAGCACTTACAGTCTACAGAGACAACTTTTAGAAGACATTTTGATGAAGAAAAAAGACGCAGGACAGATTTAAAGTCACTCTGAGCGCTGTGTATATGTGTTCGAAGGCGGTGAGAGATATTTTACACCCACATCCTCATGAACCACACACACACACACACACACACACACACACACACACAAAGAGCCCGTGGACATGCTGAAGATCGCAGCCATGTGAGAGATGTCTATAGCTGCACTTTGAGGTTATGTGAGAGCGAAGGAGGGTCCGCTGGTTTAGTCTCGTCTCTCCCACACAGTTTATGTGCACCATCCATGTACACACACCGCGGAGTTCACAGGTGCGTCTGACTCTTATCAAACACTGACCTTCGTAAAGCCATAACAGCCTCTTTTTCTTACCAAGCAGCTCCTCCTGTTCCCGTGTGAGAGAAGATGGAAGAGGTGGGGAGCAGAGATAGCTAGTTTATCCTTAAAGATGAAACAACTGCTTGAAACGGCTCAAACGACTCCTACGTCTCCTACGTATGGAAAAAAAAAAGGGATAAATCAAAGAGTAAGGCTGTTGTTCACAAAGCTTTTAAGGTCATTGTCCGGACACATTTATGGTTGTACAAAAATAGAGAGATGAGTTATTTTATTTTGGCCCAAAGTCATGGACAAACAAACCAACACTGCCAACTCTGAAATTCCAAAACATTTACTGGTTTTAGCCTCTTGAATGCCATGATTTAAAAACTTTCTCTTGCTTAATGTCATTGTAGGTTGGATTTCTTTGGGTTTTGGACCGTTGGTCAAACAAAACAAAACAAAACAAAACAAATGATTCATCAGCGTGACTTTAGTTTATTGCGTTGGTTGTTCACTCAGCTTAGTTTTGCAGCTGTGTCAGCTTCTTGTCTTTGGACCTCTTCTCCAGCTGCAGTTTAAGTCACACACCATCATCAGATTGGCAGATTTCACCAACATCAAGGCCTGTCCTGGCCTGTGATGTGTCACCTGTCACCAAATTAACATCCAGACAAACTATAATGAACCGGGATCTAATTGACCGAAGCTTTGAACTGAAGAAGCAGAGCCTGCAAGTCTCCATGCTAATTCGTGACATCAAAGACGTGTGCAGCATACGAGCTTCATTAGAGGAAGAAAATACCTACTGTTATTGAGCCAGAGGAGGAGACGCAAAGTAGCGCACGCTCCTGTTGTAGCAGTGCATGCACATAGCGGACACTGCTGTAAGGAAGAGCATGCTTCCACTGTTCCCAGCGACCCCTGCTTCAAGGTGATGTAAAATATGCAGGAAATGCCTTGTGGTGACTTCCTGGCCTGTTTTAGAGCTTTGAGAGAGGAAGAAGTAGAGGAATCACACGGCCGGCAAGAGGTTTGCCAAAGACAGTCGCAGCCTTTAAAGAGGGTACGATCAATATTTTTAGGGCCGGGCACGCAGCTAAAATCAATATAAAGATTGCCCCATTTACCTTGGTAACATTTATTTAACGTTCAGCAGAAAGAAACACTTTGCTTTTTTATTGTTTTGGATCCTTTTACAACAAAATCTATACTCAGGTTGTTTTTACTCTTCAGACTCCTGTTTGCTGAAACACACTTTGACTGTTGGTTTGTTAGTAATGTAGGCTCTGAGCCATTATAGGCAGGTTGACCAGCTCCACGTCATTAAGTGTAGGCTGGCTGATAATGTAAAAGCATGAATTAATCACACACTGACATGAGGAAAACTGGTCGGTTAGACAAGTGACATTAACGGAGTAATATTTGAATTACGTAGTCTGTACTTATTTCTATTCCCCTCGTTTCTCCAGATGGTTTTAGTGTCTTTTGTCTCATTGTTTTGGTTTGATTTGTCCTGAAACATCATCATGTCAAGATACAACAGGCAGCTGTTCTCAATGAAAAGACTCCACAAAACATCTGAGCGCCAAACTGTAGACAAAGTTATCCGGTGAGCGCAGTGGAGCCCAGTGATGTGTGTTTAATGGTTTATTTTAACAATAATTAGACTCTTTGCCAGAGAAATAACACATGTAATAAAATCGGTTAATTTCTGACCCTAACGGATAAAGGGTTCAAATCTAATTTCATCACGTCCAGCAGTCAGTCATCTAACATACTGTATATGTCAGGGTCTGCACGTTCAAAACGGATGTAGCGATGATTTCGAGAACAGTAATCATCTGATCTCGGTGGCATGCCGACTAAAGCCGAGCCTTTAATCAGAACATGTCATGAGATAAAGTTTATCTAGAGGAAAAAATATAGAAATTCAAATCAAGCATGGACTCAGATGTTAGACATTTGTTCCACATATTTAAACTGGCTCGAGTTCTTGTCCTGCTGACCCTGCACACCTGCAGCTTTCGACTTACTGGTAGTTGTTGTACCAGCTGGCAATGAATGGAAACACTTCCTGTATTTACCACACGCACAAACGCATTGTTTCTCTGAAGACATTTTAAATCGCATTTGTATGCACCATGCCAAAGCCAACTATGCAATTTTACAATGGAAAATGTTTGTTATTTTTTTCAAATTGCAAGCCGGTGCTGGCAATCCTGGGTTCCCACTGTATGATTATCTCATTGAGTGACATACTTTCCTTCAGGGCAGCATTCAGTGGCAATTAGGGAATATCTGCTTTTACCCCAAAGTGTAGATGTTAAGCTTGGATGAATGCCGTGCTTTGTTTAGCTATTGTTAAGCGTAGAAATGTGAAACCTGCTTCGAATTGATGTGAGCTGGTGTACAGTTGCATTAAAGGGCCACCTGATTTTGCAGCCCTGTCATTCGTATTCCTATCATTCGCAGCAACACACGAGGACCAGCCTGTCAAATGCAAGCGTTAATGGCACTGTGAGAGTCGTGCATGCGGTGCAGCAGTGAGGCATTCGTGTGTTCCCACCGGGTGACGCCCCTCTGTCAAAAACAAGTGCTTTCTCACACTGTAACCCAGTATTCCCAGAGAAAGGCCTTTGAGAGGGGGATCGTTTCCTCAACAACTACACCACTTTGCTGCACCGCTCATGAGGAAGCCAGGTTCCTGCAGCTCCAGCTGAACAGGGGCCCCTCTCTCTCTCTCTCTCTTCCGACCCCACTCCTGCAGAGGCCTGTGCAGGCTGCTGGGGAGACAAGCAGAGCGGCTCAATGGAGCCTCTCACGTATCAGTTACCTGAAATATCAAACAGCACCTAAGAGGGTGGTTGACTTGTTTGTTTGACTTGGTGTCGGTCGCAAAGATTTCTAGTAAAACTCAGAGATGTGAGAAGAGTGAGAAAATGTTTTTTTTCTTTATCCGAGAGGATGCGATGGTCATTTGTTGTCTAAAGTTTGTTTTAAAAATCTTTTATCGCACGAAATTCAATTCTTTGCTTCACAATGCTGTCGGACAATAACGACCATAGAATACATTGTTTGAGGGTGAAAGCTAGCTCAGCAAAGACAGAGACAAAGATACAGTCTGGGTTCATTTACATTCATTTGGATTTGAGGTTACAGTCCATAATATGTAATTTTGTTTTGCTGCGTTAGAACTGAGACCAGTATTTATGTCTAATCAGCCGCCATCGTGATTGGGATTGTCCAGGAACAATGCAGAGAGCTAACAAACACTGACTCCTGACGGGTCCTGAAAGGCCGGCGCACTGGGACTATGCAGGCTACGTGTGAGGCAGGGGAAGCGGCTTTTGTCATGATAACTACGACTCTGAACTTTTGACATGCACAAAGGATGGAGGGCGTTAATGGTAAAGAGCGCTGACGAGGAAGAGGGGGGGAATTTAAATAAATCTACATGTGTAGGGAGAAGCAAGAATCAGCTAAACTAACAATTACATCATAGTAAGGTCAAACTACATCTGCACATGCTCCACAGCCGCACCCACAGAGTTCAGAGGTCTGATTTACATGAAAAAGTGAGAGGATGAAAGTGGCAACACGATCAGTTACTAAACCAAACTCCCCTTTTTACAAACCCCGTCTGCCCCCACCGCTGGAAACATCGACCCCGCATTGAAACGGCCTGATTGTCAGTAGACCTGCTGTGAGTTCAGCGGCTCTTTGATACCAGTGGGGGTTAAAGAGCAGGGGCGGGGAAGTGTCCACAAAAGCCTTCTGTTGCAGCCTGGGAGTGGGGTTACCTGTCTTGCTCTCTGCGGCGGGGTCTAATTTCACACATCACATGTGCATGCATACGCATAATCATCGTAGTGCAAACTTACCTCGCGCACGCAGCTGCAGCGCAAGTATGAGGGGAGTGTGCGTGTTCTTCCTCAGGGGACAAATGAGGTTTGTTTGTCGACATCAGGACAAAAGCAGCCACATAACCAAAGTGCTGGGTGACAGATAGTTATTGTTCTCTAGGAAATGACACAGTCAAGCTGCTGGACACAGACAGACATTTCCTGCTATGTAAAGTTTTTTTTTTCTTTAGTGTGAACTAGGTTTTATTCTTGGTGGGAACAGTTTTTAGCTGTCAGTTCTACAGCTGCAGTGTGTTATTAGAGCACTGGGATTAAATAAAACTCTGAGTTTAAATCTTGATAAATCACACGTGTGAACGAACGGGGTGAAAAAGCTCCAAAACGAGATAAAGAGATATTAGGTTATTCTGTGTTTTAATGTTCAACAGATTACCACGTGACTAATCACTGTTATCATTTTAGTTGGAAATCCATTTCTATAAAAACAGTAAATAGTGTGAACGAAGGTGTGTGTCTGCTTGTGAATGGTGGGAGAGGAAACAAAAACAGCATTACACTGACAGGAGGCCAGAAAAGTCCAGCAGCTCTTAGACGTTGAAAACACATCTGAGGAAACAAAAGCTTCAAAGGTAAATGATCTACAAGAGGCCGAGGAGCAGGAACCTCCCTGTTCCTCAGAAAAACTCAGTGACAACACGCTGCAATAATCAATCTGAACGTTGTCTGGTCGCGCCCTTTATATCTCCAACTGCTGGGGTACTGTTCCTGATAAATGGCGTGAAGTGACTCTTGGGCTCTCGTCTTGAGTTCATTATGGTCTGTTATTAGTGTATGGACCTCTGCCTGCAGAAAACATGGACTTCTAAACTCATCTTCATGCGCTGATCAGAAAGTTGGTGCCTCTTTTCTCACCTGATGTGATGATATAAGAAACGTTTTGTCTCAGGCTTTGGGAGGCGTAAATGAAAGTGTCCTCCTATAAGAACATTGAAGAATAGCCTGCAATAGGCCTAAAAACACGACATTACAAGCAATAGGATCTAAACGAGGAAACTAAATGTACTCTGTTTATTACTAAAAGAAGTCCAGTTTAAATACAGTGCTGAGTCTAAGTCTTCTGCTCTCATTATGAGTGAAGGTGACCTGCGGCAAAATAATTACACTTTAATTTTATGTCAAAGAGAGCAGTATGCCTTTGAGGTTTTTACTGAAAACAGCTGTAAAAACAGAAGCGGACAACAAATGCAAAGATCGCGGCAACAAATGATAAAACAAAGGGATTTCTTTGGCGAGCAGTGGACTAAAGATGCAGTTACCTTTTCTTGACGAATAGCAGGAAGGTAGCTGAACTTGTTTTGGTTTAAACAAGTTAATTTTGTGTGTATGTTGACCGTATGTACACTGGATACTGTATACATCCAGTTTGGATATATATTCCTTCTGGTGGCTCAAATTATCACAACTTACGGCTGAGTTTTTACGTGAGAACTGAGTTCATTATTGCTCTTTTTAATAACTTCTTTTAATGCACATGGGCCCTCCTCCCTCCACGGAGGTTATAGTAGTCAGTCTGTCTTTAATAAAAACGTGTTGCCACTTTGCAGGCTGCAGTTTGTGGTGCTAATATACAGACAGGCGTAGGCTATATGATGGGGATATACTAATAGAAACACCAGTGAATAATAAGACTTCTAAAAGAAGCTTTCAGTGTAACCTAGCTAGCCTTTATAAGATTAATTACAGGACTGTTTATTGACTGACTGCGCTAGTTTTAGCTCAGCGTACCTAATAAACTGGCAGCTGAGTGTGTAATAATGTAGAATTGCTGTGTTATTGTATGATATTTATGTCCAGAAAGGTGAAAAAAAACAACAACACACATAACTTCAAGTTCTTGTAACAAGTACAACACAGTAATTAACTAAACAAGTAAAATAACATGCTACCCAACAGACTGTTCTGTTAGCATTAGCATTAGATCCTTGGCTAGCTGGGTTAGCATGATGAGCCTTTTCACAGAAAATTAATTCAACAACAGTAATAAAATGAGTCCTTGTAGCGTTTAAGTAATAAAATGAATAAATAAATCTAAGCAAGAATGAGTCTAACAAATGACATAATTGAATATGAATAGGCTAATGTGTAATTTCATCATTATAAAAAAGTATGACAATATATGCAAAGTACTCACGTGGAGTTAAGTTACTTTTATTTTAGTTCTTTATTCACCTTTGTACTGATGCTTTTTCTCACCGTGTGTATGGACACATCCAGTTATAGACTGAGGTTTGTGTGGGTCTTTAAAATAACTACCTGGCAGAGATAAATAAATAAACATCAACCCAGTGTATGCTTTCAGTGAGATTGAACAACTTGTCTCATACCCTTACGTCATGACGCACATACACAAACACAAACACTGCAGACTGTGGCTGCAACGAGCAGCATAGGAGGGGATCCATTAGACAACAGATGTTATGTAATTTTCTACTGCTCACCAAATTATTTTGAGTTTATTTGCAAACGGATCTCAAAACTGTTACCAGATCTCAAGAGCTGGCTCAGTGCGGCAGGGTATTTCAGTGCCAGGTGTGAACAGGCGTACTTAAAGTAGGATTCTTGTAATCAGATCACTCAAGACACACTCAATACCAAGTCTGAACAGGCCCCAAAAAGTTGTATTAGCATTTCCTCTAGAGTCTACGCTTCGTGCCT
Source organism: Chelon labrosus (assembly GCF_963514085.1). Lineage (NCBI taxonomy): Eukaryota > Metazoa > Chordata > Actinopteri > Mugiliformes > Mugilidae > Chelon > Chelon labrosus. The sequence goes on from NC_140348.1 coordinate 14,998,211, forward strand.
GGGCTAGCTTGGTTAGCATTAGGCTGATTTCTGAAAAAATATTCTGCTAAATTACAGATCAGAAGCCATAAAAGAGTTTCCAAACGTTCAAGTGCATTTGCATAAAATGTGCCGTTTGATATGGTGTTTGCCTTGAAATATGTAAACTATCAACTGTGCAAAGGCTAAATGTCTACAACCAGAAACTGCTTCAACCTTTTCAGAAAGAAAAAAAACATAAATATAAAAAGGTATGAGTCTGCGAAGATAAAACTGAGGCAGTTAATCTTTGCATTTACTTCACTGAAGTCCAACATGTCCCAACAGCTGCAGACTCTGCTGCCATCTGCTGGTGGGCAGTGCAGCATTACAAGCTAAACACCAGCTCGATAATAAATAAATCATTGTCTTCTGAAGTATTTTAATGTGTGATTAATAAAATGAACGATGGCTGTATTTCAATCGGCTTCTTCAGTTTAAAGGTCATAACTTAATAAACAAGTTGGGGGAAAAAACAAGCAGATACAATGTAGTGTTAAAATGGACCACTTTACTCTTGCACAAGACATCCATAGAGTACATTTTCTATAGAAAAATAAAATCGCCTGCTTTGGAGAACATTTAAATGTTGTAATTGTGCCTCGTTTTTTTTAAATTTTTTATTTAAGAACATCCCAAACCAACACACACATAGTTTAGAGATGGATCTCACAATGTCAATGTTCATTCCTTCAGCAGAACACACATTCATTGAGCTTAGCTTTTGGTTCATGTGTAGTTTCCGGAAAACAAGACAGGCGCTCGTCACAGTAACACATGACATGACGCACTGAAACTGGCAGCGCTGCAGTCGGGGGATACAGTCAGAAGATGCAGACAGAAAAATGATCCACGAGAGGCAGAAACCATGCATAGAAATGTGTTTGAAAATAATGGAAAAACCCGTTAATCCGGCCAAACTGAAGAACAAACTGAATGTAGGAACAGAAAGGGGCAGGGATGGTTTGTGAAGATAATCTATCTGAACCACGTGGACATCCTCCCACTCGTTTCCTTCCAAAACTAGTTTCTTTTAAATATAGGTTCTTATGAATTCTCTCGCACATAAATAGCATCATTATTGCTCATTAGAAAAACTAAATTAACTCAAGTACAACTCACACGTATTGGCTGTTAAATCTACATTGTGGCACTTTGTTGGCCATAACAAAGCTGAAGCGATGGCAAAAAGAAATGTTAGCAACCAAACTCAGTTTACTTTGAAAAGAAGCGCTCCAAAGCTTTGTCATAGTTAAAAGTCTTCTACGTAAGAAACAAAACAAAAGGAGGCAAAAATGAACACAAGGGAACTAATCCATTAAATTAAACATGTACTTGGGCAGACAATGGGTTCAAACAAAAACAATTACATTGGTTGAGTGAATATTTACAATTTAAGAAGATCAGTATTAGATTAGCTTCATTTCTCTCAAAGTTGTGGCTCAGTCATCAGCACCGTTCGTCTGAGATGTCAGAATGTGGTCGACTTCTTCCCCAGACTCATCAGCGTCTTGATCCTGAGAGAGAGGGAGACAGAAACAGTCGTTGAGTTTGAGCTCATTTCTTGTCTCAGGGTGAAAGGGAAACAGAGGGACAGAAACATGCTGCTTTAAAACACGGTGCACCTTCTTCAGCACTGCCAGCAGCCCTTTGACGGTGGCCATCAAGGAGTTGGCCGACTTGCTCATGTGGTCATGGTAGGTCGTCCTCTGCTCCTCCACGGCCTTCAGAGTCTGCTCCGTTTGGCTGAGCGTGCTTTTCACCTCCTCCAGCTCCTTGCTCAAGGCCTTGTTGGTTTGCTCCAACTGCGTTTTAATCTTTGCGTCTTCATCTAGAGTGACAGACAAAACAATGTCAGACTCGGGTCCATGATTACCCTCAGTGGGTGTCGAGAGGAAGACTGATTTCAAAATACACTGCCATTTAACTTAAACTATTTATAATCTTGAACATTTCTATAAGTATGTGGAAACAAGAAAACGATGGTGAATCCAAAAATGACAATTCATGACTAACCTGACCTAACATCAACTATTCGCAAATTTCTAATTTAGTATGGTCCCACCAAATCTCTTCAGTTTGTAGTTAAAGGGAAACTACTGTTTTTTACAACCTGGACCTTATTTCTAGCATAAAATACTGTTTACTCACCAATATCACTTTTGTTTCATTTGCACTTGTTCAGGAGATAATTAGATCAGCTATATCCATGTAGCGGGAGTGCTCAGGGCACTGAGATGCAGCCTCTAAATCACACAATCTGCCATGAAACTTGTTCATTTCACCAATATTTTGTTATGATACGCTAGTGCTATTCCCCGTTGAGTCCGGAGTTACCTGTTATCATCATCCGGGGTCTGTAGATTGACCTTCAGACCCCGGATGGTGTCTTCTGACCTGGACGACGTCGTCTATTTTTCCGATTCTGAGGTTGTGGACGAACCATAAACCATAGCAGTAGCAAACAGCAGGTAAACAAGCCGACCGTAGCGGGTGCGCGCCCCGCTCAGAGACGGCGTCATCGAGGTAAAAAGACATCATCCGGGGTCTGTAGGTCAATCTACAGACCCCGGATGATGATAACACGTAACTCCGGACTCAACGGGGAATAGCGTTAGCGTATCATAACCTAGTATATACAGTCAATGATCATAACAAAATATTGGCGAAATAAACGAGTTTCGTGGCAGATAATGCGTTATTTAGAGGCTGCGTCTCGGTGCCCTGAGAACTCCCGCTACATGGATATACGCTGATCTAATTATCTCCAGAACAAGTGCAAATTAAACGAAAGTGATACTGGTGAGTAAACAATGGTATTTTATGCTAGAAATAAGGTCCAGGTTGTAAAAAACAAGTAGTTCCCCTTTAAGTCTGTCAGAGATAATTTCAAAGTGTAGACACCCTAACAGAGAGTCCTATCCTTGTGTTTAACGCCATAACCTCGGACGGTATTCTAGCTAAAGCAAACAAGCTGAATATGGTCAGATGTGTTAACACTAGACTGCCAGCAAGTCACAAGAGCAGATGGACATGAGACCTGTCTCAACTTAGGTCTCCTTTTGTGACTTCCATTTATGTGAAGGCACTATGAGTCCGTTACTTTTGGCCTTTCAGCTACTCTCCAGTCTAAATATTGATAATCAGCATTGGTGAATTCATATAAACAAATGTGCCAGTCCACGTTTCACCAGAAATCACAGAGGAAAGGACTGCTGTATGAAAGTGAGACCGGGCCTCTCTGTAGCAAAGCTCAAATTGAGTCAGATCACCGTCCAGATGGACTACTGACACAGAGTGCAGCTTGCAACGTATGACACAACATTATTACTGAATCCCAGTCTTACCCATTTTGGCGTCCTGCACCATGAGCTTCTGTTCTATCTCCTCTCTGGCTTTCTCACTCTTCTCCAGTTTCTGCATCATGCTGCCAATGTCAACCATGGCTCCGTTATACACGATCAGATTACAAGACTCGCTGGCCTCTGCCTGAGCACGAGCTTTCAGAACAGGAAGCAGACCTCGGTTACCTGAGAGAAAGACAAAAGACTTTCATCAAAAATTGTTCTACAGCTAACCTCTTCCATATTGTGGCAGTGCATTTATTTTATGACACTTCTAATGTCACAGATATAAACATTCTGCTTAAACAGAAATATATTCACCCATGAATACCCATGTATGCTCACCTATGAGGTTTTCAATCTGGGATTCGTTAAAAGAAGGAATGGGGTCATCACTTCCTTTGTCAGTCAGTTTCCGGTAGTAACAATACTCTCTGACAATAGGTTTGTTTAGCAGCTTCTTTATCTGAAAACAGACAAAAATCAACATGAAGGTTTTGGGATGGGATGCACAGAGCCAGAGCCATAAAAAGGCTTGAGTGCATGTTCACCTGAGCACGAGACAGATGCAGTCCCAGCGTGTACAAGATCTCCTCCAGGTCTCTCTCCAGCAAATAGCCACAGTGGCTCTGGTCAAAGTAGACAAACGCCATCAGCAGCTCCTTGTTGTGTGTGACCATCTGCGTCTTCTCCTGGTGTAACAACAACAACAGCCACATTTACACCAACAACCATACACGACGTCACAACCTCAACAACATGCTGACAACAATAAACACCAACCTTGTCTTTAGATGACCTCTCTCTGGATGACTTGCGGTCATCCTTGCGGTCTTTCCTATCTCTATCATTGGAGTCGTCATCGTCTTTGTCTAAGGAATATCAACAAAAAAAACGACGAGTTAGGCAACATCTTTGTGACGTCAATCAGTGTGAATGCATCAAACATTTTAAATGTGTATTTTCATTGGCTTAAGGTCTCAGAAACAGTGGAAGTGTTATCCATCACAAGTTCAGCGTGGTGCATGGTTTCTCATCATTGACCAGATTATGCTGAGGGATTAAACCTGCAGTACCATCATCCTCGTCATCATCTGCATCTTCAGCCTCCATGGGGTCATATTCTTCAGCATTGGCCGTGCTAGCGTCGTCTTCATTCTCCTCCTCGTCACGAGACTCCTCTTTTTTCACAGACTTTTCTTCAAGCTGGTGAAAAACACAAGTCACACGGTCACATGAAGACAAACAGCCTTTGTTGAGCAAACGACATATTCAAAAATAAATGAATGTCTGAGAGGCTTGCCTTCCGCTTCTCGTCTTCATCTTCTTTGGTCTTCTTTGCTGGCGTTTCTTCATTTTCTTCTTCTTTTTCTTTCTTTATTTCACGCTTTTCAACCTCTTTCTTTTCCGCCTCTACTTTGGCCTTCTTCTCCTTCTTCTCGTCCTTGGAAGGAAGAGCAGCGAAGGTTTTATAGATGCGGTAGCCAAAATCTCTTTGTAGCATCTCGTTGAAAAGCTCAGCAAACAGGGAAACCTGCAGAGAGAGAGGACAGTATATTATCAACCTATTGGCAACAAAGCTTTCGTTCTCCGATTCTCTGTGACACAAACGCTGTGACTAGTAATTCTCACCTCAAAGGAGTGCTCCTTGTTGTCCTCCAGCCTGTAGTCCAGCAGCACGCTCAGAGACATGACGCTGCAGTCAAATTTGCCATTCTTGGCCGCCCAGTTGGGGTGCACGATGATGGTGGGCTCATCAGGGAGGATGTAGCGTCTCTCTCTCCGCTGGCGCTCAACCTCTTCCTGCCTCTTCCTTTCCTCCTCCTAACAAAGGAAAACACGGCAGATGAAATTTAAGATAACCCTAACTTGTAAAGAGGTTTCATTACATTTAATCTCACAATAATTTATAACATTTTCCGTACCTCTCTGTCATCTTCAGGGCGACACGGCTCCTCTTCCTCAGGAACTTTGCTCTCTGGTTTCTCTGGCTCCTTGGACTCCTCCACCTGCTCCTCCACCTTCAGCTGCTTGGTGAGCCGAGCAATCAACTGTGATTTTAAGCCTTTGGAGCTTAGAGTGCGACAATCAAGCTCCTTGCGCAGGTCATTCACCTACAAAGGGAGAAGATACGGATATGTAAAAAGTACATTTTGTCGTTTTCTTCTCTCCGACTTCTACCAGAGTTTTTTTTATTTTTAATTTGAATCTCACCTTCATTGATTTCGGGTCAAGTTTAGCCCAGTGTGTGGGAGTGCTAACGTCCTTCAATTCATCGTCGTCCTTATCCTCTTCCTCCTTGACAGAAAATCATTAAGACAGAGACAGGCAGAGGGAGAGAAAGAGGTGGGATAGCAAACTGTCAGAACACCATTCATGGCCTTAGGGAGTTTTAAAGTTGATCCGTGCAAGAAGCAACGTCTCATCTGTCTTTCATTGTCTTGTCCTAGTGAGCTCTCGACTGTGTTTAAGTCCACTGCTACTGAAGCGTACACAGGGAAGCTCTCTAGCTCTTATAAAAAGCAACAGAAATGCCCCCCAGCTGCCAATCAATCAATCTGTGGAACACAAAAAAGGTCAAAATCAATGAGAGGTGTGTCCAAAAGGTGTGTAGGTACATCAGGTGAACTGAAGCTGGTCTCCAAATGGAGAGAGGATAGGGTGGCCCTACCATGCTCTATGACTGCGGTATTGCCCTTTATGGGTTTAATACACCTACATCAGATAGGAGCCATGTGTCCAACCAACTGCCCTGGAAAAACCAAATTCTACATGTAGTCCAAATGAAAACGCAGATCCAACAACAAGAACAGACAAGAAGCAGGACTTTGGGGAAGTTCTCTTTTCGCAGTTGATGCGAAAATCGTATAGAAATACACATATCTCGAACAAAAACATTATTTACACGCAAGTGACTCCACAGATTCCAGCAGCAAGTGTTCTGGGTTCCAGTGATTGAAATGATCCACTGGTTCAAATTGAAATGATTGATTAAAAAAATCTGCAAGCACCAGACATTGAAGCGATTGTTGCTTTAAATCAAATGCCAGAATTATTATGAATCATTAGACCAAATTAGCGCCCAATTATGAGGCGATTAAGAAACTGGAAGCTGTTTTACCATTTGCGACTGGGGCCTACACAACACAACCTAGTCTCACTGCTTCCACTGTATGTGTCTGCTGGATGTGGGGGAAGGTGGGAGTGCTGATGGAGGAATGGAGGAGTTGGATCAGAGGAGAAGGGGACAGGTGAAGGAGTAAACAGAAGAAGCCTAGGTGAGGTTTGGTGGAACGATCATATGCCTGTGTTCGTATCTGTGTGCATGAAAGGTGCCGTGTGCGCTTTGTGTCTGATGTGTATCTGGGGTTTGTTTTTTGTAATTCCTGTGCCTTCCTGTGAGAAGCGGAAATGAGAAGAGAGGGATTAGCGGTTCAGTGCCTGTTCTCCATCCGCCTCCTTTCGCTCGGCCGACAGCTTCTCAGCCAGCTGCTCCCGGAGTCGCCGTGACAGCACCTCCCACTCTGAGCGGGTAGGAAGACAATGCCAAACATCCGGAAGAAACAAAACCACTGTCTCCACATGAGCAGGGACTGTCCGCCCCTTGTGTGTCTCCTCCGGCCGATGATAGCGAATCTCTGCAAAACGATACCTGTCGCAAAGGAAGAAGGTGCATTGGAAAGAAACATTCTGGTCAGGGCACAGTATAAAAGGCAAGCCTTGCTAGGGCGAGCCTTCTACAGCTACTCCCTCCCATCAGGTCACTGAATGATCGTACACGTCATTACAGTGACCCTTCTCCCACACAACACACAGCAAAGACAAATGGACCCAGTCTGCAGCTCTCCAACTGTTGTCACAGGTTACGGCAGCCATTTTGAGAAAGTTCACAGACAAATCACAGGAAATAAATCACACCCCCCCAAATTCATCCCCATTATAGCTTCGGCCAATTATGGATGAGTGTTCTGCATTTACCCCTGGATACACTTAGCGCACTACATTAGGGTTGTGCGAAGAGAGACAGAATCAACAGGACAGTGAAAGCCAGTTAAATATGTAAGATATTTAACAGAGAGAATAGGAAAATAAAAATAAAACAAAGTAATGGCAGTGTCCTCTGGTCCAGGCTACCGCTTCCAGCCATCAAGTCCATGCGTTTTCATCACAATGAAATGCGTGTGTATGAACAGTGTGACAGAAAGAGAGAGGCAGGACTACGACACACATATGGCCAAAAATAACATTGCACAACACAACAAATAATAATAGTAAATAAAAGATTGCAAATTTGACAACACAATAACCATTAATATAAAAAGTGAAACAAAAAAAAAATATTATCCGACACGTTCAAGAGAGATTTAGTATCAAGGTAGTTTAAAAATGCAACTTATTATAGACGGACAATTTTAGTATTTTAGAGTTAAAACAGAAATACGACAAAAAATGATGAGAGAAACGGCTCTTACCACTGAGTGCACAGACTAAGGTCTATTCCTGTGAGTGCCTTGCAACAGCGTATGGCTGTCTTAATAAGGACTGAGGGATCCTTCTCTGGGTCGGCTCCATCCAGAGAGGGAGACCAGTGACCACCGATGGCCATGGCCTCATCTTTACCTCTCATGCCCACCAAAAACTGAAGGAGAAAGACAGACGGGAACAAAGGAGTGCCACAGAGCATAGGTTAGATGGAAACGGGGAATGGCGATGTGGACAAAGGATAATGGGGTGTGGAGAGTGGAAAGAGCAAGAAAGAGAGAATAGAGACAGAGAAAAAGACAGACAGATGTCAGCAGCATGTCTAAATAGTCATACCTCTGAGGATCCATATCCAAATTAAAAAAATAAAAACACACAAGGGAGCCAGCGTCAGTTTGATTTCTTCCACACTGCGAGTACTCAGCAATGGAATAGGACCATAACATCACTGTCAGCTCTGTGTATTGTACAAGCACTGAAAGGTTTCGACATACCTTAATGAGTCGAGCGGGATGCTGAAAGGAGTCTCTGAGTTCCTGGGAGTCCTCTGCCAGAGCACAGGACTTGTGATAGAGCTCCTCTATACCAGGGTTAGCAAGTAGCATCACCTGAGACATTAAAAAAAGACCACATATTGATGGATATATTAAGATAACAATATTGTTTACATGGCGTCAGAGTTGTACACAGTTATAGTGTTGTAGTACTCGAGACCGCATTTTCAAGGTCTTGGTCTTGTCTCGGAATTGACTGCATTTTTACTCAGCCTTGTCTCGTTAATTCAATTCAATTCAATTCAATTCAATTTTATTTATATAGCGTCAATAACAATACAAATCGTCTCAAGACGCTTTACAAAAACCCGGCCTGAAACCCCCAGAACAAGCCTGAAGGCGTTACAAGTTATGAACTTAGCTTGGAGATTTTCTTTTTGTTTGTTTTTGATGGGGGCGAGGGTGAAGTGTGTTTGAAGATTGGCCAGTTGGCCTTACCAACAGTTTGAAATAAATTTATTTTTTCAATATGACAAATAGACTAATGCTTCCGTTTAATCAGTTCGGTCTCGGTCTTGGACTTGGTCTCGCCCCTCCTCGGCCTTGCCCCCTCAAAGTCTTGGTCTTGTCTTGGTCTCGGTATGCTCTGGTCTTGGTCTTGACTCGCTCTCAGGTTAGGTGGTCTTGACTACAACACTACACAGTTACTACTAATACAAAAAGTGTCTACAGCAGGGGTATCATACTCATTTTAGTTCAGGGGCCACATACAGCCCAGTTTGATGTCAAGGGAGCCAGACCAATAACATGATATCATATTTACCTACTCCAAATGTTTCCCTTTGTTTTAGTGCAAAGAAGAACATTATGAAAATGTTTACATTTAATGACTGGGCATTTCTTAAGAAAAAGAAATGGAATTTCTGTTTAGTTCTAGGTCTCAGTGTTGTGTTATGTCCACTACTCTTACTAAATCTGTGTGAACCCTAGCAATAGCAATACATTTTTTGGGAGAAATTGCAGTTAATGTCTTCTATGCAATTTTTGCAATTCGCAAATTCATCCCGCGGGCCAGATTAGACCCTCTGGCGGGCCGGTTTTGGCCCCCGGGCCGTATGTTTGACATGTATGGTCTACAGGATCAGGAGATCAGAGTTGAGGGTGACACACTGCACACCTCTCTTTACAACAGGGATTGAACTCTCTCGTTTTATCCTTGTAACATGCGCAGACCGAAATAAGATTATTACTGAATCACTTCTTATTAATACAACATGTATTTGGCTATAATGTAAACACAGCATGCAGTTCAGCTTCTGTCGTATTTCTGGCAGAACAGCAATAATGTGCTGTGGTATTAAAGCACACTGCTGGTACCATCGTAATTATATCTCCAACAACTTTAACTTTAAGCTTTTTACATCTCTCAAGCTTAACTTCTTTCCTAATTGCTGCCTCCACCACCTTTAACCCAAACCAAAAGATAATGTGGTACACAATTACGTAGGCAGTACTGATCACAGTATTTGTTGGTCTTGGAAAAACACCAAGAGACGAAAGTCTATTTAATGAAAAATGCATCTTTCTGAATACGAAATGGTGAAATGTTTGTGTCACTGATAGTCATACCTTAGCACTGTAGGTGTGGTTGGCGTCAGGAGGGTCCAGCACAGCTGTGTTTTTGACTAGAGGATCCACCTCTTTGTGCAGGATGTGAAAGTTACAGGCATTGCTAAACTGGAAGGGTCGAGTAAGAGGAAAGGCATCCACCCAGGTGAAGACGGCATTGAAGAAGTCGCTGGGAATGTAGAGGCTCTGATAGCGCCTTCTCAGCTCCATCATGTCACAGCTGGAGCTGGAGAACACAAAGAGGACAGTTACTACCTCGTCAACATATTCAGTTAAATACTTGAGTGGAAAAAAAAAAAGATTATACTCACCCATCTAAACTGAACTTGGAAAACTGGACCGTGTAGCGAGGAACCACCCTGCGAGGACGTCTCGGGGAGCGATCACGTCTCGGAGAGCGGTCTCTGGAACGTTTTCGCGTGGGCGAGCGTTCTCTTGATCTCCTACGCTCACGGTCTCTGTCTCTGCTAAAGATTAGGGAAAAACATAAGAATGACCAATGACTTTTATGAATACTGTAGTGACATGTCTCAGATTATCTCAAATGATCGCCATCTCACCTGCGTTCTTCTTTAGTCCTGAGGATGAGCTCAGGGCCTCGATCGTTGCGAGTGGGAAAACGAGGTGGAGGCTCAATTCGTCTGACAGGCTGTGGCTGTGGCATCATTCTCACGGGAGGTTGAAGAAGACCCCCAGTAAACACATCTGGAGGAAAAGAGAATAATGCAAAGCACCTGCTTGTTAAACTCACTTTAAACATACTTTAATGTTGTGCCATCAGCACTTGTCTAACTGTTTTACATCCAGACATACCAGCTGAATGCAGTCCCACTGTCTTACCTTTGGGCGGAGGTTGTGGTAGCAGAGGCTGAGGAGGGTTTTGGAGGAGAGGGGCCAGAGAGGCAGCAGACAGCTGGGCCTGCAGGAGGGAAGGCGGGGGAGCCTGGGAAGGAACACTGAAAGTGGTTGGGGGAGGTAGCGACTGGAGCATAGTGGGGCCGGCCTTCATCATGTTAGGAGCTTGAGGTTGGTTCTAGAGAAGAGGAATGACAGACAAAGGAGAGATGGATAAATATTCACAAGACAGAGCTGAAACAATTGTAACATGCCAATAACTGCATAATAAAAAAGATAAACTGGACAAAGTCTCGGTGAGTGGCTGCTTGAAAGAAAGAAGCTGGGATAAGATCTGAACGCCTGAATGAAAGAATTGTAGAGATCTCATCGGGTGTGGCCTGATCGGTTGTCCTAATCAGAGAAAAGCTTATAGTGACTTCATAATCCAGGTTTTGACCTGTTTGAAGAAAAAAATGTGTTTTTGAAATAAATCCGAAGGCCTGTTTACCAATGAAAGATGATGGTTAAAGGTTCATTCTCAAAGACATCTGTGGCTTCTTATTGTTTGGGTATTTTGACTTGAGATTATCTTAGCTGATGCCCGATATAAGCTTCAGTCTGCAGATGTATAAATACCATCTTCTTTATATTCATTTTACTACACTGTATGCCATAAGTTTTAAAGCAGAAAGTTATTTTGCTGTTGTTTTAAACATGTTTATGGCTAAAAGGAGACTTGTAAAGACTAAAATTCACACTGAAGTTGAATTTGCTATTTAGACTTTGATATCTTGTGTACTGCCAGTGAAGATTATAACATAACAAGACCAGCTCTGCATGATCAGATCTGGTAATGTTTTGTGCTCAATACAATAACATCCATGACAACACAGTATGTATTGTCTTTAGTTAGTCAGGTTTGGCATTTGGCTCAGCACTTTCAAAGAAAGAGATAAAGAAAGAGTGAAATTAAATCATCAACTCCAGCTGAAGTGAACCAGGAAAACCTGCTGACAACAGACTCAGAAAATCTAACTAAACTGTAAATATTGTTTGAAAAACACATCTCAATGCTTGGTAATGCACTGATGTGAGTGGTACTTTATTATTTTAATTCAAACAGCTTCTTAAAACTGTAGAACTTGTTTAACTATGTTTAAAATCATTCTTAGTCTTTAAGTTCCTGTCATCTTACAGTGTTTCCTGGAGAGAGATTTATGGATTTCATAATTAAATAATGCAAAGTGTGAAATACAAAAAGATATAATTCTACTACAAAAATGACATTCAGCATGAATAATGAAGCAACAGTAACATTTTTTTTCTTTAAGCCAAAAAAATGAAAATAAATGTGTAGCTTAGAGATGGTTCTTACATTAGTCAACAACAGCAAACTTAAAGAACAAGCTGAAACTGCAGTTAAGAAAGATGAAAATGTGGCTGTCGTTCACCATGAATAGAAAGGAAAGTCAGGAAGTAAAGAAAAGACAATCTAATAAAGAAAGGGGGAAGGGCAAAAGAAGAGAGTGATTTAGGGCTATGAGGTTACATTTTGTCTGTTGTCCGCAGCGGAGTGCATGTCAGGGTAGCGCAGCTGCAGCCCTGGCTCATTGTAAAGGTTGCCGAGCTGTGGGGAAGCTTGAGGTAAAGGCTGAGGCTGCTGCTGATGCTAGGAGGGATTGAGAACACAACAGTCACCAAGAGACAGAAAAAGATTAAAAGAATAAACACTTAAATACAAAAGGAGTCTCCTGAGACTGGGTGAATTATCCAGGGTCTAAAGCAAGCCTGTGAATAACACTGTATTTATAAATATTTAAAAATTAAAATAAAGGTGTTGTCATTTTAAACTCACAGCTTCTGTCACAGAGACATTCCAGTAAATCCTGCTATGCTTACTCAGTTCAATAAAAGGCAAATAAACTGCGTCATTCAGTGCAAAGTAACCAAACCAGTTACATGCTTCCTTCAAGTACCATTTATTAAACCCCAAGTTTACACTTTATGTTTAGAAATCTTCATAGCAGACATGGAAATATTAACACAGGGAAGCCTGTGAAACCATAGACCCTCTTGCTGATTGCAATTACAATTATATCAAAAGTCAACAACAACTGGTGAAGATATCCCACAAATTTAGTACTTCGTTAAGAAATTCTATTGTTGTCTGACTTTTAACCTCTGAATGTTCTCACCGACTGATTTGCTAGCTGAGGTAAGGTCTGGATGCGCTGGGCGTTCCACTTGAAGGGCATATTCGGGTTGTACACAGCTTCCACTAGGACCCTGTCACCCACCTGGGGCGTCTTCCCCTTCACAGCACTATAAATAAAAAAAAGAAAACATTAAAGTTATGTCACATTAATTTGAAATTGGCGAATGCATGTACACCGATCAGGCACAACATTATGACCACTGACGGGAGAAGTAAATAACACTGATCATCTTGTGACAATACAAATGTTCTGCTGGGAAACTTTTGGACGAGGCATTTGTGTGGATGTTACTTAGACATGCACCACCCACCTAGGCCAGATCAGGCACTCCTACCCCATAGTTATAACAACTAAAAAGAAAACATGACAAGCACATGGTGTTGACCTGGCCTCCACATTCACTAGATCCCAAACTGATCAAGTATCTGTGGGATGATCCACAGAGGCCCCTGCCCTAAACCCTTAGGACCCAAAGGCCCCCACTGCCAGACATCACAGGACACCCTCAGAAGGACCATGTCCATTCTCTGATAAGTCACAACTGTTCTGGAAGCACAAGGGAGACCTACACAATATTAGAAAGATGGTCATAATGTTATGCCTGATCAGTGTATGTATCTTTATGATGGCCAAATAAGGGCCTGGAAATAACAAGGGCAGAGTGACACTGTAGTAAGAAAAACAGAGTGCCACTGTAATGGATACAGTGAAGAATACATAACAGAATACAAAACAGTGAAAATGGCAGAGGTCCACTCTCTTTCACCTTAGCTGAAAGAAGACATCTTCATCTACAAAGCCAAAGGTGTCATGCAGCTTGCTGACAACACCAGTGAAGACTCGCTGCTTCTGCGGCTGCGGCTGCTGTTGGTGGCTCGAACGTGGTGTCGGGTACGACACAGTAATCTGGGCCGTCTGTTGAGGGTTGGACATGCTCAGGCTGGTGGGCAAGGCAACAGGGGGCTGAGGGCCAAGAAATAAAATAAATAAAAAAGAAAACAAAAAAATTATTCTTTAAAAACACTTTGCTTGCATGTTGAAACCCAGTCAGTGAATACAATGATGACTCAAACGCTTGAACAAAGCAACAGGAAGCAATCAACAAATATGTCTGGATCTGCGTAGCTATGGAAATATTTGGCCTGGAATTTAGTTTGACAGACAGGACTGGTTTCGGTGCATATGTCTTACCTGAGAAAGCAGTGCCTGTTGTGGCTGTGGCAGCTATGAAGTAAGAAGAAAAACAGAAAGTGCCAAAAGTGAACATTTTGTTGACTTGCAGTGCCACACCTGGTGCTCTCACAGCAAACCTCCACAGCCAGTGGTTGAATGTTCACTTAAGTATTCTGCTAGCAGAAACAAGATCTATTTAGTGCTACATGTAAAAATGCCGTCGCTTGAGCAGTTGTATCAAATTACCCTTACAGCACATCCTTACAACCATTTGTCAGTAGGATTGCTGTCTAAGCAAAAAATACCAAGTAGTTAAGACAATTTGCAGGACAAAATCATTAGAAACAAATGGATAATAATGATTACAGGAGTGAATTTAATCTTAATTTAAAAGATTTTATCCATAAGCTGAATCATGACAACACTTGAACAGACAGAAACGTACATTTCCTAAGGTTATATGAGCAGAGGTGTAAACAAAATGTAGTGTGACACAATATAAAAAAAAAAGAAAAACAACAACAAACAATGCTTCACCTGATGAGGTACATTATACAACTGTTGTTGGGGGGGTTGCTGGGGCGGTTGCTGCTGTTGCTGTTGCTGTTGTTGTTGTTGCTGCTGCTGTTGCTGTTGTTGCTGATACTGCTGGAGCGCGTTATTGATCTGAGACTATAGACATTAAAGATATCAAAGAAGAGATAGTAGTTGATTACATCTAAACAGGTCAACATGTAGATTACCGACAGCGCTTAAGACTACTTCATTGTGACTGACCTGCTGTAGCGCTGCTGCAGCAGCTGCTGCAGCCTGCTGCTGCAAAGCAGCAGTTTGTTGAGACAGCTGATAGTTTGCAGCAGACTGGTTGCTGAGGGAGGCTGCAGCCAAGGCTGACTGCTGAGAGTAAACAGAGGGGGACGCTCCTAGAAGAGATGGCTGCTGCACACCAAGAGCTGCAAAGAGAAAAAATAAGGCAACAGATCTTGAGAAAAGTGGTAAACTACAGTGAATGAGGAATGTTGGTGGAGGACGGGATGAAGGAGATCAAATGATTGAGAGTTCAAGACTCACAAAACACTTTATATAGAATGAAGTCGCTATACTCACAGTGCAAGCTGTTTAGGTCAAGAGACTGCCCTGAGTGGCCCGGCTGGGACACCGCTGTGGTAGCAAATTGAGTCGCCCACGGCGGATTTTTCTGTCCCCCGTATTGGGCCATGACTCATTCAAGTTAAGGGCAGTCTCTGCTCACCAGGCCAATGCTGTCACTAAAATCAAGCACACCAAACAAAAGATTAGGGGCATCAATACGACTTTTTTTAATTTGTCTAGCCATATTAATGCACATAAAAAATAAAAAATAAAACAATATATGAAGCCAGAAATATGATTGGAGTATCAGAAGCAGCACAACATCAAAATTAACTGAAAAACTTGAACCACGTATCACAATTAAAAAATTTAAACTACACAAATACCAAGCAGCCAGTCTTAATGCCCCGCAACTTGTACAGGACACTGAGGATGAAAACAACGTCCAATTTAGAAGTAAGTGTGAGAAGCTGTAGCAAGGACATACCTTTATGTATATGTGATACTTAATATAATAATACATCTACCTGTTTATACTGATTGCACAAGCCTGAAACCTTTACAGTTAGATAATAACTTAACACCAATAAGCCCACATGAGGGATTAGCATAAGTAATTTAACTAGGTACTCTGAGAGAGAAGAAAACAATTTGTACGGACAAGTTAAATTTCTCCTCGTAGATTGGCAACTGCTGACACAGCAACCTCGACAGCATTCTAGCTAACGTTAGCCACCAGCTGATAGCACACTAGCGTAAGCAGCTAAGCTAGTTAACGCTTAACATTTTGTCTAGCTAGCACAATAGCTAATGCTATTATTGTTGTAGTTAGCTGGGGCAGAATCGAGCTTTTTAGGCTACGTTTTTAGCGGCTACCTCGACATTTTTTCAACGCAACTCACTGAGCTGGCAACATTAAAAAAAAACAGAGTGTCCACTCTAAAGCAAATGCATTAGCTATGTAGCTAACACACTTAGCTAGCACTGATGCCAGATTAGCCTCGTGCTAGATTTGTTATCGAGAGCTAGGCCTGAATTAACGCTCGCTGGCTCTGGCAGTTAGCAATAGCAGTAACTACTGTTTAACAAGCACACGTTCACCAACGGCACCACGTCTCCTGCATGCAAACAACAGCTGCACTTTACAATTTGCACTAAAAGTTTCCCACTCCGAACATATCATGGTTTTGATTGAAATATTGTCAACACTGCTTACCGTTGTCCCTCTGCACCGGCCGATTATGGATAGGAAATGCGCATGCGCGGACTGGGATCCCGATTCATGCGCCAGATGGCCAGTGTTCAGTAAATGAAGTGGTTGAATTAAACTGTTTCTGTCCTAAAGGCTCCAGCAGACCCCCGCGACCCTTAACAGGAACAAGCGGGTACAGAAGATGAATGAATGAATGAATGTTTCTGTCCTAACGTGACTGTGGATCCTCATCCTTTGCAGGAGACACAAGATAAATCAGAAACCTGAATTAGAAATAATAAATAAAGCCGAGTCCACCCCCAAATCATATAAAAAGTCTGCACTCTTCAATCTGAAATTCCCCAAATTATTCAACGAATTTATATTCAAACAGGATTTATTTGTGCTCTAATTTCCTGTTAGATTACCGTCTTAGCTCTACCTCTTGTTCTAATTTTTTTTGTGTTGATTTCCTTATGTTTACATTTTTATTGCATTCATTATGCACTATTTTAATGAGTTTATGTGTGGTGGCAGTGCTTAAGACAGGCCTATGAATGTAGTCGGTTTTCTCTACATGGGGTTTAATGACACAAGTAATAAATACAAGAAAACAATCACAGGAACAAAGATTTGGTTTCCAACTGTGAGCTTTAATGTGAGTGCAGCAAAAAAAGCACATAATACAGTATACATATTGTTTACAGTGTGAGCCTACTTCTGCTTGATGAGTAATTGCAACCTTAACAACACTTTATTTGTAGACGACACATTCGCAAGCAAAAACTGTTCAGTGCCGTTTTGTTGCAAATGGCAAAAACAGCTCAAACACTTCAAATCTTCATCTTAACTGATGCCATAAACTTTTACAATATCTCCATTATTATGTTCTTTTAGAAATATACAATATTCAAAAATAATAAATATAACAGAACATTTACAGCCAGAAAGCTAAACGAAAAATGTGCTTCTTCTGTATACAGGTATACAGTATATCAACTCGTTGGTAACAGGGACATACGGTATTATGAGTACACACAAATAGCAGCTTTACAGCATAAAGTCTGCAAAGAAGAGGCAATGAAATCATTTTCTCCCCTTTCTTGATTTGTGGGAATAATATGTGTTATTACACGGTGAAACATATTTTTATTCCGACAGTTCATGACAGTCTTGGTCCAGAAATTAGTAGTTATTCTTGTAATTTGCGTTCCACTTCTGAGAAAACCTTTGCGTTGATTTCATCAACCTCATCTTCCACCTGGGAAACAAAAGGCCAATTGACAATTTTATTTAACATACTGTAATATATATCATTACACACAGACGGAAGGAACTACAGTCACCAAAAAGGGTCAAAAAATAAAATAAAAGTGCATAAATGTCTGCTCAGCTATGAAAAAAATCAATAAATCTTTCCATATTTTGATAATCACCTGTTCCACTGTGTCCACTTCAGGGATGTAAAACTGCATCATGTTCTGAATGCCGTTTTTCAGGGTGACCGTAGAGCTGGGACATCCTGTGCAGGAACCCACCAGCTTCAGCTTGACTGTGCCGTTCTCAAAACCCTTGAAGACGACATCGCCTCCATCCTCCTGCACCGTGGGTCTTGTGAGTAAACGAGACAATGTCAGTTTGTACAGAACGAGGCAGCACAGAGGACAGACAGATTAAGACTGTTATCTCAGAACTGTCTCTTACAACAATGTCAACATCGCTGTCATTGCTGAGTAAAGAAATAACATAAAGGAATGCTTTCAGAGAGACAAATGTAGTTGGAAATTATAACCTAAACTGTTCTTACAGTTGGTAGTTTTGTACCTGATTCTGGTGTCCAGAAGCTCCTTTATCATAGACACAATATCATCATCATCTTCTGAGTGACCTGCAATAAAATAAATGCAAAATATTCAAATGTTTATACAATATACAGTCAAGCAGTTGCATTTTACCACACTGTATATACACACTGCTTTCATGGTGCACTGCTCCTGTTGTTATCGGATCACCACTCTCAAAGAACTTAGCAATGGCCTCCAAAGCATGGCGCTTAATGTCTGTCCACTCCACATCCTCATCTGTCTGACAGGGAAACAAGCATCATGTGTGTTATCTCTCACACGAATTGAATCACAGAGACAAGCTGTAAGAGTACATGTAATCCTTACTTTAGTCACTGTGATGAAGTCAGGGCCAAAGAACACACTTTTCACTCCTTCAATTTCAAACAGGTCCCTGAAAGAAACACGTTATCATGTTACTGTTACGCAAACATGAAAAACATTGACTCATGATGGGACAAAACGCTTTGGCGAACAAAACATCTACACAATGCGCTTTCATCACAAAGACTATGGAGTACCACAGTGTCATCTTCAAAAAGTACATCCGTCACATCTGTATCTACACTGTCGGTACTCTTTAACCCAGCCATTGTCCATTCCTTGGCTCTTTTTCCCACATTTATGTCTTACTATGTTTATTGCCCCAAACATAAAGATAAATTCTGATATTAAACAACTTGGGCTACCAATGTGCAGTTTTCACATAGTTTTTTTTTTTTCTTCTTCCTACAGGCATATATCTTATAATAATAAGTATGTTAATTTGTGTTTTTGTCTTTGTATTGTTGCATTTAATCCTGAATTTCCTCCCGGATTAAATGAAATACCCATTTATATTAAATAATAACTACATTTGACACACAACCTGGCTAAAGATGAACATTCGGCTGAGCCCGAAGAAGGAAAGTCAAGCGTCCCACTTCCTAGGACAGGTTTGCCGGGGAGAAACTTCAAGCTTCTGGGGTTGGGAGTGTCTTGAGTCTGGATGGACAGGTGTCGTACTGAAAGGTATCAGAAAGCCCATTGCTTGGTTAATTTGTGTGTTTGTCCTACAGCATCATTAAGACAAGACTGCAGTAAAATGTCTTAAAGTGACTAAACAAGGGTTTCTCACTTGACAAGTGTGTGGTTCCTGTCCTGAGCTGAGGCTGGACTCTTCTGAAGCTCGGGGTGGTGGACTGTGAGTGGAATGAACCTCTGGTCTGGTCTGGAAACCTTTACAACACACACACAGCGTATTAAATCAGATTTATCAGTCATTAAAAGACTCTGATTAATCCATTTCTCGAACCGGGATCAAATATACCGGGATAAAATAATAATATAAGAGCTGATCGATGAAATTATATTGTTTAATTTAGCTGCTAGCTCACGGTTTTAATATATAAATCCACGTTGCATAAGAGATTTTACTTAAAATTAACTTTGTTACCAAAGCTAGCAAACGACTAGCGGCTTAGTTACAAACTTGAATGAGGAACACGCACATTAAATTAAATACAATATGATGTGACTCATGTTTTCAAATATCTACAACACATTTCCAAATGAATGGGATTAGGTTAAAAGTGGTAATCCGATGTTTAGTTTCGCAGTTTGCTAGTTAGCTAAGTAGCTAGCTTAAAGTGTTAGCGTTTCAGTCACACGCCGAAATGCCAAGATTATCCTTTACACCCGCGCTGCAACTGTTCACATCAGTATTACAGAGAGATGTGCCACATTTGTAGAATTTCAAACCTAAAGTGAACGGTATTTCTTGCCCGCAACAATTGGTGAAGACCCCATCTCATGTGCGCCGCCATTTTGTTTGTTTTGAAAATGAGGACCTCGTGTGGTCGACGGCGAAAAGTCCTGCTTTGGTTTGATATCTATTACTGAGTTAGACCTTTTATTTTCACAGAAAATCAATGAAAGACGTGTTTTTGGCTGTACGAGACCAGAATAAATAAAATAAAATTATAATAAATTAAACATTTAAATAATTTATCCATTTGGGGAGTAAGTCCCTTGGATGTTTTATTGAAAAGTGACAGCATATAGTATAATTAGGAAATAAGAAACAAATACAATTACACCAGTAGAGTACAGGCAGTTGCACTTACTGAAGTTACAGTCCCCACCACTAAGTGACAGAAAAAAACAAAGCACGCTACATTATATTGCAAAGCATTTCTTACACAACAATCACACCAGTTCTTCAACCTCAAAATCATAATCTGTGCACGCATACAAACATTTACGTTATAGAGCGTGTCCAGAGTCACTTTGTAGTATATTACAATCGGCTCTGGCTGGCTTATTATGAAGTCTAGAATAAAACAAACAATGTGACAGCGTCAAAAAGGCCAACCCTACATTTCCCAACATTTGTTCTGACAGAGAAAGGTGGCGCTCAAAAGGAGTGGCTGAGACTCCTATAAAAGCAGGGCTGTGCTCTGGATGGTGGACAACTTACTACAGTGTGACTGCCTCCTCAAAGGACTTGTAGGATCAGGAGTTTGTTACTGTTCTGGTACTAATCTTGTCTCGCAGATATGAGGCTCGCTCCATGAGGAAACTACAAACCCTTGAAGAGGTCGGCTACTGAGTGTACTGAAGGCAGTCTGTTTTTATTTATCTCTCATCTTCCTCACCAGAGAAACATGGTCGTCTGGATTATCTTACCCCTCTCCCTCTCTATGGTGTCCCTCATTGGGTCATGGACTGTGTAAGTTGAAAGTGAAATTCTTCCTTGTCTTTACACCAGCCAGAACAATTTATCACTTTTCTTCTTCGTTTATGATATCAGTTGATATTAGTGGTTAGAGAAGTTATTTATTTATTTGTTTATTTATTTGAGTTTTTCATCACTGTTATTCATATGTTAAAGCTTTAGGCTTAACATTGAAGGTTTCTACTTAATGTGACTTCTAATGGGCATATTTTACAGCTACACATCTGAGCTACTTCAAGATTAGTGTGTGAACTGTATTTTCTTCCCTGAGATTTCAGTGGTAATAGTGATAAGATATGACCGTGAACAGAAAGCCATGAGATGGCATTTTTCTATTTTTACAAAATAATGTTTTTTCACACTATAATATCAAAGCTCTACCTATATGTCTGTGGATGTTATGTACCACGTCAGAGTGACATGACGACAGTTAAGACGGCAGACCTCAAACATGTGACCCAGCTAGTTTTGCCTGTAAGGAGAGACACGAAAGGAAAATGTGGTTGCTGCTAAGGTTGAAACACCCATACCTGTCAAGCTACTTGTGTATAATCATAAAGCTCAGTCAACCGTGACCTTACCTGTCATGTTCTCCTTATTAACTCTCATGAACTTCCTGGAACACATGACATAAACTAAATTTTTTTCTATCTATGCAACTGATCAGTAATAAAGGGGTTCAGTGTATTTGTTTCCAGATTACTTCTACAAACTGTAGCTAGGTGTTAGAACTATTTCTTGTAAGTTGGTGAATTAAGCTGAAATGTAAAAACCAGGTGCTCGGCCAAATAATAGTGAGAAGTCTTTCTCTCTCGTAACCATGGCGTTTTGCTGCTGTTGTATTTTTATTAGAGCAGAAAATATATATTTACCATCCTAATAAATGGATGCAGCCGACATGAATGCACTGTTAATGGTGTACTTTTATTCAGAAAACTCTAAAGATAGTTTAAATGTCATGAAGCTAAAATATAAAAAAAGATGTGTCGCTTAAGTTCATTTTATTTTGTATTTCTAGATATGCCCTGGCCTCCTACAACAACCATGTGTGCTTCCTCAGCGACTGGTGAGTTGTGTGTCTCATTGTTTTAACCGAGAACTTTTAAAATCATGGCGGATTTTCTAGAATGTCGTGAATTTGTTTTCAGGGGTGTCGAATCCCGCTGCCTAGGGAATAAGACCACCGGATGCTGCATCACTCCCACCATAAGGTAAAAATACAGCATACTTAACCCCACCTTCCGTACTGTACTGTATGTCCTCTTCCCTGCAGTCAAATACCTGATTAATTATGTCATTGCAGTGGCAGCGGAAGCAGTTTCCCAGAAAACTCCCTTTTTACAGCCACAATCAACGCTGGATCCTTTCTGTGTGAGTCAGCCTGCCCAGTGCATTATGAATGACATGAGTTTTATGTGTCAAACTGAACATGATCTCCTCTTTAGTCCTGCTGTTCTGTATATTCCACCATGCTCACATTATGGAAAGACATTCGTGTCAGGCCCTGTTGAGCAAGACTGCGCTGGTGTTCGGCGTGGTGGCGGCCGTGGGCGCATTCACAGCTGGAAACTGTAATGTAAGTACAGCACTGCCTACTCACTGAATTTAAATTACAAAATGAGATCCAAAGCGTCAGTTAGAGCAATAAGCAGTAAGTTCTGGCACCTGTGTTGCCACATAATAAAGCTGAATAGCACAGGTATTAAAACAGCAAACAAAGGTAGGTAACTATTTGTTTTATGTCACCTTTGATGATTTAGAGCACAAGCTCACACTTATATTTGAGTAATAAGTGCACTGAAGACCTAATAGTAACATCAGCACTGCACAATTTTCAATTTTGTACCTAAAATGCCTCTCGGGAATATTTGATTTCACTTTACATGAATGAATGTACCCTGCCTCTTGCCCAAAGACAGCTGGGATAGGCTCCAGCCGCCTTGCAACCCTCTAGAGGATAAGCTGTTGCAGATAATGAATAAATGAATGAATGGGAACCAGTTATTGTTAGAAATACTGGAAAATTAAAACAAATTAACTGAGGACTTTCATCGTCCAAATGCTGTTGACATTAATCTGTTTTTTTTTACACTGCTGGTTATCTACCAGTTCATGGTTCAGAAGAGCAAGTATTCATTCCTCACACATCTAACATTTTTTTTATAACAATGGCTGTCCTCATTTCAACTACCTGTTTATCTTTTGACACTCTCTATTGACTGTCCCCCGCAGCCAGAGCATGTGAAACTCCTTCACTACCTCGGAGCCGCCATCAGCTTCTTGTGCATCTGCTTCTACTCTGTCCTGCTCACAGCGCTGACAGGGAAGTGTGGGCTGACAGGGTATGAAAAGATTCTCTTCCCGCTGCGCATCGTCTCCACTGTGGTCCAAGTCTCTGTGACCATCTGCTGTATCCTTTCAGAAATCTGAGTTGTGTTGTCGTTTGAAGGCTTTGTTGCGTGATCACAAGTGAGTGTCGGGCGAGTTTTCATGCCAGGAACATCAGGCTGGATAATAGGTTACCTGATAAGATTAATTTGGTGTGGCTGCAAACAGTAACTTTCAGCGGTGGACTTCAGCATTCTCCAGCTGCTCTACAGCACTGCTCCTGTGCCATATTTGGATCCGGTCTGTTGGGTCTGTTTACAAAGTGGGACTGGCAAAAACTCTCCACACGACAGAGGTAGCAATCTTTAACCACTGTGGCCCTGGGAGACTTCACAGTTCACTTCTCTACAGTAGAAGTTGTTTTTAGTGTTTAGGATCTAACATCCAGTCTAAAGGCACACCTCAGAGTTTATGGACTGAAACTCTTGGCCTTCCCATGAAATGTCTCAAGTCAAAACTGAATACATTATCTGTGTAACTTGATATACACACTAGGTGGTGAGTACATGAGGCACTGTACTCCAGGATGATAAGAGGTAGCACAAGTAGCACAGTCCATGTAGTAAGAATGAATTTAATCAGAAGTGAGCACATACAGTATTAATGATAAATTATGTTTCTTGAATTTATATCTACTATAATATAGTCTCTCTGCCAAATCAAAAGCAGCATTACGTTGCTGAAACATTTGCCTTGCATCCAAAACGAGTTGCTTTTGACTCCCTTTCCACTGATAAACTTTTATAAGTGTTTGCATGGCCTGTCCTTTAACGCGACACATCTGACCGCCACTAACTCTTGCATTCATCCTTAACTTGAAAACCTTCAGACACCGTTTTGTTCGCCCAGTCCACCTACTTCTACAGTCACCTGGCCGCTGTATTTGAGTGGATGCTGAACGTCAACTGGGACCTGTTCGAGCTCAGCTACACCGTGGAGTTTCTTTTCTTCTCGTCCTACATGCTCACAAATCTGCTGAGCAAGCGAGACGAAGAAAAGCCTCTGATGATGACGATGACTTGACATGAGGCTGCCAGGGTCTAGTCAGTGAGGATGGACCAAGTACAAAACATGTGAATACATTGGCTGGACCATGACTGCGGGACCTATAGTGCTTTCTCTTTTTTTTTTTCCTCTTTTCTTTTTTTAAATCTCCCATCCTTGGATGGATTTATATGCACTCGTGGATTACTGTCACTTCAATTCCACCTTGTTGATATTGTCGCCTTAAATCATTTAATTGTCTTGGATAAAACCATTCTATATTTATTGAACCTGACACACCTCGAGCTGCAAATGAACAAAACATATCAGTGGGATGTCACATCGATGCTCTCCCAACAGAACGATTAATCTGAGGTGTCAAACTGTTATGGATCATTAATTGGGATCCGTTCTTCTGTGAAATAAACCTTCCTGGATGGTGGCAGAGTTGATTATCAACGAAGACTTTTTTTTTTTTTATCAAAAACAAAAATAACAAAAAAGTTTGCTTTAGAAGATTTACTTACTTATACTGTAGCGTTGGCACTTTAATAAAATCACTTTACACACTGACAAGTCCTGTCAATGCGCTAACACACACAGTTTTGACCTTTAGCTCCTTATGAAGGAGGACTTTAGGCAGTTTTCCAGTTCGCTCCCAACTTACTGTGTCACACAATCCTGTTTGACTGGAAGATCAAGACGAAACTGAAAAGAAAATTAGTTCAGACAGTTTACTGGAAGTAGAAAGTGTAGACATCGTTACCTCAACTGTTACAAAGACATAAACATTAAGTACAGTGTTAGCTTTGTACGGTACAATGGGTTTTGTCAGCATCCTTGACTTTACACTGCTTTTAAATGTGCTTTGTTTAATATGTTTCATTGTTTTTGTGTGTATCGAAGGACACGTGACGGTGTAGTGATTTGTGAATGTAATTCACTTTCATAAAACCACTTAAAGACACTAAAAACACATTTTTACTTTGCTGTTTTTCCTGTTTGCGATTTCTGTATGTGCGGCCTCATGCTTGTCCTTCTGACTGGTTTGAAGTGGGTGGGGAATAGTCGTAAAGAAATGATGTCATTCAGCACCAAAACCGGGGATTTTCCATTTGTGAAACTTTTAAAAAGATTTTCAAGCTCAAATGTGACTGGTGCTTTTCTTATTAATATTTAATGTTAAGAAGAAAGTCTCTGTTAGCCTCTTGGCTTTAACTTGAGGGGATGAACATGTAAAGTGCAGGAATTACAACCATATTTATAGCTTATTTTCAGGGACTCCTGCAATGATGGCCTGAAGTCTGGAGCCCACGGGCATCAACAAATGTTCTCCTTTGTGGTGCATTTCTGCAGCTGTCTTGAGGTGTTGTTCGTTTGTGGCCTTTCTGTGTTAAGTTTTGTCTTCAGCAAGTGAAATGCATCTCGATTGGGTTGAGACAAGGTGACGAATGCACTGCCGAATACTCCACTTCTGTACCGTAAGAAACTGCATCGCTTTCACACTGTTTTGAGTCGCTGTACATCTGTAAACCACCACGTGAACCGTACTTCATTTGGTTGAATCTGAGCAGACGGCACTTCCCTATACACCTCAGAGGTCATCCTGGTCCTGTCACATCAATAAAGACCGGTGGTCCTGTGAGTATTAAGAGAAGCTATGCTCCTGTGTCACACCACCGCCACTGTTTTTACAGATGTTGTTATATGCTTCAGATTATGAGGCGTTCCACGTCTTCTCCATATTTCCCGTCATGGTTTAGACTTCTGCGTCAATTTGATGCTGTAGCTACAGAGACAGCTCAGACCCTAGCGCTGCATCTGACGTGCACCTCCCCAGAAATTTAACTATGCACCGAGCTGACGCAAACTGCAAGAGCTGTGATTTGTCCGCTTGGTAGTAGCGCGTTTCCGCTTTAGTATTTCTGGCTGCTTCTCCATCTCCGCAATTTTCAAATTGTTTGTTTTGGATCAGACAGCTGGGATAGGCTGCAGCCCCCGCCCCTCCCGTGACCCCTTACAGGACAAGCGGTTACAGAAGATGAATGAATGAGTGAATGTTTTGAATCAATAAAGATGGAACACATTGAAGTTCGGAGATACAAACATTTGTATGAGTGAAATTTCACCGAAAGTTTCAGTTGGCATTGCTGAAAGTGAAGCAAAGTGAAATAGAAACAAAAATTAACTTGACTGGCAAAAAAGACACAGCACCAACTAGCGTTTGAGTGGCGTTTTTACAGAGCGAGCCAGACTGACAAGTGCACAAGTATAAATGGCTCGCACCGACGTTGGCTGCATGCGTAAGTTACGGCATCTATGTCCCGCAGCACTACAAACGAGCCTTAACTGTGAAATAACCCATTTTCATCAAACAACACCACATGGTTCTGGTTTTAATGCAAAGCACTTAACCTTTACTTGAAAGAAGGTAATATACATCCTGGAATTACAGATAATAAAGATACATTATGAGCAAACTCATTTCACAATGAATATCGTCTTTCTTTCGCATCAACCAAGAGAGGAGTGCGACATTATCTACAGTTCTTGTTAGGAAGAAAACAGTGAAAAGCACACCTAATTCTGTCAGCATCTTAACTGTATGGTACACTGTAAAAAAAAAATGTCATCTATATGCAGTAGTCCACATCATTAATAACAATAAAGAAAAAAAAACAATTTGAAAAACACGAATTTCATGGTTGTTTCTCAACTAAGTAACTGCAATGCATACATTATAAATAAATGTAAGGGGAAGAGGTGGAAAAAAAGGTTCAAAAAAACAAGCAATATCCCATAATTCCAGCATGGCTGAAACAGTAAGTGGCCTTAAATCCAAACCCTACACTTTGGAGTGTGACCACAGCTTTGACAAACCTTTAAGATACTATACGATTCTTCAAGCTGGTGCGTCTGAAAGCCCGACTCATGCGTAACACTTCTGGATAAATAAAGTTAAAACTGCCTATAAAATTTGTTCAGTGTAATGATTCGTTGTCTGCCGTCTTTTCCTGTGAGGCGAGAAACACTTTGTGATAAGCTCAAGCTCACGTATGACATTTCAAGCCATGTATTCCTCTCCTCTCTCGTCTCCTCCCTATTAGTAACTATCGGTCTTGTGTTGAGGGGGTGGGGGGTGGGGGAGGGCGCCAACTGTACACACCATGAACAATTCTCTTTGCAATAAAAGGAAAGGACACTACAGTAGTTGACAACTCAAAAATTAATGTGGTGATGCGAGTTGGTAATTGTTTAGATCTACAGCGAGTTGAAATAAGTGGGGAAGTTTTTCAAACGGAGTACATGTTCTTGGTGGTGGAGCCGCTCTTACTGGACGTGTCGTCGTGTGACTGGTAGCCAATCAGGGCTTTGATGGGGAGGTTCAGACGCTCTTTGTAGACTTGCCTGTGGAAAGACAAGAAAGCTGTGTGAAGACTTCTTGTCGCCACCTAGTGGTCACTTTACAGCCAGCCAACCGATCTCCTCCACTCACCCTATCGTCATGATGGCGTCCCTGTTTTGGCAGTTGCTCGTCCAGATGGCTATTTTGTCACCTTTAGGTCTGACGTTGACCACGGCTCCACACACGTCTTCACTGGCCTCATCGAATGACTCGCCAACTAAACACAGGAGCTGCAAAACACACAAAACATGACACCACGTGTAAGTTGTTTCCGATTAATTGTTTGCACGTAGGGGAAAGCGAGAACCCTTATCCTCACCGTTTCCATCCAGTAGCGGTCGAGATCATTGTGTCTCTGTTGTTTATTGAGAGTCATCAGCCATCGACCCCCCAGTTTGTTCCTGTCATCCTCCCACATCGGCTTAATACCATCCTGGAAGACGAAATGAGAGCAGCTACTTCATTAATAATGACACTAATATAATTCGTTTAACTGAACGAAGAACAAGCTGTTCTTTATAGATAAAACAGAATTTAATGAAAAAGGGGGCCTTACCTTAAATAAGCAATAATCGCAGCCAAAGCCAAGTTTGCTTGGTTGCTGTATGTGGTTGTATAATCTGTAAGAAACACATTTCAAATCACAAGTGTTAGTACAAGCTTCAGCTTCCACGGTTCACTTCATTAATGGAGCAGAGAAAAACACACTAGTCACTTATATTCCACTAATAATCAGAGTAAAAATCCCTCATGTAAGCACCTCAAACAGAAAAGAATTGATTGATTGGGTTGAACTGGAACACATTTTCATTTGGATTGAGAGGGATGACTAAATGATCTGTGGAATAGGAAAATATTAGCACCTTACAAACACGTACAAGCCTGATCTGATCATTTTTCTCCATGTGGAACAAACACATTCTTCCAGCTCATGTTTGCCCCACGTTGGGTAAATATCAGGAGGATAATAGGCAGTTTATACAGCGACAGCTCAGACCCTAACGCAGTAGCTGACGTGCACCTCACCAGAAATGTAACTATGTGCCACGGCGACGCAGACTACAAGAGCTGTGATTGGTCCGCTTGCTAGTAGCGTATTTGTGAACTGATTGTTTTGGATCAATAAATACAGAACACATGAAGGAAAGGTTAACTGAGGAGGTTCGAAGCTACAAACATTTGTATGACTCGCCTTCGGCTAAAGTTTCAGTTGCCATAGATGAATGTGAAGCAGGAAATAAAAATGAAGTGGCGTTTTTACACAGTGAGCCAGACTGACGAGTGCACAAGTATAAATGGCTCGCACCGGCGTAGGCTACGTGCATAGGTTACAGCGTCTATGTCCCGCAGTACTCTAAATGAGCCTTAAGAGACATGAAGGGGGTTAACCAGAACAGGTCTGTGGCTGATAACTTTTCTTTGTGGGAGACATTAAAGGAGGTAAAGACTGTTGAAGGCAGCACTGTTGAAAGTGTGAGTCCATCTTGGTTATTTTCTTCTAGTGACATGCATTCGGTGTTGTCAATAAAGCTGGACAAAAACTCTTTGTTATATTTCTGGTAGATGTGACACTTGACAGAGGTAAATATATCCCTGTGTATCTTATCGGGTGTAAACTGTTGAGATGGAGCCTCTAATTTCCATCAGGTTGAAGAAATATTATAGACAGACATATAGATAGTAGATAAATAAAGAAACCGCTATCCCCTGCTGTCCGTTAATGCTCCTTTACAGTGACAGAATCAGAATAACATCACAGAATTAGTAGAGGACACTTACGCCCAAAAGTCCTCCACTGTGTCAAACTTGGAAATGAGACGCAGGTTCTCTGTCCAGCTTTTGCTCTTGTCGTTTTTGAAATACCACAGGGCCCATCTGAGAAAGAGAGACAGAGAGAGAGAGACAGAGAGAGAGAGAGAGGAAAAGACAACAATCAAAACCCTCTGTTTTCACAGGACAGTGGACGGATGAAATGAGGACAAAGACAGGGAATTGCATTCATTTGACAAAAAAAAAAAAAAAAAAAAGATACCTTAACACACCAAATTTCTGAACTCATTAGACTGAAGGTTTTCTAAAAAGACACTTAATCTATGTCGGATGAAAACAAAGAGCTTGATACAAAGGCATGTGTTTCAATGTAAAAGAACAGAGAAGGCCGTCCATCAGCGGCCACTACAAATGCAGCCTTTGTTTACGACGGGTCCTGTTATTCTTTCATCTATTCCCAGGAGGGGCGGGGCTAGCTTGTGATGGATGAGGGCAGTGAGAGGACATCAGCCGAACCCTGTGCCCCCCCCTCGACACGTACAGCTGTAGCATCAACCACAGGCGTGTGCCATAAACACAGATGCAAGCTCTGCACAAAGAGGCCCGGAACCGTATTTATATCACATCTACTCCACTGACACGAATCACACAACCCTGGGGGAGATGAGACACAGGCCCGAGTCCTCTGGTGAACCCACACATGCTTCATGGCTACTTGCCTACTCGCAGGATGTAAATAAATCTGTCAACCAAATAATTTTGTGATTTACTGATTCATATGACACTAAATCCATTCAGACTAATAAGACTAAACCAACAATCCTTTAAAATCTTAACCCAGTTAACCTGTTTTCCCAGATGTGGGTGGAGGATTAGATTGCTAAAGCGAGTTGCTATTGGAATTAAAGGCATCACAAATGAAGAGGCTAAACAAGGATCAAGAGAGAAGCTCAAGGAAGCACTTACTGTATGTTATTAATGGAGGTTGAGAAACATTTAATGAATGAAGAATGCTGAGAGGACTAAAGATGACACGCTCAAACGCACAAAACAAACAGATAAGTGGACATTTCTGTTTGTTAAGACACTTAAAAGACATCTTCTTAATACCATAGGGGGTTTAATATTTAGAGCTGTAGTCTCTTGGAAGACCGGTTGGTCCGTATGCTGTAATATGACCACATTCTGTCATTTTCATGAGGAGAAACACTAAAGACGCAAAAGACATCAATAATCTTACAGGACTTGTCCATTATATTTGGACAGACTACTTGGGGATAAACGTATTTAACGTACTAACTGCAGTAACTGACACCAAGTCAAAGAATTTACCTGCACGGATGTATTTTAGAAAAAACAGATTAAGGTTAAGGGTAAACTTTTCACTCTGCATATTAAAGTGAACAAAGAAAGATGGCGCGGCATCGACAAACGTAGGCTAACTTGACTGCAAGACGATGCAGCATCTGTTTCTAATATATTTAGATAGACAGATAGACAGATATAGATAGATAGATAGATAGATAGATAAAGAGATAGATAGATAGATAGATAGATAGATACTTTATTGATCCCGAGGGAAATTCAAGCATCCAGTAGCAGTAACATACATTGAGAGTTTTCTTCTCCTGTGAATAACGGACTTGTGGAAGAGTATGTACAATAAATATTAATATTTCTGTAATACTAGTCAGCTGGGGCCTGATATTAGCTTGCAGATCTGCAATTATCTGTACTCATGCAAATGTCAACGAATAACAAGAAACTGCAGTAGTAGTATCTGATATAAAGTTATTGAATACTTACTAAAACAATGGCATTCAGTATTCACCTTAAAATTCTTAAACTGCGAAGGCTATAAGTGTAGGTATATCTTCCATGCACCTTCAACCAAAGAGCAGGCATAACATAAGTTCACGACAGCGTAAACAATATCTGCGTTTCCATTTTTAGCTCGTCTGCCAGAATACACAGCACAAAGACCTATTTGCCACAGCAGATTATGAGTTTTCAGAAACTGAATGTGTGAGTTTTGCTACTTTCAGACAGCTGGTTGTTTCCCTTAATGCCAGCGCCGTATGAAAATCATGTTCCCTGACTAGAAACTTGAAAGCGACCATCACGTCTGCTTATGTTACAGTAATAGAGCCGTGCAGCCTGTGCAAAAAATGATCTCTGGATTTTCCTCCACAGGCAAGCAAACTGTAAAGAGGGATGTAAAGTGAGACACAAACTCTTGACAAAATAAAAGTAGCTGAATTGACGTTGCAGGTTGATCTCCCGTTATTACTAAACAAGCATTAATCGATAATCTTTTTGGCCGCTGACTCGTGCTGCAAGAAATGTGATATTGACAAAAACTCTGACATATATTACTAAAGAATATTTGACCACAAATTCCAAATAACTCAACAGGACTTCCTAACAGTGAAAAACAGCTGTGAAACGAGTCAGTGAAGCAAGACAGAAGTGGCAACACTTAGCCCTTCAACCGAGACTTCCACCATTGGCAGTGTTAACAAACCTGACCACAATGTATTCAGATAAAATCTGAATGACAGGATGATGTGGGCCGAGCTAAAGCAGCAGCTGTGGACAACCTTGACCCACGAGGCTGGGCTGAAAAAGCAGAATGGTCTAGAAGTGACTTACTAGGGGACTATTCAGCATTCTCCAAACTGACTGTAGAAAGCTCCTGAATAGCTCGTAACCGCCACAGAACTACGATAGCACGTCTAAAAGGACAATAGTGAGTAACAATTGCAGCACAAGCATACAGAGCAGGAAGCAGATTTCTTCTTCTTCTTCACCTCTGGTTTAACCTAACCCCGCAGGCCACTGTATAATTCCGCTGTAAATGATTTACAAGAGTTATTTTCAAAATGTGACACATCTCAATAAATTGTTTAAAAGCACGTTTGCGAGTTAACACCCATCTTCATAGTAATGCAGGGTGTATCATTACAAGCAGAACAACCTGCCCAAAGGAGGAGTATGGATGATTTAAAATGTCACAATAGAGACCGAGATTGCAAAATCAGCAGATGACCTTTGTGGGTGAGGTCAAATAGTCAAAAACCTAATTTATTAATCAAATAGTTTGCTCAATAACTCTACCAAATGTTAAATAAATGTGCTGCTAACATGGACGGAAATTGACCGCTGACCATCCAGTGGAGAGGACATTTCTTTAGCTTTATCTTTTTCGTAAAAGAACAATGGAGTCTTTGAAATGGTACAGAGCACGGCCCTGTGTTATCAAAGATTACACTGTCTCTCAATTTCCGTCAGGTTGCCACTGTGGCATGTGTGTGTCAGGCAGAGGTTTTCGGGGAGGTGAATTTAAGCATTTGCTGCAAAATGCAATGAAATCGACTCGGCAAGCTTGGTAAATGTATTAGTTTGAAATGGATTTTTCATTCATAGATTGTTTGAATAAAAGCTAAAAAGATTAATGGGGAAATTTCAGTTCATTTTTAGTGGTTAAAGGTTTAACTAGCTGCTCAGATTATAGTCAATGGATTGATTTTACAAAAAAAACACACTGTCGTACACAGCGGCTGGTTTATTCTCACCTGTACTGCAAAGGGTGTTTGATATACTGCTCAGGATTCGCAACAACCTGACTTTCAGTCGGTTGATCTTCAGTTTCAGGTGCTTTCTGAGGAGACAAAAGACATCACACGCATCGGTTGAATACAAAAGACTCATTTAAATGATCGGTTTATTGTCAGCTTCATCCCTGCATGCCCACCGACCGGCATCATGAATTAACATTGAGATTTTATGTAGGTGGGACATGTTTAATATGTTTTACCAATGAGACAAGAAGCTAGATGTTAAATTAAGTCTTCCCCTGACATTTAGTTTATTAGTATATGTAGGTAACAGCTTCCTAAACCCTATATAACAAGCTGAATTATCTAAACTAGAGGCTAGCTGACAGGCTATTACACCTACACCACAGATAGCTTCCACACACCCCATTTAATAGTCACTTTTAAGCGAAATATAATGCAAGTATTAATTTTAAAGCACTCTAATAGCTCCATAACATCAACATTTAAACCATTACACGTAGCAGCTCACAGAAAAAACGCCAGCTTTAGACTGAAACGATAAAAAAACCCGACAAATTAAAGCTAACTTCACAGTTAACGTTTGCTAGCACTAGTTTTAGCAGACGTGCTAGGCTAGCTACAGGCTAAATACACACGTGTCCAGATTGTTATAAAACCCATCAATAATATAATGGTGTGGGCATTTAAAGCTGGTGGCAATTGTTTAAAATCATCGCACCACGTTGAGTGTAATACCGAGGAGGATTAAAACAAATCGTTGGTTGGAGTTTGAATGAACGACGTCCAGTCAGTCAGTCCCTCCCTGCCAACAAAGTCAGGCAATGCCTTATCCATCACATTGCTGTGCATGCTAACGCTAATGCACGCGAACATCTGCCGGCGGAAACACAATCATTTCACCGGAACACTCGGTCCGTTTCAAAGGAGTAGTGTTACGTTAAACGGTCACAAGAAAAAACCGAAGGTGTAGCTAGTCTTTTGGAGCACATTGGTCGATTTTTTTTAAAGCTAGCTCTTGTGTCTCTTACCGGCTCCGATGTCGCCATCTTGACGGTAGAAACGATCTGCCCGTTCGGCGCTTCTGCGTCACTCCCAACCACTCACACTCCTACGGAGGCCGCCTCGGTCCAATTCAGAAGCGAATGGCTTAAAACACGCTTCCGTACATCCCCTTGAGAAATAACACAACCTGTTTTAGATCTTGTAAACCACCACACAGAGTGTATGATTTGAGATCAACCAGAAGCCAGTCTTTGGTTGATAGCGTCAGTCGGATTGTGTCACGCCCACTGTTATAATAAATAAAGGATTATCGTACCTCATCCTATAATTAAAATAATAAGTGGGATCAAATGCCACTGAATCATCAGGCTTTCTGTACTGGAGATTACAAGGTTCATACACAACATAATTAATCCAGTCAGGCTTTTACAAACACATCATTAAAGTGCTGTACTTGATTAAAACACAGAGGTGAAATGTGAGTGGTTCTTTTGTTTGTCTTATTTATTTAAAGCCCTGATTGCAAATATAAGTGATATAATAGCTAATAATAACAACCTGACGACATACACCATTATTTGCAGACTGATGACTGCTCACCTGGAAGTGTTTCCATTGTCGTCTGTGCTATGTGCACTGCGTTTCTGTTGGTGTTGTTAAATTGACGTTTTCTTAATTTGCTTGTTTTTTTGGCAATTTTTTATGAGTTTGTTTGAGTTGCCGTGCACTAGGTGTAATGTTGCACTATTTACTTGTCCATTTATTAGCTGTAGTACACGGCATATAGGCTCAGGCTGGAGTTATGTTAATATAGGCAGGCTGAGATTCATGTAAAAATGTACTACATGAATAAATAAAGTTGTAACTTGTCCTCTTATACCCTTAAAATGGCATGGTGTGATGCTTTAAATGCATTCTTCTCCTAAAGTTTCAATACGTGACTACACAAATAAATACCAAAGTCATGTTACATTGTTATTTAGTACACGTCGAATCACTGAAGTCTTCGATGACAAGTAAATGTTGGATTTTTCAACTTTGCCACTCTTCTTCCGCTTTATTTCTGCTGCCCTCAATAGAGGAAGGCACATTTTAGTCTAAAATCAAAAGCTTGGGTACTCAGACCTTACACCATGCCCCAAACACGCAGCTTGGTCACATGTGGTCTGCTGGATGACCACATGTGACAATGACACCTGATGATAGTCACGAGGATCTCCAGTGTGCTGTCTGTGACACGGTGGCACTGGCTCCTAATGTGAACTGTCACTTTTGATTCTCTAATTTCCATGAACAACCAGTAAATGTGGAGAGCAGTGTTACGTAATTTAAGTGGTTAAATCCAATTTTGAAAACCTAACTTCAGTATTCTGTCTTGGAGACAACCCCAGTGCCACTTCCTTATTTAAAGTGACAAGGTACAGCTGTAGTTTACTTCATAATGTGCAGAAAATGGAGATGTTCTTGAATGATTGTTTGCATGATCCGTGAAGGTGTTACATCCTTCTGCACCCGCAGTGGCCTTGCAGTGGCAGTGTAAGTGTGTTTGGGGGGGTACATGGACTTGGTTGCCTTAAGCTGCCACACCTATGAAGGTGTAGATAAAAGTAGTGTTCGGAAAGTCCTGCAGAAATCATTCTCTGCTGGTTTAAGAGAATTAAACTTTATTTTTCTGGTGTCTAGTCCCTTTATGTTGCAGGATCATGAACACAAACAACGAATGAGTTTCCTCCTCTGTGATACTTTGTCAGACGTACAGAGAAAGTCACAACTCCAATCTGCATGTCTCATTAGACCAATCCAATTAGACAATTGTTTTATTGTCTAAACCTGTTCTCTATGGAGAGAACGGGAGAACGTAAAGGTTGAACCCCAGCCAAACTGTCTTCAGCTCAGAAACATCTTGGAAGGATGCTGAGAGAGCCGCCTGGACCTTTGCCAGTCACTGCAGACGGGTTCCTGAACCCATAAATGACATTTCACAGAGTGGACACCAACTTTAGCAAAGCTGCTCATCACCGCTAATGAGATGGAAACGGTGCCAGCAAAACCGTGGCACCATATCTGACAAGTGGGGTGTAAAGGGATATGCTCTGTCCTCCTGCTCACTGCCATCTTCATCCATTCCATCTTATTGATATTATTCATCGTACCAATTGCATTCATTGTGTGCTACTGTGTGCTTTTATTGTATATATTGCATTTTATTGTGTATAGCTGCTATAGTTTTTTTATCTTTATGCTGCTAGTTTCTATTTTTATTGCTTCCGAACCAAAGAACTGCCAAACTGTATTTAGTTGTTTTTCACCGGACAATGACAATAAAACTTAATCTTAGTCTTAGATCACCAATTCTACGGAGGTGGCAAAGAGGATGAAAGGAGCTTCTGAAAACCTTACTGATGGACACAATGGCTGACACGCAACTGCCAGAAAGGTAACCAATGAGAGGTTTTATATTTGTGTTTATCTTCATCATGGTGTGGACACAACAAATCCAGTAGCACCAAGTCTGTTTCAGAGATGCTGGGAGCCATGATTGCTTTTACTTGAAAAGAAAAAGAGTTAGTTTGTTTAAGAGAATCATCATTTGACCAATAGCTACAGCTACCTGCTGCACGATGTTGAACTGGCTGCATTTACAAATCTCTCTTCGACCTTTAAAGCCCCCAGAACTGCAGCTTTACAGAGTTGGATCACAGTGAACGTGATGCTCACCGGCCAAGGGATCATGGACTGACTGTTGCAATAACATTCCTGACATTAATGATAACGTGACTCATGATGTTTTCCACCTGAATAACTTGCTGCATGAAGAGAAGACCAGACACTCAACTCCTGAGGGATGGAGTTGATGGTCTTGGCTGAATGTGGGTGAGTGGGTGGAAAGCCCAGATGACTAAGGTGCTGACACGTATTTAAGGACTGACTCCTGTGCATTGAATCACTGTGACTGAATCAGTAGTGGGGGCATTTTTCCAGTTACCCAAGACAGATTATTTTTCTGATTTGTTGATGCTTGATTGGTCAAAGTTAATCAAGGATTACTGATTATGTTATTACACTAATGATAATCTAATGCTAGTGATATATTTTCCTCTATACACCTATCTGAACAGAATTAGTAGATTAGAGATTTGTGTAATAAACTACTATCATGTGAGAACTTAATGCTCAAAATATAATAGAAATTATTACATCTAGTAAGTAGTAGTTTGTAGTTCCTCTTCAGAACAAACTAAACACCTTAACAATGTGAGTTCACGAGATAAACTGTAGAAAAACAAGCAGTGTTTTAGCCTCAAAGTCTCAAACTTCAGTAACTGAAATATCCGAGCAGTGAGTCATGCAGCAGTTGTGGGAAATCCAGAGTGAAAAAAGGGAGAGGCAATCATGATCAGGTCCAAAATATAAATATGACTTTATTTCACAATCCCAAAAGAGATCAGCCATCCATAAAAGGAATGCTAAATTTAGTCTCTTCTCAAGTCTAAACTGGATATACTTTCAGCAACGTACAGTAATTCAGTTTCAAAATAAGCAAGATCACCCATTGTCTAAACACCATTAACAATACAGTAAAAACAATGTGGTTCACATACATATTTACACATTTTCTACTAAGAAAAGTTTTTTTTTTTTTCTGTTTTTGAATGCTGGTGCTCGTTAACTCCTTGTTGGTACAAAAATGTTCAGTGAGGACTGAGAACGTCGCCCGCAGTAAATCGAAAAAGAAACATTGACGACTGTAATTTAATCATTTAAAAACAGTTTACATTCATTTCTTTTGTCTGTGATTTTTGAAAGCTGGGCTATCTGTGGAAGACATCTGAGCTCTAGGTGGACATCTGCACGACAATGTGCTTTACATACTTGACAAAAATCACAATTAATGCATCTCGTTTTGTAATGAGCCGGAGAAATGATAAAACTACCTTTGTGTTGAATCATACATCTCATCAGTGAGTGCTGAGTTTAAAAAATAAAAGAAGCACCATGCTATCGCCGTTATATAAGTATATAACCAGGTTAAGTCAATGCATGTACCTTGCCATGTTCTCTGTTAGCACCAAAAGCAAGTTTAAGTGTGTAAAAAACTAAACTAAAATGAGTCTACAGGAAATGTTATGTATGCCATCAGTGTTAGTGTGAATATCAGTGAAAGGTCTCTATTGGTTGTGCTAAAAATGAAGAGCTTCTCTTTCATGGGTTAAAATCCTGATTATTCACTAGGAGCTGACACCAACCCCTTTATTCGGACCCTGTAAACAAAGTCGAGCACCTGAAAATCACCTTAGGCAAATCGTCTGAGTGGGATCTGATGTTTTAAGTGGTTTTACGATAAGAGCATAGAGGAGGTATCAGAAGATAGAGTTTGATTATTCAGCAGTGTCGAACACAGTTTCGTATTCAAATCCAGGGTATGTGCTGGTAATATTCGGTGGACATATCTGACACTTTTTTTTTTGACACACACAAAAAAAAGAATAGATCTCATTAGCACCATTAAAACGCACAGTAAGCTTTTGAATTCCTATAATCACGCTTGTTCCCTATGTGAGACTTTTGTATTCCTTTTCCAGAAGCTGAAAATAAGTGTCAATATTGATAAGCACGTCACCGATGCTGCGTTTCATGATTCCTCATTACACTAATTTCATTAGATATGCACGTCCATTAGCAATCAAAAGAACGGGAAATACTGTAAAAAGAAAAACGGGGTTCATGCTAAACTGTCATATATATCTCTGTCTGTACAAACATCTTCAGGCTTATGGACTGGGACCGTTTTCAAGTTAAGTTTAGGAAAATAAAAAAAGTGCTTCTTAATATGCCATACATATCTGTGAATAAAAGACAAACCATCCAAATGTAGAGAAAATAAACAAAACAACAAACCAAAGAAGTAAATTTCTTTCCTCAGCCGCCGCCAACAGAGGCAGCAGAAGGAAAAGCACAATGCTACATGTGACAATCTGTAGTAAATATATGCACACTATTAGTCTTGTTTCCTACATTATGTGATGTCTGCTTAAGAGAGATTACAGTGAGAATGGCACCGATGTAAAAGCCATCAAGGTTCGCCTCATGAAAAGAGAACTACTGGCTGAAATAAAAAGTGAAGTCCTAAAATAAACTCTGAGCGTCAACACATAATGCAGGATATCATAGAAATCTTGCAGTAAACAGGCGTAACACCAGAAATTAAATAGAAATCGTTATGATCAGAATAAATAATCACATCTTTTTTTTTTTTGTTCTTAATCCTGTATATAAAACCAGTTTAAAAACGTCTTAAAATGCTTCAAAGCACCTTCTCTTTACAATAAAAACCGACACCGAGACTCACAGTTAAAAAGCCGACACACTTTGGTCTTCCTCGTCCACTTGAAGGCAGACACGAGGAAGGACAAAGTGAACAGATATTAGAAAAGCACAATGAAAATGACATAAAAATGAGAGTAGCAGTTTGAAGTTGCTTGAGGTAAGGCAGAAGCACAGGGTGTGGGAGTTTTCTGTGTGTTTGGGTGTAAAACATGTCGACTAAGTCCAGCGATTGTAAGGTCCTGTCACTTGGGTAAGAGCGTACGGGGACACGGTGATGACACCATCCCTGGGGAGAGTACTTGTCTGACGTGTGGGGACATTCATAATCCTCCTCGTCTCCTCTGCCTCCTCACCCATTTCCTCCTCTCCCTCCGCCCCTCCAGCACCTTGGCCGCTCCCCCCGCCTTTGCCCAAGACGCCCTCCATCCTCAGTCTCTCGGCCTCCTCCTCCCGCTCCCGTTCTCGCTTGGCCATTTTGGCGTCCCACATAGCCATCCCGTGGCCCGGCTCATTCAGGGACTTGTGCTGGTAGAAGACCAGAGAGATGCGAGTGGGGTGGCTGCGATTCGGCCTGAGGATAGGGGTGGTGGCGTGGAGCTCCCGGCGCGCACACTCGATTAGGATGGAGCCGTGTGACGGTGCCACGGCCACGCCGCCTATATCGTGGTCCAGGAAGTTGTGCTCGCTGTCTGACCACACCTCTTCCTGTTTAACTTCCTCTGGTTCAGGGGGTGCAGTTTGTGTGGGGTGAGGGAGAGCTGTGACCAAAGGGAGATCATGGCCTCTGACCTCTCCTGCGACATCTCCTGCAGCCCGGTGGAGTCCATTGAGCCTGCTGAAGAGCCCCTCGGAGGTAGGTCTGGGGGAGAAGGAGGAAGGAGGAGGAGGAGGAGGAGCACTCCCACAGGAGGAGAGTCTGCTCTGAGGAGAACAGTGCACCTCATTGGGCTCAGCTTTGAAGGGACTGGGGTAATCAGCAAAAGTGTTATCGGGAGGTATACGTTCTGATGGAGCGCTCTGGCCACCAGGAGCTGGAGAGTAACCATTCATGATGTCACTCTTATAACTGAGAGCTGAGCCGTTCTGTCCAAACTGGAGGCCATGATGACCGGGGGAGATGACCTCCATCTGTGGGGTGAAGCCTGCACCCGGACTGGGGTAGCTGCCGGTGCTCTGTCTGTAAGTGCTAGCTTGATTCCTCTCCGGTATGTACCTTCCATCACTGGCAGGTCTGGGTGGTAGCCTGTAAGAGCCGTAGTAGGCCTGTGGCTCTGTTTGTAGAAAAACACGTATTTTAATTGTACTTGTATCACAAAACATTTATAAAAATTTACTGACAGTTTATTCAACACAACTCGAGCAGAGCTGCCAATGTGCTACCTTTGTTGGGGGTTTCAGCTTTCACTTTCCCAGGAGTTAGAGGAGTCAGCCCCATCTTTTTCTCCATTTTCTCGGCTTGAGCCTTCAGACGAGCTTCTTGCCTTATCTTGCGGGCTGATTTTACCGGCTCAGCCAGTAGACGCACCTACAAAGTAAAATGTAAAATATGACACTTGTAAAAGCTATAGTTACACATAAACAAATGTCTGTTGCATTTAAGATCTTGCTGAACAAGTTCACACAATGCTGTCTAAGCTTATCAGTGCACCTCTCTGTGTTTTATAAACATGTTCTCTGTGGTAACATTCCTGTGTTGATGCACTGGGAGCAACATCTTTAATGACAACCAACAATGATTGAGGGGAGCAATAAAGCAACTGCAAGAAGGTTGGATGAAAACCAGGAATATAGCGGAGAAAGGGAAGTTATTTCTGTGAAATCTGGTTGAAGAGCACGGTAAACAAAAGCATCTGACGGTCCAGATAAAAAAGAAACTTGGCAATTACCCGAGAGGACAATCACGTATTACCACCAGTGTGGCTCATTCCTCATTTCAGATCGTTAAAAAAAGAGAAGGGAGTTAGAGATTGTTGCCTCTTCTCATCTTACAAAAACTGTTTATGTAATACTCCCACTGCCAGAGGGAGGAGACAAAAGTTCCACACTGTAGCTTTAATAAATCTTTTGCAACAAAAGATGTGAATCACTAACAAAACAAACATGATTACATGTAGCAAACGCCGCATTCCTGTCAACTCACCTCTCGGGGAAAGGAAGACAGAACTTGCAGAGCGCCACTCTGCATCTTGGCCCACTGTCCCTCAACACGGCCAAACTCATCCCTTTCAGAGATCTTGTAAAGCGGCAGCACATGGAGCTGCTCATCTTCCGGTATGTTACGCACTGCTCGGTTATCTTCCTTGGTTAAAGTGCAAACCTGAAAAGTCGAGTTGTTCAACAATATCTGATCAATACCTGAAAAGACTGACCCAATAACTAAAACCTGATGAAACAGACCGGGGCTGTGTCACCCTCTTACCACAGTGCTGCCGTTATTCATGTTGCTAGTGTCCTTGTGAGCGTGAGCACAGAAATCCACGCAGGCAGTGACCCCAGAGAAAGGACGTCCCTCCCTCCTGCCCAGCCGGCAGTCCTCCCCTGCTGTCTCATTTTCCACCTGTGAGAGGTGAAAGGACAAGACAAGAAAGAGTTTGGGCTTGTGCTGAAGACTATAAAAGACACAAGAAAAATCCTTTTGTATGCGAAAGCACACATTTTCAGTCTGGACGGTTACAAACTCAAAACTTCACATAGTTTAATTAAAAGCAAAATACATAAATCCGGAGAAAAAACTGTGATAGAGGAGAAAGGCAGCACTATAACATGACATCATGTCTATAAATACTAGTCGAGGACAGCTGAGGAATATCAAAGGTGCTAAATGTTTCCTACCTGGTTCTGGAAAGCCTCAGGAGCCAGTCTTCTGTAGAGAGGTGCGAGTTCAGAGGCGAGACCTTGTAGGTTGTTCTCTATCTTCTCCTCCTAAAAGTAATAGATTGAACACAATCGCTTTAAACATCTTGTTTTAAATGTAGTTTACTTCTAACCGTTTATCCAAGTGATTGTAATTTTGATGCTAGCCACAAGGAGGCAAAAAAAATAGATCAGATGAGCTAAGTCCGCCTTGATGAGGAATAGAATGAGATTCAACAATATTGTAAGAAGGAGAGTCCACATTGACTGCACACAAAATATGTTCTAACATAACTACAACACCAGGAGAAACCAACAAGACAATAGTAGATGATTTTCTTTAGGATTTGTGAAAACTGAGCTGCTGTCTCTCTCTTTGATGCTATAAATCAACACACTCCCTCACCTCCTCCCGGTAGTCTCCAAGCAGGCGAAACTTGCGGGGCACTTTGCTGCGGGCAAACTTACATCCATTGAAGTACATGCTCCAGGAGCAGCCAAAGGAAAAAGAAGCTCCGCAGGTGTCCGGGTCCAAACCCTGACACGCACATGTGCGGCTGTGCAAAAGGAGTGGAGGGAGAAGAATTAAAAATAAAAAAAAAAAGCAGGGTGCAAGAACAGTCATTGAAAACACAAAGAAAGAGGTGCTCACTCTTCGTTGAGGGCACAGCGGCGGCTGGTGGGAGAGCCGTATTTAAAGAGGGTGTCCGTGAGGTCCTGGTAGAGGTGGTCCGCCACCGTCCGAGGGATTCCCTCCCACGCCAGGATGAGGATCACCAGCACGGCCGTGTCACAGCGGTGCCCTGGTCTTTGGCGGACCAGACACAGCAGCTTCTCCTCTTCACTGCCGCGCCGGATCACCTGTCACACGATTTTGTACACACAGAAAACAAGTGTGCAGATGACTGACAGATGAACGACAACATCGCAACACAGACAAATACAGCAAAGTATTTTTTTAAACAACATCACAAATATCCCACTGAGTTAGAATCACTCTCACTGATTAGCCAAGCCACCGGACCGTGTTAACGAATGGTTTAAAAAGGGCTATGTTTTGGTCTTTATGATACAATGGGAACCAGTTAATAATCCTAATAATTAAGTATTCCTTTTAAGTGTTCATTTTGGATCTTTTCACATGACAGCGCATAAAAAAAGTTTATAACTATGCTAAATAAAGCTAAAAAAAGCAATAACAAATTGTTTCCATGACACTTTGTATCACGAGAACTCGTCTTCTTCCGGCTAGCAACCCTAGAGTTGTTGCTGCGTACATATTTAAATCAAGACAGACGCCTTCTCGCAAACAAACAATGTGCTGTTCCCGAAAGATATGACAAAATACAAAAAAAAAAAAAAAAAAGAAGCGAGAAGCGAAACCCCAGCAGCACTTGAGAAACGAG
The DNA here is from genome assembly GCF_963514085.1 of Chelon labrosus. Lineage (NCBI taxonomy): Eukaryota > Metazoa > Chordata > Actinopteri > Mugiliformes > Mugilidae > Chelon > Chelon labrosus. Next base: position 15,041,966 of record NC_140348.1, read on the forward strand.
TCATGGCTGCTAGCGATGGACACAGAAAACAAATGCGCACGGGGAAAGCACCTGTGGCTTAAACCGCCCTCGTCGAGCGAATCGATAACGGCCTTGGTGAGTCAGTTTTTAATATTATATTTTTCCATGCGATAAACATACAAATGCCTGAAATAAAGCAAAAATAAACATCTGACGTGGACAGATGTGATCACAATAAACGTTCGTTGTGTTCGTGATCCAAAATATACTGCGGTGGGCTCGGCTTCAATGTACAGCAGACACATTCAGGACATTCAGGACGATCAGGAGAGCATGAACACAACACACTAACCACTTACCCATTTAGCTATTGGACACCCCTGGGAGCTCTTGCCTTCTTTCCCAGTGTAAACAACAACTTCCACTCTTACTGCATTCCCTTTGGCACCGTACCTGTGATTCACACACACACACACACAAGATATAATACATCTGAGCTACTGACAACAGTAACAAGTGTTTATTATTATTTAAACTTGACAAAAAAACATTAACAAACATTTGTAGCCACGGTTGTAATCAATAAACTGGGCAGACTGTCGTTTTGTCAAGTAGTCCACACTACTCCAGACCAGTGATGCTGTAGAAACACTAACTTAAATAATGTCTATCCACTGAAAACTGCTGAATTTGAATTTTTCGGTTAAGAGTGGCTGTCACATGGACGCTGACAGACCACAAGTTGTTTCAAACAAGCTGTCATCTTGGTTTACAGGCCCCTCGTCTCAGCTCTAGGGGTTTCCTGTTTGAGCATGCTGTGTTAGTGTGTGTGTGTGTGTGTTTAGAGAGACAGCCTGAGCTTTTTCAGCAACGCTTCCTTTTAATGACAGAGTGGCTGTGACCCCGCCCCATTCCACGAAGCCTGTGGCTGACTCGTAGGCTTTGGTTGTAAACACGCCCACACAGTGTAAATAACGCTGCCTGTAGTTACTCTACCTGTTCTCCATCAACTCCCTCACTGCAGTTACACTGGGTCCTGCCCCAAGGTGAGTGTAGTAAGGGCCTTCCTCCTTTTCAATGATTTGGTCTGTGGAAAACAAAAAAAATAATGTTAATTAAAGCACAATGACCCGATCAGAGACTACAGTTCTATAAGTGCCGCTAATACATTGATTTACTTAGTGGTCACCAACTAGCAAGTACGCATTTCAAGACCAAATACTTCATAATGGGTCAACGAGGACCCCAAAGCCTCCTCTATATAAGGCAGAGAAATGCAGCCTTCTTTTGCTTGAACTGGTCATTATGAAATATCTTGCGTGTGTTTATATCAGACAGAGAGAAACAGAAAATGAGAGTGAGTTTCAGGTCAAAGTGCTGCAGTCTTACTCGAAAGCAAACTTTGATAGGAGACCTAGTTACAAAGTGGAACATATCCAAGGTGACACACATGCAGGCGCTACACACTTTTCTCATGATCCAACTCACCCACGCATTGACAGGATGGAAGATCAGCCAGTTTTTTGGAAGGTGTATTAAGCAGGTTCTTGGTCGGGGTGTCCAGAAAACTCATGGGAGACTCCAGAAAGCTGTTGACGCTGTTCTTGGATGGAGTTGACTCTGCAGAGTGGCTCTGAACCCCATCGGTAGCCGTGGACAGGATAGTGACGGGTCCTGACCTTTCCAGCTTGTAGTAACCCTGCTGGCTTGGAGGAGGGGACTGACGACCCCCGGAGAAGCCGTTAGCCAGACCATGGTGCCCAGTGGTATGGTTGAGAAAAGCGGGTTTTACTGGGCTGGTGTTAGGATCAGCCCCGTGCGGCAAGCCACCATAGGGCTGCGATACCTGAGATAACAAATGCCTTTCACACTCCTCTGGTCCTGCAGCGTAACCGTTGCATGGGTTGTGTTGGTGAAGTGGACCATTGGAAAGGGACCATGGCTGGTTTTCGGGACCAGGAGTGTGATTGAAGCTTTTGTTGTAGTTCTGAGTCTGCTGCCCTAAGAGGGTTGCATTGTGATGGATGAGTTGCCTCCTTTCCTCTTGAGCCTCAGCCAAGTATCTCTTCAGATCAATCTGAGTCTCTGGCAGGAATAGGTTCTTCTTGTGATGAAGGCCAGACTTTCCCTGCAGGAGAGTCTTCTGGCCCCTGCTTTTGTGCGGCGTTTCTCCGTTTGGCATACGTTTAGAGAGGGGGGTCCTGCGGTTGACTCCCTCATTTAATCCATCACTTTTTCTCTTCCTGGGCTTGGGAGGCGTAGCTTTTGTTTTTTTTACAAGGGTCTTTTTCGGAGTGGGGGGTTGCTGGGATTTGTAGTTATATTTGATAGCCGGCACAGGGGTTCCTCTCAGAGGGTTGTTCTCTGACAGCAGGTTGTGTCTGGATTGGATGATGAAGGCCAGGTCTGCCAGCTGAGCTGCCACCTCCTCTTCGTCTCTGTTTCTCCTCACTTTACCAACCTCCCCGCCTGCGCTCCCTCCAAACCAACGCTCATGATCCTTGCTGAACTTCATGTCACTGGTGTCTTTGTAGCTGCATTCTGACTTGATGACATGAGAACCATAGCCCTGGTCTGTCCTCCTGCATGGTGCTTTATCGCTGTCTGAGCTGGCCTCTAAGAGGTCCTGCAGAGACAGTTTGGGGTTAGAGCTCCAATCCCGGGAACGCTGGATGACATTCCCCTGTCTGGCCACAGGGGGGTGTATGACTGACGTCTGGTGTAGTGGTGAGCTGATGACCGATACTTTGTTGTAGCGGATAGCTGCTGTAGGTTTAGCTTCTTGCAGGGCTGTACTGGTATTGGAAGTTGAGAAATGTTGACTAGAAATGGGATGTTCACACCTACTTTCAGCTTTAATGGACCCTGGGGTGCTTTGAGGTATAGCTGCCAGCTGAGTCAAGGCCTCAATAGCAATAGCCTGATCAAAACTAAGATTTCTCCTCTCTGCCAAAGACTGCACACTTGGTATCAAGACATTTGGAGGAGATTCACTTTTTATGGGCTGAGGAGTCCTTTGCAGGTTAACAGGAGTGCTTTTCTGACACAAGTCATTCTTTAAGTCTTCTTTCTCTTTTTTGACAAAGTGCAAGTCTGGTGGCTCCGTTTTGATGGTGTGAAGAATGGTAGAGCGGGAGCTGAAAAGTTTTTCCTCCAGTCCCTTCCTCTCTGTGACAGAAAGACACACAACCGCCGCCAGTGTAGACAGCGGGTCTTCGCACACCTCATCTTCATCACTCAGCTGTGTGGTGGTCTGTTCAGTGATCCACATCCACGGCTCCTCCAGTTTGATCTTCTTTAGTGGAACGGACATGTCATCTGGAGGAGTACTAGGTCCGTTCTCAGAGCAGTCTTTAGGGATTGCAGCTATTATAGTCCTCTGAGACTCTGTTGTCACTGTAGTCCTTTCATAAGCAGACTTCAGATCAGAGTGTGACACACTGTTCATATTAGCACCATTCGGTTTCGTCAGGTTCTCCACAGAACCGTTCTTAAAAGTCTCAGAAGAGCGTACATGTTGGTGAAGTGCATTGCTGGTCAGCTCCAGCCTGGGCTCTCGTTTAATAAGTGCTGGCCGTCCGCCTTGGTCTGAGGCCAGGTTGTGGGTGAGTAAGTGGGTGATGGGGGGAGATTGTGTATGAGGTATGTGGCCTTCCTCCCCCTCATCTTCCTCTGCTGCCATGTGGGTGTCATCCATCTGTGCCTTGCCTTTGCCATTTACCGACCCACTTTCTGGAACCACCTGAGAAACAAACAAGAAGAGAAGAGTTGACTCAACAAGCTCTGGCAGAGAACAGTGATTCAGCTTCTTCTAAACAGTCACGCCACACAGCATAACAGACTGCCTCGCAGCATGGCACGAGCATCTGCTGCAGCCACTACCAAGCCTGTGGAAAAAATTATGGCATGGGAGGAATCTGCATTCTATGAATCTTGCCAAAAGTGATCTCTAAACAGAAAAAGAATAAGTTGTTCACAGCTGAGGCTTCAATCAGGACTGCATTCCTGCCCAGGATGTGGAGTGTTGAAAGCCACAGACCCACAGGTAGCCGAGAGCCAACAAGTAAACATTTGGAGTCACGCTCGGTTCATGACTGCGTCACTACCGGTGGGTCACTGAGGGCATGAGTGAAACGTGCATGTACATGCTGTGTTTGTGCTGGGTTTGTAGGTATGTTTCTGGCCATGCGTGTGTTTACACACATAGCTGCCCTGCCACGTTAAACCATGTGTATTGTTAAGTGATTGATTAACCCACGTTAGGCTTTACTTGCTCAAAACACTGATGACCCCTCAGCGAGGACAAATTCTGATAGCCAGGATCACCCAAAGGTCTACAATACTGACGTATTGATTGCTTCCAAAAGCCTTGCTGAAAACACAGTAACACAGACTGGCTTATAGTGTCCGAGGAAGCTTTATCAAGGCTTTGAGGAGAGTAGTTTTGCTACTACAGTGTGCAATAATAATGTAGTTGACATGCTATCTTAATGACTTAAAAGGGCAACACTTTCCTGATAAAATATCTCCAGCTTATATACAGTATTCCTGCAACTGAATATGTGAAAGGCTTCTTTATATTTCAGCATTTGAAGAGATCAACTGAAGTCAAGCTGCTTCTTATTTTCAGACCCCCCCACCACATTCAGAACAGCAGTCTGATTAAAAATGTTGCAGCGTGACAAAGATAAAAAAATATACCGCATCATGTGCCAACAATCAGCTGACGAAAGTATCTTAAACTCATTTGCAGGAGCTGCAGGATGTGAACTCGCTCTTGTGAGCTGCTGTGTGTACTTTATGTTTACGTGTGTGAGACGTATCCCATTCTCCCTCTAATGAACTGGTGTCACCGGAGGGGAGCTGGAGATTGCTTCTTTATCGCTGTTTACCTGGCGCAAACAGCCATTAAAGTCCATGACAGCCACTGTTTTAATGTGTTTTACAGCTGGAGATGTGTACTCCAAACTGACAGATTAAGAGTAAGCAGCTACAGCTCTTCAATATAAACCAGACTCCACTGAATCCACAGACCAAACAAAAAACACTTGTGTTTATCACTTGCATGTGCTCTGGTTAAATTTTTTCTCCTCATAGGGCACAAGCCAGGTTTATATTTTTACACTTTTTAAAGCATTTAACGACATAAAAGAGCCTCAAGTATATAGAAACACACCTTTTCACAAAACCGACCCAAAGTTGGAGCTGGAGTTTAAAATGTTCTGCTAAAATGCGTGTACAGTGAAAAACAGCCTTGTGACATCCCACATGTGACGGCTGTTAAGCAAAGGCACCATTCGTAGGGGAAGAACGTGCTGAAAAAATAAGAGATGACACAGTCTTCCAGAGTTAAAAGCAATAAATTAAAGCTGAAAAGCAAAAGGTGTCAAATGCAGCACTGAGGTCTGAGAAGATTAATACTGTGCAACCTCCTGTATTGGGTGTTTAACGGAGATCTGCTTCTGTCAGAGAGAAATTCTTTCTGGAGGTCATTTATTAGTCATGGCGATCGGTATATTTAGTTCGAGCTGACTGATCAAAGCTGTCAAAACCACATTTCATACCAGGCACTTTAATACACGTCATATCGTTTCCTGTCTGTGATTACTCAATTTATTCTAGGGCTTTCATTTACTTTGTGATATTTGTGAAATCTATCAGTCTGGTAAAGCGACTGATTCTCAACCTAGACCGTGTTTCTGACACCCGAGCAGCTGCTGTGTGAATCTTGCTGCATTCACGAAAGCGTGAAAAAGCAATATGTGCACATGTGCTGTTAGGAGCACATGTGCGATTGAAGTCAATGAATAACATCTATATCATTATTATCTCTTTAGGAATGTTTTTTTTTTTTTCCAGATGGATTGCTAAAAATACATCAAACGTGCTTTTCTAGATAGAAAACTGTTGCTCTTTGATTCTGCTGGACTGACCCTGCTGAACCTGCTGTATTTCCTTTTAGTAGAAGCTGAATTGTCATTTGGCAATTGAGCAGTGACTATGGAGCTGTTAGTGATTAATAACATGTTGAGATCAGACAATATCCTGGAGCTGATTGATCACAGTCTTGTCACTGATGTGGCATTCCTGATCCCTTTCCAATCCACTTCCTCTTTAGTCCCTTGCGCTGTCCGTGGCTGTGTTTTACTAAACTATAAACTGATGCAACAAACAGGTGTAGCACAAGCTGAGGCGACACCAGCGGCGTCAATGCACGCGCCACGTATAAACGGGGCCGCCGCAACATTCAAATTAGAGGAAGAGTGAAAAAGATGGGGCGCAGGGCAGGAGAGAAAGGAGGGATACGGTGGTGTCACAATGAACTGCTTTCAATGACAAAGCAGCACTGGCCGTCTTCCAGCGCTGCACCAGACACACGTGTGTTTGAATGCATGTGTATGCGTGTGCGTCCATGTGTTTAGGATCTGTAGCCGACATCAAAGTGCAGCCCATATTTTCAGTTATGTTACAATCAGTCTTACGATAACAAAAAGCCTAACGCAAGATGTAAATGTAGAGTCATGTGTTCTCATTTAGCCCCTGGGTCTCTGAAGAGACTCTGGGTTGGTGATGTGTTGGGGCTGTGCCTTTGTGTTGCGCTTGTTGCATCTGCTTCAAGACATCTGAAGTCACTCTCACACGTACATACTGCTCTTACTGCAAAACAGTCTTTTTCTATTGTCTTAGATAAACATGGTCTAACTGGTGTGCGTGTCAAAGCTTTAAGAATCAACAAACCGTGTGCTCGAGTAGATAAGGCTGAGTGCTTCGCACACAAACACACGTTCAGAGACCTGCCATAGCAACATAAGTATGAGCACTTCTTGAATCCTAACAACCCCCGCTCTCTCTCAAGAGAGACATGGGTCTCCAAGGAGGTTTGTGGTTAGTGTGTAATCATTCGTTACTCAACAACACAACACACACACGACATGTTCATACATACACACCAACTACTACAACAAAAACAGAGACTTAATAGGCGGCGCTCGTCTTGTTCGTTTTGTGGCTAATCGCACGTTAGGACCGCCACCTCGCAACGCTCAGACAATAACACACTGAAAAAGCGTGCTTCCTTCCTGGCTCAGAGTGTAACTAGCGGTTTATGTGTGTTTCTCTGAACACGTGAGAATTTCCTTCATTCATTGAGTGAGCGTTTCCTGTCTGCGCTGAGCTCAATGTCGCAAAGTCGACTCGCTGCATAAAAACGGGTGACACAGAACGCTTTACATTGATGGCAATAAACCAAATAAACTTAAAAAGAACTCAAAGCTTAATCAACTCTTTCCGCAAAGCACGCAATAATATTACTATTATGATGTAGTAAGTGTAGCCTGCTGTATTAAAGTTAGGCTTGCAGGCACTCCACTCGTCAGAAAACAGCAGGTGCAGAAATATGGCTGTCCAGAAAAGGGGAAGAAAAGAAAAGGGGAAGCAAAGGGGCTCTTCATACGGTATAATGGCTAGAAAAGACGTGCAACAGGGAAAAAGCAGAGGGGACTCTGTTACCGTGGAAACTGACCTCTTTGTTGCTGAGTTTGTTGTCACATCCTTTAAACACACCTGGAAAAGACAAGTCAAACACTCACACACACACACACACAGGAGCCTAGGTCCTCAGTCATTTAGCAGGAACAATAACAACACCAGCTTCCAAATAAAGCAGCTCAATGCAGAGAGAGAGAGAGAGAGAGAGAGACCGAGAGAGACAGAGACAACCTCTACATGAGCTCCAGTGTAGCTGACCCATCTGCAGCGAGACAATAGACACCGGGGGTGAACAGTCTAGCTGCCTTTACCTTGTCTGTCCTCGGAAGAAGCCCCTCCAGTTTAGGCAGCATATCCCTAAAAGGTATTGGTGGCCATCTTGCTTTGCCGTCCTCCAGCCTCAAGAAAACGCTGGCTACAGTAGCCGTGCACAGGGCAAGCTCCCGGGTGTCATGACTGGGGTGACTGTGAGCCGCCGTAGCAAAGTGCTGCTACAGCAGACACACACGCTTGCCGCACACACACAGACGTATAGACACACACACATATGGGATGCCTTTCGCAGACGCAGACAGAGCCTCATCAGCCAATGGCGTGAGGACCTTAGCGGCTTGTAAATTATCTTCCATGCCTAGACTCTCCTAAACAAAGGATCCCCTATGTGGGCTTTTTACTCCAGCCCTACGCACAGGGATTGGAGGAAAGCTGTGGCATGGACATGCTGGATCTGGATCACAGGAAAACAACTCCATCACTGCTGAGATATTAACCCATGAGGCACTGAATTCTTTGCCCCACTGTTGTAATGATTACTCTGGTCTAATCGGTTGAGAGGCAAAAAAATAAAATCAATCCAAACTGCCCCATATCAGGAAAAATGCTAAACATTTGCAGCTCCCAGCTTATCATGTTTCTTGTAGCTTATCTTTGAGTTAGGGTTAGGGTTTGTTGGAACAAACAACAGGACTTTGGCTCAGCATTTTAAGAATTTACGGCCAAAACAAGTAACATGCCATAAGCCTTATTAGTGTTAATGTACTTTAATAGAGCATGATAGGCTCCTGAGTAACATACTTTTTCTCTCAAGCAGAAGCGAACATCACATGACATTTTCCCTGGCCAGCGTGCGTTTGTGTATGTCCCCCCTCGCTCAGAGTTCATATCTATCATATTATAAGGAAGTGTTGCAGGAGTAGGGTGAAGCAAGTTGTATCATGCCCTTTAAACTGGTTACACACAGAGACATGCACATGATCTAGAAATGTGAGAGACTGCGGCGGGAGCAGGAGAGAGGACGCGTCTCTTCCTCTAATTCATCCAGCCCCGAATCCCCTTTCCCTTTCTAAACAAACCCCTGAGGAAAACCCGATCAGTGAGGAGATGAACACAAGAAGACGGAAAGATAACAACAGAGACAGAGAAATGTTATGAGAGAGTTAAGTACTCGTCCCCTTTTAAAGGCAATCATGTGGCCAAGAGGGAGAGGTCACGCCAGGACAAGGAAACACGAAGGCAGCCGGAGTCGGTGCCTGTCGTTAACACTCGAGCAGCCAGCCTCAGCTGTGTGTTTTGATTGTGGAAGCGGAGCTCGCGCGGCTCAATCCAGACACAAAACAGTAGCAAGGTAGTGTCACGATTGCGATAAACACGCTCGACAACAGAGAGACGTGACTGCACACGCACAGTACAGTCATGGTGGAAGATCCAGTCATATATTGACGGATTTATCGGCGAGCCACGTCAAAATCTAAAACACATGTTACACCGAGTCAGCCTGAATGATCGACCAATGCGGCACATGACGCGGTTTATGCTGATTCCTCACATATAACACAGTTTATGAACATATGCATTTTCAAACAATCTTGTCTGCAACATCTTAAACGCTACGGTGCCATTTTTAAAAAAGCGTGCATGCGTTCACAGCAGTGAGAAGTCTGTTTTGTTTTTTTATCACACTACAAAGTTCACCAGTCAGTTAGTCAGTTGGGACTTATCACAGTCAAACTCCTGCATGGCGTGGCTTCGTCCACATGTGGTTTCAGAGCAAACATTTTTTTCAGACCCGTTGGAACAATGCCAGACGGTGAATGGCTTTAAGCATTTATTTATGTTGAGCACGACTGCTCTCACTGTGATTCATGTTCAAAACCGGCAACATATCCCCGGCTAATAATTTAGTGCTACATCTATAAATACACCATTAGCATAAAAACACTAAGTCATCTTTGCTCCCCTGCAGTAATGATCACAAGTACAGCTGTAGACTAAACACTTGAAGTATGCACAGTTCATGTGAGTGCAGCGAGCTGGAGGTAACTTATATTATATATAAAAATAATGTGGTTTTCTGACTGTCAGTCACTACAACAATATATTCTCAGCTATGGATTAATGACTATAGCTAGAGAAATCATACTGACTACCAATATGGACAACCAGAAGCCTTTCAAATCTGAAATATAGTTGGTGCATTAGCTCTTTTTCTGTGAGGCAATAAGTTCCTAGTTCCCATGTTTTATGTGCTAGGATTTTATTGTAAAACAAACAAAACATTACATCTGAGCACTCGCCATAAGCTGTTAAATAAGAGCCTTATCAAATATAGCAAAGCGTGTATAAAAAAATTAGGATTAGGGGAATTCTTACCTGGGTTGTTATGAATTAGAAATGTTCATGTCCCCATTAAAAATAAAAATCCATGTAGTAAATCATATAGTAAATGTTACTGGGTTCTTGGCGTTTGTCATTGTGACAGTGGCTGAGCTCTCCTCTGAATTAGCAGGTAGTCCGACAGGTTTGACATTCAGACAGCAACTACAAACCACTTTGTTAAACAGGTTACACCAAGCCAAACAATAATACGGGCCTGTGTAGCATGCACACTTACCAGCTGCTACCATGCACTGTAACTAACAACTAGCATGAACCTTTTCTGCAGTTACAAGGGTTGATAATAACATTTGGTACTTTTAGAACCACATGATTCATCATCTATAATGTTAATTTAAAACAAATAGTTCTTCTCTGTTTATAATCTGTGTGTGTTTCTATCACAACATGATTTATAAAAAAAAACATGCACAGTATAAGACATCTGTATCTTCAGACCCTTCAGCCTATAGATTAACCCTCCTCCTCCTCCTCCTGCTGCAGCAGCCGCTCCACTCCTTCGTCCAAGAATACTCTACAACTACTAACAAAAACACACCGCACCCTTCATTTTTTAGCTCTTTAAGTGTCCCATATGGTTTTTTCCCTTTAACGAGCTGCCCCGCTCTTGTTAGGAACAAGTAGTCTGGACATTAATCACCCTGAGCTAGAGTACACGAGCACAGCAAGCGAGGTAAAGAAAGCCGTTCTGCACCACAGTCGTAAACTGCCTCTCACACATGTGGAGGCTGACCCACTGGAGATCGGCCCAGCGATGGAGGTCTGCCAAACGCGATGGATGCCAACAAGTTGTCATTACTGCCATTACTGCGGACGCTAATGTAAACTTGTCACCTCATTTGCATGGAAAAGCTGCAGATTTTGTGTGAGCGGTGGCAGTTTGGGAGAGTTTCTCCTCTTCTTTCCTTTTGTTCTAAAGTTGTGACTTTATACTTTATCACCTTCGTCGTGTCAGATGAGGAAAAGGGAAGTTGTGATATCCTGGCAGAGATGTGTTTGTGTGAGTGTTGAAGTAAGTGGTAACATCCATGGGAGAACGGAGCAGCACATCCAGTCCACGCATGCACATCCTCTCACACAATCACACACACCCAAACACCACTTTGCACAGGTCAAAGCCCGACAGACCGACACACAACAAGCATTAAGACGCAGAGAATCAGCAGCGGTAATCATTATGGAAACGCCCACATTAGCATTCGGATCCTTTGTGTAATTTGTGCGAAAGCCAATTTTCCTTTCGGAGAACCTTGAAACTATAAAGTGTGTGTTACCTGAGAGGAGGCTGCAGCATGGCTCACATTCAGAAGACCCCAGAGGCTGCTCACATATCTCATTCCTCTCTTTTCCAAAAGAACATCTGCAGACTCAAGACTGTGACTAAATGCCTGCACTGTGACTCTCTGCACTCTCTTCTGCTTCCTCGACAAACACACACAATCGCGCACGCGTAAATAAAAATGCATGTTTGCAGATTTCATACTTCCTGCATGGACAGTTTATAACCCATGGGCGAGGCTATTTTAGGGACATTAAGGATTGTCATTCAAAGTTCTGCTTCACACACACAGACTGTGTTATGCAACATACTACAATCACACTCTCGGAAGGAAATGTGCAACGGTCAACACCACACCCTGAACCCACGTGAACTCAATTTGGGGGCTGACAATAATTGGTCAGTGCAAGGGGACAGCAGGTCACTCCAACTCCTGCCTCTGTAGCACTTGCAGGAGACAAGTTTGAACGCAACAACAAAACATCCTCTTTAATTTTGAACTTTTCGTGTATTCATCTGTGTCCACACTTGCAGAATAAGTCAGTAGACATACACAACAAACATCTGCACAAACACCCAATTTTAGTTTAGTTCTGCAGTGCTGATTCCTGTCAGTGTTTCACCTTGGAAAGAGTTGGAAGACAAAGGTGAGCGGGTCTCTCAGTTTTTGTACACTGACATACATGCAGAGACAGTGACCCAAATACAAACACAAACACACACACATACACACACACTATGCACGCATAGCAGCAGGAGGACCTCAGATCCTCTCACAATGAGACAGGAAAAGAGCTTACTTAAGTTTGCACTAGTGCAACATGTTGAGTAGGCACATTTACCATATGACACAGACCCATACACACAAATGCATACATGCTAGCACGCAGGCTGGTACTTTAAAGAATGACTGCACGTAGGAAAACAAAGGGAAAATGGACAAAAGATTAAACAAGCCCATGAATTCACAGCAATCATCGCACGATAGTGGACAACATTTCAGAAATAATGACAGGAGGGACCAAGAAGATTTCATCCTCTTCAGGTGGAGAAGCTATATTCTAAATCACACAGGTTAGGTTGATGCATGAATGAGCTCTGGTTTCTCTAGAAGGAGGCCATTGTGTGCCCTTGGCAGGATTTGAGTGGCATTTCTTTCAAGGGGGCAAAGTCAGGATTTCTTTTCACCCAGAGAAACCAAGTGGCACGACTTCAAAGCTTATCCAGGGACTTAGAGCCTCACAACAGTCAAGACACGCCACAAACTCACAGATGCAAGGAACCTATCCTGAGAGGGCTCAGAAGCGAGGCAATATCAAAGTTTAACCCTCCAGATATCTTGCGAAATTATAAATATTATAAACACATGCAAACGATCACAACTCTTTGCATTGCAAATGACTGGCAGCTGAATCTGCATTAAAGCCAACAGACAGCATCAGAGTGGAGTTTCCCTTCATTAAACCACGGTCTGGTTATATATGAGTCTTCAACCTGGCACGGCCTGGGCCATACATCTGCCCTGATGTACTTTGTGGACTTTGGCCAAATAACTGAGGCACAAATTTGATAAAACAGACATTTCCCCTCGTCCACAGAGCCATTTTCTGAGCCAAGCCTGCAGCTATTACAGATAACTACCTCGCAGGGTTGTTTTAAATTTAATTGGCTTGGATCAAGCTAACAGAAAATACAGAGCAGCCCAAACCACAGGCAAGCACACGTAATAAAGTGCTGTGCTGAAGAAGAGGAGAAGTCAGAGAAGAGAGTGCTGGCTAAAGCACAACTCACCCTGTTTGGTCAGAGTGAGTTGGCCCTGTTAAAAGTTTGGCAGTCGTTCTGACATTTAACAAATCTTACGTGCTACCTCGGCCCCCATCTGTCCCACGCGTTTACGTAATGAAGGTGAAAAAACAGCGGGTGTGGATGTGCATTTGTCCTTCAGCTCACTGCCAGAGTGCCCACATGCATATGTGGAGGAGGAACCTGAGCTCATTCTAGTGAAAGGAGATGACTTCACTTTCAATGACACAGAGTGACACATGAAACAGCTTAGAGAAATATTCTTTTGCTGCTGACCATTTTCTAATCAATCTACAACTATAATTACATCTTACAGAGCTGGCTTCGTAATTTGATGTTCAGCCAAAGATGTGAACTGTACCTACATTAAAGCTATATATGACCTAACGCTACAGTCCAGACAACTCAGAAACCAAGATGTTATGATTCCAAATGGAAAAGTTTGAGAACCCTGTGAACATCCATCTATCTCGACTTCACGGAGTAGCAGTTGTCACCCATTAAAGCGAATAAATCACACTAACACGCAGTAAAACCTATTCAGCGTGTGGATTAATGTCAAAACTATGTCAATGTTATCATTATTATCATCATGTGGTGTTTTTCCGCCCCTGTTCATTTTCTGTGTGCATGCAAGGAGGCTACACTGCTGACAACAACATAATCACCAGCTAACAGAGGAACCAGCTTTTTGAGGTCAGCCATGTTGTTTCTGTTTACATATGGCGCCGTGAAAGGCTTGGAGGTATGAAAACAGACTCCGACGTTGAATGGAAGTGTCATGGCTGAAAAGAACAGATGTTCCAAATGTATTTGTGCAGTTTACCAGTAAACTGGCAGACATAGTAATATTGGGTTCAGTTGTTTATTAAACCCAAAAAACATCAGAGAGCAGCACAAGTGACTTGGTACAATGTTATATACACAACTATTGTACAATGGATTCTCAATCATCCAGTTTATGTTTATCAAAAACAAAGTCTACACAAAGACAAATGCTGTCGACTGTAGGTTGGATGTTGGTTCGATTCCACCCAGGTTAATCTGAACAACGTCCTCCAATTGCAGGTAAGTGTTGGGTTGTCATGAGAGTTTCAGGTGACCCACAGATGCAGACTCCCTACAAGTCACACTGAACTTTAAAAGCCACATAGATGTAGGGCTGGGCTTAAAAATAATATTTTTCCAATTCAAACTGTGATCTTTATTTGAAAGATCTGATATCAATTTATAAAATCCTAGGATCGATTTTTAAAGTATCTTCCATTTCCTGCGTCCTCTTGTTAGAAATCTTGTTGTAGGCTTGCGAGGCTGGTTTCACATCACTAGTCCGGAGGGATTAGTCCAACGAGATTAGTCCACGTTTTGAGGGAGATCCACAACGTGACAGAAGGTACAATTCTGAGAGCGCCGTCATGGCCTGAAAGCTGGTGAGTGGCAGCATTTTCAATTTCAACAGGATGATGACAAGGAAGAGCAAAGCCATATGCAAGATGTTCCAACTAGAGGTGAGGCATTGTGGAAATCAGTAGCGATACCTAGCTCTACTAGGATGAACAGTGGAACTTCAAGAAAACTCAGAAAAGTCCTGTGGCCGTTGTTATAGCTTAGTTTGTGATATTGTGTCAACACGTTTGCACGTGTACCATTAAAACAGTAAATCCTTCAACTCCTTTTCCACTAATTGCTAGTACAACATCGTGGCAGCACAACATAACACAGTGCCACAACATATATTTAACACAACTATGTTAGGACTATTTTAAAATATGTAAATAATTAATTTAGGCAATCGTTACAGACTACTAGTCCTGTTATTTACATCACATGTATTATGTTAAACTATTTCGATTAGTACACATGGATTTAGAGGATTTTATTTACTTATTTATTTAGAGTTGATTTACAGTGAAAATGCAGGTATTTTTTGGTGCCTTTAAGGTGATCATCTTTCGTAGATGGCCCTTCCTTATAGCTGACCCACTAGGAGCAGAACAACCTGCACAGTTTAACCTAATTACCTGGATTCAGGTTACCGAGTTCAAAGTCTTAAACCCGCAGTGGTGCATGTCTACTGGTTATCTCCAGTAATCCTCATTATGACCCTGAGCATGCTCCACCAGACAGCCTTGGCAGGTCAAAGGTTAGCAGACAGAGTGGTCACTATAGCAACCATCAGTGCGAAAGACCTCCACTGCTGTCTGTGAGAGAGGGGGAAGAGGGCTTCAGACTTGACAGGAGCATCCCCGGGGACAAATCACTCTCACTTTACATTAAGCTGGCTCCATTTGAGAACAATGAGGGTGTTGCTGCACGATGGCCTGGATTACAAGCTGTGAAAGAATAAGAACGGTACCGCACGAACAGCAATGTGCATGAACATCCCCCTCACATACATGCAGCTTTGAATATCTGTTACAAAGCAACACTCCCTGCTGGGAGCTGCAGGCTGCCTCTCCTCCACACCAGCGCTCTGTCTAAGAGATGGGACCAGTGTTTTCCTGATGCACGTGCTGCCTCAGCTGGGCTACTCCTCCAGCAAATGCACTGCAGCAGAAAAAGGAGGTGTGGGAGGAGTGCTGGAGATAAATTAGTTTGCAGGAGAAGCTGGGCCGAGCTGGCAAGCTGACTAGAGGCATAAAAGTTATGGTTTGTAAAAAGGTGTACTGCCCAGCTGCAGCTGTATTCTACTAAACTGAATGCTTCCACTGCTATGTAATTATGGCGCAGCTCAAACTAAGCTTAAGTGTGGCGCACCAGGTGCATGGTCTTGATAAATACAGTGACAGAATGAGACACCAGCACTCAAAGATAATAGTTAGCAGTTGTAGTAAGTGATGTCTTCTGCATTAATGCAAGGTGAGTCACATACATTGTATGACTCCAGGGCAGCACTGTGGTGCAGCGGTTAGCACCGTCAACTCTGTAAACTATCTTTTAAAACACAAGCCATGTTGGGGGAACCATCTGTTTGAGGCCGGCCGGGTCACGACAGAGAACGGATGAACAGACAGAAGAGAAGGGAGGAGAGGAGGAGAAGAGAGCAGAGACCAGCAGATAAACTGCATTCAGATAAAGCAACAAGAGCGCATGATAGCTGATGCAAAATGCTTGAAATACTTTCCTTCTAAATAATAATGCTATGCCTGTCACAGGTAGGTTGAAATAATTTGAATAATCTCTTTCAAATGAGAACACACTGCAGGAACAACAGACTAACAACAACAATATCATTAATTTACGTATCTCCAGACATACCAAGGGTTTGTGGGATTCCCCATTGTTCAAATGCTGATGATGGCCGTATGTTACAACAATTTTACTGAGATGTAAATAACAGCATTTATCAATACTGATGCCATACGAAAATTGAGCGTACAGCTCTAAAGATGTCAAGACTGTTTCAGTCAAAGTCACAGGGCAAATAAAGGAGCTTTTGCACTTTATGAATTGCAGCATTTAATGTCTAGCGTTAGAACCAGTTCCCAGTCTCATCTTCCCTCTCCAATACAAGGCAAGGCCACGAGGGGGACCTTGGAAACCTGAGTGAAAACAGACATTTTTGAAAGCCTACACTCTCAATATCCTCCACTCTCTTTCTCACAAAAAACACAAATCATGCAAATTTCCCTTTGATAACAGTATTTTTGTATTTCATCTCCATATACAAACTCCTTACTCAGTCCAATCTGTGTTCAATCTGAATTGTGTGCATTTTCGCAAGTATGTTTTGCGTCCCATCTAATGTTTTATGACAGACTAAAACAGAAACCTACCACAGCCACGCCAAACACTGCAGCTCACTATGGCAAAACCAGGAACAGAATCCACATGCCACTACACGAACTCCCCATCGGCCTCTGAACCTTTTTAGGAACATTCACTAAAAGGGTGTGTGAGCCTGATCTGCAAGACAGGCCGGCATTCACGGTAACGTATTACTCACGCATTAAGTACACACGAAATACACCCAGATGCACCCGCAGCGAGTTATAATACAAAATCAGAGATAACTTGCTCCACCTGTTCTTAGAGTAAAATGAAGGATGGAGTTTGGGATTTCACCCACAGTTCATCATGATGATAGTCATCCTGGCAACGCGGGCTTGTTCCGCCCACTGGAGTTACACATAATCAAACAAAAACGTGTTTCCAAGGAGCAAACACAGGCACTGCTGTACGTAGGAGAAGGCCAATGTGATGTCAGTTAAGGGTAATGGCAAAACAACAACTGGCTCTGTTGCTTGAATGCGAGTGGATCGCAGTTCTGAGTCACGGTGGCATGTGTCACACAGCAAGTATTTAACGTCAAAAGTCACAACCATATATATTGTGGGTCATTGAGTCAGTACCAAACACCCACCCACATATGACCCACAAATCCAAACAGTATGGTCGCAAATCTCTGCCTGACCTGGTCTTTACCTCCTCGTCCTCTTACCCTCAGAAATAGAGCACAATGGTCTTCACAACTAATACTGTAAGTGTTATATAATCAGCCCTAATCTGCTACTGCCACAACTCTGAGGGCGCTCTGCCAGCGCATGTATGCACACAATAGAGCACACATCCACATGGTTCCTCGCACACAGTTGCTCACACACCTCCCCCAGCCACATGGACACCACTGAACTATGTACATGGTTATGCAGTAGCACAAGTAGCCAGCTGTTGGAAGGAACTTATTCTCACATACTGAAATGATCCAAGAATATGTCTGCTTTGACCTCTGTCCATACGGGCTGGGTTAAAGCACCAAAGTCACAAGTGCAGTGTGGCATTCAGCTAACACATGCAAAAAAATAAACCTACATGAACACTCACACACTTCTGTCTACTAGTCGGTAGACTCACTCCAAACATGCTAACAAGTACACAACACTTACAAAATAATTTCCATTTATGCTATTGTTGTAAATAATTGTATTTCTTGACACTCAAAGAAACTAAGTCCAGTGTTTACATGATTCTTTTTTGGTCTCCACCAACTTTGGAGAAAAAACTCTACGTTACTAGATGCTGGATATTCCTTCAACTGCTGGTGGGTGAAGTTGTCTTAACTGCTACTTGGTGTTGGGTTATGTATAGCTGGCTTATCAGGAAAAAACAGCTCCCTTCCCAAGGGGAAATGACACTGACAAGAGACCCAAGACTTAACTATGAAGTATTTACGTATGCCAGAACCCAAACTAACAAGCTTGAAAGCATGGTACAGTCTATTTTTACAGTGTGCAAAATGCACCTTCAATAACAAACACAAAGTGCATAGAAACTCAAACAATGACAGATTTGTGTTGGTGCAGCAGGAGCAAGTTACAAACACAACTTTGACATATTTATGTTGAAATTTCTGGAGCCAGTTGCTTGCTTATTGGAGAACATTGCCAATCAGTCTGTTAATGTAAATTCAATATTCAGCCTCTCTTAGCTCATATAGGTACTGTATATTAAACATTTAGGTTCTTATCCATCAAGCACTGGGTTGGTTCCAATTTAATTCAGTTGCATGCATACTAGTCATAAAGAACTATTGTCAGGTCCAAGCAGAGGTCCTGAAACAGATGGTATGGCCCCTACAGAGCCCTGATCTCAACATTATTGAGTCTGCCTGGGATTACATGAAGAGGCAGCCTAAATCCTGTCCAGTGCTGATGTGTGTATCCTGATTTGGTTTAGACGTGTTTCTCTAGCAGCACTCAAATGATAATGTGAAAACACTAAAAATCACTAGAAGTGTGTCACTGGGTTCTCTTCCAAAATGTGCATTCATGACGACATTCAATGCCACTGTGCAAAAACATCTGGCCCAAATAGGTTTTAATTACTTACCCATCCACACACACACACACACACACACACGAACACACAAGCGCGCACACATACACAGTCACATTGTGCAATAAATTAAATAGTTACTCTTGAGATTACGCCATGGATGGCACCCAAAAACAGACATACTCCAGCCACGTGCTGAACTACAGCCAGTCACGGTGCATCGTCAACCACATCTCTATTCTCTGCACACGTGCACACACATGTTTCCCCTTTCACTTATTCCCATATATTTTACAAGAAGACACCATGAAGCTCACCGTAAAGCATCTGTTGAAATCAGCATAGAAAATGAACAATGTGAAAGTGAAACCTTCTGTTTCAACTTCCTCTATCTCTTTGCTGTTACCAGTGAGTGGCTGGGGAACCTCGGAGATCAAAAGCAATACTGCCAGACAGTAAAAGCCGCTCTGTTTTTGGAAGCTTCACATCAAGTATTTGTATGTTTGAAAAGAAGTTCCAGCACATTCAAATTCATATCTTAGTCTGTATTTAACTCACAGAGAATTAACTGACAATCTGACTGCGATAAAGCCCCCTGAGCTGCTGTGAAATGTAGTTAAAATGTAGTATAAGTCTCACCTGTGCAGCAGAGCAAGCAAGCAGCAATGAAGACCTTCTCCTTTTCAATTCCACACACTTCCTCAGCTTACAGATCTGGTGGCCGGTCCTGCGGTTGAGGCAGCAGCTGCACTGGCCACAGTTGATCTTCCTGAGGCATGGCTCGCACGTCCCACACCTGCTCCGCTTCTTCCTCTCCTTCTTCTGTGATTTTGGAGCTGTCCACGAGAGGGAGCTGGCCCCGTCTGGCCCCCAGGATCCGGGCAGAGTGGAAAGGCTGGGCTCTCCGTACCCTGTCTCTGATTCAGTGTCGAAGGAAAAAGAGGAGCGAGTGCTTTCCGAACTACAGGAAAAGGTGGAGCTACTGTCCAGAGAAGGAGTCGAGATCTTTGGCACCGAATCCTGCTCTGGCACCGCTACCCGAACGCAGTCCTCGCTGACGTTTGGTTTAAGCTCAGCAGCAAGGCCCTCCGTGCCCGACTGAGTAACTGGTGATGGAGACAGCAAAGAAGTCCCTCTGTGGCTGTTTTGCTCCAATGGCTCTCGATTGCATTCACTATCTTTGGTCTGTGTGTCTGCTGGTGTGCAAGCGTGTCTTTCTCCCTGCAGAGAAGGGATATTTAGGTGTTGCAGCTGATTTGATTCCCCCCTACAAATAATAACCGGCGTGCTTCTCTTCACGACAACAGTCTGCACCATTTGGGGTGTTTCAGGAGCACCCAAACACCCTGGAAGTTGAGGTTTAGCACCATGAATGGTAGGTTGAATATCCGTCTTACCCTGGCTCAGAACCTCTAAGTCAAGTGACATTGAGGTGGAGGGGGCTTTGGTGGGATTTGAGGTAGCTGTGCTGGAGACCAGTAGCACCAGTGCAGGTGATTCTGACTGTGCTGTCAGTCCCTTGCTAGGATGAGGTGGGTCTGGGCTTTGACAGGCTGGAGTGCTGGTTTGGGAGTCAGTAGGATTGATGCAAACATCATTCTCCTTTTCTTTTGTTCCTCCGTCTTCTTTCTCACAGTTACCAGGCCTCTCAACAATCTCTTCGGCGGTCTCATTTTGCCGCTCCGTCTCCAAACTCTCTCTTCTCTCATCATTTATCTCCTCTTCTCTGTCAGCGACCGCTTCCCCTCTTTCATCTGCCCTATTCTCTTTCAAGTCCAACACATTACCTTCCTCTTGTTGAACAGCACACATATCATCTTGCTTACCGTCACCAGCAAGATGATCAAGCTTATTTTCAGGGATTGATGAAGTGTCATTTCCCTCGTGGCTGCCCTGCTCCCCCGATGAGCCAGTGCTTGTTAACTCTGAGGACTCAGAGGCGTGATTTTTACTCCTGTCACTGCAGAGTTTTGGCTGCCCATCAACGTCATCACACAGCAGGGCCCCAGTGACACACTTCAGGTCACCTTCACTTTTATGGCTGACCGTCTTTTTGTCTTGTTGGGTTGTGGGACTGCCAGAGCTGTACTGCTCACAGTCTTCCAGTGTGTCATTACATGGTGGTGAATCAGCATTAGGAGGGCAGCCCTCTTTAGCATTGTTGACTCCAAGACTTTGCTCTTTAATACACGGAGAAACGTCAACATCGGTTTTTAGATGCACTGGAAGGATTTCTTCACCATCACAGTTGTCCAGTTTCTCATTCTCCTCATCAAGAGCAGAGTTGTTGATGCTGGTGTCTGGAGGCTGGTTTCTTGCGTTTCCATGCTGGGGTGTTGCACTTCTCCCAGTGCTCCCCCTGCTGTTCTTTCCTCCTCTGCAAGGTTTTGGAAGCTGGCGGGGAGAAACAGACACTTGTGTACCCCGCTGGGACTTCCTCCGCCCTAGGGGGTCTTGTAACTCGCCACAGTGTTCAGGCAGATTGCTCGACCGTCTAAGCCTTGCAGATCCCGTTACATTTAGGGCATGGTTAAGTCTGCCAGGGGACCTCCCGGTGCCTTGACCAGAAGGCCCGCTCCCTCCTCGCCCGCGGGGGCTTCGTCCTGACTGTGCCTGCGCCCTGGTTGTCGCTCTTCTGGGTTCTGCA
This sequence comes from Chelon labrosus, assembly GCF_963514085.1. Lineage (NCBI taxonomy): Eukaryota > Metazoa > Chordata > Actinopteri > Mugiliformes > Mugilidae > Chelon > Chelon labrosus. The sequence continues at coordinate 15,063,592 of NC_140348.1, forward strand.
GGTGTTTTCTGTGGCTTCTCTGTGGCTCTTCCTCTTGGTTTATTTGAGTTACAGGTTTGCCTCTTGGTGCTGATCACTTTCTGGCCATTTCTTTTCTGAGCAGGTGTCTGTCTCCTGGTGGGTTTGGTAGTAGCAGGCATGGCTGAGGGTGTGGATGGGAGGATTTCTGGCAGCCGGCATGGGAGCCAGGAGACTGTTTATCTTTTACTCAGCGCACAGTTTAGTTTTCTTTTTTAAAACCATATATATTTTGCTTTAAACTGTGAAACTACGACGGTGTTGTTATTATGCAGTAGCAGTGCATGACCTATAAAGACAGGAAACAGAAAATAATAAGCAAAATGCTAAAAGTCTCACTAGATTTAAATGTATTTTTAGTGTAACAATGGGAATTATTGTGGTACACATACATTTAAAACTCAAGGTACAATCTGAAGCCTAATAACGAGATAGTATAATAGCATATTTCTTAACTTGGCCAGAAATGTCACTTATGCCCCGCCTGAATGATCCACACGGGATAGTCACGATTGACGTAAAAAAAAAAAAAAAAAAAATACAACTCAGTGACCTTTAAGCAGTAGAATACATCTCATAAAAACAGATCAACAATATAAACATGAATACTATGGCTTCCGGAGTGGATAACAGGCTTTAACAGTTTAAAGGGCAGGCACGTTGAGGATAGGGCTCTAGCCGGAGGTCGGATCCTGTTTTCGTCTTTCTGACTGGCGGAAGAAGGTGTTATTACCGTGTAAAAAGCGCCTTCACCGTCGCTGTTTATTATTGTTTTGCACTTGACCGCTGTCATTTGAAATCACAGTCTCGACCTGAACCTCAACGCGTCCGGAAACCTCACTTTAATCCGCGTGATTCCGTCGCCTGTGCTGGTTTTATTTACACGTTTAGAGCCGAAATGCTTTACATACCACAGAGACAGTTGTACTGTCTGAACTGCTAATAATACTCCGCTCCAGCGAGACAGCGAGACCTTGTATTGGTTTCCCTCCTCGGCAAATTTAGACTGCTGGTAAGTTCAATCCTCTCACGACGATGACACATGGACATGATACAAACAAGCGCCGACAAGCGTGAGCGGACGTCGAGCGGAGTAGGCGGCTGGTTTTCGGCGTGCACCGTGTAGCCTCTGCGGAGCACGACACCCGTTAAAATGTAAATCCCTCTTATGTCAATCCATTCAGGGCAGCCCCGCTCACTCTCCCTCCACCAGACGCAACCTACGCTCTCCTCTGGCCAAAAACTCGTCGTCGGCACTGGAGGGAGGAGTGGACAAGAAAACCTGGAACGGAGTCGTGTGTCCCGGTGTCCCAGCTCTGTTATGGCAAGTGTCGTAAACTGATAGTAACCGATGTAACGCAAGTAATAATTAACAATTTATTATTTACATTAGCGGCGTACGTTTTATTAATTTGAATGAGCAGTGTTGGATTATGACATCTGTACGTTATTATGTTATGTGAAAATAAATTTTTACAAAACAGTAAGGGCTCCACCCTTCTGTGATTGGTTGCTTCGTTGCCGGGCAACCGACCACAACCTGCGCACGAGCGGTGTGCTAAAGGCGCAATGTTCAGTTCACGCACATCAACGAAATTTGACAACATTCGTACATCGCTTAGCTGTGTGGACTTAACTGGTTCGTAAAAAATTGTCCAAATGTCCAAGCAACAAACAAGGAAATTGTCAAAATTAGTAAAAGGAAACTTTGCTCATGAAAAAAGGTGCTATAAACACGAAATATTAGCCATTTTGACAATTAAGTGACTAAAATAGTTTGTAATAAATCTTTATCCATAGTCCTATATAAAAATAAATTGTCGAAATGACTATTAACTATTATCAAAATAGCTTCTAATTAGTTTTTATCCAATCAACAGAAGCTTTAGCTTTACTTGTTTACTTACACATGTACACAATTGAATTTAACCAGTCAAGGGTCCTGCCAAATCTCTCAGCAGAAGCCGTTATAAAAATGATGGCTAGGGTGACTGGTAAATTAACAGCAAGCTAACACAGATTTTTGCTCTTTTGAAATGGGGTTGTGTTTGTTTCCGAACATTAATGAGGAAAAAACATATGACCGGCCCCCTCTTGTGTTGCATATGACTTCCTAAGTGGAAATTTACGATAAGGTCCAAGTGAATAAGTTGTGTACGTGACTTCTTGAGTCCTAAATACGAGGCCATTAGTTCTATTAGAAGGGAGCAGTTGTCCAATGGAGAGCCGAAGTCCCGCCCCCTCTACTTCCGGGTTATGGGACCTATCTTTCGAAAAAATATGAACGGCAGTCTATGGCGAAAGATAAATTATTTTCTGGTCCCGATCGATTTGTGCCTTGGATTATACATATGTTGTTTTTCAGAATAAAAAATGATTTTAAATGTCAAGAATGTCACAGTTTGTCGCAAGATAGTTCAGTAAAACGCTATGGAAAATACGTAATTAAACGAACTACAAGTCCCGCATGCTGGCGCGTACAGAACCGACCAAAACTCCCTTCGTGTAACTACAGCTCTCGACATGACCCGATTTATAATGATTTTCACCTCGTTTGATGCTTCTGCCTTCGTCCTGGAAGAAGACGGTAAAGGTCAACAAGGAGACAGCCATAGTTCTCAGACGAGAGATGTAGTTCACTAAGCGATCTCATACAAAACCTAATGTTGTTCAGCTTATTTACGTCAAATAATTTATCTTGACGTGAAAAATTATCTTTTAAATCCACACACATCATATGTGAAATTCATGCCACAATTCGATCGGGACCAGCAGTTCATATTTTTTCGAAAGATAGGTCCCATAACCCGGAAGTAGAGGGGCGGGACTTCGGCTCTCTATTGGTAAATGGTAAATGGCCTTGCTTTTATATAGAGCTTTTCTACCTATTGGCACTCAAAGCGCTTTACAGTCTCAGACACATCTACCCATTCGTTCACACAAGCATACACACATTCACACACCAGTGCCACGCACTGGGAGCAACTGGGGGTTCAGTGTCTTGCTCAAGGACACTTCGGCATGTGGCACGTTCCGGGGATCGAACCGCTAACCCTCTGGTTCGTGGACAACCCGCTCTACCTACTGAGCCACAGCCGCCCCTATTGCAATGAACAATTGAGTTTTGCTGTTCAAGACCACTCAGACAATACCACCATTAACCACTAGATGGCAACATGACACAAAGACTTCTCCTTAAACTACAAACGCTACTTGTGGACGGCTACATCCATCTGTGAGTTCGTTGTACAATAAATAAGATATTCCACATTGCTGGTCAGACGTGTGAGGTCTTTCAGTAGGATGGTTAATTTTCCTGTGAGGTCTTAAAGTTTGCCACGATCGTCAAACAGCATACATTTTTATAAATAACTTCTTCGACAAATTTCTTCCTCAGATCTGTTTCCTGGCAGAAAACAAGGTCACATGTGTCTCAGCAAAGAAAGTATATGGAAACAATACTCATATTGATTTTGATCTCTGTCATACAAAATGAATAATCAGGCAGGCTTTTAATGTTCATAAGAATATGTTTTACAGCTTAAATGCTTAATTTATGTCATACATAACTAAGAAGACAGTTTACCATCACAAGTGACTGACTGGCTGACGACCTCTGTGGCCTGCCTATCTCCTGTTTGCACATTAGGATGGACCTTGACCTTCCATGCAGCACCATGTTCGTTTTTTAGGATTTTTGCAGATCTGTAACAGATAGAAGTAGATGTTGTTGTTCAGCTTTTACATTTTCACTGTAACCGTATTCACTATTTCCCTAAGTTAAGCTTTAGGGCACAGTGCCTCTCACCTTCAGGTTTACCTGTGGCCTGGTCCCTAATCCTCGTCATTGTATTTCTCAGATACTTTCCCAAAGGAATGTATCGGCATGTGGAGAGGGGAGGTAGATGGTTGCTCTAAAAACCACAGCTCTTCATGTTATACAGCCATGGATGTGTCACATTCCCGATCAGACGAGATGTCAGACGAGACATCGGAGGCTTCGGTCTCCACACCTCCCACCATGAGTAGGAAGCCTGAATTTGTTAGACCAACCTCAAACTTTGGGAAGGTTGAAATCTCGCTGATTGTTGCTGCTGGACCTCCCACCTTCTCTGTGGCTTTCTCATGACATCTCTGGCAGCTGTGGTCCGCCATCTATATAATGTGAAGGAAATTGTAAAGTAATTAAATAATTATTTGTACTTACATTTCCTTTCTGTGCACCCAGTGTTCAATTTCAGTTGTCAGACTGAAAGACTTTTATTAATGTACATGTTTTCTTTGTGGAAAATAAAGAAGGAATCAGTGCATTTGTAAGCATTTTGTATTTAGATTGTTATAACTCTTGTTTGTTTGTGTTACAAACAAAATAAAGTCACCATCTTATTTAGCCTTTCAGTACAACTTCACTTCTTTGTGTGTGTGTGGTCTTTGACATGATGCCAGACTCCACAAACATAAAGGGGACCCCGGTGAGAACAACAGCCCATTTCCAGTAGACACTGTTCCCTTTTAATAATTATCAGTCTGGAAAACAAATAAACAACACCTACTAATGTGAATTCTCCCATTAACACACAACAGTAACGTTGATTTCTTCAAGTCTAGCCATGGATTTTGTTATTTAGCTAGCAATAAACAGTTCACAGTTGATTTATTTACCTTTGTCACTGTCATGGTGGCCCACAGAAAAAGCAACAAACGTCTCTCGGTTTCTTTAATAAAGGAGTCTGGGTCAAACTGTCTCATTTTTGACATTTGATGATTCGCGCTTCCTCACGCGAGTGTTCAGTAAGGTAACAACCAATCACAGCAGAGCGTCCCTCCCTGATTATCCAATAAGCACCGACGTAAAACTCTGTTAGCCAATAAGAATCTTTTTCCTCCTCCCTTCCCGGAAATGTCAGTTTGCGTCATAATCTTGCGACTGTTTTTGGCCAGAAGCCGTCGACTGTCTGTGGTCGAAGGACACGAATGTTGTGTTGTAAGTGCTTCAGGTTGATACATAACTGCGGGTTTTGTTTGGAATTACAACTGAAACAGTGGACGACCATCTTCTGGGTGCTATAACAGCCAGTGTCCTTCACACGAGCTACATATTGAACGGTCCGGAGATGATCTTGAGTAATGACGGAAACCAGAGAATTTAGCAATTTAGCGGAGGAGAAACAAATCTGTTGAACACATTTCATCCGAGCAACCGTTCACTTCGCTGTTTTTTTTTTTTGCTTCTGAAAGTCCAGATTATCTTGTGAGTATCAGTGTTATTGTTTCTTAACTAAATCTACCTACTGTTAGTGGCTACAAGTTGTGCTATGTCCCAGTACAAACCATGACAAAGCTTTCTCTTAAGTATTCAAGTCGTACTGTCTCGTTGTCCTGCAGCAGCTCATAGCCACACATAGTTCATTTGAATTTGTGCTTTTGCCCTATTGTACAGCCATGGATGTGTCAGATTCCTGATCAGACCGGATGACATTGGAGGCTTCGGTCTCCACTCCCCCCACCATGAGCAGCACTCCTGCCAAGAGGGACTACTACTGGCTTCGCTCCTTTGTAGCCGGAGGTAAGGCCTGACACGGCAGACTATAAATTTGGTTTCAGATCTCGCATAGGTTCGTAAAGTAGGACCGTCTCTGCTCTACCGAGTCCTACTTTAACTTTTGAACCAGGAAGTGATGATAGGAGAGCTTCCTTCATCGAATCAGCTGCCAGCTGTTTATAAAATAAATAAACAAACCACCCATTTCGTGCAAAGGTAGAACTTTCCCTCATAAGGTGATAAGTGCACGTGACACATGAAGAAATTTATCATGGAGTAATTTTTATCCGCTCAAACGACACCATAAACCAAAAGTGCATATCAGTTTGCACCCTTATCCTAAAGGAATGCAGCTTTACCATCAGCACAATAGCACAAACTTCATGGAATATCTGATTCAAATCAATCATGAGATTATGGAGATTAAAATTTTTACAGTCACAAGCTGGATTTGCATTTGTGTCCCCTGTTTGTCTTTGGCTATGAGGTATTTTAAAACACTTTTATGATGGCAGTGAACTCTTTAAATTGACACAATCTCTAAATGACCGGCATCTTTTACTGTCTGCTCCGTCCTGAGATTCATGAGAATCAATAAAATGTGTCAAGTGGTTTCAACTGGTCAGACTCTCCAATGTCACCTGGTGAGGTTACTGTGTCTGGACTTGAGCGTCTTGTCAACACAAAATTCCACTTGCTGTCGCTTGTATTTCAAATGTAGTCTCTTAGATTTTGATGAAGAGTTTCACATTTAATAATAAATGTCTTGATGCCGTGCTTCTCTGTTTTCAGGTGTAGCAGGATGCTGCGCCAAGACTACCATCGCTCCTCTGGACAGAGTCAAGATTCTTCTTCAAGCCCAGAACCCCCATTACAAACATCTGGGTAAAACATCAGTCAAACGTGGAAAGCCAATATATTATTTTTTTTTCTCACATATCTGTATCTCGGGAGTGAAACATTTGAACTGTCTTTGCAGGAGTGTTTTCCACTCTCACGGCTGTTCCAAAGAAAGAAGGCTTCCTTGGCTTGTACAAAGGCAATGGGGCAATGATGATCAGGATATTTCCTTATGGAGCCATCCAGTTCATGGCCTTTGACAAATATAAAAAGGTAGAATATGTAATTTATTACACTTTCACTGGGCAAAGTCATGATAATAAGTGGAGCTGATGGTAGAAGATAGGAAATATTATATACTTTTATGTTGGTATATCTTGTAATTTTTCTCCTTTACATCATTTTAATTGTTAAACCTGTCAAACTAGCTTCCTACTAATGTTGATAATATTCCCTTTACAGCTGCTAAGGACCAAGTTTGGCATCGCTGGACACATCCACCGCCTCCTTGCAGGATCTATGGCAGGTACTGATAAGACTTGTGTTTTTTTCAGTCGGTGCCAACTGGATGTCTCGCACTGTATGGGCATGAAAATTGTGCCTCTAACAGTTGAACTCATTTCAATTTATGGATTATCATAGATTATGGTCACATTTGTCAGCTTCCCCATAAACTAAACATCAAGCTGTGTCACTGTTTGTTAAAGTGTGAAAAAAGACATTGGCGTGTTGCCACCGACCTGCTTCATTGGTTGTCAGGGTGGATAGTCACTCACAGCGGGCTATTCTTTTCTTTTTTTTTTATCCGCTCTTATGTTTTCAGGGATGACTGCAGTAATATGCACTTACCCTCTGGATATGATCCGAGCCAGACTGGCCTTCCAGGTGAAGGGAGATCAACACTACACTGGAATTGCCAATGCTTTCCAAACCATTTACCTTAAGGTGACTTTGTGGAGACGTCAAGCAGCATGTTTTTCACAAACGGTGTCGCCTTTTTATAAATCCTTGACAATCCTCTTTCAGTATAAGTTTGGCTGCAATTTCTGTTTTTCTTTTTTTAAAGGAGGGGGGCGTCTTGGGCTTCTATAGAGGACTTACTCCAACGCTTATTGGAATGGCCCCTTATGCAGGTGACTAATGAGCAGCACAAATGTCCTCCTTTAAATACATTATGTCTCCTGTGTTCCTTTATTCCTTTGTTGCATTATCTTGACTCTTGACTTCCACCTATATCCATCGCAGGCCTGTCATTCTTTACCTTTGGCACCCTGAGGAGCCTTGGCTTGAGCCGTTTTCCGGAGCTGCTGGGACAGCCATCCTTAGACAACCCCGATGTCCTCGTTCTGAAAACCCATGTCAACCTGCTGTGTGGAGGGGTCGCCGGTGCTATCGCTCAGACAATATCGTAAGTTCCCCAGGCAGGGAGCCAGTAGGTTTCAACCTCAATGCTTTTAATGTGGCTATTGATTACACTTAATTATTTATGGCTGATGTGTCACACTGTGTGTTGTCTCGCTAGGTACCCCTTGGATGTGATTAGGAGAAGAATGCAGTTAAGCACTGTGCTTCCTGACTCTGAGAAATGTGGGTAAGTATCACCAACGTTTCTAGTCGCCAGAGTTACACCATGATATTGTTTTGTTACATTAAATCCACCTGTATGTGCAGAATACTTCTAGGAAAGGTATGAGTGATGAATGTGGTTTGTTAAAAAATACAAAAAAGGAAAAATTAGTTGCTGTGGTCCCAATTGAATTTGTTATAAGTGAACTATAGGTGAAAACTAAAATGAAATGAGAAAAATTGAAAGTGGAAATCATTTCAAGCATGCACTGCAACACTCAGGAAAACGGCGCTGATGAACTTGATATTAAGAGATAAAGATCTGTTCTGACAAAGTCTTAATTCTGTCTTTGATCGGCTGAGTTGCTTAAAAACTGTTTAAAGTAGCCTCACACACTCTTCGAATGTGCTTTCCACATTTGGTTTTGGGAGAGAAGATCACAAGGGGACTGGATCCTGCTTCCATCAGATAAATATGTTACGGGCCAAAGCTGTAAATGGCTACAGCAGCATACCGTTCATACCTGTAGAAGTTCACACAGTGTCAATCAAAACACTGCACGCCATTCTTGCGTTATCTGCCTGCTCTTGATATTCAAGATCTTTAAGAATGCATTCGCATGTTCTGGTTAATCCATCAGTATCCAAGACAGGTTTTAGTGTTGATGTGGAGGCTGTTTGTCAGCTGAGTGTAGTTCCTCATAGCACAGACGGGCACCTGCTGTGAGATATTTGGCGTTCAGCTCCACATAGTTGATAGGAAGTTGAGTTTTGTGATCTTATTTAGCCTGTATATATGATTTGTTTTCATGGATACATAAAAACACTTATGTCCACACTTAAAAATAGAAAACAAAATACATTATTATTCTAAAAATGATTTATCTTTTTTTTTTTTTCTTGCATTTTAATAGCTCACCGATTAAGACCCTGAAGTACGTGTATCAGGAGTACGGGATTAGGAGGGGATTGTACCGAGGCCTCTCTCTCAACTACATCCGTTGTGTGCCCTCCCAGGCCGTGGCCTTTACCACCTACGAGTTCATGAAGCAGATCCTCCACCTGAACTAGTCGCTGTGTTTTGTATCTTCCATGCCCTGCACCTGGGCCCGTATGCTCTGATTCATTTATCAAGTCGACGCTCGTGTTTACTTCATATAGTGACGGGAGGAGGGGGGGTCACTCACTACGTCTTAAGCTCTTCAATGTGGGAATTGCCTTTTCCTTGAGTGCACTGAAGGCAGCAGAGGAGTCAGTCAGGAAATCAGATATCGAACAGAAAGCCGCTCCATGTCCGTCTTATCTCATTCCCTCTCTCTTCCTGCGTTTGTCTCATTACTTCTAAGGAGATTAATTTGTTTTTTTAATTCTTAGTTGCTCTTTAGCTATGACGCTGGCAGCGCCACATTCACATCAGACACAGATGTCAACATATGGCCGTATGTTTAAGTGATTGCTTTAAATGATCAAAGTAGCCCATTAAACAGTAATATTTCTGGCTTTTGTTTATTCTGAAGAAAGTTGAGACTTGAGACTTTATTTGTACTTTATTTGTATGTATGAGGATACCACTCTTAAATTAATTTAATCGTTTCTTTTTTCCATATTCAGCGTTTAGTGGATTTAATTTATGAAATGCAGTAACTAGAAAAAGATGCCAGCAAATTGTGCGTCATTGCCTTTTTTTTTCTCTTTATAAATCACTGTAACAGTCCACATGTGCTGTTTTATTTTTTTTTTTAAAGGTGTAGTGAAGTGAGCTGATGATTACAGTTTTAAAACAACCACCCATTTTAATGCTAGACCTAAAACAGAGCAGTTACTGTAACCATTTTCAAAAACCTTTGCTTCTTTTGCTGGTTATGTGGACTTAGATGTAGCTCTGATGATATTGATTACGTGAAGCGTTGCTCAGCTGTGATCACAAGGATATTTTCAGATGTTTAAGATATTACACTTTGTATGGATGTTGGTGAGATGCGTCTGGTGGGACACATTTTGCCGGAGGGAAACTCAGGAGTAATTTTGCACTTCATGACTGTAAGCTTTTTTCCTTTATTTATTGATTCTTGCGAGCAGTTGCCACTGGGTGGCAGCATTGACATAACATATGCTTGTTTACCATCAAAAAAAAAAAAAAGAGACACAAACCAGATTAGGATCTCTCAATTCTCTATTTTGCTTAACCCAAGCAAGATGGGGAGTGTCATGTGTGCAGTATTTCTAATGCAGTTCAGCGAAAACATTAGGCTACTGTCCCAGGAAGGCTGAGCTGCAGAAGTCATAAAACAGTGCTTTCCAGCTTTATGGACTTGTGACTCTATCAGATGCATGAGTAATCATGCACGTGTCCTTCTCTTTTATTATTTTGAATAATTGCTAAGAAGTAGGAAACTACGCACGGTTTCCCAAGAAAAAAGAAAAAATGCACCGACCGTCTTTGGTTTTCATGTTTTAATTTGCAAATTGGGCACGTTTATGCTAAAATGTTGTAGGCCCTCAGGTTTGAAACCACCTCAGCGGAATATTGAAATTTGAAGAGACCACTGAACAGGTTCCCGTTGGCTGTAGAGGAAGTGAGGTGTCAAAACATCTCGAGTAGAACGGTGTTGTTGAACAAATGTCTGTAAGGGTCTGAACGTATAATTCTCCCAAATCATCCCCAGAAGTGCACGTAAATAAGACTTGCATGTAACTTCTGATGAGTGACTTCTGCATCAAACTGTGCCCACCTTCCTGGGTTTAAGAGTATAATCGTACGCTTCCACTGGTGACAAGTGGCAGCTACCATTTGTGCTTTTTATGCTGCCACTGATTCATCCACAGATGTCTCCATCTCTATTTCTGATTGTTTTCATGCACACGACCCGTCACTGTTGTTGTATAGCTCCATAAAGTCTTCTGTCAGTCCTGTCAGATCCACTCTGTTCCTGCTGCTCGCTGCTACCGATAAAGGATTATTATTATAGATATTTATATGTGTATGAATTCTAGTATGCTGTAATATCTAATCAGGTTTTGTTAGTTGCGACTGAAACGAGATGAATAGTTTTGAGCGTGAACAATGGAGATGCCTTTTTTTTTTTTTTTTTTTGGTTTGTCGGTTTTATTTTCTGTCTTTGTACCTGTTTAGTTTTACCTGCTGTGCTTTTTATAAGCAGTGTCTGAATTATAATACATGCCATCTTCTTAAAACAGCACAGAGTCTGGCATCGTTATTTTGTCTTTTCATTGCAAACCCCTGAATGATTTTTGTGCCTTTTCTCTTGCACTGTTGAGAATGAGCAAGACTGACTCGGCTTATTTAGGTGTTTTTTTCCATCGCTGGTAATATGGGTGCCACAGTTTCATATGTAAAACCAAACAGGGGCTCGCTGATGCATTTGCATTTATTTCACTGAAACTTGGAATACACTGCCTTTTGTTGTCCAATGGCACACACGAATTTGACTGGTAAATGTGATGTGTAGAAGATATCAGTTCACATGTCCACGGCGGCTGTTCGTCGGTTCAGCCCCGTCCTGGTGTTTGCAGACAAATAAAATCATAGATTTCTAGAATAAGACACCTTCACCGCCCACTTCACTCCCATCACTCAAAGTTTGTCTCGCACCTCCCTCTTCTGCCAGATTACACATTGCCTTCTTTGGTGTTTATGTAAGAGGTGTGTGGAGAGAAGTGAGGACATCAGTGGAAAATACAGTTTTGAGCAAGAAGAGGAAAGCTACCTTCAGTAAAAGTCTCGAGGCGAATGTTGTCCTGGCTGAATTGCTTACCTGCTGATTTCTTCACCTTGAGAGGGCGCTTGGACATTTTTGGAGACTTCTTCGTCCTGTGTGATCGCCATGCCTTCCTACACGGTGACTGTTGCCACAGGGAGCCAGTGGTTCGCAGGGACTGATGACTACATCTACATTACTCTGGTGGGCACGGAGCGATGCAGCGAGAGGACGCTGCTAGACAAGGCTCTGTACAATGACTTTGAGAGGGGAGCAGTAAGTGATTTTATAGGTTGACTGTGTTAATGTCAAAGAGGAAGAAGTCCCAACGGAGATGAAATAAATGAATACTTTTGTATTGGAAGGAATACAAAACTATTCCAAATAAATAAAAAAGTGTATTCCAAGCAAATATTTGAAATTGAAGCACTTTTCCTTTTGGATATATATAAAGTAAAAAATAATGACAAAAATATGTTGTGCAGCATAAATAACTCGATAACAAAGTGACTCAAATGTCAGTAAATGTTATGATTTTCTTTTAAAACGTGATGCAATCAGTTTATCTTTCAGACACCGAGCGTAGTGTCAGATGCTGCCGCACCTTTTGTTTCAAGTATTTCAAATATTTCCCAGAGTTGGGGAGATATTCAGTAAGTGACTTTGTATCTCACATGTCTGAGTCGGTTGCTTCACGTAGTGTGTCCCAACACAAGAGTGACACAATATAAATGTATAAAATACAGACGGTAACAAATGAAGAAACGACAAATTTAGCATCCACTTTTTTTCATTTGGAAATTTAGAACATGTAGATTTTCTAAACATTTCTGTTCACTTTAACAACAAAATGCAAAACATTCAAGTCACCATTTCTCTGTATTAGGTACAGATCAAACACACACGCCCTTATTGTGATATATTCTACTTGTGAAGAGTAAAGACAAACCTCCCAAAATTCAAGTGAGCTGCTGTTTCACTTAAATTTATATTCCCAGTTTTCTTATAAATATTTTGAAAGGAGTTCAAACGTTTCAAAAAAACAAGACTAATGAAAGATAATTGATTCTGTGCATAACTATATATTTGGATATATCTACTGACTTAATTTTAGGTCGACTCCTACGACGTGAGAGTCGGGGAGAACCTGGGCGACATTGTGTTGGTAAAGATCGAGAAGAAGAAGTACTGGATGCAGGACGACTGGTACTGCAAGTACATCACGGTCAAGACCCCATCTGGAGACTACGTGGAGTTCCCCTGCTTTCGCTGGCTGGTGGACGACAAGGAAGTGGTGCTGCGGGATGGACGAGGTAGTCATCAGTTCATCTGTTTGTTTGCTTAACAAGCTTCCTGTTCCTCCTCTTTCATTATCCTGAGTCTCCATCTCTCACCTTGTCTGTTGTAGCACGTCTGCCTCAGGATGATAAGACCAGCCTGGTCAAGCAGCACAGACAAAAAGAGCTGGATACGAGGAGGAAAACGTACAGGCAAGTTTCCACAAGCATTAGTCCATGTCACAGGAGACTGAGGCTGCTAACTGACAACTGTGCTACTCTTTATAGATGGAAAGAGTGGCAGCCAGGTTTTCCGATGAGCATAGATGCCAACAGGCACAAGGATTTGCCCCGGGACATCCAGTTTGACAGCGAGAAAGGAGTGGACTTCGTACTGAACTACAGCAAGGCGTACGTGCTCCCACTCACAGCCTTCCTCAGCGAAAAAGGGTTGGCAGAGGTGGTGATTACAGATGATGCCCCTCAGTGTGACAGACTGACATCAGCTGTCTTGACATAAACAAACAGAGGGAGATGGTGGAGCTTCCACCTTGGGCATAGCTTTCACGATCTGATCAGATCAGATGACGAGCTGCCACCTGATAGCATGTTCCTATTTTCTATGTTTAGGAGTAACTGAACAACACAGAGGTGTCATTGTGTGTTTATCACCAGGGTCATTTGCATTGTGCTTTCAGGAAGGAAGTTAATTTTTCCACATAGACACAATAACACAAAACAGTTCCAAGTATTTGCAGCGAGCAGTGTTTCAGATCAAAGTTTTCAGTGAAATTCATAAGAAAAGCTGTGTATTAGTGGACAGACAAATAGATTTGTGTGCAAAGCTGCAAAACTATATATACACTATGTATATACATATATATATATATAAATACACTGCCTGGCCAAATAAAAGTCACCACCTGGTTTTAACTAAGCAAATAGGTACGAGCCTCCTATCGAATAGTTACTGCATGGGTGATTATCTTTCAGTTGACAACAAGTTATTTATCTCCAACTGATGCAATGAGTAGCTTCCCATTTCTTAAACAACCATGTTGAAAGACACATCCTGTGGTCGTGGAAAAGATGTTAGCCTGTTTGAGAAGGGTCAAATCAATGGCATGCATCAAGAAGAGAAAACATCTAAGGAGATTGAAAAATCTACTAAAATTGGGTTAAGAACCGTCCAACGCATTATTAAAAACTGGAAGGATAGTGGGGAACCATCGCATCAGGGTAAGAAGAGAGGCAGATGAAGTGATGCACCCATCATACTAGTGCCTACTGTACAAGCCTGTGGGGGCAGTGCTATGATCTGGGGTTGCTGCAGTTGGTCAGGTCTGGGTTCAGCAACATTATGTGCCCAGAGAATGAGGTCAGCTGACTACCTGAATATACTGAATGACCAGGTTATTCCATCAATGGATTTTTTTTCTTCCCTGATGTTCACGGGCATATTCCAAGATGACAATGCCAGGATTCATGAGGCTCAGATTGTGAAAGAGTGGTTCAGGGAGCATGAGACATTATTTTCACACATGGATTGGCCACCACAGAGTCCAGGATGGGATGTGCTGGAGAAGGCTTTGCACAGTGGTCAGACTCTCCCATCATCAATACAAGATCTTGCTGAAAAATGAATGCGACACTGGATGGAAATAAATCTTGTGACGTTGCAGAAGCTTACTGAAACAATGCCACAGCGAATGCGTGCTGCAATCAAAGCTAAATGTGGTCCAATGAACTATTAGATTGTGTGACCTTTTTTTTTTGGCCAGGCAATATATATGTATATATACACTATCCTTGGACTGGAATATGATTATGATGATGATGATGATGATGATGATTTTTCAGAATCGAGAACCTGTTCGTGAACCAGTTCATGCACATGTTCCAGTCCTCCTGGAGTGACTTCGCTGACTTTGAGAAGATCTTTGTGAGAATCAAAAACACAATCTCAGGTTAGCTTCACATTTTATATTAATACTAGTCCATTATTATATTATATTATATTATATTATATTATATTATATTATATTATTGTCCAGAGTACGTGATGCAGCACTGGAAAGAGGACTTCATGTTCGGATACCAGTTTCTGAATGGCTGCAACCCCGTGGTGATCCGAAAGTGCACCAAACTTCCTGATAATTTTCCTGTCACCCATGACATGGTTGCCGTCAGCCTGGAGAGGGAACTGACTCTGGAGCAGGAAATAGAGGTAAACTGTTTTTTGTGAGCTTTTATTTCAGGACAAACTTCAGCTGCAGCTCTATTCAACTCTCTCGCTGATGTGCAATGTAAAGCGATGTTGTGGCTCCAGGCAGGTAACATGTACATAGTGGACTACGAGGTGTTGGATGGCATCAGTCCGAACTGCACGGACCCGTGCACGCTGCAGTACCTGGCCGCTCCGATCTGTCTGCTGTACAAGACAGTTCAGAACAAGATTCTGCCCATAGCCATACAGGTACGGTGATGCTGAGAAACAGCAGGTGTGAGTCACACTCCTATTTTATAAGGGAAGCATTTGATATTCCAGCTGATGTTTTTTGACTGTTCTTCTCCTTATGCTGCTGCTTTTTTCATCCTTTATCTTTTTCAGCTGGGCCAGAAACCAGACCAAAACCCCATCTTCCTGCCCACTGATGGCCAGTACGACTGGCTGCTGGCTAAGATCTGGGTCCGCTCGGCTGACTTCCAGCACCACCAGACCATCACACACCTGCTCAAGACACATCTGATCACAGAGATGTTTGCTATCGCCATGTTCAGGCAGCTTCCTGCCGTCCACCCAGTGTATAAGGTAAAGCTCTGGCTAATTCACTGATCAATAAAACTGCTCGATCCACCCAGTCACTGACTCGTCGGTCCTTCTCCCAGCTTCTTATCCCACACATTCGTTTTACCATCGCCATCAACACCAAGGCAAGAGAGCAGCTCATCTGTGAGTGCGGCATCTTTGACAAGGTGAGTTGGTGGATCTGCGGAAGAGCAGTGAGATTTTGTCTGTTCTATTCTGAGCTGAAAGCAAAAGAGTCACTGCAAACTGGCTAATCAGCGACGTAATCTCAAAGCAGCAATACTAAGTGCTTTGTCTTGTCTTTCCTCATCGAGGCAAATGCAACAGGTGGAGGTGGTCACGTCCAGCTGGTTCAG
This sequence comes from Chelon labrosus, assembly GCF_963514085.1. Classification (NCBI taxonomy): domain Eukaryota; kingdom Metazoa; phylum Chordata; class Actinopteri; order Mugiliformes; family Mugilidae; genus Chelon; species Chelon labrosus. Next base: position 15,079,719 of record NC_140348.1, read on the forward strand.
AAGGCCATGAAGAGCCTGACCTACAGATCTCTGTGCTTCCCCGATATGATCAAGGCCCGCTGTGTGGACAGCAAGGAGGAGCTGCCCACCTACTTCTACAGGGATGATGGGTACAAGGTGTGGGAGGCCACCAAGAGGTGAGGAACAATTCTTTTTAAGGGCTTTCATAGACAGCAATGACAACCACTCTCACTGTGTTTTTGAGTACAAGAAAACAGTCGGGAGATATGTGCGAACATTTCTTGTGTGAGAGTGACGGACCCTTGTAACAGTGACAGAAGATACAGCATTTTTCATTTCCTGTGTATGTGACAGCTGTCTCGTGGTGTTTTATTTTTCTGTCAGTTTTGTGTCAGATGTGGTTCGTATTTACTACACCAGCGATGAGAAGTTGCGCGGAGATGAAGAAATCCAGGCCTTCGTTAAAGACGTGTGCAGCTTCGGCATGCAGGACTTCGATCACTGTGGTGGGAACGCATTACAGACTCCTTATTGTATAATTATCCTTTGAGCGGAGTGAGTTTCTTTTTCCAGGAAAGCAAGAAGCTCACTCCCCCCTCTATATTTTATTAGTCTTGGATATTCTGGTGAAGACAGGTGTGACTGAGACCAGACGGCATTATAAATTCAAATCCGCTCTGTTATGGATGAATGCTGTGAGGGTTTGAGGGTGAAGAAAGGACGCAACAGGCGTGTGATGGTGTCATTGTCTGAGCTGCGGTGTTGAAACGCCCATCCGACGTTTCACCATTATCTCTCAATGCTCTCAAACGGAAGCGGGTGTTGTATGAAGGGGTTTTGTAATGGTTTAAGTTCACTTTGTCAAATCTGTACACAGAGTTCCCCAAGTCCTTGAAAACGTGTGAGGAGCTGATAGAGTACCTGACCATCGTTGTGTTCACTGCTTCCGCCCAGCATGCAGCTGTCAACTTTGGACAGGTGAGCGATGGATCGTTTGAGCTAAAACACAGTACATGTCAATGCAGAGGTTTCATCCGTGATGGACTTTAAATATTAAAAATGCTCCTTTTTCAACAACCAACCAACCAACACCACTGACTGATCTATTATTTAGATATTTCATATTGATGCATCAAGTTTTACCGTTGCTACCTTTCTACAGCAAGGATAGTTTAATAGTCCAGCTGTTTAGGGGTTTTCTTCAATCTATGCTTTTTGTGAAGCGTAGATGCTATGCTTTTAAATATGAAACCATGTGTTACCGCTAAAATCTCTGGTGTAATGAAACATGAAAGTTCAATATTTGCCTCTGAAATCTATTGTGGATGTGCTGAAAGGAGCAGAAAAGTACACCTCTTGAGTAAATATACTGCATTCACACGTTTGTCTACTTTGTGTAGTACGACTGGTGTTCCTGGATCCCCAATGCTCCCTCTACCATGCGGAGACCCCCACCCAACGAGAAGGGCTTGGCAAATGTGAACCTGATCATCGAGAGCCTCCCCGATCGCGGACGCTCCAGCTGGCACCTGGGGGCCGTCTGGGCTCTCAGCCAGTACCAGGAGAACGAGGTACAGGAGGGGCACTTGTCTCAGTATAGATTGTTTTTTTGTTTTTTTCAGGACTGTCCAAAGCAATCAGAAGTTGGATATAAACTGTGCATTTCTAATCTCCCGAGAAGCTTTTTTTTTCTTCTTCTTTTTTTCATCATTGTGTGCCTCCAGGCTGAATGACCTGTCTCGTCTCTCCCTGCAGCTGTACCTGGGCATGTACCCTGATGAGCACTTCATAGAGAAGCCGGTGAAGGAGGCCATGGAGAAGTTCAGAAAGCAGCTGGCAGAGATAAGCAGCTCCATTAAGAGGAGGAATGATGGGAAGAAGCTGCCGTACTACAACATGTCTCCTGACAAAATCCCAAACAGTGTCGCTGTTTGAAGGGAGATGATCTCCGCTTATCGTTTTTTCAAAACGCAAGTTCTGCTGTTGTTGCTGAGGTGTCCAGATATGCTGCCAGAAAGGTCCCCATCAGCTGAGTGCATGATTGCAATACTCCAGCAGGAGCCAGTTATGTGTATATTTATGTTGTTTTTGTGTACTCCATCGACACGGTGCTTCAATGTTTTGGGTCCTTTTACTTGGCAGACATTTTGACTTGTGCCAGGAGGGTGTACCAATGATATTTGATTTCCTTTAAGTGTCTTTGTAAGTCCTTACACTGGGCCAGCAAGCACAAAAGCAAGACCTCCTCTGAGTGAAATGTAGTCATTATTAATTTACCAGTGCTTTCCCCACTGTGATGAGTCAAAACGTCTTCCATGATGAAGGCCTATTGAAAGCCATTACTTAATGAAGTAGGGGCTGATGATTGGAGATGAGCTGTACAGTTTCTTGACCATGCTCCAGGTTTTTATTTCTGTTGTGGAATTGCTTATGAACCGTGTTGAAGATCAGAATTTGTCTGCATAATAAATGTAAAAGTGGCCGTCATTTCATTCAAAAGCTTTTAAGTGTAACAAGCAGTCACAACATCTGAAAACAAATTTCCAAACCTAAGTGTTTTTTTCACCACTTAATTAGGTGAAAATTAGTTAGCATTTTTATATTGTAAGGACTAATAGTACTACATGTAGTAATGCAACTTAACTAATTTCACAAAGACAGTCATGAACAAATCCTGTCAACGTTTAAACCAGTGGTGTCTAACATAAGGCCCGGGGGACAAAACCGGCCCACCAGAGCGTCCAATCTGGCCCGCCGGATGAATTCGCAAAGTGTAGAAATTACATTGAAGACATGAACGGCTATTCTTAATTTGTCCACTAGATGTCGCACTGTTTTAGTAAGACTTCAGTGGACATATTCTTTTCATTTCATCATTTCATAGAATGTTTTGTAAAAGGATAGTTCATTAAATGTAAACATTAGCATAATATATTTGTATTTATTTGCACTAAAATAAAGGGAAACATTTGGAGTTGCATTTTTTTTTTATTAATAGGTCATTATATTATGTTACTGGACCGGCCCCCTTGGAATCAACTTGTGCTGCATGTGGCCTGTGAACTAAAATGAGCTTGGCGCCACTGGTTTAAACTAATAACACACGATTTTCTAGGGATACACTAAAAAAAAAAAAGACACAAAGTGTTAAAAGTAACATAACTTTTATTTGGTTGTTCTTTTAAATTCTACATATTTGTTCAAACGTGGGAAATGAACTGAAATCACATCAATATTTCTTTTTAAAAACAAGTACTTTTTTTTCTTTTTTTACCAAATTTTTACAGTTACTATTTCAAAGTAAATTCACAGACAAACTTGTGGAATGATATAAGACAGGGGAACAGTCATATATGTTCAAGTCCAGTCAGTAGTAAACAAATGTAGCTTTTATGCAAGTTACACTATTCCCAGACACTAAAAAAAAAAAATAATAATCCAGATTTAAGCCTAACAATGCTTCAGTGAGGCCCTGTAATTTTCTCGCTCAAAACGATTAAAGAAATTGCTTCATGGTGACAGACACCGATAAAGAAAAAGCTGTGCTCAAAGAGGAAATGGCCTCAAACTTCATCAGAACTACATCAAAACTTCTGCGTTAGACTTCATGAAAGGAGCCAGCTCCTATGAGTAGTTTAAAAAAAAACAAAAAAAACACAATCTATAGTTTAATCTTCCATCTCAAGGAAACCATATGTCAAGCCGTTACTTTATGTTCAAAACTGACAAAAAAAAAATCGAATTAAAAAGTGAGAAGGAAGAGCAGATATTCACATTAAGGTCGAGCAATCAAGCTTCTTACAACTCTAATATCTACAAGACAAAAGTGCAACAAGAAAAGTGGGAGTGGTTTTCTGGTTTTTATGCCTGGGAACAAAAACTAAGTGTAAGTTGCATAAAATTATCAATGAAAGTTGGTTATTTTTTCTTCTTCTCTCAAATGAACAAACTGTACTGTATTGTTAAAAATAAATACAACACAAAATAAAGAAAATCATTTTGTATCCAGAGCACATCCTGGACATTAAACACCAGTACATAACTGCAGAATAGAATCACAACAAAAGGGTAATTGCACTTTTTATCTGTCTAATTGCACTGAGCCTCCCGGGTATTGAAGTTTCAGAGAAGCTTCTCGTTACTAGGTCTTAATCCAACTTGACACACAAACAACGACGACTCCCTCGGCTCATTTTAGAATTATATTAGACTCCAGATCTCAAGTCACCATGGGGCATATACATAAATACAGTATGCAGTCCTGTGGGGGTTGGGGGGGTGAGGGGGACAAAGCGCTGATTTCATTTATTGCTGCTGCTGCTGAGCAGTAGTTGTCAGGTATGTTGTTGGACTTTCGCTGTTCACAGACATTGTACTGGTATCAAAGACAGATTAATAAATGGTTGCTGGAATGGCTGTGAGGCTCAACATGAGCCCGGCATTGCTGTGCTCCCACATGAACAAGAGCACTTACAATGACTGTAACATCCAAAAACACGTTGCACCGAGAAATCAACTGCTGCCTATCTCAGACTGCACCTTCAGCATCGCACCAACAGGTGGCGATCAGGACAGCGATGAGGCAGAGAGAGGGTCTCTGTCACAGGCTTGAATGTAAAGGGGAAAAAATAGATGATCTTGATGGATGTAATCATCTACAGTGAAAATTATATTTAAAAAAAAAACAAAAAACAACTTCCTGAATGTTAAATAATCCTGTGAATGTAAGAAAACAGATGAGGCCTGATGTGAGAAAGAGTCAAATGAGAGGCAGCACGCTGGCTGTCTTGTGATCAGATGCTAAAATAGACATCCTCGACCTTGTGAGTGTGTCTGGCAAAAAAGAAACGCTTACAGTGAAACTGAGACTTCTGATACTTCAAAATGCTCGGTAATTATTTTCTGCGCCACATCCAAACATCAGCTCACACAAGAATAGGCTGCAAATTCGCAGGTACTGACTTTCAGAGGACTGGGAGGGGGTGAGTGAGGGGAGAATAAGCTAATGCTGATTTTGAGCAAATTTAAATTTACACAGTTGGAGCCTGGTTTCTGTCTCAGTTAATTCACCGCCTGTCCAATGGGAGCGGCGGGAGGCCATACTGAAAATAGGCAGCTGTGGATTTCTCAAGGCGTATCCCATGACTAAGCAAACAAACCAACATGTTAAAAACTGCACGTGGAATATCAGACTGTAAATACTGTGTCATCATTCGCATGATAGAAAAACAAGAGCGACACCGTTTATGCCCAAAGGCTCTCATCACGATCTCAAGACATGGAAATTATCTCGTAATTTCCTGTGACCAGTTAAAAAATTATTATTATTGTTTTTTTTTTAGATTTTATTATTTTTTTTGTATCATTTTTTTTTAAAAAGTTTACATTCTCAAAGCCTTCAGAAAGTTCATGTTGGGGTAGAGAAGTCATGTGGCTGGATTCTCCATTATCTGCATCAGAGCTATGAGACTCAATTTCTTTCAGCAGGTTTCCAATTCTTTTAACCCCAATTCCATTTTTGTCATCCACAGGAGGGTTCATCTGTAAGTATATGTGCATTTGAGGAAAAGTTAGTTTGAGTGTGCTCTCCCCCGTGTACAACACACAAGAAAAAAAAATGAACTAGAGGAAAAGAAGGGATGTGTTGTGGGAACTAAAAAAACAAAAGTGCTTCGATGCATGTCCAGATCAAGGCCTGGTTGGATCCAGACCGGCGCGGAGCTGACGGACCACAGCGACACAGATGGCAGTAGCTGGAATGTTCCAGAGGTCCGATGCACGGCGCTACATACTGATCCACGGCAGGTTAGCCAGAGACCCACAGGAGGTAAAAACGAACAAATCTAACAAACCAACGATCAAACAAACCACGCATCGGAGACGTGAAGACCTCCAGAGCTGTTTGTGAGTCCATTTGTCTCAGTCCTGCTCTCCCAGAGGTGTACATACAAGTCTGTGTGTTTTATGCTCCAGGCCTCTTCCGACATTTACAGAAGTCAGAATAAACAGTCCAGTCCTGGGAAAGAAAAGATGGGAGGATTTAGGTACGATACGAGGACAGAAGAAGATAGGGTCCGTCTTTGTAAAGGGAGTTTGGAGAATATAAGATGACCATAGGACAGTGGGTCAGTCTGGGATCAGAGGAAGGGAAATGTCTGTTCCTCAGTTATCCTCAGCTTTTCCATCACTGCTACTCTTCACCGCCGGCCTGTTTGTGGTTGTGTGTAGTAGGACCAGGACAACCGATGGTACAAACTCAAGTGTCAGACATGGAGCACCTCCATACTGTAGTCCTCTGTCTCTGTGTACTGGGAGGAGTTTGTGTCCGACTGGGTGGGGGCCAGAGCCTCCTTGTTCTCCAGGCTGGGCTCCATAAGGGGCGGCTTCTCCAGCATCTGCTTTTTACAAGTCTCTGGCCGGTTCTGCACGTATATGACCCGGTTGTAAGCCTTGAGTCTCCTCCATAGATGGATGTAGACTTTGCACTGGACGTACATGAAAACTAGTCCGCCTGTAAAGCCGATGGCCACCACCACCAGCTTGGTCCAGAAAGGCCATTCCAGGATTCCTGGAGAACAGAGAAGAAAACAAACGTGTCCACAGGTCAGACCTGACTGTGAAAACAAACAAAGGCACACAAGCTAGGACATGTACTTTATGTAAGCTCAAGCTCAGGAGATCAAAAGGCACAGGTGAAGACACAAAGGGAAAGGTGGCTCAATAAGCTGCTGCAATTTAATCGATATTTTTGTGATTCATTCAGCAAATTAAGCTTGACTAAGCTATGATATGCTTTAAAAGTGAAGATGCGCAGTTGGAGAGACTATTGCAGAATGTATGGGAGACAAATGGACACGATATCATAGCACTGATGGAAATCGTTCATATTTTATATCACTGCACACTATTTCTCCAGCGTACGGTAGTGTCCATGATTCCTTCGGTAATGCATTATAATTTGGACTATATCATGGTATTCAATGTGAATCCTAATCTGACCGTTTCACATTTCTTAATATTCACTACAGACGGTGTTGCAGGTTAGCGCGAACATCCCGACACGCTGCAGACTTTTTACAGCTGCATAAAAACACTCCAGTAAACTCAGACACAGGCCTGTAAATGCAAAATGATAAAATCTAAATAAATCTGGGCACCAGGGTTGTTTAGGCGCTGATCATACACCACAATGTCTCCAGCTCGTGTTAGACTCGGGACCACTGGTGCATGTCACTCCCTGTTTTTCTTTCTTTTCATTTCCTGTCGTTTCTCCAACATTGCTCTACAACACAGGGACAAGATGCTCCCCAAAATAATTATACTTATATAAAATAAATAAATAAATGACTGCCAAAATGTAATGCAGTGTTTGTATTAAATTTGGAAAACAATTTTTCCGGCCCCGTGGAAGTTACAGCATTTCTGCAAACTGCAAAAAGCCTAAAACCCGAAGGGTCCGAGTGGGAGGAAAAAAAATATGCAACTTCCAAAATAAATACTAAGAGGCAGCCCGAAATAAACGAACACCTTCACCTACAACTCATCAGCCTTTTCATTTTCCCTATTATGTTTCAGGGATATGAAATATAAAGGTCCACAATAGAGTTATTAAATCCTAGCCTTGATGATAACATGTGGAATGAAGTAGTGCCTAATATTATACGAAGGGAGGAATACCAATTTAAAACAAGGCAAACATAATACAATCAGCATGCCATTAGCGACACCGGACAGAGGCGTCAGACACTTTATATCCAACTTTATGAGCCGAGATGAATGTGTCATTGTTTGTGTGAGAATATGTCAGAGGGGTTTGTTTTAATCAAAACCCTCAGTCAGAAAGTATAACACAGAAAATACATCACAGCGTGTTCTTCAACTCTGCGCCTGTCTGCTTTCATTAAGCTGGAACATTCACTGAGGTGGCGTGTGTAAAGCAGCCTTTAAGGGTGGGGAAAAAAAATATTACTTCGTTCCTGAGATCAAGGCAGAAAAGGGAAGCAAAAGGGGCGTAAAAGTGCAGCAGTAGGAGAAGGCCCGATTACAGAAAGGCTGACGAGGAAAAACACAATTTGAAAGTTCAAAGTTGAAATGTTTACCTGGGATTCTTCCGGCTGCATGAGTAAAGAGAGTGTAAGTATCATGTGTTACCAAAGACACACAAACAGATTGAGAAGAAAAGTCAAATGAAGTCAGTCATTACAGGAGCAAAGACTAGGATGTAATCATCATGCAGTCAAAAGTTAAATCAGTTTCACGAATCAAAATGCATAAAATACATTTCATGGTGTTTAGATCCTACTTGATTTGTGAGCAAACTGACATAAAAAAATAAAAAATAATACATAACTGTGGTATTGTGTGACTTGTGAGGACAGGCAGGACTGGAGAGGAACTATTTGGCATCACCATGGTTACTGAACCTGACAGCCCTCGGGGACTCTAACAAGTCTGAATCATCAGGTTGGGCTAAACAGACACAGCCTGCTCTTCCATCTGTACACTGTCTCAGCGACGCCAAATATGCCAGGGAGGGACGAGCAGCAGCACACGTAGCGCCGGCGGAAGCTACGACGACAGCTCATCATTAAAGCAGCCTTCTCCATTTTTAGCCCTGATAGTGGGAGCACAGAGCTCTGAGGACCGCACCGTCAATCTTTCCATAAATACGTCCCGCTGTCCACTTTGGATGGAAGAAGCAGGCCATGCTCTACAGGCTGAATGGGGTTTAAACTCCTAGATTTCCCCTCATTCTGAGGTTTTAAAATCCATGAACCCATTCTGACCTACTACTGGACACTTTTAAAGTCTAAGGACAGCTGCAGGTTTCAGTTTGGCACAGACCGCCAACGGCACACAACGCTACAACCGGCAGCTCCTCAGCTTACTACAACGACTGAAAACAAAGGAAACCGGCAGATCTGTCCAAACGTGACTAAATCAAACAACCTGCACCTTGCAAGCACCTTGCTAACTTAGACATTATGTGTTGCTTCTTTGAATCTATTAAAAAAAAAAACGTCAAGCTGGTTGCCTGGCAACTTCATGACGATGTCCAGATCCCAGAAAGTAATTGCAAAAAATTCACTCTTATTATCTTTGTAAAGCCTTTCACACTGTCTTTGTTGTACACATTAAATAAACATTTGTTCTAGCTATTTAAGATTTCATGCTAAGCTAAGCTGCTGCTGCTCCTGCTGCTGCGGCTTCTGGCTTCCTGTCAAAATGATACTGATCTTCACATCTGAGGTAACAAGAGGTTGTTTCCCCAACTGCAAACCTGCTTCTTTTTAAACAGCCTCTGAAACGAATTATAGAGATTGTAGTGTATTTAGATGTTTCCCTTTCAGATATTGTGTCTAGTTTTTTGCCACGAGCTCGTGCCAACTACTGCCCTCACATAACTGTTGGCATACAGTCCGGCACGCAGACTTAAAGAGCTTTACATTTCCGAGGAGAGTTTGCCAGAATGACTAAAATCACTTTAAAAACAACCTCACTCGAGCCTGAATCTCTGTGCGAGTCTTAGAAAAGACAAATTAAACGAACAGTCAACTCTTCTACACATTTGTTCAGCCTCAGCCGCGGCTCTGATGCTCACCGAGCTTCTCGCTTGTGAATTACGCCCACATGCGTTCTCCTCTTAGAGAACATTTTACACTATTCACACTTACATCACAGCAACAGCACTACAGTTAAACCTTATATACTGTACATGAATGACTTGGAGACAGTGGAGGATTGTGGATGAATGGATGACATCAACAACAACGATACTACATCTAACAGAGAGGATGCCGCTTGATGCTTAGGTGCACTGTATGTTTGTGTGCGTGCGTCTGAGTCAAAGCTGACCGGATCTGATTTCATCCGCTGTTCTGTCGATGAGAACGTAGAGCGACCACACCACGCAGGTGATGGCGATGACGTGGAAGGTGACGGAGCACATGATCTTCCTCCTCTCGCTCGCCGTCATCTGTAGTTTCTCCCACTGACACAGACAGAAGACACGGGAGGATGTTAAAAATACAATACAGTCACACGCAAAGATAGAAGCTTTCAAATAATTCAAGCAATTAAACAGTTCTGTCGTTTTTTTATGAGCAGCTCAGAGCGTGAGCGAAATATTTGATGGAGACTTTTCAGCTGCTGTGAGCAAGATCCAGTGCTGCACAGCGCTTCTTGGTGGGGGGACTACAATAGGGAAAGAAAGTGGCGCGCAGCGTCCTGCAAACAGAGGAGACGTACACTGCAGCGTGCCAGGCAGCTCAGTTAACACACTGCAGCACCTTGTCGATCACTGGCTGCACAATACATCGCGCTGGAAATGAGCCCACAAAACAAATACAACGCCAGAACCATCAGATTAGTGTTGTAAGTAAGCGGTGTAAGTTCTCCCAACACGGCATTACTCATGAATCCAGTGATGAAATGGTTCGGTTGATTTCACGAGGCGTGTTGCAGCACGGCATGAAACCCAGCACTCTCTGATAAACAATTCATACCGAGACCAACATCCGCCCCTCATCTCGAATTTCACGTGAACCGCTTCAATATTCAGCCATGAGATTCAGAAGCTATTAACAGTGGAGCATTTGTTTAAGGCCTTTTGTGCAGCTAATGAAGGGTGGAGGAATTTTAATTAGAGTGTCCTGTTATCTGCAGGCCACAGCGATTGATAAGACCCTTTAAGAGAAGTGTACTGAAATGAATCCACCCTCCCCAACAAGTTACTTTTATGAGAAAAGCTTCAAAGCTCAGTGTCATGCTTGTGTTATCAGCGTGACGCATTGGAGACAGTTTTTGACATTTTTGGCTTCATAACAAAGGATGGGAGCTTAGCTGGGACACTTGGAAACAGAGCTGCGTGACAGTGAATTTATTAACTGAGAATGAACTAATAACTCACTTTCCATCTTAGATGAGGATGTACCGTCTTACCTTGCGCAGTGGTTTGAGCTTGGTCTCCATGATGAACTCATATTTGCAGAGCTCACAGCAGCGGGTGTCAGAGCTCTTGATCCACTGCTGTAGACAGGCCTGGTGGACGAAGCGAAGGCTGCCCGTGCAGTGGCATGGTGTGATCAGAGGACTGTCGTCGTCGCCTTCACAGTGACAAATCCTACAGGAGCCAAAGAATACAGTCAACACTAAGCTAGAGGCAAGACAGCTGTAACGGGAGGAAGGCAGGGGAAAGGAGAGATCAGAAAGAGAAAGGTTGGCAGGCAAAACTGACATATATTCCCAAATGTGGGAAGAAATTCATTCCTCGAAGATGTAACGTGCGTCAGCAAACTTGTAGTGTTCTCTAGATGTATTTGTATTGAGACAATGCGCTTAGAAAAATGCTAATTTTGCTTAGCACGGAATTAGGAAAGCAGGGCAGGTGGGGATATAATTTCACAAGCATAAAAGCATTCTGGCTGCAGAATGACAACACATGTCCCACATGGATAAACTCAATCAAGACAAACTAATTTGATTCAAAGCACTTCATCAGCAAGTCCAAACGGCACTTTCAGGAAATAATCTTTTGCATTCTTGAAATGTCACAGCATATATTGTTGGACAGCTTCAGATTTGTTGTTGCAAAAACCAACACAAGTTGCCTGTAATTATAAATATGTCTGGTCGACACACAGAATCCGCAGCATGGTAGCATCCAGTAATTTAATTTGTGCTTTTAATTTCCACATGTCCAGATGTTTTAGTTGACTCATTATGTGTATAGACATTATTCAGACACGCATATATTTAGTGGATTTCAGTTTTTGAGCCAATCTTTACACAAAAGTATCTTTGTTTGTGTGTCTCAGCAATACACCACCGCAAATGTTGGCCTGAAAAATACCTTAGCCGATTTTTAAAGCTTGACAAATTGAAAAATCTGTTGCAATGACACAGCACGCAGTTGCATTTGATTCAAGCGGTGTTTATGACGTTGTGTTAAGTCCCAGCAGACGTCTTCTTCAAGGTATACTCAGCACAGGTAGTGACGACTGGAACATTCGATTAGGTGTCTGTTACATCTAAAAAAAAAAATAAAATAATCTTTTGTCGGCAAGAGGAACCAATCATTTTTTAATATCAAACCGAAGAGGCTCAGCACTCCTTTTCAAGCTCACACTTTATGGGACAGGTAGAAAAACATTGTGGGAAATAATAGAGGCGCGTGTTTGTCTGTGTCTGTCTGTTCAGCGTCAGGGAGAGTACATCTGTGCAACTGACAAGATAGATAAGATTGTGTGAAACCCCAGAGTATGTGCACTCTTTCACTTTTAAGTCAAGCAGAGCCAGTGAGTTTCAATGGTAAGTAAGGGATAAAGTGAGGAGATGGAGAAGGTTATTAGAGCAACGCATTATCTCCAAGTTAAGCCATTATCACACACACTTGAGAGAGCAGAAAGCCATTATGATCTCAGGACTCAATGTCAGGACATTGACCTTGTTGTTCAGATCAGTCCTCGGTGAATAAGCAATAAGCTCCAAAATCAGCAGCTGCTTGTTCCACCAGAATGCCTTTTTGATTAAAGGTCAGACTGATGTCTCTGGCTAAGACATCAGTGATTGTAAAGCGGGACAAAGCTACTGTCGGGTAAAGTGCACACGATGTCTCTGCAGAGGCGTCAGTGGATTCAAAGCACGTGTGGAAATCTATATTTCAAACCCAATCTTTCTACAAATTTTCACAGGCTGAAGGATGCATGAACCAGGAACAGCTTCTATCGTTTTTCCCCAGAGAGAGTCGAGGAGCGGCGGCAGTTCTCTCTGGGGAAGAGAAAAGCAAAACAAAGCAAAGAAGAAGAAAGCTGCAGAAGGAGAAGGGACTGTTCAGATGAGACTGTCTTTATCCCAGTTCAGGGGAGGATAAGTGCACATGGACACCCGCGTGCGCCCACACATGTTAGAAAGTGAGCAGGCGAGATAAAGTCTATTTCCAGACTTCACTGATCTGACCAAAGCGTTACAAGATTAAAAGGCAAAGTGAACAAAGGAGGATAAAAATAGTTCATTGCCACAGGTTCTAAAAGAGAGGAGGTGGAGGAGCAAGGAGGGATTGAAGGGAAAGGGGGCACTATTAACATCTCAAGAGGAGTTTTTTGTTGCTGGTTAAGGACTGGCAGCTCTGTTTGTGTTTGTGTGCATGGATAATAAGACGATGAACGGCAGATTTTCATCCCACGCATAGGCTACTGTATTTCTATTAAGATTTTTTTTTTTTGAAAATCAGCCTGAGGAACAGGACCGTTCTTGGCACAATGGTTGACGCCTGCAGAAATGAACAGCTCTGACAAATTATTCTAATGCTGATTTTCTTAATGTAGGAGGGGACAATGACAGAGAATCCTCACATCTATGCACGGAGCCATAAAATGATAAAAATCATTTAGTAAGAGGACTATAGGAGACTCGCAGCTTTGCTAAATTTCACAGCAGCTTCACCTGCGAGAAACAGACAAAATTGTGGATAAAATGCCACAAGAGAGACTATAAAGTGCATAAAATTCAGCTGCATCATTAAACAAACTGTGCATTCACACATCAAGGAGGCGAACATCATTATCTCGAACCGTCTTGCAGCTACATTAACTGCATGTGTGTCAGCAGTAACACATTCTGAGCACAGTTAGGCAAGGGAAGTTAAAATTTAATTAGCAAGCAGCCAAAACACACCCCGTTTAACAGTAATTTTAAGATGGCAGAGGCTCTGCTAGTGCATGTCAACATTAAAATGTGAGAAGCAAAACAGAGTCAGGAAATTGCACACACCAAAAGCCGAGAAGGAAGCGAGCTCAGCAACACCACAGCCCTTCAGAGGCATTCACTCACTTCCTGTTTCCTCATACTTTTTTGCAGTGGCACTCAGCCGTGTTTGCTGCGTCGCTTTAAGACCCCGCTCCCCTCGAGCTACTCCTCTCTCTGCCCTCACCCTGAAATGTTCATGTATATGTATTTATTTTCAAATGAATTTTTCAACACTAATCTGTTTTCTTTCCCTTTTCTGCTAAACAGATTTCCGTGTGGATGATATGGGGCAGAGTGTGACAGCTGAGGCATTTTGCTCTCAGCCTGTTTTCAGTCTGAACAGTTTATGCTCAACACAGCTAGAGACACGCTGATCAGTGAAAAACACAATTCAATTAGCGCCAGCAGCCCCCTAAGCCATCTCCCTTTTTCCTCCTTACCCCTCTCTGTGCATCTTAAGAGGTTACTTGTCTCTCTGCTTGCATGCTTGCCTTAAAAGAGAACATTAAATGCGCTGGAGGAGACACTTATCGGTTAAGGAATTACATAGACTCTAGTTATTAGGTAAAGAAATGTTTTGGTTTGCATCTGGTGGTCTACTAGAATATGCACGATGAGAGAAATGCGTATGTGTAGAGTTTGCAAGTCGTAAAACACTTAAAAGAAAAGGCGAGGCAAGATGCAATAGCTGGAGAAGGTGGAAATCTAATCAGAGTAAAGAAATCTAGTTTGATTAATTAAAATGTGACAGCCAGTATACGGTTTTTGATGATGAATAGATGGTGGATGTAACATTTTAAGCAAGATGATGTGTCTCTGAGACATTATCTCTTTAACTGTTGTAGTTATTCATTAAAATCAGCTTACGAAATGTTCATGAGAAACATAGTTTCTCTAGAAGGAAACATTTCTGCTGAGGAAGTCGACTGAGTCACCTCTTATCAGACGCCTGTTCCTTTCTGAAATGTAAAAAAAAAAATAAAAAATAGCTGGCTAATGATTAACGTGATATTTGTCTTGTGGGAAAAACAACCGCCCACGCGTTCTTACAGGTGAGCCTGAGCTTTGAGTGCTCACGCTTCAAGCCACCTGACAGGGAGCTGGCACGATGTGTTTTGACTGTTTGCACAGTCAGAGTCTACGCAGGCTATTTGAAGCCAATAATCTGCCTCTTGATCTCCGGACCTCACCTAGCCAGTTCTAAGCTTGTGTGTCTCCGTCAGCCTACACCTGACACGTGAGATGTACAAAAGCGAAGGAAGTACAACTGAGGACAGACGTAGATGTGTGCGTTCCTTTGTGTTTAAGACTTTATTTGATCAAATAAATGAGCCAGGCAGAGTATTGACAGATCTTGTAACTGAAGGGCTCAATGTGATGCTCAAAATTGCTGTTTTTGAAAACTGACAAGCTTCTATTTAGAGGTAAGGCCTCATTTTCAGAGGTCGCGCTGACACGGCTCGGTTTGTAATGAAATATTACTCACAGTGTTCCCCATCTAACGTGGTTTGTCACGTGACATATACAGATGATGGCCTCGCTGACCCGATCAGGCGGCCAGTTATTGTTCACTTTCCATTTCACCGACAGAAACACTCTCCACTTCCCGGTACTATTAAATCTTTTCCACCCTAACCTCTGGCCCTCTATCTGTCCCTTAACACCGCCATTGCCCCGCGATTCTGCCGCAAAATCTTTAAGCTTATGAGCAAAATCAATCACAATTTTCTGCACCCTATGTGAGACATTTTACTGCCTCATCGATCTGGTAACAATGAAAAATTATTTTAAAACCACCGCTTGGCAGCACAATGAAAAACATGGCAAAGCACTAAGATAACAGTGGAGAAAAATTAGATGGCATGAAATTACATTAAGCCACATTTCTGCTCTTGACACACACAGGGGGTTGAATCGGGACAACTGAGGAGGAGGCGTACTGTACAGTGCTGTGGTGGGTGCAGATTAAAGCCTCTATGTGTCAGGTTCTTCTGATTAACAGCTCCACTCTGAGCAGGGGTTTACAGGACAATTACTGCTGCGGTATGAGATATTTGCTTGCTAGTTACGCTACAGGATGAGAAGCTGTCCACTACTCCACAGGGCTCTAGGATTCACTGCCACTTTAACGGCACAGGGGTGGTCTGGGCTTTACCAAGTTACAGGAAGGGTGGGTGGATTACACCATCCAGACAGTCACCCACCTGCAGCAGTCCCCAGATAGCGAATAGGGTGACAGTGGCCCAGTTTTCTCAGAAAAAGGGGATGGGCAGCGGTCCAAGTCGCTGTCCTCATCCATATAGCACAGCGGGGCAAGAAGAGCACCCAGCCCAGTCACAGTGACTGATTCTGCGGTTTCCAGCTGGCCCGTTCCCTTTGGAGCCGGACTGGGCTGGTCCTCCTCAAACACGTCGTCATCTCCCAATAGATCCTCAGGGGCAAACCCTGACTCACTGCCTTCCAGAAGGGCGCTAGAGGACTTGGTGATGTGGAGGTGGGAAGCGTAGCTGCCCAGCTCAGAGCACTGCAGGCTGACCGACGTTGAGGAGCGAGAGAAGGGAAGGAGCAGACGGAGGAAGTTGGAGTTCGGGGAGAGATGAGGGTGGAGGTGAGTGTTGGAAAGAGGAGTGGGAGCGGTGATGGCGGCAGGGTCGGACGGTAAGCAATTGGTGGAAGGGATGCCCAACATGTATTTGTAGTTGTTGGTGAAGGAGGGGACGAGGTGGGGGTGGGTGCGTGTTGAGAAGGCCAGATTTGGCATCTGGTGTGTGGGAGCTGCAGCCAGCTTGCCGTTGAGCGTGTGAGCCTTTCGAGCCGAACCAGGAGGCTCGGCAGGCTCCGGCTTCGTCGCCAGCTCTCCCTCAGAACATGTGCGATCTATGAACTGCAGACCACGGCAAAGACTGTCCACTCGCTGGCCCACGTCGTTCAGTGACACTGAAAACCTGAGTGAGCCGCTGTTGACGGACGTGGACGGCGGGCGGAGCAGAGAGAGCCAGTCTCGCTGTTTGGAGTGTTTGGAAGCCGGCGGGGCGTCCGCACAGACGGTGGTCACGGAAATACCTTCTGAACCACCTCGACAGGTTTTACCGTTAGAGTTCAAAAGAACCACAGCAGTCTGCTTCTGAGTGTCCTGTTCCTGACGGCTATTGTAAAAGTGTTTACGCACATGTGTTGATGAAGAAGAGGAGATAGACACGAGATAGACATCAGTGGTAAAGGACAGCAGGAGAAGGTGTGGGAAAGGAGAAAAAAGAGAAATGGGAAAGACATCATGCATTTGAAAATAAAGGAACTTGAAAAAGGAGATAAAAGGATGATCCATGTTACCAACCAACTCTACTCCCCACAGTGACAAGTGTATTGCTCAAGGGTAACGGGTAATCCAACATCACCCATTGATAAGGTGCTTCATCAGCAATGGACTGATAAATAGATTTAACTTATTGCCCTTAGGTGTCCAATTTACAGGCACGAATTGAGGATGAAGTGGTCTGTACCTGCAGATGTCCTGACTGGAGGGGGAAACCGACGTCCTCGAGAAACTGCATGGAGCGTTGACTGAAGTCGGGCTTCCCGCCTGAGGAACACATGTACAAAAATAGCCAGTTTAGAGCACGGTGCAATCAGAAGACATCTAAGTGAAACCCTACAATGAAATAAATACTGCATTATTCAACAAGCGGGACCAAATCATATTTCCTCTGATGTCTGCAACACTCTTGTGTGGTGAGACTGAAAAGAGTGAGAAGCACATAGAGATGCACAAGGCTGATACATAAGAAAAACACAACGCCGGCAGTTAATCTCTCTGATTAAAGTAGTGCCAAGCAAAATATGTCTCAGTGCGTCACGGAGCAGACGAACCACCAGGCGGGCCACGAAGAGAAGCGCAGCTGAGACAGAGGGAGCGTTATGAAAAGTGAGGGGCTGAAGAAGACACAGCTGGAGGAAGCGAGGCTGCGCGGAAGTCGGTCTAGACTCCACTGAGAATTTAAAACAGAAGCACCTGCAGGTACAAGCTAGTATAAACACCTTCCCCCGTATCTGTTGTAGCTTTCATCAATAAGTAATAAATAATAAAAGCATAAGTTTTGGGTTCATTTACTAAGTCTTTCGCAGTGTGTGTGACAGGGCAAGAAACACAAGCAGTCAGGAGATAGCACTGGTGGTAAACAGGCCAACATTTTAGCAAGACTTTCATCCTTATTTAGAATAAAATATTAAAAGTGGAGTATTAGTAATAAGAAACAATATGAAACAAGATACAGTTTGTGGAGCTCATTTAAATAAACCGAAAGT
This sequence comes from Chelon labrosus, assembly GCF_963514085.1. Taxonomy (NCBI): domain Eukaryota; kingdom Metazoa; phylum Chordata; class Actinopteri; order Mugiliformes; family Mugilidae; genus Chelon; species Chelon labrosus. The sequence goes on from NC_140348.1 coordinate 15,097,728, forward strand.
GATTGTATTCGTGTTAATATTAGGCTTTATTTAGATGCAGCTGCCAGCATTAGGGGATTTAAGGCCTTTAGACCACTGGTTTCTAAATTTAGTACAAATGTGGTTTACCTCATTTAACTCCCACCACTAACGCGCTTAAAAACATTTCCTAAATGTCAAACTAGTCCTTCAGCAATTCATCTCAGTCCTTTCCACAATGTCAGATGCAGACGTGAAACATAAAGAATGGGACTGGGTCTGGGTCGCTAGCGTAAAGACACAAGAGGCCTGGTAATTTCAGAAAGAAACTAATTACCTATTGATTTCATTTCTAACTAAAGGGAAAATTTATAGCTCAGGGCCTGACACCAATCAATAAAAAAAATTCAATGTCCAGCTTTGCCCTTCAGCTTGTTTATCTATCTGTACATGAACAGCAGGGCTTCACTCCAACCCCCCCTTTTTCCGCACACACAATAGCACGCACAACGCCGCCTCTCTGTTTCGTTTCTTTGATAGCTCGTCCAAGGTTTCGAGCTATCGAAGAGTCTTTTATTTCCTCCATGTTTATTGTTTCATTTTACTGCCTTATTTTAGCCTTACCATTCACATTCAAGGCTGCAATCTGGGGACTATAAATGTAGTCCTGACTGCTTTGAGAAGCAAGTGAGAGACGCAACACATTCCTTTAGCTTCAGCAATGACTAAAAAAGGACTAAATGTGTGTTTAGCAAAAACACTTGGTGACTGAACTCTAAACGTAGATTGTGATATGAGCAGTAGCACAAGATAATCTTTATGTTCATCCTGATTCTGTTAATCATCAATGTAGTCACCGTGTTGACAATCAACCTCTTCTCCGAGCAGTCAGACGACACAGCAGCGATAACGGGAAGTTAATCATTGCTACCTCGACTCTGTTAACAGCTTGTTCTGTACAGCCTCTTATTCAGCATCTGCTCTCTCGTAACGGCTCTTGTGACGAGGACCTTTCATGAGTAAATCAGTGGCTGTGTTTAATGAGTAACTAAAACAATGCAGGGAGTGATGATTGTTGAACTGTTGAAAAATGTATCAGGCGGCCGTGAACAGAAGCGTATTCACATTTAAATGTATACGTTTATCTGCGGTTCTTTGTCTCTCATGAAATATGCTCCAATACTCCAACTTAACATCGTGCTATAGTGAACACCTGTTTATTGTATGCGCTGAAACAACTCCCACTCTCAACACACACCTCTTATTCCTTACATCTGCTACGGCCTCTGCCTTCATACTTCACAGCCTCCACTTGGGGAGCTCTCATTTTCTAGTCTCTTGGGCCTTTAAAGTCTAACAAGAGCTCCTAACTAGCAGGACAGACGATGTGAGCAGACGAGACTCACAACAGAGAAGCAAAGCAGAAGATAACCACTCTTATTAACAGAAACTATGCAACTCACTACTGAAATATCACTTTCATGTCACACTCTAATCTGAACCTTAACGTATTAATTGTTACTTCTGCAAAATTGTTTACATTCGACAAAACAAATTCCACTTATACTTGACGGGGTCGACAGATCGGACAAAAGCCAGCAGGGCGACCTTGAGTTGGGACTGTTTTGTTAAAATACTATTATTGAGGTTAAGTACGAGCTCCGAAGAAATTGTCTGACATTTTTGAAAATAGGTTTATTGTCTTTCTTGCCGAGGGTTAGATGAGAAGATCGATACCACTCTATGGTTTGTGCGCTGTCATAAAGCTATAGCCAGCAGCAGATGCAATCCTTTATGGAGGTTAAATCCAAAGCTAACGAATATTACTGCCTGGATGGTTTCTCAAACTGCCCTCAGCAAACGTATAATAAATTCAATTTTAAAATCATCAACTTTATTTTTATTAGCCTGTTTCATCAGCAGTTTATTTTTATATATTTTTGCCTCTCATTTTCAGCTTCTGTCTTGCTCTCACAAGGTCATGCTTCTTATTAAAAGTCAGGACTCCTAATGCTGCGCCGTCAATGCTGAACGATATCCAAGCGCTGTCATCAGTTGTAAGAGACTTAAAGTCAGCCATGAGATGGAGGGAGTAGGTGGTTCAAGAGGAAAGGCTAGTTACAATGATTACACACTGGTGCAGTATATAATCAGAAAAGAACGGAGCAGCAAAATTCAATGACAGACCTAAGGTCTCCTACTGGCTCCAAGCAAGAAAAACCAGAGTCAGATAAGGTATTAGTTTTCATGAGCTACTCCAGGAAATGGAAGTCGTTTACTAAAGAGTAGTTCTCCTCGTTTACTGAGAAACTACAAACACATTAGAGCCTTAATCTGGGCGATTTGCTAGCAGCAGTTTGCACAGGAGGCCGAAGGAAAGCTGATGGATTTGATTGTCCAATCATTTCTCTGGCACTTGAGACCATCTAAAATCATGACTATCCATCTGCTTCAATGGGACCTCATATGAGCTAACAGAAACTGGCAATCAGTGCAGTTGCTTCAACACTTGGACAGACTTTAGAGTGGCAGCACAGCGAGGAGAGAGAATATATTCCTTCATCATTTAATATTACTAAACCCGGCTTTGTATACTACGACGGTTTTGTGGTGAAACGATAATTGTTTAATTACACATTTTGGTCACAGTTAGTTGAATAACATTTGAATATTCGTGTCATTGGACGACTCAAAGCATCTGCGTGATTACAGAGTCGACTGTGTGAAAGTATAACACTTAAATAGTGGGTTAAATTACACTGAACAAATGTCCGCTGTGTTATTAAGCACATGTGAGACATTACTGTTACATAACTAGGACTTGGATGTTCCAATCATTATGATAACTCATGATGATAAACACTGAGACAGCTGTTTTATGCCTTTCGGGTTTACACTGAACATGCACTTTGAACACTCCTAAAAGCTCTGTGTGTTGTCTCACGCTGCTCTGGAAACTTATATATCAGAGAGCTTGTCAGAAATGTTTATTAGCCGCAGAGCTGGGGAGGGATTAGCTGAATAACCGATAACTTGATTAACAGTAAATTCATTAGCAACTTGTTTGACAAAGCCACTAATCATTTGTCATATTTTAGGATTTGTTCGGAACACAACGCTTGTTTTTGTTAATCAGCGGCTTGGTTTGCATGGGTGGCGTTTCTTAAACCTGATTTCAGTCATTCTGATTAGACATTCAGTCTGTCTATATGTGCGCTAAATGAAATTATCTGATGTATGTGTTAATGCACCATACAACACAAATCATACGAGAAGCTTTTAAGACATGTGCAAAGTGATACAGCCTACTGTGGATTATCAAATCTGCTGAAAATATAACAGAATCACAGAAAGAATCGTTACTAACAATAGCGCCAGTGTAAATGCAGTAAATGTGAATGTTTGTGGCATTTCTGGGTTACATACAACAGCTTCTGTTTTCAGTGTTGTGGTTAAGCCTAGCTAATCACACCAACAATGGGTGATTAGGATGAGATAAAGTTAAGTTCCCTCTCATCAATCCAAAGTTCAGCAGAAACCCAAAAATATTTAAAAAATGCTTGTTTTAGATTTAGGAAGCAAACAATCGGAGGACAGACCCAGGTTGTGTGCCGCAACAGTGGAGCCTGAATTGCTGCAAAACCGCAGCAGCTTGAATTTTAGAGCACCACCAGATGTTTGGCTGACTGTCATCGCCCACTGAGCGGTGAGTTGCTGCTTTGTGTCTTTATGAGCACTGTAATGCTTTAATTCCTTCCAAAACAGAGTAGGAGGCATCGCGCAGCTCCCTAGCACTGTGCTAAAGAGAGAAACGGCTACAGCTAAGCCTCCTGACCTCACCGAGTGGAAAATCAACTCACGCCAAATCAGCGGGCAATCCCCGGCCCACACTCTGCACCCAGTCAAAGCTTTCAGAGCTGCTTTTGTATATAACAAACACCGGCAATTTCTTCCGTTTAACAAAAAAAAAAAAAAAATGACCCACAACCTCCAAGTTCTTTCTCAGCAGCATGAAGAAAGACATTTATTGAATAAATGAATCAATGGACAAACAACCATAGAGCAGATGAGATATTATCAGTTGCTGGAAACATATTTATATCTTCGACCAAATACTTTAATCCCCCCCAGTGACAGGCTCAGTGATCATCTTTATGACACCGTTTGCTCCCTGGCCAAACATAGCTGCTAGTTTTTAGCTTATTTTATAAATCTCTTTCTCCCGGTGTGAGGCTGTGTCCTCGCAGGTATTTCAGTCGGCCAAGTTTCTTGAAAAATATGAATTTCAGATTTTTTTTTTGAGCTGTTCAGTTCAAGAAAACGCCAACAGCTGACTTTCTGAACCACAAAAGGTGCGAAAGCCACATAACAGGTGAAACAGGTGCCCTCGTTCGACAGAATGAACATATTCTTTGGATGTTGGAGCTCTCACACATCATCCAGCCCGTTACCGCCGTGCCAAACCGGAGACGTTATGAAATATTCCTCTCAGGCCGACGCTGTGGTTATTTATACAGAGAGATATCTTTTAAGTAGGTCAACAATTGGATACGAGTGCATTCATTTTTGATTTGATCTGACACAAGCCAATGTAATTCAGCTTGAATCCCTGCCATGTGCAGCGACTCCGCTTCTGTTTGTTTCGTTGTCCTTATTTCGAGTCTGGCTGCAGCTCACGTGGAAATGAACAAAAACAATCCAGCACCAGTCGATCATCCATTAACACCTCATACAGACGGGACACGTATAAAAGGACTGAATGGTGTGCATTTTTACTGTGATCGGCTTTCAGTTCTAAATTAACTTGACCTACATTTCATATCCTTTCCAAAAAATTCGGCAAGACGTGAGTCAGTGCTGGAAATACGAAAATCTTTCATCTCATCCTGCCAATACTGCAGAGAGCGAGGAGACTTATGAATGCACTGCATACATGCATAAAATCACACTCTGTAGCCTTGTAGATCATATTCTTATTCAAGCAGCTGACGGTGTAAGAAGTTTCGGGAAGATGGTGCACCACTGAAAATATATCACACACACATATAATAAGCTTTTTTTATTTTCAGTTTGAGTCTTTCAGATTATCCGTCAAAAGTTTCTTGCACTAAATTGTCCAAATCGGTCTACAAGTTCAAGCCAGCCACCTTCCCAGTCGCAGCCTGACTCACTCCCTTTAACTGCCGAGACTCCCAGCAGACCTGTCTGTGCACAGGACAATTAATACCGATTTAAACCTCGCCCGTCAGTTGTATTTCCCTTTAGGAAGGAGGCGGAAACACCAGCTGGCAGACAGACTGCTGATTATCAATTAGAGCTGTCAAACTTAAGAGCCTTGTCCATACTTTATGTCTGTCAGTCCATTACGCGCACATTCGTCAGAGGAACGGCGGTCTACAGTCGCTAGGACGTTCAATGACAATGCATTGGGTCTGCTAAATACTAACCAATGAAATACACCCGTCTGTTGTGTATGTAGAGGTTAAGAAGAGAAGGCCTGACACTGTTGCTCGGTCACAGGAATATTGGGAAATGCACTTGTTCACTTCCTTTTTCACAAGTTAGATGACACCAAAAACACTTTCTGTTCTTCTCGTATTCATTTTTATGTCTTTATGCATAGCGAAAAATAAAGACACGCAGTCATCACACAAGACAACCACATGAGCTGTTCAGATGAAAATTTCTCCTTAATCTGTCCGTTGTAAACATTTTGATGATTTTGCAAGAGCGCTTCCTGGTTCAGCGTTGACAGACTTCATACACAGTTCAGCTGCGCCTGCAGAATAATCTACTCCATGTAAAGCTGTGGTGTTTGGATAGCTCTGCTATTATATCCAAGAATGACAGACAGGAGTCCAGAAACATTCCTTCAGACTGATTTCGCTGCTCTTGAAGTTGTCCGTTTCGCAGGTGGATTGCAAAGAGAAATCTGAATTCTGTGTAAGGATTTGGTATATATTAAACATACATACTGAATATCATCCTTAATATTGAATGGCTCGAGCCAGGTGCATAAAATTTAGATGATCCCTTGCAGCTATTGAGAGCACCGATGTCCAAAAGGTATCTATGGAACACTTGCAAATGAGTCTGATTTGTTGTGTTTATCGTGGCCAACCATTCAGAACAGTATTTACATTTAACCATGATTGTTGTAAACGGTGTGGTTTTCATGCTCAAGTTTAAAGAGCGAACGACTCGCGGATCAAACATTATTACCGGAGCTGTCCCGTGGTGATAAAATGACCCTGACATCTATTAGCACAAGTACAAGGTTTATCCCCCTAAGAAGCTCAGGCGAACCACCCCATATTTAATGCAGGCCAGGGGAAGCGATGGAGAAGACAGGAAACGGAGGAAATCGAGTAAGACGTGAGCCACAGAGGCTGATCAGTGAGGCAGCTCTGATTAGGGAGATGTGATGCGACAGAGGCAGGTTATCTATCAGCTGCTCTCACTTGGCTGCGTGTCTATCGGCCCTGTCAATCTGCACCTTCATCCCCAGCTCACCTCACTGCCAGCCTCTTGTCTTTATGTTTGCTCCCTTTCCTCTGCGACGAAGAGAGGAGGTCGTACATGTTTCATTTAGCTTCTTTAACGTGTGTGCGGGTTGACTCACCTTTGATATATTGCTGGACCGACTTGCCGAATGACCCAGGGGCTTTTCATTCTGTAAAAGACGGAGAAATAAAAGCAACAGTGAGTAAAAAACACAAACAGAACACATACGGCACTTGACTTGAATTGAGTGGGGCTGTACAATGACAACAACATCATCACAGCGACGACGCTCACATGTTACAATACAATATAGTGACAATAAAGGATTCTTGATCTTCATCTTGATCTTCTTGAATATTTACCATGCCCACCGGCTTATCTTAGCATGTCAGAACACTAACATTCAACAATTAGCACAAACCACAAAGTAGTCATACAAATTTCAGTATTCATGCCAAAGTGAATCTCAAGAGGAATGACTGGAGTGGATCAAAAATATCTGCACAATGACTTCATAGCACTCATTCCCATAAATGTCCACTATTTGACCACTAAAATCCAAAACCAGAAGTGGTGTTCGAGTTCAAGAAATATGAATAGGGAAGTACTGAGTAGGGCTGATTCACTGTTCCTGAGTAATGAGCACAGCAAAGCTACATTTCTCAGCAGCTCAGCAAGCCTCTGAGCCGGAGCCGTTTGGCATCTTAAGTTGGTAAATCAAGTTCTCCTGGAATGAGACGAAAAGAGGGCAAGCTGCTCGCATAATGCCCAAAACTGCAACTGAAACGGTGTCACAATATTTGTATCATTACTTGGGAAGCGAAACGGGCCAGTTAAGTTTTGCTTTGACGCTCGATTCCCTCTCTTTTTTTCCTCAGCTCCCATTAGATAAACAGCCACTGGGGTGTTGTGAAGCATTTGGCACTGAAGCCTCACGTGGTTCCTTAATGAGTAATCAATCTTAGTTACATAATGCTGAGTTCACAGCGGTCGGACGGAGCTGTGCACACCTTGGACGATAACAAATCTTTGCAATGTGTCTGTGCGGACACGTTTATGGATATATGAGTGTACGGTCTGATTAAACTGTTGTTGGGTTCAAACTGGCTGCCCTGGCCACTATTCAGCTCCCACTCCACATCATAGACTGCACGTGGCAACTTAATTGTACACAGACCTGTCAGTTACATAATTAGATTAGTTTGTTACTGATTAGTGGTACTGTTGCGTCATTATTCTGCTTCCAGCTCCTTTAAGTTGTATTTTCTTGAGTGAACTTGAGTGAAGTTCTCAGATCAAGTGAAGAGTCTGGCTTTATTTTCATTTCTCAAGAAACAAGAACTTACTGTATTAGCATTAAAGTTGCTAGCATTAAAGTGAAGGTGTGACTAAATGTTAAAAGCTCTCCATCCAGTCATTGTTGGGATATTTCAGACTTGATCAAAGCGGATGAGCGACTAACACATCTAAACATTGCAGTGGTGGATGTTTTCACTTGTTTAAAATATCATCGGTGTTTAGGAATCAACAGACAGACACAGGTGATGAGGAGGTCAGTGAAGCCCCTGGACTGCCGCCTGAAGCAGCTGCTCACTTTAAAACGTTGGAAAAGTCAACTGTGCGTAGAAAGACAGCAACGATATACACACACACACATGTGCTGGCTACAATTTGTTTGCGCGGGGATGTCCACTCTGAGAACTTTCTACACGCTGTTAAGAGGCAGCAGCATCCGAAGTGTTGCCTCCGCCACCTTTGCTCTGACAGGAAGTGTATTAACCGTAATGCGCACACACAAATCATACTACTCACAGACTCACAACATGCTACCAATTATAATTACTTCAGCGTTTCACATGTAGCCGCAACTAGTTGCCATGGTGATGGAGGACTGCTGCATGTGCGGCATGAGTCTCTCCATCACTCTCTGCCTCCTTCCATCTCCATCCTTATTTTTCTCCATTTTCACTAAATGCCCGAGGACACCTAAACAAACACACACACACACTGGATACTGGCCACAACTACACACACACACCATCCCATACAAGTTTCTTATGTCAGATTATATAACTTTATTGTCAGATTAGATAACTTTATTACCAGAGTTTGGACAATGCACTCATGTCTGAGTATGCACAAATTCTCAACCTTTAACCCATCACACCGTAATCTGGTTTTACTAGGAGCATTATGAATTTCTGATGACTGCGGAGAGTTCAATTAAACGCACACCTCTCTATGTGCGTGTCTCATCTTGGCTGATGCAATGGCACAATTCGAAGCCTAAAGACATGTCATCTCCATCTGGGACAAAAAGTTGCACTTGAACACACTCCAAACACTACAGCCAGCGGCCAGCTGGAACACATGTTGTCCACCTACATAAAAGGAAATAACTCTAATCTGTAGTCTGCATTACTCAAACAAAGGTGAATACCAGAAAACCCAGGATTAGCTAGGAAGCTAGAAGAGCTAATAACCACGATGCAGCTGGTTTACAGCTTATCGATTCTTGATGATCGTGATCCAAGAGCTTTCTGTGCGCCTTTGAACTTTCCGGTTTTGTTTACTTTCGTCACTTCTGTTTCTTTTCTCCTGCACTGATCCGCAAAACCGATCAGCCAGTTAGAGATCTCTGTCACTGACGCACACATGCTGCCGATTCATGCTAAATCGTCCCGGCACCACAATGTTCCTCCTAGTGCCTTTAGATTCACATATGAAAGTAGCAAAAGTACAAAAAAAACAACCAACACTGAAGGTTGTTAGACTCACAGGGTGGCTGCAAGGACAGGTAAGATCTCAGTCTCTTGCTGTACTAGTGGATTAAAAGGAAGCAGTTCTTCTCCATTTCCATGTCATTACTTCTTCAATGCATTCAACACAATGTCACAAAATGGTACACACAGCTCTCAATGGGTGCAATTTGTTCAGCAAATCAATTGTCAGATTGCTGAAGAGGATAAAAATTCATTTTTTTTTTCTCCAGGAGATGACAGCCAGGGATAAAAGGCGCAGCCAAAGAAAAGAACAAATTGATGATCCTTGCCCTTAATCCTTCCTTCTTGGCCAAAACCGGGGTAACAAGCGGCTACGCCTAGACTGAGGTTTTCTCGAAATAACAAGGCAACAAATGGACTCGTGGTCTTTATAAATCAGTGGTTAGAGCAGAGAAACTGAGCACAGATGATGAAAGATGAGAAAAAAAATACATCAAATTCTCTATCAAACACAGCTTACCCTTAAAAAGGCCTCACTTCCAAACTACGTTACCTACCGAACAAGAGGTCACCTTCACTGCCACCATGACCGTCAACGATAAAGGGCCTTATTCTCTGAGCTCATGCATAATTCTGATAAAAAAAAAGGGTTCAGGTTTCACAGTCCGCTGTGTCCGTCTTACTCAGCCTTCACCGTGGGGCCGTTAGCAGCCCCAGCCTTTGATAACACAACGTTCACAGTGGACTCTGAAGGCTAAAAAAAAAGCTTTGGAGAGTACAAGCGAGGAGAAGAGGTCATATTCTGAGGGATCGCTGCCGGTTCTCAGGGCTCTGTTCTTGGCCCACAGGGAGGAGGGCTCAGATCCCTTTTGAGCATGAATCTCAAAAAGATAAAACCTTTGTGAATTTAACCCTTTCTCTCTTTGAAACTCTGTCTCTTATTTCCTCAGCAGAACTTTCTTTTAAGTATTAGATTTGATGCAGGTATCACAGATTGGACTGTAGATTATATGAAAGAAGGTGCAGGCTGGATGTGAAGGAGCTGATTCAAGTCTGATTAAAGAAGAACATTTTCATAACCAATTAAATGTTTCAAGCTTCGCAAAGGACATTTCAAAACTAAAAACTTAACAGTTGATGGATGGATGGATTTAAAACAGCAATCATTAGTTACACCCTGTACCGTTTTTAGATGGTCCACAAATATGTTTAACTACTAATTATTTAGGACTGCAAGTAACGATTATATCATCACCAGCTAAACCAAGGGTGCATCCCAGTTTTGTTTTCCTAAGTGGAGAAATTTCCCTCAGCAGTACGCATATTTAATGTTTCAAAGAAAAATCGACTTGCTGGCTTAATTATTCTACAGTTAACAATTTCTCAGATGAAGGGAAGAGACCTTCACAATGACAAGGCAAACACAGACGTTAAGCAAGCATAGCGTTTAGCATCTTAGTTTAGTGTTCAAGCAAAATGTCCAATCTCAAGTTCAAGCTCTGTGTTTGGACAAAACAAGATATATAAGGGCATATTAAATATACTGTTTTGTCCAAACACTGTGTCTGGACTGAACTGATTATATAAGCAAACGCTAAATGTAACTCCATAGATTGTAAATGCTCACGGGATAAAACACATTTAATGAAATGCTCTTGTAGAACTCACTTGTGACGAGCCAAGTTTGAAAACTGCTCTAACCAGTCAAAGATAAACATGTCTTATTTTGTTTAGAAGGTTTACTTTACAGAAGTGAATCTTGCTGCTTCCTCCTGGTTTTTGCACCATTTCACATGACAAGAGATCCAGCACACAGATGCGTCCAAGTCAACAACTCCTCAGAATGCAAACTTGAGAATTACAGTTGGAGCACGGTCTGTGCTCACCTGTGCCAAGGACCGCATCAATCTCCACACGCTCATGAAACGAGATGTCACACAACACATCAGGGTCACAGATGAAAGCTGCTTCTCAGATATGCAGCCCTTCATGCTGAGCATTTAAAGACAAATTTAGAGAACAGAATATAAATCTCAATACTTTCACTAGTTTGAGCCGAGGGGAGCCGAGGTCCCCCGAGGACCTTGGATTGCCACTGACTTGCCATACTCCAATATGTTTTTTTGACTCATTTCCGAAACCATTTTGACTCTTGACTTCCCAGAGCATCATTCAAACATCCCGCAGAGAACTTGCCTGGACTTGTTGCCTGTGTTCTCCAAAAAGAGAGAGTGATAGTGGCACAGATGTAGTGACAGCACTAGAGTTTGTTTTCCCGTCTGTGCTCAAGCAACACCGCCGCTCCTTAGTTACAATAAGTCATTTAGCTGCAGCGCATTACAGAGTTAATTCAGTGGGAAAATCATCCATGAAATATCATCATTACCAGCAACACGAAGTACAATCAGGCTGCCTGAAATAGTCTGATCACTTGTAAATGCACCAAGTCACAGCAGGGACATAAGTAGCACTTTCAGCTTCCTCTGCCGCAGATCCAACTCTCGACTGCAGCTACACACTTTACTGTAATACCAACCTGTTTTTATATGAGCAACATTAACACTTTTAGAACAGAACAACAAGATACTTGTATGCTTGAAAAAGGGGCCAAAAAATACACTTTATCATCTCCAAACTGTTGACGCCGTGGAGTGACCAAAAGGTTGCAGGGTAAAAAAAGAGAGAGAGAGAGAGAGCAAGAGGCAGAGGGGCCCAAATGAATGATAGTCATCAGACAGTGGTAATGAGGTGAACGTCAGAGGAATTAAATCAGTGAAATTAATGGATGCCGGTTTCTGCGCGCGCGTCTGACATCTCTCGCTCTCCCTCCCTTGTTCTTCCTCTGTAAATTCATTACATCTCTCAGCGACCTCTGCAAGCTGCTGAACCCTTCTATTCAACAGAAGCTGACGTATGGTTTTGCTAATCACCAGAGTTCAGTGACCCGCAGCTTACCTAGACCCCACCACCACCACCACCACCTTTGACCTGAACAACCATCGGGGCAGCTAGCCGTGTTTACCGTGTCCTTATACGTACCGTCGTTGGTGAAACATTCACCACCTGCGGGATGTAAACACTGTGTACTACACTGAGAGATTTCTGGAAGTATGAAGAGTTGCATGAATATAAAGATGCAACATGCATACATAAATAAATCATAAACATAAGCTGGGTACAATGCACGGCAGAGTATATCCCAAGAGGAATACAACTGAAACCTTAAAAAAATATTGTTTCTTCCATCAAATCAGTCAAACAATGAAGTGAATCCTAAAAAACAGTATGATCCAGTGATCCCGAAGCACATACATAGTGATTTCTGTATGTTGCCAACTTGCACATGTTAAAGGTTCCCCACACACGGACTATATTCATACTCTTAAACTGAAAATAAAGACACAAAGGAGAAGTACGTGAATCCGCATGCTTGAGGTTCACAGAAAACAGAAACAGAAACGTCACGTGTGGTAGGCTGTGCATGTTTATGTCTTAACAGCTTCACTGAAATTAATTACATAATCATACCATGATCTGCTTGGGGCCTATGATCAATCTGCCAAGTGCAGATGTAAACATAAGGACGCCCTGTTTTTTTCTTTCCAGACAAAACACAATTGAAATTCCTCTGCAGAGCTTCAACCATGACCAAAAATATATCTCTCAAATCACATAAATCTAATGCCAGCACCATCCAGTAGACTATTATAAACACGCTCTCTGCCTGGAAATACAGCTGACGCGCACCAACATGGGCACTGAGATACAGAGATTTCACCTCGTCCCTCCTCTGAGGACAATATCAAGCGTCCACAACAAACGGTGCCATCACGAGAGAGGAAGTCTGTCCTTATGTTGTGGTTTCCTGTCCCCGTCGATGTCCAGCATCCGCTTATTGAGGATATGCAGTCTGACTCTGAGTGGGCAGCTGGGCAGGAGAGCAGAACCAGATGAGAAATCTCAGCTATGTGCAGTAACAACAATCACTGGGAGTCTTGGCTGACCACAGACGTCTTGAGCAGACATGTGTGTCTGGGGGGAAAAGGTGATTACATGCAGAGAGGTTATGCACTTTAGAAAGAAATGGTGAGAATTTGTCTCTGTGGCAAATCCGTCTAATTTCTTATGTGAGGCGATTATATTTTGTTTACACAGAAGGACTTAGCCTCCACAAAACTGCAGCCCCCAAAGAGTCGGCCTGTAGCAGCTGTTAGTGTGTGTGTATTATGAAACCACATGTGACGGAGGTAAAGCAAAACCACAGGAGAGACGGGAAACTCAAATCTACATCCTCTGTGGGTGAAGAAGTATGTCTGTTCGCTCATCAGCTGCATGTGAACTTGAGGTTTCTCCACCACCTCCTCCGCCTCCGCCTCCTCCTCCTCCTGCCCCGTTACATCTCCTCTTTATCTTAAGCATAATTACATCAGCATGTCTAAACAGGATGGCAGAGGAGAGACACTGACTGTTATATTCAGTTAAGGACTGTGTGAATGGTGACCTATGCTAGTGAGGTTGTATTATAGATGCAATGGCAGCAATGAAAACTACAGAAAGAAGAAGATCAGAGTGGCAGAAGTCATGCCTGGGGGACGTATGATAAAGGCAAAGTGAAATATGACAGCAGGCAGCTCCATAAAGAGAGGAAGCGATCCAAAGATATGGTGAAATATATTCGTGACTTTGCATTGAAGCCCCACTTCCTCATTATCTGAACACTGAGTTGCGCTCTACCACATGACACAAGTCATTATTCATGACTTGTGAAAAAAAGCCAAGCTACAGATAATTAGTTCAGCGCAGTGCCTCCTAACTAGCAGCATTATTACTTCTTGATAAAATCATTCTCTCACAGGCCCCTAGAAACAAAGAGATGCTTACAGGAAACCAAGGGGTCGCCTCAGGAAAGACAGGACAGAAAGGAGTTGGATATTGACCAAGACTCATAGTAAAAGTCAGCAGACTTTATCTATGAGTCTGACAACAGCATGAGGCTCAAACCCACCAAACAACTTCTTCATTGCCAGCAGCACTTAGCAGCTGCTTCGAGAAGCTCCAGCTCTGACGCCTGCTGGGAATATGAACACCCTATCTAAAGTGTAGCAACATCTGAAACAAGTTTTCCTCCCCCCTTTCAGAAGTTTTCAGTATCTAGTGCGTTGAATACTAATGGCCCAAGCTCTCAGTTCTGTCAAATTTTAAAAACCACTCTTTAAAATATGATTTTCAGAGGGGAAGCAAGAAGCAGAAGTGGGAGACAGAGCTGCAAGCAGGTTCTCATACGGGCTGGTTAACGTACACCTGCCTTTTATATACGGCTAACTCCTGTCCCCCTCTTCATTGCTATCCTCACCGGTCCGGCCTTATCTCTTTCTTGTCCCCTCTTCCTCAATTCTTCGTCCATCTCTAAAACAGATTTTAAGCTCTGACGTGACATGTGACTGCACTAATCTCTCCCTCTCCCTACCCCCCAGCTGCAGATTTGACACAAAGCTCTTTGATTTGGTGCATCAGTAGATGATGTGATATGCTAAGCTGGGGACTGAGAGGGAGAATATATATTTATATATCAAAACTACCCTGTCACAGAGGCCTTGCATGATGGCCTGGAGTCCCTGTGTGCACCTAACAGCAAACACTTTCCAGAGGGGGTGGCTATTTTTTCCAGTTCAAAACAAAAGTGCAGACCAAATATGGCATGGACCAAGGTTTATCGAGTTCATGTTCGCTTGTATCACTTGGCAATCTGGGGTTAGGGTTAGGGTTAGGACACATAAATGGATAACAATGATCATGGGAAGTCAAATACAGCATTTCTGTCCACCCCCCCAGTCATTCTGAACAAAGGGTAGCAGCGGCACAGGAGAAAGTGGGTCAACCTTTCACACTGAAGAGGTGGCAGATGCTTCTCTGAACCACACAAACAAACATTCATGCATGCATGCATGCATGCATAGCGACATCCACCGAATGTAAAACTACATACATAGTCCCGAAAGAGACTGAGCTGAATACAGAGGAAAAACACACGCAGACACAAAAGAAACGAGCAAAAAAGAAAATATACTCACACAAACACACAAACAAATCAATAACCCCCGGCATTACTCTGACACTGCTGATCCTGCTCGACAGTAGCCCCAGTTCATTTTGCTCTCCATTTACACTCTCCTTTCTCTAGCAGACACACAAACCACAGATTCCTGGCTACTCTTTCATCTCTTGGCTACTGCCGCAGAAGCACTCTGCCATCACCACGGAGACAGAAGGCCTCTCCATAACAACCGCTGAATGGAAACTACAATGAGCCCCCACTTTCCTTTTATTATCGTCGTCTTTTCTTTGCACACGCCTAATAATGTATGATCAGCTGCTGCGCGCATGTAGACGAACAATATGTTGAACAGCGTACAGAGCTTACCTTCCTGAGAGGAAGCTGCAGCAGCGAAGACAATCACAACAACAATGACAACATCGACATCAGCACCGTGAAGAAAATAAAAAAAACAACACAAACAACCCCCGACAGCAACACGATCAAGAACAAGAGTCTGTACCTGAATCTTCATTTTCCAGCAGGAATTCATGTCTGGATCCTGAAGCCACCTCTCTCTCTGTCTCTCACACACACACACACACACACACACACTCACGCAGACAATGGTTGCTCAGGGGGGTTACATGCCCCCTCTGTGAATCCTTGAGGTGAGCCGAGGCGTGGAGAGAAGCCGAGTGAGAGAGACAGCGAGCCAAGCCTCTGCAAATACGGAAGTGGAGCCACGACAACAATGTCAGCTGTCGCCGGGGCGACTACAGCTACGGCAGCACAGAGACAAAGACAGACAGAGGAAAAGATAGGGAGAGAGACAGCAGAGGGAGAGAGAACAAGTGGCTGCCCTACATTTTCTTTACACACACTCACAGACACACACAGAGACAGAGCTGCTGCTGCTGCTGCTACTTGTCCAGACTTGCTCTCTCTCTCAGCTGCAGAAACACACACACACACACACACACACACACACACAGAGTCAATCCGCTACTGTAATCCCATTGGCCGAGCCACCACTTCCTCCAGCTGATCTTGATGAGCCATGGGGGAGGGGCACGCTGTTGTTGAATCATTCAAGAGAGGGATGGTGTCCTTTAAATAGACTCCCTCTGCTCTGCAGCTTAACCTTTAAGTACCTCCCTCTGACCCTACTTAAGCCTGTCCTGCACTGTCACACATGTCCACGCGCAGCCTCGCCCGTCCGAGTCCCAAAAACAGTTTTAAGACAAAGACTCAGACGCCACCAAACCTGTTATAATCCACTATCACTGTCCACCAATCAGAGAGGGCGTTACTGCTGTGTGCGCCAATCCCCAGCAGGCAGCAAGGGATGCGAGGTGGAGCAGAGATGAGGGTAATTTATTACACGCATCCTCACAGCTGTATTCAAGGACAAAGCTATAGCACAACACAATCCCTCAAACACTATAAAACACTACGGGCCGTTATAGGCCCAAGCTCACTAATAAACACACAAATTAAACCTTTTAATACAGCCATAAGTCACTGGGAACTAATATGCTAGTTTGGTAACTAAAACAATAATAAAAATAAATAAATAAAGAGGAAGACGCTACCTGCATGAATAAGACAAATCTAGCAAAGAAAGAATTGGGACTGCTTATTGCAGCCATGTAGATAGACCAAAGCAGGTTAAACTCATTGGTGCATGCAAATATCAACAGCCAGTCACATACAGTGCACACTGTGTAAAAATTACATAAGGCTCTGACTGTGTTTTCCTGCAATGCTCCGATTGGAAGGCATCAAATGGACTGAGAGGGGTGATGTAAATCTTTAATAATCTGATTATAGGGAAACCAAATAATAGCACAATAAATATATTTTTTTGTGTGTACGTTTGCTCAAACATCGGGCAATACGACAAGCGTCCAGGAGGGTCAGAAACAAGTTTAAACCAGTGGAAGAAATGATGAACAAAGCAGAAATCGATGTGGGTCCGTCTGGGTCACTGTGTTCTATTTAATAAATTCAGCGTTGTCAAAGTTAAAGGGGGGAAAAAAAAGATCTTCCGTTATTTTTCCAGCAGATCTGATGCTCCACAGCTGACGGGGCCACTCTAGGCCGAGTATAAGCATATACCCCATCAGATAAACTCAGTGTCCATTTAAACAGGTGAGTTGGTATCTCCAATCTGACTGTTTTCAATCTGATTAAAGGAATATTGTCACTGTAAACACAGCCAGCGAGGCTTACTGTTCTCTACACCCTGAGGACAAATCAGGTGCTTTCGAGTGGATAATGAGCCAAGCAGCACTTTGGCGTCATTGAGTAACGCTGCTTAAATAGCTTTGGCCTCCAAATACAGTCTAACTACAGCTCTGATGGCCCGGCGAGTGGACTTTGTGCAGCTGACACGACAAAGGTGCTTACTTTAAAGCTATCAGTATATAAAATGCAAGGAAACACATTGGAAAAGACTTAATATATTTCTAAGCATCCCTGCGGTGTATAAACTGAAATACTGATCAGTGTTGTTAATCAAGAATATAAGCATTTGAATAAAAACTCCCAAATGGTGCTTTTAAGTATATTATGTTTATTTTCACTTTGTAATTTTGAAAATAAGAGTCTTACTTGAAATGGAACATATTAATACTACTAGTTTTATCTAAATATTTCTTCAGTTGTACTTAATGATTTTACAATTTTCTCTCTCCTCTGTACTTTCATACTAAAAAAAAATAAATAATCCCAATATGCAAAACAAGAGCTAAACTAACCCCAGCAGTTTGTAGTTTGTAAATGAACACTGTGAAATTGGATTCAGGCAAATGATGAGGCAACATGGAGCAAGAAGCTGCTCATTTCACTGAGTGAGGTGGTTTGTACAACAAACCCCTGAATCCACACAGTGTGACACAGTTTCTACGCGCTGTTGATGATGCATCACATTTACAGCACTTCAGCAGCACCGATCTTTGCAGGTTTCTAGACAAACAGATGTGACTCAGCCATCGAGCCTCTTGGGGAGAAACTTGGGCAAAGACGGAAGGACTGTTTAGCTGAGCTGAGAATAGGCTAAAGCCAGCAGCTGCAAGAAGAAGCAAGTGCAGGTGTCAGGTCGCTCAGCCAGACAACCTCTTCTTCACATTAACAAAACATAATAAGCAGATGTGTTACATGTGTAACGATACACCGATAAGACATAACATTATGACCACCTGGCTAAAACTGTGTAAGTCTCCCTCCATAACATTTGGAGTGGGCCTCCTGAGGGTGTCCTGTGGTGTCTGGCAGCAGGATGTTGTTAGTGGGGGCCTTTAGGTCCTATGGGTTGAGGGGAGGGTCCTCTGTGGATCATCCCACAGATTCTTGATCAGTTTGGGATCTAGTGAATTTGGAGGCCAGGTCAACACCTTGTGGTGTTGTTTATAAACTGTTTTTCTGTGTGTGCCTGTGTCAGGCTGCATCCTGCTGGGGATGGAGTGTCATTGCTATGGGGTGGGGGTGCCTGGTCTGGTCTAGGTGGGTGGTACATGTCTAAATAACATCCACATGAATGCCAGGTGCATAAGTTTCCCAGCAGAGCATTGAATTGTCACAAGATGGTCAATGTTATTTACTTCTCCTGTCAGTGGTTTTAATGTTGTGGCTGACTGTGTATGGGAAAACTAGTTATATTAAGCATCAGTACTCTCAGAAATGATCAATTAAGACATACATTATACTGTGAAATATAAATAATCAGTGTTTTTGGCCGAGGGAAGTACTTTCCTGTTTGCTTCTTGTATCTGAACATACTCCTGAAGATATGCTCATAAATTCAGCCAATTAGCATCCTGCATCCTGAAGCTAAGTGGGTGATAATTTTATCGAACTGAGGAGAAACACTGAGCAGATATATAGTACACTTCAGTGTGCCCTCAGATTCAATTAAATCTGCCCTCCAAAATTTACTTGAGTAAGAAGTTTGGTGGAGAAACTAAAAGTAGAGGAGCCTCGCCGAGATTGACTAAATGTTATAACCAGACGGGAAGACCTTTTCTTCAAACAGCAGGAGCAGATACTACACAGACTGAGATATGAAACATTTCTCTGGGGGAATTAAGAGCTTTAAATCACACAGAGGAAGATACCGCAAGAGGTTGGCCACCTAAGAACCTTTCTCCAGCTTCCACTGTTTGTAGTTTAAAACGAGAAAAAAGGGGCAATTCAAGTCAGAGGCCTGAGAGGAGAGATGATAAATATGGGCCGAGTTGAATCGAGGAGCAATGATGGAAATTTGAGACAAAGTGTGAAGGGACAGAATGCCAGGGACGGAGAGCAGAGAGAGAACTCTTGACAGCCTGATTTCTACAGAGGGAGGAACATCTCAGATAGCCTGCTGGGCGTGAAATTGAGCTGTAATAGCCTTTTCAGTTCATATTCAAATACAGTCATGCATACTGATAAGTACAACTCTACAGCTTGTATGGCTGCTGCCTCAGTCAAATTTACCTCCAATTAACAGAAAGAGACAAGGGGAGAAGAGGGGAATGAAGAAGGCGAGAGAAGGTCTGCGACAAAAAATAAAACCCAAAAGTTCTTAGCTTGTTTAGTATTCTGTAAAATGTTGAATGACTGACCGGGGGTCCTTTGCCACTTATCTGCTGTAACCATATGCAATCCTGTGATGTAGAGCTTTGCTTTTCATTTACATTTCTCTGTATAATGCAACACAGGATTGTTTCTGAGGCTTGTGTATTCAGCGGACTAATCTTCAGAACGAAAATATGCGAACATGAAGCGCGTGGCCGCAGCACAGAGCCATCAGTTCACCAGCCCAAAATAACAAGCGGCAGATTGTAGCAGCTTTATTGATCTGCAGCGTTCCCCGCTACCCACTGTCCTCTTGCCCTTATCTCGTCATCTTTTCCAATTTTGACACCCAATGAAGCACATCTGTCTCAACCTGCGAAAGCCGATGGAGATTTGCTGAAAGCTGCTGCTGCTGCTGCTGCTGCTGAGTGAGCACACGTGAGCGTCAGCAGGGTGGCCCGGCGGAGGGGGAAACAAACTTTAAAGTGACCTCTTTCTGGGAGCCACACTTTCAAAGTCTATTTCGGTCCAGGCTGTGAGGCCGGTGGCAGGACTGTGGAGCGTGCCAGCATGCACCCGATCACTGTGTTAATCATACAAAATTCAGCATGTGACATTCACAATGGAGGCAAAGTGACGCACATGCAAACGAAACATGTAGGACGGAGGCCCGGTGGAAAATTTTTAAAACAAATTACATATTGAAGAAAAACAAAAGGAGTTCAATTAAGCCGACAGCGCACTGTACAGTTCAAATTATTGTCTGGATCTGGCCACAACAACAAAAATACAGCTGTACAGTCTGAGGCTCTAATTCCGAGGTGTCTAGAATGTGCAATGTAATAGTTAGAAAGCTTCACAACCTATTAAAGAGACAAATTAAACAAAGTGTTCAGTTTCAACCTTTGTAGGTCAAGTTCAAAGCAGGAAAATACCCGAGTTTGACCTTTTCACAGATTCAGTCACAAGGCGGTTTGCCAAAAGATGGATAATGGCTGATTAGTATGTAGTCCGTACATACAACATCTATTACTAGTGTGTCGTCTGTCTTGGAAGAGTTGAACTTGTACAGTAATCGTCATTCAAAAGGTTTTTCTCTAAAATGCAATCAACCAAAGATAGACTGGAAGCAATGCATCAAAAATCAACAAAAGCAAACAAACGATATTAACCTATATCTCAACAATATATGTATTCTGATTTATGAACTGTTAAAAGCAACTGCCCTGGCTACAAAAATGCCACATGAATCTGTGTAGTTACTACATTACTTGCAAACAAATAAAGCTTTATTGTATTAAATCAGTTTACCTTGAGACAAATTAAAAGGATATTTCGGTTTCTTTGAGATGGGGTTGAACTGTAGTGTATCAGCTTCCACACAGGACATGAGCTGGTCTACCGCTACCTCAGCTGGTTAGTTTATCTGTTTTACTGGGTGACTTTGATGTTTAAACCGATTCATTTGGATCCGAACGAACGTGTTGACTGACCAAAGTCACACAGAGGTAGATCAGCAACTCCTATATTTTGCATATTCTTTAAAATTATTGTTTTTGTCAATGGAGTCTGGTGTCTCCGAAGAGACTGATATAACTCTGAGTTAAGGTTAAGTGGTGGTGACAATATTCTAAATATAATTTGGACAAAGTCATATGGACTTTTTTATTATTATTACTGGGCGGGCCTTAGTTTAGGTGGCTAAAATACGTTACGTGCTGCTGACCCCTTGTGCTGATACTCCTGTGAGTTTCTCCAAATGCCAGCCACCATTTACTGTAGACATATACTCTGTCTCTCACAAACGCAAATACTACTAAACTATTCCCTTAGATTTCTATTTTAGCGTAGACTTGCAGAGCTTGGCGGTGACAGGTGGATCTTAGAACCCATTCTCAAATTTCACCCAGGACACACGATACCCTCCTCATTGCAACTTTCACTACAGACACATTTCATTCGGCTGGAGTTTAAACCAAACTGTCCCCTTTATGTTAATACGAACGCACTGTTCCTCTGCGAGCAGTGAAATCAGCCGTAATTCCAAGTCTTTTCACAGTCTCCCAGTATTTTCTCAGTGGCAGACTTCAGTACAGGGCACAAAAATATCATTATTTAGTCACTCGCAAAGAGCAGACCACACTGTACCTAGAAAAAATTAAATATAAATACCATACATGCAGAAGCTGTACTACAATACAAGTAAAGACTGCACGTGACTGAACTCTATTATATCTGTTAATGAATCATACTTGAGGAAAAAATAGGTATCCAAAAATGAACAAAACATTTAATGTATGTTTTCTTATTTCTCTTGGAACAGTGAAAGATAAATGTCTGCATTTTTACTGAGCACATATCCCAAGTAATTGACAGTATTACTTTGTCCTTTACAATTTACCCCACATTAACACACACACACGCGCAGACAGACACACTCATACACGTGTGCTAACAAGCAAGGTGCCGCCCTAACCATCTGGAACATTTTGGTGTCCTCTGTCTCTCCAAAGGACATTTTGACAAATTGACAGTCGGAGCTGGGGATCAAACGGCCATCGCTGTGGTTCACGGTGGTGCCATACAGAAAACAATGTTGTTAAACATGAATTGAGATGGAAGAGTTGTAATGTGCACAGTGTGTCTGTCTGAAGCTGGAACTCTGGGCTTGTTTTTAATGGTCAGTCAGGTGCAACCTCGAGCTTCACATGAATGAAAGCCTGATACAGATTATATGATCTCGTCTAAAACTGCGTTCTTTAAAGTATTGTTCCAGACTGGTTTAGTTTTCCAAATCTCAGAGAAGCTGCTTTCTGTGACTCTTTATCAGAGGGAGGAATTTCACCACATGAATATCTGGCAAACAAACCCTCATTCTTGAAATAACTTCTTGGCTTTATCACCAAATATTGCTTGAAAACACTATTGTTTGAAAGCACTTTTGTCCAGTTTCATTTTTCACCTCAACCTATAAGATCTCCGTCGTGACCTTGTCTGAACTCAACACTCCCAAAGACAGACTTTCCTCTTGTGAAATCACTGACGGTTTGTGTCATTTTCCTGTTGCATTACCCAATTTCTACTTCAGCTCCGGGGCATTTGGTTTGACGTTATCTCGAAAAACATGTTGATAAACCTGGAAACGAACCTCCCCCACAGTGTACAGGCTCAACGGCACTAAAGCAGCTCTAAATCCTGACAAGGCCTCCGCCGTGCTCCACTTCATGTTGGTATGCTGTGCCTTATTTGTGCCAAAACAAATTGGCCATAGTTCCATCAATGCACAAAACATTTCCGTTGCATGAGGTGCACAGTAGAGTTCAGTTGCTGGAGAGCAGCGTTATTCCATTCTACATCATGATTCAGGAACAGAGATATTAGGCTGATCTTTTTACCTCTTTGCCTCATTGATCATTCTGTGTTGTGCCTCTGAAGTCATTCTAACTGGGCAGTCACTACAGAGGAGAGTAGCCACAGTCATAAATCATATCCATTTACAGTTCTACTTTCTAGCTCTGAACTGATGAATACCAAACCTCTTTGGGAATAGTTTGTAACCTTTTCCAGGTTCATGCAAGCAACAATTTCTGATCTTTTGATCTCTTTTTTGCAAAGCATTGTTCTCCATTCATTCATTTTCTGAATCCGCTTGTCCTCTGGAGGGTCACAGGAGGGCTGGACACTATCCCAACTGTCATTGGACAACAGGTGGGGTACACCCTGGACAGGTCGCCAGTCTATCGCAGGGCTAATACAGAGAGACAGACAACCATTCACACTCACACCTATGGACAACTTAGAATCGCCCATTCAACATTTAAGTATTTACTTTTCACACAACTCTGATCTAGTTTCACTGACTGGACTCCTTCTATACTCCTGACTTTAATTAGCTTTTATTAATGACATATACATTTAAATGGTGTATTTATTATGAACACCAATAGAGTAATTTGTGTATTTGTACATAACTGCAACTTAGATTAAATCACATCACAACCACAGTCACATTGAAACTATCTGCTAGCCAGCGGCCACACAGGCATCTCTTTAACATCTGACAGTATCTGTGTTTATCAGCGTTTGGAGAAAGGACTTAAACATCAGCAATCAGCGTCCACATCAGCACCTGGAGCTGGTGATTTCACGGTAACCGAGATAAGTCTGTGCATCCATAAGGAGCACAAGACAGCAGCAGCCCATCAGAAGCTGGCAGCAGACATAGAGGCTGCACAGCACTTCCAGCAGGGTGGATCGATGGATGCTAAATGCTTCTCAAGTTGCACCAGAGTTCTGGTAAGCATGACGAAAATCCCTCTTAATTAAACCTCCACAGTTTGCATGTGCGCGTGTGTGCGCTTGATGAGACGAGTCTTCACAAGCTATCGGGATGCAGACGGCAGCGCGGAACTGCAAAGGCAGGGCTCATCCTGCTTTTTAACTCGCGACCTGGGTGACCGGATGTCTCCAGCGTCAGGCAATTAGTGCGATCAGCGGTCAGTTGCACAGAAACAACTGCAACACCGGCGCAGGTACTCAAATTTAAAACTGACTGACCGCCGCTGACTGAGGAGAAGTAATTACTGTAGGTGTATGGAAGCTTTGAAAAAAAAAAAAATCAAGAGACTGACTTTCACCCTGTCTCCTACAAATATAGCAGCCAGATGATGAAAATTAAGTAGGTAAAAGGTAGCTTGAAGCGTTTTATTAGGTTCGCTTTTGCTTTTAAATTTCCTTTTTTCAACCTCTGCAGGAAACTAGAATTGAGGATTTTTCAAAAGCCTGTGGAAAAAAAATAAATAAATAAAAACCAATTGATGGACTCCATCCAACCTATTTAAATCTATCATCTGTGCTATGTGTAGGAATTACCTCAGTATATTTCATTAATTCATCCCATCTTCTCTACTCACTTCACTCCCTTTTGGACCTTGTCCATTAGTTATGACATCATCAGTCATCACCTGCTGTTAAACAGATGGCGGCCCATTTGTGACCCCAGACAGGTGGAGAAATCTGCATTGCAAATGAAAATTATTTTAAATGCACACACTCTCGGAATGCAACACCTTCCTCCTCAATCGCAGCTGTACTTTGACTTTTCCTGCCTTCAGATATCTGATCAAGAACCCAAGGTTGTAAGCAGCTTCGTTGTAGGACGACAAACCCTCAGTAGGGGGCTCCTGGCATAGAAAACCCTCCCGTGGTTACAAAGATGCCTCTTGTGATTCTAAACCCTGCACTCTTGTCTTTGTCCATGACCAGCAGGTTAAAATAAACCTCTGGAGGTCTTTTGGCCTTTAGTTTACATTTAATCACACCACGGAGGAGCACTGTTGATATGATAAAATGGCACAAAGCTGTGCTGCTTCAACTCTGATCTACTTGAACTGAAAGCTGTATTTCCGCACATAAAAGCAAAAGACACAAAGAGGAGGTATAAATAATTCCTTCAAGTCCGACCATCACAGAACAGCATCTTCAGAAAGGTGTTATTTTGCCAATGAAGAAAAGAATACAGTAAACAGAAACTCCTCAGATGCTCACTTCTTTCCAACTCAGCTTGTTTGTAGCATTATATGCTTTGATGTTCTGTATACCGGCGGGATGCAACTCTATTCACTTCTCTACACTACAGCTACCTGAGGCAAGTAACCTTGGATTTACACACCCCCTTTCACTCCCACCTCTGTACACCGATGATGGATGAACGATGGAGCAACGAATCGGTCCTCCACCCACCTACTACAATCATCATTTGAAGGTCCAGCCTCATTTGGCTTTCAGAGCAACGGCAGTGATTTGCATTTAAAGGCTGTTCGTCTGACATCCCTAATGCCTGAAATCCACTGGAAGGTGCATTTGTGTTGTGAATTCTTAAAAATTCAAAGAAGGCAAAAAATCAGGGAGCCAAAATATTTTGGATGCGAGTGCAGCGATTGCTTATACCCAAGTGACCGAAAAATGACAAGTTAGATTCAAGATCAGAGTGAGGAGGAAAATGGAGACACACTTTGGACCAAATCTTCCGCAAGTCTGCACTAGAGACATTAAACCCCACCTTAACGGTTTGGAGGCAAGATTCAATCCCAGTTTATCTAAAATGACAATAGAGGGAACTTCCAGTTTCAAATTGACTGATCTTGCAAGAACACAAGAACAAAGACCAACTCTCTGCTCAGATACACTGTTTGCTCTACTGCCCCCTGCTGACTCGGTCCTGCACTACCCTCAACTTCAAAACGAGAAAAAAAAAAACCTTCATAGCTTAATTATTTTAAAGTTCCTGGGTATCAATGAGCAGGAACTCTGAGTTTCTTATTTGAATTCAAAATCTCACAGAGCCACTAACTTTAAATCCAAGTACATTTATTCATTATCCCTTAATACTGAACGCTACGCTGCCACAATACTGAAACATACGTAAAAACGTCTTTTGATTAGTGAAACTGATTAAAATATACACCCATTGGCCATAACATTAAAACCACTGACAGTAGAAGTAAATAATATTGACCATCTTGTCTAGAAATGATACTCCTTGATGGCAGCAGCCATCCCCAGCAGGATGAAGCAGCACAAGGTGTTGACCTGGCCTCCAAACTCACTAGATCCCAAACTGATCAAATATCTGTGGGATGCACTGGAACAAGCCTGATCCACAGAGCAGTATGTAAATTGAAAAGCAAAGCTGTACAATAGAATGACTAATGCAGTTTAATTCAGCTTTTTCAGCATAACTACAGCGTATGTGCTTTACGATGACTAATGGCCACTTCTCCACGACACACACAAGATGTAATGGTCCACTCTTCGGCTGACCGCCACTTCAAGGTAACAAGACTTTCACTTCCCTCAAAACTCATCGTTCTCCTCTGTCGAAATCACAAACATCCCACAGCCCGCCCCCACAGTCATCTCAGCTGTCTCAGCTGAAGCCTTTCATGTCGTTCCACCTTGTTCTGGCATTTGACACATCCGCCGCTGATTGACAAGCGACAAGGCGCTCCCTTCACATTCCAACTAGCCTGCAGCTCATCAACATGTGTGCCCCGTTTCAGCTCCATACGGGTGAAGCTTCTACGGCTCAGGACTGTTCAGTGTCGTGTGACACAGCTGCCAGGAGCTCTAGACGAGGATGCAGCAAGCTGTTGTGACTTGCTTCACATCATTTTTATGACACTGTGAGACAGCCCAGTGATGACAAAATGGATGAGGGGTACGTCATGACGTTAAAACAAAGCAGAGCCATATTTTAAACTACAATGCGGTGTTTACATGCACTTGACTGACTCAAACTCCCCCTCTTCACCCTTCAGGGTTGTTTCAACTGTGTCATACTCCAAAAGTGTTGAACTCCATGACTGCCGTTGCTGACATTAAGTAGAGGGGTGTGTAAAGCTGAGGCTTACAAGCAGCAGCGCTGAATGAGACCGCTCCCTGGGACAGAGACCGTCCCTGTGAATGAAAACTGCACACCAAATCAAACCGTAACTTTTAGGCCGAAATGATCCACTGCACCTCAGGTTACAAGGAGAGAGACAGAGAGAAAGATGGAGCGAGGTGTGCAGAGGAGCAGACTGCATTTCACAGCCACTCTTTTGAAGTGATAAGCATGAAGTTAAAATCCCATCGCTCCGAGCCGGCCCACACTCCAGCCTTCACTTTTTCTGCATTTCCATCTCCCTCTGCTTCCATCGGTAACATGTTTTGCATTTCCCCATCCTCCTCTGCATTTTCTTTCTCTCTAAAATGTTCATCTCCATCCACCCACTCAAACCTCTTTCCAATCACTGCTCCAGTCCACCCTGTCAATATTTGTCTGGTCATCTCTTGGTGAGCGTGTCGGCAGCTTTAAGCAAATATCTTTGGTAAAGAGCAGCATTTCCTCATGAAATGGGACTGAATTCAGCTCTCGGAGAGGGAGCAGATGGTGATACTTTCCTGATGACATCTTTTGGCCTTTTTGTTCCACCCCTCCGTCTTTTATCACGCTTGCAGCCGTACAACATGTTCAACAAACTTTTCTTGAAGTTTAGATGTCGTAAGCTGTTTGCACCTTTAAACACAAGAATGACTTACAGGGCCAAAACCTAAACGGATCCAGGGACTACTCACAAAAATCTATTGTTCCCATTGTGCAGCAAGTCCTTAAGCAAGGATTATTTAAAATGTAGATAAGAGGTTGTTTTGCATATTTCAGGGATTGAAGAGAATCTATTTAGGATTTACGAGAGGCTGCTGGGAGAAAAGACAATCAGCTAATAAGAGGGATATCAAAAGTCCTCGGGAAAAGAGCAGCGTTGGCGCTTTAATGGAAACTAGATCTTTTAAATTCTCCTCCTTCATGCAAACCGAATCTTTTCTGCATTCAGAGTTCCAGCTGTTTAGTAATCCAGCTTCCCAGGAAATCGCCAGCAGGCTTGAGGTTTTGTATTCAGTGAGCATGCATTGAGTGGTCAAAGGGAGCAAAACAAAGGATCCACCAACACTAAGACGCCATTGTCCTCACTTAGTCGTGTGTCATCAAATCTTTGTATATCGTTGTGTGGCAGTTTCAGCTGCATAACGCCCATAAATGCAACACGCTCAACAGGTATGCAAAATCCAGAAACATCCCTTTTCTTGTCCGTTTGCACACTTCCTGGAGTCAGTAAGCACAGCAGAGTCTGAGCTAAGTGACCAAGGTGGATTAACGCCACTTCTGTCAAATCACACAAAAATAATTTTGAAAAGTCAAAACATAAACCAAAACAAAACACTAAGCGCAGACAAGTCTTTTAAGTGTGCAATCGAGTGGCAGCTGTTTTCCCGTCTTATCGGTCGTCACAGTTGACTGTAAATTTTCTTAGAAGGTTTTTATATAGTTCAACATGCAGCCGCTTTAACCAAATCACAAAGTGATAGAGATCTAAGAGTGAACGCATGAGTGTGTCCTTTATGATCCCCGCCGTCTTCCTATTAAGCTGTTACACTGAAACCAACAACTGTGGTTTGCTGGCAAGCAACACAGAAACAAATGCTGTATAGTAGGTAAGTGCCTACAAATGATTTCCAAAAATAAATAAGTCCTAATAAATGCAATGTTTACTTCTCTGTGTGTGTTTGTGCCAATAAATCAGTTATAGAAAAATGAAGTGTGTCAATCTTAATGAGAATAATTTCAGTGTAGAGATGTGTCTGTTCCTTGGAAACTTAAGAAAGGAGTCCTTGTGCTGCACAGTAAAATGATAAAACCAACTCAGGTTTACGCAGCAGCTCCACAAAGTCCTTGGGAGGTGGTTTCCATGGTGATGACATATTCTCCCTGTCTGCTCGTCCCCCCTGTGTTTGTCTCGTCTCGGCGGCTTGAGATTTTAATGTTTCACATGCAGCGCAATCCCAATCTATTGGCAAGCCTGAGGGAGGCCACGGCCGCGAGAGAGCTGGGACGAAAACCGCGCTCGTGCATGCAAGCATTCAAAAGGCACAACTTGATAGCTGTCACGGCCGGCAGCGTGACCTGAGGCGAGGGATATTGGAGCCGCCACTAGCCTCCTTAGGCCTGTGTTGAAGGTGTCGCAGGATCAAATAAACACATCAATCAAAACGTCTGAGGACTGACAGCGAGTATCCACAGCTCCTGCTCTTACAAATAGGCTTCACCTCAATTTCAGAGAGAAGATATTTTTCTGGCTCTTGCAAAAGGCTTGAGATCCGCAGCATGGGACGCTGGTTTAGAGGGCGGGTGGTATCGGTCCTCAGGGGGCCCACTACCTGAATACTCATTGAAGCAGCAAAGCAGGAAACCACAGTGCTCTTGGCACATACAGCTTCTGACAGCTCTGACAGAAGCCAAGGCATGTCTGTAGTGAACAACTGTGTGTCCACATCTCGCCTCTGCCGTCAATATCACTCTTATTCAGTCTTTGCACCGTTTCTACGGCAACAACAGGCTCCTCTCCTGCTCTCGCTCCCCGGTGCTGTTTACAACAGACCTTAATCTTTCACCTTATCTTTTTATTCTCTCACCTGGCCCCCCTCACGATGCTTGTTCGGTGCGCTCTACCTACACTCTGCTTCTCCTCTCCGTAGATGGAGGCGAATGTCAATGCCGGGCGGTGGTCCTCTGCACTTCGTAGTGCTCACTGAAAGCCTCTTCAGGAGACCTGGTACTAGTGCACTCATGCAGCTGCACCCTCCACAGGCTAAGGAGGGAGAGGATGAACGCTGGGCAGACAAATTTCATGGGTGCAAGTCTGGCTCATGATCCGTGTTACAAGTCATCACGTCATTCGTTGCCTGTTATCTTTATCGGGTACTCTCTTTCCCTGAACTGGTCCAGAGGGGCATGAGTGGAAAAATAATGTATTCAGTCCACAGAGTCAAAGACTAACATTCATCTCAAACTATCCTAATTGCAAGAAAGGACTGCAAGGTTTTGAAGTCTGGCCTGCAGGCTGTAGACGGTTTGAGGCAACACACATCTGATATTCTCCTCTCTCTATGAGAGCTGTTTGTGAATGCTGCCTGTTTTTTCCCCCCAGCATAACAAGAACACATTCACCTTTTCAGCTAAATATAAAAAGGAAGAAAACAACAGATCCGTCCATTAGTTTAATGCTTCTGCTGTATAATTTACCTCTTACATTTGATTCAGAGGCAAAGCTGAGGGATTTCTCATGACGCGCCTGTCATTTTAATCACAGATGCATTCACAAGTTCTCCTAAGAACCACGGGGTTACAAAACGTAGTCAGATGAACGACGATCAACACAGCAAGTGTACTTTGAGGAGAAAACCCATTTTTCATAATTGATTAAAGTATTAAAATATTAATCGTTTGCATAAACAGTACAAGAAAGAAACTGCAGCAACAAACGTCCACAATCCTTTATCATGATCTGCCGATACCACGTCCTTGTTTATCATCCATAATTTCCTTCATTACACAGCTGCACTGTACATACAGAAAAACGAGTGAAAGCAAAACTCTGCTTCAGTATTATTGGAGCTTTGATGTTTTCATTTTTGGGAGCAGCAGACAGTAAACATATCACATAAAAACACTGACCAAAAACACGGAACATGTCAAAATTATTTATTATGCTTTTTCATGCCAGTAAGAGAACCAAACCAAATGTGTTTTCGTGTAAGTGATCCATGCAAACGTATGTTTTTTTCCCGTTGGACCTTATCGCGCTGGATTTAACTCGACACACTGGTTGTACAGATATTACAAGTGGTGCTAGGGCTGCTTTCATTTTCCGTTTTAAGATAACGCCACAGATTTTTGCTGCAGCTTAACTTTTGGAAAATGTGTGCCATGCAGACACGGGATGTGCATAATGTCAAGCTAAGATGCAATGTGGTAATTTAATCCGAAGGCTGTTATTATGCTGGGTTAAATATAGTTTTTTAAATTAAAATGTGTCTAGATCAGGTCTTATTCCAGTCTCTCAGATCATGTCTGGACATGCCAATTATATAGTCTCCATTCTTTGGCTCTCCCAATTATAAAGAACTAGAGTAACCTGATCCTGTTTTGTTTCATCTTGACAAAAAGTCCCCAAAATAACCGTCTCGTGAACAATTTAAGACTCTCACTAATGGTGGGGACCACAATCAAGTCATTCTGCAGTTTTACAAAACCAAAACAGCCTTCTCACTGTATTACACTTGTTAAGGGACAATCCTGATTTATCAATAAAATAACATTGTACTGTAATTGGAGCATAGATGCGTCACAAAAATAAGTCAGTCCATGCTGGTTAGCCAAATGTAACTAGCTGGAGAAAACATAAATCCACGAACAAACCTCCAGCTCCATCTTTGACCCGTCATACTCATGGTACAGCCGTGGTTTCAAACTATTTTCATGTGAAATCAGGGATTATAATAAACACTTGGATCCTGATGATGGTGCTATATGACGAGTCAGGGGACCAAGATCAAAAATAAAAAGAGAGATATTATTTTACTCAAAAAAGTACTCATCATTGCAATAGAAGCCCCTAGCCATAGTTGACTGAAGAGATGGTCTCACCGTGTGTACACAATAAGCTACAGGTACACTGGTGTAAGAAAGAGTCTACATCTGCAGCTGCCGGGCGTGATGTGCCTCCACAGACAGCTGCACCAAAGAAGAGTTCACTGTGTGGTCACAGTAGTGGGTCCATAGACTGAGAGATTAACAACGCTAATCTTCCAGTGGATAAAACCATGAGAGGATGACAGAGGATGATGAAAAAGAGGAGGTGGAAGAGGAGGAGCACTTGGAGAAAGACAGGTCTAGACATTTAGGAGGTTTGAGACAAAAATAAAATGCAGCCGCAGAGTGTGGTGTGTGTGTGTTTGTCTGAGCTCATGAAATAAACCCCAAACGGTCGACAACTGGGAACCTCATTATCATATCTTACTGGGACAAGCAAGCATCTGACTGCCCCACTACATCTTTCACTCTATGCACAAGAGACTTATTATGTGCTCACCACACACTGGACAACAAAGGAGAGCAACAGAGCAGTGAGTCCTATCAGAGTTTCATTATCCGCTTGGGGTGTGTAGCCCCATATGAATAGCATACATCAGCCGGGCACTGTGTGTCAAACTTCGGCGAAGCAGATGGGGCACGCTGCAGCGAGGGAAGCATCTGTATCATGTATTTGTGTAGCGTGAGAGAGCTCAGAAAGCTTCCACCATTGATCAGGCTGGCAGTGGCTGGATGTTTGGAGCCATATGAGTCACAAGAGTCAAGTCAGTATGTCACGGGCAATTAAATGGCATCCTCAGACACCCCACGGTGACACCTTCCAGTGAACAGAAGAGCATCAGAGAGCTATGGATGGGAAACAGAGAAGAGACTGACGCGTCTCAGAGAAGAGAGAAGATTGAGGCCTTCATGAAGCCATTTGATTACGCCCTCTTGGAAACACGTCTGCCGCCTCTTCACTCACACCACCTCCTCTCAACTGTGGAAATATTTAAACTGAATCCATTAAATGTATTCAATTCACAGCAGAGGGACTTTTTGAGTTTTAGGTGGACTTTCGGTTGCTGCGGTGTGCGACAGGCTGAAATAATAGGTCAGTAGGTTAATAGCTACACGTCCGTCGGATTAGGCTGCGCAGTAGTCGACAAAACAAACAAATCTTGAGACTGTAATTTGGAAATGTGTTTTTCCAAATGAAAGCATATAAAAACATTAAGCCTCTGAGTCTTTATAGTAAAGCGTTAATTTTGAGCTGCGAAAGTGTCTATATTAGACGTGTGAGTGGGTGGAGGTGGTGGAGGGCAGGGGTTAATTAAATGTTATCGCTTCTCTCTTTTCCGTAAGCTTTTCTGCACTCAAGAGCAAAAATCTACTCAGCAGTGAAGTGAACCCACACCCTAACTCTAGAGACTAACTTCTTTTCACTCAGTATCGGTGCATTGTGCCATAACTACTAGCGTGTAGAGCAGCTATGGGGACTGTAATTATTTCCTGCCTTTCGCCTCAAAGTCTATTTTCTGCCGCTACGGGTCAGCTGTAATCGCATATATGAAATTTAATATAGAACACGGTGTCACAGCTACCAAAAGGAAGTAAAATAACCCATGGAGCCATCATAAGGCCTAATGAAATGAAATCAAGGTGAAGCAACGTCCTTCCTCACAGCAGTCAAGGCTCTCAAAGGCCAGGCTGTCATGTCAGCTCTACCCCATTTAATTACGTTTCTCAGCACTCCAACCTCGAGTGGCTAGGTGCAGCCGGGTCCTTGGGAGACTCGAGCGAGTCCTGCACAGACGGGCAGGCTAGCAGCACCAGCTGTTGGCATGTGTACGCGTGTACCTGCATCCTGAGTGCACGTCCTCAAAAGGGAGACTCAAACTGCGAGACAGAAAGAGACAAGAGGCAGAAAAATAACAGCGGCAGCGTAACAGACTAGGGTGGGAAGGTTATTCAGCAAGCTGGTGTTAAAACGATGAGACGTTTAAACAAAGACGAAGTAAAAATGCCGACTATGCTGTGCTTTCAGCTGCAGAAATGTTAGAATTTGTTGATTTTCTTGCTCATATTACACTGGGAATTCATGTACAACGTTTATTGAAGAACAGACAATAATGATGGTCTCTAAATGATAATTAAAGTTAAGGACGGAAAAATAGTAGCTAAAGAGTTTGTTACACTGATCAGCCACAACATTAAAACCAACTCAATGTTCTGCTGGGAAACTTTTGGACTTGGCATTCATGTGGATGTTACTTAGACATGTAGCACCCACCTAGACCAGACCAGGCACCCCCACCCCATAGCAATGACACTCCTTGATGGCAGCAGCCATCCCCAGCAGGATGCAGCCTGACACAGACACACACACAAAAACGGTTTAGGAACAATTTAAAAAACATGAAAAACAGCACAAGGAGTTGGCCTGGCCTCCAAATTCACTATATCCCAAACTGATCAAGTATCTGTGGGATGATCCACAGAGGCCCCTCCCCTCAACCCATAGGACCCAAAGGGCCCCCACTAACAACGTTCTGATACCAGACACCACAGGACACCCTCAGAAGGCCCATGTCCATTCTCTGACGAGTCACAACTGTTTTGGAGGCACAAGGGAGACCTACACAATATTAGGAAGGTGGTCATAATGTTATGCCTGATCGGTGTAAATGTAAATCAGGTTAATTTGCTGACGCACAACATTTACACCTGTACAAAAACTGCTGACAGAATGCACAGAATCCCAGTCAGCCTATGTGTTATCTTCCTTCTCCAGATTCTGCTTCATGCTCAGGCTGGAGCACCTGTTTGGCCTCAGAACATCTACACCGGGATAAACGTGTGTGCTAATGTTTATACCGTGTGTGTGTGTGTGTGTGTGTGTATATGTGAGAGAGAACTGATGTGCACACACGTCTGCATTAATGTAACCGGAATATCAAGTGGATTAACACTTGCGTACAGTATAGGTGTACCTACTGTCAGAGGGAGATAATTTGTGCACCAGAGGACATCCAAGAAAATATACAAACAGTGTCAGAGGGCTTTTCTAAACTTAAGCTGCATATTTAACCGATCACATCCTTCCTGTTACGTGCAGCTGCACCCAACTATATGTGACCACCTAGAGTTTACTCCTGATATACTCTAGTCACACAACATGTAAACACTCCCTTTTCCTGATAATTCAGCATTTCTGGTCTAGCATTTCTCTGGCCTCGAGGCTTTCTGGGTAATTATCACCGTA
This sequence comes from Chelon labrosus, assembly GCF_963514085.1. Classification (NCBI taxonomy): domain Eukaryota; kingdom Metazoa; phylum Chordata; class Actinopteri; order Mugiliformes; family Mugilidae; genus Chelon; species Chelon labrosus. Next base: position 15,132,722 of record NC_140348.1, read on the forward strand.
TTTCCATTCGCGAGCCCCTGGGCACGGCAATCTGGAAGAGACTGATTTGGACAGTTTTGATCCACCCAATGTTTGGAGAGTGTTTCTGTGCCTCGGGCCTGAGGAAACATGTTTTTCAACTATTTTTTAAATACATTTGTAGAATTTTATCAAACTTTAGTTTGTGGCTGGTGATTAACAGATTTAGTGATGCTGGGTGGAAACAGATGCAATTAGACAACTAAGTGGAGGACAAAAAGAACAAAGTCTAAGCAACAAAAAACAAATGATAGACCTCTATAATAGAGGTGATTAATTAAGTGAGCAAAGACAGACAGACAGCCTGTAGCCTGGGGGCTGTGTTGTATTTTTCTGTGGCAGTCATTGTTTTATCTTGGTCTCTGCGGTGGAGGCGGCTGCTAACAAACCACCGAACATCAGAGAAGAAACAGACAGTCTTCTCTGTCCTTGACACCGACAAACACTCACCGAAGGACAAAGCCTCCAGCGCTCTCTCCGCCTTCATAAAAAAATACACGCAGCATCAGAAAGGCAGGTAACAAGTATCACAGTGTCCAATGTATGCACAGCGGCAGAGACGTGCTGCTAAATATACTTGCAGGGTATGTTTCTGTGAAAATAAAGCTGCAGGTGGATCCACTGAAGCTTTGCTATGTTCACAGGACATAATCACATGCCGCTCATGTAAATTACATTATCTTTGCAGTAAATACACCACCGCATATGGGGTTAAAGGGAAGGGGCGATCAACAAACAAACAGCAGGCATTTCCCACAAGACTTTTAAATCTCAAATGGCAAAATCAGTTTCCTCTTCCTCTTCCTGTCAACCTGTGCCGGAGCTTACTTTATCATCAACTCATGCATAATCCATTCACTGCACGCAGTTATCAAAAAACCCCAGACTCAAATAAATCTGACCATATTATTTGCAGCGGCTGAGAACCGTCAGGGAACTTTGCCTTTTTTTTTCACCCCCAAGGAATAAAAATTTTGCTCTCCAAGTCCTTTTATGCATAGCTTAGTTAAATCTCAATTTATCTACCCAAACGTGACTTCTCAAGTGGAGGAAACAAAGTGCCCACAAGCACATATCTAAAGAGGATTTCGAAGAAGACAAATGAACTTGAGTGGAGAGAGGCCAAAGAGGGGCCAGTAACAGTTAAAGATGTGTTGCTCTCTAAAGGAGCAGCTGACTAACTCTGAATTATAAGTAGAAGAAAGTTCTGCTTTTTTTTTTTCCTCAAGGCGCTAAAAGACCACTTGTGTTGTCTAACAGGGCCAGATGGGCCTGCGCTCTGTGACTAAACTCTGTGCACATACACACACACACACACCTCCAGGACCCTCAAGCTGATTAGCATTCAAAGTAAACGCTCTCCTCTGTTCCTGCACTCGGTTTCTCCTTTCTCCAGTCTGCTGACGGTTCCACGGGGAGGACTGGAATCGCTGCTGTTTATCCACTTACTCCTCAGGGGGAAGTGAGGAGGCTCGGCCAGCAGGAGACAGGCAGAGACGGAGAGTGATGCTGAGCGGAGACTCGGGGTTGAACATTCCCACAGTTAGCAAATATGGCGACAGGGAGGCTAAACCTTGCCCCTAGACATTATAAAGCTTACAGTTTCACTTTTATTCCCCAACAGATTGAGGTAACCTTTCTGCAAATGCTCTCAGAATTTAAACCCCTTAATCCTGTTACCCATGGACTGTACAAAAAAAAATAAAAAATTACTGAACTCCACAAACTCACTCCTTTAGTTAAGCAGATGCACGATACGAAACCAGTTCACTTCCACTTCTGCAATGATGATGCATTTTTGGGCTTCGCTGCAAGCCCAGATTGGGCTTTTCAGCGCAAGTAAAAACACATGCAGGCAGGCACGTTTACAGCGTGTGCTGTGCAGACCTGGAGCTGAAACACTGCGCCATATGCAGCGAAGAAGCCTCTTGAGAACACCTGCGCTGCTGCACTTAGTGGAGCTCTATTGTGATCCGACGAGGCCGAGGCCACTCACATATTGTCTTAGCACCTGGCTTTGTTCACAAGCTCAAAAAAGCAACAGCACCGTAAAAGAGCCCTCCACTGTGGTGTTTGATGGTGATGGAGTAGTAGAGAAACAGGGAAAAGACTGCAAGCTACACGCAAGACTGAATTAAGCCGCGGCTGTCCAATAACCGCATAAAAATCCAGAGAATTCTTAAACACTTGATATGATAAGAGTTTAACAAGAGTGGAAAGTCAGAGCTCACAGAATAAAGTGAAAATCTACAAATTAGAACCGGCGCTAATCCTCTTTTATAGCAGCTGGACAGATCGGTTGGAGCCTTTTTTCTGACGAACTTTGGAGTTCTCAGAATACAGACTTCTTAAATTATCTTGACATGTTAAATATAAATATGTTTAAAACTGGTGAGTCTACAGATTTATTTTCTAAATATGGACCCGACAACAACAATTCACGAAAGCTCAAGCAAACACATCCTGTGAGTGTGCACCACCACTACACCGAAACCCAGATGGCCTGCAGGTGGTTTGAGGCACAATTGGAAAAGAAATCCTGGTCTTTGACCAGACTCATTAGATGAAGGCAGCACAGAAATAATTAGTTTGTGATAGAAATGTTATAATGAGAGGTTTACGTGTCTCTGCTGGGATTGCCACCCCTGGCATTAAAAGAATAACTTCCTGATTGTTCTCATGACCTCACCTCTCCTTGGACTATTTGCTTCAGTTTAGTTCTGAAAGGCATTCAGTAGCTTCTTGTTTCTTATATTACAGTCATTTAGAATAATAAAACTTTTTGCTATCTAACATGGGACAGGGACATTTACATTTACATCTCATATGATATCTACACAAGCTGTAACATCAGTTTACTAAATTTCTGCAAAAGCCACGTACAGCTAGCAAAAGATCTTACTTAAGTCCAGTGAGCTCTTCAAGAGCTGAAGCGAAGGTATAAGTAAACATACTGTAGGTCCTTTCTGTCTGCAGGAAATTAAACCTTTTAAATGAGAGCGCTCACCTCCCCAGGTGCAAATGTTCCACTGAAACAAGTTCCAGAATATACTTCTTTGCAAGTGCACTGTCTCTGCATCATCAAGTTGGGAGCTGCAAAAGCCACCTGTAATTGGTTCAGAGAAATAGCAACAACAATTTTTACCCAAATGCCAGAATGATAATGAGTGCTGCCGGACCATTGTCCAGCGCTGTGGAGAATGACTTTTCAATAAGCCCATCATTAGCTCGCTCCAGAACGACCGTTTTGTCATCTCATGTAACCATCATCAGGTCGATAGGATTTGTCGATTCCTGAAAATCTCTAAATTACTGCTGAGAAGTAAATAAGTTTATGATGTGACAATGTTATGGTTCAGCAGGTGTTCACTCTACACTGACATGACACTACCATCGACAAACAAAAGTCATGATTCCTAAAGCAACCATCAGGTTTTGAGCATAAACACATGTCACATTTGGCCTTTTTGTCATTTAATTTGGGACTGATGTTGTGTGATATTAGCTTAGTCTGTAAAGCAGTTTGTGGAGAAAGATCCAAACCGCTGTTGCAGGATCTCTTCACAGGACAAAACTTAAAGATAAAAACAGCGCTCTAATCCTCAGCTGTGCGCCCTGGTTTTGGCGTTTAACTCTTCACGTACCTGCTTGTCCTTGTCCTTAGCTTTCCCACTGCCCGACACCCGCGATGAGGTGACGTCGCGGGGGATGACAGAGATTTGGTGCAGTGGCATGTTCATCCCAGCAGAGCCAACCAGGGACGCTCAGACACACACTTCCTGTCCAGCTGCCAGAGCAAAGGGCATGATGGTCTGAACTGCAACACCACACCTACTCCAATCTGCAGAGGACACACAGCGCATCAAAATTAGTCACAACAATAAATGTCTTGCATTTTAAAGACTTGTGTGTTTTTTCATCTGGTCTAATGATCACTTGAGTGAAGTCTTTATATGTTTTTAGTTCACAAATTGATTAAAGTCAAACTTTGATGAAAACAGCACCAACACAACCTGTAAATACTCTGAGCTTTTCATTTGAGATAACACAAACCAGTTAAAAGGGCTGAATACTGATCAATCATGTGTGCCGACCATAAATAATGTGTTAGATGGAAAATGGTGAATTAAATAACTTAAAGCTCTATTTTATGTATACAACTAGCAAAACATGTATGAATACTATATTTATACACTCTACAGGCGTCTGCGTTCTTTTTCTCCATAATTTTAAACTATGTATGAACTCAACAAAATCAGGCCCATGAACATCTCTCATCTCTCGCCTACGGTGCAGTCTTAACGAAACTTTCGTTTATTCTCGAACCCCGAAAGCACTCGTGTGATTTTCCACAGGAGAGCACGAGTTTGTCTCAGAATAGCACAAGCACAGAGTGTAATAAATTATCTCAGAGGTGATCCCCGAAGTGTATAATAAATCACCACAGAGGTGCAGAGGAATTCACTCCCCCCTCCCCAAAGACCTGGATTCAAAGCTATGATTTTAACAGCAGAGTGGCTGAATGTGGCTCCCTGTCATTCTTGAATGGATTCAGACAGACAGTCATACAAGCAGCAGCAGCAGCAGCAGCAGTATGGGGCTGTCCTGAGGAGTTACACAAGAGGTTTTACAAATGGGTCGTTTTAACTTCAGTTAATGCAGCCATCTGTACTGCTACTGACAGCAATTAAGCTTTAGCTCCTTCTCACCACTATGTGTGTGTGTGTGTGCTTGCACGCAGGCTCATCTGCCAAGCAAGCCCCTCAAGCTCCACAGTATGAAAATGACAGGATTAAGAAAACCAAAAAGCAAGCAGACAGATGGGAGGTCAGTAAAATGGCAGCAATCAGAAACCAGCGTTGATGGCAGGAGGGGGGGGGGTGACAGTCATGGTGTAGGATTTAGACTGAGAATGCCACATGGGTTCACAAAGGAGAAGACCGGCACAGACAGAGCTGTCAACTCAGTTCATCAGTTCGCTGTCTCTGCTAAGTACTCATCAAGATGGAGAGGTGAAGAGGCTCATGTACACACACAGTCAGCGGTTATATCAGCTACTTCTGCAACAGCTGGCAGTCTCAGCTTGGTGCCAGTAAATGGATGGTGTGAATCATGTGTTAAAGACCAACCGGATAGCATCTCAGCACCTATTAATACATTTTCACGGCACAATAAAACAGTGGACGCAGCGGAAGAGTCATGAAGATCATCAAAGTAAAAACATTATTTGAGACACAGAATAATCCATAATAATATCAGTTGTGTGCTCCTATTGTTTATCCTGGCAGAATATAAGACTGAATGTGATTTCACACAGTGTAACTTGACAAAGCTCCTTCTCCTGGTGCATTTAGATATCGAGTAACACCCTTTGGTGATTATATCAACACAATGAGGGGGGCTGCTTCTAATGACTGTCTTGTATTAGTCACGGTCATTTCATACAAGTCACATAAACAACATATTCTGCTTGGCTATTCTGAATTAGGCCATTTTCCGTTCTTTAAACATGTATACAGCACATTTGAAATACACCGATCAGGCATAACATTGTGCCTCCAAAACAGTTGTGACTCATCAGAGAATAGAGATGGGCCTTCTGAGGGTGTTAGTGGGGGCCTTTGGGTCCTATGGGTTGAGGGGAGGGGCCTCTGTGGATCAGGCCCGTTCCAGATACTTGATCAGTTTGGGATCTAGTGAATTTGGAGGCCAGGTCAACACCTGGCTGCATCCTGCTGGGGATGGCTGCTGCCATCAAGGAGTGTCACTGCTATGGGGTGGGGGTGCCTGGTCTGGTCTAGGTGGGTGGTAAATGTATAAGTAACATCCACACGAATGCTAGGTCCAAAAGTTTCCCAGCAGAACATTGAACTGTCATAAGATGGTCTATGTTATTTACTTATCCTGTCAGCAGTCATAATGTTGTGGCTGATCGACATATGCTTTTTTAATTGGGATTTGTTTTTTTTACCACATTTTTACCAACACAAGCCACCTATTGCCCGTTTATGGTCAGCTATGTGTTGTACACAACCCAACTAGCTAGGCCAAGTTTGGAAGGCTGGAGTAGGGATGCATGCCCGAAAGAAAAGCCAACATTTTTTGGTTGGAGGGAGAAACACAGCAACCTTTAACTAGCATGAAAGGCTTGGATTATCATATTTTTTCTATAAACACACAAACAAACAGCAACCTTTTTTTCCAGAAGGTGTCTGAAGGAATAAAAAGGGAGGCTGTATTTGCATGATCGTACAAGTCTGACACCGGTGGAAGAAATCCTGCTCCATGTAAATGAGAATGTTGAATATTCAACGTCATTATTCATGCAAACAGCTTAGAAGGAATATTGTCTTTTCAGAATAAGAGCAAAGAACATAATATTTTGTCCATGTAAATTAAGTGACTGAATACTCATCTTAAATATGACTGTAGAGGTGTTTCAGAAACTTGGTGAATATCTACGCCACTGAGCACTGAAGCTCTTCTGGAGACTTCTTCTTTTATACGTCATCTCTACAGAACCCTGCAGAGGCAGCTCACTGAACTGAGTTTATACAATACCAAGGTCAACCCAGCGCTGTGCTCAGATGAAGAACTCACTGAAGACGGATATTTTTGTCTTGAATCTTGCCGATTCACATATCCATAAAAAAACAAAACAAAAAAAACAACTGTGGGTTTGTTTATTTGTGAAGCGCAAAAGCAGTTCCACAGAACCGTCTCCCAGAGGGGAAAAAGAGAATTTATATTTGACGACTCAGTGCATTATTTACCAAGCTGCTGCAGAGGCCAGCGTGCCCTTAACTATACCTAGAGGTCAGGATGGTTGAGTTCTTCAGAAGCTGGTGCAAAGATGACTCATTTTTATTTTACAGATGTTTTTAAATCAAAACCTGACGCACTAGTTTGCTTTTTGCTTTTTAAAAAGGCTGCTATAGTTACAATGTCGGCCTTTAGCAAACTCTGATGTAAACATATTTATGAAGCGGAAATCATTTTCATTCAGTCGCCAGACATTCAATTGTCTTTCGTCTTCCTTCCTTCCTTCCTGCCTCCCTTCTTTCTGCCAGCCTTCTCTGCCTTCTTCCAAAGTGAAAGAACGCTTGCGTAACTGAACCCTTCTAGGTAATTTTATCAGTAACATCAGATATTAGTGACCACACCGTGATTTAGTGAGCTATGGCTGAACAATACAGGTCACTTCGATGGTCAGAGAGCACTCAGAGTCATATTATGCGTGTGTGTTTGTGCGTGCGAGGCTAATGAGTTACAGTAAATGAGTGTGGGTCAGATACAGAGTCACGGCCTGAGGGAATCATCAAATGGCAGCATCATTAAAGCTCCGGATATATTTCAGCCTCAAATGTTTGGCATTCATCACAGCTCAGGAGATGAGAAAAAAAAAAAAAAGAACACTTAGTAAATAATGCAAACAAAATAAATCAAGATGCCCACTGTGTCTCTGCGTGTATATCATCCAGCGAACCAGCACTATCATCCATTGCTGTGGCCACAACACAGACTGCTGCTGCACGCCTGAGCTCATTACTATACATCCTAAAGAATAACAACTGCAGCAAAACCTTCCCACGCACACACACCACTCTTAATTGGCATTGCGTTTCCATCTTGAGGGGTTTTTTTCCGGCCTAAGAGGTTGCACAAATGGGAATTACACTTTTGCCACATATAAACATCCAGTTCAGTGCCGCAGTGTGAACATTTTTAGGAGTGATTTTAGGAGTAAACTCATTCCGTCAATCAAGCTGTCAGAAGGTCCCATGGATTTGAGATTAGGCCGTATCCAGTTATGTACGTATGCGAGTGTGTGCGTGCGTCCTCCAGGTCAGCTGCCAGTCAAAGAGCACGCTGCAACTATAATAAAAGCTACAAATCTCGCAGCACTCCAACCAATCCCAGGCCTCCTGCGGCTCCAATTTGACATTGACCTGTTGCCATAGCAGCAGCTCCAGGGGTCAGTTTAAGCTGCTAAGGGGACAATAGCTTCGGATAAACTGATGCACTTCTGAGTGGTTACATGGAACTGTTACGATAAAAGTAAGAGAAGTTTTTAAACATGTATGCAGCATTAAGTCCTCACTAAATCAGCCAGTGATCGATTCAACTAATCCCACCGTGTCCTGACTCGTAAATCAGGGCTCAGTCTGGAGGAGCTTTAAAATCCGGCTCGATATTTAATTCAGGCCGCACCACACACCTTTACAGATGTTTTTTTTGTATTAGGTTATTGGGCCGGATCAATGAATATGAATTCACCAACACAGTGAAGACTGCCGTGCAACAACTTAAATCTACTGAGCCACACTCCAGTCCCACAGGCAGCGGTAACGCATCTAAAGGCTGGTTTGAACAAAAGAAGACTTGCTGTGACTTTGTAATACTTTGCGGTGAGGAAAAAAAACAAAGAAAAAGGCTTAACAGGAGCGGATGAGAAGACGAATAGGAGAGATTTTGACCAAGTTTTAATATCTGTACGCTAGAATGTTTATGGTCGCCTGGCAACACAATCAGCTGCTCAGTGCCTATTCTCTTACTAGCTGTTGTGAAAGTACAGATGTACTCATGCACATTTTAAATCCTAAATATATATATAAAACATGTTTGATATTATTCAGGACAGCTCGGTGAGTCTGCGAGCAGTTCCGGTGGTTTAAGAGCAGATCTTATAACGCCTCACATTAGCAGATAGTCAGAGTCTCAGCAGGAATATCGTCCACACTGGATTTCCCCACCAATTGATAGGAGGGTTGAATCTGAGGATAAACTGGCGCAAAACTGGCCCCGATGTCTGAGGCCAAATTAGCACGCTATGTCAATGTAGCATTACTGGAGATGACTGGAAAATGAACTGGAGTCACAAATGCTTTTAAATAAGGTGTATTTACACAAATTATAATGTTTAAAATCTACTGTATTTACGTAGAAATTAAATATGAAAGATGGATCTTTATGGGTTCACGAGATACGCTTGAGATATTGTTAAAATGTGCTTCTTTCAAGGTTATGTTCATGGTCCAATTGCAGATAACAACACCATCTGCCAGAGAAGACCATAGGAGACCCACACACGGGGGCCAAGGCCATCAAAATGTTAGCTCCTTTTATCCCACTCAAGTCCATGACGAAGGTTCAGCCCTCTCCGCTCCAGCGTCAGGTAAATCACAGTCCTGTCTCCTCTACTCTACGTTCCGCTCAGCTGAGCTCTGCTGTTATTCAGTTTGCCAAGAGGCCCCTCCGAGTCCCTGCTGTCAGATCAGACTGGCGATATGGCGGCGAGCCCGTTCTCCAGATCTGATGCGCAACCAGGCAGAAAACCTCAGCTGTGTATCAATCAGTCCCAACGTTACTGTACAATAGTTACGGTCTGTATTTAAAGAGCTGTCTTCCCAGAGGAGCAGAACTGGAGGACAAATCAGAAAGATAAAATGTCTTTAATATGATGTAATTAGAGTTATATTCATGAATTGTGTAGCCGCACGGGAAAAGGAAAAGATTTAAAATTTTGATATGTGATTTTGGGCTGATAATACAGCTTTAGAGGGAACAATTTGGAAACTTAACAGATGAATTACTGATCTGACTGTAAAAGCCACTACAATAATGCAGCCGACTGTGTGGTGATTCCCATTATCACAGTTCTCAAACATTTAAATATATACTCAGTAGTAATTTGGCAGGTAGGCCTACAGTAGAAACGCTTGAAAATAGGAATTCTTGCTTTGATTGCTGTTCACCGTGGGGACTTGTCACTTTGTCACCAAATCCTTTCATGGAAGACTTTATAAAAACCGAAAATATGGATGCAAGTTGGACTGGTGCCTCCGCTGACAGGAGAGAGAAGGGGGGCATTAATTTCATCATGCCGCAGATGCTATAGCCGTGTTGGCAACGACGGTTGGACTCAGTGCTATGCCAGAAATCAGACACTCTCCCAGTCTACGCACGGATTAAAAGAGCAGCGCTAAAACCCGATAGGCTGCACTGATAAATCCTCTCGCGCACGCAAATGAGTAGGAACACATCGTCGTCACACTGGCACTACAGTTCTTCATGAGATTGGATAACAAATTCCACTGTCAAAATTAAACCGTTGAGTGGCATTGTTCAATTTCACGAGCATGCACACAAACACACAGGGCTGCGCCGCGCCGAGCTCGAAGTCGGGTGATTACTCCAACACTTTTTCATAACATACTGTGAATAAATTATCATAATGTTTCTTAAACTCATTGTCATTTCAAATGTAGCTGAATAGCTTATCAGCGCCAGTGTGGTCTGAATATTACCATGGCTGCTCCAAAATGTCTCCAGCAGTATTTACCCTGCAGTATACGCTGGATTAATCAAAGGCATCGGGTATATTTAAGTTCAGCGAAGCCAAAACGCCTGTAAACTGCCCCATTTGATTATATGCTAATGAGGCCCAGTTTGGATGTGATTAATTGTGTGTTTGGCAAAAAGAGCTCTGAATATACATTTGGGATAAACAGACTGGAAAAACACAGGAGCTAAACATACTTCTTACTAAAATGACCTTCCCTGTTTTTTTACACACTCCTTCTCAGGTGTTTGGAAGATGTGAAGGACATGACCGAGCAGAAAGAGTCTGAGAAAGGACACCCTGCAAAACCTTTTCTTCTGGATTAATTCTCAGAGGATTAAAGAAAGAACTTTAGATCCCTTAATTAACAGAATGCTTCTTTTTTTTTTTCCCCCCTCTCAGCACCACTACCAGAATAGACACAGCAACTCTGCCCTGGATACGCAGAAGTGGGCCATTTAGAGTTCAGGTAAATATTTAATTGAGACCATTCTTTCGATGAATCCTTGAATTGCAAAGTTCAGTTTCAAGTCGAAGTGCAACGAAAGAGTGAAACAAGACAGAAACTACTCTTCACACCTTCAAATCTTGGTCGTTGAGGTCTGGAAAGCACAGTTCTTTTTTCTACCGGGACACCACAGTATCATCTACTCCTGACTGATTTCAAAGTAATCGTGACAGTTGATTATGAGTAAGACTTTCTGATGGTCATCCTGGTGTATTAAGAGAAGAATGACATTTCAGGGCATGTACTTAGATGTACTTGCAGGGGGATTTTGTTAAACTGTAAACCGAGACTACCTGATTCCCCCTGCATCCAGACTTTCATTCATTCATCTTCTGTAACCGCTTGTCCTGTGACGGGTCGTGGGGGGGCTGGAGCCCATCCCAGCTGCGAGAGGCAGGGTACACACTGGACAGGACGCCAGTCTATTGCAGGGCTAACACAGAGAGACAGACAACCATTCACACTCACACTCACACTTACGGCCAATTTAGAACCTTAACCTAACATGCATGTCTTTGGATGGTGGGAGGAAGCCGGAGTACCCGGAGAGAGAGAACATGCAAACTCCACACAGAAAGTCCCCAGTCGGTTCGAACCCAGAACCTTCTTGCTGTGAGGCATTAGTGCTAATCACCACGCCACTGTGCCGCCCACATCCAGAATTTATTCTCATCAAAGTCTCAACATGAAGGCAAGCAGGCGTTGTTTATTGCAGCATCTGGACTCTAATGAAATGCCATTTACTGGTGACTGGTGTGTTCAAGTGCATATTGATGACCAGGATGTGTCTAAAACCCCCAAGAGTGTGGACATATGTCACCTCACTCTTTTTATCAAACCCTCAAATCTCATTAATTAATTACAACTTATAAGGGACGTGAAAGGCTACAGAATCAGAAGGTTTAGAGAATCCTGTACCTAAAGCTGTTAAAGAAAAGTATGGTTATAATGAAGGCAGAGCAGCACCAAAGGAGGGACAGTTTCTTCTTTCTGACAACAACAACTGGATACCAGTAACTAAAGGGGGAAACGGCACCATATCAATGCATATACAGTATGACTCAAAGAAAACTTGATAAGAGTTTCGACAAGACAGCTTTCTGTCCTTTGTGCGTGTGCTATGGTAGGATGAGAGAAACAAAAGTAAACTGTGTCTTTACCGTAAGAGCAGCCGAGTGCTGATTTTGCTGGAAAAGCAAAGTTATATATTTGGAGAGCAGGGAGAAAAGTGCAAACACATCACAAAGCCAGAGTAAAAAAGGAGGAACTGAAATTGTGAGACGGGCAGTGACTTACAGTATAGATAAAACACACACACACACTGAGCATGCAGCTTTTATAATCTCACTGATACAGTAATACCTTGAAGGGGAAGCAGAACAGAGAAAAGAAGAAGCCATCTTCACTATACGTTGGCGGATTTGCATATTAACCCTGTAAAATTTTATTTGCTAGTGTACACATGCCCAGATTGCAGTTCAACCAGCTTCACAGCAATAAATCATGACTGTGGGACAATGTGAGGTGTGAGCTCTGCAATCAAGCTTGCCAAGTTGGTTGCACAAATACACACAGGCACAGATGTAACCTTGAAAGTGAAAGTTCACATTTTGAGATTTATGCCAAAACCTGATCTCAAAATTAAGTTATGGTGCAATCATCAGGTGCAGGTTCTAGATGTGGATGAATCAAGCTGCACCTCACAGACACCAAGTGGCAAAAACTGCAGTACCTCAAATGGCCACTCGAGGCCGGTTACAAAAGAGAGTAACTAACTGAAGCTCTCCATGTAAAAGAACGTCTAACTTTATAGCAGAAACAAAAATGTTTACAGCCTAATGCAAAAATGTCTTTCTCGCAGTGACTGACACTCTGCAGCTCTGCAGGAATATGGATAACATCACAGAGTCCATCTATAAGTGAATGAGATGGAAACATGATGAAGTCCGCACAGACAGTGTTACCTGAAAACCCTCTTTTGTTGCAGCCCAGATTTGCAAAAAGCCCGGCAACTACGCACACCGATCGGCTTCAACATCAAAACCACTGAGAGGTGTTGATCAATGCTCCATGGCAACAGCACCCTGCCAAACATGCAAAAGCTGCTCAGGAACAGCTGGAGGAACACAACACATTGACAAGGACTTCAAATTCCCCAGATTCTAGTGCGCCTGAGTATCCACGGGATGTGCCGTAACAAGCACTATCCACAAATACCACACCCTGCGACTCATACGACCCCAAGGATGAGCTACCAATGTAAGACACCGCAAGGCACCCACAGAGGTCCTGTGTCCATGCAAGAGGGACCTAAACAATATTGGGCAGATGATTTTAATATTGTGGCTGATCAGTGTAAACACTCAAAAATAAATAAATCCGACAGTCGGCTCGCTTTCATTTCTGTAACATATTCACTGCAGAATTGAGGTCTAAATTGGTCTGAGCCTCTTCTATTTAGATGTGTGCGGGGTCAAGTTGGCCGCTACTAATGAAGTTTCCAAATGAACTTGTGAAGAAAGCTGCTGTTAAATTTAATGAGGCACTACCAAAACTGAGAGATGCAACAGCAGGGGGAAAAAAAATGACGGTGCTGAATTTATGCTGTGGATTCCTATGTGTGAAAACATCAATGTGATGTTACAAAGATCCTTCAGTGCACTTATTCTGTAATGAAAATACCTTTTTTCAAAACACAACAGGCACAAACAAATGAATTCTATTATTTCTCACTCAGATTTATCTATAAAGAGGCAGAAAACTGTGAAAGAATGACAAATTTATGTCACAAAATGTCTCTTTTTGTAACACCGACAACCTTAAACCGCAAAAATGACTTGGAAACTATTGTTTTAGACGCAACTTACCTTCACTTTTATTTTTTTTATATCAAAGTAACTGCTTTAATCATCAATAGTGGCCACACATCATCGCCCTAACAGTTAAAAATGATAGAGGTGTGCACTTCTGTATCCGAGCCATTACTCTAACCAGCACGGTCTCATATTCTCACCTCCTCTCACTCAGCAATGCATCTTACATGATGAGGCGTGCTCCTCCATAAATGACAAAAGGGAGTTGGACTGCATGTTATTTATCTATAAAGCTCTACGGCAAAAACTGCATCATTACACCTGAACTCTGGTCTCACACGGTTTATCATATAAGCGTCAGCTCACAGGACGGCTGCACACGAATTCAAACTGAGCTCAGAAGAACTGGATTCTGTTGATGTGAATATAAGGTCTCGTTCTATTTAGGCTCTCTGCATTTATTTGTGTAACACAGCAATCAAAAAATGTCTACTTCAAATAAAAAAATATATAAATAAATAAATCTTGCTAAACCTTCTGAAGAACGCGGCAATAATTTTAGATCTTACTTCCTGAACATTTTTCTTCCAGTTCTGCTTCTGCAGCTGAATCTATTCACACTTTCAGAAGCCTGTTTTAAAACACAACCAGGATACTCTGTGATATCAGAGAAGATTTAGTGCTGTGCTACCAGATGATGTCGATACAACACAAAGTCTTCAAAAAGTTTTATCTCGTGATTATTGGCATGACTGCAAACTAAACATCTAACGTTGTTTCCCCATAGTTTATCAGTGGGAGAGCACTAATCCACGTGGAAATTTTCGGTCACGCTCATCAAAGAGTTTTTCCACATTTCCTCGAACACAGTGTTTTATTAGAGGATCAAATCTTTCTGTCTTTGTGAGTCAGGGGAGGCGTGCGCTTGAAAAATGTCCCAACCCAGCTTAAGGGTTATGAGGAATTCATATGCTGCTTTCCTGTAACCGATGCCATGGAGTGGAGTTCCACTAAAAATTACACAACAGCTTTATCTGCCAAACAGGACGCAGTTTTTATTTCCCAGAAAACTTTAGCTGTTAATGTATTCAGTATCGATGACAACCTGAAAGCTATTGACAAGGACACTAATTTTCAGACTTGCGTTCAGGGTAAACAGGCCAGCTTCAGGAATGAGGAAATGAAAAACGAACTCCCCACCAGAGAAGAAACTGAAAGCATTTCTAACCACTGCCCTGACATTACCAGTAAACACAGCCCTGTTACTTGTACATGTGGGCTTCTCAACTCACGGACCACTCCGTCCCTCAGGGTTCGTCTTTCCTCAGAATAACCCGACTCTGTGGAGGAGTTACGGAGCAGCAGGCAGTAACAGCCCACCACAGTGATCCACGAAGTAGCAGAAATATAATACATGATTGTGTGTGTGTACCGAGTGTGTGGACTCAGGAAACCACACACTGAGCGACCGCTTGAGAGGCTGCTGGTCTGGCTGCTGGTCGACTCAGCGGCCAGCAGCGGCAAAAAGCAGCTAAACGACTGAATGACAGTGTGGCGGACAGCTGGAGAAGTGGTCTCCAGCTGTCTGTTATACAGCAGTTAACCAGAAAACACACTGCGCCATATAACAGACCGCTGCACAAACTACATCTGACTCAGGAAAACACAATATTGCAGCCGGTAGAGAAGAATCCGTCTTAATGTTGGAACCGATCTTAACATATTTTCTCACTTACGTCTAGTGTTATAAAGGACTATTTCTTTGTTAGAAAGCGGTTTCGATGCTCCCTCAGGGCCTAGAGGTTTGAAAGCTAACCACATGGTTGTCCACCCCTCCCTTCCCCTCGAACACTTCCTGCCAACGATTCTTCTCTATCTAATAAAAGGAAGAGCAGTATGCCCTCGAAGTATTTTTTAAAAAGCCATTAAATATGGCTCACACAACGGTCTGTGGATTGTTGTTTCTGTAGCTACCAAGTGTTTTAGGGTCTCAGCTAACAGGTTAAGTGTTATTTTATTATTGATTAATCTTCTGATGTGCGAAAAAGATACGATGCAATGGTGACGAATTAGAGTTTTTTTCCTTTTTAATTTATTATTATGAAAAGGTCAATCAGTCCTCCTGAAATGAATTACTGTATCCTCTATCAACCCTTTCAGCTCTACTTTGAGTATATTTAGGTGTTGACTGAAACACTGGCCCTTTTCACACCTTGTACTAATAGTTCTATGTATAGGTGTGAATGTACCCCCAGGGAAACCAAGATCCGATCATTCAAACTGAATTTGGAAGTGGTGTGGTTTAGGTTTGAAAGTATGGGAGTGCCTTAAATGATTACCGAGTTCCACTGCAAATGGAGGCTTGTACCTTGGTATTTGAACATTTCAAAATAAAACCCAGAATTGTCTGCAGGGCTTCATGCCATAAATCAAACACTTTTAGCGTCACTGGAGATCAGAACTTGAGGTTTTGCGGCGAGATGAGATGTGGTGCACATATGGAGGACTGGTTATTCATCACACAACCTTTCAAAACTTCCTTGATTTAGTCTCTCGTCCTCCTCGCAGTCACATCCAAGGCGACAGAACAAATGGAGATGTCAGGTCGGCTTGACAAAGCGACCCAGCGTCCACCGCCCCGCACCCATCGTCTGGCTGTAATTGGGGTAATCAGAAGGAACCTGGCTCCAAAATAACCTGCCCTTGAGTCCGTACGCCCTGACAGAACGAAACGAACGTCTGTGTCTAGCAGCACGCGCGGATCACACACACGGCTGAAGCATGTGACGCTAAAGCAGTTGGTCAAAAAGCCCCTTAGCGGTTACATAGACATAATCACTATATTTGCTTGTGCAAACTCGTAAATGCGACACATTTAGCGCTTCAGTCTCATAGCCTGAGCACACACTGTGCTAAAGGTTGTGAAGAAAAAGGCAGTTCTACCGTCCTTACTGTAAGGGCTGACTGTTACCCCAGCTGTTCACAAGATCACACTGGTTTCAACAGCTATACACAAGCAACTTGAATTCACTCAGCTGAGAGAATATTTTTTTACCAAACAAACTCCTAAATATAAAACTAATCCATCTCACAGTGTCTGCAAAGCCAATTTACACAAGCAATAAGAGGATGAATTAATTATTTAAATCACTATTAATTACTGTGACGCATTCAAGATTGAATTATAATAATCAAAGAAATGTGAAATGCACTTAAAATTACAACCAGCACAAGGCTCCTCTGGCAAACAACAGCAACAGCAACAGCAACAGCAACAGCAAGCAGCAGGAGAGTTATTAGTAATAAAAACTCATCTGATAATCTGAGTGAAATACTGATCTGGGCTCAGTCTGCTGTAGGAATTTCCTTTCTGGTTCGCTGAAATCCACATTATACAGTCGGGTACATCACACATGAATGGTGGATTGATTTGGAACAAAAAAAATAAAAAATGAAGTTACACAACTTGCAGGGCAATTCCAGCACAAACTCATATGACAGTCGGTGTTGGAAATACAATGTTATCTAAAGACTTTATTCTGATAGTGCCACGGGAAATTACTCAAAAAAAGAAATATTCATACAGAAAGGTCACAGGTAATCAATGTATCATATCAAACTTTGTTTACTTCAATGCAGTTTTAAGTTTGTCCACCGCTCAGCCAAAACATTAACACCACTGACAGGAGAAGTACATAACAATGACCATCTTGTGACTATTCAGTGTTCTGCTGGGAAACTTTTGGACCTGGCATTCATGTGGAAGTTACTGAGACATGTACAACCCACCTAGACCAGACCAGGCACCCCCACCCCATAGAAATGACACTCCTTGATGGCAGCAGCCATCCCCAGCAGGATGCAGCCTGAGGCAGACACTCACAAAATCGTTTAGGAACAACTCAAAAAACATGAAGAACAGCACAAGGTGTTGACCTGGCCTCCAAATTCACTAGATCCCAAACTGATCAAGTATCTGTGGGATGATCAACAGAGGCCCCTCCCCTCAACCCATAGGACCCAAAGGCCCCCACTAACAACATCCTGTTGCCAGACACCACAGGACACCCTCAGAAGGCCCATGTCCATTCTCTGATGAGTCACAACTGTTTTGGAGACACAAGGGAGACCTACACAATATTAGGAAGGTGGTCATAGTGTTATGTCTGATCGTTGTTTTTTTAAGGCAAGAACTTTAATTAGTAATTTGTCTGCTTGTGTTATTTAATCTGAACATTCTGGTTAAACTAACTAAACTAAAAACATTATTGTTACAGAGCAATGCAGAGGTCTTTCAACGTAACTTTAAGAAGACACTTGCTGCCTTTTATCCCAAAGTCAAACTGATCTGTGTTATACTGATTCACTCAAAAACAGTAGTTATAGTTAATGTGGACATGGATTCTGATTATCGCTATCACAAGAATGAGCCAAAAGATCATGGTTCAAATCAATGCGTGCATCAATTCAATCATTAGGAAGGTAAGGTCACTAAGATACATCACCAAACAGACGAGTTTCTGCAAGTTAACTTTCTTACCATAACAAGTTTCAAAGGCTTAAACATAGTTTAAACAAGCTTTTCTCTCACGAATAAAGGCTTAGGAATACGGTCACGCACAACATACTAGGAATGACAGAAGAAATATATTGAATCATTTCATGTCATACCATACATACTGTATACTCTAGATGCAAAAACATGCTCAAGCTGCAGCAATCTGGGAACCCATCAGCTACCGTCTGATGCTTTAGCCTCTGGGGGCAACAGCCAGTGTTTGTTGTTGGGCTTGAGAGAGAACATCTTCCACTGAGCAAAACATTGCAGCGGCTTTCTTTAAGGTATTTGCTTAATGCACGTGACACGTTGGCTTGCCGAGAGGGTATTACAGCGCATTTACAAGGTACCGTTTACCTGCAGGCGAACAAAGACCTCTCAAATGTGCTTGGCCAATACCACTCTACGAGCCTACGATCCGACATTGGCCATAGCCTTCAGACTCTCGGAAAGACTGTGTACACATCCAAAGACATCCATATAAATAAAATAAACAGAGTTTATCTTCTTGATGCAGAACCCAGAACTTCATTTTCATCCCTGTTCCCACACTTTTGCAACACCTCTATTTTAAGATGCAGCCATCAACTCTGCTGATCGGCAAGTAATGAGTCAAGACTGCAGCCAGTTCGACAAACCACAGATACAGACGGGCGGCAAATTAATGGAAAAAGAGACCAAAAGAGAAACATGACACAACACAAATTAACTCGGAATGAATAGGAAATAAATATTTAGAAACTGGTAGGTGAAACTATATGAATCAACTGACAAATCGGGTGTGCTAGTAAATGACTCAGTTGCATCTCTGAGAAGTCTGAGCTGACACTAAAATGCTGTGCGACAATGTGGTAAACTTAGAGGATTTTAATGCAACTTATTCGATTAATAACAAATATTGAAATTAAATGATGAAATGTCATGTAGTGTTTGTCTAAATCATTACTTATAGTCAGGCAGAAATTCCATATCATAAGAATATGTATTAGAGTATGCATGTGTCTTCTAGAGAAAGTCCGACAGGGATGTCACCTCAGGTTGCCTGTGTCTGGGCCAAAAAAACTTGCACTTGAACACACCGCAAACACTACAGCCAACGGCAAGCTATGACAAACGTTCCTCCAAACAAAGTCTTCAGAGTCGTCCTGCTACTGTTCGACGGGAGCCTCGGAGGCTACGAAGAGCTACAAACTGTGGTAAAGAGCCGTCCTCTCCAAGTTCACGCCGATTAGTTGGTCTATAGTTTATTTTTTCTTAATGATGATGACCATGTGAAAATATCCACGTATTTGAATGCCGAGAGCAGCCACCTGCGCCCTTCATCTTCATTATTTTATTTTGCCATCATCACTTCACTTTCTCTGTTCGAGGCCCGCTTCGCTAAGCTGATCAGCAAATCAAACTCTCACCGTCTCGTTCCACCACCAGATTCAACCTGCTGAATCGGCTGAAAAGTTGCCGACAACAGACTACGGATACTGGCGCTCGCTATCTGGCACTGGCTTGATGTGTTGCAGCCTTAAAAGAGAATCATTGAGGCATTTCCTACCTTTTAGCAGATCCACTGAACTTTACGAACAAACTTAGTGATGAATTTCCATGAAACTGGTGCAACCAAATGAACACCTATGGGAGACTTGTTAGGCGGCAATCTACACCCCCACTACATGTGAAAGATTACACAAGTCATTGTATTTGCACAGATATGTGTTGTGTCCGTCTGCAGTAATCGCCTCGCTTCCCTCTTGTTGGTCTGTTGCCATCAGCAGACAGAAACCTCGGGAGAGTGCAAAAGCCCTAATGACATCATCAACAATAGCCCGCTACCTGCAGCAGTGCCATCCCGCGGCCCGTTCAGCTGAGCCAGCACTTTCTCCCCAGCTGATGTATTGCGGCTGTCCAGCTTTACGCCTCTTTCATCACGGACATTATAATTTCATTGCACCAGTGGAACTCGTACACAAGCTGCAGGTCTGAGGGAAGATGGCTACTTAAGGTCCAAAAACAGAATTATCAATACACTAACCTTTAGTTGTATTATTTCTGAGTTTTAACTACAGCCATGAGATGAGGTTTAACTGTCTGACATCATCCATAGGAAGTAATTAGATTGGATCAATACTCCTATTCCCTACAGGCAAAGACTGGCCATAGGGCGGGCCAGGACTGAGTTAGTGCACAGTAAAGAGCAACAGCAGACTATGATACCTGTATTATGTTATTACATTACAGCCCAGCCAGACGCTGGTAGAACAACACTAGCTGGGGACATATTCCTATGACTACCGTCCAGGATCAGATAACAAGAGCATTGTGGAACAGCTGCATGAAGTTTACACTTCACCGCAAACCTTGCGCCATATGGTGCCAGCGCTGTTATGTCCTTATACTTTTAATTAGCAAGAAGTAAAGAAGAGGGAAGTAATCACTGACAGAAGCATGACTTTCAGGCGTTATTGGAGTTCGGGAAAACCCACATCCTGAGCCCACATCCTGAATCCACATACTCCTGCAAAAGGGAAGAGGACACCTATTGTATGGAGACAGATTTCTGTTGGATCGGTCTCCTGTCTCTTTGCAGAAGGCAATCAATAATATCTATCATGTTAACAAACATATTACACAGCAGAACACAGGTACAGCGTCGGGAATGGGACGAGATTAGAAACAGAAATTAAAATGTAGAAGGACTTCAGGGTGTGGGCCTTAATTTACCGTCGTATGTGTGCCGTGTTGGGGGAATTGAAATAGGCGTTTGTTACTTTCGTCTGACATTTTACAGCCCAAACAATTAGTTGAGAATATAACTGACAGATTCATTTGATTATGCGATAGCTGCAGTTTCATTATAGAGCACAGGAAATGTCAGCAGAAATCTAAAAGGAGAAAATAAACTTCATTGGGCTCAAGTATTAAACATAAATAAAAATGTCTCTTTTCCACCTGCCTGCTGTCTGAACAAAGTTGCATGCATTAAAGAATAAACACCAGCTGCTGTAGAGTTACAAAAAAAATAAAGATTTTGCAAGTGAAAATGTTTTTGCCTCTTGTTAAACTGAATCTGACTGAAGCTGCTATGGCACAGGACAATAGAGGCTGTCAAACTCAGCCCCAGCTCCATATTGTAAAATACTGTGGGAGGCACACTTCACCATCGCAGCCAATTGTGTCAAACAATGACGGCAGTTAATTGGCAGAAAGCTACTATCGGAGCCTTTCAGATACTTTTGACTGTATTCTTTCCGCCCTCCAATTACTCTCCTCAGAACATATCTCCGAAGACAGAAAGTACGAGTTAATTTGCAAGAACATAATGGCACAGTCCATTAAGACTGCAGGCTCCTTCCCTCGCAGTTTTTTCTCCGCTTAACAGACACGAGTCTCAGTCGCCGTCTTCCTCCCGTTTGGAATCATAATTGTGGCTTTACTTTTTCCGTTTCTCCCTGAAGTCGGTTCTGTCAGGACGACTGATGGCTTCAGAGTCTGCTGACAGCTCTGGCTCTGTAACAGATGAGATTTCTCATAGCGGCCGAGTGCTTGTTGATGGCAATAAAATCCCTCATTGGCTGTGTTTACATGGACATTATTTCTTCATCCCGAACGAAAGATTCTAACTCAACATCTTACATGGCGGCTAAATAAGCTCCAATTCTCCAAAACATCAATCTGAATACAACTTGTGTGTTAAGTGGTGCTCTTTGCAGTGGAACATCAAATCTGCCACAAATAGAATTTTTTATTTTCCCCCATCTTGATGAAAACACTTTCATTAACAGACTGAGATGAACCCACATTTTTAGCTTCACTGCTCACAACAATTCTGGCTCAAACACTTGCTTTCAGACACTCCTATGAAGAACGCATTGTTTTGCTACCTCCATGTGACACTCGTCATGTCACTTGATGTTTACCACATGGGGCAAACATGCGCAGAAAGCTTCATTCCCACCAGTGAGAAGCCAATCTCAGAGCAACAGATCAAAAAGCTTGCACCATCCCCTTTCCACGCAGCTTACATTCCTTCTGATCAGGCCAAATGGGGACCGTCCGCTCTGATTGAGGTGGTTACATGAGGCATTTCTGTTATGCTTGGGCTTATTACTAGAATGTTTTTTTGATACGCAAACACTGACAGTGGCGGTGGAAAGGCCCGGGCCAGGGTGAGGAAAGTAAAGCGAGAGGAGCAGACTCTCTATTTGTATCATGTTGTACAATGATAGGATCTTAAGTGGAAAATAACATGTTGGCGCAAGTGCAGGCAACAAATTCGGTGTCAAAGCTTTTTACTGGGAGCAAGTAGTGATTTGATATGAATTCCAGCTAATTACAGTCTGCTATGAACAAAAAAATCCAACCGTGAGTATCTGATATCATTGCTGTAATTCCTGTGCACTCAACACAAAAAAATGGGCAACTTGATAGCAACTCAAGAATAAATCAGAGTTCTCTTTGTTGGCCTTATTCTATTGTAGATTAAAAGCTCTGTTTTAACTGGTTTCTTTTTCCCTCGCAACACAAAGATCCTTCTGCCTATCTCCAAAAAGGCTGACCAGTAAAAACAAAACTTAAACAGCGCCTGAGCGAAAAAGAAACCATTCCACATCTGGTGATCCCATGTGAGCAGGCAAGGATTATAAACAAAATAAGCACTCTGTTATCTGAAAGTTTGCGCCCAAACACTCAGGCAGATATCGACGGGACAATGGGCATTCTTATCGCGACAAGCCCCTCTGTATTTCTCAACACTAGCTACAGCATAACCAAAGGCTACGGTGATGTAACACGCAGACAGACGCAGCTGGTTCTTCCTCTCGCACCCAACAATAGCTGCACGCCACAATAAATCTCCATCGTGGTACAGGCGGCATCACAAGAAGCTCTTTTTGACAAGAAGCCAAAACACCTCGTCACCTCAGAATGATGATGAGGGAAAGAAAGCAAATACCACAAGAGGCACCCATGAGGAAGAAGAGAGAATAGATATCTTGAGGAGTGCTTTGTTGTGTCTTTAAAAAAAGCAAACTGCAAGCATGGACCATACAGCCTATGTGGCACACAGCATGACAGGAGGAAAACTGACCAATGAGAGGATGGTGTGTAATTAAACAATTAAACAAGGCACAAACCTCGCTACCTGCAAGGAAAAAAACTGTTTCTGCACTAAAGGGAAATGGTTTTGCCGTTGACAGCCAGCTGAGGAATTAAAATAGAGTGACAGTTCATATTGTTCTGCAGCTATGCAGGGCACACCTCCTGGCTTTATTATGGATCACAATAAGGCAACACCCGGCTGAGCAGTGCACCTCATCAGGTCCACGGTAAATGTAAAAAAAAAAAAAAAAACAACAGGAGGAAGGTGGATGTGCAAGGGCGTTGAGATGACATCTGGTGTGCATCATGCAAATGGAACATTAACAAGCCAATCAATACTGATTCTAGTAAAGTCACAGCTGGATATGTCACTGTAGTCCCTGAGGTAATGGAAATGCAAAAAAAAGCAAGCATCTGAGGCTGGAACATCCTAAACGTGTAGTGGTTTAATACTTAATGGTGTCGAAACAAATGCAATAAATGAATTTCTCCGTGATGTGGTGTCCCATCTCATTCCGCTGCAAACTGACGGAGCGTCGTGGAGGCTCCGGGAAAACTAACAAAGGCTTGCTCGGTCAGCATTAGTCTCTATTCTCTTGGGTCGCAAACACAATGTAGCCTTCTAAGAAATTAACACATTCATAAAAAATAAAGATAACTGAGCTGACACAGGCGCGTTTCTGATATTTTTTTTTTTTGCTTTTCGCATTAAAACTGGATTTTCATACCTTAATGACAACAGGCTACGGTGACCGGGGACCAGACTGTCAGGCAATTAAAAAAAAAAGAAAAAAGAAAAAAGAATCAATTGTCATCCCAACACGGTCCAGACGAGCGTCCAACTGTCCGACAGACCCTCCGGTTGGGTTCAATAAAGCGAGGGGCGCAGCGGAGACAGAGGCGCGTCAGTGTGGACGGACACATAGCTGCATTGGACCAAATGTTGATGCATTTTCCAAATGACACAAAAGGCAAAACACTCACCGCTACGTTCGGCACCGAATGGCGACGTCCTGTTTATTTTATTACCACCTCTGACCAGCTGTGAGTGGTGGTGCGTCACCGACTTCCGCGTTTTAAGATGGAGAGAGAGAAAGAGAGGGAGAGAGAGAGAGAGAGAGAGAGAGAGAGAGAGAAATGCAAGAAAAATAATCAATTTAAAGGACAGGCGGCGCACGCGGGCGCACCGAGGGCTGAGATGAAGAAGAAGGTGATGATGAAGATGGTGATAGGCTCAATGAGGAGGAGGGATGTGAGCCTACCATAAGATACTGGTGATGGGGGGAGAAAATGTAATATTTAAAGCTGCACTTGTAGCCTGGGAGTAGAAGGCTACTTGTGAGTTTTAAGGGAGATGTTCACAGTGAAAAACCCACAGAGAATTATTCAACTTTTATCCTTCTCTTCAGCTCTATTAAAGTTTAAAGGGATACTTCAGTTTCTGTCAAGTGGGGTAGCTACCTACAGTAGATGGTGGTCAGAAAGCACACACCTTAAGTTTGGAGATTACCCCATAAAAACCTACTTAAAAAAATAATGAACTATCCCTTTAATGTTTTGCCTCAGTATCAAGCAGCAAAATAAATCAATAAAAAAACTTTTTTTGCACATTAGCCTCTCTGCTAAATGGTGGATAGACTGACAACAACTGCCTGGTGGTGGACATGGACCAAACCAAACTACCGGTAATAAGGACAGTGACGTTGCTCGGGTCTGCACCAAAAGGTTGCACTTGACCACACCACTCCTGTAGAAGTAGTCTGTATTCGTCAGTCAAAAGGAGATGCTAGGAAGCTAGCTAGGAAGAGCTATGAACCGCAGCAGAGAGCTGAAGACCTGGCTTCCTTTTTCATTTCAGATGATTGTGCCGTTGCAAAACTATTACCCTATGTGACATATCGGAAAAGCCTTCTGTGTACTCTCTGGACTTCCACATTTTTCGTCACATCTGCTTCTCTTATTTCATTCAAGTTTCCCAGCAAACTATCACATGGCCAATCGGGAACCTTGGTGTGTCACGGCCTTAAATGAGGCTACTTAAATGAACTAAAATGTAAGACACACATTTCTTGTCTGCTTGTATAAAATGGTCAAACACTCAACCTATGGGTGTTTATTTATGATAGCGGCCTTGCTGGTAAGCATTAAGGTACAGCTCATTGACGTAGTTTAGCACAAAGCTACTTTACAAAGCCAAAGTTACAATACCTACCAACAGACAAATAGTTCCCTAATCAACAAGGTACACAAAAATTAACTATAAACCTAACAATTCTCCATTTTATTTGGGTATATATGTAGGACATGTCTGATCAGTTGGCAATTAACTGACACTCCATGAAGTTATCCTCTGCCTGATCAAGAAATAATCCCCTGTAAACACTGAACTGTCATTTTCTACACTCTGGTTTTTGGACAGATTGAACAAGTACCATGGTACATGTTAATTAGAGAGCCTTAGCTGTGCTAATATTAATATTTAGTTTTTTTAGACAGAGCTACATTAACTATTTCCTTCTGTTTTCAGCTACACTATGCTAAGCTAAGCAGCTGCTGGTGGTATAGCCTGGTGGTATTTGCACGGACAGAAAGGTCTAAAAGTGGCGTCAATCATCCTATCTGACTGTCCAACAGAAAGATAATGAGCATATTTGGTGAAATGTAGAAATTAGATCATATTGATTTGTTATCAGCCAATAGAAAACTATTTCTCAGACTGATATACTCTTTAACAGTAGTCTATATTTCAGATTATGAATTACACAGTGTATTGTGCCTCTGTCCTAAGTCAAGTAAATCACAACATGTCCTGTAACGCCACCGAGATAGGCCCCCACTCACTGCACAGCCTGTCGAGAGAGACTCACTTATTAAAGAAGGGAATGTATCCTCTGTTGACTCAAAGCCTTGGCTCTGTCTCTGTGAAACTGTCATTGTGTTTGGGCTTATTACTGATGCACAGTACGCCACTCGGCCCTTGGGGCGGGGACAACGGAGCCTCTGTGCTCCGTCTGGACAAAGTGGGCACCTCAGAAGTGAGCCTGCCAAATTGTCATGCATGTGCCTCAGCGTCAGACAGACACAAGCTGTCTATCTGCGCGATAAATGTGCTGAGAGGCAGGCGACTGAAGCGCAGCTGTCATAATGATACTGAAGCAGTCTTTTACAACATTTACATGACCTTAAACACTCAAATCATTGCTTTCATACAACTTGGGGGAAATGAGTCATTTGGTTTGACTAAAGCTCGGCCCTATCTGTGAAGTCAACAAACATCTAGAATTTCATCTGAAAGAGATTAGTGCAGGGCGTGTGTGTTTAACTGGGAGGACTGCATGGCGTAAGAGTTGGAGGTTCATATGACAGCTCCCGTGAATTGAAAGACAGACAGAGATAGACTTCATAAGAAAACAGAAAATGAAAGAAACACGCAGAAGAAGATCATGGTGGATAGTGAAAAGCAAAGGCACAGTATACAGGTAGAAGGAGTTGATCCCAGGAGGTCAGTGGGAGCTGAGGCAGGTAGAAATGGAAAGACATTTCTGTGCTTTCAAAGTGTGGAGATTTTCTTTGTGTCTTTCCTGCTTTCTTAAACCTGTCAGACTGGTAGTGCTTGATTCTCTTGTGTTTTGATTCTAGCTGTCTTGTGAAGATGTGACTCAGCAAGCTGGTGCTTATTTATTGCGCAGTCACGTTCAGTCGCAATACGCTCTTATTGTTTGGTTACATTTTGAGTAAATACAAAACTGTCAATACTTGATGATTACTGGTTGTATACTGTTTAAGTCAATATATTTGAAATTCTTGTATACTTACAGATCAGGCATAACATTAAAACCACTGACAGGTGAAGTGAATAACATGACCAACTTGTGACAATTCAGTGTTCTGCTGGGAAAGAACAATTTGGACCTGGCATTCATGTGGATGTTACTTAGACATGTAGCACCCACCTAGACCAGACCAGGCACCCCCACCCAATAGCAATGACACTACTTGATGGCAGCAGCTGTCATCAGCAGGATGCAGCCTGACACAGGCACACACACAAAAACGGTTTAGAAACAACTCAAACAAACATGAAAAACATCACAAGGTGATGACCTGGCCTCCAAATTCACTAGATACCAAACTGATCAAGTATCTGTGGGATAATCCACAGAGGCCCCTCCCGTCAACTCATAGGACCTAAAGGCCACTACTAACTTCATCCTGTTACCAGAAACCACAGGACACCCTCAGAAGGCCCATGTCCATTCCCCTGATGAGTCACAGCTGTTTTGGAGACACAAGGGAGACCTACACAACATTAGGCAGGTTGTCATAATGTTACGCCTGATTGGTGTATGTTTGGTTTCAACTTGTGACCACAGTTCCTCATTACCCCTGTGCAAGTAAAGTTCACAACAAGGCATTGTAAATTACAGTCAGTGTAGGGGAACAGAAAACATAGCTGAATAATTATGGATTATCTAGACAAAAATAGAAATTTCCAGGAGTGTGTTCACTTGGACCGCTCTAATGGCATACTATCACATGGCCAATCAGTAACCTTGCATTTTCAAGCAATGCTTTCAAGGCATATAAGAATTTTTCCACCCTCACCGAGCAAGATTTCTCCTTCGAAAAGGCACGCTTAGAAAAAGAGAGAAAAAAAAGCACCATTGTTTTCCAGTCTGTACAAAATATAGACTCACAGCTCTTGGCAGAGCTGCAAAAGGAAAACTGTGTAATCCAGTCAAAAATAGGCAGTCGGCTGGCGTGCTTGTGCGGTACACTGCATAGGAACAGCTGAAGGAAACTGAATGAAATATCCAGAAAATAAAACTGTCCATACCCCAGTTTATAGGAATGAACAAATACACAGTTGAAAAACTACTGCACTACTGTAAAAGTACTCATGATGCACTTTTATAGGGTTGGAGGGAACCCATAGACACAGATATAAAACCAGAATGGCCAAACCTGTTGCAGCAGAAGCGATGCCTCATAAATGCGCACATCTTTCAAGCTCAGAGCAGGCTTTGTTAAAAAGTGAATACTCCCCTGAGACCGAGCCAAGGTGCCTGTGTTAACCTGAGTAAGAGATTTACATCTGTAAACTTCATTTTGAGTGCTTGCAGATAAGCAGTGCTCCCCGGGGGTCGACCCAAACTGGCTGAGAGAAGTGTTCTTGCTCGGGTGGAAAAGAAAAGTCACTATTTCGGGTCAGTTGACAGTGATAAGTCCTCACATCTGCATCAGCGATTAGCACACTTTTAGTACACATCGATCAGACATAGCATTATGGCCACTGACAGGTGAAGGGAATAGCACTGAATGGGCAAGTGGAAGGATTTCTGTGACTTTGAAAATTGGAAGTGGCTGAATGCAGTCTTCAGTGGTCCAAGGCATCAGTAAACCAGCAATATGGTCACGGGCGGCCAACGCACACTGATGCATGTGTGGTATACACAGACTGGTTCAAGCCAACAAACGAGCTACTGTAGCTCAAATTGCTGAAAAGGTTCATGCTAGTTTTGTTAGAAAGGAGCCAGAAAACACAGTACATCAGTTTGTTTTTTGGTTGTGTAGCCACAGACCAGTCAGGGCGCCCACGTTGACCCTTTTTTATGATAGGCCCATGAGCATCGCAACTGTACCATGGAGCAATGGAAGAAGGCGGTCTGGTCTGGTGAATCACGTTTTCTTGGGGCTGGCCAGGTGAATTGCTTATCTGCGGACCACATGGCACCGGGATGAACTATAGCAAGGAGGTACGCCGGTGGAGGTAGCTTTGGGAGGAGTAGCTTTGGGCAATGATATCTTGAGCCCTGCCATTCATGCGGATGGTATTCCCTGATGGCAGTGGCTTCTTTCAGCAGGATGTGCCCTGCCACAACAACAAGGGGACACAACAAGTTCAAGGTGCTGACTTAACCTTCAAATTCCCCAGAGTTCAAACAAATCGAGCGTCTGTGGGATGTACCGGACAAACACGTCCGATCCATGGAGGCCCCACCTCGCAACTTGCTTGGGTTAAAGGATCAGCTGCTAACACCTTGGTGCCAGATACCAAGATGTTGCTGCTAACATCTTGGTGCTAGATACCACAGCACACCTTCAGAGCTCCAGTGGAGTCCAAGCCTCGATGGGTCAAGGTTGTTTTGGTGGCAAAAAGGGGGAGAAACAGAACACTGTGCAGGTTGTTATAATGTTGTGGCTGATCGGTGGAACCCTCAGTTGATAAAAGAATCCATTACTTTAGTGGTGATTAGAAGATGTTCACACCGACAAATGTTGCTGTTGAGCAATCTGTTATGTTGACCATATTCACCAATCTAATCAGAATTAAGCACAAAGTACAAGTGCTTTCCAGGTAACTGAACTTAAAGGCAGTGATGTATGTGGTGGCACATGGAACTGACAGTTTATGGTGGCCATGGCAACTGCTCGACTCCACTACCGACTACTCCCAGTGGCTGGTACACCAACTTTAACACTGAATTTTAATACATTGCTTTCACCATTGTTGGTAAGCTGCTCGTCCCTTCTGCTGCACTGATGAGTCTGAAATCAACAAAACTAAATTTCAGCCGGGGACGCTACAAACTCCCGAGACCTCCACGTTGGGGTGAATACATCTACCGAGAGGGAATAAGCAGTGTTTCAGCAGTATATGCTGCAAAGCCCAATTACAGTGGATCAAAGCCAGACAACATGAAGGCGGAAAGTGAGGATAAAAACACAGAGACGTGACTCAGGTCAGGGTCTGTCTGTTGCACAGGAACGGCATCCAAAGTGAAAGGGAATAATAAGCAGCACCCCCACCCCACACACACACGCTTTTCAAACATTTCCATTATGACTCTGTGACAAGAAAGGAAAGACAACACATCCATGTGTTCTCATATTCACTGATTGATACATTATGTGCACTCCACTTTCAGGGATTAATTTCTATCTCACATGTGTGCATGTAAACAAAATAAAGCTTTGAAGTGCTCTCTCTGACGCCATTATTGGATTTAAAGCTGCAGAAGGCCCTTTTAGCAGTTCACCCATGTTGAGCTTTCAGAACCAGACCCTAAACAAGCAACTATATTTAAAAATGAACCTTTTGCTGCAATATCCAGCGTTTACGCCGTCCATGACTACACATTCTTGGGTAAATGACCATTTCCCTCCCTTGCTGGTGTTTTGAGTCAGAGCTGTGACACCATAAACATACTCCGGGAAGAAAATAATAGTGGTTCCTTGAGATAAAGTCCTAGCACTAATAAAGGAAAACCTAACAGGATGTTATATTTGTCTTAACTTGGGTCTTAAAGAGGGGAAAAACAGTTGTAATGCTCAACAAGTTCAAAACTATACATTTTTGGCTTGTTGCTAAGGAACCGGCTAATGGTCTGAGTCAGGAGGAGAGGGTATCTAATAAGACAAGAATGAGTGAGCAATCCAAAACTGAAACCATTTCCCATGAACTTTGCAGCATTGTGGGGAAAACTATTAAGGCTGAGAAGCAGGAAACGTTGAATAATGTGAAAATAAAAAGGAACCCAAACAGTGAACCTCAAGGACCCTTGCAGGGGAGTGAGAAAAAAAGTCATATCAGGACCTTCCGTAGGAGGGAGGATTTCCTTTCACATGAATTCAAGAACGAGTCAGAAATGTAATTCCAGAGAAGATCTCATCACTTACACAGTGACGTACATACAACGTGTATGGAAAGAGACTTTATTAGATCAAACCCTTGTAGATATTTTAACAGCATTTAAAGTTGAGCAATAAAAAAGACTTACAAAAGATTTTTTTTTTTTTTTATGGCAACCACCTTATTATAGACACATCATAAATACCATAACCATCCCCCCCAGACCTAATACAGTTTACTCGATTACTGACATTCACACCTACTCACATTTCATACTTCCTATTTAAAAAAACAAAAAAACAACCTTTAACTTAAATAAGTAGTATTCTTTAATAAATATTAAGCATTTTATCGATAAGTGTTGCGTATTGGTTTCTTGTAAGAAAGATTTCATTATATGTGCCCATGTGGAACGTAAGAAAGGCGTTCAGATGTGCGGAATATAAAAATCTGGATAACATAAAACACAAACGTATGCGGCCTTCTCTTCCCACATAATTAAAGTCATGATAGGTCTAAAGTGCATCTGTCAAAGACTTGTCAAATGAGAAGTCATGAGCGGTCCTATTAATGAAGATAAAAAATAAAATGAAATGGATACGTGTGGACGTGCAGCAGATATATTTAGCAAAAACTACCTACCATACATGCACAGATTATTTTTTTTTGTTGTTTTTTTTACACAATGGGAAAGAAAGGTAATAGATAAAAAGAATAAACATTTTCACATTGTCAAGAGGCATAATTAGTTCTGTGCCTTTCAGTCCACTCTTGTTTGTTCACACTTGGCTTTACAGAATATTTTTTATTTTAATATTAAGCAAACTTGGCTGATAACAAAAGCACACAGTGGTGTAGAAGAAGATTTATTTTCATTTTTTTTTTTCTCCACCCGTCCAGTCATTTTAATGTTTATTACCTCAGGCTGTCCTCTGTGACGGGTGGGAGGCTAGATCTTAGGCAGCTTGGGAGCACTGATAAGAGGGTTGGCGTCTTGCAGAAAGCGCCGTCCAGCACTCTTGTAGTCGTAAGTGCAGTCGTGAGTCTCAGCGTAGCGGTGGGTGGCACAGAAGTTGTGACCACACCTGTAAGATTTCAACAGAAAGATAATTGAATATGTAAGCCAAAAATTAACACTTTACTCGTGGTTCATTCTGCTTGAGAATAAAACATTGAGTTTCTTCATCGTGCTCAATCATCAAGCCATTCTGCTGAGTAGAAACACTCATTACCCACTCTTCACAACAAAGTTCTCTGATAATAAATACCTCTTTATAGTGATTAAGTCTTTCAGTTCTCATCAGGCGATTAGTAAAAACAGCTACTTCAGATCTCTTATTTATTTCATTTACGCGCACTAAAATTGAATAAACTATTCATTTAATCATGAAAGGATTACAACTTGACTGAGCAGTCTTCTGAACACAGCAGGGAGCTGAACGGCTTCAAGCGGCCGATGTTGAGAGATCAGAGTTGCGTATTGTTGCACCAGATTCAGTTTGAAAGCGCTCGGCGAGGCAGGAGAGAGGGGAGTGGAGAAACTTTGATAAAGCTAATAACTTGTGGCAGAACAAGCAGATAGCGGAGACACGTCTTTGTTGGAAATATGGCAGAAAGACAAAACGACGAACCAGGAAAACACCACTTTACACGAAAAGGCTTGCTTCGAGGACGCGACTGACAGAACGGGAGAGGGTTGATTTAGAGTGAGGCAGAAGGTTTTTGAGTGAGTGGGTGAAAATGCTGGAGGCACCTGTACCTGCACTCATAGCTGGTGGCCAGCCCAGTCTTCTTGCCACAGAGGAAGCAGTGCTTGGAGCTCTTCTTCTTGGTGCCTGTGGGAGGCTTGACTGGAGGTAGGTGGTATGTTGGAGTGCCTGTGAACAGAGGAAACATTTTTATTTACTCTACCGGAGTGACTTATGATTAATCCATACAATTTGCTCGGCCCTCTTCTTTTTAATGGTACTACATAAAGCGTTCCCGCTAACCGCAAATGTCAGGGGCATTTTCCTTTTCCCATTTTCTGACAAAGCCCTTTGCTTTCATTTGTGCCAGTTTACCATCCCTCAGACTCTCAATTTGCTCAAGTTAGATCCATCACAGTAATCACAACGCTCTAAAAGGTTAGCTCAACACCAGAATCTTGAAAAGGAGAAAAAGAGCACTTCTCCCTAGTCTGAGCTTTCAGGTACACTGTGGTTCTGACCAAGCCGCACTAGAAATGTCAAAGCAGCCGCTTTCAACAGCTGTCAAACTGCAAAACACCTGTTGTAGCATTAAACTGCAGAGAGGCCAAAAATGCAATGCACTTTTCTGAAACCTCGCACTTCCCCACTTCTTTGTAATGACCATTTTAGCAATTTCACAAGAAGAAGTTTTTTATATCATTCATTATGTCTGAAACAATACCTCAACGTAATCCCTCCAAAACAACATCCCTACGGTTACAGACATGTTTTTTAATCTCGAATTTCAACATTAACCTTGTTTAAAATAAAGTTTGCATTGTGAATTAACAGTTAAACCCAATATACGGGTGGAATCTATGAGTTTATTTTTTCAGGAATGTGTTTCAGGAAATAGGTTAACACTAGGAAACCATGCAGAAAATTTTTGGGAAAAATACACGACGAGTCAGGAAACAGGTTTATGTCAGCTTGTTCCAGCGATAATGGTGTCTGTGGTAGCATGGAGCTCAGCTAAGTTCGTAAACTGTGGGGATACGGGAACATACAGATAAAACTGACAGCTCTGTGATGAAGGAACAGCAAGCTTGCTGTCAAGCACGGCAGGATGTGGCTCAGTGTGGGATTTTGAGTTTTGTTTGTTTTGTGCGCTTGCTGCTGTACGTCTGCCACTGTGCAGACATGCAGCGGGTTCAACTATTGTCAGACACATTTTACCATTCTCACTTTTGTAGCAGAGCTAAGTTGAATTTCATTAATATAAGGGCTCAAAGGACTCAAGCCATGATGTGGGTGATTTGTGGATGATGCATAGAGAGAAACAAACATATCCTTTTGGTAGCAGTGTTGATGGCTTCACTGAGTGATACAAGGGCTTTTAGGTGTAGAGTACAGTAAGATCTGCCACAAATTACATCAATAGTAAGATTTTTGGGATACCTGGCGTACCTACTGTAGATAGATCAGAATCATTCATGTCTACTTCATTACAAATTATTACAAAGTTTATTTATGTGGTAAGAGACAAAGTACATATTAACAAAACATTGTCTGTTGCTTTTATGTCATTTCTAATTAGATAACTAAACTACAGATTTCATTGCTTCCTAAGAAAGTATAAACTTGTGCAAAATCTGCAACTCAACAAGCCACCCTAACAGTCTGGGACATCCAAACGTTACCATCACATTATCCAATACTGACAACATAAAACATGTTTTGTTAGCATACATTCTGATTCCTCAGACTAAGCTTCAATGCATCTACTTTTCTACTGCCAGAAAATTGCTAAATTTGGTTTTCACTCAAGGACTTCAATTACGAAAGAAAAGGCTCTTGAGGATTCAACTGAGCACTTTCCGCTGAATGCAAATTGCTACAGTCACAGCAAATAACTAGCGAACATGTCCCTGCAGAAAATGTGGCGGTGGAACACCATGCTCTGAAGATGATTCACAATAAACTCTAGTGGAAGAAGTCCTGCCAGGTAAACCATGAATGAGACATTTGGAAAAACACAACATGCAATCTCACTGGAGGGAAGATGCCCTTTTCAGAAAAGCAACATGTGTGGACAAATCTGACTTTGCTTCAAAGATAAGACTTGAACAGAAAAAACAGTGATGATAGAAGATGGGCACAGTCAGGCACACAGGACAAGCCTGGGCCTGGGACAAGCCTGGAAAAGTCATTCATTGGATTGATCAACGCTGACTGAGTATTAAGTTTGGGCACTCAGCCTGCAGAAAACACAGACACTGACAAATGTCCAGTAATGAAAGAAAACTGAATACGTTGACTCACATTAGTGGTCAATATAAATAAGAGCGCATGCTGGTGGGGAGACCTGACGTTCTGTTGTTTGTGCTGAGATAATGAATATTTAAAAACCCTTGTGGTGCATTGCTGTGACGTTCATACAACATGCACCGAAGGCTTTCACAACACCCGTATGGAGGTGACTGCACCCTCACAGAACTCCATCTTCAGATCCATTTACTTGTGTTACCTCCAACAGCAGTTTAAAAACGGGATTCCCACTCCAGCCACCACAACGCAACAATTCCTGTATGTGCTACAACTTCATGAATATATAAAAGGTGCTCAGATGTCTCTCTTACCTATTGTCCCGAATGCAGTCACGACTCCCTCGGCCGATGGAAGGGTGTTGTTGGTCTGAGAAAACAACAGCAATATGAAGTTAATATTTTCAGAGTAAATCAATAACGTAACTGCAGAGCTCAACTCTTGAGAAACTGGATTTTCTGTTTAAACGCGCTGCACAAGAGCTTAACGCCGTCACTATTTCTGGCTAAGCAAGAACTATGTGTAATATCGTCAGCGGGAATTAACCATACATCACAGAGGTGTGGTATTTTACACTGGTATTATATATTATTACAGCTATTCAATACTTTTATTGATTAAAGTAACTGTTTAATGCCCGATGAAGTTCAACTATTGTGCTTTAAAGAGTTTCAACACTGACCTAATGTGTGGGCATACTTTTATTAAATCATATGGTTTGCTTTGCTCTAGAGCAGGGAGATAATATTACATAATCTCATGGCACAACTCTATATCTCTACATATTCGATCAATTGGCGCATGTGAAAATACTTGACAATACAATGTACAAAGGTTTAGAAAGTCAGATGAATAAAAATGTTAAGGCTATATGAATCAATGTGTGTCATTTAATTGAGTGAATCTAATTAAGATAATACAGAATTGTATCAAAAACAAATTTACAACACCCACTGCTGGTTTATAAATAAGCGTGTGCTTTTGTTGTTGAACGTAGCCTAGGTTACATAAGTCAACTGTACTCAAATTTAGACAAGAGCAGAATATATTATTTAAAGACGCACATATTCAGTAGAACACCCACAACAAATGTGCAAACATCAAAAACGATTCCACAAATCAAATTTTAGCAGCTACTGTAACATTAACACTTCTCTGTGTCTCACCATGTAAGAGGCTGTGGCTCGGTGTAACGGTGACATTTGTCTAATGAGCTCATCTTGAAGGAGCCTGTTAGTAGGGATGGATGGCAGCCTGGAGCCAAGGCTGCCCTGTCCTGAGGCAGTGGCAGGAGGCAGTGCCAAAGCGAGTCCCAAACTCTCTCCCAGGCTATCCCTGCCACTGCTGCTGCTGCTGTCTGGAGCCCTTGTGGAGAGAGAAGCCAAGAGCTCAGAGTTGTTCAGAGAGCCCAGGGGCTCCTTACAGGCTTGGTTTGCCAACTTAGTGATGCCTCTTGCTTCCCTTTTGGAAATCAGCTCTGGCCTTTTGCCAGGTGACTCTACTTTAACACCACGGATGTGTGGTGGATGTGGTGATAAGGTGGATGAAGGGTGAGGAGATGTGTTGCCTGGCTTCACTGTGGATTGTGCTTGAAAGTTAGGCAGTAAACAGGAGAAAGTGGAATCAAAATGCTGAGACAGCAGTCTGGATGAAGCAGATGGAGAGGTGGGGGCAGGCAAGGGAGAGGGAGGGTTGATATGAAATGATGTGCCAAGCTGTGTCCCATCAGCTCTGCTGGTGAGAGTATCACTTCGCCCAAGTGTCCAGGGACTGAGCGGGGAGGGGGACTGACGACCTCCCTCAGGCTGTGTGGACACATCAAGACTCAGAGGTTCTGACAGATCCCCAAACGGAGCTCCAGGTTGTGTTGGCACCGCCAGCCCAATAGCTTCCTCTAACAAACCCAGGCCAACTGATTCCCCTGCAGGCTCAACGGGGTCAAAGGTGGCTTCAGGTGGCCGCCTGGTACACAGTGGAGGGAGTTGGGGGTACACACAGTCCCTCATCAACCTGGTGTTGCCAATATCCAGCCGGGACACTTTGGGAGGTGGACGGATCTTTGCAAACGGTGGGCACATCTCCCATGGCTCCTCCTCCTGGAGCATATAACAAGAGGGCGAGGAGAAAGACGGAGGCGGCCGTCTCGGCACGGACAAGTGGGACGAGGTCGCAGCAGTAGAGGGTAGGGAAGGGTCTATGGGTTCATGGTCTACAATTGGAGGTAGTGGGGCGTTTGACTGCCAAGGCTGATTGATCTGTGACGAGCGAAAGAGGCGATGGTGGTGACGTATGCTAGAAGGTCCGTGAGAGCTGCCGAAGGGATGTGGGCTGACAGGGGCCCGTGGTTTTACCTTTGCCGACTTCTGGATGACAAAGACATGAACAGAGACAGTTAAATTAGTTCTTCAATGTGCTGTACGTTTTAACTTACATAGTGTCTACGTCACTTCTACATATGCGATCCAGTAGAGTTTAATTTAACAAAAATCATCTTTTTACCAGCAAATGCAAATTGGGGTTTGGTGCAGTGGATTCACAGAGATCATCAGATTAATTTCTTTACTGAAGCTCTTAAGCTTTAAGCTGAAAACATCAAATCTTGAGAATGAAGAGGTCTGTTGACATAGGGCCAATAGAGGTATTAGATCTGAGGCATGATGATTTCCATCAAACTGTGCCGGGTCCTTCTTTGCTGAGGTGGATCAATTCTTTCAAAACCAAGGTATGATGCCTCATCTCTTCAGTTAACTGACATTTAAATATCCGTGTGAAATAAAAAAATAAAAAAATAAAAAACTGTGCGAACATTAATAGTGGGTGGAGGCCGTGTTTGCATTCACTCTGCCAATTCAATTTGAATGGCTTTCTGTGGTCTCAGTAGCCTCCTACCTTCTTGTTGAGGTTCATGTCCTCCATCTTTGCTTTGAGCTGCTTCATTTTGTTCATGGTGATGGAGTTCTCAAGGCTCTGCTGTGCAGCTGCCAAACTCTCTCCATCCTCCTCCTCTGCATACACGTTGTACACCGAGCCACAACTGGAAAATATGACAACACAAAAAAAAAAAACCTCCTGTTAGTGCCAGTGCTGGACCAAACTTTTGTCTCATGGGCAAAAGTTATGAACTCAACTCCACAACTATTACTGAATAATGAACATTAAATGCTCTAACTGTCTAATTATACTATTTAAATTCAATTTTCCTCCACTTTTATATGTAGTTAATTGTTTTTAGAGGAAAAAGGAGGAAAAATAGCTTGAGCCTCCACATTTTCTGGTGTTATTACTGTAACAGACACAAGCAAATCCCTGGTTCAATTCATATATGTGTATAGTTACAATGTTTGCACTTAAAATAACATCAGCATTAACAATATCCCAACCTTAGAGATTCAGACAAAGGTGTCAGGGTACCATCTCCCCTGTCGACCACTCTGAAGAAGTTTAGCTGGTCACCCTCACGATAGACCACAAACGTGACCTGCTTGTTTGGCAGGCTTTTCTCCCAACCCTCCTCCTTTGTGCCCTCCATCAGGTCTGCCACTTCTTTGATAGGGTCCTCCACGGTTACTGATAAGAGGAGAGGGAGTTCTGCGGTTAAACGCTACAAACTTTCAGTTATTATCTGGCTCTACGACTGGTCCGTTTCTCACCTCTCCTGGTGTTTATCGGGCCTCCCCTCATGGCTAAGACCAGTTTCAAAGTGCAGCCCTCAGCAATGCTGCAAACACATACAGAATGGTTACCCTACAGTAATCAAACGTGTGCAAATATAATTATAAAAAAAGGAAATAATGTGTTTACATCTAAGGTAAAATTCTTTACTTCTGTGGCAGAGGCTCTGCTCTAAAGTCAACAACACTTCAAGAGATGGGATGAGATCCAGATGAACTTAAGTACAGAGCCGGGAATTCCACTGGAACATTTGAAACATAGGAGCAGATGTTTCATTGCCTACTCTACTCCTCTGCTTCTAATACTTCAAAAGCTGTGTGATAGGGGATAGGCCCAGCAAGTTCTCACCAGAGGCTGTTCGTGTGGAAAATTAAGTGACAAGCATTCATAACAATGCCACCATCTGCAGCCAGCAGAGCACTGGAGGGTGATTTCTGCATCTCATAAAACTGACTAGAGTGGATGGTCGAGCTCTCTAAATATGACCAGTATGTCACTTGTCTCATCCAGCTCTACATCTGTGGCTCATCTGCAACATGTTGAAGTGAATTAAAAGTGAGTCACCGCCACAGCAGGAAGGCTTTTAAAGTGAACTTGCAAATTATTCTAAATGTACGCAGAATGTTTTGAGACGCTGCATGCAGCAGCTCCAACAAGACTTGCGATTTTGGCCAGAAACGGACAGGAAGACTAGATTTACCCATAGTCATGCAGACAGTGTTCATCATCCAGCTCCACACTGTTCCAGATAAGGTGCTGCTGGGCAACAGGGATACCTTTAAAGATAGAAAGCAGAGAGAAAACAACAAATGTTGACAATCTGTTCATACTTCAAAGGCTTAACTCACTAAACTGGCAAGCAAGATAGGAATGCAATGAACAGAAGCGTCCCCATGAACAAAGACGATTAATGTCTGCCCCCTAAAGACAGAACTATGTAATTACTGAAAAAAGAGCAAATCACAGAACACATGTATTGACATAATGGGGAAAATAAAGAAACTTGATGATGGGCTACAATGCTATTACAGCATAAGGCCAGCTTATCTAGCAGCTAAAACTATTAAATAGATTACATCTAATAGATAATACGACGCCAGCAGAGGGATGAGAGCCTAATGAACACAAAGGCTCTCCGGAGCTACTGCATTGAATGAGATGGAGTGCATGCACAGTCAGGAAGCTCTCTGTGCCCACGATCTGCAAACTCGCAGACCCAGTGCTGGAGGTGAGCCAGTGTATGCTCAATCACAAACACGCGGGCTTGGTTGACAGACCTCATCGCACAAAGAGCACAGAAAGGCCTCTCTGACCAAAACTGAAAACACCCGGGAGGAATGTAGATATAGAAGGCCCTCTTGATTTACACTGTAGAGGAAAGCATTTCTTGGGGGAAATAATCAAGTTTTTCAATAACTGAAAACCAAAATGTTGTTAATGCAAATTGATGCCAACAAATTCCATGAAGTCAAATCCTATACAACGCTAGAAAACATTTTGCTGGGTTTTGTTGATGCCTTCACTGGCATGTAATGATATTAAAAAAAGCAGTTGCATTTTTTCCAAATTCACATGTTTTGGGGTTGTGATTCAGCTAGTTTGACACTTATTTGACACTAATACAGTAACAACAGCAATATATGTGATGGGTCAGAGACAGTACATTACACATTACACTGCTTACCACTTGCATGGCTACTGTACACACTGAATCTTAAATTAGGCCAGAGCTTTTCCATTTGGATTTCAAATGAATGTTTGCAATTCATTTGAATGTTTGATAACCCAAACTGAAAAGAGTGATGTAACCCTAGGATCTAAGTCAACAGCACCAACAACAATAAACTTTAAACAGAAGGCACAGTTGTACAAAACTGAATTGGTGGTGTAGTTAGAAACTACCTCAGGATACCGACTAGACTACTTTGCACGGTCTATTTAGTCTGTCAAACATGCAGTTTTCCAGAACAGGTATTCCTGTAACCCTCTTCTTTAATTTTCCTCTCTATTTAAAGCCAGATAATAATGTAGCTTTATAATACAGTCACCTTTCCAACCAACTAAAACTTGTAAACACATCAGTGAGCTTTGTACCTTCCAGCCTCTGGATCTTCGCTTTGACTGAAATGACAGCCTCAAAGGGCAACACACGCAGCTCAAAACAGGTTCCTGTCAGGGTCTCTATGAAGAGCTCCATAGTGTCATAGAAAGGGAGCTTGTATTGAAAAGCTCCCACGCTGTCGTCATTAAAGAAAGGTGGCTCCTTCCTGTCCGTCATCTTGGCAAGTTAGAGAGAGAGACTTTAGGACGATGGTGAAACAGGGGGGCTGGCCCAAGATGAGGGAGAGAGGGACTGCTTACTGGCCTCAATACCATCACACATCATGGGGATGATCACAGCTGTGAGAAGAGACAAGAAAAATAAATGGCAAACTCAATATAAAAGGTTTAATTAGTTTAAACACTATCAATCCCTGTGGTCTGGTGTCTTAAATATATTAAGGTCATCAAGGCTTTAATGCAATTCATTCAACAGCGCACACTTGGAGCAGTGGCAGTCATGCAAGGTGCCTGGAGAGCACATGGCAGGGATTCGATCAGTGACCTCAAAGTCCCAAAGCTGCTTCTCTAACTACTAGTTTACAACTCTCCAAAACCATAACACCACTTAAGTTAGCTAAGCCATCACAACGTAAACCTCTAGCAATAAAGGTTATTTTGGATGGACCACAGACAACATAAACAATCACAAAAAATGCTTACACGCATTCAATTAAAAACTTTACTCAAGACCGAACGTGCGCTTTCAAACAGCAACTGTTTAAAAGCGCATTATCAGCGGCAGCAGACACATGCAGCCTTCTCATAAAACATTCAAAGCAGTATTAAAGGCTCGTGCCAAAATTCAGGAAGATCGGGTGTGTTACACAAGCCCATCAGTGGTATGAGGTGTCCTGTCGCTGACCACTTCATTACGTCTTATGTCACTTAACCCAAAAAAAAAATACCTTAGCAGATGTAATCGGTGTGAAAGGCAAGTTAGACAAGTCGTGCTTTCATTTGTTATGGAAAAAAAACAAAACAACAATAGACAAGTCATACTGAAAATGTGAATTATGTTTTATTATACAGCTCAGGCCACTGTGGTTTGTTAGTACATGCAAATCTCTAGGACAAGAAAGCAGGAACATCAGCAACAACAGCAGACTTCATAAAACATCAGGTAAACTAGCGAAAACAACTTTTAATGCATTTTAGTCCCGCACTAAATCTCCTTTCATGACTATTACTATGCACCGATTGTGTTGAAACAGTGCAAGAAAGGTGGTAATTACACACTGAGATCATTTTGGTGGATGTAGTTTGTGGTGCTGGTAAAATGCATTGAATTAAACACAAATATGTGTCTGTCATTTAGCCCCGCTGACTAAAATGAGGATGTGATAATAGCAGAAACATGTGTGTGGGTACAACAACATTCAATACTATTACAAACCACAGCCTACAAAATGAAAATATAGTTGAATCAATCACAATATTTTTTACTTTAATGTTGAATAATGTTAAATACTATAACCTTAAATGAAGCCAAGATTTTGTGCAGAACTATTACATTATAACCCGTTAGTTTTCACCGCTGTACCTAATGAACTGGCAAGTGAGTGTATTTCCTGATTTGGTTTGCGACTGATGCTGATGCCCATATCAAAATTACCTTTATCTTAAATTATCTTAACTTTAACATTCATCTTTACTTGGAACAAAAGTGCCCATACAGTTTAAAGCACTGAGGATGAACTGTCTTCCTGACTGAGGGCTCTGCAATATTAGTACACAAGGCCTGGGATGAATCAATTCGCAAGGCAGGCCATTCTCTAAAGAAAGCAGCTAGGCTATTATGTTTAAAACGGCACGATCCGCAGATTGCCACCAGATTATATTTAAAACTGATACAGCCACAGGCCAGGTCGGTAAGAAGACGTGAACTATGTTAGCTAGATGCCTGACAACGGAGATGAATGGAGTTAAAGCTCGGCTCAATACAATTCCAGCAGCTAACGTTAGCAGAGAAAGGTCACACAGGCAGTTTTACGCCTCACATTTTAAACAATGCAGCTTAAAACCTCGGTTAATGTTAGTATTTAATTCTTAAACCTCGCTTACCTGCATCTTCTGCTACAAAACGGCGGTGAAGCCCGTCTAGCCGACGCTGCTAACGTTAGCTTTCGTTGC
This sequence comes from Chelon labrosus, assembly GCF_963514085.1. Taxonomy (NCBI): domain Eukaryota; kingdom Metazoa; phylum Chordata; class Actinopteri; order Mugiliformes; family Mugilidae; genus Chelon; species Chelon labrosus. Next base: position 15,175,585 of record NC_140348.1, read on the forward strand.
CATGTTAGCCAACAACTCAAACAATGGCTACCTTTCTCAGCGGTTGGCTAGCAGGCTGCTAGGCTACATCCGTGGCTTTCAGCTCTTGTCCGTCCAAGGAAGAAGTCGAGGGTAACGCTACGTTAAAAATTAATCAGCATGTCATCACGTTTAAACGCAAAAAATACACACGGAACAAACTAAACTGTCGACCATTGTCGGTCGCCGCGGTCCGCTGGTCGGCGACATCATCGTACCTGTCAAAGACGGTCGAACAACACCTTCATGACTTCATTTGATTGACAGACAAAGGAACCAATCCACGGAGAGGGAGGTGGGCGGGATAACAAATTGTCCTTTGTCAAAACCAAACATGGGCATAAAAGGCATGAAACTAACTCTACGGGGGGAAAAAAGTTTTCTCTACATTATCATAAGCCAGAATCCATCTATATTTCCGTACATCACTGGTGTTGGTGTTTTAAGATAATAATTAAATAATGAAATGCAGAGACAGCAAAAAGGTCCAATCCCGTAGCTGAGAAAATAAAAAGTGGTGCCATGTTCAAGGCACCGAAGGATGCAGTGACCATCAAGTTATGCATCTACTTTATTTCACAGTAGAAAGTGTTATCCAGTTAAAAGCTCATAAGAAAGCACCTTGATTCCTCCTGTTTTGTCTCAATACGTTTTTTACTGAACCATAATCACCTAAAAATGAAACGGAAATTGTGTCAATTTCAGAGACATAATGTTCTCCTTGTTTGGATATAGCACGCTGCTCATCGCAGACTACTATCTAGGGACTACCGGACACAACAAACATGAAATCCAGTGAACGGGAAATAATCACACGCATTTCAGATAGCATAAAATATGTTTCTTTTTAGTTATTAAAAATGGATTTTCTTTTTCATCACAGCCAAAGTTAAGAAATGGATGAATTTCTTAATAAAAACATTGTCAAAATGACTAAGAAAGTAAGTAAACACATTGATTTCTCAAAAACATGATATGGCACAAACCCAAAGACATGGAATCTCACATGGCAAAGCCAAAAGACACAAAAAGAAAAAAAAAGAACAAATTTACTGTTAAATTTCTACAGGCTTCAAGGCAAAGCACAATGTATGCTTATAAAGTGCTATCATGAATAATAAAGACTAACAGTATATAATAACTAGGATGCCAAGATGATTTTGGAAATGCAGTTGGAAGATGACTGGAATAATTTTCATTTTAGTATTTATCTGCCAAAAATAAGCCACAGTATTTATATGAATTTATATGAATAAATACTCTGTCAACAGTGTTTCTTATATCTTTCAGTGATCCAAATGACAAAAGAATGAACGCACAATTGTACAAATCTGGCCACCCTGAAACTGCAGCTCAATTGCCGCCCAGAGCGTTTAGTGGATCATCAAATATGTTACTTGAATCTGGTGTTGTACTGGTCTCCTGGGATGGTGGTGTTTTCTTTGATTTATGGGGAGCCTTTGCCGCTGGTTTTACCGGGCTTGGTGCAAAAATGTCATCTTAAAAGAACAGAGAAGAGCGTTAATTGTGCCAGTTTACAAAGGGCAGACAGAATAGCAGAATAACAGCATTTTTAGGGATTGGTGCTTACCCATGTCATCATTAAATATTGACTTGGTCTCTCCCTTTGTCTTGGCCTTCGGTTTTGGTTTTAAAGTGTCTGTCAGGTCAGCAAAAATGTCTATGTTATCATCAAATAAGTTGACATCAATGCTCTTCTCTTTGTGCTTCTTCTGAACCTTAGGCACAGTGGCTACTTCATCCTGAAAACAAAGACATTTAGTCAATAAGGGAAGAAATTGAACATATTTTTATGATGGCACAGATAAACCTTGACAGTAGAGCCAACATTACAAAACAAAGGTACCTGAAATATGTCCTGTTTTGAAAAGCTACTGCTGTTCTTGATTTCTTTACTACTTGTGGATGAGGGAGTGGAACTGTTGCTCAGTCCAAAGATGTCCTCATCATCGTCATCATCTTCCAAAAAGGACGAGGCCTTGGCTTTCTTAGCGGCTGACCTTGGCTTAACCTTTTGGAAAAGGTCATCAGTGTTGTCATCAAAAATGGATGGAAGTGTGCTTTTATCTTTGTCTTTGTCTTTGTCTTTCTTCAACCCCACCACGCTACTGGCCTGAGGTTGAGTGGTCTTCGTAGTTTGTCTGGTGGAGGGTGTGTTCATGATTGAGGTTGCCCCAAACAGACTGTCAGAGGCAAAAAGGTCATCTTCATCAGAAGGCGGCAGCACCCTGCTGCTGTTCTTACTAGAGTCTTTCTTTCCATCATTTGCTGTTACCGGCAGAGTCAGTTCCGAAGGCCTGGGGGAGATTTGGGAAGGTGTAGGTTGAGAAGTTGAGGAGGTGGGCAAGACAGAAGGAGCAGCTGAGTTTGATAGCGTTGGACTGATGCGTGTATGGCTGGATTTTTCTGGTGGAGATGAGTCTAAACCAGACAGACTGGGGTTTGGCCCAGAAACACTGCCATCTAGGGAGTCTTCTTTATCCTCCACAGATCGTTGGGCTGCTTGCTGCCTTGCTGCTCTGGACTGTGGTCTCCGATGTGCAGAACCTTTGGGGCGACTCTGTATGACGGTACAATAACACACATCAGAAACCCAACTTAAAGATAAACAAAGATACAATACCAACAATTATGGAAAAACAGGACAATAATCTAAACATCCTCTAAGTCCAGGTGAGTATCTTCAAGTGTGCACAACCCAGATATTTCTAATAAAAACATTAACTGCCCATCAGTCATTTAGAACTCAAAAAGCCACTTAGATGAGTGGTGAAACGTCTTCAAGAAAACCCAAGCAAGTCCAGTCCAGTTTTCCCTTTACCCTGTATCATGATGTGGGTGACTGAGAATCTTCATAGACCAAATAAAAGACTTTTAAATAACAAGACACACACTCAAAGAGTAAAAAAAACCCACCTTGTGTGCACTCTGCAGGGTTGCGACCTGGACTGGGGATTCAAAGCTCACTCCGTCCTCACTGTCTGCCTGGGCTCCTAGAGGAGTTGTGGCAGGGCTTGGGCTCAGACTGGAGCTGGAAACCCCAGAGGAGGAACTAGGAGCCATGCCTGGGAGTACACTTACAGCACCAGGGAGCAAAGCAGCAGGGTTTATCATCAGACTGGCCTGAATATAGAAAGAACAGAATAACCATTACAGCTATTTATTAGATATTTGAAAAGACGCACTGACCCAGATCTTTTACACAAACTTTTCAATTAAAAACATCACACATGTGTACATTTCTTTACATTTCTAACTGAATTTTCAGCTACTCTTCAATCATGAAGTTTCTCAGCATGATTCCAAACAGCAGATCATCCAAAAATAAAATGAGAAACCAGGACTGTGGATGGAAATGTGGCAAGAGCAAGATGGGTGAGTAACAACCAGCAGAACTGCAAGAAAAAGCAAGCAAATCCTTCTAGTTTAGCAAGATCTAATCAAAACAGAGAACCATCTTCATTTTGATAGTTGTGCTGCTTCTTTATCATAGCCATGTTTTGAAGTTGGAATATGAAAAAGCCCAGACAGAAGAAAAACCTTAACAGGGAAAACATGTAAGTGAGTACAGGATAGTCATTCCTCATTAGGAATCAGAAATGTCAGAAATGAAGACTTTAGATTAAATAAAAACAAAAATATTACTTGAAGTTTCCCAATCCTTGAAGAGGAATCTTTAGGTTTTACAGGGCTTGGTGCAGGTTTCTGTGTGGTTAGATTAACGGAGGATGAGAGTTTCATCAAAACAAAAAAAAAAAAAAATCCGTCTGTTCATCTAGAAACAACACTACTGTGTTAAAAAAAAAAACAGTCAATATAAGAAAAAGGCTCTAAAATCTAATGTAAAAACATGGCCACACAGGTATGTGTAGTCATGGCTCATACAAAACAGCACAATATTGAAGTAGAAGCCTACAGTAGACCCACCTGAGTCTCTGATACAGGTTCTGGACTTGCTAGTGGTGCTTTGTCATTAAGTTTACTGGGTTTCTCTGCTACCTTCTGAAAGATAATATGAAAGAGAGGTTGAATTGGATGACTCAATGCGTAATTTAATCAATAATATAAAATCTAACTGTTACCGGAGGAGGAGGTTTCGGCTTGACAGAGCTGAAGAGGTCATCCTCATCCTCATCTGCAAACAGACTCTGTGCTGCTGGCTTCACTGAGCTGACTTTGGAGCTCTAAAAGTGACCACAGAGCAAGTGAATCTGAATTTAGACATCGTATGTAGCTGATTAAATCATGTAAACTGTAGAGAGAAAAGAGACAGAGAAGAACATAAATGCTCAAATATACTGACTGCAGCTTTCCCTGAGGTGGCAAAGAGGTCAACATCTGGGTCATTGTCCTTCTGTTGAGTCTGACTGAACAGCAGCTCTTCATCCTGGAACACACCTGTGCTCTTTGCCTGCGTTCGCTCCTCTGTGGGCTGTGAAAAAAGACAAAAAAAAAATACAGATACAAATTTTAAGTAAGAGGGACGTGAGACAACAAAGCAATTAAATAAATTCTTCACTCATTTTTAGAATTACTGTAAAGCAAATGAACCTTTAGCGTCTTCTCTTCTGTGGGTTTACTGGGCGTGAATATCGGATCACTCCAGTCTGATTCATCTTCCTCCTCATCATCAAACAGACTGACAGTGTTTGTTTTGACCTTCTCTTCCTTCTTCTCCCCTCTCTTAACGGTTGGTGGTGGGCTGTCCTTAGAGACGAAGATGTCTTCCTGGTCTGTTCCATCGAATGGGCTCTTTGTCTGCTTATTGGCAAAAACATCAATGCCTCCAAAGAGGCTGACTGCACCAGCAGGCTTCTTTTTGCTTTCACTGCTCTCTGGTGATGGCGATGTTGGGAGAGGCTCAGGGCTCTTTGCTGCAGCTTTTTTCTCTTCATGTTCTGATGGCTTGTCCTTTGCTGCTGTCGTAGAAACTGCTGCCTCCTTAGACTCCTCCAGCAGTGGGGACGACTGAGATGTCACCTCAGGTGTCTGAACAAAACAGGTATTAAAATATTTTCATTTTGGTGTAATGTTTTCATCGTTACTGCTGTGTGACAAAGCATCGAGTCAACTTGTACTAGTATTAGTTGAATCTAAATGGTTTCTCTGACTCCTTGAACAAGAATCTTTAGGTCACTCACTTTAGTTGGGGCTGCGGTATTTGTGTTCACAGCCGGTTTGATACCAAAGAGAGATCCTTTATCTTCACCATCATCACCCTCATCTTCAAACAAGAGAGCAACCCTCTGAGGCTTCTTCTGACTATATGAAGGGCAACAGTATGAATAAATGATTAAGACTTCATGAATTATTTCAAACAGCGGTACTTTGTTCCAATAAATTATCATTTTAATATAAATTTCAGAGTTAGGAAGAAACAGAATCTTTAATGCGTTACCTCGACTGTTTTGTTGGAGCAAACAGGTCATCATCCTCATCCTCGTCAAAGAGGCTGCTCTTTTGAGATGTTTTGGCACTGGGGAGACTGGACGGAGCACTGGTGCTGGGTTTCATCCCCCCCGTCTTGGTCTCTTGCTTTGTTGCGCTAGTTTTTGAACTTATCCACTGATCCTGATAATTCAAGAAAATAATGCATCGTATTGTATATTCAATAATATAATGGTAGGCAGCAGGAAAGCAGGACCTTATTTATTCTTATACCTCATCATCGCTGAAGAGGGAGCCGGTTACTGCCTTGCTGGGTTGTGGTGTGGAGGCTTTAGCTTGATTAGGTTTTGGTTTAGATTTAGCTGCAGATGCAAACAGATCCTGCAAGGTGAAGAAAGAGATTATAAAGATGCACTTCCGGCAAAAACATTCCTAATTTGATTCAGCTTTGGGAAATTATTTTCACCTCTTCTTCCTCGTCATCAAATAAAGTTGAAGGGGCCCTGCTGGCTTTGCCCTTGCTCGCAGGTTCAGTCATAGACTGGCTCTTAGGGATGTTAGGAAATACCTGAGGAAGTCAAATGCATATACAGTGTAATTAAAATGTATTATTCCTGTTATCACCTTTTTCACCTATTTCTGAGCCTTGCCTGTGTGTCTTCATCATCAGAGAAGAGGCTTCCGGTTTGGGGTTTCTGAGTCTCCTTAACAGCAGCTTTCCCAACATTAGGAATGGGGCCATTCTGAAATTCACAACACAGAGATGAACACTGAATATAAACAGCATTCTTGATTCAAAACGCTGGTGAAGTGCAAAAGAAGTGAACTCTGTCAACAATAGAAAAAGCCAGTAGTGTCCTCCAAGTTAAATTGAATTTGACCTTTTCTCTGACCACTTTTATTTGATAATTTAATAGAGTTCATGCCTGATAAATCTGATTTTGAGTCATTGTAGAGGCAGGTTCAACCACTAAAACTAGTATAATGAGGACATAGCAAAGACCAACACCAGACCAAGAGTCTTTCTATTGAAAACCTGCCATTTTGCATTTGAAAACACACTACATTTGACTCTGTCAGGAGTATGCTGTTAGACATTGCTCTCTTCAGACCTCTTCAGATTTCTCTGACTCCTCGCTGGTAGATGGCTGACGTTTTTTTAAGCCCTCACTGAGCAAGCTTTTAGTCCCAGGACCAAACATGGAGATGGCCCCCGCCGGCATCTAAAATGTAACAATGAAATGTCAACACGGCAACACAATAAAAACAAGATGTACTGTAGATGATATACCACACAAAGGGGGAATTGTTCAGCTGCAGTGAGACACTCGCTGTTTATATTTACCTTCTTCTCAGGTGGTTTGACCTGCTCTGCCTCCACCTCCTTCTTGGCCTGAGTCAGAGCAGGTGCACTGTGCTTGTCCCCAAATATGTCACCATCCTCATCCTCAACGTCATCGAAAAGGTCAATCGCTTTCTTGGCTTTGGGTTTCTCCTGTCCAGCTGTCCAAGGAAAAAAATCAACCAACACACATTGATTTTAACGGCGAGGATGTCACCTTACTTACTCTTGCCCTTACACTAAGTGCCCATTTTCACACACTTACCAGAGTCAGACTTTTTCAGGCTTTTATCACTGAAGAAGTCATCCTCCTCATCATCCTCCTCATCAAACAGCCCACCTCCTCCTCCTCCTCCAACTCCACCACCAGCTCCTGCAGGAACCTGTTTTGAGGTGGCACTGGTCTTAAGAGCTGGAGTCCCATTAACCTTGTTCTCCTCTGAATCAGAATCATTCCCTGATTTGAACAGGCTGTTATCTGTTTGGAGAAAGGGATTTGTTTGAGGATGATGAAGGAGTCAATAAACAAATATTAGCTGCCATACGAGTAACTGCTGCTACCTGGGAATATTGAAACAGCTCCCGCTGGGATCTTCTTTTCCGGTTTACTAGATTCTTGTTTGGAAAAAAAAAAAGATACGTGTCAAACCAATAGACCACTTCTTTCAAACTGACTGTGGATATCTCATCTTTATTGTTGTCTTACGTGCAGTTTGAGCGGTGCTTTTTGTGCTTTCATTCACTGCTTTTCTCTCTTCAGACACAGGAGGTTTTGGTGCATCAGCGAAAAGATCACCCTGAATGACATAACAGAAAAGAAATCAGACTGTGCCTGCCAGGGGTTCTGTAATGTGGAACCGAGTTAAATCAGAGGGAGTCATGAAAACTGTTTAGCTGAATATACCTCGTCATCATCGTCAAATAGGCCTTTCCCTCCACTGAAGAGCCCACTTGTCCCTCCAAACGGGGAGAATTCATCATCATCCATCTTCGGTGGCTTAAACATGTCATCACTGTCCTCATCGGCTGCTGTTACAATATAGGTAAACAGTTTTGAGCACATGGGCCTGCTATGAATATGCAAAATGATGATGAATGGGTGTCCTACCCTGTGGCTTTGCAGGCTTTGGTTCTTTTCTGGCTTTCTTCTTAGAGGTCAATGCTTCCAAGATATGACATGGCAGAAAGAAAATATCCATAACCATGCACATGCAGTGATGGCACTCGTTCCTGAAATGCTTTCAACGTAAACTAGGAAACTCTGATTTTACCTCAAATTAAATATGATGAATGAGAAGTGAGATAATATGATATGGTACCGGTGGTTCGACAGTGACAGGGACTTACATGCACGATCTGCCGCTGGTTTATTAACTGGTTCACCTTTGATTCGGGCGGCAAGTTCATCAGCAAAGGACGATGGTCCTGTGTTCTGAAAGACAACACAAGCAAATGTTTTTCTCTGAGGTAGCAACAAGTCATTATGATTTCAGACTGCAATTACAAATCATCAGCTCAAAAACACATGCTTACTTTTGGGTCGTCTTCATCATCCTTGTCTGATTCTCCAAATATGTCCGAGTCCTCATCCTCCTCCTCCTCGTCGTCCTCATAGCTCACCATGGATGACTTCTATATGAGCACGGGAGTAGAATACAACATGTGTTTTCCATGTAATGTAGTTTTTGATGTCCTTGTCAAACGAGGCGTGTAGGTTACCTTTTTAATATTATTGTGACTTTCCTCCTCATTAAAGTCATCATCTTCATCAGAATGCTGTTAAGGAAATAAATACACTACTCCATACAGTGGGAAAAAAAAAGAAATATATTGCAAAATAATGAGAAAGAGACTTACAACAGATTCTTTGTCATCTTCACTCTCAATCACACTGTCTCTGTCACTGTCAACTGACATCTCTGGAAGAGCAATGATACAAAAACAATAAGCGAAATGAACATTACTTTCTGCGGTTGATGGCAGACTTACAGTGCCAGAAGAAACTGTAATAAGCATTACTGTTATTATCTTACCATCACTGGACAGGTCACCGAGTCCAACATCATCTTGTTCCAAGAAGGCTTGTGAACCAATAAGATATGGGAGCGGCCTGTCCACATAGAGATCCTAAAAAAGAAACAACAGGCACACAAACAATTCTCAGTTATCAAAGTCATGTCATATCTAAAAGCTGGAATGATTTGGGGGATTTCTTCTTCTTCAGCTTTAAACTCCACACCTTGGGCTCTAGGATGGCCTCTACTCTATCTGTGACCTCCTCGTCCTCTGAGTCAGAGTTTCCTGCTTTGATGTCCAGATGCTCAAAGGCTGACTCCAGCACTCTCAGACCATAATTCACGGCTTCCTGCATCTTAGGGATCAACTCTGCCTCTTTCTGTTCTCGAGTCTTCTCCTTAAGGAAAAAAAAAAAAAAGAAAGCATGACAGTTGTAAAAATATTCAAGTACTAAATATACAAGTAACGTGTGCTGACTTTCTTAATGTTAAAGTACCTGCTCAGGCTGCTTTTCCAATGCATCAGCCTTGGGAACTGTCTCTTCTACTTCTTCATCATACACTCTCTGTTACAGGACACAAGATGCAGGCAGCTTTGTGTTACCAGATAGATTAGATCATATAAAGTTCATCATAACTGCATTGGTACACAAACAAGTAGACTGAATGATCATCATGTTCAGATATAGCACCTCAATTAAAACTAAACAACAACATAAAGGCTTTAAACGGCATACATTACATTTTCTATAAACTGTGTGTTGGAAAGCATTAGAAAGTCGTTGAAGACAGAGTGCAAGCAGCTGTCTGTGGCCTTGGTGTCACGGATCAGACTGTCCAACTGCTTTTCAATGTCATGCGTCTTTGACAGCATTCTCTGAGAGAAGTCTTGGAGGAAGTTGAGAAGCTGTGAAGAAAAAACACGACATTATGACAAGGGGATCAGCAGCAGGGTTACCTCCAATACGCCAAAGCAGAAAACACTTAAGAATCTTTTCATCTCTCTATTTGAAAATGGCAATAAATGACTTTTTTCAGAGTTGCTAATGATGTTTCTGACTTACCCCCGAGTCTGCTGCTAAAGACCAGTCAGCACTGCTTTGCCGTATCTCTTCAAGAGTCCATGGTCTCTCCCAAACCTGAGCACCGTTCTCTAAGTGTTCACTCCTGCTTGGGCCATTTGCAATTCCCTCCGGCAACCCACTCATCTGCAAGTTGGATCAATCGATACTAATAGAATTAATAATTCATACAGACTTCTAATGTAAAATCCAAACCAAAAGAAAATTATACCTTTGTCTGTAATAATGCAGTCCACGAATCTACTTTGATTTGTGCTGTGCTAGTTTCTGCTCTAAGTTAACAGTGTCACTGTTTGAATGTGAAAGCAGGTCGGGGGAAACAAAAGTCGGGTTGTGTTCCGCAATATGTCGTTTTTGGAAAAGCCCAAACCATAAACCGTGGACGTACTATCATCTGAATGCCAGTCACTGAGTTGCTCAACTAGCGTAGTCATTCACAAATGTAAGAACACTGTAAACAGCATTCAGATGCATCAGTTAAAAACTAAACAATATATTAGCAAAATATTTAACTACCTTTATCTATTTGGGAAGTGCTCTGCAGAATCAAAGTCATCAGCATGGTATAATAAATTAACACATGATGCCTCCCACAGTTAAACAGCCAGCATGAACTGTTGCCCTCCTGGTCAAAGGTTTAAAACTCTCCATTGTAAAACAAACCAGGATCATTTAGTAAACACCTATGGGTAAGTGTTATCATGTTTGCCTCATTACACTGTATGCCAAGGTGCTCAATCTACTGTAAGAAATGGAAAGCAAAGCAATGAAATTATCTTCTTGTTCATTACTGTTGGCATCATATCAGTCAATATCAACAGAGTCACATTAAGCGTGACTTCCTGCTCAAAGGAAATCTGTCTCTGTGTGGAGATAACAAACACAGTCAGTGGTAGATACAGATTAGTTTCAAGTGTCCCTGAAACACCACAAGACAATTTTAACTAGTGTCTTCCCTTTAACTTGTGCAGTTTTACAAGCCACGCCGACAAGCTATCGTCGGCTGTGCAAAAGCGTTACACATTTGCGAAAGGCAACTTGCAATATCCACATAAAAGTTGCCCAAATGTTATTTCCTCCTACGAGAATCTGGATGTGGAAGAGAAAGCGGGGACTGTTTGGCTAGCAGCTAGCTTAACTTAGCTAGCAAACACCAACGGCAGCCACAACTGTTCTAAGCTACACAGAGCGATACAGTCGCCCAAAATTAAGAGCCCCCACGCTTACCTTGAATACCTCCGGTCAAACGCTGTCCACGGCGGTCAACTGTGGTCAGAAACGGCGAAAAAAATAAGATCGATTATGCAAAATTTGGCCTTTCCCTCATTGGTCTTCTGACAGGTCAGCCATGTTCTGTCTGCAGACAGTCACCTGACTGCCGTTGCCTAGCAACCCAAGGAAAGTGGGGCGGAGTGGAACGAACTAGCAATGCTAACGAAGCTAACGGCGGCTGTGGTAAACAGTGAAGTGGATTTCTGCTGTAGCTCGGAATTAGCTCTGAATTTCACCTGTTTTTGCCCAATAAAGGTCAACTTTATTCATTATTTAGGGTAATGCAAGGAAAGCTTGTTATTGTTATATAGTTTCTGCAAAACTTTATTTTATTTTTGTTAAAAAAATTCATTCATTCATTCATTCATTTCCCAGCTGTCATTGGGCAAGAGGTGGGGTACACCATGTTTATACAGTCAATGGGTACACCCTGGACACTCCCTCATTATAAATTCGAATGAACTGCCCTTTTCAAAAGTCATATGCAGTTGGAGCTCATTAAAATGTTTCTGTTGTTGCGTTTAAATGCAGTTGTTAAAATCTCCTGATGCATTTTCTTGTAGGCTATTGTCTTTGTTTGTTTGCAAAAAAGAATGCATGTTACACAATGACCAGACACAAGACAGGAATACTCCTGGATGTGCAAATTATTACTCTTCATATTGCAGCCTCACCAGGAGACAGAGCTGTAAAACAGTGAAAAATGCTGAAAATTAAAGCAGTTTCTGTATTAAAGGTGAATCCAATTTGTGCTCAGATATTAGGCAAAATGTATTCATCAGGACTTTATTGTCAAATAAAGCTAGTGCTCTCAACTTCAAACCTGATCGTTTAACCAAGGTAAAACCAGTTTCTCAGTGCCTGAGAGGATCCTCAGTCATCCAGCTCATGGTATATCCATGTTTTCTTGGTCTGTTGATAATTAACTTTTGCTGAAGCCTCCTAAATGATGTTCAAAGAGGTATATTGTCTGTTCAAGAAAGGCTAGCAAGTCCTCAGTAGGATTTAAATCAGAAAAGGCACATAGGCAGGTCATTGTTCAGTCATGTGTGAGGTCTATTAATTGTCTGGCCGTCAGTGGAGTACTATGGAGCATTGTCCTGCATAAAGATAATTTCCTTCTTGAATTTTTTTCCTTTATCAACACTTAAAAGTATCTTCCAGAAACTCTCTTTAGGTCTGGTAGTTGATGTTCATTATATATTATGTGGTACATACAGTACTTAATGACAGCTGCTAATGCCTGAACCAGTTTAATTTAGATTCAATCCCTCTGTCTCAATTTCCAAATTTTGACTGTTCGCTGTGAGTTACACTTTTTTTTTTGGTCCAGTTTACCTGAGGTGATGACACTGCACTTGTAAATGATTAAATATAGAAAGCATTATTTGGAGTTGGAAACTGCATAAATACCTGTGTTTTCCTACTTTCTAATGCTTGGTCATCAACATAACGTGAATAGTACATTCACGAAAGATTGTTTTTAATCAAATTAAACCATCTAAGTAAAAGAATAAACATAACAAAGTTAACACATTTTAAACATTCCCTTTCTTTTAAACATCAATCGATTTCTGACCAAATGCTGCATTGTGATTAAAAAAATGGTTGAAACCTGAAAAGCGATGTAAAATATTTGGGATCCAATAAACTATAAATGCATTCCAATATGTGAAGCAACAGTTGCATCAAACTGTACTAATTTTTGCTTCAGAGATTGGTTTTGTGGATGATTTCACAAATATTGTTTTATTGGGCTGTTTTTGGTCGGACTACATTCTGCCTGACAAAGTTTAAATGGACAAGAAAAAAAGATTTTAACTGGTATATAACTTTTATTTCAGCATTTTGCAACATCTATAAAAAAATCTTCTGAACAGTTAAAAAAATATATTTTCCCAAAAGGAAAACTTAACAAAACACACACAGGAACAGTGAAATTATACGAGTCAATTAACAAGACAATATGTATTTGGAAATGATTTACTAATTCTACAGGCCTTTTTCACTAAAGAAATATAAATGTAAATGAATGAACACTTAATTCCATTTAACTTTTTAACTTCAGCATCCCCGAATGGTGTACGATGGAGATGTATGATTTATTTCTAAACTTCCTGGAACTTTCTGGGTGTGTTTCCACTTAAGGTCGATGTGCAGCATGTCAAACATATGACTGTACTCTGACCGGGTGGCGTAAACAATTAAATAAATATTATTTTTGACAAGTATAAAATATATTTTAACATTTGAAAGGAGGTAAACGAGATCCTTTCATATAAACACAGGTATTCAAATCCAGCAGGTGACACTTATCATAACACAGTATGCAACAGGGAAGTGACATCAGCTGATATATTTTTTTTAAAAGACAAACATTCAATCAACAGTTTGTTTTTTGTGCACCATAAGCAAAAAAAAAAAAAAAAAAGTAGACAAGGCTTTAGGCCTCAACAAATGTTCTTTTCTAATGAATTTATTCATAAATAAACATTAATATTTGTATCTTTACTTAAGGTGGAAGATGAGATATGGTAGATAAGTAAATAGTGCAAATTGAGTTTAACATTAAGGCTATAGTTATTGCAGGACTGAAGAGAAATAGAAAGTCTTTGAAACTAAATCAGCTGCTGCTATCAGGGGAGACATTTCTCTTGAGTCCCGGTGTCCCCATCAGCACACTCTGTGGTAGCGGCATCCATCTTCTCATCCGCTGCTCGAGGCTCCATCTCAGTTATCATTTGCTTCAACTCGTCAATAACCAGCTCTACTGCCTCGTCTGTTGTGCGAACTCCTTTTGCTTCCAGCCTCTCCTCTCCTCTCTCCTCCTCTTCATCCTCAGAAACCATTACCACATCACTCTCTCCAGTTATATTGGCTTCGTCTGCTTCCTCATTCTCCTCCATCGCAGGATCTTCCGAAGGCTCCTCCGAAGGCTCCTCCGTAGGCTCCTCCGTAGGCTCCTCCGTAGGCTCCTCCGTAGGCTCCTCCGTAGGCGCCTCCGTAGGCGCCTCCCTAGGCTCCTCCGTAGGCTCCTCCGTAGGCTCCTCCGTAGGCGCCTCCCTAGGCTCCTCCGTAGGCTCCTCCGTAGGCGCCTCCCTAGGCTCCTCCGTAGGCTCCTCCCTAGGCTCCTCCGTAGGCGCCTCCCTAGGCTCTTCTGTAAGCTCCTCCGTAGGCTCTTCTGTAAGCTCCTCCGTAGGCTCTTCTGTAGGCTCCTCGGTAGGCTCTTCCGTAGGCTCCTCAGTAGGCTCTTCCGTAGGCTCCTCCGTAGGCTCCTCCGTAGGCTCCTCCTCTACCGTGGGGCCATCTCCATCTCTGCGATTTACCACGGTGTTCCCAGGCTGCCAATAATCATACAGCTTACCCTGCCAGATGAAAACATTACAATAAATCAGAGCAACACCTATTATATTTAAAGAGGCCTTATAAACAACAGTGTAGATCAAGTATTTATGCAAGAGTGTGTGACTACTGTACATTGAGAGGCCTGGTCCTCTGGAGGAGCATCTGCCACTTGGTATAAATCCTAGCTACCAGGTCCTTCACCTGGTGAGAGACGAGGGAGGTAGAGAATACAGTTTAAATAATGAGTGAACCTGAAAATAAGTCTGCCATGGCTTGCTAATGTTGCAAATAGCGATTATGAATTATATCTACACATTGACTGTAGTAAAAAAAAAAAAACAAAAAAAAAAAACTCTGGCCCAGTTTTGGAGTACCATTTGAGTTAAACAGGTTCTCAAAATATGCTACAGCGCCGCAGAGCCTCATGTGGAACATGTAACATGTAAGCAAGTCCTGGGGACAAACATCTGACTTTAAAGAGAATAGGGCCATAATAGGTTCCTTTAGAGCTGAAAATGTAGGAAATCAATTGTTTCCATGTAGCCACTGGTTCCATTACACTACCAACAACGATTGAAACATTTTGATTTGGGGGAAAAAATGCTGCCTTCTAACATTTAAGAGCTTATATATACAGTACATAAAAAAAGAGTCCAAAAATCTATAAACAAAAGATGCAATAAAGTTTCTTTGTATGATTTTACTACTAATGAGCTACTGATGAGACAAAAGCAGCTTTAATTTGAGTTTTAACAATCATGAATGTGTATCCAAAAAAAGGTTCAAAAAAGGCAACTGGATTTGTAGTCCAGTTGCATTTTTGAACCTTTTTTGGATATACCATGACCTGGATGACTGAGAACCTTCACAGACAATGATGAATGTGGGGAAAAACCAAAAACTGACAACTTCACCAAACTGGTTAATCAAGAGGTACTGAGGCAGGTGGAATGCCCAGTAGAGGTGTTGAGGTCTCACTTGCATACTTTACTAACACCTGTTATTTCAGCATTTGGATGCACCCCAGCACACTACTAGTGTCTTAATTATTTGCTTCGTCTCAGCTGTCAACACATTCCAGACATTTTTGAAGAAATATTGAGCATTTGTCTATTTGTCTTGGTATGATGAGTTTTGTCTATGTAACAAAAACCAAAAGGAAATGTTGACAGAACAGTTCTGTCCACAGATATTGCAGCTACATGTCTTATTGTTACCAGTATGTAGTGTTATTCAGTGTATGTAGTATCACCGATGTACTCCTGCAATTTATGTGTTTGATGCCTGGCTGCAGAGTAAATTTAACTCACCTTCGTCCGGTACAGACATTTCTCACTCTCTCTGATGTCACACTTGATATGCGTTTCCAGCTCAGACGACAAAATCAGCAGCTGCTCCTGAAAGCCAGAGAAGCAGGTGGCAAGAGAAAGGACATTTATCAACATTTATCTACTTTAAATCCCCATAATACAGTAATTAATTCGTAGTGTGCTCAACACCAGAGGTGAGAAAGAATTGGGGAAAACAATATTACCTTCTGATGGCCCGGGAAGAACTGAAAATTGCTTGCTTCGTTTGCAAGAGTCAGGAGGCTATAGCACAGGTAGTATGACTGGAACACAAGATAAATGCAAAGAAACTTTTATCAGGAAAATCACATTTGACCTGGTCACCATACAATTCAGTTAAGCGTAGGTACTGTTACGCTTTGAACTTTAAGGCCTTAACCATGTGCTCACCTGTTGGTCTAAGATGGCCATGTCCTCTTCATCTTTCTTGTCAGAAGAGTTCTTGATGTTTTGGAGCAGAGTGGAGGGTTGCATTCGGGGCAGGTATCGCCTCAGGTCAGAGAGCTAAACGTACACACAGATTATCAAGGTTATTCATTACATTTCATTCCATTCCATTTCTGTACAAGAGAAGTGCCCACATTTCAAGTGGGTTGTTGTCTAGGTTACCTGACAATTAAACAAATTACCTGAAACTCTGCTTGTGTAGGTCTGTAGGTGCAATTTCCATCTAACAACTTGGAGATCATGGACAGACTCAAGTGTCGGCGCAGTTGTCTATACAAACAAAAAAAACACAAAACAAATAATATTTTATTTGGTATACTACTGTAAAAACATTACCAAATGCAATTAAAGAAGAAAGATAAAAAAAAAAAAAGACTTACTTTCCACGTGTGTTGTTGGGCAGAAGATGAACTAGTAAACACATGTTGTGGTGATCATCTGTCATATCAGCAAGGGCCAGGCAGATTGTGGGCAGCTAAGCGTTCAAAAAAAAATAATTATTAATTAACTTGGTAAATAATTTCAAAGGAGTCAACTCTTAGGTGTTTTATATTTTTGGTATTTACTGTCAAATTTGCTGCAAATTTTAAACATTAGTAGCATTGTGAACGAGAGGTCAAACACAACAGAATATGATCAGAAGTGTTCATGCTCAGACCATGGCGTCCCAGTCCTTCATGTTGTTGACAATCTTCCACTGAACAGGGTGCAGTTCCACGCTGGACCGGTGGATCAGCTGTGTGTCCAGGCCGATCCTGCCTGCCATCGTCAGCAGCAACAGCAGCTCGTTGTCGCTGTACGCTCGTGGGCACAGGCTCATACAGTAAGACAGGTACTGCAAACAAGAACAGAGAGAAACAGAGGATGGATGGTGAAATCGTGCTCGCTGTCTGTCTCTCGAACAGGAAAGTCCACTGTTCTTATCAATCATCTGTGTTCACCTTCAAGATGTTGTTGCAGTTGTGTTCAGGGAAAGTGATCTGCTCCTTGTTACTGGAGGGACTCTCGCTTATGATATAGACGTCATCCCTACACAAACATTAGAAACACATCAAACAAACAACCCTCACTGCACAACTTTTTTTTTAACAACAGGCGACTAAATGAAGCAAAGCTACTTACAGCAAATCTCCTTCTGTGAACGGAGGCAGTAGATTCTCCAAAGGAAACAGCGTAACAAATGAAATTCCCATATTCATCAGAACCAGCGTCACATCTGCTAAACTGGGCACCCACACTTGGAACTGCTGGGATTTATTTTCAACTGCAGAAGCATGCGCACAGAAAAACGGGTGTGTTAACATATTTCACATAATACTAACAATGTTTCAAAAGCCTGTGAGGTGATTGTGAAAAACCTCACATTTCTTGCAATAAGGATCTTGAACAGTGTCTCTTCATTCAAGCAGTGCACAGAATCTCACATAACACAAGGTTATGGGAGAGGAGCTCCCAGAATGGGAAAATTAAACAGTATTTATACACAGCGGTAGATTATCTTGAGGACATGTCATGCTACCTAGCAACAAGCATGTTATCTATTCTCTGGAAGAAGGGTATCTTCCTTGGCCTCAGGCCTCCTGCACTCTCCTTGAACTAATAGGTTTTGTACAAACAGGGTTTCTGTGGGTTTGAGCAAGTGAAATTTAAGACTTTTTAAGACCTTTTTAAGACCATTATAGGTTAAATTTAAGACCTACTCCAAGTACAAAAAATAAGGAAAATCAGAGACCCAGAATTACTTTCAAAATAATAAAATGTATTGTCATTCAACTATCAGCTACCCCCTAGATGTGATTTAACATGCACTGAGACATGTCCTAACTTCCTCCATCCAACGTGCCATGCATAGTTTTGTAATTTATTTCAAAGGAATTAAATGGTTTTGAAACACGTCACTGTAGACCGCTATAGAGCTCCGGGCGACTGTTTTTGTTGACACCGCCGTATCGGCAGGAAAACTCTGAGGAAAATTTTATAGAGCCAGTGGTGATTTCAGGCCGTCAGAATTTACTGCGCACTTTAAACAGATTATATATCACGGACCCTTATCATGCCCCAGGTGTGCTATTTTCGAGCATTAAAACAGCCGGGGGGGCGGAGGAGTCCCCACACATCACTTTATGATGATGAGGCAGCAGAATCGGTAGAGTCTGCAGTTCGCCTCATAAGGATTGTTCAGCACACATTTCAGCTAATCAACGAAATCATTTCGTTCAAGCTGTAACAGTCAGAGTATTACATGGAGCAGTACCAGTTTACGCCACACGGCGGCGCCTCCTTTGTTTTCATCGCTTAGTTCAGCAGGTGTCACTCTTGCATCTGTCTCTTTTCTTTTTTTTTTTTTTTTTGACTTCCTCCATCTCCGTGATGTGGACGCTGCTGAAGGCTACAAGCCACGAACGTTTTATTATCTGTTATTATATTTTATAATATGCCGTGGGACCTGGCTTTATATGGTTCTGTTTAATAAATGTATTGTGTGGAAATCCCTCCACTTCGTCTCCTGCCTTGCTACTTCATGTTGAAGCATACTACTAGCAAACGTGGCTAAGCTTCTCTCCAACTTCACGTTATAAAGCCAGTAATCATTAGCTTACATTTTGCCCATTTCCCAAGTTGACAACGAGGTTCATGTGACAGAAGAAGTCTCGAATCCAAAAGGAGGCATAAATCCATAACACTTACAAACGTTACGTGACAAAAAAATCTCCCCGTTTCGCCTGCGCCGTATGGCCGTACCATACCCGGTGCAGCAACGCATTCCAAACCGGGCTGAAAACCGGATTCCACTTCCAGGTCTCATTTGTAGTTTAATTTCGGCGTACTGCTAATAGTTATATTTAATAAAGAACTACACAGAACACACGGAACTAACTGTGAATGCCACCGACGCATTGCAAAATATGCTCGTTTAAGACTTTTTAAGACTTTTTAAGACTCCGCGGAAATCCTGTACAAAACAAGGCACCCAACATTTTTCTATCAGTGATAAATAAATACTTGCCTATCTGATAAGCAGCAGTGCAGGCGATGTCACAGAGGGCTTGGAGTATCTTTTCGGACACCATCCTCTCACTGTGAACAGACATCATCTGGAAAGAAAAACAAAAAAGTCTGATTTCTAAGTCTCTTACATATGGAAAACAAATATCAGTACCAGCATGCTACAAGGGGGGGGGGGGTGTCGGGCCTACCTTGAAAAGGAAACGGGTAACCTGAGATGGACAGGGCGCGCTACAGTTGTAAGCTTCCTGGAACAACCCAATATTGACATGCAGTCTCAGCTGAGCTGCACTGGACCTGATATAAAGAAAAAGGTTACAGTCATTTATTATTGACTAAACTAGCAGTCCAAAGTGTTGCTAATGGCTAATAGAGGAAGCAACGTTCAATGAATCACACAGAACTGAGTACTGGTACACCAACAAGAGGGATGATTTAAACCTGAGGCTACTAATGAGGGTGATCTTAAGAAAAGTGGTTATAATAAAACCCAAGTGGAAATTCCCTTAGGAGTATTAAAATGCTCAGGAAAATTTAATGGCAAACTGCAAATTATGAGAAATGCATTTTGGTCTTTGGGCTCTAAAGAGCTAGAGGCAGCAGCCTGCGCGTGATCTCCTCTGCAGGTGTGCATTCACTAATGTCCACAGAAACGCATAAAAACACATACAGTAAGTAGTCCATGCAGGAGTTGTTATCGCAAGACAGTGTAATTGTTAACACACGGCAAGCACACAAGAGAGCTGCTATAGAAGAACAAATCAGGAAGAGCCAAACATGGCCAATACATTTCTTACAGGGTTTCTTTCCTCAACTTTGTGCAGCACATACGTTATTTTCCTCTGGTCTAAAATTAGGTTTGTTATCTGATTATTGACATTAAAACGAGAGTCTGACAGAAGCTACCAGTGACTGCTACTTGCTCTATGTTGCTGCCCACGCTACACTGAGAAGTAAGTATCCTCCATGTCGCACCCTACATAACCACAAAACCAAGCCTCGTGCAGACATAGCTCAAGCGTAGAGATGTCCTTACAGATGTGGAGATTTAACTGACTGACATTAACGTCATCAATCTGCAAACAAATCTCTTTCTGGTGAGTACCACCTACAGTTGTTCCTAATAAAATCTGTTCTCCACACCAGTCATTTAGAACCGAAGAAGCTACGTGAATGAAACCAAAGGAGTAGATCAGACAACCAAAGTCCAGTTGCTCTCGTTTCAGGATAATTTTTGGTCAAGCTCTAGTTACTTTCTCTTAAAAAATGTTGCTCTAGCCATACATGTGATTACAGTATACACAAAGCTCACCAAAGAAGAGTTTTCTGCGCTGTCCCCTGTGGATTGACCATGCATTGCCTGAGCTGCAGCGTATCCTGGTTAAAGATCTGGCCGAACTTCTCCAGGTTGAACACTTTCTCTCCCGGAGGCACTTCCCTGATTGCACTGGACATTAACGAGTAGCGCTGCAGGAATTCCCTGGGAAGCAACGAAACATAAAGTGCAGTTTAACACGGTGCAAGGATGTGTCCCACTGACAGGATATAATGTGCCAGCATGCACGTACTGCTGTTGAGCGGAGATGCCCTCCTCCCGGATCTCCTCTGCCTTCTCATATTCAGCTATCCTCAGCAGGTCCTCTTCACAGGCGGTCAGAAGCTGTGCCTCGATCTCTTTCGCTCTGATGGAGGAAACAAATGTAGACAAACTTAACTCTTATCGTGTGCAGATGCTGTAGCTCAAATTAAAAGGTAATAGGAGTTTTCTGAATAATATACTTTTTATCAGTGTTGATATCCATCAGCATCTGGTCGAGGTTGTTCCTGTACATGCCTGACTTTGTCGTGGATGGCAATGGTTGCTGTGGGAAGCACAACAGATGACAATGAAGATCCAAACGGAGTAAGTGGTTCAGTTTACTGTCCTTTAGCTTTGCAAGATTATTATCACACGGTCAAATATTTCCGTGAAACAAAGGCAAAACATATGGAGCTTACAGTTTTGGGCTGGCTTCTGCGATGTACTGGTGTATCAGGATTTGAGAAGACTCCCTTCTCCGGTGTATCTGGAGGTTTGGTAACGCGCTCCATCATCTCCTGTAAAGAAATAAGCTCTTCCTCCTCACTGCTAATGGAGCTCTGGGTCAGATCCACATCTAACTCAAAGTGCAGGCCCAGGTCCAGCTCCACATCTATTGGCTCCTCTTCTTTGACTTGCTTCCTATCCACTTCACTTCTCTTCCTCTCCAGTGGCAGAGGCTGAGAACAAGATCTAGAAGTTGATTCAGAGGCGGTAGCCTCTGATGTGCATGAATTTGCATTGTTGGAAGGCAAAGATGCATGTTTGTGATCAGATTTAACGCTCTTATTCTTGGGCTGCATCCCTGAAGATGTCATGGGACTTTCTGTAACTTCCTTGTCTTTAGGAGGAATGGATATTACATTTTCAAAATGAATCCGCTTCAAAGTTACAGTTGGTAAAAACATTTGTGGGTCACGTGCTGGGGAAGAGACTGTATGTGGAGAACCAGTGACTGTGGAGCTTTGAGTTTTGTGACATGGGGACCCAGTAACTGGGGTACTGGAGCCTGTTACAGTGCTGGACGAACCTTTCTCTGAGGTTGGTGATTTGATTGTTTCCCCTTGTATTTTGGGCTTTGCAGTCTTAGATCCAGGACTTACAATGTAAGTCTTGGGATCAGGAGTGAAAAGGTCATTTATATCATCTACCACTACTGCAGGTCTTCGTACACGGTGAGTTTTATTCCGCTGTGGTGTACCACAACTCAGGGAACCTGAATTGGGTTTTGAAGCTGGTTTGGAAGTGCTAATGTCCGATTTTCTGCTGTGCTCCCCATGACTACCTTTGCTCGGGGTCTTGTCTGGTAAGACTGAGGTACTACCAGAAGTATGACCAGAGTGGCTGCTACCTGATTCAGCGTGACATGAGGTTCTTATGTCTCTCTGAGGAACCTTAGAAGATAACAAAGTGACTGATTTATCCCTTTTATCATTTTCCTCACTTATCCTTCTCCCACTTTCTTCCCCTGACTTTAAAGGTAATCTGATTTCTTTTAACTTAACTACTTCATTCTCAGTGAAATTTATATAGGCTTGCTTTGCCCCCATTGGTGGCGGTCTTTTTGATGTGCAGGAGGACTGGGTGGGTTTGGATACAGATATCTCAGGGCATGCTGACGGTCCATAGGCCGGTTCCGTACACAGATGGCCATTTGTGGTTTTTGGTGACAGTTCCGATGCCGAAGAGTGCTTCGATGACGGCTGAGAGACAAGTGAAGTGCCTGGCGAGTTGCCAACGGAAGGTTTTGTTGTCTGCATATCTGAGCCAGCGTTTAGTCCCTGAAGACACCGTTTCTTGGCATTCTCGTAACAGTAGTCTGACTCCCTGCACCGCTTCTGAGGAGTGCAATTCAAGTCCACAGCTGTAAACAGAAAAAAACATAAATATTATCCTTTCTTTTCAGTATTTACCAAAGGTTACCAATGCTAGTCTTTGCCTGAATTTGCTATGCTACCAATTGTACTTCAAAACAGATAATTAGCTCAAACTTTAACTGGGTACTGGTTCTGATAATAAATTACTGAAAACACAGAACATTTTATGACTGCAGGTTTTCTGCTTTTCACATCTGATATATAATGATAAAGTAGCATCCAATTGTTCATATCTAGTATCAAGCGACTCCTGTGACCACTACACTTCATTTCTAAGTTACTTTAGACAAGCGGTGAATCCCAATGCAATCAGTCTTCATGCCTCAAGTAAAGTGGGTTTGGATTACCTACAAGTTTTCTACAACATGGAAACAACTATAGAGCCAGTCAGATAATGCCACCAAGTTCATACATTTGTAGCTTCATGAATTAGGACTGGATCAGTGTGGAAAAGGGCAGAATTAGACTATATATTTAAACAGTACATAAAGAAAGATGCACGTTTACAATATTTGTGTATAAATGAAGTAATAATTTACTTAACATTACCTGGAATTAACCTTTCACTCGGAGGCGTTTGTTCATGTTGTTGACTCTACAAGAAAGACAAAGTTAGTCCTTTAGAAGTCCATTTATCAGTGAACTGATAAATCGTTAACACATCTCATGCTGCATTCTGATCAGACCTCTGTATCACTGTTACTGTATCAAACAGACAGAAACAAGCTAAGTAAATCCGTCAAGCATAAACCCTCCGCTGGGATGGCAAAACCCCAAAGGAATTTCATGACAGACTAGAGATATATCAAACTTTACCTGGCAAGGGGCAACAGAGCTGTTAATGATGGGTGAACTGTAATTACTGCTCCTGTCTGAAGACTGCACATCTGGAGGAGGCTGGTAGCCCCCCGAGGACCACTGTTTGATACCAGGATGCCAGCTCTCTGAGTCTGAGTGGGGCCGTGGGTGAACTTCTTGGGATACCCTGGTGTTGAGCACGGACGTCATGAGGCCCACAGGAGGCCTATGAAGCTGGACAAGTGTGGAGCTCTTCACATCACTGGACTGAGCCTGACGTTAACAAAGACAACAATTCAGCATCACATAACTGTTATCGAAGTCATAAAGACCTCGATCGGCACCAAAACTAGGTTTCACCAATAGTCATATTTTAAAAAACAATACCTTATTTAAGTCTTGTCTTTTTGGTGATGCAGTTTTATTTCCTGAGTTTGATGAGGTAAGCTTGGATTCAGTCACGTGATCTCTCCTGATGTGGGAGGATGGGAAGTGGTTACTTAAATTCTTTATAATTTGAGGGGATGCAGGATGAAATACGCTGGGAGTTGAAGGCTGTGGTCTGGTAGTTGAGGTATCTACGTTGGCTGGAATGACTGGAACACGCCCTGAGTGCTGCAGAGGATCCAGTCTGTCCCTTGGCATTGGCTGGGGCCTATTTGCTGAAGTCCCAACATTAGCTGGGCCGCTTGGAACAAGCACTGGATGTTGAGGCGAGTACTTTGGAGGACCCAGTCTGTCCTTTGGTATGTAATGGGGCCTATGCATTGGGGAACCAATATTAGTTGGAATGCTCGGAGCAAACCCTTGTGAATGGACTGGTCCCGGGGAATGAGGATCCACTCTGTCTCTGTAGCATGACTCAGGTGTTTGAAGTGGCAACACTCTCCTGGGAGGTGGATAAGAAAGCCGGTTAGGGACCTGAGAGGGCTTCATTGGAGTCTCCTGGTGTAAAGATGGGAAGTGAGGTATGGAGCGCCGCTGGGATGCAAAGTCCTTGACTAAAACACAGAAGAAACACGATGCATGCATTATGGACTCTTGAAGGGTTTGTTTTTGTTATAGTATTTCAGCAGAAACACTTCAGTCATTACTATGAGCTATACACTGCTAACTACTAATAAATAATAAAACATTTTATATCTGATTTCAATTTGCTTTAAGAGGATAGCAATGCACAGGCCCTGGCTTGTGTTCTTCAATTGACTGTTAAGTTTATGCTGTTCACTGATCAGCTGACACCATGACAGGGGATACAAGTATTCATGGGTTTCACCAGGTCCCTTTCCACAGGTGTTTAAAATCAAGCACCTAGATTATGAATGTAGACTGCATGGTGCTTGATTAAAACACCTGTGGAAAGGGACCTGATGAAACCCATGAATACATGCTACCCTGATTGAATCCTGATCCACTTTTTCCTAACAGCTGCTACAGCGGTTAGGAACTTGAACTTTTACACACGAGGCCTCAGGTTTGGTAACTTCACACTCCTGTCGGCTGTTGTTGATCTCATTAGCCTTTGAGTCCACATATTTTTCTTACACTGTAAGTGTGTCAGTAATATATTCCAAGCGAACAAGAGTATTACAATGAATTGAGTGTGATAATAGTTAAAATTGATCGTGTCATTCATGGCTGTCATAAAGATGATGACTTACGTTAATAAACCTCCACAGTTCAGGCTCAATATGTCCCCAAAGTTAAGTCTGATTAAAAAGACATTTAATTATATGGATGTCTCAGTTGGTATCGGGAGACACTACACAGAACTGAGAAGAGATTTCTGAGCAGAACTGCGGTGACAGTGTCAATGTTCAAGTTAAGCTATAAACCGCTATTTATAAGAATATTTAAATTTATTAAGTGCCAAGTGTTTTTTGTGATAAAAGCCAATATACTTTAGTTTCTTTATTGCTATTTATTTTGCACAACAAATAAGGCTCAACTTTTGTGTTGTAAAAAAAAAAAATAATAATAATAATGAATAGCTTGGATGCTTTTTCCTTAAAGCATTGCAGAGCTATCATCTGTCAAGTGTACACACTGGCAAAAAGGAGCACATTGTAATGTACCAGTCCTGCACTAAATCCTCCTTCGGGAAAGTTTTAATGTTCAGTTTATGTTGGAACAGCGTAAGAAAGGCGGCAATCCAATTCATTCATTCACTCTGGATGATCACTTTAGAGGACGTAGTTTGTGGCGCTGTTAAAGTGTACTGAACTAAACACAAAAGTGTTTCTGTCTTTTCTAGTCGTCAAAATAATAGCAACATGTGTCGCTACAATACAATTTGATCCAGAAAAATGAGTTGCATCTACCACTCTCTCTGTTATTTTAAACAAACGCTGAACACCATAACCTTTATGAAGCTAGGATTTAGTGCAGTACTGTTATATTGTAATGCATTAGTTTTTACTAATGCACCAAATGAACTGTACTTAATATGGTTGCACAGTGCACATGTGATCTATAAGAACACAAGTAAAATGAGAAAAGCCTATACGAATCACTAGAAATGTTGTATATTTACAAAACATGCTGCATTAAACAAAAATCAGAATGGGAACTGGATATCGAGATCAGATCGGGGGGCACTTTATGAGTATACAACACATATTAGTTCAAATTTGTCTACATTAACTAAACTGTAAACTGTATCGACACCTTTTGAAAACAATTTAAACAAAACTTTGACAATACACCTCTAATGAAAGTTAGATTTGTTGCAGGTCTGTAGCTTTAATCTATCTCCAATAAAAAAAAAACAACAATAAGCTGTGTTTAAAACGGACTGTAAACTCACACCAGAAGGCTCACGAGAGCACACAAGTTAAATGCAAACAACTGTTTTAAGCCTTTGAGTAAATGCTTAAATAAACTGGTACTGTCTAGAGATAACAACCTGGCCATAAAAGACCTGTCACTTTGACCCACCTTTATTCTCCGGGGAGAAGCATTCTGCAAGTATGCTGAAACAAAGCCAAAGAGACGAGACTCATAATGTTTCCATCATCGAAGTTAGTTTGGTCGCCAAGGCGATAATAATCCGAGCGAAGGTTGCCTTTTTTCAAACAAAACTAACCCAGCGCAGAGCACAGACGACAAGGCGAGGAGGGGTTGCTCTCACAGCAGCCAACAAAAACGAGACACCTGCTCGTCAATTCCTGCTTCGCTAATGGCTGCCAATCACAGCATGCTACGTGAAGTGACAACAGCACCAAATATTATGATGCTTCAAGGCGTTAACTTCCACATGCTGGTGCTGTCGTTTTCACTGTTTTAACATCTTAACACGAGCGACACCCCCGCTAGCTGTTAAAAAGTAGCTAGCTAACATTATAGGGGTGGGGGGGGGGGGAGCGCAATAACGACATGTTTGCATCATTTTGACAGCATGACAGTGTTATTAATTACCGTTAATACCTTACGTCGTGCTAGACAGGCTTTCAAAACATTAGCAGGGGTGGGTGCGTTATTTCACAGCCCACAGAGCAGTATTACAGCAGCTGGCTAACTATTTTAGAATAAAATAAATAATGACAGTTAGCGAGTTGATGTTTCAGGAAGTGATATTTCGCTAGCTGGCTAACGCGCTAGCAGCTTAGCATTTGGGTACAAACAAAGGCCCGCATGCTTCCTTACCGAGTGTTCCCTTCATTTTCTGTTGCTTTTCTCATTTTGAGGTGGCGTGACGGCTGTCTATAACTACACAGGGAGGCAGCAACAAGTTTCTGAAGCGCTCCAAAGCCGAAAACATGTCACAAGATCTTCTCCCGCCTGCAACCGAATCGACCGACTGTAGGCGAACCGCATTGTGGGAGTTGGAGTCCTAACGGGATTTCACTTTAAAGGGATATTACGGATTGGAAAAGTTTAGATTTTTGAATTTATTGCTTTCTCTTGTTACGGAAGCGTATTGCTGCCACACTGTAGAAAAAAAAAAGGCTCAATATTATGTAATTACATGAAAGTTTCTTGTTATAACATGATATTTTTCACGTTTTAACAAGATAAGTATCACATTATTACATGAAATTATCATGTTATTTTATGAAATTAT
This sequence comes from Chelon labrosus, assembly GCF_963514085.1. NCBI lineage: Eukaryota > Metazoa > Chordata > Actinopteri > Mugiliformes > Mugilidae > Chelon > Chelon labrosus. The sequence continues at coordinate 15,203,187 of NC_140348.1, forward strand.
CACGTTATTTCATGATAATGATATTTTCATGTTATAACGTGAAAATATCATGTTATTTCAAGATATATTTTCACGTTATAACGTGAAAATATCATTATCATGAAATAACGTGATAATTTCATGTAAAAACGTGAAAATATTTTATCTTGAAATAACATGATATTTTCACGTTATAACATGAAAATATCATTATCATGAAATAACGTGATAATTTCATGAAATAACATGATAATTTCATGTAATAACGTGATACTTATCTTGTTAAAACGTGAAAAATATCATGTTATAACAAGAAACTTTCATGTAATTACATAATATTGAGCCTTTTTTTTTCTACAGTGTGGCAGCAATACGCTTCCGTATCTTGTCACCTTCTGTTTACAAAATATAACTTACTTAACATTAGTTTTTTTTATATTAGAATTAAAATTTAATTTAAAAGTTGACGTAAAAAATGAGTTAAATCAAATTAATAGTTTTTTTTTAATGCACAAAACTTCAGCATCGCATGTAACTTTAACTTTGTGGAAAAGGTTATACTGATGTCAGACAGACTCACATTTTCTACTTGTGTTATTCCCATATTTACCTCCTACGTTTTACATACTAACTATGAGCTATTTTGAAGAGTGATCACTGTTTTTTTTTAAAGCGTACAGAGTCAGCTCATGGGTTGACCTGACATTCGGGGGCCATCAGCTCAAGAGATCCTCCTCTCATCTCATCTTTTCGCACTCACGCGTAAATCAGAGAATCGAGGAAAAGTTTTAGGACAGAAGAAAGGAGGATACGATACATGCAAATGACGGCTGGCTTCCTTATAACCTGCTACCGTCCTGTTGCTAGAGGTGTAAAATCTATGCATACCGTATCTCGTCATCTCTCGTTTCCACTCATGCCGTCACACCCATATTTGTATACTGATTTTGCATTAAATCATCTGTAATACACTTGCTCTTTGCAAATTCACAACTCAATGCACCATCAGTATGTTTGCTCATAATTCTACATTTATTAGATCAGAGCTTTCAAAGTACATTTACCCAACACAGAGGGAAAATGATAGAGTAAAACGACAATACTGTAAGACATAGTGGGATATTCCCTTCACACACCATTTGCCTGTAACACCACTGCTGCTTTATTAGGCCACAAGGCCTGCAGTGGGCAAAGGAAACAGTAGGAAAAAGAACAGGAGGCACATACTGTAAATACTATGACACAGAGAGGCAATGATGGGTCAAAGACAGCAAGGAATATACATTTGTTAAATGTATTTTACACATTTTAGCTTTGCGCCGTTATCATGTAGACAGTGCAAAACTAATAACAAAGCAGCATTTGGCCCCATTTCAAACATGAAGAGAAAAATACTACATGTCAGACACAACACTGACAGCAACAACAACAACAGCAAGAAGAAAGACTGCACAGACACTGTCACATAGACAGACACAGTAAGAGAAAAGGACTGTCCTGTTGTCATGCTCTCAAGAGATTGCAAAATGTCTCCCTTTACTGGTGGAATGCATCAAAATGAATGTTTGGAAAAGTGAGCTATAGAATATAAATTGCGCGCATGTTTGCTGATAAGAAAAATCATAATTAGTTTAATATTGTCCAATAAAAACACAGTAAGGTTGTCATGGGCAGGTGGAACTTTCTGGTCGCCATCAGTGCATCTGACAAAACAGTATTTTGCATAGACACACAGCAAGCATAGGCAAACTGAGGCCTCCCCTGCTTGTATAAACTCTATTGCCAACCTGGAATGTGTGTGTAGCATCAAAACACAAACTGTAGCTTGTGTGTTTAAAGGCAGGATTTCAGTCGTTTTTCTGTCTGACAGTCAAGCTTAGGACATGAACACCCAACACATCTATCATCATTTAATGGGATATTAGCTATATATTCAATATCTTAAGCGTTCATTTCAGTTCAATATTTCCTTCTTAAATATTAATTTACCACTTTAAAGTCAGATTTCTAAATTGTGTACAATCTCTTGAGAGCTTTGGCCCCCATAAATCCCAGCTGTTTTCCATCTACTGCTCCCCTGCACTGTGCAAGTAGAGTGAAGTTACCCTAGAGTATATTTATCACATATTACAACCCAAAAACTTTAGGAAAAACACTAATCCGAGGCCAGTTGTTAGGGACAACCTATCCCATCGTACACTGCGGGGTAGGGCGCTGTCTGTTTCTTTACTTCTTGGCCTTTCCCTGAGCAGCGACGGCCTCCATGGCTTTGCGTACGGTCTCCTCGTCTCCCAGGAACTGCATGGGCTTCACGGGTTTCAGGTTCTTGTCCAGCTCGTAGAGGATGGGGATGCCTGTTGGCAGGTTCAGCTCCATGATGGCTTCATCTGACATTCCTACAGGGGCCATACAAAAAAAGAACAGTTACACCATTTGAATAGAACATTTAAAGGACCTTACCGCTCTCAGTCAACTTTAAAAAGCTACCATAAAAAGATTTGTTTGCATGAAAGTGTTGTTTAGTCAGCCAAGAGCTACTAATAATCAGAATCGTAGCTCAGTCTGTTCATGAAACCACTCTCAATCAGATTGAGAGGGATGGTGTTTGATTATCTCTCAATAGGAACATATTCACACTTCCTAAGCACAGAAAAGCTTGATTAGATCATTTCTTTGTGGTGTTCTTTCTGCACATGTTGGCCACTTGTGACATTGGGTGACGTGTCAAGTTTGCGTGCGGGGCAAAATAATTTGGAATTCAGCTAAAATTAATGTGGGCAGCTTCTTTGAAAACACTGGTCCATCTTGGTCATCTTCTTCTACTGAATCAATTCAGTGTTGTCAATAAAGTGTGGAAAAAACGTAATTGTCTTCTTCTGATGATGCACTTTGCATATGGTGTTTTGGAGCATGTAAACCCATATATCTTATCGAATCTTTTATTTCATATACATTTAAGTTAGGTTCAGTCGGGTTGAGGAAATACTGTCCCTGACAAAGCCATTGATAAGAAGAATAGCCTACAGTGTGCAAGAAGAAGCTCTGGATTTAAACTCTGCAGCATCACCCACCCTCCAGGTGCTTGACGATCCCCCTCAGACTGTTTCCATGGGCAGCGATGAGCACCTTCTTCCCCTTTTTGATCTGAGGGGCGATCTCGTCGTTCCAGTAGGGCAGCGCCCGAGCGATGGTGTCCTTAAGGCTCTCGCAGGAAGGTAGCTGGTCATCGGTCAGGTCCGCGTAGCGACGATCCTGCGAGGAAGACAATGTAATTTTTTTTAAATTTTCTTTTTCAAAAACATATTTCCTACTATGCTTTGGGAACAGAAAAGACCTAAATATGAGTAATGCTGCTATTACATCTTCTGACTGCTTTGGTCAAGACATGATCAGCTTGTTTGTACCTTGACTGAACTTTGAACCTGAACCCAGAAGAATTTGTTCTTGTCAGTCATATATTAACTCACAACATACATGCTATTAGGTAACAACCTTAAGGCTCCTGCAAGCAAATAGTAAGGCTCTACATCACTATGGTTGTCAGAATTAATTTGCATAGTTGTGTATTTATATGTCTGAAACATTTGGTCTATGCTAAGGACAAAAAGACTGAGACACATGACCTTAAATCCAACATTTTCTCTCTAAACACTCCTGTCATTTCTGCTGATTTCACTCACCAGTGCTGACCACAGCTGGTTATAAGGCCTGAATACAGAGATATGGTAAAGTCATGCCTGTGTGGACTGTGTTGATCAAGTTGGCCAATATGTACTAAACCCTTTCCTCACAGGCAAACAAAGCCCCTGGCAGATATCATATCTTACCTTGCTGATTATAGTGTAGTAGTCATGGTCTGGGCCCATGGGAGGAGGAGGGATGTCAAACGAGCGCCTCCAGATCTTCACCTGAGCTTCTCCGTGCTTGGCGGCCGTCTCGGCCTTGTTGAGACCCGTCAGACCTCCGTAGTGGCGCTCGTTGAGGCGCCAGGTCCGGTGCACAGGCACCCACATCTGGTCAATGCCGTCCAAGACCAGCCACAGCGTCCTGATGGCGCGCTTCAGCACGGAGGTGTAGCAAATGTCAAACTCGAAGCCGGCATCTGTGAGTTTCAGAGAGTGAATATGGAGCTAAGACATTTTTGAATATATGAAATGTCCTCCACAGTTATAAATGATGCTATAGAGGAAGTTCTTTTTAAGAGGATTCTCAGTCATATCCAGGTCATGGTACATTTACAGACACATGTGAAACAAAGGCAACTGGACTTTTCACCCGACGTTCCACCGCTCATTCAAGTTCTTCAGTTCCAAGTTCCTGTAGCTTTGGTTTTGTACGTATGTTTTTCCAGTGTGAAAGATGATGTCTTCAGAAAGATTATTCACACATGGTATAGTATAATGTATGGTACTTAAATAAACAAACAAAAAGTAAATTATAGCATTTGAGAAGCTGTAACCAGGGCGTGTTTTCCATTATTTTCTGATTGAAAAAAATAAAATAAAAAATGACTGGAAAAAGTGTATTAACTAACTGGTTGTTCAACTAATTGGTTGGCCTATGTGTCGCTTTCTTCTTGTAATGCCAGGTGCGTGATGGACATGACAAAATGACCATAGCAGCTTTCTTTCACGCTTCTTTCTATGCAGTTATAAAGCAAGCAGTTCCTCACAAACTTTTTCATTCTGTTGTACATCTTGTGGAGTCGTTGCAGCAGTTCAGCCACATAAAAAAAAACATCTCTTCTGCACGGTTGCACATCTCCCTGACGCGCTCAGGGGGCGGTCCGCGACCTGATGCACGCAGAGGCGATTATGCAATGGGAGCTAGCCGACGGCATGTGACAGATATCACCTCAGATCGGATGGGGGGAAATTAATCGGTTCCACCTCACCTTTCAGGGCCTGGCCGCCTCTCTTCGCCTCCTTTTCTCCGGTTTCGCTCAAGTCTGCATCGAACCAGCCGCAGAACCGATTCTCCTGGTTCCAGTTGCTCTCTCCGTGGCGAATCAGCACCAGTTTGTAGGCGGCCATGACTGAATAGGAATAATAATATGCCTCAGCCGATTAAATAAAAATAAAAAGATAATTAAACACTTAAACGATGGATGTTGAGGAGGCTGACTTGAAAAATCCCAACTCCAGGAGAAGCAGAAGGGTCCACTGACTACGGCCAAACCTTTTTATTCAGTGGATTGGTTGCTCCTCCACTTCCGGGTTTTGACATCCAATCAGATTCTGGTAAATGACGTAACGTTTGTGTTTCAACCAATGGCAGAGGTGGGCGTCAGCGGCAGGGAATCACTCTGACCTTCATTCTGTACATTGTACTTTATTGACTTTGGTACGTTTTTCGTTAAAACAATGTCTATCTATCTATCTATCTATCTGGCCTTTTAAATTGTTATACCTTTTTAACTGCTGTATACTTCATGAGCAGTCATGTGACTCCAATGTATGTGCAAAAAGACAAAAATAAAACAAAGGGTTGAGGAAAAAGAGTGTGTTTGCAAGATGAGGGCAAGTTTAGAAAAGGGTGCTGATATGAGAGTAGGAGGTGTGACACACTGAATGAAATGTTACAAAGCACTAAAGGTACAAGGCCCAGGTTTGAGCAATATATTCATAGGGAGGTATTACTGACAAAAGAGAAATAGCCTTAAATATTTCTTCATTCCACATTCCCAAACTCCTTGGGTTTTTAATTTTTTCTGATTCTTAAAACTTTTGGATGATTTGCAGGATTAAATGAAAATATGACAGGTTGTCAAGGTGGTCTCAGACGTTTGGGCGCCTCTGTGTGGTACTTGTGTGTAACAGCCAGGTAACGGCATATACAGTATTGAGATGCAGTTTGGGGCCCAAAAGTGCCTTACTTACATGCTCTCTAGGCATGTCCTTTATCCACAACTTCTCAGGAGAGGCAAATCAAGTCCGTGCATCGGACTCTTGCATTGCCGATGCAAAGCCAGTGGGGGTGCAAAGAGGCGTAACAAGAGGCTCATTGAGAATCATCAACTATGCACAGTCTGTCATAAGATCTGACCCTGAATGTCTGAGTGGATGTGGATGGGACATGATGCATGTTTTGTGAGGGCCCATTGCGCCGCCTTGTGGGTAGATAAATCATTGCTTGCAGACTTCAGTAATGAGGAATTGTGTGCTTTGGTTCAGAATTAAATGTTATAATTACGTTTAGATAGTTGCGTAAGGATAGACTTTGAATACGTAGAGTGAGAGCATAATCTGACCACAGATGGTTTACCATTGTTCTTCACTGTTTGGTATTGTTTTTAAAAAAGTGACATATTAAGGAATGGTAACTTCATTTTTTTTCCTGTCTCATCATTTAAATATAGTTTGACAGAGGAATAAAAACTCAGTAAGTTCCTTATTTTGCTCATAACATCAGTGTGATGCAACAAAAAGAATTTGGATTTCTCTGTGGGAAAACTGTTGCTGGGAAACAGTTCGGAGGCATGTGAGCTATTATCAGAGTCTCCATGATCCACGCTTGGAAGGAATGTTTGTTTTCCTTGCTAGGATGTGTGTCTGCTTACAATGCACTAACAATGCAGCGCCTGTGTTGAGTTTAAATCAATCACTGCTTCTGATTCCCAGCTTAACGTGTTGTTTCACTGACGTTACAGGTAATGAATTTAGCATGTGCCGCACACGTAAAGTTGCAAGTAAGAATTTTTAAATGTCAGACAGGAAATTAGTGAATCCACCCACCCAATGACGAATAAACCCCTCCCTTCCTTTCCGACTAATTCACTCTCTCAACATCTTGGCTAAGGACTGGGAGATTTAAGGAGAGCTGTGGTATTTTCAAGACTCTATAAATAGCTATCATTTCCCACCACTGGCTGCCATTGCCTTCGCAAAACACGCGAACACTGAGCCCATTCAGAAGTATCGCCTGTGCAAAATCTGCCGTAACAGATGCTGAATCGGTAATCCCAGTAACCATGTTAGGAGGCCATAAACTGAACAGTAACAGACAAACAAGGCCTCCATGCCCAGAACACTGTGACGATTCATTACTGCGCCTTACACTCACAGGAAATGTCAATCTCAGATCCCTGCTTGGAACTTAAAGGCATTTCTGCACATCTTCTCCTCTCGCTTTTTGTTTTTTCTTTCCCTCTCCTCATTCACTTGTTTAGTTGGCCTCCATGTGGTTTCCCAGCCCCTCTTTCCTTCGCTCCTCTGCAGTGGAATGTGCATCTCAGCAGTAGCTGACGAAAATGTGGTTAACAGGGCACCGCTGCGTGCGTGTGTTTTCATGTCTCATGCGAATACATGTAGCCTTCCTAGCGACACGGGAGACGAGGACTGCTAGCAGAGAAAACAAAGAGGCAGACGCACTGATAGGATAGAGCACTTCCACTGGGAATTGCCCAGCCAGAGTCTGGGTGGGTACGAACAGACGGGGCATTTCCTTTCCTGCACAGCTGCTGTGTGGGTTCTTACCATTTTAAATCCTTTGAACACCTCTTTCAGTCAACTCTGTGTGACACCAAGCTCTGTTCTGAGAGAAGGTCTTGAAAAAAAAAACATGGTTACTAAAATCAGTCAGGACTGTGCAAAGTGAAAATAGCGTCTTTAATTTAAATTACTACTTAACAATGCACAAGATCCCAAGATATTTAAAGGACAAGATCGCGTTTTTAAGACTGCCTTAAAGTAATACTGATGTTATCAAATCATATTGAAGGGCTTTTGGTCGCTGCAACTGTTCCTCCTGCACATGAAGTAAATCCAGTGAAGGAGATCAAAATCCACGATCCTTGTTCCGTACAAAAATGTTCTCCAGCGCATAGATGAAACTCAAATGAGCCACCAAGTGAGTATGTGTGAAAGTTCAAGTATTTCTGTGAATAATTCCTTCGTTTTTGGTTTTGCAGAACTTGAACGTTGAAGAGACATCAGGACATAGGGGAAGTCTTTTTCTGCAACACAAGACTTCCCCATTGTCCTGATGATTGTGAATTTTGATCCCCTGCCTTTACTTTACTTTATTTACTGCCAGTATGGACAGAAGGAACAATCAAATACAAATATTTTAATGTATATATGTGTTGTTTTAAGAGATATATATACTTTAAGATCACAAATACTCACAAGCTGTTGATTACAATGTAAAAATCATATAATGGCGGTATAATTGCAGCAATAAATCATTGTTAATTATCCATTTGGGCCCATTTTTAAATGATACTGACTGCAAACTCTGAATCACTTCATTGAAACAAACCACAACAACAGTGCGTAACAGGATGCTGTGCTTCAAGAGAGGGGCAGAGAAACGGTTTGGAGGGGTTACGACGACTCTCGCATGGTTGGTCTCTCGCAGGCGGGGAGGGAGAGCACATGCAGGAAATGTCTCTTTGGTTGACAAGCCAAAGAAAATATCACACAGTTTGGCACTCCAGAGTTGGCTCTATATGCCCCTGCACCAAGTTGTCTGGGTTTTCTTTACTGTCTGTGCAGCTGGAAAAAAATACAACAGCCTCACTGTTGTGGCATCCACACCCTTAGCCTCCATTACCTGCCATTAAAATGGGTTTGGACAATGGATGTTAACTCGAAATGGACACATAAACAAAAAGACCTTTAAATAGTGTAATTATAAGGACCTTGTTGGTGTGGTAAGTTCAAAGAGAGTTTCAGTGTGGAGAATCCTTTCCTGGACTTAATTGTCAGCATACGCTATAGCCGTGAGTCATCCAAGTCTTAAATGATTCACCATGGTTACTTCCCTCAGTATCAAACTGATTCCTGGCCTTGGGCCTTTGTTTATGCAGCACACAGGCCCGTTATGTGCTGCCTCCATTTGGCTGTATACAACAATGTGTTTCCACAGGCGCCGACACGTGGACAGGGACAACATTTCTGTGGAAGTCTCATAGGGGAAGAGGGTGTGTGTGTGTGTGTGTGTGTGTGTTTCCTCCTTTAGAAGTACTAGATTTATATCCCGGTGCTGCAGCTGGTTAACATTAACCCCTGAACTCCTTCAACTCTGGCCACAGATGTCACCCTGCAAAAGATTTTTCTCACCGTTTTTAGAACACCTGTCCACGACCTTTACGATCGCAATTGCACTTCTGATTTTTATTCTAATGTCCGCGGCGTCTGGTGCCTCTGTTTCATCATCGTCATGTTCAGTTGCCGGCATGTAAGAATAAAAAAATAAATTAAAAAAAGAGCAAACCCTGCAAAGGAAAAGTGTTTGTGGAGTCTTTCTCTTTCCACACGCTGTCTGTAAAAGGTCAGCCGCTCGCTCATGTTAATGGTTCTCTCTTGCAAACAGTGTAAAGGCTACCAAATGCACTGACCAGAGTGCGCCTTTGGGTGTTGTTAAACTTCTTCGCACCCTGTTTTTTTTTTTTTTTTTTTTAAGAACTGTATGCTGACTGGACTAGACGAGACACTGAATCATCCTCTTACTGCTTGGCTTCAGTGTCATTGGCTGAACATTAGCCCACCTCCAGAACCCCCAACAGACTGTTCCGGTTAGAACAAGCCTCTTCCCAGATTACTGTCCATGAGCAACAAAACAAACACACACACGCGCGTTTCCAAAAGTGATATAACTCTCAAGGAGCACACACATTCTCTGTCATACAAGCGCATGTGGTATATTGTGTCTGCTAGAAACACAGATAGGTTCAAGGGTCTTTCATGTGGTCGAGCGGCATAGCTTATAAATGATCCCCGCTGATTGGCCGAGGCTTTTATCTCCCGGCAGCAGGAAGTTCCTGAGGGCTTCCGTCGCCTCTAAATCTGTGTTTCATTTGGAAAAAACCACCAGAAGCCACGATTTGCGCATGCGGCCGAGTTCTCTCTCCAAATTTAGCTCAAACAAAATCAACAAAGCACGAGAAAACATTTCACCGACTCTCACTTACTAAGTCTTTATTCTTACTCATTTTTGCTCCTTGGATTTACATGATCAAGGAGCGGTTTTTGTTCAGCACACACACTGTAGCACGCCCGCATTGTCGAGTTGTTGTTGTTGTTGTTGTCGCCACAACCTTGTTGGAGTATACAGCATTCTGACAGAAGGCACTGATAAAATTAAAAAAAATGCACGCACTGTCTGAGTTAGACTAAACAAACAAAAAAAAAAAAAATAGAAAAAAGACATCGGCAAGTGTTTGGTCTTCGTTCAGTATAGTTTGCTGTCGTATAAAAACACACATAAAAATATACACTTTAAAAAAAAAAAAAGAATTCCTCGTAAAAAACAGACATAAAAAAAAAACAAAAAAACAATCCTAATCGAGGTTTTAGATGGACAGCAGTACCAACACAAGTCTTTAAAATGTATGTTAAGGCCCCCGCTAAATATACTGCTACAACATGAATATTAGAATGGATCTTTATGAGGGTAATGCTATTAAATTACTACCATTAAACTTTGCTAGGAGACAAAGACATGCCACATTACTAATCAGACTGTAAATCTGGGAAGGTTTTGGTCTCTGTAGTTAGCATCCATTAAACAGACTGACCAGCAAGGCCTCGGAGTGACTCTGTGCCACACCACTACTGTGAAAAGTTAGGAGACAGCAGAGGTACATCTGAGATTAGAGTAATTGTTGAGTGAAATTACAGTGAAGTTAACTATTCCTCATCTTGCTGTGGAGGACTCAATGATCCATACCCCTCCTGCCAATCCTCATGCCATCACGCCCAGTAGTCTCATCAGATGACCGTTTGTTCTCCCCTGCACTTCCTGCACGCCCCATAAATAACCGAAAGGAGATAAACCAAACAGCACAGGCAGGAGAAGACGGCGGCTGTCAGGTAGCCCTGGTACAGACAGTGGTGCTTGTAAAGGTCCAGGTTGCAGAACGAGTTTTTATCCGTCTTGTAGATCATGACCCCTATGGCCGGCAGGTAGAGCACCGCGGCGGCCACGTCGTGCGCCAGGTTGGTGGACAACCAGCGCTCCCCTCCCACGAGCGGGACGAGGTCCTGCTTGTCCAGGAGGGTGAGGAAGAAAAGGGCCAGGGTGAGGAGCCAGAAGAGCACGGCGACGAACAGGACGAAGTGGATGGATCCCTCGTATTTGCTGGCGGCGACGGTGACCCACAACCCCGCTCCGAACAGAATCTGCAGGATCCGGATGATTCCCAAAAAACTCTTGAGGAACTTCAGGATGTTCTTCCTCACCTGCGGCTGGGGAGGTTGGGGTGGCATCGCTCTCCTCCTCCGGTCACTCTCGGTTCCTTTTTCCCGAACAGGGCGGGTGCTTTTTGCCAGCTGCAAACAGCTGGAGAAAAGATGGGGGGGAAAAAAAGAGGAAATAAGGGGCTGCACGTTTAGTGGTTTAACAAAGTGGCTAAAAAAAGGAGGCAATAATGGGAATAAAAAATGAACTCTCTGTTCTTTCCACAACCCCGGGGTTTTGAAATGACAAACCTTCTTGTATGTTTCGTCTTTTCCGTTTCCTCTGTTGAATGTAGCGTCCGTGCAGGGGGGCTGGGAGATGGAGAGGGGGTGGCCTGTAATTCAAACCCTGCTCCTCCTCTGCTGGAGTCACGGACTTATCCATGTCCATCTGCTGCTGCTGCGCTTTCACACTGTGCAGTTTTTGTGCATTTTGTGCAGTTATGTTGAATTTCTCTGCACAACTAAATATGTGCGTAATGATCTTCAAACTTTAACATGTAGCTACACATATATTTATTTTTTTATTTAACTTAAATCAGCGTTATGATCTGCAAGGCTTCTTTTTCCTCCACTTAACTTGCTCCACTGGTGTCATAATACTCGGTCTGTTCAAACATCTCCGATGTTGAGGAGCCCGTGCGTCATACTGTTTGCCCTCTTCGGAGCAGGATTCTCACATGCTGCTTTCTTTCTCACATAATTGACAGACGCTCCTCGCGCCAGCCTGTCCCATTGACGTCAATGGGTGTCACAGCGCACCCCGCCCTTACGCGTACAGGAGGCGGGACAAACCCCAGATCCCCTCCCCCCCCCCGTCCCTCCCCCTGGTGCCGTTATTGGTGCAGACAAAGCCCGTCGCCGCCCAGAGCAGAGCGTAGCCCGTTCTCATTAGTCGCTTTCACGACATTGACTTGTGATTGACGCTCGGCTCAAGGACACAAATTGATTACAGGTGAAGCTGCACAAACAAACCCAGTCTCGGTTGCAACGCTTCAGCCACCGTGGCAGTTCAGCTCGGAGGGGAGCGGCGAGACGCACCACGCACGGGGAGATGCTATAGATGAAAAGAACACACGACGCATTTCTGTTTCGTCTCCGGGTAAGCAGATGACATTTTATTTCTTTCACATGACTCTCATGAGGTTTTGTTGCTCACTGCATTTTACCCACAGGCCAGTGAACGCAGCATCAAAGTTGTTAATTCTCTACCTCCTGTTTCATTCTATATTTTATATTTTATATTATATATCGTTTCAAAACTTCCCTTTTGTGTGGAACTATTTTTTTTTAATTTTGCAAAAATCTGCTTCTGTCTCTGCGCTGGTGAGTTTGTTATGCAAACAATACCCTGTCAGGAAACAGTCAGTGACGTTTGGCTCTCGTTAACCTACTTTAAATAGACGAGGTTTGTTTTTCTGTTTACTGTAGACCTCAGACAACCCACTTACTGTTGTTGTGAGCGTGACATTCTAGTTTGTAGGCTAATTATGATGATTGAAGCATCTTATGAAACATGGATATTCGCACAGAGCACTGGAGTGTAAAATGGTTTCTGCAGAACAGGTTTAAAACAGGTAGGCCTAAATGGTTATATAACTGGACGAGTGAGACATTGCTAACCAGTGAATAATAAGGGGTGTATACACACACATGCATCCATGAGGTGATCTGACATTAAAAGCTTTGTAGAAAGGTATTAAACATTGTTAATTTAGTTAAGCTGGAAGAAACAAGAGCCTCTGACCCATATGCAATCATGACCTCAGTCACTAACCTATTAGTGTCCCGCTTAAAAGCATATGTACGTAAAGAGAGATCAAGCTACCACCTGTAGATAATGGGCTTTAAAGCGCAGCTCGTCACTCGCTTCCTAAAGCAGGATTAAAGAATCAGAGCAGGAGACTCTCAGTCGACCGGCCGTTGTTTTTCGGTCGTGGCAGCTGCCCGAAGGTGTCCTTGCGTACTTTGTGTTGTCAAATATGAATCGCTCTCCCTGTTAGCTGAAACTCTCGCTTCCCCCTCTAGAGCCTGTGTATGCCACCTATCCCTCTGATCGCCTGGATGGATAGCGGACCCGCCTCCTCCTCTTCCTCCATGGTGGCGGGCCCGTCTTCGCTGTGGCGGCTGGCTGAGAGGAGGAGCAGGAAAGCTGGCTCGGCGAACATTTTCAGCGACGTGAATCTGTGGCAGCTCCAGAGGCTGTTCAGGGCAGCAGGAGACCAGGACGCGGAGCAGAGGGCCCAGCTGGTTTGGGGTCACGGAGATGAGGCCGAACTGGCTCAGGCTTTAATAGGACTGAGGGCCCGAAATCACCGCAGGGGGCTGAGGGCTAACGGAAGGGAGGCGCTGGGCTCACACTGGCTACGAGCCTTCAATCACCTCAGGTAGAAACACTCCTAACCAAATGTAGATTTGCATATTTCTTTGACTTTTTTTGGGCATCTGTGAACAATCTTTGTTGTCCAGGATTGGGGAGAGCTCGCCAAGCAGTCAGGGGAAGGATCCCGGGGAGGAGAGTGACTCTGAGGCAGGAGCACGGAGCAGTCCAGAGCCCCGCAGGCACACCTCAGCAGGGACAACGGGAAGAGGAACGGGGGCTACAGTGGTTCTAAGTGAGAGCCAGAGCCCTGCAGGGACATCTGAGAGACCAATTAGAACCAGCTCAGGACTGAGGAGAGGAGGGGAGAGCAACCCAGAGAGGTACCTGCACCGAATACTCCACTGACGGAACTGGAGCAAAATGTCCGGGGGAAAAGCAACATGGACGCAGATGAACTTTAAGTTTCAAGTGAAACTGTGTTGCAGGTAGAAAGAACAGAATAACTCCTCCTCACTGCCACAATGTGAGGCCTTTAATGGCAGTATATTGGCATTGTGATGTTGCAGACACATCTCTACCTGAATAATTCAGCTGAAATCACTGACTGACTCAGGGTACCCCACTGCTTTAAATAATGACTCATGTGTGTATCTAAATTTATCCTACCACTCACACTAACCATGCACACTGATCATTTGGTTATTAGTTACAGCTGCTCACTACTTCAGAGGTGCAAATCAGTGAGTTAACTTATTGAACTCATCGCTGAACGGCAAAGCTACGTCTTGAAACGGTCACGTATTCGTTTGACTCACTGTTTCAGTCTGAACGCACTGAAAATATATACCTGCGGCTACACTATGCAACAACAGCATCCACTTCCATCCATCGGCCATAATATTATGACCACGTACTCAAATTTGTGTAGGCCCCCTTCTGCTGCCAAAATAGTCCTCTAGACCTCTGAAGATGTTCCGTGGTGTCCGGCACCAAGACGCTCTCTGCAGATTCTTGCCAGAAGTTGCCAGAACGGGGCCTCCACGTATCGGTTTATCAGTTTTCGAGATGCTCTGACCCAGCCATATAAGCCATCACACTCTAGTCCTTGTCGAAAAATCGAATCCTTCCACGTGACCCTTTATTCCTGCTTCTAACGCGTCAACTTTGAGGACAAAATGTTCACTTGCTGCCTGATATCTCTATAATGTACGATAATCCCGTCAGTGGTCATAATGTTATGGATGGTCGGTGTATGTACTTAAATATAATAAACTTTATGTATATTAACTTAAATATGTTATTTCCTATGTTGAATTTTACACAGTGTGCCCTTGGTTATGTACATAATATCTTACACTACACTACATGTGAAGATTTGCTACTACAAGTGTACAGAGGAGAAAGGACACACACAGATCCAGTGTTTTTGTCTTAATGTCGTGTCATTCCTCAGAGATGTTCAGTCATACCAATAGATCTTGTCCTTTAAAAACTGTAACCTTGGCTTGTCAGTGGTTTGCTGTTCAATAATCATGATTGAGGTTGGTGACAGAAGGACTTTGATGATTAGACACTGTTGATGAGATGTACGTTCACCGGTGAAGACAGGAGATCACTCAAAATCACACCCAAATCACTCTGCAGAATAAAGCGCTGGTGGCTGTGCCATCAAAAACGAACGAAAGGAATTTCATCAGTGGGCGAGCGATGGAGCAGGACAATAGCAGGAATTCCCAACAGAAGAAGAAGTGAAGGTGAAATGACTATCCTTTCTGAAGTTTCACCAGATTTTATTTATTGAAGGTGAAGTAGTCAAATCTGCCTGAAGAGAAAATAAGTACAAGGCCTCTCTGTGTGTGCAACAGACTTTAAACAACCTGACCTGATGACATTTTCTAGAGTTAAGATAATAAAGATGTCTTTGTATTTATTTATTTTTCTGTCTGTTTTCTCATTTTATACAGTGACCACAGCATATACCACAGCATAGACTAGTCACACTGCTTAAGATGAATGTGTTGGTTTTTAAGAACACATTATTCTAAACCATGAAACATTTAGAGCAGTTAGTTTTGAGGGCTCAGATGTCTTAAATCATATTCAGTTTAAACACATCTACAGCTGTATGGAGCTGCAGCCTGGATTCACTGTCTGACACTGTTAATTACTGTACTGTAACTACTGCTGTAACTCCATTGTTGAATGTTAAGTGTCTTGCTCAAGAAGACCCCCACCAATTTATAGTAAGTTACACTGTACTGATCCCTCATGGGGAGTGTGTACACAGGGAGCTACTGCCCCTTTTGTGCAGAGCCCGGGGAGCCAATTATTTATTTATATATATACATATATATATATATATATATATATATATATATAAAATGGCACCTCAGTCATGGACATGGGGGAAGGTGAATCTGGGTCCCAAGCTGCTTCTCTAACCACTAACCCACAGCTCCCCTACGATGAAAGAGCATTACACATATACTTTGTCTATGTGTAGTTTATATATATATATATTTACAATCCATTTATGTGTCTTATATATGCTGTAATGAAGACTCAAAAAGAATTTGGTAAATACTTCTTTGCACCAAAAGCACACAAAGCAGTAATAACAGAACTGCTGCCCTCTAGTGGTCGCGTTTATTTTTGATGTCTTCATGCAGTTTAGCTTGAAGCCACTAGATGGCACAAAAGACTTTGGTTTTGGAAAAAAAATGCTACAGGGAGACAGAAAATAACTCTCTGTGTGGCACAGAGATTCCCACCAAAACTTTACACGGACTGAAAGGGCAGATTCATTTAAAAATAATAATGGAGGATCATGTTAATGCCAGATTTTCATTTTAAATGTCCAAACATTCAGGGGGCAGTGTCGTGTGTTGCTGCCACCTTATCTGAATGTGCAGCTTTTACCAAAAAGAAAAAAGATTCTGCATAAGGTTTTTACATGTCTTCGTGGCTTTTTTTGGTCAGGTCACTAAGAAGCCAGGCGCTACAGAGAAAGTTCAAATTCTTCAGGGAGGATTTTGACAGGTGAAGCTGAATAGCCAGACTAAAGACTGCCCTGCATCCACCAGATGTCCTCTTCTCCTAGCTCTTATTGGGTGTTACAGAGGGATTCACAGGTCATCTGAGAGATCAAGTCCCTTCTGTGTGTGTCCCGGGTCTGCTTAGCCCTGCCTGGCTGGCGCAGTGACAAAACTGAGGCATCTGTGTGGCAGCTTTACGAGGTGCCGAAACCCGAGCTGACTCTCTCGGTGCAGAGAAAGCAGCCGACGGACTCAGTTGCTAATCCTCGCTTTTGCTGAACTCCTCACCTTGTTGTGTTGAAATGAGCTTATTGCACGGGAAATTTTAGCGTCCGTGCAGGCTATCTCAGCTTTCCGTTCAGCCCCCGAACCTTTTAGATGGGATGTGGAATGATGATCCAGCAGCAATATACTGTAGCTGCTACTAGATTTAACGGTTCCCTCTGTTGCTCGCCTCCCTCTTGTGTTCACACTAAATGTCATTCTTTTTCTTTCTTTTTCTTTTTTTGCAGAATGAGCACTTTTGTATTAAGCACAGTTTTCTTACAACACTCCGAGCAGGATTTTGAATGCATGAATTCCTTGTTATGCAGCGTTTTCACATTGCTGCACTGGTACTTTCTCACATTAAATAATCTAAATGTATTTGTTTATTGGGCTGAAGGTGATGGCCTCAGTCAGCCTGGACATTAGATGAGGGTTCAGAAAAAACAGCAACTCTATAAAACTTTTATTAGTGTCTGTAATTGATGACCTACATGCAATTACGTGCACCACAATCAACTCTCCTTGAGTCAGACTCACTGGTGTGCTCATGGTTGTTCAACCCTGAGGAGCCAGTGGCTGATCAATACCTCTAATAATCCCCATCTTCAAGCATATTGCTCCTCTGTAATAATCCCTTATGTTCAGATGTAAGAATAAACTCAAACCACACACTGAGACATTTAATTTTTTTTGTGTATACCAGCGTCTAAATCTGGGTTGAATTCTAACGGAGTTGCAGAAAACACTGCATCATGCTGACTTCTGTATTCCTGCACTAGTTATTATAATTCTGTACACAATAGCGGCGCGGTGGCAAACACAGATCCCTTTGCGGTACATTGTTGCCTTTTAGGCAACATGCACATCTTAGCAGTTTTCTAAGTTATGTGCATATAAATGCACATCTTTATACTTCCAAAATCTGGAGTCCAATTTAATAGCTAATGAAAAATGACAGAGAAAAGGCTTTCATGTGCAATGTTTGGGGGCATTTGTAATAAATTGTGTGTATTTCTGGAACTCTTTTTCTGCAGCCATTTTGAACCAAAGTAGGTAAAAAACTAAATTATGCAAAATGTTTTCAGCTTCTTTCCTGCTATGCTCTTAATGGACCTATTTCCAGTGTTGGTTTTTACTATTCAGCTTTCAGGCCATTAGCTGGTCTATCCAGAAACATAATATGATATTAGAACTGTGCATCCCACTGTGACCTTTCATTGTGTTTGTATTGACAGATGTCTGTAGCCTCATTTCTCCGGTCAGCACATTAAAAGGATAAAATGCGGGCGCCCAGTTCGCAGTTAAAAACTGCAGAGGACATCAACTTTGCATCTACTTAGCATCCTGATGAAATCTTCATAAATTTAATATAGCATGCTGCCTGTCTCTTAAACCAATCAATTAACCTAAATGTCCCCCTTTTTCTTTTTTACACAACTTTTTATGACGTTCATCCAACAGAAACACTTTCAGATACACTTTCCAGACATTTTAGTGAGGATGAGTCAAGGCAAAGTCGACAAAGACTCGTAAGAGTGGCAGCTGTATGGATAGCAATAGGAGCAGAGACAATTTTCAAAAGGAAGAAAACAAGGCTTTAGTGTGTGTACGTATGTGTGTGTCTGACAACGGAAGCCATATAGAGGTTTTGCACAGGCAAAGATCTGAGAGTTGAATGTGTCTCTGCCGCACAGTAATTAGAGCACGGAGCAGTAATTAGTGAAATGATATATACAGAACTTGCTCCTCGTGCTCTGATAATAATCCCTAACTCGCACATGCACTCGCACAACCCCCGTGCCGCGCTCGGCGTCTTTGTTCACGGGAGGATCACACAACACTGCGGCACAGACACTCATTGTTATTCTTTCCTCTGTGTCATTGTGCGCCTTTGCCTTTTTCTCTCAGCACTGCACAGCCCCGGCTCTCAGTCTCTAAACAGAGGCATGGCACTGGCTCCCCGCTCCACTTTGAGGTGAGCGCAGAACATCAAACATGATTCAACAAGAGTGTCCTGCTGAGAAGGGGCCGGCACCTTTACTTTAACTTAAAGCACTATAAATTTGCCATTGAACCTTTAGAAATGAAAACCACTCTACTGATGCAACAGAAGGATCTTTTTTTTTTTTTTTTTAAACAACGCAGGAAACTTGATGTCCAAGATGAATTTGTGGTCATGAAGCGAAAGTTGAACCTGTCTCTGTGGATACTAAAATGAGATGGACTCCCACCCCGGTGCCATGAAATTGTTTGCACAAGGTCAAACTGCTTTCCACACCTGAGACCTTTCTGTTTGCCTTCATGCTTTGCTGCCTTCGGGGCTCTTCTGTGCCGTGGAGAAACACTTACAGAGCCAACTTTATTTCACATCATATCATGATGCATTGTCCTCACCTGGAGCCCGGACTGTTCAGGGAACAGATTTTATAAGCAGCCTCCTCATACTTTAATATGTATGGTAATGTCTCAGATAATCCTGTCCCTCATTTATTCTCCGTCAATTTTCAGAGATCTTTGGGTTGTTATTTTCAGAGAACAAAATTGTAAAAGCTTGACGTAGAAGATCCTCAAATCTCGACTGTCCTAGTTTCCTGGTTTTTAAATTATAATTAGAATGCAAACATGTATTATCAGAAGTTTTTGAACAACCAGGAGACTGGGAGTCAAACCTAAAACGCCTATGTGAAATGAAAGGGGTGGTTTTCTCATGGACGTCACATTTTTTATATTATTTCTCACCTTTTATTTTCCCTTTTTTGGTGCCGTGTAGAAACACCTGCCAGAGCATTTGGGCTCTCAGCACCCTCGCTGCTGGTGGTTGTCGTATCCAATGGTTTGATAAGACAAAACAAATGCAAAAGAAAATACATTGCACACCAGTAAACTAATTTGGTTTGGATGCCATGCTGGTAGCACAGGTGATATCTGCATTGATTATATATATAAACTGTGAGGAAAATTCTTGAATGTCCCTTATTATTTTAATATTATATATGAAACCTAACATATGTGGATGCAACATTAGATTGTATGTAGGGTGGAAGCTTGTGGTTTGGTCAGAAGCTCTGCCTTATGTATAATCATGTGGTTGCAAGGCAGTGGCGGCTGCTGGTCTTTCAAATAGGGGAAGCCCAGTTTTGTAAAATTGGCCAAATATTACATCATTAAATTTAACAGGGTTACTAATTAATTCTCCTTATATTGTATAGGCCTATGTTTATAGTTATTATTAGTTAATTACAGTGCATGAAAATGCACTCTACTGTTATCAGAAGTGTTCTTCGTATTATTATTATCATTCTTCTAACCAAAATTAATTTAATTAATTCAGCTTGAATCGTTTAACGTAGAAACTTCATTCAACTTTTAAGCTATCAACTTTTAAACTACAGTGGGTGCAGCTAGCTAGCTGGCTGGCTAGTTTACCCCCTACAATTGCAAATAAACGAACTTTTTAAAACTGAAATGAAAACAAGTAGCAAACTCAATAATGCTATATATTCACGATTTTATTTTGACAGATGGAAATAGTGCGATATATCGCAACAGATAATTAGCAGTAGCTTAGTATTAACCCTATGGTATTACTGTAACTTCACTCGCCAAATATCCGCATGGGACTGACCCAAAATCCTTCGATGCAGAAGTATAGTCTGGTATAGGCTTAAAGCGCTGTCAATCAGGACGAGTTCCAGCCACGTTAACAGTTCATCCAATCATCATACAGAAGCTCGGCGTCCTGGTACATCCCACTGCCCATTCACTCCCTGAGACGCCCGGCTTCCCTGGAAGTGACGATTTTGGAGCGTTTGTCCAATAAATGTCGAGCTTTTTTGCCCTGAGATCGGCCCATTCTGAAGCCCCATTGAAAGTCCATTGAAGCCGAGCCTCAATGGGTTTTAAACGGACCGTGATATGAGAAAAAAAATCACGATAGACGAACGGCTAAAACTTATTAACGATTGTGTTATTATAAGAAGTAGCCATGAAGTCGATCATGTTCTAGCACATTTTAGTTTGAGTAGTAACGTAAATTCGTAGTATTTTGACGAAATTGCCAGTGATATTTTAGGGGAGGCTGAGCTTCCCCTGTAGTCTTAGAGCAATCGCCTCTGTTGCAAGGTATGAATGGATATGTTGTTGTCTGCTCCATTGTATAATATGTTGTGAGAATTAACATAAGGAACTCACTTTAAGGAGTTCACCCTGAAGGGGTATTTGAAGTACCTCTTCTGTGTACATGTGTTCTGGAAAAAGGTCACTGTATATCACACGATGATGGTTAAAGTGAAGGAGAAGTGTTATGTGTGTCATGAGATGTATGTTGAGATGTTAGTACAATGAGTTGTGTCAAGTCAATCTTATGATGTGACTACAGATATGAACATTGTTTAGGCTAGTATAAAAGCTGAGGAGAGACTGCCTCTCTGCAGTCATCATCTGTTGCCGATGAGTGGCTCTTGCTTGCAAGCAATAAAGGTTTTCTAGAAAATAAATATTGTGTTATAACTTGGTATTTCGACCAACTCTCATCTGCACTAGACAAGCGACTGATTTTCAGTTGCCACGACAAAACACATGAAGGAGCAGCCTTTACATTTATGACTTCACTTAGAAAGGCCATTATGTCTCAGCACACGAGGTCTTGTTCCTTAACTTATATTAACTTAATAAGTTGGAAAAATGCTGTGCAAACACATCCTATGTAAGTATTTATTAAGCATCCGTGACTTGGTCGCAGTAAAATAGCAGCTTGTGTTATTTTAGCTTGATGCAGATAACTTAACTTGTTTTTGTGGTAATTTCCACCATGAAATATAAATAGTTTAAATATTTCGCTGTGTGCAAATATTGCCAATGCAGCATTGCTTGCACAATCAGTACAAACAGGACAAAACGCTCACATCCCATTGACTTTGCACGACTTGGCATCATGCTAACGTGATTTATGCAGAGGTCTGGTTGCCGGTTTATTGTGATGTCTAATAACCGGGTGCGCATATAAAGATCAGCAGGGTAAAGTGGGACTAATTTCATATTAACATGTACCACTGGATTGGAACTAAGAGGGAGAGCACATCTGAATAATTCAGTTCAAAACAGACCTCTGAGCCATCGACAGTATACCCAGATTAACCTCGACTTAATGAAGACAGTGCCGTGCAGGCTTGCTCACATACATGCATGTATGCTTTTCTTTTCTTTTTGCACGCATGTAGCGACGTGCATGGCTGCACAGGCGTATAATCATGCAGCTAATGCCCTGCAGAGAGCTCTCCTCAACCTTTGTTTTTTTCCACGAAGGATGGGTGATATCTGTTAAACGTGTGACAGAACACGGCATAGGACAGGACAGCAGTTTGTTCAGCGACCTTTTCGGATTTTGGAGTCTTTCACAGCTCGACACGACCCCGGGGACGGAGACGCTTTGTAACATTAAATGCACGCAGCTACATATGCGGATGCCTCCTTTCAGAAACCAGAAACAAAATGGCACAAATTCGCCAAACGTGAAGTAGAATACAGCTCTGCAGTGCTTCAGTGGATGCGATGATTTAGGTCTTTTTCAAAGGGAGAAGTGGTGCTGAATAGATGAAACTGAAAGTGCTTACTGGCAGACACAGGTGATATAGTGGAGTGGCTCATTTTCATTGCTTCTTTTTTTTGCTATATATTTTTATGGCAAAGGAATAAAAAGCAGCTCCTAAGACTCCTTTTTTTCTTTTGGTTTGCATTGATTCCCTGTCTACCACTAAAACATTTCCAGCCAATACACCATCAGGCGACGCATGGAACCCATACTGAAGATATTTATGAGCACATTTAAACACCTGCATATTGGTCTAAACATCAAAGTCAGACGTACATTACACAAGGACAGACATTAAAGCAAGAGGAATATAAAAGAAGAACAAAGATCAGTTGATATTACTATCAACTTACAATATAGTCTCTCTAGTAGTAGTCCTGAGCCATAAAAATAAATCATTAAAGTAAAGATAAAAGTAAGCAGGTAAAAAAAGGAAAAGGGGAGGGGTTTAATGTGGTTTCAGGGGTATATTATGGTCACTCTCCATTGTCTGTTGCGCTACAATGCTTATTTGCAGACTCGACTCAACCTCCAGCTTTGTTCCCGTGCAAGCGCTGCTGCTGCTGTGCAGAGATTTGCGTATTGTGCTGTAGGGAGTAATAGTGAGCATCAACCCAGAGTTGGCGTGTAAACATAGCCCGGAGTGTGTTTTTGTAGCTCTTAGCCATGCTGCTAGCATGCTGGCGGCATATGTTAGTCAAGACTGAAATATGTCAGCGACTGTTATATGATTTGCCGTTGCTCTAGTGGGATCGACTTCAGGAAGAAGAAGGTGCTCCATTAGCCATGTGCTCTTTCAGGGCGTATGTCTGGGGGCTAGACAGATAGCTGAACGGGGTCAACGATGTGGCCTCCACTAGATAACAAGTGAAAAACAGATCCACAGTGTGCATTCTTTGCTCATTAGCCACTCTCACTTCTTGGTGCTATGTCTGTATTGCGAGCCCATCTGCAGAGAAAGACCAGAGTGTTCTGATTTCTTATTGTCCAACAGACATTTCCACCACTTGAACTTTCTGAAAAGGTCTCAGGGAGGTCAACCAGTCACAATGGCTGCTGGTGTCTTTCTACCACTGCTCCGTTGAAGGCGTCCTCACCCATAGGATCCACGGGTGGCACGGCAACAGTTGGGCAGCAAGTAAGACGGCCCTGTAAAGGGTCACAGCAACTGCAGAGGTAATTGCTAACACACTGGATAACATCTACATGTCTTGATGCCTGTAGGATGCTTCCAGCATTTGAAAGGACTCCTACCAGGACAGATTTTACCCCCGAGCCATTAGAAAACTGAACTCTGCACTGAAAACTTTCCCTTTATAGACACCTGGACTTTATATTACCATGAGCTAATCATCTCAATATTACCTCAGTCTGTGCAATGCGTATTTGCCAACAACAAACAAGTTGTCTTTATCTGATAAACACTTGCGCACATCCTTGTGGTTTCCTGACCTGCACTCACTGTTGGGTTGTGGTCTGTGACGTTACTTCTGCTCACACACGATAGCTGCTAACATCTGTTTATGTTGTTCATCATGATATAGCCGTTATGTTCACAGCCATGTGGTTGCTGCTGTTGCTGAATTATTGCCATCAATTACATCACTGGTTTTGCCTTTAGAGACCCGGAAATCCTAATATGAGACGAGCAGCACAGAGATAATTTTATCTGTCCGGCCACTCTGTTTAAGGGTTTGCCGCAATAAATGTCTGAATTTAGCTACAAAGGGCGTTGAGGAGTGTTTTATAAAAATGTTTTTCTGATTGCCAAAGGAAGAACAAGGCTTTTGCCCCCTCATGCCTTCTCACCTTGACACAGGCACACGCGGGAACAACCCAAAAAAACATGAAAAACAGCACAAGGTGTTGACCTGGCCTCCAATCCCCTAGATCCCAAACTGATCACGTATATGTAGAATGATCCACAGAGGCCCCTCCCGTGAACCCATAGGACCCAAAGGCCCCCACTAACAACAGTGTGTTGTCAGACACCACATGACACCCTCAGAAGGCCCATGTCCATTCTCTGATGAGTCACAACTGTTTTGGAGGCACAAGGGAGACCTACACAATATTAGGATGGTGGTCATAATGTTATGCCTGATCAGTGTATATTCTCTTAGCTATTCAACACAAGGTGGCAGTTACATAAAAATGCAAACCTGCAAACCATCCTCTAATTTCATAAACTAGAACAAGAGCCAAAGCTTTGTGTGTGCGCGCGTTCTGCATGACGTGCTAACCCAGCACTCGAAAGGATGGAGACCCGAGATTAGGACCCAGTTAAAGGGTTTCCACATACACCTTTGAAGTCTGTCTGTAGCTCCCAGGGAGGACGTGACAGAGGTCTAAAACGAATGAGATCCTTAATGGAAAAAGACCCCTGCAGCCCTTTAAACCTCCCTGATCCGAGGCGAGGACACAAAGAACGTGTGTGGCAGATAAAAACGCTGCACCTTTACCGACGTCTCCCTCCCCATCACTTTGCATTCAGATTACTCTCTTCAAAGGGGCTAATTCAAACGCTACAAACGCAAATATGTCTGAACACAGCTCCCCGCAGGCGTTGTCACTTTCAGAAAGGGAACTTATTTGAGGTGCGGCGCAGGAGACAAGCGCGTAGTTGGTGCCAAAAATGGCTTTAAAAACAACATTAAAGGGCTTAGGTTGACAGAATGTTGTGGGGGAGATATAATTGGTTGTGATCGGTCAGAGAAAAAAGTGGTCAGTGTAATACACGAGCAGCCTTGTTAGACAGTCTTCTGTCAGCTGTTGTTATGCTGCAGGAGTTTTAGATAAAAAAGGGAGATAGACAGGAAGTCATGTCCCAGGAGTACCTGTCTCACCTTTAGTGGGACCTGATTTAATTTGTCAGATCTCTGGGATGTCGTGACGTGTTATGATACTTTGAGACCAGCTTAATGTGTTCTTGCATTAATTATGACTTCTCCTCTATCATTCTGTAGCTCTTAGTGGGCTGAATAAACTACTCAGATATTAGTAGGAGGACGTACAGTGTGAGATGAGGACTGAAGAGGAGGCTGTCATCTCATAGTGCTTTCAAGGTTTCACCGTAAGCTCCTCTCATCTCTATTCATTTTCACCCTGAAGAGGTCTGCAGCATTTATTTGAGTTCATTGTAGCCTTTCTATTGGATTCAGACCAACTCGGGCAATAAGTCCGTCTCCTCCTCACGCCAAACAGCAATTTCTTTTGCCTCTGAAAAGTAATCAGATTCCTCTATTTCAGAGATGTTCAGAAATCCAATCACGGTGAATTCAGCCTGTCAAACCTTTCAAAGACAACCTTTGTGATGGTTATTGAATGTGTTTGAATTGCTCCGTGAAACACAATAGCGTGAGACTGATGGCCCCTTTTCATGCAGTAATAAGTGGGCGGCTGATGAGCAGAACACAATTACTGAAACGACATGTTGCATTGATTCGTTTGTAACAAGTTTACTTGGGACTTCATAATTGTTGATTTTTCGCACATCACTTCACAAATACTGAATGAAGTGAGAACAAAATTAACAATAACAAAACACGAGTGTAAACCCAACGCTGTCTTGATTTATTCAGAGGCTCCGCCATCAGAAAGACTTGCTTATAATTGCTCGCTAACCGACGGTGGGTTTGCATGTTAGGAAATATTATGTGTCAACACTTTTATGCACGGATGAAAGCGAGATTAAAATATTAAAGGTTCTATTTTCTCTGGTGCGCCCAAACAACCGAATCACATTAGCACAAGTAGCTCGTTAACTGGTTCAGAATCTGGTTATTTGAATGAACTTAAATGGGATGACATTTAACAATGTTCACCGCACAGAAGTGGATATTGAGTCAAGATTCATGTGACATAAGACACAGTGAACCTGTGAACTAATCTGAGGAAGAACCAGAAGGAAACAAGTCACCAGTAATGTGCTGGAGTCTGCCTTTCATGAATGAACGTGTTGAACCTTCACATTTATCTGGGAAATCAGGAAGGACGTGTGCAATTCCCAACTGCTCCAACTGTAGTAGCAAACTTCAACTTTGAAAAAAGGACCAAGATGTTCAATAAAAGTGGATTAAGAAAATTATATACACCGATCAGGCATAACATTATGACTAATATTGGGTCTTCCTTGTGCCTCCAGAATAGCTGTGACTCATCAGAGAATGGACATGGGCCTTCTGAGGGTGTCCTGTGGTGTCTGGTTTAGGGGAGGGACCTCTGTGGACAATCCCACAGATACTTGATCAGTTTGGGATCTAGTGAATTTGGAGTTGTTTCTGTTTTTGTGTGTGCCTGTGTCAGGCTGCATCCTGCTGGGGATGGCTGCTGCCATCAAGAAGTGTCATTACTATGGGGTGAGGGTGCCTGGTCTGGTCTAGGTGGGTGGTACATGCCTAAGTAATATCCACACGAATGCCAGGTCCAATCGTCTCCCAGCAGAACATTGTATTGCCACAAAATGGTCAGTGTTATTTACTTCTCCTGTCAGTGGCCATAATGTTATGCTTGATCAGTGTATATACTATGCTGTATTTAACCAAGATAAATTGTTGTCACTCCTGAAGCTTTGAAATTGAGCTGGTGTTCTAAGTGACTGCGTCTGGGTGGTTTTACACTTGCACTTTCAAAGTCAAGATATCAAACAGCCATGTCACCACCCCGACTTCTCTTCTCGTCTGTGTGTGTCTCCACGATTCTCTCGTTCCCTTAAATCTCTGTCATGACACCTTCCCATTACTGTGGCTTTGCTCACCAGATCTGCTCTAATTACTCTCAAAGATCCAGCTGCACCGCACACGAGCGTGCATGTGTGTGAGTGATTTAGTGCGCTGACTGTGCTTCATTAAGCCCAGCGAATCTTCAGAAGAAACCGACTGGAGCTCAGTGTGTTGATCTGGTTTTTCACGCTCTGTGTGTCTGAGTGTGTGTGTGTGTGTGTGGCTCATCCAGGGCCTGTGTGGCTGTGGATTAGACTCCAGGGGTCGAACTTTGATCGTAGGGTTCAGAGTGGGGTAGACAGAGGGGATGAGAGGAGAGGAGAGGAGAGGAGAGGAGAGCATGGGGTTGAACGAAGAGAACAGAGTCAACAAATATATCAGCAAATAGTGGCGAGATGTTTGGCCTCTCTCTCCACCTGTTGTCCCTAACTTTTCTTTTCCTCACTCTTCAAATTGCCTCATTATTTTCACGAAGCAGTAAAGTCAGAACAGACAGACAGGTCACGGAGCCAGGACGGCAGCCATCCACACAGCTCACATAAGCTTTCCTGCTAGAAAATTCTGTCTTATATAGCGTAAAACACACATCCTGTCCTGCTTCATGAAATGAGCCATCATATAAACATTCAGGAAGGAAAACTGTACCATTCATATTAGTCTGCAGGTTGTATTGCCAATTAGCTGCTCTGCATGTTAACTTATTACCAAATGTCACTGTTTAGATACTAGCACGGTGTAGGGGTGGAATGACTTTGGATTTTTTAAAGCCGACTAATATGTGGTGAAATTCAAGTCGACGTCGACTAGTCGATGACGCCATACATAAAAACAGTAGAAAGTAATGCTTTGCAACAATCAAATCTGTATTCTTAACCTGAATACATGTTGTAGCATCTCACACAAAGGAAGCTACGGAGGCTTTTCTTCTTCTTCTTCTTCATCTTCTGTAACCCCTTGTTCCTGTGAAGGGTTCTGCTGGAGCCTATCCCAGCTGTCACTGGGCGAGAGGCAGGGTACACCCTGGACAGGTCGCCAGTCTATCGCAGGGCTAACACAGAGAGACAGACAACCATTCACACTCACACCTACGGCCAATTTAGAATCACAAATAAACCTAACAAGCATGTCTTTGAACAGCGGGAGGAAGCCTTAGTACCCGGAGAGAACACCAGGTACTGTCATCGTAGCCCAGGTCCACAACCTACAACCACAGCATCAATGTCAACTAATAGAACACAACAGAACTGAACATAAACACATGAACTTATTAATACTGTGAGCTGCAGATATGTATTGTCTCTATAAATCTGCACTGCCAATAACGTTTAACAGTACTTCACAGCGTGTTGTAAGATAGGATAATGTAGCTGGGCTAAAAACAAATCTGGTATATCTCCGAAACCTTTTCCGTGTATAGCAGCTAAAGGTCTAATAACTTTACACAATGAAATTTACCAGCAAATTGTTGATTTGCAGCCTCGTTTTCTCTGTTACCGCAGGATGTTTAGTTAAGTTGTTAATTGACTGCCGCTGAAATGATTCGGACCGTTCTTCTGCTAGCGTTAGTGGATGCCTTTTCAGATGAGTGTGCATTGCAGTAGTACATTTGTTGTATTTCAGTACTCACTTACATAACTCTGCATGTCATCTTAAGTGTATTATTTCCACACACTTGATGAACCTCTGCTAGTTTGCTGCAATGACCCACTGGACTCCTCACCTGTCTTTTCGGAGGCATCCGTGTTGTTATTGTCACGTGATCGGCGACTAGTCGGCTTCCTTCTTAAAACGTCATGGCACAGCAGTAAAGTGACTAGTCGACTGTTCGTACAACCCGTAGTGTGGTGTGTTTTGTTGCACCAATAGTGGAAAAAAACGGCCAGGGTTGTGATGATTGTTGTAAGCTGCTTGTTTAGACCTTTTTTCACAGCAGGAACTCAAGCTGGGCGCAAGGTGCTGTAAACATTTCCAGGAATGGATACCCTTGTCCTCATAGCCCTTGTCTGCAACATCAGTTCCAGATGTGCCAAAAACTCGCCCTGCCCAGCAGTTTTTCTGTCAGAAAAAAACCACCTCAGACTTTGGTTTTCTCCTGCATACGTCCCTCAGAGTGGTCCTACATGTTTGGTTCCTGTAGTCAGATCTCTCACAAAGGCACTGACCAACCAACAAGTTCCTGCAGTGGAAAAAGGTCTTTTTGTTATCACAGTTTCCTGCTGCAGCTCAGTCTGGCATCTGCTGTCACTCATGCTGTCAAACAGTGTTACGCATTCTATAACCTTAAGCTCGGCCACAAGCAGCACCCACAACAATCAAACCTCAATCGAGCAATTAAAATTTGCCATTGCTATTGCTGCATTGCTGAAATTAGGTATGTTAGGTTTGGATCCTTTAATTAATTTGATCATCTTAAAACTCATTATAATCAGGCTGCTCGGGGGCTTAGTGAGTTAAATTTCTGTCAGGTTTTTTGGCTGACATGAGGAAAAGATAGTGAAAACTGTGCAGACCTTATATAATTCCTCATTTGGAGAAGGAATCTTTCTTTTTAGGGTTTCTTATGCATATTTTAGTTTTAGTTTAAAAGCCCTTCGGGACGGGTGTTGCAAACTAGCTTTGATTCCTGCTCCACACTTGTCCCTCTGCAAATAATCATAGAAGAGTCCCTGATTTCTCGTATCTCAATCTAAGGTCAGAGTTTTTTACTTCTAAGTTGGCCCTTTAAACCGCTCAGGAGGTTGATGGGAGAGTGGACAGACATTTACTTTAGAATTATACTGTCACTGTTGGTGTGATTGTCCCCGTCTTTACCTTTATTATTTGTTCCTTTATTTTGTGAAGGGGTGAGAAAGAGGAGACGCCACCCAGAAAAGGATTCAGACCAGAGTCAAACCACCTGCGCCAGTGGATTTGAACGCTGTAGCCTGTATCCCTGTCTGCACCTTCATCTCAACATCAGTAGACTGCTGTTAGTGTCAAAGTAGCGGTTAACAGGAAATATTACTACAGTGCACCAAAGCAACCACTGCCTTATTTGCTTTCTGCAGTTTCCTTCAGGAAATCGAAGCCCACAGCCTTCGTGCTACCACGGTGATGTAATGAGACAGTATATATGGAGAAGTTTGTTGCTCTCTTTCACCGTTTCTTGAGGTCTGTGCTGAGCCCTGGGCCCCTGGAGCTCTCCAGCAGCCAAGCTTTTCATGAATCTTCTGTTGACTGTTCATTTATTCCGTCTGATTCCACGCTAGAGATGACAACGACAGGCCGGAGAAGCCACAGGAGAAGCACATGCAGGAGCGGAGCCACCAAAACATATTCTTTTGATGTTTTATTTTTTCCAGGTGGTGGTGAGAAAACTGCAGGTGAAAGGTCAAGGAAGCACGGTTTGGAGTTTGGTGTCAGAAGGAGAAGTTCCCTCTCTGGCGTCTTGCTCTGTGCTCATCCTCAGAGGAAACACGGTAGGAAGCACAGAGCTACATGCATACTAATGTTGTGACTAAACACTTGCGCTCAGATGACATGTGCTATTTATGTTAGCAAGGACTATTAACTTCCTCCCAGGTTTGGTTTCTGTCCTGTTCTGAGCACACAAAGTCCTCGCGTTCTTGAATTGTCTCCAGGATTGTAATTCTGCCAGAGCAGCAGTTCAAATGACTCCTTCACAGTCATGGCTCATGTTCACCACGTCGGTGATGTGATTCCACCCCTTTGCTCATGCATGCACGCAGGCTGGTTCTTTTTTACACAAACACGAACAATGTGTCAACCTCACTCAGCGGGAGGTTTTTCCACATGAGGCTTCGTTTCGGGGAAGGAGAGAGAGGGAGAGAGAGAGAGAGGGGGGTGATGCAGCAGATAAGAGATGAGGACACGGCACAAACCAGCAGGAGAGAAATGAAGATTAATTAAATCTCCAGGGTTTCTCGGAAGTTTGTCGGGCACAGCCGAATATCTCATGTGCCCCCATCTGGGTCGTGGCTCTGAAGTCATCAAATGATGGACGAGGGGAAAGCGTCACCACAGGTTTTTCTAACAAACATGAATACTTACATTTGTATTAGCCCTCCCGCAAGAGCGGGGTTCATTCAATCACGTCTTTGCTTTAATCACAGAGAAGGACGCAGCCAGCAGCGAAAGAAGCAGACACAACAGAGGACAGTTTCATCAATGAGACAAAAGTGTTTACATGAAGAAAGATAGCAAGCGTTTCCAGCGTATGCGTCAGAGAGCCTTAATATCATCAGAGTGTTCTCCAAGTCCTGAAGCCCTGATCAATGGCACCAGCAGCGGCGAGGCAGTGGTTTCCATTCACCAGCACGCAATTGCATTACAGCAGGGCCTATTGCCTCATTTCAGACCCTCACATTCTATTACTTTCCACTGAACATATCTGAATAGTCAGCACTACAACTGATGCGCTCTCCTCTCTCCTCTCCTCGCCTCTCCTCTGTGCCCTCCCTCCGCCCTCTCTCCTCTTCCACTGCGCCTTTTTGATCAGCTCCTCTCCATCTTGCCGCCTTTCTCTCTCTAACTGCATCTCCGTTTCTCTCTGTCAGAGGAATGATTGACAGCTGTGAGCTTGCAGATTATTGCGTCATAATTTCCCGCTCTTGCACCCTTGAATCTTAAGCCCAAAATAAGCACCGTAGATGCGCATTTGTTCTCTCTGCGGCCTTATTTTGGTCAACTCTCATTATCTTCTAGTTAAAGTATATGCCGTGGCCGTGCATTGTTACTGATGCAACTTCCCTTTACGCTTTTCTGCCGCAGGAATCTTGTACACCACAGTTAAATATCTAGGTACAAAACTTATTTGCATGCAATATTATCCATTTTTAATACTTTTAAAAGCAAGCAAAATGGTCTTACGACAATGTTTCTGTAGGATGGGCAAAGCATGAGCCTTGCTACTCAGCCTCTAATCGTCTAGTAATCGTTATTGTTGTTGATTTGATTTAGGCATGAGGAGTGATCAGGCAGCAATATCAGGAGAAAGTTATCCCCTTTGGAATACATAATGAAGGAAATTAACTAACTCATTAACTTTATAGATCCTCTGAGCTTAACTTCGCTTTGAGGGCATATATATATATAAATTTTTTTTCCAGTTGAACACATTATGACTGAATTTTCACTTTTAGGAAGAACCATTTCTCGGGATGCTCTGTGCTTAAAAGTACACCCAGTAATCTGTTCCCAGCAGCTTGACATCACTGCCTCCCTGAAACTGATTTGCAAAACTATCTCAGTTTTGAAATATTTTTTTCAAAAATGATGTCTAAAATATTAATATTTTGAAAATCTGCTGTGTCAAGGATGTTGAAAATAAAGTGAAACACCACGTTAGCCTAATCTTGAATTTATCTTACATTCATGCAACTGCTTCTTGTTATATTTATTTTATGTAACTGTGGCACAATCTGCGCAATGGGAACTGTTGTGTATTAGCTCCACGAGATATTTTTCAAATCAACTACTGGCCCATAGCTTTACAAGGTGAGTGAATAGTTGTTCAGTTGTCATGTGAGGATAAAGAATTGTTCACATAAAATTCCTAATTGTGTTGTTGCCTCACTCTGTAGCCTGTGGGCCAGCAGCAAAGGTTACGTGACAATGTGCAAACACTACAGGCACATATTTGGGTGAACTAAATATGCAAGAGTAGCCTTACATGTCACCGCCGATAACACGGGGCATTTATCGTTCGCTGAATGGGCCATTTAAAAAACAATTGGGGGCATAAATTAACAGCACACTCCCTTCTCCAGGCAGCACTACACCACTCATTACTGGAAATGCACATAAGCAGTCTGTATAATGATACGACTGGTTGCAGAGAGGCACTTTATACGAGAGGCTCTATCTCATGTATATTGTCAGCTGAATTTAAAGAAAGAAATTATATGTATAAAGTTGAATCAATTGGAGAAAATTAAGTAGTAAGTTTTACTTTGTCCTCGTTCATGCTGTGGAGGTGGTCTTCTTGTGATGGTTACCCCTCGCTCGTCTTAGTGGACAGAGCCGCTATGCTGGACTCGTCCTCCACCCATCATCAGCAGAACGGAGGGGCTGATAAATGTGATGGCCCCGCTGTTTCCCCTTTAACCCAGTGCCCTCAGATCCAATGTGACATGCACAGTGTTGCTACGCGAGATCCGAACTGGCTCCTCACTTCACACCAATCTCCACGGCCTCGTCACAAGGGCAAACGCTGCTGTCTCCCCCAGCACTGGCGTGGAGACACAAATAATCTTGTCACTCAACACACACACACATAGATCAAAATTCCCGATTCCTTCTCACAGTGCAACCACGAGTCATCTTTGCATTTCTGTCAGTTTTCCCTGTGGACTCGCCGTCTCTTGTCCCACAATGGACACTCCTCCGCTCTCTGTCTTCTCTCTCTTTGAGGTCTCTGATTTTCAGTTGGGTAAACGGAGATGCAAATCTGTCAGAAGTTCAATGAATAAAAAAAAAGTTATTACTGACTTGGTGATTGGAGTTTGGTTAAAACTAGCTTTGATTTTTATTCATGAGCCTATGGGAGTATATATTTAAATATATATATTCTCTTCTTATTATTTCGTCTTCTTTAATTAACATTCATATTATTGCTTTTCCTTTGATGTATACATTATGACCTCTGTCTCCTCCTCCTCCTCCCAGTGTGGAGGTTTCTTTCCTTTTGTGTGTCTTGTGTGTTGAGCAGGAGTGGAGTCAGGTGGGCTTCTGCACCACATGCCCTGTTCGAGCCTTTGCATTTAAATAAGCACCTGTTAAACCTTGACTGGCTGCTTGTTGTGGCCTGCATTTGGATCAGTTACCTGCCACCCATAATATGTTTCACATATTATTTCTTTTTGCCACGTATGTGCACCGTTTTTTTAGACAACATTGGCTTTATTTTACTTCTATGCATCGGATTCCAGTCACTTTTAATAATATTGGAAAGCAAATATCATTAAGCCTAGTAATTAGTCCCAACCAGTCAGATTTGCAATGATGCTGAGGTTTTTGGATTATTTTTCAATCCAATGCAGATTTAAAGACATTAATGCACATTAATTGTCATGCTCCCTTTTTGCTCCCTCCCTCCATTACAGAGAGGGAGCGTGAAAAGTACCAGGGTTGTGAAAGAAACAAACCAAATGCAGCCATTATTAATGCCAGTAACTACACCTGTGCTTGCCACGGTGTACATGCTACGAAGATGTCTGCAGATGAAGATCTAAACTGGTGCTGTCTCATTTATAAAACGGGAATTAATAGTGGCTGGTTATTAAAAAAAGCAGTGAGTGGTATTCATATCATTCCATACCTGGAATAGCTGAAACATTAATTATTTTAATATTTAACTTTTCCGTTTGAAGCTGTAGTTACTCCCTCCCACCAGAGAGGGGCGCTGCTGCACAGTAATGACCACAAAGCCTTTTAAATGGGTTTTAATTAGCCGGCTAACTAAACGTAAAGTTAGTGGAAACAAGCTAGCACCAAGGTTGGTTCTTGTAAAAAGAAGTAAAGAAAGAAACAAACTGATGAAAATGGTGTTTTCTGCTCATACGTTGAGGACATGGATGAAGAATGACAACAGCGAGGTGATGGGAGTAACTTTACAATCAACTGAGCCTCTGGAGGTGACAGTGATGCTAGCTGACGTTAGCTCTGCTACTGACAGCTGCACGGAAACAACATCATGAACACCTTGACTCAGGTAAAGCGTCTCTTTCTGTTTATGGTGTGTTAACGAGCCTCGTTGGTTTTTATGAGCTTTGGAAGTTTGTCTCTTAATGTTTAATGTTTTCTTAATTGGTTGTCTGTTGTGACAGATGCAATCAGACATGTGGAGGAGAATAGAAAGTGTTGTGGCATGAAGGCTAGCAACAGAGTAATATAGTCTACAGTAATGTTACCGTCTAGTTTTATACATTTACTGGTTTAATCCTATGTTATATGCAAGTGTAATTTCCCATACACTATACCTTCCTCCAGCAGTGATAGTGTTTATGCATCACACTTCTGGTTTGTTTATGTTGGAAAATAGTTTGAATTTCACGTCTGGTTAAGTAAATAACACTGATTATTTAATCATCATGGCACCTGTCACTGGCCGGGATGTGTTATTCAGTAAGTGATTATATAGTCGTGGAAGTTGAGATGTTAGCAGCAGGAAAATTGGACACAAGGACTGATCTGATTGACTTTGACAAGGACCAAATTGTGATGCAGCTCTTGTGGGTTGTTCTTGGTCTGCAGCGGTCAGTGCCTTCCAAAAGTGAAACGGATTAAGTGGTGAGCTGGCAAGAGGAAGGCCGAGACGCATTGATGCACACGTGGAGCGCAGGTTGGCCTGTGTGGTTTGATCGAACAGACGAGCGACTGCAGCTCAGATTGCTAAAAAAAAGAGTTAATGCTGGTTCTGACAGAAAGGTGTCAGACCACACTGTGCACCGCTGTTTGTTCTGCTTGGGCCTGTGTAGCTGCAGATCAGTCAGGGTGCCCATGTTGAAACCTGTCCACACGTGAAGACACCTACAATGGACATGTGAGCATCATGTATTCAGTATCATGTTTCCTTTTACATCTTGTGTATAGCCAGGTGCGTGCCTGTCATTTACCTGGGAAACAACTGAATGCTATGTTGTCATTTTACATCAGTGCAACAAAGTTATACATGCCACATCTGAACAGCGCAAAAGATTTAGAAAACCACATTCACACAGTCACCAATATCCATAATCATACAGCCATGAGGGCAATAAATAAGGTGTGATTTAGAAATGATAACTACTATGCTGTTTAAAATACAATATATTGCACTTAATGATGAATCAGCAGCGTTCAAGGTAAGGTACGAATGGCTCAGGGGTAGAAGCTGTTTTTAAGTCTGTTGTTCCTGCTTTTCAAACTCCTGTATCTCCTCCCAGGGGGCAACAGTTTGTGTCCAGGGTCCGCACTCACCTTTAAAATTCTCCTTGCCCATTTGGAGACATCTTGAGCTTGCGGCGTCTGATGATTTTCTCAGCCGTTTTTATTGTTCTCTGAAATGGCACCAGGATGCTGGTTTGGTGTGAAGTGAGGAGCCAGTTCGGATCTCGCGTAGCAACACTGTGCATGTCACATTGGATCTGAGGGCACTGGGTTAAAGGGGAAACAGCGGTTCCATCACATTTGCTATAGTGACGCCCCTTTACTGTTGCCATGGTCTTCAACATTGTTCAGGTGGTTGGTGTTTTGTGTCAAAGGAGCTTCCACATAAATGCTAGGAGCCAGGTTTCCCAGAAGAGCATTACACCATGATAAAATAAAAAGCATCAATGTGGTTTTAATGTTAATGTGGTGTATTGGTGTGCTGTGTTGGCAGTCTGTGGTGAACTGATTAATTGAGAAATGTACACTACACAGATGAGCTGACAAGAAGCTAGAGATTATGTGGTTTGTCATGTTTAAACTTTAAAGTCTAAGGATAAGTACTTCCTAGTAGTATGTGGTTAGGAGCTCATTCTTCAAAGATATAATATAAATATTTATAGTGTGTGGGTGATATCAATTATTTATAGTTTTCTTTTTTTTTTTTTTTCAAGGATAGAGTTACAGGACTTAGACTTAGAAAAAATAAGTAGAAGGGAGTTGTGGTCTTTAGTGGTCTTAATACAGAGCCACAATATTAATTTGACGGATTACAAATATTGGTTGAGATGCCGTGTTTTTCATTTAAGTAGTGTATATAAATTCTCTTGGCAAAAGATCAAGCTGAAGCAGTTTCTGGATGAGCCCCAATGTTAAATGGTTTTCAGTCATGTTTTGGCCTTCATTTAAAGATTTAAACTCTCTTTGAGTTTGATTTTGTGGCATTATATTTTCGGGTTGTCCGTGCTCCTGTCTGACTCGTTCTTGTGAAATCAATATCTCAGGAACGCTTGGATGGAATTTCTTCAAATTTTGGCACAAATACTGCTGGTACCGATTAGATTTTGGTCGACTGTGGTCACTGCCGCTTCATAAAATATGTCTTTAACCCTGGAACTCAAATTGGATAATAATGATATAAAATGTCCACTTTACACTGTATTTCTACAGTATGACATGAGTCAGAACAGATATACACTGATCAGGCGTAACATTATGACCACCTTCCTAATATTGTGTAGGTCTCCCTTGTGCCTCCTAAACAGTTGTGACTCATCAGAGGATGGACATGGGTCTCCTGAGGGTGTCCTGTGGTGTCTAGCAACAGGATGTTGTTAGTGGGGGGCCTTTGGGTCCTATGGGTTGAGGTTTCCCAGCAGAACATTGCATTTTCACGAAATTGTCAGCGGTACTTCTCCTGTTAGTGGTTTTAATGTTGTGGCTGATCAGTGTATTGGTGCAAACTAATAACTGCAGCAGTGTGGTGGTGGTTGTGTTAAACCACACTGAGGACAAATTATTGGGCAGTTACTGATTTTGTTATTGTAAACTCTATTTTTGTGAATCTTGATGATTTACTGGTGGAATTATTCCTGATGATGGATGTTTTGCTGTGTATTGAGATGTGCCACTGTTACACAAGAGGGAAAACATTTTTTATGAACAGCATGTGTCAATGGGTCCTGCAGTTGGATTATATGCAGCTCTATATATTTATTGTGCAGTCGGACATAGTCAACATATTTATTGTTCAGTCGTGGTGACAATGTTTCCCCCACATGGACCAAATGGTTTTAGATCAGTGGCAGTATGTGTTTGGTGGATATAAGCAGCACTGCATTTAACCCTTAACATATTTTTCTCGTTGTTGTGTACGTCTCTGATCTGCTTCTTTAAACCTATCAGCTTCTTTCCTAGATATGTGTGCCGTGTAAAGTAATAAAGCACATGTTCCATTAAAACTATTTTTAAATCTGTAATCTTTACTTAGTAGCCATCCTGCTGAATCTCCGTACGTGCAAGTTAAAAGAGCCCAGGGAATAATTTATTTCTCTGCAAGTGGGTCACTAAGCAGCAGCGGAAGGTGAAATATTGAGATGCATGAAATCACTGGTAGCTTAAAGGTGGGATGTTGTGAGCTTAAACGAAGTGTGTGTCTACATCTGTGTGTGTGTGTGAGCTGGTGTTACATACTCTAGGTCTTTAATAAGTTAGGGCCACTAGAGCCTATGGTTTAATTAAGAGTTAGAGACAGATTTAGGCCTCAGCGGCACCATGCTGATCTTCTCCTTGGACTCATGAACACATCGCAGGAATGTCCTTGGATGTTTTATGAATCACATGCATACCTCTGAAATAAGATTTCCTGGGAAAGTGTAGAGCGAAGGAGGCCGATCCAAGAGATAAAAAAAAAAGACTGGAGGCAAAAAGAAAAAAACATGCTAAAGAATATTAGAGGAGACTGATAGATGCAAGAACGAATTGCAGAAGAGAGAGCGGGGTCAAAGGTAGGCCCGATACCACATCAGCAATCTCCTACATTCAAAGATTTCAGTTCTGGGCGTTTATGAAAGCGTAATGAGGAGAGCTGAGGGGAAAACATTCCTGTCAGGCCCGATAAACTGTAAACCAGATTTATTTATCTCGGCTGCAGGTGCAGGCCTGAGACGCGGGATATAAAATCTTTAAAATAATAAAAGTGAAAGTTGTTTTTGTTTTTTTTGTGTGTGTGTTTATGGATAATACTCTTATCTCTACTCAGAGACTTCAGGTGAATTTTTATGCTGTTCTTGCTTTGTGCTTCCCTAAAGTGATAACATTGTACATCAAAACAAGAAGAGGGAATAAACTGCAGAGCAAAGACTTTGGGACAGAGCTGAAATTAAAGCAGCTCATTTAACACCAGAACTTGAAATCCCTTATTCTCTCATGGAGCTGTGATTCAGGTATTTAGGGAGTGGATTTTTATAATGCAATTAAACATTTAAAGGGCGAAGCCTGACATTTATTTCAAATTTTCTTGCCTTTTTCTTGCAAAGATGTCTCTTAAGTTTTTGTTGAATCATGCTTGATTTCTGTTAACTCAAAGTAGCCATTTTCACCTTGCGTATAAATCACGTCTATATATCTCCAACACACACACACACACTTCTCAACACACGATGAGCTATGTGTTGTCAAAAACGTTTTTGCTGCAGGGCTTCAAAAGCATAAATCATTTTGGCTCTAAAAACAAATCTTTACATCACGTCTTTACGGCCCGAGAGCGCGGCTGCAGTGGGATGTATCTATAGGGTTCTTTCGGTCAGCTCGGAGATCAAGCTTAACATCACACGGACCGGCTAAAGAGAAAAAAACTGCTTTGATGTGAGTCGGGAATTTAGCAGCTCTTTTACTTTCAGTTTACACAAACAAAACTTCAGGCTGATTGATGCAGTCCCGCAAAGGAAGAGTTGTCTTGTGCGTGGTAGCGGTGTCATGATCAAATAACGTCTTGATCAACAGAAAATGTGACTATATTTTTCTTTATATTTGTATTATTGTAGGAAAAAAGATGGGCGCAGATTGACCCATGTTTTCAACAGCACTGCCCACATTTATTCTAGCTTTGTTCATCTTTTCAAAAGTGTTGAAGAAGCATGATTGGACTATTTGTATATGATTGGAAAGATTATAAAACACTACCCCTCTCAGTCCGACTGGAAATTCGGTCCTATCCGGCCAGTCTGTCCTGATTTTTAGGCATTTTTATTCTGATTGGGTAATTCCTGTCATCATTGGTGGAGTATCAAGGTCCATTTGAATGCAGCAACTTTAAGTATGAACTGGATTTATCTGCATTTGACCAAGTCTGTTCCTGATATTGTCAGAAATAAAACTAGGATGCTCAACAGGGCTTTGGGACCACCTGTCACACATGTCGCACATTGTGGGTACAGTATTTTATTACGATGTGTAATATATTAAAACTGCAATCATCTTGACATTTAATCAGTGCGCTCTATGCCAAAGTTTGTGCTGACAATTTCTTGATTACTTTTCAAAGTCAAACTCTCTCACTGAATCTCAGTGAAGATGGCCGTCAGGAGGAAGTAACAAACAGAGATGGCTCGGCGTCCTCGCGCACGACGCAGACAGGCCACGACCCCAATCGAAGCTTAGCGGGCTGTTCATAGCCTTGGAGAGTTTCCATTTAAAACTCACTAAACTCGCTAAGCAGTGACGGCCTTCGCTCTGAGCTACCTTTTTCCAATAAAGTGAAATTAATGCTGCAAAGTTGTTCAATCGGCGGTGCAGAGAGCAAATTTGGTTTTGCTGATGAGGCTCGCCCCGATTTTCATCCCTCATCCTCATTCCTCATCACATCTATTGACTTCGCCAGATGATTTTTCTTTCCTCAAAAAGTGGAAGAGCTCCTTGTTAGTATGCAAAGAGTACAAACGGCACACTTCTCTTTTCAGAAGTATGAAAATGAAATATTCATGACTATAGAGCTGTAATCTTTAAGAGAGAGAGATGAGGATGGAGAGGAGAACGGTTGTCATTTTGACATGAGCCTTCATCCAAATCTGCGTAGCGTCCCGGCCCTCCTTCCAGGACAGCTGCACTTTCTCCTTTCCTCACCTGTTGGCTCTTTGAACCTGAAGAACAGACGGTGAAAAAATAGCTCTTCTTATCCCTCCCCCTTTCAACCTGTCTGTCTTTTGCCGTTTCTCCCCTCCTCTCCTCCTTCCATTGTTCCTGCGACGGCTGTTACTTCAGCGCTGTTGGCGATATCTCTATGGCAGCCAGTAACAAAGACTTGGCATGAATCCAGCTGACAAACTGAAGGTGACTGAAATGCAAAACAACGTTGAAGCCACAGATTCGCTGCTTCACAGGACAACGCTTCATAGGACTATTAGTGCTTTTTATGTGGTTCAACCAGTGGACCGACGACTGAAAAATGACTTCAAACATCAAAACTGGAATATTAATTAGCTACAACAAAGAGCTTTTAAAAGTTGCCTATACTACATGAAAGTGTTCATAATGTTTAATATAGTCTTTTTGATGTGCATTGTTTAGTGTATTAACAAACATAAATCATTGATGTGTACACCGATCAACCAGAACATTAAAACCACTGACAGGAGAACTGAGTAATACTGACCATCTTGTGAGAATGCAGTGTTCTGCTGGGAAACTTTTGGACCTGGCATTTATGTGGCTGTTACTTAGACATGTAGCTCCCACCTAGACCAGACCAGGCACCCCCACCCCATAGCAATGGCACTCCTTGATGGCAGCAGCCATCCCCAGCAGGATGTAGCCTGGAGGAACATCTAAAACAGCTCAAGGTGTTGACCTGGCCTCCAATCTGTGGGATGCACTGGAACAAGCCTGATCCACATAGGCCCCTCAACCCATAGGACCCAAAGGCCCCCCACTAATCCTGTTGCCAGACACCACAGGACACCCTCAGAAGGCCCATGTCCATTTTCTGATGAGTCACAACTGTTTTTTGGAGGCACAAGGGAGACCTATTAAATATTAGGAAGGTGGTCATAATGTTATGCCTGATCAGTGTATAGTTTCAAAAAGGTTAACAAATTAGAACTCCAAATGAAATATTCTGAAACAGCCAGTTATAACTTTTGAGTCTTTTGAGTAGCTCTTGGTAAGTTTACACATTGCTCTGGTTTATTTTGGAGTTGGGGCTCAGAAATCTTGCCTGCGGCAACTGTCAGTCAACCAAGGTTGATTCACTGAAGACGTTTTGACGTGTCACGGTGAGAAAGGCACCGGTGTGAATAACAATTCTACCCTCAAATGGAACTTGTGAGGTTGTGATTACAACATGGAATGTCCTTTACACAAAATGCTCGCCTCTCCGGTGATAACATTGGTCGTGGGTTATGAGAACGCCGCGGCTAGGTATCTGTTAGCATCTAGAAACAACAGAGGCTAACAGTTTGGCAAGTCAATATAAAATTGTGAGGAAAAATCAAACCATCAAAACAATTGAAAACGCCTCCACCATTTCTGGAAACATCAGCAAGCACATCACAATGCACGAACTCTGAATCTTCAGAAAACTTCCTCTTTTAATACTCATATTGAATCTTCTCTTTAACACAGTAAACACAACCTCAGTTGAATAAAATGCAGGCATACACTTTCACATTGTTATGGTTTAGTTGGACTCATAAATAGAAGAGACTTTGCTTATGTGATTAGTAACACCTGTGCTTTTCCTGTGAAAAAGGCCTGTATAGATCATGTTTGAAATGAACACAGTTCTCTTTTGTTGTTTGCTGCTGCAGTGACACGGTGAATACTAACAGGCTGCAAAAACTGAAGGTCAGAAAAGTCGGCACAAATCGACCATGTGTGAAAACCA
Organism: Chelon labrosus; assembly: GCF_963514085.1. NCBI lineage: Eukaryota > Metazoa > Chordata > Actinopteri > Mugiliformes > Mugilidae > Chelon > Chelon labrosus. The sequence continues at coordinate 15,245,571 of NC_140348.1, forward strand.
AAAATCTAGATCATGTTTTGAACCTGCCCACGTGCTCAGTGTTAAATAGAAGCAAAGAAAGCCGTGTGAAAAAGGGTGGCGTTAAAAAACCAGTGATGGAGAAACAGCACTGAAAGGTCAGGTCAGGTTTTTACTTGATTGTTATTATTATTATTATTATTAATATTTTGACCTGCACACCTACAAAGGTGTTTTCACATGGAAGATCAGATTATAAAAATCTAATTACTTGTATTTGTGCACTGACTTACATTGTACAGTATCTCATCTGAGCCTTAATTAATGCAGTGTATTGTTAAGCTTGCTCCAAATTTGGATTCAGGTTTGAAGAAAAATATTCCCTTTGAGAAAATATTTTCATAATAACAGTTTTCCACCATGTGAATAAAAGCTTTCTTTATCCTGGAGGATTTCAACATGTTTTTGTTTTTTGGCAGTTGGCAGTATTTCTCTCTCTCGCACTCCTTCGTGATTATGAATGTGTTTATGTGCTGGTCTTTATGTGCTGTAAATGTGAGTGTATTTATCTTAGATGATTGTGAAGCCTGAGTACTCTTCGCAGAGGGTCGATGACTTATTGATTAAAAAGACTCATTTATTCAGATGAGGCATCTGGAGAGGCCTCTGGGCTTGTTTTAGTGCTGGAATCAACCACGCCTCTATTCTCCATCCCCCTCCCCGAGAAACACCTCACACATGGCGTGACGGCCGCATGGGAAACGCTGTGAGAAACGCGCAGAATAGAAGTTTTGGAAATTCAGACAAAGACAGAATAATATCCCAGTTTGGCAGACTCAAAGCCTTGATCACAGTCCCCTGTGTAATGTTCTGTTTATTACCCCTAGCATGCAAAATAAATATCACTTCTGTGTTTTTACAAATAATAAATGAGTTGTCTTCTCGTGTCTCTGCTAAGACTGCAATACTATATTCACTACTGTCTATTGGTTTTTAGAACCCAGCTGTAACAAAAAGTATAAAAAGATGGTGTTAGTTGTCCAGGATGTCCGGATGGATCGATACCCGTAAGTCTATCATTCCAACATTTTGGCTCCGAGTGAAATGTACCTCCAGCACTGGGGAAGCCAGCTTAATTATGACTTAATCGTTGTATGCATTAGGGAGCCATAACCTTTTTTTAAACAAAATGTATACAGCCACCTAGAATGGGCCGGCTGATTTATCTTTATGGTTCCTTGGATGTAACGTGGCTCCCCATGATAATAAAAGCCCCTACACATACTTGCATGCGTACTCTTAACATACTGTATATACAGGCATACACCGATCGGGCATAACATTGTGTTTGTCTCCCTTGTGCCTCCAAAACAGTTGTGACTCATCAGAGAATGGACATGGGTCTTCTGAGGGTGTCCTGTGGTGTCTGGCAACAGAATGTTGTTAGTGGGGGTCTTTGGGTCCTATGGGTTGAGGGGAGGAGCCTCTGTGGATCAGGCTTGTTCCAGAGCATCCCACAGATACGTGATCAGTTTGGGATCTAGTGAATTTGGAGGCCAGGTCAACACCTTGTGCTGTTCTTCATGTTTATTTTTTAGTTCTTCCTAAACCGTTTTTGTGTGTGTGCCTGTCTCAGGCTGCATCCTGCTGGGGATGGCTGCTGCCATCAATGTGTCATTGCATTGCTATGGGGTGGGGGTGCCTGGTCTGGTCTAGGTGGGTGGTACATGTTTAAGTAACATCTACATCAGGGGTGTCGAACTCAAACACACAGTGGGCCAAATTTAAAAACTGGGACAAAGTTGAGGGCCAGACTCGATATTTATTGAAATACAACAATTCAGCAATTCAGCTACTAACAGTCCTTGCCTTGTAGTAGCGGCAAGTTTTGTTACAGCCACGTTGGCTCGGCACAGTCTTTTACATTAATGAACAGATGATCTGCCTCCACCTGAAAGCTCCTGTTTTCTATCTTTCGTTTGGCCATTTTTGGGGGAGGTGTGGATTAAATTTGCCCAAGGTGACTGGTAGCATGAAGTTGCTAATGAATGTTAACAGAAGGCACTTGCGGGTCTTGATTGATGCACCAACAAACTAGCAAAGCATTCTGGGATTTGCAGTATTAGTGGTGCCTGCGATATATACTGGCGGGCCAGCTCTAATAGACATTTGAAATGATCTCTCGGGCCAAATGTAATTACAACACGGGCTAGATTTGGCCCGCGGGCGTGAGTTTGACATATATGATTTACATGAATGCTAGGTGCAAAAGTTTCCCAGCAGAACACTGAAATGTCACAAGATGGTCAATGTTATTTGCTTCTCCCATCAGTGGTCATAATATTGTGGCTGATGAGTGTACATTCTCATGTAAGCACACTTGCTCAAGTATGCTATTTGTTTTTATTTGTGAAATTAATGAAAGTAAAAACCATGCTGCTTGCGTTTTACTAATTTAGTTTTCGGGGACCTGGTATGCACATTAGCACGGCGTAGACAGACTTGGTTCAGAATTTGAGTTTTTATTGAAGATATGTGGGAGGTCAAAGTTTTACTCAGAAAGTTATTAATAAAACTCATTAATTCTGCTTTTTGGAACAGGTTTCTTCAGTAATCTGATAAAATGAATGTCCTCATGACTTGACAGTCCCCTTCACTGTTGCTTGTTGTGATGCCAGGTCATGATTCATTTGTGGCTGACAGACTAAATCTTTCGCTAGGCTGGGGGCTGATATAACTTGTAGACATGTGCCAGCTGGGTTGAGAATGCGTCAGATTTACTGTGCTTTTCAGCCAAGGTGTCAACGTAACCTGCATCTAATCTTCCCAGAGCCTGGGATTTGCGATGTGTTTACACAGGGTTCTCCACACGTTCCTGGAGTTAGTGAATGAGGTGTGGACTACAGGAGATAAAGTTGTCAATACTTATACATGAAATGAGAATGCACCTCATGTTGTGGAGCAATAAAATTCCTGCCACATGCTGGATGGGTCAGGGGGAAAAAAAAACAGCTGGACTGGACATCTGGTTTCAGCTGTGTTGCCCTAAGAATTCAGTTATCTCCTTCGCTGCACTACAAAGCCTTTAATCTTAGTTCTGTGCCTTTTTTTGTGCAGCGTATCTTGGTTGAGTGAGTATGCTGCGGCCTTCGTGCACCTCCAGTGTGTGATTTAAGTGTAGGTTTTCACATGTGCATGTGAAAGCTCCTGTTTTGACAGGTGCTTGAATGGGGGATTAGAGCAGGGATGAGAGTTGCATTAATCAGTCGATTCATCCTCTGCTGCTTTCCCCATCGCTCTCACTGAGTGTGCCGCACCGAGCTCTGCAAGCTATGGAGGGATGGAGAGACACTGAGATGGTGTAAATGTGGTTTCCGAGCTGTCAAATGCTTTCACAGGTCTTATTTCATAGGTGTATGTGTCGGTGTGTGGGGTTTGTTTTATCTTCAAGCACTGCTCTTTTGGAGCCCGGCTACACTTCCTAATGCACTAATGCAAGAGGCAGATGGCTCTCCCCATCTCTTTTTCTCTTCTCTTTTTATGTTTTCATCTGTTCCTCCGACTCAAGTGACTTTTATTTCCCACAACATACCACGCGGTCTGTGTGTATGTGTGTGCACGCAGGGTGCTGAGTTCATCTCACGGTCTAATTGAGATGACATTTCTGCTCTCCAAATTAAATTATTCAGCTCCTCTATTCATTTGTTCTCCTGTTCCTTTGTTCCCCGTCCACCAACTGCCTCTCTTTCTCTCCGGGCCAAAAACCTGTGCTCATAAAAGCGCTGACCCCAAAAATAGAGAAACCATAACTTGTGTCTTTATATGGGGGCTTTGTGAAGTGGCTGAAGCTCATTGTGAGCGGTGCGACCTTCAGGGAAAGTCAGAGTAATAGCAGAGGTATTAGTGGGAGAATCTTCCAGTTGTGACCAGAGGTTGAAAGCAATTGGTGAGCTTTGTTCACTACAGTACTTCCTATTATAAGGTGAAAATGAAAGGCACAGAAGATCCTTGAGAGAGGAAGAAAGTCAATGGAGTTTGCTCTACTGTCGAATAAAAGATTCTTTTTGCTTTTTTTTTTTTTATACAGAAAGGTTTTCCCACCTTTTACATTGCATGTGAAATGTTCTTCAAAAGCCTATCAAGGAAAATCTTTATTTTCAGATTTATTATTAAGCTGCGGTTGCTGTGACCTTGAGGATAAAGCGAAGCTGTATTTGTACAGTTTCTCAAATTGGCAGCAGGAGTTTAAGCCATCCATCACTGTAAACGCGTATTTTCTTTCCCTTTCCCCCTGTCTGCTTTGCGGCTTGGCTCTCGTCTCTAACCACTCATGCGTCTCTTCTCCTTGGCTTGTCTTTGATGCAAGAAGGTGTGGGACAACAAGGCAGCATGATGCTTTGATTCAAAGGATACTTCACAGCTCTGGTTGCGTCCTGCTTGCATCACAGACATACTCTTGTGGACACATTTAACCTGCTCACTCTCTCACACTGTGAACAGGCCCAGGCTATTGGAAGAGACTATGCATAACTTATCTGAGTTTCTATTTATGATGACACCTTTTCAACCTTTCATCTTAGCCTACGAGGGCAGCTGATCAGATTGTAGAGATGCCCTCTAGCTTAGATTTCTGCTAATAAATCATACATTTTCTCAGGTGTTACTGTTACGCTGCTTTCACATGCCGGAGAAAAAGTTAGACATCTGAGCCTCTATTCACACCTGTAGGTGTTGTCTGTGATTGAGTAAGGAGTACCTGTTACTAACTAGCTAAATAATACATAAATCTAAATAAAGAATGCAAACAGTAATTAAATTATTGAACATACATCGATCAGGCATAACATTATGACCACCTGTCTAGTATTGTGTAGGTCTCTCTTGTGCCTCCAAAACAGTTGTGACTCATCAGAGAATGGACATGGGCCTTCTGAGGGTGTCCTGTGTGGGGCCTTTGGGTCCTATGGGTTGAGGGGAGGGGCCTCTGTGGATCATCCCACAGATACTTGATCAGTTTGAGATCTAGTGAATTTGGAGGCCAGGTCAACACCTTGTGCTGTTCTTCATGTTTTTTGCGTTGTTGTCATTAAACCGTTTTTGTGTGTTTGTCTATATGTCAGGCTGCATCCTGCTGGGGATGGCTGCTGCGATCAACGAGTGTCATTGCTATGGGATGGGGGTGCTTGGTCCGGTCTAGGTGGATGGCACATGTCTAAGTAACATCTACATGAATGCAAGGTCCAAAAGTTTCCCAGCAGAACATTGTACTGTCACAAGATGGTCAACGTTATTTACTTCTCCTATCAGTGGTTTTAATGTTGTGGCTGATCGGTGTATGCATAGTCACCATGTGGAGTTAAGTAATTCCTCAGCCCTGTCTGGTGTCTTTATTTACCTTTTATAACCTGAAAATTTTCCCTTTCACACGCAGCAGTAACATGACGCAAGCTATAATCTGTGTGAGAGTATGTGTCTCTAAAATAACTAACTACAGGGCGGAGTTTTATAACAAATAATAAGCGCTTTCTGGTGAGTGAGAGAGACAGTTCATTATGTTACACATTCTATTTCCATTTAAGTTCCTGTGTGTGCTCAACAAACGTCGCTCTTCATGGAAAAGCGATGGCGAGACAGCAGCTGTATGTGCAATAGTCTGCTTCACCTCCAAAAGATGTAGGCTATGAGTCATTTGCATATATAGCATCGAGCTGTGATTGGATCGTGGTCACTCGAGATTTATTGTAATGCGAGGTCTGACACAGGTACTCAGAGCAGCCCTCGTGTGACTGTATCACTGAGGATCCATGTTAATACCAGGTCTGAACATGATCGGAAACTTTTTTGCTGCTGTGTTTTAGTTGTTCAGTGTCGTTCTCTTAGAAAGTCAAGGTCAAGGTTTGGCGTTCTTTTAATGTGTTCTAGTTTCCAATTATGTTATGGCCCGCTGTGTAATATGTGGGAGTTGATTTCATGAGTGGAGAATAGCGTAAATGAGAATGGATGGTGATGATGATGGAAAAACTTTTTTTGTGATTATTGCTGTTCTGTATTCAGACCAGTGTTTTGGGTCAGGTGGCTACATGCTGAAAAATATTTCTGAAAACTAGTGCACCTCTCTAATGGCCCATACAACCAATACAGGACACTTTGATTTAGAAGACCAGGGGTGGTACTCTCGTGTATTTCTGAATTAATCTTTTGATAACGGTTGATATCGGAAAGGATTTTTCATGCAGTACTGTTGTTGCTCCAGGAACCAGAGTAGAGGCTCAGTCTTTTTTTAAACTTAAACGGCAGAGTTGCAGCTCTGCCAAATTACTCATATATAGGTCAGAGACACGAGTTTGTGTTTATGTGAAGATGATTTCTGTGTCTGTCTGACTGACAGTTTTATAGGAGGCATCTCTTGCACTCTGAAGTGCATGCAGTAAACAAACATCAGTGAGGGCACGCAGCATCTCGTGTCGTGAGTCTTTTGAAATTGGTTTTCCCATTATTAAAATAATTTCCTCTGATCAAATCAGCCAGTAGATGCAGAGATGACTGATGCTGTCTACCTAGGCGAAAGAAAAACATCACCAAGAAAAGATGGAATTAAAAAATTGCAGAAACAAAGTAGAGCTGACTTCTGCAGATCAACCAAGTCTCAAGGAGTTTTAAGATCATAGACCATAAGCCTGAATATTGATTCGCCATTTGAATTTTTTATTTCATTTCAGTCACTGCATATGATTTGTACGACTAGATGTAGTGTTTTAGCCAAGAGCAGCCTTTCTAGAAGATTTCAAAAGATTACATCTGTACCCACTTATTCAGCTTATTCAGCTTGTGTTCTCACAAAAGCTCAGCAGAGGAATGTAAAGCTTTTACATCTCAAGTTCAAGTTCAGGACTCCGACATCTACAGACACAGCTTTCGTGAACTGTATCAAATAGCCGTTATTACAAGGGGGTCCCAAGATGCTCCCTTTCAACAGGAAGAAATCTCGAGCAGCTCATATGTGTTTGAGGGCGTCCGGGTGGACCTATCCTTGGATAGGAGAGGAGGAGAAGATGGTAGCAGAAGGAAGCGGATAAATTCATGCATCTGCATAACTTGTATTCTTGATACAAACAAGAGTACATGATGCAAAATGATGCATAATGCATGGGAGATTGATTTCAGTATTATTAGTATTTATTGATTAATTTCCCTTCAATGAACAAATCGACTTATCAACTAATTCCTTCAGCTCTAAATATTCTGTGTCAGCTGTGAGAAGCTGCCATGATTTAGTGTTGTATTTTACACTATAATTCAACCAGTGAGTGTATCTTTGTAGTAACGGAGCCAAGACATGGTGTAAAAGATTTAAAAAATTCAATGAAAGAAATTTAGGTGAAGTGTCAGCCACTTTATCTCCAACATGGTACAAAAACGTAATTACTAAAAATCTTTCAAATATCTATCTCCTACCCAAAAATTAATTCCTGCTCCTTTTATCCTGCCTCCTGGGAGTCGTATGCACCTCTGTGCTTACTGCTGAGTGGGTCATTCAAAGGGTCAGCTTTTTTTAATTGGATAATCCAGTCCCGAGCTAGCTGAGATTAGCAGCTACTCAAACCCAGGGAATTGGTATGATAGTGTTTGACCTGCGTGACCACATCGGGTTAAGCTTCCTCGCGCAGCAGCAGCACACAGCTGTGCCTCGGGGAAACACAGGAACTACCAGAGATGATAGAAAGAACTTTGTTCAACAGTTTCCAGTTTTAAAATGAGAGATATGAGATTTCTATTCTAATCATATAGCCGCCCTCTCGAGGTGTCAACAGTGTGTCTTGGCCTTCAAAGTTTCCCACACCGTGTGATAAACTGTCGTCTTCACGTCTGATCCTGCGGTGGAGCCTTCAACAGGAGCCGTTGAATGTGCTCATCACTTCTGCAGCCGCGTGCTAGTGTTCACAGTTTTTTCACACACCCCCTTGCGAGTGTGCCTCAGAGTCTGGCACCGCGTTAAGCCCGAGAATGTGCATGTGTTGGAGCCGTCCCCTTAATCCTTACAGCAAATAAAGGGAGGCTTACTCAGTCTGGTGCACACACACACTAGAGCAGGCAAGTGAGCACAGATGAACACACTTCACATGCACTGGCACGTGCATGTGAGGCACATGCTCACTCTTTCTGTTCATATATTTCTTTCTTCTTTCTCCCTTCCCATCTGGCTGATGTCTCCTCATCCATCCATTATTCCACCTCTTTTAGATTTTCTCTCTCTTCTGCAGCCTTTCCTTCATCCTTCTTCCAACCCTCTGTCTTTCTTCTTCCCTTCCCTCTCTCTCTCACCATCACTTACAGACTCTTACACAATCCCCGCTGCTCGCAGTGTCTGTCTTTGCCAAGCCAATCAGCGTGATGGAAATTGGCTCAAAAACACAAGGATTTCCTCCACACCCACAACAATTACCCCCAACTTTCCTGTGCAGGGCACAACAGCCGCTAGTGTCCCATAATGGGAGAGCTGCTGCTGAGCTGCCGAGGTGGGATTTACGATTCGTGATGGTGTGCTGTGCCTCTCCGACCAGCTCAGGAAACCACTGTCAGTGCTGTAAGCTGTGCTGCGGTCAAAGCTGAGCTCTCTCTGGTTCTGGTCTTTTTGTCACGGCAGCCGTCAACCGCATTAACGCCCCCGACGCCCCTCAGGTTTGGGTAGTCGCTTATATTTTAAGATCATGCTGTCGTCATTGTATCTGATCACTGATTGATCTGATCGAGCAGTGGGTGTGCTCAGCTGTCTCGTTAGGTAGACACAGCTGTGCTGTTCACATCTTTGCAGGCAGATGACTGGACATTAGACAGCAAGAGCAGACGAGACTGACCCTAATGTAGCCTGCGGATGACCGAATGTTCTCAGTTGGATTTAAGCAACTGTTCTCAAAGTCTTTCTCCTACGTCCTCGTTTCAGACAAAATAAAAAGAGTTTGAAAAACAGTTAAATTTTTTTCCCAGTCATAAGAGGAAGCACCTAATTAAAAAGGATCCAAGTATAAGTCTAGTGAAATAAAGGTCAGCACGCTCCACCCTTACATAAATCATATCCTTTCAACTTTCCTCTGGTCATTTACACCCCTACTGCTCTTTGTCCTCCCAGGATAGTTTGAGAACCACTGGATTCAAGCCTTACTTGTAACAACCCATGTGAATATTTGAATACTTTTTTCCCCCATAGTAGCCAATAAGCGATTTTGTTTTAATGGGATGCCTTAATGGCTAGATTCATATGTATGAATAACCTGTAGCAAAATTGTGAACTTGTCTGTTAATTTGGTGTCAAACCGTAGATGTGACTACTGTAACTTGCCTGTTATTAGGCTTGCTCTGATAATAAAGTAACTATGCAACATAACAGCTACAGTAAGCATCACTTTATCTGCAAAACGTGTTAAATATGTGCATATTAGAATGAATAATTTCCATAAAGTCACTCAGAAGGAAGAAGTTTAGATTGTGTCGAAGGGACGTGCCATAAATAACTAATGAAATTAAACACTCTGATTAACATCACTTTAATCAGACCAGACAGAGCTGAGTGCCAGCAGGTGATGGGGGAATGATTGATGGAGCATAGATTATGACATGTTTTTATTTCAACACGTAGACAATTGTACAATCAGAAGATTGATTAGGACTTTAATTCAAATTTGTCTCAAAATTGGGCCCCGTCACACATAAAAGCTGCCAGTTGTGTGTTTAGACCTTTGGTTATGATTTAACACTGTACAGAGCTGGACACTTTAGGCTAGAAGTTATGTGAACATTGACAATTTAAGCTGTGCTATCAAGGCTGACCTCTAGTTTTGACAAATCAAATGTGAAACTGGTACCTTGGATTCACTGGAGATAGCACAGTACTTAACACAGATTAGGTTCTGGGCTCAGACTTGTGCTTGAAGTGGAGAAATTGCCCATCTAATGGAAATTAACTACACTTTAATGAGGTTGTTGTTCATCGTTGCTTGTTACCTCATTAATATCCTGGGAACCTGTTCAAGAAGAATTATCTTGCTCCCAGCAGCATTCTGGGATTGGTACAGCACCCACAGCCCTGTGTAAGGCAGCCACTTTAAAGAATAGATGCTTCCTATGTCAAGTCAGTTTTAGTTTCAAGTGCAAAATGTTGGAGAAAGACATCACCACTAAGGATTTGGTCAAACAGCATGTTTCATAAAAACTGTCAACATGATTTCCTTTAAACAGAGAACTGATCTTTCCTTAACTTGGTTAAATTTTTTGTGAGCTTCAGCTTGCATAAAAAAAAGTTTTTGATGCCTGTTTCAAAAAGGGGAGTTATACTGCAGCTTCTGCAGTGGTTTGGATGTCATTTTACTGCACAGCCAAATTTAGATCACTGAATTTGATTTCCAGACAATTCTTCTCCTCCTTATTTCCACGAGCTGACTTTATTTGAAATGATGACTGTGCAAAAACTTGTGAACAGACCTGTGCTGCCTTGTGCATCAGATTAAAGGAGAGATTGAGGAGGTGTGCTGTGAGATCACGTCCTAGAGATAGAACGTCAGGAACCTTGTCATTACTAGACTGATACTTTACGCTAAGTTTGATAAATAGTTGTGAAATTTACATTGCTGGAAAAATAATAAGAAAATATGTGTTTTCCACTTTCTGTTTAACACTAACATATTTGCCAGGTAGCCAGATGTATTTGTAGGTGCATATAGAACAGTATTCTTCCTGAAAACAGGATTTACGTTAGTCCCCAAAATCCAGTCTTGATCTTTCTCTAGTTATTTCCGTACCTGATAAATGAAACCAACATTTAAGTGCAGTTCCTCTAATGGCCACTCGAGGGTGGCTCCAAAAGCGAGTTCGTCCCCATGGACGTCCATTTTGAAATGCCATACAGAAAATATGTTTACAGCCTTGCACAAAAATTATTTTACTCTCTTTAGCTAATTTCCCAATTCATGAAAACTTTGCAGGGTTCAATTTCCACATAACAAACCCATTTAAATTGTACCAAGGCTTGAAGTTAATATGATAATGGAGTTAATACATAATTTAAGGCGAAGCTGCTTTGAGTGACAGGTGGGTGCCTCCTCCAGGTCACCAGCTGTCTGCCTAGTGCACACTCCACTTTTTTTTTGGCCATTTTTGAATTAGCTGGGAGTTACACAGAGTCACACAGGATCTGTCCATCATTATATACTGTGAATAGTTATGTGTGAAGACAAATCAATCTTCAATGACACACTGGTCAGAAATTATTGTCCCAACACCCAAACGATCATAATAACCAAGTGCAATCTTTATGTGTCTAATGTTAACTTTAAAACCCCCAACCGCACTTTAAAGTATCAAAACCACCTAAAGACCAGAGGACTCAAACATCCATGAAATGACAAGACACATAATGCGTGACGGTTTCAAGTGTCTGTGTAACGTGTGTGTGGTAAAGTGCCTGTATAAATGAAGCATAAATAAGTGACATGTTGAAAAGTCCCATGCAGTCAGTGTTCCCAACGTGTCCCTCTAATTTGAGTCTGTCACATTTTTGAACGCATGAATAGGCTGTCAGAGGGTTGCTGCTAATGCCTTTGCCTGCAGGAATATGGGCACGAAGAAACACTGCTGTGAGTAAGTAACAGACTGTGAATGAAAGCATGCTTCTGTGAAAACCAGAGTGTGAATTTAGACTGTTTTTAATGTGTATCATGCTGGTAAATATACGGGTATCAAAGCAATAACTTGTCACTTTGTCAGAAAGGTTATAGCTGCATTGGGTTTCAAAGTGTTGGAAATGGTGTAATTTCTTCTAAGGAATAGGTGTGAAAACTCCATCTGAATGGTAATGTTTTATATCTTGACAATCACAATGCATCCACGGTTTCATTTTGCATGTTTGTACCTGCCTCAGCATTTGACTTGTGCATCTTTGCCTGCCATAATATCAGTGTTGGAGTAATGCAAAAGAACAAACCTTGAAGACAAAGTTGTATTCCTCAGTCGTCTTCATCCTTTCCCTTCCACCGGAGACTATCTCCTCCGTAGTGTTAGGTGGTATAATACCCAGCTGTGTTCTCATTTCCGATGCAGCTCTCTCTCTTTAAATCTCAGAGCCTCTGCGGTAAAAGTAGCACTGTTGTGATTAGCTGAATACACACAGTACAAACCTCCCGGTAGATTACAACTGCTGTATTTACCCCTCTGAGGGTAGAGTTTTTCCAAGCTCCCATGAGCAATAAACAAAGGAACTGAGAGAGAAGTTGGATTTATTAGACAAATAATCAAAACTACTTAACTCTGAAAAGTTCCGTCTCAGCTTGAAGCTCATGTAGAATTGTTTTCTTATATTCCACTAAAATCCAATATAAACTGCCTATAGACATAAGACTTGGGTTTGTTTTCCTCGTTGCTATGATTTGCAACTGCATCAAAATCTTTTAGAGAAAGTAGTCCGAGTCTGAAGCAGTTATTTTGTTTTAGCTAAAGGCTCTCATTGCTACATATGCTTTGCTTACAGCACTATTGATGAGTCAATAGCCGTTAGAAGGGTAGAAGATGTTTTAAGGAAACACATGCAGTTAAGGAAACACATGCAGGCCAATATGTATCCCTCGACAAGAAAACTGCAACAAAATGAAGTAAACATCGTACAAAAGATGTGCATGTTCTGTTTGTGCTTTTATCCGGCACATAATAATACTAAACAACAGGGGTGATTTATTCAGAGATCAGTATCAGGCCGATCCAGGCGTTTTTAATATGATCGGATTGGATCGGTATCGGGCTTCAGCCTAGCCTGATCTTTTGTAGTTATTTATTTTCTGCCATAAACCAAAAATACGTCCCTGTAGCGTAAAAACGTCTTCTTCCTCTTCTGTGTTAGTGGCGGTTGGCTAGCGTCAAAGCTGCCAAATAAGAAGATGACACAAAATATGTTGCCTGTTTATCCTTCTTTGGAAATATGACCCATTTCCTAATTGTGTGAAGTTGTGTGACCAGGTTTGGCTCCACATGTGTGAGCTGCATAATCCTGTTGCTGTAGCCTGATAGGGTGATTGTGCAGATGAAGATCCAATTTCCACTTCTTGTAATGAGTGTCTTGGTGGCGACTTGTGCTCTTCAGGCAATGCACAAGAGTCTGGCTCTATATATCTGAACACAAAGCTAAACTCCAAATCTGCAGCTGGTGGCTTATAAGATGCTGCATCCTTGTTTTTCTACTTTCGTTTGGGTCTTTTCCCAAATGGGGGAAAAAAACTCTTCAATACATTCTTGTAAACATTGCATATTTTGTAACTGAAATGAACATGTTTGCATTATTTATCAAATTATTTCATGTGTTTCCTTCCTATATTATTTATTTTCAAGGCTGTGAATGAATAGAGGCAGTATGTATTGCTTTCAGCTGGCTTTTAGTTTAATGCAGGGGGAGTAGATGGTAGACAGATGCCTGCAATTTATTTCGGGAGAGCTTTTCTTTTAGTCTGAGTCTTGTGTGCAGCTCTGGGTACGCAGTATCTGAGCTCTTGGCGACTGTCGCAACAAATTCAAGTGAAAGTGAAAGCTTTCTCTTCTATGTCTTTCCCAATTTTGCTCGTGTTTAGTTTGTCCTTGTGCTCATCTATGCTTCTGCCTGCTCCGATTATGTGTAAAATGACCATACATGGCTTCTGAGAGAAAGTGTTCACTAGAATGAACACTGCATATGCTGCATAGTAAGCAGCAAGCTCATAGCATGCGAAAAAAAACTGCTTTTGTCGAATTGTTTTAGTGACACATCTCGGTGTGCTCATTGCTTGGTACACAGAGAAGCACTACATCAGAGAAGAAGAAGCGGAGCACAGATTGAGCCTGAAATTCAGCAGAATGTTTCTTTGTATTTTAATCCCCTTGACGTTTCATATCTACTGACTCAAAGTGTTGGTCAGACTTTGGTCATCTGTCTTGAACACCACAAGATCAAGAGGCCTCAGAGAGACGGCGGTTTCACAATGATTCAGCCCGTCTTTGCTTCTCCAAGTGCTCACATCTATTTTGTATCAATAGCCTTGGCTAGCTTTAGTCACGAGTCACTGCCTATTCTCAGTTTAGCCATTTCTCTCGAGTCTTGGTTTGGGCGGCATATTACAGGGTTTGATTCAGACATGCATGTTTGAGATGGCTTTTGTAGCCTGAACGCAATTTAAACATAGCGGCTGTGCCTCCCCCAGTTGTGCGGCCAACTGTGGACTTCCTGTCTTCAAACTGTGTACATGATAGAAAAACAATGGAGCATGAACACTGAAATTTACTTCCAGAAACCACTGATACCTATATATTAATATGGAAATGCACGTGATTGAAATTATGATGCAAATGATAGCTGCTTAACAACCTGGTAGATTTGAATAATTAGGCAATTGACTATTTATTTGTATGTCACAGCAGGGTGAGCACTGTTGGATGTATTGAAATAATTACTGAGTGAATTCCATTTAGCTGCTCTGGCTTGACTTGTGGCTCACTTGTAGAGGACTGAGCCATCGATCATTGTCATACCCAACAACATATGACTAGATCAAAATGCTCGTCATTAGAAAAGACCTATTAAACATAAATAATCCAATTATAGAGTCATTAATTGCAATCATATCGTGGGTAATGTACCGAATGACTACCAACGCTGATGTCTTCGTTCCAAAGTTTAATTAATTAATTTTAGTGCTTTTTTTAATTGAATCTTATGACTTCAGTAAAAACATACAAACCGTGGTAGAGACAAATGTGAAACAAACCACAAACTAACAACAAAATAACAGATTCCTCTACATATGGGCTCATGAGTTCTATGAATTTGATTGATGTGCCAAATAACAATAATTTGTGTATTAGATGTCAGACAACTGCCTGGTAAATGTACTCTACTGTATATAGGTATATTGTGGTAAGTTACATTAATATCTTGTTAACTTTGTTGTTTTTTCACCTATTTTCCTTTATTTCCTTTCCTTCCTTCAATTTCTAATTGAATCCAAAAAAACTGTTGTAAATTAGACTTTTTAACAGTGGCTCTTGCCAGATCTCTCAGGAAGGGCAGTGCTGGCAAAGTCGCTATGTTGGCTATGGTGACCTGTCCAATAGGTAAATTAACTGTGGGCCTTATTAGACAATGTCAGCCTGGAAGCCAACCCAATTTCCCCCATCCACAAAAATTTTGTTATAGAAAGTTGGTCTGGATTCGCACTATTGGGAACTGATTATGCAACGGCAAAGATCTGCTGGGCTAATGAAATTGTTTGGGTGGGCTTTATGAGGGACAGATGAGTAACAGCACTGAAGTCATACAAGTCATCTGAGCCAAGTAGAACTGAATTCAAAATAGCTGTGATTACTATCTAATTGTGTGCAGACGTATTTTTCTCTTATTGGTTGATACCAATCACTAAAAACCAGTGGTTTCATTGGTTAAAGTCACCCTAGCAATAACACTAATACCTGCTAGATGGTTGTCATTCATCATTTCAGCACCTTAAGTAAAGGCAACTTTAGTATTAATGAAAAATAAACCGACTCCTCACGTCGACATCATGTGCATTTAATTTTCAGGTGCAGCAAATCCAAAGCATTGGGGTTGATTATGTACAATTAATTAAAACATCTAGAATTTAATACATAATTATACATTAAGGGAAATCACATAACATTCAAATTACACTGTTCACATATTTTGACATTTTGGTCGTCTCTCTTTCAGTGCAGCTAAATCATCTGTTGCCTTCTCACTGGAAAGAGGCATGTTCTTGACATGCACCATCTTCTGTTGAAAGCGTGACCAGTGCATTCAAATGTTTCTGACCCACCGTGTTATATATGACAAAAGCACATTAGCGCAGGCCCTACCGGAGCTCATTCAGATTGCATTGCAGCATCTGCATCAGCATGCAGCAGTTAAAAAAAATACCTTAATAGCAATCTGGTTCAATTTGTGGCCATTTTGAAATCTCCTCAAAGGCAGCAAGCTTGACACTGATTGGACTAAATTCAGAGGCACACAGACAATCTCCAACTGTGACAGTCACTACCTGCTAGCCAAACGTTGTAAATGAATGTGGTAGAAAAATAATCCCTTCCTGCCTCCCTTTGACGGGAAGTAGCCCCATTGCTCCAATGGAGAAACCACCCATGCTTATTATTGATTATCATGATACTGTGTTCCACATAATATATACGAATCTCCCAAAACCTTAAACCAAAGCCAAGGTTCCACAGCTGGTAAAAAAAAACACCTGGACGCTTGGAGCTTAGGTGTGAAGCACTCCTTTCATTTTTTCAGTTTGACTCACTCCCCGCGCTGTCAGATTAATCTTCGTCTGTTTAAGCAGTGTAGCATCATTAATGATAGGTGGTATTATGCGACATGCTCGGAGATGAATGAGGGTGTTTGCCTCGGCTATTACTCCCTCTGTTAGAGCGAAGCAGCATGAGTACCTCGCAGCAGCTCATCTAGATCAGTCTAAAATTTGCCACAGGCAGGCGGGACCAAGGTCACTGAAGCATTGCCATCACATTCACATACTGTGTGCTATATATATATGTATGTGTAAGAGCTGAGGTCAGTTGTAACTGTGTTGGAGTTCTATAAACATGACTTTGTAGGTGGATAAAAGTTATCCCTTACTAATGTGCTAATAACAGAGTAATCCGTGTGTTTTTACATGCATGTGTGATGAGCAAAGACTTGTCCTTGTATTTCGCAGTTGCTAGCGTCGTTTCTGGGATATCTGAGCCTGGTGTCAGTGCCTATTTATTCCTCTTATTGATCTACTCCTCGTCCTCTCTCGCACATACTCGCTCCCACACGACGTATTTCCCTCAGGGGGTTTGCTGCTCCTTCTTGACCTTCGTAGAGCTCCCAAGTCTCTCTTCCTTTCTCTCTCACCCGTGCTTAGTGTGTGTGCCGGTGTGGAGCTGAGGGAGCAGTCCACTAATAGAAAGTCTATTGACTGGGCCAGTCACTCATTGCTGCTATAATAGCTGCCGGAGCCCTCTGGACGGCAGTCGATAAAAGCGGCTTGTCTCTGTTCACTGGTGAGAGGCCTTTGTCAGCACTGGAAGAAAATTAAATGTTTGATCGACCCCCTTAAGATGCATTTTATGGCGTGTACGTGTGTGTGCGTTAGCATGTATGAGAGCCATATGTCCGTAAATGAAAGGAAAATGGAAAGCGGGTCTGACACTGCGGCAGTAAATCCTCTTTTGATTGTCTGCCTCAGTGTGTTTGTGTGTCCCGGGGTACCAGAGAGACCACTGATTCTCAGTAACCTTGTTTTTCTGTATGCCTGGAATGCAAAGAGCTGGCATCGCTGTTTGTTGCTGCAAACAAACAAACTCATGCCAAGTCTCCACAAACAGCTTTTGGCGTCTGTAATTTAATCTTAATGAGTACAAAGTGTCAACAAATTGAACAAGGTTAAAAATGGACAGTGTGAACGGGCTTAATATCTAACCTCGATACGTTTTAGGCTCTGAATAATAAGCTCTACCAAGAGGTGGCATCAAATTATGGTCAAACTTATTGACAAGGTTTTAGGAACACGTTTTATTGCACGTTTTAAATTACTTTTATTTTCTACACGCAGCTGATTATCCTTAGACATTGAACTGAGAACATTCGTATTTCTAAAATTAGATGTTTCTGCTACTGAAAAATATTTATTGCTTATTTACTGAACAGCTGGAATTAAGTTACCGTCAGGCTCTATTTTCTCTCCAGAGACACGTGGTAATGGCTGCCCTTTTACGAAACAGCCTCACGGGCGGCCTCTTATACCCATAATGCCAACATGCACCTCATTAGAAGAGTCCTTAAGGTAGCTCTGGGGGGACGGTGAGGAGGTTGTGTGATTGACAGCTCTGGCATTCAGACCTAGGAGTGTGGCAACAGCGCAGCAAGGTCACTGTCAGGGGAGAATAAATATGGAGGGACCTCCTGGCCTTTATAAAATCCGTGGCACATTGTCAACCACCTCAGTCATATCCACACACACTCACACTGCGTCCACCAAAGACCACAGGGTGAAGGACGGTGGTGAGACGAAGGTATGCGGGTGTGGATGTGTTGGTGACGTTTTTCTGGGCCACGCAGTCATCAATGGACGGGTCCATTCTTAGCAAAGCATGGCAGCATGGGGGAGCTAATGCGGATATCTCTCTACAAACCTCTGACACCTGACCTGGTCATTGCTGAGCCGCTAAGCCAAAGTCACCACGTCTGAGATTTCGAACGTGTCGAGCAGCACTTCTGTTGCGTCAAATCCTTTTGTCAAATTTAGTGTCTTTGTCAGCGCTGAACGTTGTGTACCTTTTCAAAAGTGGTCTCTGTCAACGCTTAAGCTGCCATCTTTGTCAGGAAAGTTGATCACAGCTGTGAGGGAAACATGCTGCTAATTCTGTCCCACGTTTAAGCCCGCGGCAGAAGAGGAGGGAGAGCGGCTAATATGATTATAGCTAATTTCTGCCAAACTGCTGGTAATGTGGCTGAGGAAGAAAAACGCGTCCAAATGCATGACGCAAACATTCGCACACCCTGCGTATATCCATGCGCACACACACACACACACGCATGCCGAATGCAGGAAGATGGGCAACTGCTGATTGAATTAAGTTAAAATTACCTGGGAACTTTGTGAAAGTTGTGCTGTCTCCCTTCAGGCGACAATCCGATTAACTTCATTACCATACCTGGCTCGGAACTCCGGTGCTGGAAAGGGAGGCACGCTGACACAGAAATAGACAATGTATGGACGTATGTGGGGGGTAGCGGTGGTTGGCGGGAAGGGGGTAAAATTGGGATGAGGCAGCAGCCAGATGGAGAGGTGACGGTGAGGGGAGGGAGGAGGAGGTAAGGGCTGCGCTGAGTGATATCTGCAGTGTGCAGGGTGTGAAGCGTGTCATCTGTCATCTAATAGAAAACCTGTGTGTGTGGCCGAAACGGAAAACCGAAAAACACGCTTTCCTTTCCCATCCCGTGCTCGCTCTCTGCTGCCGTTTGCACCCGCAGGGGCAACTGGCGCAATCACAAGCATTCCCTCCGCTCTCCCCGTCCGTTTCGCCCGCCTCTGCGTCTCTCCCGTACCGCTCTGTCACCTGTCACATATGCAGTTGTGATGCAGTTTTCCACAACTGTGTGAGCAGAATCTTAAGCGGGCTGTGACTGAGTTGTTGATTGGAGCCTGTGTCTGTGACAGAGTTGTTTAATGCAGATTTTCAGACGGAGTAACGAGCCTATCGTTTAATTTTCAGATGAATGCATCTGTTTGCTGCTTGTTGGCAAACAGTTATCGTTAAATGAAATGCCTGATTGGCAAAATATGTTTGCAATTAGTCCTTTATATGCTGGAAAAAAAAGGATGTAATCACATAAGCACGCTGTCCTTGATGAACTGTTTCGGAACAAATACAATATTAAAACAACTGCATTAACATTGTCTCACCGGAGAGTTTAAAATCAGTCACATGTGTGATTCAATCCAATTTGATGTTACTGCAGCTGTTGCTCAAGGTCACAGTGACCTTGTTATGGCTTTGACAGTGAGGTAACCTGAATGCCTTTAAGCTGACGTGTTCATATTTAGTCTTTTCTAAATCTAGAAGATCTTTTTATTTAGAAAGACAGCACCTGTCACTGAGCGTGAGTGTGTGTGCACTGACCCGATGACTGCGGTGTGAATTCCAGTTCATGAACAGCGTGTTTTCTTTCACATCCGCTCTCATTGTCTGGAAAGTTTTAAAGGATATTCTTTGCAAACTTTCCGAGGCGATTTCTTGCTTAAAGACGTGACTTTCATTTGGATTCCTTCCCTTCCTTGTTTTGTTATGTCGTGAAGAAGTGACTCACATGTGCAAACTGTCAACTGCCTTCGCGCAGACGCCGAAACAGCCGTGGATTTTAGGACATGGTGACATCATCC
Source organism: Chelon labrosus (assembly GCF_963514085.1). Lineage (NCBI taxonomy): Eukaryota > Metazoa > Chordata > Actinopteri > Mugiliformes > Mugilidae > Chelon > Chelon labrosus. Next base: position 15,265,478 of record NC_140348.1, read on the forward strand.
GCCTGAGGGATCTGAGATATATTAGCAGACTATTCAAACCCTTGCAAGGTTTTTCATCCCGCAGTGATAGCAAGGTCAGCCGCCCCCTGGTTTGTGACCTAAAAGATTATACATCACCCCCCTCACGAGGAGCTCAGCGTAGTTAACTCTCCAGCCTTTTACATTTACAAGCACAAAAGATGTGTCTGTTTGCCGTGCAGTCACTTCCCACTTTTTCCTCCTCTAATGAAGGCTAAGTGCATTTTAGTGTTCTAATGGCTTTGCATTATACTCCATCTCATCTGGTTCACTTATACAGCAGCGCCTGATTAAGGCCAAGACCCGGAGATATTCTATTCAAGAGGAGGATGGTAATGCATCGCTAGAAAGAGAGTAGGGTTCATACATTTCACTGTTTAATTATTCATTTCATGCAAGTTTTAAAGCCGTACATACATGAACCATATAGTAAGGGGCTGAGTCTCTCTAAGGATTTATACATCGAATCTGTTATGGACATTATAGTACGCTCCAGAGAAAGCTTTTAAGGTAGGTTGTGCTGACTGGCAATCAGACTGACAAAGACAGATATTAAGGAACGATCACAGTTAATCAGCACAAGTGACTCTGCTCCTTGATTTGATGCAACCTGTTTCCTTTTCCATCTTCCAATCCCGAGAAGTGCACAAACCCCATGTGTCCATTCTCTTCGTGCTCGCTCACCAGAGCTCTACACGCCAGTGTTTATCGTATCGGTTGCTGTGTGTCTGCTTTTGTGTCTGCTATCTTTACGCGCCAGGTTTTGCTTCCCGAAGCCTGAAAGTCGCCTGACAGAATCATTTTTTAAATTATTTTTGCACTGTGGTACAATTTATTACTTTTTCTTTTACGTGTGTAGTCTAACTAGTAAGACATAGACTGAGGAGAAGAAGGGGTTGAGTCTCCTTGAGCCTCCTCTCAGTCTCCTGCCTGGCTCCCCTTCTCTGTCGTTAAAGTCTACTTTTTGAATGCAGCCAAATTCAAAATATAATTGACATCTGCACTTTTTTTCCCCTGTTACAGTGAATACAAGTTAATGAGAGCAGCCGAGCTATGGGATCTGGATATTTAAAATGAGTGATGACAGGCTGCACATCAGCTATTTCTAGTAATGACAGTATGATAATGCAGACAATTCCCCAGTCCTTGTTCATTGTTGCTGCAGTCATAGCAGAACTGTACCAGAGCCAGTGACACTTCTCTGTGTTGGCTCTGTATGCACATTTGAGTTGAAGTATAGACTTTCAGCTTAAGTCTTTTTTCACTTTGGCTACATTTTAATAGAGATAGCGGTGAAGTATTTAGGTTGTGGGTAATTGAATCTCCCTATTTCAGAACATTGAAATGTATTTAATTTAAATTTAAATTCAAGAAAGTAATCACTACTGATCCAGAACGTGGAAGTGATTGTGTTTATATGCACAACAGCACAACAGTAACCCAGAAGTTGCCGGAGTCAAATTCCTTGTATGTGTACATACTTGGCCATTAAAGCTGATTCTGATTCTGATTCTGATCAGTTAAGGCTCATCCCAGATTTTAACAAGACAAGGTGTTGACATGAAACACAGAGAAATCTGGTTATTCATGTCCCATTTTATTACCACACTATGTTTATACAATGTAATCTTACAACACAATCTGGCAATAAATGAATGAAAAACACTGAGAATGTATATATACACACAGATCAGGCATAACATTATGACCACCTTTCTAATATTATGTAGGTCTCCCTTGTGCCTCCACAACAGTTGTGACTCTTCTGAGAATAGACATGGGCCTTCTGAGGGTGTCCTGTGGTGTCTGGCAACAGAATGTTGTTAGTGGGGTCCTTTAGGTCCTATGGATTGAGGGGAGGGGCCTCTGTGGATCATCCCACAGATACTTGATCAGTTTGGGATCTAGTGAATTTGAAGACCAGGTCAACACCTTGTGCTGTTTCTCATGTTTTTTTTAGTTGTTCCTAAACTGTTTTTGTGTGTGTGCCTGTGTCAGGCTGCATCCTTCTGGGGATGGCTGCTGCCATCAAGGATTGCTATGAGGTGGGGGTGCCTGGTCTGGTCTAGGTGGGTGCTACATGTCTCAGTAACATCCACATGAATGCCAGGTCCAAAAGATTTCCAGCAGAACACTGAATTATCACAAGATGGTCAATGTTATTTACTTCTACTGTCGGTGGTTTTAATATTTTGGCTGATTGGTGTATGTGCTAATGTTAGCTTAGACTTAGACTTATTTGGATTTGATTTGTGTCGACACCACCAACAAGACCTGTCATACGACCATATGTGCTACAGTGTCCTGTAGCCTGATAACCACAGATTTGATCTGCATTTTGATGCTTTTTTTTTAACCATCTTAACTGCCAAGTATACTTAATTCTTTCATTATTGAAAGATAGATCAGTTTCTTTATTCCTCCTGAAGTGAGACACGTTTGTTGCCGCCATTGTCACATTGTCACTTGGCTGATGCTGCACCTGCATATTAAGAAACCCAGGATAAAATGCATACATACAACAGTTATCCTGGTTTCTTTTGGTGTACTTCAGCTGACATAACTGGGTTTCTCAAAACCAGGATAAAGGCTTGTCCTAGTTTCTGAAATCGGGATATGATGTTTATATGGGCAAATACACAAGTAGGATACTTCAGAAGCCGATTCATAGCTGTGTTACTCAATTCCATGTAAACGCAGCCAACGAATGAACAGCAGATTTACTCTCTTGCTAAAGCCTGGTTTATACTCCTGCAACGGATCTGAACAGAGCTAAGTCGTTAAGCAGTTATACTTGTCTGCTGGTGTGTCGGCATCGTTTTGCAACTGCGCCACTAAAACTCTTGTCAGTGGCTAGTCTGCTGAGTTTTGCTGTATACTTCACACAACAGCAATTGGAACTGAGCAGCTCAGGTTGGAGTTGAAGTTGCTAAACGTTACTTTTACCGAAATTACTGCAAACTGAAGAGATAGAAGAAGTCTGAGTAGATGGTGTGTAGGAGGCAGAAAGAGGATGAATTTCCTGTGGTCAATGCAATTCGGACCAATCACAGTTGTTGACATCAGTGTTGCTGCAACGTTTCATTTCTGGTGTGGTGCTTGCAGTGCACGGCCTATGTTGTAGTCTGAGGTACGGCTTACCTATGGTGTAGAAGTGATGCGCGTCCATAAATCAGCTTTGAATTGCTCTGTCAGGCCTGCAGCTTTCTTCTTGTTTTTTTTTTAGTGTTTTTATTAACTCTGGTCCTCAGTTAAACGCATACTGCGTTTGAGGTCAAGAATATATATTGCAGTTGAGCCATAAAGAGTCCTTGGTTGCTTTGGTTTTATGTCTAGAATTACTGTACTGTTACATTAAATTTTACATTAACAGAAAACGGTAGAATAAAATTGACTAAGTGTATGAAAAGATCTGCAACTGTCAGCACACTCAACTGCTATCAAAGCTGAAAAGTCGACACTTTACCTCAGAGTTATTCCTTAATGTCAGATGTAATGTGCTGCAGTACAAAAAGCCAAAACAACAGAAAATGTCACTGTCCAACTACTTACTGACAGCACTGCTGCACTTTGAGAAAAGCGTTTTGCATATCTTTCTTTTACAAGAAGCCCTTTACATTCTCGGCCTGATGGACCCCCCCCTCCCTCCCTCCCTCTTTCTCTCACGCACTCGCATTATGCTGATACACTAAGAAAGACTGGAGCCTTGTTCTGTTTCTGTGCACACCTATTATTTGATCTGTGTTCAGGATCGTGAGGTAATTTTCTGCTCAGCTGAAACTCTTAATTGAAACAGCGAATTTCTTGGTGTTTTTGCTCAAGGATTATTTTTCCCCCTCTCATTTTCATTAGGTTCATTAGGTAGAGCGTAAAAACGTGGACATACCGTGACATCAGCCATATGTTTCTGAGTTATTTTGAAGTTTTGTTTTTGTCACAGTTTCGCAGCACGATAAAATTCTAACTGAATTTGTTAGTATTTAGTCCATGGAAATTGACTAAATTAAGTGTACCTTTGAGCGGCTCCTGGACGCGGCGATGACTGACGGTACTCTCCCACAATGCAATTAAGACTGGAAAGGGAGCAGCTGCTTTCAGCCAGAAGATTAAGACAAATTGCACACAGTAGTGAGGCAGCTCCAGAAAGATTAGGGACTCAGACATTATGTCTCAGAAAAGCGTTTTCTAAGTCGGAGAAACGGCACATTTTCCATAGTCACAGTTTCGTAGGAGCACATTATATTTGTTTAAGGTGTAATAATTGGGAAGAAACATACATTTTTCTCCATAGTAACGTCTAAAACAAATTGAACTGAATAGTATAGTCTGGATACACAGCCTGGCTGCCATCTTGGCAGAAAGACGAAGAAAGCAAAGTGAAGCTGAAGAACATTGTCAGTCAAAACAAAAAAATCCCCCAAACAAAGTTGCTTTTAAGCCGTATTACTGGTTATTGATTTATTTATTCATTACAAATGGATATGAACGGATGGTTGGTTGACAGGGAAACAGAGCACCAGAATAACTGCCTGTTAGCTTTGACAACCTAATTTCAGCTGCAGACAGGCTGCCTCTGCTTGTGTGTAGGGGTGTGTGTGCATGCTGGTTACAGATTTAGATCCCTGGTTTGGGGTGCGCTGTGCAAGCTGGGAGCAGGATGTTGAGATGACAGCAGTCGCAGGGGGCGGGGGACGGAACCATCAGATGTAGCCGTCAGCTGACAGACAGACTTATTGCACTGTCTGTCCCCCTCCTGAGTCGAGGCCCAGATACATACAGTATTAGGCCAAATGCTGCCTCACTGGCCCAGTTTATGCATAACCTAGTTTGGAAGAGTGTAGGTATTGTGGGACATCCCTGAAACGTTCAGTCCCTTCGGTATAATGTGACAACACTGACCAAGTATATTAGTTTAATAGTTTTTTGTGGATGGTGCCTTTATGTACATTTTTTAACAGATGTCTGCCTGTCTGCAGTTTGCCAGGATGCTACAATTTATTTAAATTGAACGCCTTCCTTTAAAACAAGATTGATCAGTCATAAAAGTCTCCCTGGTGGTGAAATAGATTTTAGATGGAGCGTGCATCTTGTAATGAATTTTTTAGGGCGGCATGCACGCTGCATATGCCATTTGCCAAAATGCTCGCATAAATCTGTCACACGAACTCATGCGCACACACAGACAAACAGGTTTACATATATACATAAATATGCAAAAAAACAACAGACACCTGTATCTGCTCGCACATGCACCGGCATCTGCTCGGGATGCTGGTGCACATTAACGCTGGTGGAGCACAAACGTGCTGGCGGCGCATTTAGGGGCTGAAACGGTGAATGTGTCAGATCAGTGTTTTAATTAAAGCGTCTCTGGCCAGCCGCAGAGCAGGAACAGCAAAAAGCTTTTACTGAAGGAGCATTTGGCGCTTGGCAAAGCATCCTCATTTGAAAAACAGCAAGAGACAGATTTGGATTACTACAGCAGCCAAAACAATGTCTCTGCCTGACTGGAGCCACAGCCAGTGTTGTTTTAGCTTAAAACGAGGTTAAAAATACAGAGGTCATCTGTCAGGGTGACTTCTGATATAATTTCATTATTATGTAACAAATGGCCTTGGTGACAGAAGAGGATGGGGAAACAAATTTAAAACAGGGGCGCCAGTATAAACAGCAAAATCAGTATTGCTTTTTTTGCTAGACGTTAAAGTGTCCTTGAACGCAGCACAGCATTATTATTAGAGCCGTTCAAACTATTTGCTCTTCAGTCCAGTCTTACATTTTGTTATTCTTAGATGATTTTTTTCCACCTATCCTCTCAGATGTTTAAAGATTTCAGTTTGATTTCAGTTTAATAATTGTAATACTAATGTGTTTGACTAATAGATGCTGATTTTCTGTGGTCCTTACTGAAATATTTTGGATAGGATGGATTGGCATGAAATTTTCTACGGGCATTCATTGTCCATAGAGGTTATAAACGGTAATATCTTTGACGATCTACTGATTTTTCATCTTGTTCCAAAAATCTGTCAAAATCTAAATTTGTCCAACGCATCAGTTCACGACTAAATAGCTGTAAAGCTAATTTTGTTCCCATTAGCCTCAGATGTCCTTCATATCTTATATATCTGATTTAGAACTGTTAGCATGCTAACAGGCTAAGTTAAGGTGCTGAACATAGTGATCATCAGTAGAATAACATTTATGGTTTTGTTGCATAACTGTTTTTGAGTGTCATTGCAGAATGCTTGTGCTGAATGAGATTGATACCCAATTATTGTTAAATTTCTTTAAATTCTGATAACAATTAAAAACTTACCTGCAGTTTGTATCTTGTTTATTTCTAAGCGATATTATGTTTGTAGTAAGATTACCATGCATGTAGTTTTATATGGTTTAATCCGTGACAGACCCAGATGTGCACATTTAGTTTTTTTGTTTTTCCGTGCATGCCTGGTTTGTTCTCCTCACCTGATCCAGCTGCCTTGACCTTTAAAAGGACAGTTATTTTTGTGTCATGTCTAAGGTCAGCCTGTAGCCCTGGAAGAATAAATCAGACTGGACGGATGGAGGTGGTGGGGGGTGGGGATCTCTCCAGATATCTTAGATTGCTGCAATATAACATCACATCTCTGTCTTCAATAATTAACACAGTCTCATTATATGTGTTGTTGATTCAGATGCATTCAGTGCTGCCTCTGTGTCCTGCTGCTTATGTTGCCCGTCAGCCCGTGATGCACTGTCTCAGATGCCAGCATGGGCTGTGGGGTCAATACTGCGCTGGCAACAATGATTTTTGACAGGGAAGCTCTGACGGGCTCTAACAATGAACAGCCCGCTGCATGGAGCGGAGCGACGGCGTGGAAATTTGTTGCTACCGGGCTGTTTGGGGTCACATCGCCAGCTCTGACAGCTAGATGGGAGCATGCAGACACAGCATGTGACAGGGGGAAGTGAGAGACATTTTTTTTTGGTATGTGAAAGAATGCATTGGAATAATATGGTTGTGTCTCATGTAAAAATCTAAAAAGATAGAAAATTACCTCCTATTGTCTGTTCTTTGTGGTTATTGAAAAAGGTTTTAATAATAAATATCACTCTTTGTGCACCTACTGACACTGCAACCTGTCCCATCAGGCAGGAATTGTTATTACTTTACTAAATGGAAATGAATCAAAGAGAAATTCAGCTAGCGTTGTTTCTCCCCTGAAAACCTTTTAGTTCATATAGTGAGGAGGACGACTCAGTTACTGCACACTCACAAACGGTGCAAAGTAATGAAATCACTCTGCTATCTCCCCTATAAGACATTTTGCTTTGTGTGACCCCCCGTGCCACGTATCTCCTTTCAAATGTCAGCCGAAGACGTATCTCCATCTTGACATTTTCAACAAATGCTTCTCGTAATGATGCGGTTTGTTCGGGGTCAGGCGGAAGAAACTGCAACATCCAATCTACTCGTTCTCAGGGTACCGATACTCCTTGATGTGCTTTAGGATGATTGCTCGTTCAATTGCCGGGGCTGATCCAGCGTGAACTCTACGGTCAAGAAACCGAGCTGTAATCTGCACCTACAGTAAAGAGATTACCTTTTTCAAAAACAACATCCCGGCAGAATGTGGGGTTACACTGATAGGGTCATGAATATGGATGAGCCGATATGGCATGCTAAGTGGTGGTGGTGGTGGTGGCCTAGTATTCTCACACAGTGGAAATGACATAATACCAGCTTCAATGTTTTATTCAGCTCGTTTCCTGTTGACTTCAATGGACCATTAAGAGCGCACAGAGTCTCCTGTTTGCACTGCCTCCCTCTCCTTCCTGCTGCTGTCTCCTCTCTCTTTTTTTTCATGCAATTATTGTACTTTTTTTTCTATTCAGGAAATTACAAGAAAGATGATAAACATTTGTTTCCATTGTGGAGTTTTTTTTCCAGCCGACTCTTCAGCTCTGTTTATTACCCTTATTTCTTCTTTTTAAATAAAAGTTTTAGGAAGGAATATTTTTGTGGCGGTGCTCTGAACATAGCCCAAACTTTCTGCTTTCAACATCAAGCAGGAGCAGCGTTGTTACAATGGAAACTATGTCAAGAACGGAGCTTTGAAGATAATAGCGTGATCTGTTTTCTACTTTAAATGAAATCTTTTCATCTTCTCTTTCAGATCCGGCGCTCGCAGAACAACGCGCGCGAACACAGTTCAAATCACAGCTCCTGAGCTTTTCGCTTTTCTCACATGTTTCCTGCTTTTCTGTACAAATTAATGATGGGTCGTCACCATGGTGAGAGTTTCCACTACACGTGTGTAATGGCGTGTGTGTGTGTATCTGACAGGAACAGGGACATCTGTCAAGTCTGTATCATATGTCACCCTGTAGGTTGGCGATAGTGGATGGCAGTAATGGCTTTGCCAAGCGCTAACAGAAACGGCAGATATTTTTAGTATTCTTTACACTAGAGCACCGGTCCTCCAACCTTTTTTTTTTCCTTGGAGACACCCCCATCCCACCCCTACGTGTCTTGTGTCATTAGTGAGTTTCTCGCGACAAATGACACATTCAGGCCAAGTCCGTCCTTCCCGTCCTTTAGTGAAAGTTAAAGTAACACTTGAGATATACTATTACTTTCTCTTCTGATAGAGGAGTCATCCACACTTTTGTCGGACATGAAATATTGATCCTCCGACTCTTGGAAAAATGAAGATGAGTTTGTCAACTAGAAGACACATGTTGCGTACTTTTGATTATCCATTAAGTGCAAGTGTGAGTATCCATTTATTCAGCATGTACTCGTCTATCCAATTTAGTGCTCTAAGAGGAAATAAAAAGTCCCAGGGCTCTCCTTTGTGATTCAATCTCTTTCTGGACCGAACACTCTGAGGCCAACGGTACTGACAGCTAACAATACTTCTTCTTCTTCTTCTTCTTCTTGCGAGAACAAATAAGTGAGCGCCACGAAATACCAGCGACAGGTGAGCGATGTGTAGTGCCCCCTCTGGGTAATGTAGTTTAAGTACAGTTATAAATCAACAGGAGAGGGTACGTGCTGCTTGTGAGAACTCACGGTACAACAGGAAAAGTCCCGGTATTGTGTAGGTCTCCCTTGTGTCTCCAAAACAGTTGTGACTCATCAGAGAATGGACATGGGCCTTCTGAGGGTGTCCTGTGGTGTCTGGTAACAGGTTGTTGTTAGTGGGGGACTTTGTGTCCTATGGGTTGAAGGGAGGGGCCTCTGTGGATCATCTCACAGATGCTTGATCAGTTTGGGATCTAGTGAATTTGGAGGCCAGGTCAACACCTTGTGCTGTTTTTCATGTTTTCTTTTGTAGTTGTTCCTAAACCGTTTTTTGTGTGTGTGCCTGTGTCAGGCTGCATCCTGCTGGGGATGGCTGCTGCCATCAAGGAGTGTCATTGCTATGGGGTGAGGGTGTCTGGTCTGGTCTTGGCAAATAAGAAAGTTTCTCAGCGGAACATTGTATTATCACAAGACGGTCAATGTTATTTACTTCTCCTGTCAGTGGTTTTAATGTTGTGGCTGATCGGTGCATATTTGTGTACTGACTTAAATTTTAAGTGTGTGTAACGACAAATACTCATTGATATCACTCGAATTTGGTGTAGAAAACTATACAGGACATGTGGCTGCGGTCCTGTAGGATACTTTTGCAGTAGAAAAATAAGTATTGGGAAGGGAAACGACGCAATAAAGAGATGGAGAAAAGATGATCTTAATAAAAAAAAAAAAAAAAAAAGGCCTAATTTAGATGCTGCTGCAAAGCTTGAGCCTGTGCGTGTGTGGTAACAGATGAATGCCGCCAGTAAAAGCAGATTTCACACATCGACACAGCGGTGCAACACACAGACAGAAAAAAAGGAAAAACACAGGTCTGGGCTTTTACAAGAGAAAATAGATATAGTTGTCATCTTCATTGTATTCATTATCAGGTGTGTTTACAAATGTGCTCACGGTACACAGCTAGTGTAGCGAGTCTCCCACAGACACCCACCCCGCAAGCATCGCGTCACGCAATCCCTACCCGTAGATACATCTCATCTCATATATAACGAAACAGCTAAATTACGTGACTCATGGCGCAGTCATCTTCTGCACACTGACTGTGATATCGACACACACAGACATCATTTCTATTGTGAACAGACCGGTGCAGGAGAGAAAAGAGTCCGTGTATATAGTCATCAAAACAGTCACACCGAAAACGCCAAATGATTTCTGTGGCTTTGTTATGGCATTAAAAAAAAAAAAGAAAAAAGAAAATATATCCAGCAGTTTATAGTCCTGCGTCGTCGTTTTGGCAGCTTTACGAATCCACTGGCGTTTCAGATGTTTCTCTGAGGGAACTGTTCTTTGTGGTGATTGGAGTTTTCCCGTCGCGAAAGTCATCACTCACTGTCGTCCATGCGCTGCGTCGTGGTCCATCCTCGCTGACTCCTTGATTCACTTTATTTCCCCACTGACATTTCTCCATTAGAAAACACTGTTTATTCTCATCCCAGTGCCTGCATATTTATATATATTTTTTCTGTAATATTCATAAGAAACACATTTCCCTTATCACCTGTGGCTCAGTGCAGATAAACACTATAAATACAAAACTCCTGTACTGCTTAAAACACAAACTCCACCTGCAGCTACTATTTACACACATTATATATTCTTTTTTTTGCTCTGTTGAACTATTTCACTTCAAACCCACATCATATGGTTATTAATAATACGGCGTGATTGCATAAAAAACCATTTCTCGTTCATGTCTGCAGAAAGAAAAACTATTTCTTATCTGGCTTTGTTCAGTTCATACTCATCACTGTGAAATGTGGAAAATAACATTTTTTTTAACGTGTTTACACAGAGGAAAAAAAAAAAAAAAAAACATAAAAAGAACCAACAGAGAATAGCTTAGCATTGAGTGCTGTGCTTTTTCAGTCCCAAGCTCAAAGAGAAACGCTGCTCAGGGCCAATCTCAGTGCCAGCACAGGAAAGTGGAGCATGTCCTCTCTTCGCTTACGTTGCTACAAAACATCGTTGAAACTCACTTCGCAGACACTCTGAAGACACTACACATGAGGATGTTAGCGAGTCGTCCTAATATCCTGGTATCAAAAGGATTTCCCCCCCTTTTTTTTTTTTTGAAGCGTAAATAAGATGCCGAGAAGAAGCCAGTTCAGCACTAAAGCCTGACCTCATTGTCCGGTTACTAGCGTGTGCGGTAATGCATTACGGAGCTATCACTAGAAAGCAGCGCTATTGCCAAAACGCGCAATGAACAGGTTTCAAAAAGGCAAGTGAATGCAACGTTTTACATTTTGCATGCATTGGATTACATCCCAGTTGTATAGTACAGTGGCTGCTACATGGTTTGGTGAAGTTTTTCTTCTTCTCTGGCAAATAAAAAAATATTATCTACATGCTGCCCTTCTCGGAGAACGATTTTCAGTTTGTCACCTCCAAACTGCTTCTGACATCATTGTTTAATGCTGCGGGAATGTTTTCAACAGTAGATGATTCCCTTAAGATCAGGAGTTTTAAAAGTCTCTTTGTGGCTTTTGTCTCTTTTATCTCCATGTTTTGATTATATGGAATACATGATGATGGTTGAAGCACTACACTGAAGGACAACAAACCCAGAATACCCTTTATTTGAAGTTATGGAAGTCATGCAGTTTGTAATGGCTGAGGTCATTGGGAGTTTTCTTGTCCATGGATTTGAACGTCTGGGCCTGAGTAGGTCTCAAGTGTTCTGAGAGTGAGCCATGCATGTGCCGCCGCCACCGTCGCCGTCGCCGTCGGCATCGCTGCATATTAAATACACGTAGAAACAGAAGACTCTGTTCAGACTTGGATCACTGTCAGAGCACATGGGGGACGGCTAGTTGCAGAGTTTTTACTCCTGCTGTTCTATGACGATCATTGTAACGGTTATTACCACTCTGGGCAACGCACTGACATCAGTTTAAATTTCAGGATTGTGGTTCACACAGGAGTTTACATGGCAATACGCAGCCGCGTGTACTCTCGCGGCTGTTGGTGTCGAACTCATCAAACACAAGGTGCTGAATAAATCTCAAAGATATATTTGTAGATCAAAGATAGAAATTAACACACCCACAACGACACGCACGCTGCAGATGCGTAGGTCATGACGCCCACATACATACAGACACACATACTTAAGTTACTCTGCACTACTTTTTCATACTCCTCGGTTTCAAGTCCTTCTTTCTGAAGTTGTTTCACCCAATAATCTGTCTTCATCTCTTCTTCCTTCTGGAGTGGCCTGTCTCGGTGGCTTACTGCTGGTGTTGCTTCAGGCTGAAAACAAAACACAGGAAAGAATTTGTTAGTCTTGTTTTGTCTCTGACATGGGCAGATCCGACAAGACAGGGCTCTTTAACCACGGGGAGCATCGAGCCCACTGGGGAGAAAGATATTCAGTGTCTGCTGCGCTTTGTCGCTGGGAACTAATCTCATTTACCTGTAAATCCGCGTCTCATGCCATTCTTAATAAAACATAGACAACACAATAAACAAAGTCCCCACTGGTAATGCAACAAGACAAATATGCAGAGATGTCATGCTGTACCATTGCTGCTATTATTTGTTATTTTCTGCTGCACTGAAAAGAATTCCCTTTTGTGACAGCCCTACTATGTGAAGCATTAACCGATAATCCTGTTTCACAATCTTCTCATAATTACAGGCGTCGCATTGTGCCTCGTATCTGGCTGTACCCTAAATTAAAACAAAAGAGAAAAGATGGGAGCGTAAACCTCCATGTTTAAGGTTCAGTAATTACTCCGGATTTGGTCTTTATCTTCAGCCGCTGATTGTTTTTCACGATGACAGGCGCTGCGGCTGCATTCTGCGGCTTTATCGCCACGAAACAAAGCAACCGCCGAGGCAAACACGACACATTAAATTAAAGCAAAGAGATAAGTTGGATTGAAGATCATACTAAGCAACACACACCTAACAGGGCGAGCATTTTTTATTTATTTTTTTTGGCACATGGACAGAAATAAAATCTGGAGAAATCCTGCAGCTCATCTCAATATCACTGGGATATGACAGTATTAAATTAGCATTTAGTGTTCCTCATTCAGTCGTCTAAATGTCATAACAGAAATCCCAACAGTAATACACCGCTTTTATCTCTGCAGCAGTTTTTCTATAATCGTTCCCCTCTTCTCTTCTTTTCCTATTTTCAGTTTCCGCCTCGGCGTGAGCTCAGTCTTGCCTGCCTTTACCTTTAGAGAGACGAACCATATCAGACAAAGTGCAAATAAGATGTTTGCCTCCACACGTGGCTGTCGCTCTGAGCCTCATAAGAAAAAACACGTCCCCCAAACAGTGAATTTTTCATTACAGTCCTTGTTGAAATGCCAGTCCTTCACTGTGTCCTAATTGGAGCGTTGTCCCCCCAACACACTGAGACGGACTGAGAGAAGGAGGGAGGATACCCATGCACCCTAGCTGTCAGCACCTATCCCAGTAATGGCTGTTAAAACAGTGGCCTCTACACCCTGTCTGCTCTGTCAGGACTCATTGAGTGCGTTGGACTCTCTGAAGAGTGGGAGGGCATGACTCTGGTAGCTTTTATTGTTCTCTTGGAGGGGACAGGTAGCGGCGCGGAGGGGTGGGGAGGCGACAAGATGACTGCTGCAGAGTTAAAACAGTGTGGGGCAGAAAGCTGCATGGCAAAATTTACTCCCGAATCCTTGTTGTTGGATGGGTATAAAAACTACAATGTAAGCAGTTACCAAAACAGCTGGTTTATTTTCTGTGCATTAATGCTAATAAGAGTAGATTAATGCATCTGCTCTTTAAGGAGTTCAACCAAAGGGTGAATTTTTTGACAGTAGTGGTGAAATTTTAAAGGTGGTTGAAACAGTTGGTGTTTAGGCAGCTATGTGCCCTGCTGGGGTGATTAATTGCATGGAAAATGTCCGGGCCTGGCCAAGACTCAACACTGTTGGAGTCAAAAAGCAGAGGAAGTTGTTGCAGTTAAGAAAAGTTTGCCATGTAAAATGTGTTTAATAGGATTGGGTTCAGTACATTGAGCTTTATTTGATGTTCATTTATAAAATCCTCTGAGCGATTATTTTTAAAATAAACGCCCTTCCCGGCGTCCTCACGTTAGAAACGTTGCCCGAGCAACAAGATTAGTCCACGTGTGAGATCCAAAACAGGATAGAAGCTACAACCCTGAGAGCACTGTCAAGCCTGCAAGCCGATCGGATTTAAAAAGTATGACTGCAGAGATTAGCTAGACTAAAGCAACAACATAAAAAGATGTGAAACTGGAGGGAAAATATTGTGGAAATACGACAAATCTCTGGAACCAATGGCAGCTTTAGTTTTGTGAAAATCTTTTACAAAACTAAAAAAAATAAAATAATCCATCAACGAGTTGATATCGAACTGAATCGAATCAGGACCCTGTGAATCTGAATCAGTGTAAGAAATCAGTGTCAATACTCACGTGTTTAATGTGAAAGGGTTTCTTTTAAAGGGGAATTTACCGTATGACCGTTTTTTACAACCTGGACCTTATCTCTGGCATAAAATATGATCGTTTACTCACCCATATAACTTCGGTGTAATTTGGAGTCGTTCGGTCAATATTTAGATCCAGTGGAGCCCCGTGTATGTCCATATAGTGGGAGTGACTGGGGCACCGAAACGCAGCCTCTAAATAACGCATTATCTGCCGCAAAACTTGTTCATTTCACCAATATTTTGTTATGACACGCTAGTTACCCGGAGTTACCTGTTATCTATTCGCAGACATGCAGCGGTTTGTTGTTCTTTGACCAGCTGTTCCTCTCTCTGCCTCCGCATCCTCCTTTCAATGAGTTCCTCATCCGTATACTCTGGCTCAAAACGGTAAGGACGTCCGTCATAAACAAAGTCGTCGTCCACAACCTCAGAATCGGAAAAATATTCGGCCAGGTTGCAAAAAACTAGCAGTAGCAAATTACAGGTAAACAAGCCGACCGTCGCGGGTGCGCGTGGCGCTCAGAGATGACATCATCCAGGTCAGAGATTAGTAGGTCAATCTACAGACCCCGGATGACGATAACAGGTAACTCCGGACTCAACGGGAAATAGCGCTAGCGTATCATAACAAAATATTGGTGAAATGAACAAGTTTCGCGGCATATAATGCGTTATTTAGAGGCTGCGTTTCGGTGCCCCAATCACTCCCACTATATGGATATTTGCGGCGCTCCACTTATATGGGTGAGTAAACGATCGCATTTTATGCCAGAAATAAGGTCCAGGTTGTAAAAAATGGTAATTCCCCTTTAATCCAAACCACAATCCCGTTCTAAACCTAAACCAAATGGCTTCATGGCCTACAACAATCCAAACAGCGACTAAACATGAAAGTCCCAAAAAGGCAATAATAAGAGTGCTATGTGAAGAAGTAATGGTACAACACAGGACACGAATCCCAATCTCCATTTGACGCCCGCCACCATCCACCACCACGCATGAGGACCACTTAGACGTTAATATAAAACAGTACAAATGCAGTAAATCTTCACTTTTTTCAGGAGCTTCAAGCACTTTGATATTCTTGCTTTGACAAATAACAAAGTAGATATTTTCCTCTTTCCTCAGTCGACTGATCAATTAATAGACCAGTGGAGCTTCGTAGCAGATGGGAGCCTTCATAAGCCGGCGGAAGGAATCTGTTCCATTTAAATTTAGGTGTGTACAATACACAGCATATGTTTGAACTCGTGGTTTCCAGCTGCCGTTCGTTCCACTGTTATTTGTCATTTTGTTTTAAAAAAAGATGTCCCCCTGACTGATCTGTTTCTATGGGAACAACATGGTCGAGGGAGTCTGGGATGCAGCATTTGGGCACACTGCATTTGACATAGTAAATCTGTATCGTAACACTCCGTCTGCGCAAGGTGAGAAATGGCAGGACGAGCGCAGGAAAGATGAGAGAGCCGAGTATAATGTGAAGCAGGCGATGAGGTAAAAATAAAGGTCATGGTCTGTGAGTGAATGGGGTTGTTAATAGACTAATCCAATAATGTGACCCAGGGCCACACATGTGGGCTGTAAGATATACGAGGATGTGTGAGAGGGAGGGCAGAGAGAGTCTATGCGCCTCTGTCCAAGGGAGGTGTTGGCTGTGAGGACGTGAAGGTCACCTTGGCACGCTCTGTGTGGACGGAGTGTGTGTGTGTGTGCTCGCCAGGTAAACACAGTCCAGCAGTGCCAGTTGCTGAGGGAGGAGAGACGTGAGTCATGATTCAGGCATGACCCTCCCCCCCTCCCCTCCCCTCACCAACCTCACCTTATTAAAAACACAGACAGCGATGCCCGGGGCAGGCTGTGTGTTTGTGTGCATATAAAGAGACTGTCTGTTTGTGTGATTTCTGAGTGGAAGGTGTGAGAGAAGACGGGGACGGGTGCCTCTGAGGAGAGCCTAAGGCACGAGCCTGCGTGTGTGTGTGTGTGCCTTCGAGTGTGACAGAGTAGGCATGCGAATGGAGAGCTAACTGGCAAGGGTCCTGAATTAACCTTCCCCCTCGCCTGAACCAGAGCTGGGCTGCACACACACACACACACATGCATGCAGAAAGCCTGGCCTTTTAGCAGGTCGATAACTCAACCATTTGCATTCAGAGTTACTTAACACTAAGCACTGTAATCTCCCGCACACGTGGTCACCCTCCCTCCCCTCCCTCTCTCTCTTGGTCTGTTTTGTAGTTTGTGTGTAGCCCGTGTGTTTTTTGTGGTACTGATGCTGAATAATTACCAGGGTGAGTAGGCTAAATGGATTGCCCCAGACCTCGCCATCGTACCCCTGGGGGCCTGTGTTAACATCATCATATACAAGTACACGCTATGCACATAAAGACACTTAAAGGCCAGAGTGTTTAACGGTCAAGTGGTCAAAAAGCAAAGGCCATGCAGTCCTACTGAGTATCATACAGGCAATTGAAGCCACGACAGCGTCACTGGCCATATATACATAAAACCATGCTGATAGTTCACATTGAGTACACTACACTTTATTGGTTGCTTTCTTTTCTTTTTTGGCAGCTAGTTATGCAGGTTTTTATTTTTTTTTGTATGTTTATGTAGTCAAAATTCTCAGGCAGTAGAGATTTTCTGCATAAAATTGTTGCATTAAAGCAATCATAGCCTCAGGGATAGTCTGCACAATGACTATGAGCTCTCTAGCAGCTCTTTTTCTGGTTCAAACCACCAAATATTAATATGAACAGCGGTTGAACCCAAGAGAAGGATTTGTATTAGATATACTTATGTTTTACGGACCCAGTCATGTGCATTTAAACCACATTCCTGTCCCCTTGGTGTTAAAGGTTTATGTGCAAATGTACTAAATTATTCTATTCACATACTTCAGGCGTAACATTATGAGCACTGACAGAAGAAGTGAATAACACTGACCGTCTCTTGACAATACAATTCTCTGCAGGGAAATGTGTGGATCTGGCATTCGTGTGGATGTTACTCAGACATGTACCACCCACCTAGTCCAGACCAGACCCCCCACCCAATAGCAATGACACTCCTTGATGGCAGCAGCCATCCCCAGAAGGATGCAGCCTGACACAGGCACACACACAAAAACATTTTAGGAACAACTAAAAAAAACATGAAAAACAGCACAAGGTGTTGACCTGGCCTTCAAATTCACGAGATCCCAAACTGATCAAGTATCTGTGGGATGATCCACAGAGGCCCCTCCCCTCAACCCATAGGACACAAAGGCCCCCACTAACAACATCCTGTTACCAGACACAACAGGACACCCTCAAAAGGCCCATGTCCATTCTCTGATGAGTCACAACTGTTTTGGAGGCACAAGGGAGACCTACACAATGTTAGGAAGGTGGTCATATTGTTATGTCTGATAACACACATGCATGTAAGTAGTAAGTAGAGTGACAGGAAAGTGAATGTTAAAAGTGCAACAGCTAGTTAATGTAATCAACAGAAGTTCTACAAACACACTGATTTGTGTTGCATATGCTTTGCAATGTTTACATTCATTCCCAGTTATAGCGCCTCCCACTGCCAGGGATGCTGAAAAAACCTGAACATGGTTATCAAATGTGTAGGAATACTAATAAAGCCACTTTGTCTGACTGGGCACACTGTGCCCAGAGATCGTTGTATCCTCCTCTGTTGTGTCTCATACAGCTCAGTGAAGCCTCCAGGGACTGAAGGCTAATGGCTAAGATGTCAACGCTGCATTCTAGTATGTTTGCAAGTTGCAAACAGTTTGTTTTTGCACGTACTGACCTACGCAACTGAACAGTGTAGATTAATTTACACTCTAGTCCATGCAGATGGATGACACAGGTTCATTTCAAATTACTTTGAAAGCACCAGCCATTAAAGTTAAATCATACTCGACGCTATGTATGCTGATTAATGACAGACGGGCTTTCCTTTCCTAATTAGGTAGACACTGCATAAATCACCGGACACAAACTTCTCGTGAGGTTGTTACAAAGATCAACTCCTGCTTTGTTGCTTGGGCTCTGACTTATATATAGTTTTTATAACTACATCTCAAATTACCTGCTCTGTGAGAGCTTACAGTCATCGCTGGGAACAGGATTTTACACAGCAGTGGGGCTGGTAAAAGAAAAAACGGTTCAGCTCCTGACGGCTGACAGCCTTATGTTCCTTTTTTTTTCCCCCACTGTTGTCAACCTAAAGCCAACGTGAGATTTCATTTTCTCCTCTCTGCTGCAGCCCTGTCTCCTGTCTTCTGCCTTCTTGCGTCTGCCGGCCAGCTAAGTGCATTGCCTTAATTGCAACATGCAGTAAACTGTGAAAATGCTCTGCCAAGTCGACGTAGTTATATCTCTGCTGTTATCATCCTGTACAGGTCCAATTACAGCAGCCAGTCTGGAGCGCTGTGTGAAGGCTGCAGCTTTTCAAATGACCTGCGGCTGACCGCGCATCAAGCAGATGCTCTGTACAGATAGGGAGAGCTGGCAGATAGATGCATCCAGCTGTTTAAAGAATAGCGGAATCTGTTGTTTTTTTTTTATGGTGACATGTTCCCAAAGCCAAACATCGCACACTCGCATACGCAGACCAACACAAATAGACACGCACACAGAGTTTTCATGGATGTTTCTTCGGTGAGAGCTAATCCCTTGCCGCTGTCAGAGGCGCTTTCGTCTCCTCTGGAAAGCTCCTTACACAAGCCAAAGCTCATCCTGAGTGTGAACAGACACACATAAATACATGCACACAAACTTAGGGTGGAAGATTGCGCAGAACTTTGGCAAAGTCCTGTTCTCCCTGTAAATAACCCGGACATGTGAATGGGACAGTCTAAGTAGCTTCTTTGCCATGAATAAGCTCACATTTCCACATTAATGCTCACACATATACACAAATATAAAACACATTTCAGCTTGACAGCTTGTTCTTAAAGGAAACATTTGTACTCGGGCCGTGAGCCAGTCATCGAAACCAAGCCCAGAATCGCACACAAACATGCAGCGCTCATTCATCGGCCCTTATGTCTTCTTATTTCTAAATTCGCACTAGTTTATGGGTTGTCAGGTCTCTTATTTGTGCTGAAGCGTATATGTGTGCGCTCATGAGTGTGCTAACACGCTTTGACGCTTTGCACAATGCGCAGCGTAACATGATGTGACGGGCCTTTATTGGCTATCATATCATGCCCCCACACTACAGGATAATATGTAATGCATGTTGATGTAGGAGCTGGTAGGAGATGAGAGTGACGGAGACTTAGCCACCAAAGTGGTTTCTAACAGACAGTCATGTACCCGTATTGTGTTTCACCTGAGTGACCGGGTGAAGGCAGAGGAAGTGAGGCTGATGAGCTGGAACCTTCGGTCTTGTTCTGTTTCCCAGAGGATCGATACAGCAGTGCAACAGAGCTGGAAAGACTTATTTCCAGTATCAGTGTACGCTCTCGTGGACTCCAAAATTCAGCATGTGGTTGCGGCAAGTCTGTGAGGAGTCGGGGCTTTCGAATTACACACTTGCTTGTGTTTTTAAGGGCTCTCTAATAGATAGTTTTATACACGGTGTCTGAGTCTGCAGTCCTGCAGACACTGCTGAAGGGAAATATCCTCAGTCCACATGACTGCACCATCAAGAGTAGTCAGTTTCCAGCACATATAACTGGTCAAACATAATTTCTATTCTGCTGTTTAAACTACATGTAAACATGTAAAATTGCATGTGAAGTACACCATTATTCACAGAAATGCTTCAGCTCCAATCGTCACGATAGCCATTAGTGATTTGCGGACTGGCCCCTAATGCCATCCGAATCCACACGCATGCATAAATCACCCACCTGCCACCCACCAGAATGAAGTATTTCCTCCCATTAAGAGACTCAGGACTAGTCGCACATTACCATTATTCCTCAGTGGTGTTATGATGATAATAATAGCAGAAATATGTTTGAAGCAAAAGCTTGTCTTCTTTCTTTAAAATTAAAGTGGCATCACAGTAGCCTGAAAGCAGCTGACAGATTTATTGATGAATGTCTGGTAACTCATGCCTAAAAGAAAACACATGTCAAAGAATTTAAGTAGCTAACAATTTCCTTATTAACGATGAAGGCTATTATTATTTCACCCACTCGTGACCCATCCACTGTCAATCTGACATGTTGGCATCTTCATGTTTTTATGTACTTTAATTAATTAGAAATAGTAGGAACGATAATGAAACCTTTCTTGAATAAGTTCTAATGTAAAGACTAATTAATTACCATAAATCTTAAGAGTTAAATTTCCTCTCCATCTTTTACTGGCTTACATGAGAAAAAAAAATCCTACAAATTCTTGAAGCACTCTCAATTTTTCTTTTAGAAATGGCCAAGGAGAATTTGGCTTTGGTTGGAGTTTGGCTATGGTTTTCTTCTTCTACTCTGTTTATTACAGCCATGGGTAATGTAGCCAACACCACCACCTTCTGTTGACGTTACACAGCCTAGTTTATTTGCTCCAAATAAGTTGATGCGCATTTAAAAAGTTTGCTCAAAATTCACTTTTATGGAAACACACAGCTGATGTGTTGTCACATTTCCAGTATCCTGCAGCTCATGATGCTAACTCCGTATATTCTCCGTCCATTCTCAGTTACATTTAATTTCTCTGAAATGGGACTAAAGCCCAGCTCTGCACACTCCTCACGAAATTCACCAAATTAAAGACCGCTTCAGTGGCTGAGGGACTTTCTCCACCTCTACCCAGTGGCCCATCAGTATCACCTTAAATCTCCCTGGTACCTCTCCCTCACTCTCTCTCTTGTTCACCGATGCCTTGTGATTCCACTCTCTCCATCCTAAACCCTGCAGCTGTCAGCACCAGTGGGTTCACCTCAGTGTCCACTCTAGGCCTGCTCTGTATCTCTCTGGCTCTTCCCTTCAGTCTAAAGAAATTTAAACCCTGCGGGAAAATTTTGTTTTACTTTCTTTTGCTCTTTGCACCTCTCGGTATCCAGTACATCCAGGTTCTGTCTGCGTTTCTCCATGTCCACCTGTCTCTCTTTGTCGGCTCTACCTTTTATTTCTCTTGCCTCTGTCTCAAACACGATGTGTCTTCCTGTCTCTCTGCATCTCTTTGCCCATCTGTTTCTCTGTGTCTGTGGCGCATGCTGTCTATCAGTCTTGCTTACTCTCTCGTCCTCTCTCATAAACATGACTCTTTCAGCGTGTCTGCACTCGTTTCCTCTTTGCGACAGTAAAACTGACAGCAGAGAGTTATGAGCCACCATGTTTGCACGATTTACAGTCTCTGCGCAGAGACATTACACAACTCGGCTATCGCACTTTTCATGAGCTTTGCTGACGCTGCCATCTGTGCTGGCTGGAGAAAGTTAAGGCTTGGACTAGGTGTTCGGTGTTTTGCTCAGTAGCATGTGACAGTTAACGGACATCCACTTCTGCAATCATTTGAGACCTTTAGTCCCAAAACGCAATAGAACATTTTGTCCTACTCAACAACATTTCTTTCCAAATATTCCTGTTACTAGCACAACCGTTCCCAGAACTTGTCAAGAAGTTTTGCTGAAGACTTTTTACCAAACTGCACAAAGAGTTAAAGAAAAACACATCAACTTCTGCATAGTACATCAGGTAGGCTTTCAATTCTCTTTGATATTTCACTTCTCTGCTGAGCCACTGCAGTCTCTCTGCACCTCAGTAAATCGCGCGGAATCTCTCTGAATGGACAGATAGCACTGGAGGTAGAATAAATAAAAAAAAATTGTTTGTCTGTTCAATTTTGCATTAAACTTCTCCCTAAGTTTAAACATCCCAGCAACATTTTCACCTCTGTATCTCACCCTGGTATGTAGCTTTGGCATCAGCCACTTGCACATGTTATTTTTATGTCTTTAAACAAAACATTTAAAAAGAGTATCGCACGTCAAAAACTTTTTTTTGACAATATGCTCTATTACTGAGTCCTACAAAATAGTTTGACTGTAGATTAAATGCCTTTCTTGTATTTATACCACAATATAATTAACCCGAAGCACCAGATCCAGAATCATCTGTGAAGTCATTGTTGGAAACTGGAAAAGGGAAGGTTTGTTAAAAAAAGTACTAGGACAAACCATCTGTCCATCACCCTAACCCCACACAACAAGCCGCAGTCAAACATACTCTGAAAGTTAGCAAGTGGTCCGTGTTGCTAGTGTTCATGTCAGTTGGTCATTTTTGCAGCCTTAGCAAGGACATTTTTTTGCATTGCTTTTTGTCCATCTTGTTGTCACCATAGACTGACACATGTCCACAGCTGTCGACAGTTGGGCTGAACCATAGACTGTAAATAATGATGGACTACCGAACCGCTCCTCTTAAGTGAAGCCAAAGCAAGTAGAGCGCCCCCTGGCAGCTGGCTGCTTAATGAATGGGACCTGGGCCAAACTAAAACACTAAAGAACACATCAAATAAATTCTCGTTTTAGTTAATATAATTCTGTAACATACTCGGGTATCAATTTTATTGATAAGTTTCATTTTATTTTATTTGATGCTATAGAAACAAGATGTGACATTGTGATGACTACCAGTCGCGACGCCAACCCGTAGGACCATGAGACTAGGAAAAAATAAATAAATACAGTATATAATCCAACATTTCTTTGTAACTGGTGGAGGTGGAGCAGAGCGCCATATTAATCAAACGGAAATGCAAGCGAGTCTGGTTACTGTGTGGCCGGGGCATCGATAAAATGGCTCCACATGGCTCCACTCTCAGACCATACTGCGCAGACTCAGGCTCCAAACTCGCAAGATGGCGCCGCCCGTATCCCTGGAATTCTAGCGTCAGCTGAATTAGTGCAAGGAAGTGGGGACGCATATGTCCATATTTATGTACAGTCTATAGGTTGAACCCAAGCACATAGATGTGGTCAATTGCCTTGTTGAGATAATCCAGCTCCCTCATGCGGTATCAAAATATTCACCGTAGATGTCTGTGAAGATTCTCACATCCAGGTTATATCTAAATTGCATATCTAAAACAAAGCTAAACCAAAGCCACGGACTTGAGGTTAATCTGAGCAACATCCTCTAATCCAGGGGAATAAATAAATACCTAAGCTTTCCACTGGTACATTAGAACTGAAAAAGATATTTGGGTGAGCATTCAAGAAACCTCAAAAATCCAGTTGCTTTTTTTGTCTTGTTTTATATGTAATATCTTGACCTTTTTAGTTTGGCTGATTTTTTTCCTCATAAACACTGAATCTCAAAAACAACAATATGAGTATCGAGTTGGTGAAGTTACGTGTAGAGTGGAGAAAAATTGCGATTGTAACTAGTGACAAGGCACAGTATAGTCTATGAAGCATGTTTTCAATTATTAATAACGTAAATTTTTAGATCAATAAATACCAGCATTTGGATTTTAACCTCGGCTTAAAGAAAATCTATCCTGTTATTTACTTTCTCTTTCTTTCTCATCCTCCTTCTCTCGCTGCCTCTTTCATCCTCGTTATCGCTGTTGTTTTTCTCACTACACCCACCATTCTCTGTCTAAGAGTTAACTTGTTTGCAGAAGTTTGGCGTGTGCAGCCGAGACAAGTTATGCTCTAGGGCGGTTAAATACAGAAGACTTTTAGCTGCCTCGACCCTCTACAAAAAGACAAAAGGGTGAAAAAAACCCAAAAACAACAACAGAAAGCTGCAATAACACTATTATAGCTTCCAGCCCACTTTTATCTGACAAGTATTACATTCATAGCACACTTAATTTCCATTACTTTGCTTTAAATTTGGAGAGGAGCATACATCCACCAGCACGCAGCCAAACTGCCTATAACCATGCTCGCAGCTATTTCACGGCAAATGCATGAAATTGTTAACTGTATCATATCAGAGTCTCTTCCTGCCGGTGGTTATAATTTCCAGCACGCGAGCTGTGATTACATTTTCTAAAATCAGTAATGAAAATGACCAAATGTGATCGTGCTACTTTCATCCTTTACAATGAATAACTCCGTATTATTTCTACCGTATTACTGCAGTCTGAGCCATACTCATCTACATGGCTCACTGTTATGTGTACAGATATTGAATAGCCATGAATCCCGCACGTTTTAACACTTACTTACCTATTAGGCATAATATTATGACCGCCTGCAAAACAGTTGTGACTCATCAGAGAATGGACATGGGCCTTCTGAGGGTGTCCTGTGGTGTCTGGCAACAGGATGTTGTTAGTGGGGGTCTTTGGGTCCTGTGGGTTGAGGGGAGGGACCTCTGTGGATCATCCCACAGATACGTGATCAGTTTGGGATCTTGTGAATTTGGGGGCCAGGTCAACACCTTGTGCTGTTCTTTGTGTTTTTTGTAGTTGTTCCTAAAACATTTTTGTGTGTGTGCCTGTGTCAGGCTGCATCCTGCTGGGGATGGCTGCTTCCATCAAGGAGTGTCATTGCTGTGGGGTGGGGGTGCCTGCTCTGGTCTATGTTGGTGCACCAATAAGGTCCAAACGTTTCCCAGCGTAACACTGCATTGTCACAAGATGAAACATTGTTGAAAGAAGAGACCACGAGAGCGACGTTCACATCTTTGTCTGATCTTACACATCCACGTGCCACAGCAGCTGCTGCGTGACCACCCATCTGGTCATCCAAAATGCTAAGTTTACTCGTACTCACTTGTTCTGGTGCTTGGATCCCTGGAGGTGTGCATGGTACTGCTCGATGGAGTTGAGGACCACGCTGCAGACACTGCAGGAGTAACTACTGCGCAGCCCTGCGGAGACAAGGAGGCAAAACCACACAGGTACAACTGTTACTGTGAGGGCGCTTTTAATAAGAGTGGTTCATAATCATCCTTAAAAGCTTGCATAATTGTCATCATCCGGATCACAGGCAAGGAGCAGCGAGGCAAGCGTGAGAAACAATAAAAATCCAAACTGACACTAAGTAACAGTCTTATTTTTACGCCGAGCAGTGCAGGGCAATTTTCTTAATTGGAGTGCATCTGGAAAGAGATTTGATTTGGCTAATCATTAGCAGAAAACCGGTTACATTTTTAGATCCTTAGATCAGCGCCTTCTTCTTCACTGCGCCTATGTGTGTGTGTGTGTGTGTGTGTGTGTGTGTGTGTGTGAGCGAGGGTGAATTTTTAAAACTTGAACTTCAGCAGAGTTCAGCAGAAGAATTGGGACACTATGAAAAAGAAGAGAGCAGCAGGTTTTGTGCGATGTGCGAGTGAATATGGCTGCGCGCGTATGCACATTCTCATTCGGTTGGTGAATGCGCGCTTCAGATGGTGCAGATCAGACACAGATGTTAACTAATTAGAGGGTTTGCAGGTGGTCGCGATGAACACCCAAAAATAGATGGATGAGGATGGAGATACTGACGGAGAGGGGTAAGAGATTTGGGGGTGGGGAGCTGGTGAACAAGTGAAAAGACAACATTTCTGGAGGAAAAAAAATGCGGCGCGTGTGTGAAAAGATGTAGGAGAGGAGACGGATAATGAGTTATCACACTGCAGCAGAGATGCAGAATGCATGCTGGGGTTTAATGACCACAGAAAACATGATGTACGTCCACCCCCAAAATCCTCTTACCCGCGTGGTAACTACAGCATGGCAGCACCGATTTTTAAACCTTCTTTCTTTCATGAGGCCAGGGGAAATGCTCTCTGTGTCCGCAAGGATAGGGCAATCAGCAACGAGGCATAATTGGCCGCGTATTCTCTGTCAGGGATACAATGAAGTGCTATTTTTGCTTTCTCACATTTGGCGCTCTGCGGAGCCGTCACTGCGAGACTGTACCCAGATGAGAGATGATCAACCTTGACACTTGTATGACAAAACAGTCGAAAATTAATTGCTCGAAGCCTTTTCCCCCTCAGCTTGACCGCGCCTCCCGCCCCCCTTTGATGGTGCATCATTTTTGACGATGAGTGTGTAATTTTAGGTGCGTGCCGCGGCTGAAAGTGGGCGCCCGCTCGGCTTGTGTGTGGGTGCCCTTTTCTCCGCTGTCATTACTGTCCTTGAGATTTATGACTTGTCTGTGCGTTCCATCACCTTTTGACCTTCTCTGGTGGTAATTGGTGAAGTATGGTGGGAGATGAAGTTGTAATACAGTTAGGAGCGGTTGGAAGTCATTTTGGACTGGGCACGAGCTGCATAATGTGGCATATCCACTCCCTGTTGCCTCGAGAGTCGCTTCGTCTGTTTCCGGGGTGATTAAGGACAAGCAGTCATTTACAAGAAAGCCACGAATGAATTGGTTGCCTGGAGTTAGCACTGTCCTAGCTTAAACGTTGATATTTTGCATCTATTAGGAGCTAATAAATAAATAAGTCCGTGTGTATGTGAGAAAGAGGGAAAAAATCTGCCAAAACGTCATTACTTCTGTTCGCTCGAAATGAAAAGGCTATTAATTGGAGAGGAGATAATTTGGAAAAGAAACGATAAGTCTCTCTCATTCTTCCTTCCTTTTTCTTCCACGTAATTCTATACTGCCGCAAGGATTACACAAAGAGGCCTATTCTTGTACATGCGATTAAGTGTGCTTCATGTGTGTGCTTGTGCAGACAAAGGCAGCCTCCTCGCTTTTACCCTGATTGATGTCACCTCCCCGCTGCCTGGCCGAGTAGCACGGATGCACAATATGCTGCAGTTTGTTTCTGTGCCAGTCTTTTGTCCACACACACACATGCACCGATACTGTGTTTTTGGTTAATAAAGCAGTTCTGGCGCAAGGCCACGCTGTGCCCTAATCCATGTTAATTACATGCAGGGGAAAGTGTGCGCGCGACGCGCAAGTGACAGCACGGAGCTCGGGGTTGTGAATGTGGGTTTTTTTTTTTTTTTGGGAGCCTGAGCAGTATTTGTGAGGGTGTTCTAAGCCTTGTTAATTACACACGAAGACATGCCAGGGAGAGAGAAAAGACCGGCCGAGATGAGCTGAGGCGGTGGGTGTGGAGCTGTTTGTGGCTGCCGATAAATGTACAGAGCCTTCTGGCTTTGCTGGTATGTTGAGCCTAAATGCTTGTCAGAAAAGTAATGAGCTACGTTTTGCGCTCAGAAAGTTGAGGGAATCGTTTAAAGAGCCTTGTGGCGTAGAAATTCCTCCCACAGTTTCGGTGGCTGATGTACTTAAACCTCGGCTTTTTCACTTTGCCTCGGCTCAGGCAACGTTAACGACCCATTTGGAGCATGATATTTGTGGCTTGTGCCATTAGGATGTTCTGCCAAGCTGTAACTGCAGCTCCTTTTATTTGTGGGTCTCGGAGGGATTTCAGGTAGCGGTCAGAAGTGACGTTTGTGAAATATAGTTTTGTGTGGACACTGCTGTTTAAAAAAAAAAAAAAAAACGGGCCGGTTTTAATACACAGAGGGAGGAAATTATCCTTAAGCACACTGCACATCCACTGATCATCAAGTTACATATGCATAATTTCAAAGAGTTGGTTTTGTTTTCCTCTCCTGTCCTATGTGGCAACCCAAAATGTCCCTGTAAGGTATTCGTGTGTAATTTTATTCATAGTGGGGTATTAGCTTATGGAGTTCTTACTATCTCAGAGCCTTTGTGCCGTGGTACATCATTAGTTTACCAATGGTGCTTTGCGAGATTAAAAATGAACTGAATCCAAAAAGAAGCCCACTGAGATGCAATCAAAACCAAAAGTCTGCAGCAAAGGCTTGACAGTGCCTCTCCCAGGAATATATCACAAATACCACGGCAGAGAGGGGTTGAGCATTGGGCGATTGAATCCAAGTGGAATTTCACCAACAAACTTTGAAGGACTTATAGAGAGACTAATTTGTTTTGCAGCCAATGTGACAGTAACTGGAGAGACCATCTGTTTTAGACAAAAAAGAATTAGCATACACGAGGCACGTTCTGCTTCAGTTCATTAGTTTGTGTTGTATGTTCTTTGTCCCACTGCAACCGACTAGTAATTCTTAAACTTATTAAAGCTAATGAATAAGAAAGTATGAACTTTCTTTGACCGGTTTAACTAATTATGCCAAGTACAGCAGCAATAATCAGCTTATTTTCCATGGGGACGCAGTAGAAACTAGCTGTAAAGACATCATAACTGCATAATTATCTTAATCCTCATCAACCCAATGGTAATATAGTTCCTTACACTTTCTTCCCCCCACCTCTGACAGAGACGGCACATGCTGCATTTGGAAGATGTTGCTGATCATTTAAATCCCATATTCTCTTTGCTTTAGCTCTGTTTTTGGCCTCCACCAACCCCTGAGGGACATTTCCGGCTCTTTAGCTGCTAAATGCTCCGCTACATTCACCGGGGAGCTGCTAACTTTGTCTAATGCTTGCAGCTGGACAGGCAGTTGGTTTAGCGTTGGGAGGAAACAGCTGTTTGCTGTTGTCGGGTAAAGACACAAGAGGCGAGACTGAAGCAGGACGTTCAAGTTGGGCTGTTAAAATGGAAACGATGAAGTGGAAAAACGCTAAAATGGTCCATAAAGCTGAAAGGAGTCGGGTGATAACTCTTTATTTGATTATTCTCTACAAATTACCCATTAGTATATGATTTTCAAGGCCTGGGTCTGTAGTTTGGAACGTTTTCAAGCATAAAAATGAGATGCCAATTTTGAGTACGTTACACTTATTTGATTGGTCCTCCAAAAGTGTTTAGTTTCGCAGATCTACACTGCCTGCAATATATCATGTGCATGTATGTAGGCTTGATGTGCGACTGTGTCAGAGTAAATGCTGTCTCACGGGAGAGGAGGTCAGCTCCGTCTTACAACTCAACCACAGCCATCAATTACACACAATTTTCTCTCTGCTTTGGTACTTCATCCTCTCTCGGGTCCTCTCACACAAACACCGAGACGCACACGTGCTCCATTCCTAGACGCTTATCTCACCGCCTCTAATTCTCCCCTCAGTCTCCAGAGAGTACAGACAATGCGCTGGCTCTGTCTTGAGGGGCTTCTCCCCCCGTCGTGATTTATGTAAAGACGCAGCCGAGTCGGCCGGGCTCCATCCCTCGTCTGCAGCCACCCCCCCACTGTATCTACTTCACCCACCTCCGCGATACATCTCCAAGGGTTTAGTCTGGCACCTAGCCGTGCAAAATCACCCCTGTGCCCTGTCTGTGCAATTACTCCAGAAAAAAGAAGAAAAAAAAAAAAACACATTAAAGTACAGTGTCTGCACAAATGTCTTGGGGGTTTTGTGACATTTTTTGGTTATGGGCAAAGGAAGGGATAAGTAAAATAAAGGTCAGCATCGTGAATAGGACGCTACCGGAGAAATACAGTAGTTTGGAGGGAGAGGGAACACTGACGTGTAAATAATTCACCTGTGCCTCGTGGGGAGCTAATGAGGAAGACAGATGAGACATGACGACAGATCGGGGTGTATGCACACACCCATTCACACGCAAATAACTACAGCAACGACCGACGACGGGGCAAGCAGCAGGAGGGCGGTGAGAAAATGAAAAGGAAGACGCAAGGGCAGAGATAAATCTGCGTTTGGCTGAGACTGAATTCCTCATTCATAGCAAACCCACCCCACCCCACTCCCTCGCCCTCTACGTGTCTCTCTTAGCTCATCCTCCACCTCCCGTTCGACCCTCCCGGTGAGATTACACTCGACACACCTGTGACTTCACACCTGAAGTGGCGATAAAAGCCAATCAGACGTGAGAACCGCACCAATGGAAATGTGTTGAACTGAAGAACAAAGGAGTCCTGACAACAAAATGGTTCTGTGTCAAACAAAGTGATTCAGACTAAAGGCGCTGGAACAAACACATGATTGATGGCACATAAAATAGATTGTGTCAGCTCACTTAAAAATCTTAGACCAGTTCAATGCCCTTTGCAAGAAAACACGTACTGTAGAAGGGCTTGCAGTCGCTCTTCACCAAGTATTTCTTCGATCAAAAATAAGAAGCCCCCTCTTTTATATATTTACATATACACGCCGAGATTTGCAGTCAAAATCTTCCTCCAAAATGAAAAACTGAGAATGTGGGATCTGGGTCACAGTGTGTGTGGATAGAGGACAATATCTAACGTGACACCGCTTAAAGCCTAAGAGCCAGTGTAGGCGGCGACATGAGTCATGCTTTTAATGTGATTGGCTCCTTGAGATGATGGTTTGTGTCACGGCACCTGGAGCGCGTGCGGCGAAACGGCGCCGGCTTCGCCTCTCAGAGGATTTGCATGTGTTTGGCTGAGCCTGCGTGCGTTTCGAGGTGCTGCGCGGCACTCGTGCGCATGTTGTGCTGCAAGCTGCCGTAGCACGATGCGACATGATGTCACTCATAGGAAGCAGAAATGGAAAGGCGGACGCTGTGCCAAAAACTAGATTTCGAATTTTATTAGAATACCCTGCTGGCAGGAATGCAGGTTTGAGCATGCAAAGCTGTGTCCTCTGCTACATTTGTGCATGGAAATGATGGTAGTGTGGGAGAGAGTTAAGGAGCAGGAGACAGATGTAGAATAAGAATTAAAACAGGACTCGCCATGGTAACTGTTGACTTAACATCCATCTCATGTGTCTCTCTGTGCGGGAAATATCAGTGTATACAGTAATGTGCTGTTATTTAGCTGCATGAGCCTTTTCCATTATCTCTCAAGTATGCCGCCATGCCAGCAGAGTTTTTTTTTTTTTCTTTTTACATATTGCAATGCCAGCACTAACAAGTGTGAAATCTATGCTGTAATATGAGCAATCCGCGACCTCAGACGACCGACATGGTAAGTCAGGCTGGCAAACGGAACGAGAAACGCGTCCAAGCTTCAACCGAGATTCTCAGCCGCTTGCGGAGAGGGGAAGCGTTTGCTCGGGTTGATGGATGATCGCGAAAGATTGCTTACCCACTAAACACCTTTTCGCGGAGTGCTCAAGTGATTAAACGTTACATTTCCTTGAAGTTGAAACGGGTCAGGTGTAGTCCAAAAAAACGCTGCCTGCTACGGTTACAGCGACGCAACTCGACGCCGCTCGCTAATCACCCGGTGCCTTTCAAACTCTACACCCTAGTTGCAAACGTACGCTTCCTAAAACCCGTCCGAAGCCTTTAAGCCCAAGATGACATGTCTGGAGTAATTTCCTGAGACTTGACTAATCTCCCTCAGAGCCACAGACGACATATGATAGAGGTATATTCACTATAACTTACTCAGGCTGAGATACTTGTGTATGATATTTAATTTACTATGTGATTGATTATGACGACCTCCCCCTCCAGAACTATAAATCTATAAATACAGAGGTTTATAGAGGTAATTCCAGCCATCCGTAGGACTTTCATTCTTTATGGATTATATAATGGGATAGAAGAGGAGGTTGAGCTAAGGGAGATGCTCTTGATTGATTTAATTCAACGTAAAGGGTTCATGGTCAGAGAGTCGTCATTAATATGGAAGCCATGTTTTAAACCAAGTGTAAGGTAGTTTTGATCTTTACAGTAACTGGTGCAGACGCTGCTAATTTTATCTAAGATTAACTGGTGTGGGTTGCCTCAGTGTAACGTGTGAAATGTACACCACGCTGAAAGACATACGAACATTTCAGACGCCTCACTGCCACAGATCTCGCATGTGATCCAACACTTATCGTCTTTCTTCGTA